>NC_072407.2:122275000-123609642 GCF_028858775.2 Pan troglodytes | reverse complement strand
CCATGTGACCACTGGCTGGTTATCCCAGCAAGCAGACACTGAGGCAAGTAAGTGTGTGGAGCTGAGTTGTGGAGCCAAAGGACTGGTGATCCAAAAAGGATAAGAATAAGAAGCAGTGGGCCAGGTGCGGTGGCTCACGGCTGTAATCCCAGAATTTTGGGAGGCCGAGGTGGGCGGATCACTTGAGGTCAGGAGTTCGAGACCAGCCTGGCCAACAGGGTGAAACCCCATTTCTACTAAAAATACACATACACACACACACACACACAAAAGGCAAGGTGATGGATGCCTATAATGCCAGCTACTTGGGAGGCTGAGACAGGAGAATCACTTGAACCCAGGAAGCAGAGGTTGCAGTGATGCCAAGATCATGCCACTGCACTCCAGCCTGGGTGACAGAGCAAGACTCCATCTCAAAAAAAAAAAAAAAAAAAAAGAATAAGAACCAGTGAGTGCATTCTAGAGAAAGCAGGCAGAACTGGCTCTTGTCAAGACTGACCTTACCTGCTCCTGGTGACATCGCGATGAGTGTGAATGGACTTCAGAAACAGAAAGAGAAAAGGCCAGAGTGACTAGTTCTATCTGCAGAGGTTGGGTAAAACTTTAGAGAGGAATCTTATGTGCTAGTTTTGAAGAATGGGCAGGAGTTTGCCACAGAAAATTCATTAGTTAGACAACCAAGTGTTGATGGTTATACTGCAGCTACTTGTGGGTGCAGCATGAAATACATGTTTGGTTTATCTCTTCTTGAGGTCAGAGTTTTAATTGCTTGTATAGCTTTTGAGGCACCCATTGTCAGACACCAAGCAATATTTATACCCCGTTACATCCCTCCCCATACCTACTACCTTCCAGTCACATAGAGTAATCTCTGTGCCCTAAACAACTTCAGGCTCTGTAACTTTGCTTCCATTGTCCCCTCAGCCTAAAATCACCCCCCCCACACACACAACCTTGCCCTTTTCCTGTTGAAACTGTACACACCTTTCTATACCTAATTCAAATACTGCCCCATTAAGAAGCCTTCCCTTACCCCCATCAAAGCCCTAGGAAAAATGAACAACTCTCCATTTTGGTCTTCCAAGATCTACCACTTACACCTCCTCTGGCCATGTATTCTATTCTGCCTTGGATTAAATATAGTGATTCACATGTCTGTTTGCCTTTGATAAGCAGCAAAGGGTAAATAAATGGGAAATGGAAGCCCCCTGTGGACAGGGGCACTCCCTTTTGGTCATGACTTTTTATTTCGAAAACTCATCTCCAGAAAAGTTGAGTTAGTCAATGAGCACTTGATACTCCCCATCCTTGATTCATCAATCATCAGCATCTGGTACATTTGCTTTTTTTTTCTGAATCATTTGAAGGAACGTTGCAAACATCATGACACTGATCCTTAAGTACTTCAGCATGTAAAATGTCTCATGTAAAACCACAATGCTATTATCAAATCTAAAAAATGTGTCAATAATCCCATTACGAGATCTATATTCAGATTTCCACAGGTCTCTCAAAAATGTCTTCTCTGGCTTTTTTCTTCTTCTTGGATCTAGGATCCAATCAAGGTCACATACTGTATTTAGTTATAATGCCTCTGTAGCCTCTTAATCTAGAAGAGTCATTCCTAGAAATAAACATTCTTCCCCATCCTTTTTTTTAAGCAGAGTTGGTACTTAACAAATGTTTATAAGATGGAATAAATGGGTGGATGGACAAACAAGCCCCAGTGATGCAAGATCCCTGGGCAGTTCCTCTAAGAAAAGAAAGAATTCTAGAGAAGGGACTTACATTAAGTGTCCTTTGTGAAGTCACCAGGCACTGGGTAGGGAACCAAGTCATTGTTTTTGTGTGGCTGCTCATGTTCTGACCTCCATGTTTAAAAATCATGAGTTAGTCCTAAGGTCACTGGGGAAATGCCTCAAGAGTAATTGACTTAGAGAGAGAAGAGAATCCAGAGCCTCACATCTGACCGACAAAAGGAAGATCCCAGAGATGAGGAACTCGTTGTCCCATGGAATGTCAGAGCTGGGAGAGACCTCAGAGATCATGTCCAACTTCCTGGCTTTTTTCCAGAGGAAAAAACTTGGGCCCATAGTGATACAATGGCTTGTCCAAGGTCACACAGGACACCGTTGCCTGACTCCCTGTCCAGCTTCATTTCCACTTTACCTGGTGACCACAATGTCTGGGCTCTTTTTCTCTCTTGTTCCCAATGAGTTATGGTAATATGGTAACTTCCTCAACCTTCGAGCATCAAAGATCTCAAAATATTCAAGTCAAACCAATTCTCAGAAGCATAGGGTTAAGCCAGTGACTGCTTCCTTGCCCACAGAGAACAGACGTATTTCTGAGGGTGTTTGTTACCTCCAGCAGGTGATGACTAACAAGAAAACAGCACCTTGAGCAGCCCCAGGGGAAGAGAGGTGAGATTAAAGCAGTGATGTCACCAAGGGCTGGGAAGTGGGTGCCTCCATGTTCATTTTGCCTCTGCCATCTACTTTGGCCCAAACACGGCACTAAACTTTTCTAGGGCCCAGGAGCCTCATCTCTAAAAACAAATCATTGCAAAGCAGTTATCACCATGATGGCCATCTGCAGGTATGAATCCCTTTTGGGAACATAAGTGATAAATAAGGGACATCAGGGTTGGCGGGGGTTAGATTTTCATTTCTAAAGGTCTCAGTATAAGCCTTTATTTAAAGCTACAAAGTTGAAAATTCCCCAGTAAGTACTGTTCTCTCTCGGTATTTGTGGGGAATTGGTTCCAGGACCCTCACAGATACCAAAATTCATGGATGCTAAAGTCTCTTTAGATGAAATGGTGTAGGATTTACATAAAACCTACACACATCCTTCTACATACTTGAAATCATCTCTAGATTACTTATAATACCTAATACAATGTAAATGCTATGTGAATAGTTGATATACTGTATTGTTTAGAGAATAATGACAAGAAACAAAGTCTACATGTTCAGTACAGACACAGCCATCCGTATATACATACATACATATATATTTTTTTAATATTTTGTATCTGAGGCCAATTGAATCCATGGATGAAGGACCCATGGATACAGAGAGCCGACTGTAAGAGGAATTTCTTATAGGCAACAGCAACACAGGTTGTGGCTGATAGAGGGTTTCATTAAACAGGGAAAAGAAGTGACTGGCTCAGTCATTAATGGGTTCAAAGATTGAGGAAAAGCCTCAATCATTGCTGAGGAGCAAGGAGGTCTTATACAGAAATTCCATACTTGGACTTGAATTTGTGTGACCTTGGCTGAGCCGCTTAACTCTTAGGAACCTCATCTGTAAATCAAGGGAATTTGGGTTAGAAATGCAGTGATTTTTAAATTTTGTTTTTTAGCTTCTAGCTGTACATTACAACCACCTGGGCAGAGAGTAAAATCATGACCCCTATCCCCAACCCCTTTTCATTGTGATTTCAGCAGCTCTGGGGGTAGGGTCCAGGCAATTCTTAAGTACGCAAGACTGAGAATTTCTGGATTATAGCATGTCCAAAAACTGATTCTCAGAAGGGAATAAAGTAAATGAAGCAATGGAAAGGAATACTGGAATTCCTTAGCCATTCTACGCACACAGGCCTCGAACCATTGTACTCACCTGAATGCCTAATTTGCCTATTTCCCTCCAAGGCCAAGTCCCCTCTAGGATCAGGGTGAGGCTCCCGCCAAGACAATCAGCACTTTCCCAACAATCTGCAGGGACACATGTAGTTTTCAGACTGAAAGGAGGATAGCAGGAAGTCTGGGTCCCTAAACACTCTGGAGGTATTGGACCAGATGAGTGCAGGTCCCACCATCTTTCCTATGCCTCCTCCACACAGTGGGGTGGCCCCTGCAGCAGGTAAGTGACGAGCGAGGCCCCAACCACATCTAACAAGATGGCCACTCTGTCTGCCTGGCTGGCTGATGCCAGCACCAGCCACTAGCTCCCGACATGCAGGACTTAAAGCATCTGCCAGACTGGTGCCAGCTTTTGATCAGTACCATGTTGAGACAGAGACCTGCAGGGAAACGGTCAGGCTCCCTGTAGTCGACTAGCAGGAATCTTACTGAAGAATTTGAGCACAGATTTAAAAGTGAGGTGCAGGCAGGGGGAAGGGGTGTGGGAGACTGCTTGACAGAGGCTGTCTTTTCAAGGCCAGGTTATTCCATCTCTGCTAAGGGAAGAGACACCCTTTCCTGGCTGGTGGTTGGAGCAGGATTTCTGGGCTCCCTTTGTACATTTTGCTGCTCTGCCCTGGGGGTCAGAGGGAGTCTTTTAGCCTCAGCTCATGCATCTGTAATACCCTGAGACCACCGGGATGGGTCCCTAGTCTCCCCCGTGTCCAGCTCCACGGTGTTGCAGTAAAACCACAGCAGGGCCGTTTACAAGACACTTGACGACTCCAGCCAGTCCACTCGCCAGAGGGCCTGCAGGAGGGCTCCTGCCTTCTAAACGAGTCCTCTGCGGCCTAGGCTGCTGTCCTCAGGAAACCCAGTCTACATCCTTGGCAGACATTCAGAGTGCCCCTAAAAGCTGTGTGCTAAGATGGGGAGCCCCCTCCTCCACTGCCCCCTTCCTGGGACACCAAGCCAAGTGTTAAGCAGAGGCCCAGCCCCAGAAACAACGCGTTTTGTGTCTGACAATAGCAGCCTACGTGACTTGAAGGACTCTGCTGTTGGTAAACCAAATGCACGCCAGTTTTGCTTATTTGCTCTAACCTTCAAAGAACCTAGAGGTCCCTTCCTAGTTCAACAAATAAATCCAGTTCCACTCTAGCGGGCCTCCTGGACAAAGTTCCATTGTTACGCCTTCCCTGAATGTCCACTGCTCGCTCCCTCTCAGGCACCCTAGCCCCACGCCTGTTCACCCTTCTTTCGTTTTGGGATAAATCAGCCTCCTTTTTTTGTTTTGTTTTGTTTTGCTTTAATTCTTTCAAAGGGTAAGGAATGTTGACACCCCCGAAACATGCCTCTGATGTCTGGTTAGACTTCAGACGGCTGTATTTGAACGTGCGCTGACGCAGTCGGGCAGATTGGGTTAAACCAAATATTACAATTGCAAGAACTCATCTGGAACTAATAATTTTGAGGCCACCGAAAGTAAAAGGGCCCTGCTTTGGGGCTGGCCAGCGGCAGAGGCCAGCTCGGGCCAATGCTGCCACCTGCCGAGGGCGCCGGGAACAGGGTGCGCCGCCGCGGCCTTCCTGTTTTGTTCTGGCCCCGCTCACCGGCTCCCACGCAGACAGGTTCGCCAGCCAGCCAGACCAGGGCTATTTTAAAAGGCTAGCGCCTCTTCCCAGCCCTTGGTGTAAAGATAGCTAGTCTGGCTGTCCCGTGTCTTCGCTGAAAAAAAAGACAACTTCCCAATTATAGAGCCGGGGCTGGCTACAAAGGCAGTTGCAGTTGGAGTCCGATTAAACATGTGCCGGGTGGATTACACAGATCATGTGTCAGTGGCTCGCCTAGGAGGAAGGCTCGTTTAAGTTCAGGATTTTTATTTTGCGGGGGATGATGGGGACGTACAACTCTGGGTTATGTCGGCGCATTGCTGAACTGCGAGTCACATGCCAGATCCAGAAATGATGAAAACATCTGTTTTTGCTTTAGACCAGCGAGGCTCTGGCGGTGGGGAGGGGCGCGAGAGGGACGGGAATGGCTTTGCTCACCAGCACCATCTGCTGAGCCTGCTGTGGAAACGCGTGCGTCCCCAGCACAATGCAGGTTGTCACTCGCCCCAGGAAGGGGGAGATCAACAGGTGGGGGTCTCTGCCGGGGCGATCACTCTCCATGGAGGACAGCCCCGATTGTGCCCTGGGGACTGTGCAATCCCGTATTGTCTCGGAGTGTTCACAACAAAGAGCTTTGTCCCTGGGGACTGCCCGAGGGCAGAGGAGGAGGAGAGAGAAGCAGCAAATGAATTCCCAGGTTGGGAAGGAAGGAGGTAAAGGGGGAGGGGAGTAGCTCCTTAGTGGTTTGCAGACAGTAAAAATTTGCTGTTCTTTCTGGCTGAAATCTACCAGAACAAAGGAACCACGTCTCTAGGAAAACTCCCAGCTGCACTTCCCCCCACCGTCCCTCTTGCCTGCGATGGTAGCTTTTGCTCGGCATGTCTGAGAATGTTCCAGTATTCACAGAGACCTTTCTGGTCTCTATGACCAAAGTATTCACAGAGACCTTTCTGGTCAGGCAGGGCTTGACCAGCCCTTCAACGTGCAATCCTCCCAGCTTCAAGAACCCAGCAATGGGATGGTTCTGAATCGGAGCCATACTGACAGCCAAGCCAACGGCATTCTTTCGATGTACAGCAAATATTTACTGCCTGCCTGCTAGGTGCCCGGAACTCACTCAGCACAACTATTTGTCATACAGTTTAAAAAACAATACAAATATGTCAGAGAAAAATGTATGTTTAGTGTCAAGTGCGTGTTTGAGACAATGACAGCTCTGAGTTCAGAGGCAAGGAGAGGATTGCAGACCTCGAATCTACCTTTCCTCAGTATTTGGGGGCAGTTCTGAGAAGAAGCTGGATTCCTCCAGCTTGTGTTTTGGGTTGTGTAGTCAAATCCCCTGAGTAACTGATTTTAATCAACCTGCTTCAGCTGTGACCTCCAGCCCTCTGGCGTTAAAGATAAATCCTCTACAGTTCCCATCCAAACGGCATCCATTACTCACAATCAGAATTGGGTGGGGACCTAGATTCCACTCCCAGGAATCTCCTCTGGGCCAGGTACAAAATTCTGAGCTACAACCAGATGAACAGTACTTCCCAACAACACACAGAGAGGTTAATCCAAGGGAGAAAAACCTGGGTCAAATGAAAAGCACGAGGCTTGCAGACCTCATTAAGCACAGTGCCTCCCTTTACACGCAGCTACCGAACACGCCCTCAGTTCTCTGCTGCCCACAGCTGAGGTTCCCAGAAGAGCAAATGCTGCTGATCCGGACCGAAGTTAGTCTCTTCCGTAGGCTCATTTTTGCCCACTTACCTATAAACTCCCAAGTTCAAAAAGGAAAGGGATCCTCTCCATTCCATCCCTTCTTCCATCCATTTCACTCCCAAATAAGTATAGAAAGAGCTGCCATTTGCGTGGGAATGGGAACTTGACGCTAGGGGATAAGTCAGAAAAAAGCCTCCTTCCCATTTTACAGCTGGACAAAAAATGTAAGAACCATCCCGATCCTCACAGAGCTTGCCGCCAGCTATATCCCCAGTGGCCACATCCGTTCCCACAGGACTCACGTTCTCAAATTATGAGGGCGCAAACTAATCCCCAAAGCCATCTACAAGTCCGTTGGTCAGTCACCTGCTCCGCTCTGATGTTGAAAGATTACTAGTTCAGGGGAGCCATGCAAATCAACACAATCAACTTCACTTTTTGTTTCAGGCCTCAGAAGATTAGAACATGAGACAGCACTTTAATCTGGTTTGGTATTGGGCTGATGTGGAGAGTTCTGATGAATTTTCTTTGTTTTATAAACTGAGGAAACCTTGTCACTGACCCGTATTTCTTTTCTGGACTCTTCTTGACAGTTTTCCTCATTTCTATCTGGTTTTGCAACAGGTCTGTGTTTGAATCTATTGAGGGCTGAAATTTTTCATGCTGCCTTGACAACTGTGAGCCCAGAATTTAGGGTGTTTTGTCAACATTCGGCAAAATAAAATCTCTGAACTAGGCTCCAGCAAGAGGGTAGAAAAACTGCAGATGAAAAAATATGTGGCATGAAAATAAACTTTGGTGATTTTGTGCTTTACTAGGCTTAGGATGCCAACCTCCCAACTATTTTTCCAGGCCTATATAAGACTCTCTTTTTCCTCATTATAAAAAATAATTTCTGTTGCCCCACTTCACGCCATACATCTTGGTGTGATTCTCTTCACACAGAGAAATAACCTTTGTTCAAAGCTCTGCTCTCCTAAGCTGCACTAAATTCTGCAAGATCACTCTCCACATACAAGATTAGCACCTCCTTTCCAGCTCCAAATAGACTATAATCCAAAAGCTGCTCTTTTAAATAGAGGTTCCTTTTATGCTTAAATTCCTACATAAAAGAAACATCAATGCTACTGCTAGTCTCCCCAGTTAAATCCGATTTGCAAGAAATGCTGCATGCTCAAAAATCTGGGTGTGAACTGAAGTCTGGGCTAAGGGAACGCATTTGGGATTCTCCAGTCATTCTCTATCTGGAGGGCCCTCCAGTGGCCAAAATAATACCTGATATAAACAAAGACCACCAAAGCAAGTGTTACAACAAAGGCAGAGGATGGACGCTGGCCTGCATTTAAAATGCTGCATGTGAGCCCCACATTTGCCCCTTAGAGGTGTGTCTCATTTAAAGAAAGCCAAGACAGAATCTCAGCTCACAAAACGAAGACATTATTTGCATTACAAAAGGACCCTTCACTTGATTAAAAAGAGGCAGGTTTGAACTCCATTAAACGACAACTCCCCCTAATTTCTTTAAGATTCTATTGAATTTGCAGGAAATAAAAAGACTGACATACAAATTTGCAGAATGCATGTGCGGCGTAAAACAAGGTACATTTGTAGTCACTCTGCACTACCTGACCTACCCCACCCACATCTCCACCTCTGAAAGCCTAATAAGCACTCTGACCATGAGACACGGGGGGAAAGTGCAGGTCAGAACCTGTGGAGGTAAGATCTGAAGGCTCAGGGCAAGTTCAAGGTGCTCGGAGCCCAGAGCTGCCCTTCTGGAGGACTGTGAGGGAAGCAGCCATTTGTTCCAATACAATTTGCTCTGGACCTGAAGGATGCTGTTGGTTTTCCAGAAGGAAAGTTCTAGCTCTGTCGTGTATTGTCATCTTATGACACGCAGGCATGCCTCACTTTCCACAGGTGTAAAATGAATGGGTGGACTACACAAGCCAGATACAAATTCTAGAACCTTGGACTCCCAGACGTCATAATGATCTTTTTTCCCTCGGAAGCATTGGGCATGAAGTGGGGAGAAAGGGGGGAAGGAAACTTTCTCCCATTAAGTCCTTTAGGTCCTTCTGACTTCTGCTTCTGCACCTCACCCTGACTCCAGTCCCCCAACCAACCTGTGACCTGCAGCAGCACCAAATTTCAGCACCCCACCACAGACCACAGTCTTCACACAGCCACCCTCACCTCACTCCCTGCTAGGCAGACTCCTCCTCATTCCTCATGGCCCAAGTCAAATGCCAGTCCTACCCTTAATCATTACCAACTTCCCCAAACACTGGGCTGTTTTCTTCCCCGCTTTATGTCCCAACAGCACTGTGCACCTGCCTCGGTCCTGGCGCTTGGCCATGCTGGTCCTCTCCAGCCTGAGGACTACAGGGCAGCCACTGCCTCCTTTGTAGCTACATCCCCAGGGCTTAGCATAGTGCTGGGGACATGAGGTGAGTAAACGGGGAATGAAAGCAAGGGATTCCTGAGAGCAGAGCTCCTTCCATTCCCTTGGGAGATGAGACAGTGGTTGGGGTCAGCAATCCCTTCCCCAGGCCTGCTCTGACCCAGGGCCATAGGCTTCCACTGCCAGATGCTGGGAGAAACAGAACAATGGTCCCTCCCTTCTGCACAGTGTGGTGGTGGTGATGGAGGGATGTCTTGTCCTCCCCATTCCTCTCTTTCAATCAAGCACCCGCCATCGGTCAGATCCCCCTTTGTGTTATAATGATCTGTGCTAGAGACTGAATATTTGTATCCCCCCAAAATTTATAGGTTGCAACCTGATCCCCATTGTGATGGTATAAGGAGGTGAGGCCTTTGGGAGGTGATTTGGTCAGGAGGGCAGAGCACTTATGAATGGGATTCATGTCTTTATCAAAGGGACCCCAGAGAGCTCCCTCACCCCTTTCTCCATGTGAGGACACAGCAAGAAGTCTATGAACCAGGAAGTGGGCCCTTATCAGTCATCAAATCTGCAGGTGCCTTGATCTCAGACTTCCCAGCCACCAGAGCTGTGAGAAATACATTCCTCCTGTGAATCTGCCACCCATTCTGTGCTATTCTGTGACAGCCCCAAACAGACTCAGATCACCTGGGTTCTTTTTGCACTTTCAACGAGGCAGGTTCTCAGTGCCGTGGGGACATAAAGCGGGGAAGAAAACAGCAAGTATCTGGAGCAGCAAGTGTCTGTCTGGAAACTGTGCTAGTGCTGGGCCCAGCCACATCTAGTTGAGGAGAAAGGACACATCTGAACAAGATGATGACGTTCTGAGGCAGGTGGGGGTGCAGGTGGCAGAGCAGTGAATTCTGAGGTGGCAGAAGCCACTGAGCACACAGGTATAGGCTGCAGGGCTGGCCTCCTGCTCTCCAGACACTCCTGCTTCCCCTCTGCCCACCAGACATGCCCCGGTCTTCCCCAGACTATGAGATCTTTCCCTTGATCTTTTTTTCACATTGAACCTACTCTCCCCTTTCTCTCTTTTTCAACATTTGTAGAGATAACTCTAAACTCATTTCTTCTCCCCACCTCTCAATCCCTGCTCATCCTCTGCTAGTCTGGTGTCGCTGCATAGTGTTCCAAAACCCGCTTGTTGAGGACGCCAATGGTTTCTTTATCTGTCAAGGGCTGCAGGAAGGATGAAGGAGGGGCACTCTCACAGCCAACACTCATAGTCTTGGTTTCGATATGCATTATTATCTCCTTATCTAATTTCATCCTCACTACAACACTGTGAGTCAGGTGCTAAACCACCCTCATTTACATCCAAGGAAACTGCGATGCAAAGGGTTAAGAAACCCAGAGTCACACGGCCCCTGAGTCCAGATCAAGCCCAGGCCATCCGAGCCCAGAGCCCAGACCGTTAACCACATGTGATTCTGCATGGAAAATGCAAAGAAGAGTTTCTGGAACAGAGGAGCTTCTCCACAGTCATCATCCCTGAACTCCCTGTGGTATTTGAGCCAGATCCTGCCTCATGAGCTCCCTGCGCCCCTTGACATCTGAGTGCTCCTGATCTCCACCTACCTCTCTGGCCTCCCTAGCACAGCCTGTCCCAGGCTCCTAATGTTGGATGTTGGAAGAGTCCTGGAAGTGTTGCTTTGAGATCTCTTCTCATTCCTGACATCCTTCTCCCAACTTTTCTCTCTACCCTCCCTCTTACTGCCACAATTCAAGATATAAATCTCCGGCAAACATCTCCAGCCTAGCTCTGCACTCCAAAAAAAACTGTCTAAACTGTCCTCCCCAACCGCCCCTCCCATGCACAATTCTCCTTCGAACTCTATACCTCCCGCAGCCCCGGCCCCCCAGCACTGGTAGCACTGACCACCTTCAAACATACGATGTCACTTTGTAATCTCTTGTGTTTATTGTTTGTCTCCCTCTGCTTGAGGCCAAGTTCCTCGAAGACAGCGGTTTGTGTGTTTGTTCACTGTATTATCCCCAACACCTGGAGTGTGCCTGGTACATAGTCACTCAGTAGATGTTTGCTCAATGAAAGAAACCAGCTGTCAACCAGTCATGCTGCCTGGAAGTGCCACTAGCCCTTCAAACTCAACATTTCCAAAACAGAACTCACCACCTTTCCCAGCCCTTGTCCTCCTTCCGCCTCTCCTATCTGGGTTCATTCAGCCAGACCCTCAGTTTTACAGGCTGGGAATGGTGGAAGTGTCCTGAACCTCGCTCTGCCTTCATGCCCCTTCCTCTAGGGGCACACTGCTAGCTGTAGTGAGTTCTCTGCAGATGGTGTGACCTCTGAGGTTTTGCAAAACAGTGATCTCTGTACTCAAGGAGACCCCTAACAACCTTATTAGCAAGGCATTTTCGTAGATGAAACAACTGAGGACCCACGTAAGACTAGATAATGAAATGGGCGGCACGAGTAGTGTGGTGAATGCAGTGCAGCAAAGTTGGTCACAAGACATTGGCCTGGGCTAGGTGATCATTTGCCAAACATTGTCTTTTTTCTCCAAACACTTATAGAAGGGAAATTCATCTAGTGCCTTCCAGCTTAAAAGCACTTGTACGACCCGGTGCTGTGGCTCACTCCTGTAATCCCAGCACTTTGGGAGGTGAGTCCTGAGGTCAGGAGTTTGAGACCAGCCTGGCCAACATGGCGAAACCCCGTCTGTACTAAAAATACAAAAAATTAGCCAGATGTGGTGGTGGGTGCCTGTAATTCCAGCTACTTGGGAGGCTGAGGCAGGAGAATTGCTTGAACCCAGGAGGCGGTGGTTGCAGTGAGGCGAGATCACGCCACTGCACTCCAGCCTGGGCAACAGAGTGAGACTCCATCTCAAAAAAGAAAAAAAAAAAAGCACTTGTACATCTACATCTTTCAAACCTTCCAACAACCCTGTGAGGTCCGCTTCCACATCATTCCATTTTATGGACAAGAGAACGAAGGCACTGAGGTACTGAGGTGACCAGGGAAATTGTCTTAGTGGTCACCGAGCCACGAAGAAGCGCTGAGGCAGGCTGATGCCTCAGCTTATACTCGCTCCCCTGCACCGCCCTTTGGGCTAGACTTAGCTAACCTGGCCCTCCGTATAATCCGGCCTGTTTTGTTTTTGTTTTTTGTTTTCTAACTTTTCATTTGTTTTACTATTATCTGCCACAGACTGTATGGCAAAGATCACTAGTTGCCTGCTCAATATGGATTCTCCCCTTCCTCCTTCCAGCGCTAGAAGTGGCAATGAGCCAGGATAAATGCACGTGCTTCCCAGACTCCTTGCAGGAAGGGATGGCCAAAGCCACACAATCAGAAGTTGTTGGGTGGAGATTCTGGGAAAGCTCTTTAAAAGGAGCCGACACAACAGTGAGGTACTCTTACCCACCTCACCTCTTCCTCCCTCTCGATGCCTGAAACTTAGACATGGTGGCTGGGATGGGAACTCCATGCAGGCTGCAGACAATGTGGTGATCTAAAGGAAGAAATTCACACTAAGGATGACGGAGCAGAAAGATGGGAAGATCCTGGATCTTTGATGGCCAAAGCTTCTATACCAGCCCAAGATTTCTTTTACACAAAAACAAACAAACACACAACCCCAGTCTTTTGAAGCCACTGTTATATAGGGTTTAGGTTATATGCAACTGAGCCACATACTAACTGATTGACTCTTCAAGAACAGGTTGATTAAGGCCTGGTGCAGTAGCTCACATCTGTAATCCCAGCATTTTGTGAGGCCAAGGCAGAGAATCACTTGCGCCCAGACTCTGTCTCCAATAAAAATTTAAAATCAAATTAGCCAGGCATGGTGGCACAGCCTGTAGTCCCAGCTGCCTGGGAGGCTTAGGTGGGAGGATCGTTTGAGGCTGGAAGGTCCAGGCTGCAAGTGAGCCATGATTGCATCACTGTACTCCAGCCTGGGTGGCAAAGTAAGATCCCTGTCTAGAAAAGAAAAAGAAAAGAAAAGAAACAAGAACAGGTTAATTCATCCCCTCATCCATTCAACAGATTCACTGAGTGTCAAGGATTGTTCTAGGCTCTATGGAAATAAACAAATGAGGAGCTCCAATTTAAAAGGTTCTGTATTTTCTACTTCTTCACCCTCACTCTACCCCTAACCACTCGGGATCCAGGGCTGACGAGTGGCAGGCTTTATTCCACAACAGTTTGCCCACTCTTGGGTAAGATCAATGGCCTTCACTTTTGTACTCTCCCCAGCAAGCTCACCATCTCCACAGATGGGGTGACTTGTGCTCCTGAAGCAGAGAGGTCACCTTTTGTGCTGTCTCCCCCTATCAGAGCCACTTCTGGCCCATGTGTCTCTGTGTGAAGAGCAACCTCACATGACCTTGGAATGTCTTTTAAGAGTGAGCCCCCAAAGGACTACTTCAGTCTGGCACTTATTCAGAAAGTTTGCTACATCTTGAAAATGTGTCCATTCATTCCAACCTATTCAATGTATTACCAAATTTTGCAGCAGTAGAAATTTAAAGATCATGTACCTATATAGAATAGATTACTCTGTGTGTGTTTGTCTCATTTTCAATGAGGAGTGTGATGGTTAATTTTATATACCAATTTAACTGCCCATAAAGTGCCCAGATTAAACATTATTTCAGGGTGTGTCTGTGAGGGTGTTTCCAGACGAGATTATCACTTGATTGCTGGACTCGCTAAAATAGATCCCCTTCCCCAGTGAAACTGTGAATCATCCAGTCCATCAGGGGCCTGAATAGAACAAACGTGAGAGAAGGAGGGGCTTGCTCCTTTTTTTTTGATTCCTACCTGCCTGCTTGAGCTGGAACATCTCATCTCATTGTCTCCAGCCCTTAGATTAGGATTTATACCATTAGCTCCTATGGTTCTCACCTTTTGGACTAAGTTACACAACTACCTTTCCTGGGTCTCCAGCTTGCAAACAGTAGATTGTAGGACTTCTCAGTCTTCGTAACTATGTGAGCCAATTCTATGTATATATTTCCTACTGGTTCCACCCTAATGCAAGGAGATAGGGAAATCACATAAATCTCTGGGCTCACTCTTCCTGCCATGTCTTGCTGCCTCTTGTAAGACATAATTACTCTGTCTTCTCCTTTCAATCTATCCCCCTCCACCCAGAACCTCTGAATACAGGAAACACTCAAGTAAATGTCGATTCCATAAAAGAGACCATCTGGTAACTAGCACAGTGGGGTTAACTCCAGGAAGGACCAGATAGATCTGGGCTCAAAACTGGCTTTATGTTCTATGTAAAACTTGATGATTATATTTATTCCAAAGGAGTTTTCATGTTTAATGATATGGCAATGCCTGGCACATCATTGGTCCTAAATAAATGGGAGCAATTATTAGGCACTCACCCGTCCATCCACCCAACAAACATTTCCAAAATAACCATAAATTCAGAGCAGTCTAGTGTCAGTGATAGAAAAGAAGTAGACAACATGGTCTTTCATTTTAGAGAACTTAGTTTTGCCAACCAAAATAGAAGTTAGGGGAAATTTTACCAGGTGAGAAGGTAAAATAGATTTTCCATCAAAGGGTTCCAATGGCCACGGCTCTCTGTAATCGGAAAGTTGATTCCCTGATGAATCCTCCAGTGTGATTTATTTTATTTTATTATTTTTGAGGCAGGGTATCAGTCCATCTCCTGGTCTCAAGCGATCTTCCCACCTCGGCCCCCAAGTAGCTGGGACTACAGGCGCAAGCCAACACGCCCAGCTAATTTTTGTATTTTCAGTAGAGACGGGGTTTCACCATATTGGCCAGGCTGGTCTCGAACTCCTGACCTCAAGCAATTGACTTGCCTTGGCCTCCCAAAGTGCTAGGATTACAGGCGTGAGCCACCACACCCAGTCAGTGTGATTTATTTTAGTAAGAAACCACATCACACCTCAGGCCCTGTGCATATATGCCATTCCTTCACACAGCCCAACTTGAGAGATGAGCAGAAGAGAGCTGCCCTTTCAGTGAAGGACTGAAGGATGCATTCTTCACTTTCCATCCTGCTGGTACCCCTGCTACAGAAGCTGACAAGCAGAAGCATTCAGGGAAGGACTCCGTCCCCTGCTCTACTGTGCAGGGGATGATGCTATTTTCACATCAACAGGCCATATGGGTGTAGGATGCAGCTGCTTGCACCATTGTTTCAAGGCTGTCTAAAAGAGTCAAGGAGAAGGAATCCCATCTATGGAGTTCAGAAAAGGGAGGAAGATCAACTTGTTAATCTGTGGTTTAGAGACTCATTTTTAGTATGAATTACAGAGTTTAGGGTGAAATGGTTAAGACAGACATATTACCTGTGCTCCATTAAGAAAGGGAGCTGAGAAATTCTGGAAAAACTTTAAAAGGTGGGTTATTCAAAAATGTATTTTCTATGTGTGTTTTATAAACAAAAAGCTTGCCTACTTGTGTACATTTTGCTGTTATTACAGTCAGCTTTTATTTCCCCAACATAAAATAACAGAATAGTGTTAGGTTGTAGGAGAGTATTTGGGTACTGGGATTCTTCCATTCGTCCCTTTTTCCATTTGAGGAAGAGTCTACATATAAAAAACAATGGCCAAGGGGA
Organism: Pan troglodytes; assembly: GCF_028858775.2. Taxonomy (NCBI): domain Eukaryota; kingdom Metazoa; phylum Chordata; class Mammalia; order Primates; family Hominidae; genus Pan; species Pan troglodytes. Next base: position 123,593,672 of record NC_072407.2, on the reverse strand, counting down.
ATAAGGTACCACATTATTAATAAAATCTGGATCAACAGACAACAACACAACCCTTCCGCCCCAGTGAAGAAGGTTTCTCTGAGAAGCTGAGTTGCAGCCTGACTCAGGCTGGAAATCAAATTGGAGCCTACTCCCCCATCCCAGTAGAATCACAGGATGTACAGCACAGGCTTCACTTCAGAGCTTTTGGATTAAAACTGATTAGCTCACTGATGAGCCAAACTCTTAGGCAAGTCATTTGACATCTTTATTCTCCATTTCCTCTTTTATCAAATCATTTATACTACCTACATAAGACCCGAAATGGCCTCTCAACCCTGAGGTTTTATTATTTGTTGCTCTGGAGAGCAGGAATCATGCCTGTCTTATTCCACATTATATTCCCAGGACAAATATAGGACTGGATACAGAGGAAGTACTCAATAAGTATTTCTTGAATAAATGTTGCTATTGGATCTATGCATCCAGTGCCCTAATTGACCAGGGAGTTTTGAATCTTGCCAAGTAGAGCTTGAGACCTCACTTTCCTCTTTAATTTCTCCAGAAACTACTAAATCCTCAGGATTCTCTTTTTCTCCTACTTGAACTTGATACTATATCCTGAAGACTGCAGACATAAAAGATTCCAATAGAAGGCTCAGCATCTATTCACATAGAATCCGAATTTTACATCCTCTAGCTCTGGCATCATAATCTCTTTGTCTTTATTTTTTTTATTTTTTTTTTTATTTTTTGAGACGGAGTTTTGCTCTGTTGCCCAGGCTCTGGAGTGCAGTGGTGTGATCTCGGCTCACTGCAAGCTCCGCCTCCTGGGTTCATGCTGTTCTCCTGACTGGCATCATAATCTCTATAATATTCTTGTGCTGCAATTTAATACTAAGGAAAACCATCTTGCCCATTTAACACATTCCCATTCTGAGTTGAAATGAAGAAAGTATTCACCACCCAACACTAAATACCTCCAAAGCTCCTTTCATCTCTTTCTCTTCCTCCCTCCCCATCACAGAAACCCGCAAACCAGTCCCACCACTGAGCTTTTAGCAGACTGTAGACCATCCACTTCTCTGCAGAGTCAACACCTCCTTGTTTGCAAGTCAGGTTCCTTTTGTCCTAAACGTGCTTAATGTGACAAACATGTTTGCGACCCATCTTCTGTTTATGTGCCTATGTTATGCTGTCTCATGTCTACTTCTGTTCTCCACTTTCATTGATGGGATGTGTTGATAGCTATTCCCCCAATCTTGTGAGCAGCAAAACACTGAATAGTAAAAACCTGGTGAGCCAGAGATAACGAGGTGACTGGAATGAATCCTCCTGGGAGCTCCATTAATGTGAAAGATGACTCAAAGCACTTGATTGTAATGATAAGAGAGGGAGACACACAGCTGGCGGTGCAGCAACAACCCCCTGGTGCCACTGGTCTTCCGAGTAAGTCTGTATTAAAACTGCTCACAGGGACAAAGGGGGAAGAAGATCCTGCTCGGCTTCTATCTGAATTCAGATTTGTCTTTATAGTTGGAACTAAGACCTAAGAGAAGTGACAGAGGTCTGGAACACTCCCACACATGGACTTAGTCATTGTCACAGCACAACTGTAACAGATGCCATCACTCATATAGAACAAAGCAATAAAAGGACACATACCAAATGTTAACAGCCATTATCTCTGGGATTACCTGGAAATCTTATTTCCTTCTGGCTGCTTTTAGTTTCCAAAAATGTCTACAATGGATACAAATTGTCAGGCCTCTGAGCTCAAGCTAAGCCATCGCATCCCCAATGACTTGCACATATATGCCCAGATGGCCTGAAGTAACTGAAGAATCACAAAAGAAGTGAAAATGCGCTGCCCCACCTTAACTGATGACATTCCACCACAAAAGAAGTGAAAATGGCCAGTCCTTGCCTTAACTGATGACATTACCTTGTAAAAGTCCTTTTCCTGGCTCATCCTGGCTCAAAAAGCTCCCCTACTGAGCACCTTGCCACCCCCACTCCTGCCCACCAGAGAACAACCCCCCTTTGACTGTAATTTTCCTTTATCTACCCAAATCCTATAAAACGGCCCCACCCTTATCTCCCTTCACTGACTCTCTTTTTGCACTCAGCCCGACTGCACCCAGGTGAAATAAACAGCTTTATTGTTCACACAAAGCCTGTTTGGTGGTCTCTTCACACAGACGTGAGTGAAATTTGGTGCTGTGACTCGGATCGGGGGACCTCCCTTGGGAGATCAATCCCCTGTCCTCCTGCTCTTTGCTCCATGAAAAAGATCCACCTACAAACTCGGATCCTCAGACCCACCAGCCCAACGAACACCTCACCAATTTTAAATCGTGTAAGTGGCCTCTTCTTACTCTCTTCTCCAACCTCTCTCACTGTCCCTCAACCACTTTCTCCTTTCCACTCTTCAATCTCTCCCTTCTCTTAATTTCAATTCCTTTCATTTTCTGGTAGAGACAAAGGGGACATCTTTTATCCGTGGACCCAAAACTCCGGCGCCAGTCACGGACTGGGAAGGCAGCCTTCCCTTGGTGTTTAATCATTGCAGGGACACCTCTCTGATTTTTATTCACCCACGTTTCAGAGGTGTCAGACCAGGCAGGGACGCCTGCCTTGGTCCTTCACCCTTAGCGGCAAGTCTCGCTTTTCTGGGGGAGGGGCAAGTACCCCAACCTCGTATCTCTGTGCCCCAATCCCTTATTTCCATGCCCCGACCTCTCTCTGTGGCCCAACCTCTTATCTCTGTGGCCCAACCCCTCATCTCCACGCCCCAACCCCTTTCCCGCTTTCCTGGAAGGTAAGAACCCCTGAACCCTTTCCCTCCGTGTCTCTATTCTCTCTTTTCTCTGGGCTTGCCTCCTTCACTATAGGCAACCTTCCACCCTCCATTCCTCCTTCTTCTCCCTTAGCCTGTGTTCTCAAGAACTTAAAACCTCTTCAACTCACACCTGGCCTTAAAACCGTATCTTCTTCTGCAATGCCGCTTGACCCCAGTATAAACTCAACAGTGGTTCCAAATAGCCAGAAAATGGCACTTTCAATTTTTCCATCCTACAAGATCTAAATAATTCTTGTCGTAAAATGGGCAAATGGTCTGAGGTACCTGACGTCCAGGCATTCTTTTATACATTGTTCCCTCCATAGTCTCTGTTCCCAATGCAACTCGTCCCAGATCCTCCTTCTTTCCCTCCCACCTGTCCCCTCAGTCCCAACCCCAAGCGTCACTGAGTCTTCCTAATCTTCCTTTTCTACAGACCCATCTGACCTCTCCCCTCCTCGCCAGGCCGAGCCAGGTCCCAATTCTTCCTCAGCCTCTGCTCCCCCACCCTATAATCCTTTTATCACCTCCCCTCCTCACACCCGGTCCAGCTTACGGTTTCGTTCTGCGACTAGCCTTCCCCCACCTGCCCAGCAATTTCCTCCTAAAAAGGTGGCTGGAGCTAAAGGCATAGTCAAGGTTAATGCTCCTTTTTCTTTATCTGACCTTTCCCAAATCAGTTAGCGTTTAGGCTCTTTTTCATCAAATATAAAAACCCAGCCCAGTTCATGGCTCGTTTGGCAGCAACCCTGAGACGCTTTACAGCCCTAGACCCTGAAAGGTCAGAAGGCCGTCTTATTCTCAATATGCATTTTATTTTATTACCCAATCTGCTCCCAACATGAAAGAAAGCTCCAAAAATTAAATTCTGGCCCTCAAACCCCACAACAGGACTTAATTAACCTCACCTTCAAGGTGTACAATAAGAGCAGAGGCAGCCAAGTAACAATGTATTTCTGAATTGCAATTCCTTGCCTCCACTGTGAGACAAACCCCAGCCACATCTCCAGCACACAAGAACTCCAAACGCCTGAACCGCAGCTGCCAGGGGTTCCTTCAGAACCTCCTCCCCCAGGAGCTTGCTACAAGTGCCAGAAATCTGGCCACTGGGCCAAGGAATGCACACAGCCCAGGATTCCTCCTAAGCCATGTCCCATCTGTGTGGGACCCCACTGAAAATCAGACTGTCCAACTCACCTGACAGCCACTTCCAGAGCCCCTGGAACTTTGGCCCAAGGCTCTCTGACTGACTCCTTCCCACATCTTCTCGGCCTTGCAGCTGAAGACTGACACCACCTGATCACCTCAGAAGCCTACAGGACCATCACAGACGCTCTAAATAACTCTCACAGTGGAGGGTAAGTCCGTCCCCTTCTTAGTCAATACAGAGGTTACCCACTCCACATTATCTTATTTTCAAGGGCCTGTTTCCCTTGCCTCCATAACTGTTGTGGGTATTGACGACCAGGCTTCTAAACCTCTTAAAACTCTGCAACTCTGGTGCCAACTTAGAAAACATTCTTTTATGCGCTCTTTTTTAGTTATCCCCACCTGCCCAGTTCCCTTATTAGGCCAAGACATTTTAACTAAATTATCTGCTTCCCTGACTATTCCTGGATTACAGCTGCATCTCATTGCCGCCCTTCTCCCCATCCCAAAGCCTCCTTTGCGTCTTCCTCTCGTATCCCCCCACCTTAACTCACAAGTATGGGACATCTCTACTCCTTCCCTGGCAACCGATCACATGCCCATTACCATCCCATTAAAACCTAATCACCCTTACCCCGCTCAACGCCAATATCCCATCCCACAGCACGCTTTAAAAGGATTAAAGCCTGTTATCACTCGCCTGCTACAGCATGGGCTTCTAAAACCTATAAACTCCCCTTACAATTTCCCCATTTCACCTGTCCTAAAACCAGACAAAGCTTACAGGTTAGTTCAAGATCTGTGCCTTATCAACCAAATTGTTTTGCCTATCCACCCCATGGTGCCAAACCCATATACTCTCCTATCCTCAATACCTCCCTCCACAATCCATTATTCTGTTCTAGATCTCAAACATGCTTTCTTTACTATTCCTTTGCACCCTTCATCCCAGCCTCTCTTCGCTTTCACTTGGACTGACCCTGACACCCATCAGGCTCAGCAAATTACCTGGGCTGTACTGCCGCAAAGCTTCACAGACAGCCCCCATTACTTCAGTCAAGCCCAAATTTCTTCCTCATCTGTTACCTATCTCGGCATAATTCTCATAAAAACACATGTGCTCTCCCTGCTGACCGTGTCCGGCTAATCTCCCAAACCCCAATCCCTTCTACAAAACAACAACTCCTTTCCTTCCTAGGCATGGTTAGCGTGGTCAGAATTCTTACACAAGAGCCAGGACCGCACCCTGTAGCCTTTCTGCCCAAACAACTTGACCTTACTGTTTTAGCCTAGCCCTTATGTCTGCGTGCAGCGGCTACCACTGCTTTAATACGTTTAGAGGCCCTAAAAATCACAAACTATGCTCAACTCCCTCTCTACAGTTCTCATAACTTCCAAAATCTATTTTCTTCCTCACACCTGACGCATATACTTTCTGCTCCCCAGCTCCTTCAGCTATACTCACTCTTTGTTGAGTCTCCCACAATTACCATTGTTCCTGGCCCGGACTTCAATCCGGCCTCCCACATTATTCCGGATACCACACCTGACCCTCATGACTGCATCTCTCTGATCCACCTGACTTTCACCCCATTTCCCCACATTTCCTTCTTCCCTGTTTCTCATCCTGATCACACTTGGTTTACTGATGGCAGTTCCACCAGGCCTAATTGCCACTCACCAGCAAAGGCAGGATATGCTATAGTACCTTCCACATCTGTTATTGAGGCTACCGCTCTGCCCCCCTCCACTACCTCTCAGCAAGCCGAACCAGTTGCCTTAACTCAGGCCCTCACTCTTGCAAAAGGACTATGCATCAATATTTATACTGACTCTAAATATGCCTTTCATATTCTGCACCACCATGCTGTTATATAGGCTGAAGGAGTTTTCCTCACTACGCAAGGGTCCTCCATCATTAATGCCTCTTTAATAAAAACTCTGCTCAAGGCTGCTTTACTTCCAAAGGAAGCTGGAGTCATTCACTGCAAAGGCCATCAAAAGGTGTCAGATCCCATTGCTCCAGGCAACGCTTATGCTGATAAGGTGGCTAGACAAGCAGCTAGCTTTCCACCTTCTGTCCCTCATGGCCAGTTTTTCTCCTTCACGTCAGTCACTCCCACCTACTCCCCCGCTGAAACTTCCACCTATCAATCTCTTCCCACACAAGGCAAATGGTTCTTAGACCAAGGAAAATATCTCCTTCCAGCCTCACAGGCCCATTCTATTCTGTCATCATTTCATAACCTCTTCCATGCAGGTTACAAGCCGCTAGCCCGTCTCTTAGAACCTCTCATTTCCTTTCCATCCTGGAAATCTATCCTCAAGGAAATCACTTCTCAGTGTTCCATTTGCCATTCTACTACCCCTTAGGGATTGTTCAGGCCCCCTCCCTTTCCTACACATCAAGCTTCAGGATTTGCCACCACCCAGGACTGGCAAATTGACTTCACTCACATGCCTGAGTCAGGAAACTAAAATACCTCCTAGTCTAGGTAGACACTTTCATTGGATAGGTAGAGGCCTTTCCCACAGGGTCTGAGAAGGCCACCACGGTCATTTCTCCCCTTCTGTCAGACATACTTCCTCAGTTTGGCCTTCCCACCTCTATACAGTCCGACAGCAGACCGGCCTTTATTAGTCAAATCAGCCAAGCATTTTTTTCAGGCTCTTAGTATTCAGTGAAAACTTTATATCCCTTACAGTCCTCAGTCTTCAGGAAAAGTAGAACAGACTAATAGTCTTTTAAAAACACACCTCACCAAGCTCAGCCACCAACTTAAAAAGGACTGGACAATACTTTTACCACTTTCCCTTCTCAGAATTCAGGCCTGTCCTCAGAATGCTGCAAGGTACAGCCCATTTGAGCTCCTGTATAGACGCTCCTTTTTATTAGGCCCCAGTCTCATTCCAGACAGCAGACCAACTTAGACTGTGCTCCAAAAAAACTTGTCATCCCTACCGTCTTCTCTCTAGTCATACTCCTATTCACCATTCTCAACTACTCATACATGCCCTGCTTTTGTTTACACTGCCGGTTTACACTGTTTCTCCAAGCCATCACAGCTGATATCTCCTGGTGCTATCCCCAAACTGCCACTCTTAACTCTTGAAGTAAATAAATAATCTTTGCTGGCAGGACTATGCTGAATCTCCTTAGGCACTCTCTAATTAGATGTCCTAGGTCCTCCCAATTCTTAGACCTTTTATACCTGTTTTTCTCCTTCTCTTATTCCGTTTAGTTTTTCAATTCATACAAAACCGTATCCAGGCCATCACCAATAATTCTACACGACAACTGTTTCTTCTAACAACCCCACAATATCACCCCTTACCACAAAATCTTCCTTCAGCTTAATCTCTCCCACTCTAGGTTCCCACGCCGCCCCTAATCCCGCTTGAAGCAGCTCTGAGAAACATCGCCCATTCTCTCTCTCCATACCACCCCAAAAATTTTTTGCCACCCCAACACTTCAACACTATTTTGTTTTATTTTTCTTATTAATATAAGAAGGCAGGGATGTCAGGCCTCTGAGCCCAAGCTAAGCCATTGCATCCCGGATGACTTGCACATATACGCCCAGATGGCCTGAAGTAACTGAAGAATCACAAAAGAAGTGAAAATGCCCTGCCCCACCTTAACTGACGACATTCCACCACAAAAGAAGTGAAAATGGCCAGTCCTTGCCTTAACTGATGACATTACCTTGTAAAAGTCCTTTTCCTGGCTCATCCTGGCTCAAAAAGCTCCCCCACTGAGCACCTTGCCACCTCCACTCCTGCCCCCCAGAGAGCAACCCCCCTTTGACTGTAATTTTCCTTTATCTACCCAAATCCTATAAAACGGCCCCACCCTTATCTCCCTTCGCTGACTCTCTTTTCGGACTCAGCCTGCCTGCACCCAGGTGAAATAAACAGCCTTGTTGCTCACACAAAGCCTGTTTGGTGGTCTCTTCACACGGACGCGCATGAAACAAATTCCTTCTATAATCCATCCCCTAACAGAACATTACTGTATTGAAAAAGGTAAACTGGCTGGTTAAAATAAATTCCTAATGTATACACCCAAAACTGTGCTATCAAAAGGGTTGTTTGGAGGGGCTGTGCAGTGAAGTAATTGAAAGCAGTCCGGAGCCAGGTTACCTGGGTTCATATCTCAGCTCTCACACTTAGAAGCTGTTGTGACCTTGGGGAAATTTCTTAACCTTTCCGTGCTTCAATTTCTTTATAATATGAGAATAATAATACCTTCCTTAAAAGGTTGTTGTGAAGATTAAATGAGTTAACATACAAGAAGCCCTCAGAACGGTGTCTGGCAAGTAGCAATTACTTACTACTTATTACGAAGTACTATTACTTATTGCTACAGTGTTGCCATTGCTCAAGATATTTTCGGACCACCTTTTGGGAGTCTTGTCATGAGTCTTAAACGCATTCTTTTGAATCACCTCAATGAGAACAAAACTTCTCCTTTGAAAATGTGCTAATTCTTAGGAGCAGTCAAGCAGTTTGGGGTCCAAACTAAGGTGTATTTATGAAACCAACAGGTTGTTCTCATGTTGTTCGTCTGCTGTCTATGAAGAATTCCATCAAACATAGCTGCGCACACACACCCAGACAGTTCAGCACCACCCAGGGCTTGATCAATCCCTGGGTAACTAATAAGTTCTGCCTCTGCTAGAGAGAGGTTGAAAAACAAGTTTTAATTATGAAACCTCTTTGTCTGATAGATCTTGAAGGCTTTACAGATTAGCATATAACCAAAGGGCAAATCTCATAAAAGGCTGATTTCTATTTAAATCCTAGTCTTTTTTCTTCCTCAAAGTTTGCTGATGCTGAGTTTTAAGTATGAAATGTCATTGTTTTCAAACAAATATTCCCAAACATTACCAATCGTCATTTTGGCATTAAATAGGGTTGCAACATTACAACGGTAACATTAGCATTTTAAAAAGCATAACATCATTGTTCTGTAAATTGTTGCAGGCTCAAATTACCCTGCACATGATCTCTTAAAATTAATGGGCCACAAGCATCAAAGCCAGTTGGGGCTGGATGAAAAGCATGGGAGCCACCTCCTTTTGCTGGGATTTTTGATGGTCTCATACTAGCCCAATTATCACCCTAATAGAACATGTGATGATGTACCTCACTGCATATGTAAATAAAGGTGAATAAGATATTCACTGAACCTTCCTATCCAAAGATGCAAAGAATTTTGATAAAATGTAACTGGGTTGCTGCAAAACAAAAGAATCCTCCATGTTCCTAATTATTGAACTCTTTGCAAAAACATTTTCCAATAAAAAAGGCTTCATTGATCTACCATCCATAAGTAATACTGTGTTCCATATAAATGGCTGTGCAAAGAAATCTAAGTATACTTCTTTATGTCTCCAAACGTTGTTTTTAATCTTTCTAGTGGAAATCCTTGAAATATCACTATTACAGATTCTTAATATTGTACTGACAGGGCTAAATAGCATGACAACTAAGAGCAGGAGTTTAAGGATGCAATAAATCTAGGTTATTTTGACTCTTCCACTTTAATTCATGTGGGACCTTGGAGAAGTTACTCTTCTTTTAAAGCAACATCTTGTTTCTTTTAAAGGAAAGATTAATACCTAAATCACAGAAGCGCTTTTAGAATTAAAATATGTATATATATATTTAATATATTTATATTCATATAATATAAATATACACAAATATATTTAATACATTTGATATTTTAATTCTAAAAGCGCTTCTGTGATTTAGGTATTAATCTTTCCTTTAAAAGAAAAAAAGATGTTTTTATATCTATAACAAGATATATAATCTTTCCTATAAAAGAAAAAAGATGTTGTTTTATATATAGAGAGAGAGAGAGAGTTTAGCATAGTCACTACCAAAGAACAGGGGTTCAACGGAAGGGAATGATAATTATTCTAATTGGATGGGCTACTTACTGTGTAGGACTCTGGTTTTATGCCAAATATTCCCAATAAGCATATTTGCTGGAGTTCCTTTATCTCTCACATAGGTTTTCCAGCAGTCCAACTCTAACTCGTGGCTTCTCTTCTATTGTCCTCGGAGTAGCTGCCTTTAGCAGCCTCAACCCATGTTCAATTTGCTGTGGGCTGGGGAACCCAATAATCATAGCTGACGGATGTAGTCAGAATCTGGCTCTTAGCCAGGAAGATTCGATTCAAACTCAGTCCAAATGCATTAATTTTGCTATAGAATGTTTTCATGAGTGGGAGAGTTTACTCAACAACAGGACATGTAGAGATGAGTCAGAGTGACCGATGTGGGAGTGCCCAAGCCCTGTCCAGGGGAACCACAGTGCATGGACTTAAAGTATTAGATCCCATTGGCAAGATCTTTTTAACTAGAAATGGATACAGGGTGTTGCAATCTGACGGCTTCAAATACTAAGTTTATATGGAGTAGATTATTCCTGTTGTGGAGTGTCAAGCCTTTGTTCATTCATTCAGTATTTATTGGGCAACCACTATGATAACCCAGATCCCTCTTACTTTTAAAACTCTTTGCCCCTGCTCTCCAAGCAACCTTCTGGTGGTGACTGGCTCCTGGGGTAGATCTCCCTACAGGGAGAGAATGCACTGGTCATGCAGACATTGTAAGGGACAGGACACTTTCCCAGGGTGAATTAACAAATGGACATTATGACGTTGCATATCAACATCCTGAGTTTGGTTAAGGTGTGTTTGGCCATGAGAGATGAATTCACTATCATGTGTTGACAAAAATTATCTAAGCCTGAAAACCTAAGGATGAGGCCATGACCAAGGAGGCTCACCCAGGTGGTAGTTCTCCCCTTGGGATTTCGCTTGGTGCAATGTGTTGGACTAATGTGTTCTTTGTGACACTGAATGGTGACATGAGGCGCTGTGGCGTCGTGATTCAGAAGAGGATCTGGGATCGGAAACACCTGGGGTGGGAGGCTGGTTTTGCCTTTTATGCTCTGGTTTCTCCTAAATTACTTCACTTTTCTATGCCTCCTTTTCTTCATTCACAAAACCGGATGATAATACTTCAGGGTTTGGCTCTGGCTCAGTGTCTAAACAAAAGCAGCATACCAAAAGACCTGTTAACTTCTTAAAAACCTGCCTCCCTCCCCCACCCAGTTCCACAGCCTCCAATCCTGACTTACAGGCCCATGGCCATTCAGCTGCCCATAATAGGTACACACAGCGCTCCTCACAAGACTGTCTATGGAAACCCACAGAAGTGCTCTTAGACACACAGCTCATCTATACTGCTGTGCTTCCGCCTCTTAGATTTGAAAATTGCCGTCTTAGCAAACTGTCTCTTAGCAAACGTAGTTACAAATTTAAGGGAGCCACTTTAGTCATTGTCCCTACGGAATAATTCTGTTTACTTCAAAACAGCCAGCACATCTCCCCCCTCCTCAACCAACACAAAGACATCGTGTTCTTCAAGGATCCACCATCTGAGACCAGCTTGTTAATAACAAAATTATTCCAGGCCTTGGTGTTCTCTCATCTATGAAATAAACATCCGTTTAAAACAGACCAATCAAATGGGGTTTGGAGACTGCGTCAGCCATCTTTATTGCGCTCTAAAGAACAACTCGAGACACACAGAGACAGTGGATTTTCAAAGAGGTGTTTTCTTGACCCAGTTAAATTTTTATTCAGTGAAAAAAGTTGACATTGAGACAAAAATTATCTTAAAGTTGTGCAACAATACAGTAAAACCTTCAGCAGATTTCAGTGACTTGGAAACTTATCGAGGCAATTGAAATTATAAATACTTAATTTCACTTTGGAGAGAAACAAGTATACAGTGTTTCACTTTAAATAAGAGTAGAATAGGCCTTTATTTTGCCGCAAATACTTTTGATTTTGCCTAAAGTTTCTAATAGTTCATAACAAGAGTCTTTAAATGAGAAGTGACATAGAATATTTGAGGATAATGGTCCACTCCAGCATTCATACTTATTCCATTTGAGCTATTACACATGAAACTAATACCATTCTTGGGTTATTACTCGGCTGTGATGATTTAATTCATAATATGGCTGCTCAAAATTAGTGGGCAGAAACATACATACAACCCATCCTCCCTCAACCCATTTTCGGTGCTGGTACTCCATCTGAAAACACACTTACTGTCCATGTACCCAGCAGTACATACTCTTGCTATCTATTCCATATCTCAGTCTTGCATAGAAAGTAGTCTATATAAACTTAATGCACTGGCTTTTATTACACAAAAATTGTACCTGAAAGGCAGCACACACTCCAGTTAAGAAAAATAACATAACAGGAATGTCAAGATACAATCCCAACACAAGATTCTGCACAGAGTTTTAGAGTCAATTCCTAAAATCAATATGGGATGATATTCAGTTTGGTTATGTCTCTGGATGCCTTCTCTAAGGGACTCATCCAACTGTCTGCAGAAAGAAGAAAATTTTCAGGAATTCACCATGACTCCCTTCATGAAGAAGGGACTGACCAAACCTGACAGGATGGTGTTTCTGCCCTAAGGAAGTGTACTGGAAATATAATCTTACTAGACGCAGTGACCACTTGGTAAGCATCTGAAGGCAGCATTCGCCAAGGAGGAGTAGGCGCTCATCTGTAAGGGGCTCACCATACTATTGCTCTCCCAAGCTTCCCCTGAAAATGGCCAGTTCTGAGAAGGGTTACATTCCCTAAATTGCTGAGTACAGCTTCATCTAGTGGGCCAAACATGATGGGCAGGAGAGAACAGGCAGCTGTGTGTCTTCTGTCTGTCCCACCCAAATATCCCTGGTGATGCTACCAAAGACAGAACCCCAGGAATTACTTGTCCAAAAGTCAGAGTTTCAACCAGTTACCCAGAATGATAACTATTTACCCAGCTTGTCAAGGTAGCCAGTAGTTCCTGGAGCTTCTCACCTGTCTGGAACTAGGACTGCACAGACATGGCCTCTTCCTGGAATCCTCTGTAGAACTCCACTCTCTAACATTTTATCCATGTGGACTCGTATCTCATAAAGCTCAAGGGGCATTCAATACATCCAGGAGTAAAATCGGTTTCCAGAGAAAACTCATAAGCAAACCCCCTGCCCACCAATTTTTAGAGGCCCATCGTGGTCCACATGGATGCAAGCATCTGACATTCTAATGTATGCCAGGAGAGAATAAAACCTTTTTCCTGCACAGTGTGAACTTCTGAGGTGGCACCTCCAACAAGGTACAAAAGCCCCTTCTTCACAAGCAAGCAGGGACTCCGATTGGTCACAGTGAAGACAGTTATCTGGTCACCTTCAAAGGCTGCCTGTAGTACAAGGCATTTGTTTTCATTTTCTATTGGCACTCCAACCTCTGGATTCTTTCAGACAGCATATATACATGAAATCCCCACAAAGCTACACAGAGGGAAACAGGAGTGTGTGCTTCAAAAGTTCATAAAAATATACAATTTACATATAGCTGCAGCTATCTAGCTTAGTCTTCAGGAACTTAGCTCTTCTGTTTATATAAAATACTCTAGCCCTAAAAGGCTGCTTTTTTTCAAACAGCACAGTGGCATTTTCCAAGGAGAGGGGTGATGGCCAGTCTACAGTACTGTGCACTAAGCATTGGGAGGCACTGGTAGCTAGAACCGGATGCTCGGAAATATCTCAAGCTGCCAACTGGAGACATATGCTCTGTAAAAAGGCTTGCCTATGGAATAACTGAAAATAACATCTCAGAGCCTTTTATATCAGCTTTTACAAATGCCACCAAAAAGTTGGCAGAAAAAGAAAAGAAAATACACTTCCTAGTGGTTCAATTAAATGACTTGCCTCCCACCAGGTTGTTAATGATTCAACTATTTAAAGAGCTTATTAAAGGGGAGGTGGTAGGGCTTAGAGTTTTGAACAAATCTCTACGGTAAGACAAGATAAAGCCAAAAAAAATTCCAGTCTTTAAAAAAAAAAACTTAAAAAAGGAGAGTGACAGGAAAGAAGAGAAAATACGCTAGAAGAAGGCTTATCATTACCACCAGTTGTTAAAATGAAATACAGTCCTACCCGTATGGCAAACTAAAGGTCGACAGCTTAAAATACTCATCCAAGTATACATATAAATAAAAATTTCAAAAACTAAAAAATTTAATTGGCTCTTTCTTTGTTTTCTAAACAATCCCTAAGTAGAATGAAACTATATTATCACCCAAGAATGATACTTGTGGTTAAAAGAAACTAAACACTTGTGAGAAGGTGATGCCTCGCACCTAAGGGGGGATGGGGTTTTACAAAGCTTGCATATCAAGGACACATATTCAGAGACATGACTTTGGAATATTCCCAGACCTCACTGCTTCTTGGCTGAAAGGAAATTCTTCAGTGAGAATCATACAGTACAAGTCACAACGATGCTCGACATTGGTGCCTACAACACTAAGCCTAAAGGGCTTGCATCGGCCCACGATGGATTCTACTAACTATCAAGTGGCCATGGTTTGAATACACGGGTGGCATTTTAAAGGCAGAAGAAAAAAAGCACAGCTTGTTTTACAGAGAGAATAAATGAACAAACTCTAGTGCTCCTGCTGCTGTTAACTGGATTGAGTAGTCTCAACTTTTTAGATCTTCTCTATCTCTATGAGAGTGTACAGCACTGTCTCTTTAGATTGGGTGGGGGCATGGGTGAGGGAGATGGAAGAAGAGGGAAAAAAAAAAAAAGAGAAGGCACTGTCCAATTCAAAATGACTGCATATATCAGTATGGATTTTTAAGGACAATAAGTGGCCATCTCAAACCAAATACATAATTTTACATTTGAGATCCTTCAGTAGTAAGTAAAAACAAAAAATGGAAAATGGAAAAATTATGTACTCTATTAGCCAGTGTATGGATCATGGCACAGATCTAGAACTCTCCCCCACAACCAGGGTAAGTTTTTGCAATGACAATGAAACCAGTGTGTAATAAAGCAGTGTTATCATTTTGTAGCTCTCAAAGCTACATCTTGTACAGAGGCACATACAGTAAAATTCCATCAATTAATATAAGAGAGGAAGCTGTGGGCTTACAGGGCTTCCCAAGCTGCAGCTCTGTTGAACTGAACTCCAGCAATGACTCAGTGCTCTCTCCTGCCAAAGACCATTACATGACACACAAGTGAATAAAAATGGATTGCTTCCGGAATGGCAAAAAAATATGCTTCTCTTCCCACCCCCAACCCTATGGGTAAGGGGCTCATAACACATGTGGTGTCTAATGACCACTAAAGCCTGGCCTTACACAGAGTCCCAATAAATTAACAAAATAACATAAAGAAACCTTCCCCCATAATACACCCACACACTTGCCTATAAACTATATCCAAACAAAATGGAATATCTGTACACACTTTCAAGGAGAAGGGGTTCCACCCATCACTCTCTCGAGGTTTTTATTAAATACATTTCTGTGTCTTAGAAAAATAAAAAGATTGGCCAATTTACTGAACCGAAATTATCTCACAGACGTAAAAGCATGCCCAGCAAGCACAGCCCTGTAAGACTACATTAATGTCAAATCAAAGCAATTGGGTTACTAAAATCAACCTGGTTTGAAGTTCACAGTTGATTACTACAAAGTTTATTCATTCCTTTCTTTCCTTTTTTTTTTTTTTTTTGTTTTTTGTTTTTGGCCCATATAAAAATAACATATTGCAACTCAAAGTGCATCTTTTAAAATAAACCATCAACTATCTTTATCAAATAAAATATTTACACCATTTGGTTTCTAGTGAGGAAAGCTCTTTCAGGCTATCACCATGGGGACGTCATCTGAAAATCCAGTTATCATAGGGGCATCTTCATCATCTTCCCCTAGAGACAAAACAGTCAGGCCTTGGTGAGTTCCAACACATTTTCACCTGACCCCACATCCCACCACTCTACCCACCCCTCAACCCTACCACAACCCTCTAGCTGAGAAGGTCAATGCCATAGCCAGGCAGCCACCATAATCAGTTGTGAAACCTAGCCCAGCTTCCCACTGTCCCTCCTGGCCACCTTCTACCCGTCGATGGATCCTCCCATTTATTTTAGTGGTCGTTTGAACGTAGCCAAATTAGGAAAACAAAGCTTCTCAGGAGAAGACTCTTATTACCTACTCAAAAGCTAAGTGGGTAGTTTGGGTTCCCCAGTTTGAGTTATCTATACCCTACACTAGCACAGTGAACTTCAGTGTCTGCTTTCTCTTCTGAACCCAAAGTGCTCTGAGGAAAAGGATCTGGGAGGAGTTTAAGCATTTTGAGGACAGCTTCCCAGACTAACGGCTGTCCCCTTGTGACGCCCGGTATAATCCTGTGTCACCAAGTGTGGACCGATACTCAGTGACTATCGCAGGGCATGATGATGGGTCCACTCCTGTTGCCTCCAACGGCAGAAGCAAAGAAGCCACCCCATTCACACAAGGCAGTCCAGGTGCCGGCTTATTAGGCAAGAAAGGAAACTGACAAGGAAAGGGAACAGAGCTAACATCATATGATCAGTGAAGGGGAATATACAAATGTCTTTATAAACATAGATAAATAATTGTAACTAGTTAACGGAAAAAAATAAACTTGTACATTCACAGTCATTAGTCTAAGTTTGGGGAAGCCTCGTAACACACCCACTTTATTATATTACTATCTTACTATCTCTATTAGCATTTAGGGTTTTCATTGTGCAAAGATTTCAAAACGGGAAATTTCTTACTTTTTCCCTTGCTATATGTTAAGACAGGGATCCCCAATGCCCGGGCCGAGGGCCATCAGTACCAGTACATGGCCTGTTAGGAATGGGGGGCCGCACAGCAGGCTGTGAGTGGTGAGTCAGAGCATTACAGCCTGAGCCTCGCCTCCTGTCAGATCAGGGCAGCATTAGATTCTCACAGGAGCGCAAACCCTATCGTGAACTGAGCATGCAAGGGATCCAGACTGAGCGCTCCCTATGAGAATCTAATGCCTGCTGATCTGAGGTGGAACAGTCTCATCCTGAAATCATCCCCCAACCCTTCCCCCTCCACCGCTGGTCCAGTGAAAAAAGAATTATCTTCCTCAAAACTGGTCCCTGGTGCAAAAAAGGTTGGGGACCACTGTGGTAAGGTACATAAAAGAATGGCTGGTGAGGTTACACTAGCAACCAGAAAGAGAAACAGCAAGATGGAAAGGGTCTCCTTTGATAGAAGCTGATTGGGAAAGCATTATTTTTTATCTTGGGTTAGGATCTCCAGAGATGTCAGACCTCCAGCTCAGTGAAGGATGAGACAGGGGTCAGATATTCTTGAGGATTTTCCGATACTTTGGGAGTCTCAAGGCCTGGGGCAAGCTCCCTGTTTCAGGCCAGAACTACACAATCAAAGAGAATACAACATTTTAATTTAACTGAAAAGTTAAAAAGTGAGGGCTCTGAATGGTTTAACCAAAACTCATGGAATCAAATCGCTGGCTGATGAAGAGCTCCTCCAGGGTCAAAAGAGGAGCTGAAGGTGGGTGTTTCCTAATCAAGTCATTGGCTGCGTGGGGGTCAGCCCTGGGAGGAAGAACCGACTCTCCCTGCCCCACTTACCCAGGTCATCCCCAGAGGAGAAGATTGCGGACCCCAGCCTGGAGCTGTAGTGGCTGTTGGCAAAGGCGGTGAAGCTGCTCTGCAGCCTCCGGTGCTTCGTGTACAGGATGGCAAACCCCACCCCCAGGCTCAGCAGTATCAGGAATAAGATGGGCACCACCACAGCAGCAACATCCGTAGATCTGGCAGCCTGCGTTGCAGATGCATCTGCACCTGCCAAGGCAAAGTTCCCACCAATAAGCCCACCTGAGGGCAGGAGAACAGACCAGATGACTCCTCAAGGCCCCACCCACCAAAAAAAGCTGGGCGATCGCCACAGCTACGCAAACTGCCTGTCTGGTGTGAGACGTTTCTGCATGTGTGTGATGCCTGATTGCTTCCCCACTACTTGCCATGAGCTGATAGACCAAGGGCCTTGTGCATGCAAATATGGTAATTACATTAGACTCCTAATCACTGCCTTGTTGGTTATTTAGATAATCTCTTGGAAGGGAGACCTTTGTTGGGGTATCAACATTGATTTCATTAGCATTATTACTTAAGACCACTTGCTTGCCTTACATAAGAGGATGTGAAATCAGACCACTAATTAACGAGATTGCAATTATTTCCCCCTACTTGGCACCAAAGTCACTCTGAACTGCAATTACCTGAAGCTCCATTAAGTGATACAAACGAGATTCCTACACCACAATACAGACTTAACAGCTCATGAAGTTTTATGAGGTTTTTCACTTAAGTGAAAAAGAGAGTGAGGGAGAAAAACAACTTTCCATATACATTTAACATTTTTTAAAGTTCTTTGCAAAGCCATTTCGGCATTTATAACCTAACAAAGATGGCCCCTTCCTATTGACTTAAACAAACAGGCTCTGTGATGATTCACTAATAGATTTGTACCACCAGGGCTCTAGGGCAAAGCCATGCCCCACGTCCCATCCTGCTGGGGTAGGGGCCAGTCTCCTTGAAAACAGTAGACTTTTCATGTTAAAAATCCCAGGGTAAGTCTGAACTTGAAAATGAAACCTAGGAATCAGTTTTTGGCAAAGGAAACAGACTGGACTTCCCTCAGTCTAGGTCTCCATGAGGAGCCTCAACAGGCTCAGGGTTGCTCCCTGGTGTCAGGAGAGGTGGCGCAGGCCAGGTCTCTGCTTCACTAGAAAGCTCTGTCACTCCCCAGGCATTCACCCTGACAGGGTATTCATCAAGATGGGCCAGAGAACAATCGTTTCTTGCAAACCTAATCTAACAATTCAATATTCGTGTCTGTATTTACATTTCTTTCATTATTTCCTTGCCAGAAAAAAAAAAAAAAAACTCTAGCAACATCTTATTTAATATGTTCCAACCTATTCCAACTGTGCAGTGGTTAATGAAGGGGGTGTGCTCGGCTGGAGCAGTGAAGAGGAAGTCGGCACAATGAAGGCTGGGAGCTCCAGGAACGAGTGCCCTCCCTCCCCCACCCCACTTCCAAGGGGAAGGTGAATGTGAAGGGGCAAGATGTTGGCCAAGAGCCCTTCTGCCTGACAACCTTGGTTCCATAAAGGTGGCCGGGAGGGGTCTGCACAGGAATTTTTCCCAAAGCATATTTCACAGGTTGCCAATTAGTTTTGCCTAAAAATGGGGCTCTGTTGAGGAAATACTAGGTCAACAAGAGTTGGGCTGGTTTTTGTAGGACCTTCTTAGAACCTCTAATATGTTAAGATTCTCCCAAGGGAAGTGGCAGGCAGTGTTTCCCTCTCTTAGTGGGGGGTGCCAAGGATAAATATTGCACGAGATCTCACCCTGAGAAACACTATGAGACGGAACATTTAACAACTCTAACACAAGATTTTGGCTTGAGCACTGGTTAGTTCTTGGCTGAGAGTAAATGGAACTAAAAAAGACCAGTGGCAAAACATTTGTTGAAATCCTGGCCAAACTACTATAATGTAAGCAGACTTTCTGTATGAACGGAAGGGTCCTCTCTTCCATCACTAGCATGGCCCAGCATAAGACATAAGACAGAGATCCCAGGACAAAT
Source organism: Pan troglodytes (assembly GCF_028858775.2). NCBI lineage: Eukaryota > Metazoa > Chordata > Mammalia > Primates > Hominidae > Pan > Pan troglodytes. Next base: position 123,574,128 of record NC_072407.2, on the reverse strand, counting down.
TCCAGTCCTAAGCTTATGCTGAGAGCTAAGATGAAGCCGGGGCGGGGCAGAGGTGTGCACTGTAAAATCAGTTATATGATTTTACATGTAAAATCCATGACAAGGAGATGATCTACTGGCTTGGAGATCCACAGGATATATTAGCATGTTAGAGGTGCTGAGAAGTCCCACAAAAAACAAACGAAACTCTTGTGAACCTAGAGTTTCCCTTTTTAAACAAAGCCTTGCCTTTCTTGCACTTTATGTTCAGAATCCGGTCCCCCTGTAATCTCAGCTTCCTGTACCATGTTCAGCTCAGGAAGTATTTGTTAAATACATCACTACCTGACCAAACTGATACATAAATGATTTTCTTTTAAGCTGAGAATATCTTCCATGTGTTTTAGAAAGACACATGGTCATCAAACCATATGACATTCTTGCTATTTCCCTAGAACTGAAGACAGAAACGGGCAGCAATCGCAACTCACCAGACCCCAGCTCATCGTACAGCAGGATGGCAGGCTCCCCACAGATCTGGCTGCCAAAAAGGCATCTTGCTTGGACGGTGAACGTGTAATTATGACCCATCTTCAGGTTGGAAATTTTAAAGAAATTGTCAGTAGTATTCCCAAGGTAAGCTGTGATATTCATGGCACTATCAAACATGTGTATCTCATAGCCCTGAAAACAAACACAAGAGATTGCTCAGGAAGTCGAATATGGAAGCTGACAGCCTCTATTACTGGTTCCATCTTTATGTGAGCTCCTCACTGCGGGCTGCTACAGACGCGAAAGCGCCCTGGGTTTCTCCTTGTTCTTTTTACATTACCACTGAGATACTGGATTCAGAAAATGAAAATTTTCTCATCTCCAATATCTCAAATAACTGCCACACACCCGCCCCCTACAAGCTATATTGTGGAAATGAAAACTGTGGCCCTCAGGAAAGTCATTTTAACAAAGCCACACTCAGAGATTTGCTCAGCAGTCTGCCTGTCTCAAGCAATATTAAATGCCACCAAGAATCTGAACAGTTTGCCATAATGGAATTTGACTAATAATAAATCCAGGTCGCAGTGGACTCCAGCAATGGGGTGAGAAAGGGGAACTTGCAATTAGAAAAGACAAGACATTTGTCCCCAGAACAATATGTAGGAATGACCTTGTCGGCTCACTTCCTGTCTCCCTGCTTTCTAGCTCCTTCTGAGCCGATCTCAGCCCCCCAACAACCTGGCCTTGAAATCAGAAGCACTGCAGCCAGCTCAGGCCCCTGTTCACTGGAGGAGAGGATGAAATGTCTTCCTAGTTACAGCCCTGGACTCTGGTGCTGGGAAAAGCCATCCTGGGGACAGCCCTGGCCCAGGATACTAGCTGGGATGAGGGTTGACAACCTGACTTCTCTGCTGATCCCCAACTATTCAAGTGTCAAAGCTACTGACACTCTCCACCATCCCCCTGAAAAGACTCCATCACTTTTCTCTAGCCACATATTGGGCCCCCTTGCATAATCACAGTCTCTTGATCCCAATACCACTGACCCATCTATTCTTGATGTGGTTTGGCTGTGTCCCTACCCAAATCTCATCTTGAATTCTAGCTCCCATAATTCTCCTGTGTTGTGGGAGGGACCCGGTGAGAGATCACTGGATCATGGGTGCGGCTTCCCCCATACTGTTCTCATGGTAGTGAATAGTCTCACAAGATCTGATGGTTTTATAAGAAGTTTCCCCTTTCACTTGGCTCTCATTCTCTCTTTGTCTGCCGCCATGTAAGATGTGGCTTTGCTCCTCTTTGCCTTCCACCATGATGGAGAGGCCTCTGCGGCCATGTGGAACTGTGAGTCAATTAAACCTCTTTCCTTTATAAATTACCCAGGCTTGGGTATGTCTTTATTAGCACTGTGGAAACGGACTAATACAATTCTTTGAACTCCTTGTCAGAGGAAGGGAAGAAGGACATGCTATGCCTATGCCAGACCCTCCACTAGGAACGAAATACTAACCTAGAATCTTAACCTAAGAGCCGGGCTCCAGCCACCCAGGAAGGATCCCCTAATGGCGACTGGCTGCCGAACTGGGATTCCCAATACCTGCCTGGAATCTCATCCCCGCATTCTTTCCTATAAGCCAGCAGTTATTACCTTCCAACTAATAGATATCTGGTGTCGATCATTTGTAAAATACATAAAGGTTATAAAGAAAATAATTGAGATTACACAACATCAACCACCCATACATTATTTAACCCATCCTCTTCTGTTCAGCATCTCGGCTGTTTCCTCTTTCTTGCTGTCATAAATACTACACACAAATTCTTCATGCACATTGTTGCTTTAGAGTAAAATCCTACAACTGCTGGATCAATGGGTGTGAACACTTTCAATGTTTTTGATAGGTATTACCCAAGAGCCTTACTTGAGTTTGAACCAATTCATATTCCCAGAACGTTTACTTCCCCAACTACTATTCATACCAGTTATACTCTTCCCTGCAAATCTTTACCAATTTAACGTGAGAGGGCTACCTCTTTGTTATTTAGATTACTGGTGAGGTTGAACTTTTCTCCTTTTGCTTACTGCTGCTGGAATTTTCCGCTTTGTTACATGTCCCTTCTTCAAAATTAGAATTTTTCCATTTTGAACTTACTTGAAAGCTTTCCTTCTATTTAAGGATATTAGCCATTTAGATGTCATAGTTACAAGAGTTATGAGAATTCTCACCGAGTGTGTGGTGAGAATTTTCCAATTTTAATTTCACTTTGCTTTGGCATTGCATGGTGACTATTTAGAACCCATGGCTCTTTGCCTATGCTGCATCTCCAGGTAGCCATAGTTGATTCATCACATTCCTATTTAGCAAAGGCTTTGCTGTCTCTGGGGCCAACCCAGCTTTACTCAAGAATCTGTCCACCCCTGGGTGGTAAATCTACTCCCAGGTCTTACTCCTCTTCCCCTGTCTTTTGCTGTGAATACCATATTGGCCTACCAATAGCAAAACCAAACAAAACCAAGGTGTTCTTCATAAGTCAGCACAGTATCTTCAAGTGCCTCCTGCTCCCTGTAATTTATCTGGGAAGAGAGTGCTGAGATGCCAGGCTGAGAGTGCAGCTCAACTCCTGGTACTGAAGCCACAGTCCCACCCTCAGCGAGTGTGGAATAGGCAGGGCTCCTGGTTTAACACCCTGAGCCCCAGCCCAGCTGCAGCTTCTGCGGGAAGCATAGCATGGCCTCCAGCCCATTTGTCTTTCTTCAGGGGAAGACAAGTCAGGATTGAAAAGCGCTTAGTGCAGAGATTCTCATCTTTAACGGGCAGTATAAACATTTCGCTAATTAGCAATCCCACTGAAAATGGTCCTTTAATTCTCAAGTTCATGTCCATGTCCTATTCTTTTTCTTTTTTTTTTTTACACTATCTATGCCAGCATGCTGTTAACAAGCTCATCTCTGAAACAGCATTTCAATTAAATTTCCAAAGTCATTGAGAATGAGGGAGGAACTTACCCTGCTTTCATTAAAATGCTTTTCCTTTAAAGCCAGGCTTTTCCAAAACAGAAGAACATGGTCATTTTCTGTTATGATTTTTAAGGCATCAGGTGCTGATAATGAAACTGAAAATTAAAGATGAGATGGGATGCGGTTAGTGGATATACATTTGAAACTCCATTTTCTTGTCTGTCAAAGAGAGATTAAATAATGCTAGCCTTGGAGGGCTGGGTTACAGAAAAAATAAAACACATAGATTGCTGAGTACAGAATCTAGCACATGGTAGATATTCTTTAATTGGCATCTCTTTTATTGTTGTTATAACATCTTTAGCCAAGAAATTTGGACAGTACTTAATAGCCCTTGTAACCAAGTGTGTGCAAAAACAAATGGGGTGGGGTAGAAGGGTGGTGAGGAAGGAATGGGATGGGATAAGGAGTTCCATCTGAAGACAGGACACTGGAGTGACAATGGCACATGGCCCAGGCCCACTGCACACCACCAGCATAAATGGGGCTGGGCCTCCATTACCCAATATCAAAACTCCCAATAATACCTGCTGCTGTATGAGCAACGGAGCTTACTACCAGCTCTCTGAACTTGAGCCTGACTGCCCTTTGATCTACTGCCCAGCTGTGGGTCTCCCTCCATTTCAACATGTCAGATTGCCACAATGGACCACTGAGAACCTGTCATCCAGATTCTCAGATACAGCACTTGGTCTTAGTGCTAACTATTCAGTTTTATTTCCTCTCTTGGGCATCCCTCCTCTTTTCCTTTAGTAATATCAAAACCAGCGAGGGGAGTTAAGAAGACTTAGAAAATATAGAAAACGATAGCCACTCCCCAGCCCACTGTGCCCTGGCCACCACGCCATGGCCCAGACCCTGGAGCCTCTGCACTACTCTGCCCCTGTAGGGATATTGAAGGGCAGCGTTTGCACTCCCTGTGAAACAAACGCCTAACAAAAAGTCTGTCTCTGGAAGTCTAGCGGCACAGCACTGAGGGCAGGCTGTGTGAGAAGACCGCTAACCTCTCTCCTGCTTACCTGTGGTAATTTTTATGCTGGAATCTTTGCTCATGTTCCCCAGTTGGACAATGATGTGGTATTTCCCGCCAGGCTCCAACTTGTTAAGGGTGTATTCCACAGTGCTGTTACGGGATTTTACTTTGTAGCTCCTGTCAGTCTTTCTTATGAGATCTTTGACTGCAATTGCATACAACTAGGACCAAAAAAGAACACGTGAATGATAATCAGAAAGTTGACATTTTTCACTCTTTGTAGTTCAATGGTGGACAATGTAGTATATTAATAGCTGGGACCCACAGCAACAAGAGTTTGAGTCCCGAAATCTGACTCCATTCTTTGGAAGGCCTTTGGAGTGACCAGATCCAATCTTAAAATAACTATTCACTCATAGAACTGCACATAGAGCTATCAGCTAACATTTTTTTAACCCTCTAGGGAGGGCCACATTCATCGTGACATCAGCAGGTAGGTTGGAACAAGCAAGCACATCCAAACTCAGTACTCAACTTCCACATCTCCACCACTGCAATAGTTCATGGATGTTGTTGGTGGAGAGAGAATGAACCAAAGTGTTCAATCCTGGCTCTAAAGGGCAAGGCTCTACTTACTTTCTCCCAGGCTGCTTCTGGGTATAGGGGGGGCAAGGGGAAAACAACAGGGCATATAGTAAGCACAGGAAATTCAATCATGACAAGGAAGTGGAGAGTTGAGAGGAGTATTAGCAACCAAGCATTTTAAACCAATCACCGCTGGATGAAGGGGAGTGGAGAGAGGAGAGAGGGAAGAGCAACCCAGAGCAAGGAAAAAATGGCAGTTTTTTTGTTTTGTTTAGGATCAATGCTCCTTTTAAAGAGGGGTCAGAAACTTTTTGTAAGGGTCCACACACAGTAATACTGCAGGTGTTGAGGGCCAGATAGTCTCCACCACAACAACTCTGCTGATCATTGCATGAAAGTGGTCAGATATAATATATAAACAAATAGGCATGACTTGGTTCCAATAAAACTTTATTTTAAAAAAATAGGCAATGGGCTGTGTTTGGCCTGCAGGCCTTTGTTTGCTAATCCCTGTGTGAGAGGGTCAGGGAAGGAAATATCAGCAGCGGAGGAGAAAGAGGGACAAACCAAAATGGCAGCTAGGAATAATGGAGAAGTGCCAACTAAGAAGAGGTCCCTGTACGGACCCCGTCTTTGGTCAGACAGAAATGGGAGAGAGGCCTCCTGCTGAGCGCCAGAAACCAGGCCTGTGTTTCTTGCCCCATTACAGGACCCCCTTCCATCCCACCCCACCCTAACCAGGCCAGGAATAAACAAAGAGGCCTGGAAGCCCAACCCACTCACCAAGTCCTGGTCAGGAGAGTCATACGGTGATTCCCACTTGATGACCACGGAGGTTTTGCCCGTATGAACCACATGCAGGTGACGGGGTGGAAGCCTGCTGTCCGGGATCATCTTCACTACAACGTAGTCAGAGGACGGCCCCTGGTAGGGTACCACTACACGGACCTGAAGCCCAAGCACACATGAAGGAAAAAAAATACATCATGGCCTTATGCAATCTTTATTAAAGTATTTTTTCAACAAAATAATGACAACGATTAAAATTCAGTTAGTACAAAAAACCATAAAATATAAAATAATTTCCCACCTACCCCAAATCATTTTCCAAGAGGTACCACTGGTAAGAGTTTTTGTGCTTCCTTCCAGAAATCCCCTATGCATATATAAGGAAGGATATGTATGTACGTGTATCCTTACACATATATGCACATGTATATGAAGCCTATCTTCCTCAAATATTTTTCATACAACTGAGAAAATGGCACACATATTATGCTCTTGGCTTCTTTTATATAATAATATAGCTTAGAGATTTTTCCATATCAGTACATTTAGAGTTGTCACACTTCTTATGAACGGCTGCCCTGCATTCCATTGCATGAATAAACCATGATATGTTTAACCAGTCCTCTCTTCATAGACATTTAAGTTGCTTCACATCTTTTGCTATCATAAGAATAATAATGTACCATGTATCTTTCTCCATATATCTTGGCACACACATAAAAGTATGTAGGCTAAATTCCTAGAAGTGGAACCTGATAAAAATTTTTGATTTATCTATACTTGTGATCATCTGCCAAGTTATCAGTCCTCCATAACGGAGCTGCAGTTGGTGAAAGTGGCCGTTCATTCTGTATTTCAAGCAAGAACCTGATGATGCTTATGAAGAAGAGGAAGTTGCCTCTCGTCACACACATCAATCCTGGAGTCCAGGTATGCGAGCTCCCCAGGTCCTGGGTTGAGACCAGAGCCCAGGACTTAAGACATCCCTTAAAAAACTGAAACGGTATGGGAAACTTACCAGAAACAAATATTGCTCATCCTTACTGACAATGACCGTCTTGTTGTGGAGTGAAGTAGTCAAGCTCTTCGGGTTGCGATAGAGGTCAAGAAAGGACGTGGCATAGAAAATACCATAAACCTGGTAAAAGCAGAGAATGGAAGAGGACATCAGCTCATAGGCCGATGATCTCATTTCCTTGAAATCCCCAATTTAAGACCCTGGAACTGCTTCAAAAGAGCTCACAGAGAAGTCTTCATTCAACATTTATTACATTTACAGCATTTACAGAGAAGGCACTTGGGCCAGGCACTGTATGTAGAGCTACAAAAATAAATATGATGTGGTCTCTGTCCTCAAAGCGCTCCTTCTGGAGGAGAGGCGGGCAGAGAAGAAAAACATACATAATTATAAATAACAAGTGGCAAACATAGAGTGTTAGATGCTACACCAGAAACCCACATGATGAGCCAGGGAACGGGGGGGTTATTAAAGAGGGGGTGTCATTCTACCATTGGCAGCACAGACGTAGGCTCCAAGGGGATGTGCTGAGTGGGAAGGAAAGCCATGGGAGCTTGCACAGTGGATGCGAACACCCCAGGAAGTATGTGGAGGGAGGGAAGGAGAGCAGACACGGCTGGCTGTCCAGCAGGTACCCATCCTCCCTTTCTTCCTCAGAACTCTGGTTCTGATTGAGAATTGCTGCCTGGAAAAAGTCTAAACTGCGAACCTCCCTAAGCTAGAAGAGGCTAGACAAAGAGCTTCCAGCCATTGAGACGCAGAAGTGTCACAGGAAAAGCTTTAGGAGGGCTCATTACAACAGAGGGAGGAGCCCTTCTTCCTGCCCTCTGGTCGCCTGGAATACAGATCATGACTGCAGGCCCAGGAGGCCTCTTGTACCATGAGGTGAGCTTGAAGACACATGCCACAGGCTGGAGATGACAGGGCTCGGGTGCCCAATCAAATTGTGCTGCCACGACAGAAGCCCTGCACTGCTCAACTCTAAACTTCTTTTAATTACAAGAGGAAATAAACTGTTCGAAGCCACTGTTACTGTCACTTCCTCTGCTCTATGCATCCCTGCTTAGTCCTAACTGGTAAACGTTGGAAACTGAGGGAGTTTCAAGCAGGGAAGTGGGAATGGGATGAAGTTTACAGCAGAAAGTGGAAGACGAGGGAGTTTATAACTGGAGGGCGGGAGCCGAGGAAGCTTTCTTTGTAAGGCACAATCAAAGAGCATTTTCTCCAAGAGTTATGTGCACATGTAAGACAGGGGCTTGACGAGGACCGTAGGAGCTGCAGGATCCATGGGATGAGCAGGAACTGAGCGGGGATCCACAAAGGGATTTCCAAGTCCCAGGCAACAAGGTGACTTTCTCCAGCACTGCTCAGCAGCTGTGAGGACTAAGCTCTGATTTTTTAAATCTTGCCCAAATCCCTATCTAAGGGGTCTGGGGAGTCATGTCCTACAAACCACAGATTCTCATCAGATGGGTTTTATTTAATCCTATATATCGTGACTTACTTTCCAAGTTGACTCTGGCATAACATTATGAGACAAGGAAGAAAATCAAAATATTTTTACCCCAAAACATGTTTCTTTGTCATATCTTGAAATGGCCCTGAAAAGCTGTCCTTTATGGGGGAAACTTCGCACCTGTAAAGAATCTCTATTAACATAGCTAGATCTTTTTCTTCCAGGTCCTCCCAATCCTAAAGACATTAGCTGAAAAGTCTTGCACCTTTTAAAGATCTGGATAGGAAACATTTGTCATCTATTTCCCCTAAGGGCAGCCACTAAAAGACGTCAAAAGAACCTTGGTCTCCACAATCTTTTATCTTAACCTGAACATCTCCTTTCTGTCAATCTCAGGTCTTTAGACAAACTCAACCAATTGACAATCAGAAAATGTTTAAATTTCCCTATAGCCTGGAAACCCCCGCTTCCCCATGCCCACTTTGAGTTGTCCTGCCTTTCTGGACCAAACCAGTGTATTTCCTAAATGTATTTGATGGATGTCTCATGCCTCCCTAAAATGTATAAAACCAAGCTGCATCCCGGCCACCTTGGGCACATGTTCTCAGGACCTCCTGAGGGCTGTGTCACGGGCCATGGTCACTCCTATTTGGCTCAGAATAAATCTTTTCATATATTTTACAGAGTTTGACTCTTTTTGTTGACAGATGAGAAAGGACAGACAGATGGGAGAGCACAGACAGAGAAACAGGAAGGGAAGCCCCGAAGGGGGTGATCGCCTGGGAGGATGTAGGAAAGAGAAGCGCTGAGGGACTCAAAGGTGTCCCAAAGCAAATGCAAGTGGAGCTGCAAAGCATGAGATGGGAGTAGGCCAAGTGGGGGCTTAGAGTACAGAGGTAGGATGACATCACCGAGGACAAGGCTGGTGACCGCCCGGGATGGGGTGTCTCTGGAGAGGAAAGGGGTCCACAGAGCCACGGGAGCCAAGGGATGGGAGGTTCCCCACATGCACAGTGACAATGGCACTTCTCACAGTAGACAGGAAAATCATGAGAGCTGCCAGGGTCCTCAATGAACTAAAGAGGGGCAGAAGCAGAGAGCTTCCTACAGGTGATCCCATTTGCGCTCTCACCTCTGAAAGCCACCTTTAGTGTGACCAGTGCATGAGCTGAGATGAGAAGCAGGAAGCCTCCTCCAACTTCATGCACAATTAGAGACCCTAAATCAAGTCAGGCTTCAGTGTTCTGTGCAATTGCCCTACTCTGGAGAGATAGTTGGGGGTGATGAGGCAGTCATGTGCTGCCAGGTATATAAATGGAAAGAAAGGGTTCTTTACGAGTAGACTCAACTTCCAGGTAAAAGAGAGCTTCTGGGGATAGGTCAGGGTTTCTCATCACTGTCCCTGCCTCAGCATCAGGTGCTGGGACACACAAAAGAGCAGAGGCTGTTAAATTAGCCAGACCTGAGCTGAAACTCAGTCTACTGCTTGTGAGAGCTTTAACTCTGGCAAGTTACTTCGCCTCACTGAGCCTTAGTTTCCTCGCTGGCAAAATGGGAATATTTACCCACAGAACCAATGAAAGGAATAAGGGGGAACATGGGTTTATCGGATTTTATATTGTTCCTGGCACTTACTGGCTGCTCAGTAAATCTTACTTCTTCCTTCTTCTTCACTGATTTTACAGACAACTACTTGCAAACTTTGGTTATTTCCCTATGAATCAGCCCTGTGCCAAATGCACACTGAAGATATCCTCAGAAGACCAGACCTAGGCTAGTTCCTCCGCTCATCACTAAGGATTTACTAATTCCTTATTATAAATTTACTTCTGTATGCTTTTCCATTGAGAAAATCCAGAAAACAATCCTTCCCTTCAAGGAACTTACAAACTAGTTAGGAAGGTAAGAGTAACAGACAAAAATTATCAAATAGGGTAAAGCTGTATTTAATGAAATATCATGCTATATGGAACCAACTATAAATATATTAGGAGTTCATAGGGAGAGAGATCAACTATAGAAGGGAGGATTTTCTTGCATAGCAAGAGGAGGGAAGGACACCAAGGAGGAGAAAGGGCATAAGCCAAGTACAGAGGCAAGAGGGGGATGAATGTGCCAACAGCCTTGGGACGGTTGATCTAAAAGCAAAGGAGACACACTGGGGAGGAGTGGAAAGTAAAACAGTAGACTCAAAAAGGAGCACAGATCTGATCATAGTGAATCATAACGCACGTATGAAAACAAAGGAAAAAGAAAGGCCTATATCCAAGAGCAGCAGGGGCACCAGAACATTTGCAAAAGAGAGAAAAGCCCTGGAGTTGTGTGGTGGCGTAGCATTAGGGGACAGTCCACACTCACTTTGTGATGGTCATTCTGGCTGACTCACCACATTCCGGGGGCCGGTCCAGGTACATTCCACTGCAGTCTGGTTGATGGCTTTGGCCTTGAGGCTAGGTGCAGGTGGGCGAACCCCTCTGGTCATAACATGCTCAAATGCCAGAGGGCTATCCCCCAAGTCAGTCTTGGCCCAGGCAGAAATCTCATAGGATGTATGAGCTGTCAGATTGCCAACTGTGAAAACAGGAAAAGGAGATTCCAGGAGGAAGTTGGGGGTGTGAGTCAAGAACGTGTCTTGGTACATGCACTTTTTCAAAAAAAAATAGTAATCTCTTGATTTAAATGAGTCCCATGTGCTGTAGGACTGTCATTAGATGAGAAATTCATTCAACGTTTATGTACTGATGATGACGGTACATAACACACTGCACAGGCACTGGGTAATTTCTTTAAAGCTGCCCATCCGCGGATAGGAGTTGGTACAACGCTCCTGGAAGCCATTTGGCCTTGTATAACAAGAACCTTGGAAATCATACCCTTCAATCCGGTTATCCCATGAAGTCAGAGAAAGACTCAAAAGTGTGTTTAACAAGGATCCCCATCACAATGTTACAGCAGGAAAAAACTGAATGTAATTTGATTATCTAGTAACAGGATAATAATTAAATAATGTGCATTCCATCAACTACTGTGCAGGCACTAAAGGTTGTTTCAAAAATATTTGATGACACTGGAAAATTCTCACAATTTTATGTGAAGTGAAAAGGGCAGGATACAATACTATATATGGCATTATTCTGACTTTAGAAAAAAGATATAAAGAGATCAATCCATGGAAAAATATATTAGAAGATATCTGAAATGTAAAAGTGAAATTACAGGCAATTTTAATTTTCATTACACTCTTTTTGTTCTCTCAATTTTCTGAAACAAATATGTATCCCCTTTCTAATCAGAGGAAATGCTATTAAAACTAAAAAAAGAAAAGTGAGAAGGGGGAGGCTACGCTAACAGGATAGCCTTTGGAATCAGAAGGACTGGGGTTTAAGGCCTGACTCTATACTTTGTGGTTGTATAACCTTGGGTAAAGGATTTAAACTCTCTATTTCCTTGTTTGTAAGATGGAGAAAAAAATAACAGCACTTACAGCAGCTGCTGGCTGGCAGGGAGAAAAAAAGAAAATGCTTAGAAAGTGCTTGGCATAATGCCTAGCATCGCACTAGCCCTAATAGATTTCAAACAACAGCTAGTTAAGCCTTCTGCTCCTGACTCTGCCAGTTTCTACTGGGGCAACACTAAGGCCATGAGATCATAGGCTCTGGAGTTAGAAAGATGTGGGTTCCAATCCTGGCTCTGCCACCGTCTGAGCGTATGACTTATTCTTTCAACTTCAGTTTTGCCTCTGTAAAGCGGGCATATCTCACGGAATTATACTTGGGGTTATGTAAATAATATGCGTAGAATGCCTATGTAAATGCCTGTACATGGTAGGTGCTCAGTGTGCAAAAGTCAAAATAACAACCTCCTCGGGCACCTTGTAGACTTTCAATTAAAAAAAAAAGTAACAATAGAACATTTGTAGTCTCTACTTTATAAGGCTATGACAAGGACTAAATAAAAACATGACTGAAAGTGCTTCACAGCCTAGAAGGAGGAGACAGGAAGAAGCTCCCAAGTCATTCTCAACAGTTACAGGCAGCTTTCGCCACTTAGAAATAAATTAAAATCCATCCTTTAGCACGTGTTTAGATAGAGGAATTTTAGCTGAGACTTGCTGCTGGTACATACATAACAGGGACTGGACCACTCCTCCCTTAGTTTGTTGTCCATTCCTCCAGTCAACATGTATTTACTGAACACCAGTTATGCATAAGGCCTTCTGCTGTCTCTCATTAGCAACGGGAGAGTGAACCAGACTAGAAAGGACAGACAGGTAACTGTCTACATCTAAGAACTCTTTCTTTTGGAAATCAAAACTCATCTGCAGAGAATTAGTCTTGCCTCTGTCCAATTTTCCTCCTTATGGCCCCCAACTTCCACTAAGGGTCATGAGGTTGGAGGAGGGCTCGAGGGGCCACTGAGTGAATCCCTCTGCCTAGGATCAGCAGCACACTTATAGGATCCTCAATGCACAAGAACCTGTCAACACAGAACAGCTTCTAGAGAATACCTCCCCTTCCCTGGCACCCACAGTCAAGCTCTATAGCGGGAAAGCATTGGTCCAGCCTTACCCCTTCCTGCTCACACACTGACCAGCACCAAAGTGTTACCTTTGTGTGACAATATGCTTCCTCGGAAGTTCAAAGTTCTCCTCTCTTGCTTGTGGGTGTCAAATGCCCAGAAAAGGTTCACCACATAGCCATTTACCTGCCGAGAACCAAGAAGCATGTTAGATGAACAGCTAGTCATGGGGCACACTAAATACAAAAGGCGGGATTAAAAATACACCTCTTTCCTGTTCTTTCCTTGGGTATCTCATTCTTACGGTGAACAGGTTGTTTTTTAAAAATTTTAAACAGGTTCTACTTGTGCTACCATTAGCTAATATTTAGTTGTACTCCACCTACTTCTAAAAACAAACATGAGACCATATTTAATTTATAGATTCAATGAAACAAAAAAGTGAATGAAGAATAAAAGGACAAGAACCAATTAATAAAGGTAGAAAGAGGAAACACTGGAAAGATAATTAGGCCATGGAAATTAAGGATAATCCTTGCAGTCAAGGCCAAGAAGACAATCCATACAAAACAGGCTGGTTAGATCTCATTGTCTAACTACAGAAAATACATCCACCCATCAGGAAAGACTACCTTTTCCAAGTCCTGAGCTCATAAGAGGATTTGATCTGAAGATCGTTAAATATAGGACAACAAACAAAAATATTTTCAAGATCAAAGACTACAAGACAAGAAGCATATAAGCCCATTTCTTTTTTCTTTCTTTTCTTTTTTTTTTTTTTTTTGAGACAGAGTCTCACTCTGTTGCCCAGGCTGCACTGCAGTGGCATGATCTTGACTCACTGCAGCCTCTGCCTCCCAGGTTCAAGCGATTCTCCTGCCCCAGCCTCCAAGTAGCTGGGATTACAGGCATGCACCACCACACCTGGCTAATTTTTGTATTTTTAGTAGAGACGGGGTTTCACCATGTTGGCCAGGCTGGTCTCGAACTCCTGACCTCAGGTGATCCACCCATCTCAGCCTCCCAAAGTGCTGGGATTACAGGCGTGAGCCACCATGCCCGGCCAAGGCCATTTCTTATATCAACCCATTCTGAAGCCAAGGTCATGACACTAAATGGCAGTTAAGTAAATGGCAGAAAGACTCTGAAGGTTGCTTGTCCCAACTTGTCCCAACACAAATTCATCAATGGAGAGGCTGTGAGGAGGGACAGATAAGAAGGAACACTATGGAAAGTGGATCTCAGCTTGAGGAACCACATGGGCACAGATAACAATGAAGAAGTCGGCTATGCAGAGGGCCAGTAGAGGGGAGGGCGGTGCTGGAAGAGGAAGATCTTAGGTGGATGCAAAGTGAATATGTTTCCAAGGTATCCAACTCTCCCACAAGAAGGTTGTTCTTCCACTGTGAGCGCCTCAGCATTAGCGCTTAGCACCAGGAAATCCAATAAAGCTGAAAATTACAGGGCATACATATTCTGTTAACACCAACTCTTTATTTGCACTGTAGCTGTGAACCATTTAATTATATGGTTAAGGATAAAAAGGCACCAGGCTGAGGCAGAATAATTACATGTGAAGACTCAAGTTGTTCTTCATGGGGGAGGGAACCACCCTAGTCCTGGTATTTTAGCTTCACTAGATCTAGCCGTTCGTTTTTTTTGTTTTTTGTTTTTTGTTTTTTTCCAGTCTTACTGTGGTGTGCTATGTCCTTTCAGTTCCCATACAAAATAAAGCCCCATCCAGCTGCTGGCTTGAAATTCCCACATTACCTTGATATCACTCTCCATGGTCAGGGTGAAGCTTAGATAATTTTCACCATAGCTGTCAATGTGGATATCTGGTGGTGGGATCACTGAAAACAAAAAGGAATTCAAAAACAGAAGCCACGTGATGAAAAGCGAGGAAGGCAGGACTCAATAGTTTTCAACTCAACGGACAAAGCCATCTTTCAGTCGGGGAAGAAAGGGTATTTCTTTGGCAGTGTTCCTCATCGATCTTTTTTTACCACTGTTTTCCTGAAGCTAAGGTTGGTCCACAGTTGCTTGGTGAACACAAAACTATCTGGGCTCAGTCGGCTATCCTGGCAATTAGGTCAGGCAGAAAAGTTCCATTTTGTAAAGGTCCCAAAACAGCCCGGCTTCAGCCTGGTTCTTAAAGGAACAGGGATCATTCACTGCGAGTGGCATCTTGATTGGCATTAACAAAGTCCCACCAATCTCATGTCCTTTCGGAAGGCTGACAATGGAGTAAATCGTAAATGGTAAACGTGCGTGTGGCAAAATGGAAAGAATGTGGCCTCTGGAAGCTGGCAAACTTGAGTTCGAATTCCTGTTCTGGCAGCTGTGTAACCTAGGCAAGTTACTGATCTTCCTGGAGCCTAGATAGAGATGTTATCTGCATTTCACAGAGCTGGGAAGGTTAACTAAAATAATGTATGTGTGATGCCTAGCACTCAACTGATACTCTCTTTCTCTTCCTTTCCAATATAGCCTCACATATGGCCAACTAAACAACTAGAAACCACTGGTGCTCTCAAAAAGACTGGAGCTCAAGCTGAGAGTCGAGGGGGCAAGGAGAAGTGGCCAAGGAAAAGACCCCTCTCAGTTCAACCAATGAGCGCCATGCTTGTCATCTGGAAGGTCTTCCCACCAGAAGGCTGACAGTGCTTGGCCCAGCATGATCTAAAAGAGCTCAATGGATCAATATTATCAGAAAATATTATTTAAACAACAACTTGCATATTAGACTCTCCACACATATGCCCCTTCTATAGACTAGGCAAGAGAGACTCAAAGGAGCAGATAAGATTTGGTGGCAAAAGAGATGTGTCGAAGTCTGAAGAGGTCTGTCCAGATGATCAATCATGTAATAAAACTAGGCTTCAGGAAAATGCAATAACTGGAAGAAGAAAGGATATTGGAAGCTTCAGGTGGCCAACACAGAGCAAAACAGTGCGAGTGCTGCATATGGTAAAGCTGACTTGAATTATAATCATGGCAACCAGGGACAAGTCACAATCCACTCCAAACCCGTTTCCTCAGCTACACAATGAGGATAAGGATACTTATCTCATAGGATTCATAAGGATTAATAAGGGATCCATTCACGAGCAACAATGGCATGGTGCTTAGTGTATAAGAAGTGCTCAGGGAATGGTGGCTTTTCTCATTGTCATTACTAATCCACTACATTCACCAATTAACCTGGCGCGTCTGGCTGATGCCTCTGCTGTCTTTGTCCTTTATCTTAAAACGTTATTATGATACTATGTCACAGATATTTTACAACAAACACTTTTTGGATGTGGCACACAGCTGCCTTCTGTACAAATCCTAGCCCAAATACATGCAAGCAGCTGAGATTCATCAAAATCACAGAAAAGAAGTTAAAGAGAAGCAACCATCCACTGAGATTTTCAAATGCAGTTGTGACTTGTGCCTTCGGAATTCAAGGTACATGTATTTGGTTGCTCTTCCAACATCCCTTCTTGGTAGGTGTGGTCAGTGTTTTGAAACAGACTTTGTAGAGAGAAGAGATACAACAATAAAAACTCTAGGAGAGTGTGAATTCAGCAGGCTTTCTCTAATACCTGCAAGCACTCAGCTCCAAAGACCATCTGGTGGCACTACGTTTGGCCGCCTTGGGCCCTGATCTCAAAGGCTCCAGATTTTAGAGGGGACTAGATAGTGACTCTCCATGACCCAGAGCCTATTCCTCATAGTCTTAGGTTAAAGTAAAATCTTCCAGTCCTATTGCATGCCACAGCGTCCATCTGGTTTTAATACCTGGAAGTCCAGAAATGCAAGTCCCCAGTGTCAAGGCTAAGGTCAGGAAAACCACTCTGGAAAATGAGCTGTAGTCCATCTCCCAAACTATGCCAGAACCCTTCATTTAACTGCTTCGATTCACTCAATCATCATTTCCTTAGTCTCTACTAGATGCCCGTGATAGAGTAGAGAAAAACAGACCAGATCTCTGCCCTCACGAGGCACTCGTGCAAGATGCTGAGCCCGCCACCCCCGGCAAGCAGGGCGGTCCAGTAGGCCGCATGTGTCTCAGCCCAGAGAGAAGCGTGGAGCACAGTGGTTAAGAGCACAGGCTTTGGAGTCAGGCAGATCAGGTTCCAGTGCCAGCTCTGTCACTTACTGATTGTGTGGCCTGGGACAAGTGACGTAACCTCATTCCAGTTCCTTATCCTTTCTTGTAGTTGTTCTGACTGTTCAATTAGATGAGCTGATGTACGCAAAGCAGTGAACACTCTAGAGCGTCCTGCCCTCGGCAAGCCATCAGTTATTACTAATATCAGCTCTAGTACAAGATAAAAAACCACCTACACACAGTTTGCCAGTGCCACTGGGAGAATAACAAGAGTCAGCATGGTGCTTTCTTTAAAACCCCATAAATGAACATGCACAAAATCATCTTCAGCTTTGGCGAGAAGGAAGGACTCCTTCTATTTTAGATATTGTGACTACTCACAAAGGGCTGCGCATGATGGCCTTTGGAAATCCCTTTGTATGTCTGCATTAGAAGAAATGCTCAATACTAGGAGGAAAAAGACACTCAGTCACCCCAAAAAGACTCTATCTAAAGCACTACAGAGACACCCAGAAATGTGCGTGTGTTGGGGAGAAGGAAGTTGTGTGATGTTTTTCTAAACTACGTTTCTCCATTTTCCGGTCACACTGAAAGTCATTTGAAAGGGTTTCTATAATATTTTCTCTAAATCTGCAAATGCTGGGATCATTTACCTTTTCCTTTTATGGTGGTAATGGATTTAGAATCGCTCCAGTTTCCTATTCCACGACTAGTCACCGCAGCCACCTTTTCAAATCAGAGGGTGAATTAATATGAAATAAAGGCAATACACCATACACCATACAGCAAGAATACCGAATGAGCTAAAGGGGTGAGCTTTTGGCAGTGAGGCTGGAAAAATTGTATACAGAGTGATCCAGAATATTCAGAGGCCCCAGCATCTGAAATAAGAGGGCAAAAAAGCCAAGGGAAGGAGCTTGGGTAAAGGGCATTATGACAGTCCTAAGATCAGAAAATTTCTATTGATCGACAAATATCAAGGTTCTTCTAAAGGGCAGGTGTATGGGGGGTGTGTTCATAAATACACACATATACAAAAAGGGTACTGACAAAATTATCAGTGTGAGAGTCACGAATGTATACACTTAATGGTCTCAGCAAACATGTTGTTCACAAAATCTCTCTCTCTCTGCTAAAAATACTAAAAATATATTTCATAAGAACCTCATAAAATCAGTTTAGAAAGACTACTTATCATAGCTCTGCATCATCCTGCAGCTAAAGATAAGCAGAAAAGAGCTGAGTGCAAAAGTATAGGAGCTGGAAAGCTAGCAGAATATCGGAGTTAAAAGCAGGGAAAGCGGCATTCCCATAAACGCCCGGTTATCTACAGAAACTCTGATGTCAAGCTCTTTGTGGTGTCCATTTAAGAGACTGAAAGAAACTCTGAGCTCCCCCGTCCCAGGGCAAGAAGTTGGGTATTTTGCAGATTACTAATATGCATCTCACAAAGGTGAGTAGAGAGTTCTCACAAAACAGCAGCAATTTCGCTCAGTTCTAAGACTGCATGGATGGCTGGAATGGATGATGACACTCACTCTGACGGTGTATAGAGTGTTGACCAATAAGTTCTTGATTTCTGTAAAGTTAGTAGCAGCCCTCTGGGAGGCCCACATCTTGGAACCACTCCTGCTGTATTCTACCTAAAGGGAGAAGAAAAAAATGTGAGTAAAGGGAACCAAAGGTCCAGGGCATCCTAATATCTTGCAAGGAGGCTGGAGGAGAGAAAAGAAGGTGAGGAGCAAAATGTTCTGACGGATGGGTCATCACCTACAAAGCTAAACCAAATCAACCCCCTAGTCATACAGAATACCCAGAAATCTCCTAGCACCCCCAACACACATACAGCCAACTCATGGAAGGTACTTACAATGTACTCACGGATGAGGCCATGGGTGTGGATGGGAGGAGCCCAGTGGCCTACAATCACACCTTCTGCTTCCCTGGGGAGTGACAGCTGGAGATTTCGAGGGGCATCTGGCACTAGAAAAAGAGTCAACTCAAAGTTAAAATCCAACTGCATAGCAGCCAACCAGAGGAATTTTCCTGGGCTTAGAACAAGGACAAGAATGACTCCACAGCCGGCATTGAGACTATCCACTAGAAAGGCTGCTAGCTTGGTCTTCACATTGACAAGACACTTTTCCTCTTCTTCCAAAAAGCAAGGTGTGCCATCCACACATCACATCATGGCTCAGTTGAGTGTGTGGTAAATTTGTGGCTCATAAGGGCTGCAGGATAGAATCACTTGGGCAGGCTGAGTCACCACTGACCCTGAGACTTCCATGCTGAGATCTTAATTGTCAATGACAGCACCTGCTGCCTCTGCTTCTTGTACAACAAAAACTGTACTGTAGGCATGACTACCAAAAAATAAGACTAATTTTGTAACATCACAGAATTTCTATATCCAAATGAATTTGATCATCTTCAAAGCAGGCTCCTTAATGAGTTTAGTGCTAGCATATTCAAGATACTTTAGGCAATGGAAAAATATGACATTCAAGCAGACAGTTGCCCATGTCAACTACTTTGCAGTAGGGAGGAGGCGAGGAACTCTCTTAGACACATAAATTTGGTAAATTTCTTAAAAACTTAGCCACAAAGCCAGGTGCAGTGGCTCACACCTGTAATCCCAACATTTTGGGAGGCTGAAGTAGGTGGATTGCTTGAGCTCAGTAGCTCAAGACCAGCCTAGGTAACATGGCAAAACCCTTTCTGTACAAAAATACAAAAAGTTAGCTGAGCATGGTGGCACACACCTATAGTCTCAGCTATGCGAGAGGCTGAGGCGGGAGGACCACCTGAGCCTGGGAAGACTGAGGTGGTGAGCAGTGATTGCGCCTCCACTGCACTCCAGTGTGGGTGCCAGAGTGAGACCTTGTCTCCAAAAAGAAAAAAAACTTAGCCACAAAATTGCTGACATGCCTCATATTTTAACGACAATGACCTCCTCCTAAGTACCAAGTACTAGGAAATATCTAGAGGAGGAACGTAGAGGTAGAAACTAGACAAAAAACGCAAGAGGGCAATGGTGGAGAGAATCTTAAATTAACTTAAGGTACAAGAACAGTCTCTGATGCAGTAAGAAGAACAGATGTTTGACAACTCTGGCAAGACTATAAAGCTTAGCCGCCATACTTCTGTACATGTGAGGCACACGTATGTTCCCACATTCCTGAGAATACTCAGAAAGACCCTCACAAACCCCGACCTGAGGTCTTACCCATGCCATAAAAATTAACTGAAACACTTACATCCCTCGGGGGTCCTCAGGGTCACAAAGTCATTGGTGTTGTGTGCCTTGCTGAGGCATTGAACCTGTACTTTAACCTGATACGTGGTATCTGGTTTCAAGACTTTTAATACAGTGTTTGTCTTATTGCTGTGGGTCTCCAGAGTCTTCCATATGCTCTCTCCAACCACCCTGGCCCAAAAAAAAAATAAAGATATTGTCACACTGGAGCAGCATGGGGGGCTGAGATGTTTGACTCCGTTAATAGCATGGTGCATGCCACTAGAGAGTTTACAGAACATCCTGGGGCAATGAAGACATCATTTTCATCTCCCATGACAAAGATGGGACCTACCTGTAGTAGACATTATATACACAAGAAGCAGAGGGCATTTTTTTGGGCCTCATCCAGGTCAAAGTCACATCCCCAGAGAAGTCAGCTGTCCACTGAAGATTCTGTACTTTGTACACAGTCAACTCATCTAGAGAGATAAAGGAGAAAAAGTCAAAAAAAGTTACATCTTGGCTGGGCGTGGTGGCTCACGCCTGTAATCCTAGCACTTTGGGAGGCCGAGGCGGGCAAATTGCCTGAGCTCAGGAGTTCGAGACTGGCCTGGGCAATGTGGCTAAACCCCATCTCTACTAAAAATACAAAAAAAAAAAAAGTTACATCTTACAAAACCTTAGATTTCAAAGGACTCCTGCTTTTAAACAGAACTACCATGATCTAGATTATCAGGAGGCCATAATCATTATCTGAAAAGAAATCTCAGAAAATGTAGTTGAAACCTCCCTATACAAGCCCTCCTAGGGTCTCCTACTTTTCCGGTCATGATATTTTCCCTTGAATTTCATCTTCCTCCTGCCTATAACAATTTAAGCCTATTTCTCAATAGAGAACGCTACAAGTCCAAGGACCATGTCATAGGGTCCGTTACTAGACACTCCAGAGATAAGAACTGAGTTAATCCCACCAGCAGATTGAGACTGTGAGAGCCATGGTGTATGGGCATGAGGTGGGAAGTCCATAAAAAAAAAAAAATCCAAGATTAGCATTTCACTAACAGGGAGGAGACAGCTGCATGTTATATCAGAGTCTGGCCAAGGCTCACCTCACTTGGGGCTCCAAAACTAGGCACAAATCTGTTTTATCCTTAGATTGAGCAACAGTTCAAGAGGGTCCTAGCTCAAGGTCTACACAGGAGGGGCCCTGGGGTAAGCGAGCCTCCCAGCCCAGCCCAGCCCAGCCCAGCCCGTGGACCGGCACTCACCACTGCAGGCCTTTTCATCGCTCTCATCCGAGCAGTCCAGGAAGCCGTCGCAGCGCTCCGAGAGCACAATGCAGGCCTCCCCATCCTCGCACTGGAACTCCCTGCTCATGCAAGTCAAGGTGCTGTGTGTGGCTGAAACACAGAGAGGCTTCTTAAGTCCACGGGGAGGGGCCGTATGGTACTAAAGGCTGGGCCCAAGTTTATTCTCATTTAGGCAAAGTACTAATCGGCTTCTGCTTCAAAACACACCTCTGGAATGACCAGTGGTGGAATCTATACCGGCACTAAGGTGCCATCTCATCTAACATTAACAACTGGAATCTGCATTCAGGAAGAGTGAGCACTTTAGAGTCAAACAAACTAGAGTTTAAATCCTAGATCTGCATGAGCTTGAGCAAACCGCTTAACATCACCTGAGTTCAGTTGCCCTATAAAAAATGGAAGTAACAATTCCATCACTATCATGTCTGCAAGGATCTAATGAGATCACACACCTGGAACACTGCCTGGCTCCTGGCCGGCATCAACAAACTGTAGCTATTGCTCTATAGTACTATTAATTATTCTGCTACTATTATTAGTTTGCAATCTAGAAAGAGGAGCTGATTTCTGGTTTGAGTAACAGAAATAACAGTGAGATGAATCCCAACAATATTAAGAGGCATGCATACTTTATGTAGTATTTAAAGTTGTTTGGCTTTTCAAAGTACTTGAACAGAAAATGAAATAATGCAAATAATGAGCACTGGTAAGTTAAGGGTTATGCAACTGCATGTCTAGGCTATTGATCAAAATGTGATGTTCTCTCCAGTTCTGAAAGTAGATTAAAACTGCATGGGAGGCTCCAAAAAGAAAGCAATGACCATATAATTGCAAATGCTCCTGAAAAGAGAAAAGGTGAGAATGGCTGTAGACAGCAAATCTGCTATGCAGGCTGTGTACCTGGGTGGTACAAATCTGCTATGTAGCTGGTTGAGCCCAGGAACAGTAACTTGAGGCCTTCCTTATACAGATTCACACCTGCCTGCCCAGTCCTGGACAAGGAAGGGCTACATCAGAAATCCAATCCCACCAGTGATGAGGGTCTAAAATCAATCTTGCTCCTCCAAGTCAAAGACGTCCACATCCTAATCCCTGGAACCTGTAATATGTTACCTTATGTAACAAAGCAACTTTGCAGGTGTGATTAGATTAAGGACCCAGAGGTAGGAGAGTTCAGCCTGGATTATCCAGGTGGGCTCTGTCTAATGACATGGGTCCTTGAAAGCAGAGACCCTTTTCTGGTTGTGGTGAGAGAAAGAGAGAATACAGAAGAAAGGTGAGAGACATGCAACATCACTGGCTTTGAAAATGGGGAAATTATAACAGACAAAAGGAGGCTGAACATGAGTGGCTCCATTCTGCTCCCCGCACCCTGCCCCCTGCCCATGGTGACATCTTGTAGGTTAACGACCTCTGCTTATCTCTGCACGTAGGCCAAGCTAACTATGGAAGGAATTTTGTTTATAGTTTAATTTTAAAGCAAGGATGATAATAGTCCCTTCCTGAAACTAAGCCCTGAGGAAATAAAGAGAGTGTACCCACAAGTAACAAAGTTATGTTAAAGGTGATATGAGCATTGTGACCTGAGCAAGGAAGCTTCATATGCCCCACTTCAGACCCAGGCATGTGGTCATGGGTCACCTCTTGACCTCGACCCCCTCCCTCTTCTCCTTCCTCCTAACATAAACAACCACACTTTGAGATACAGGTAGAGAAACTGGATAATGTTCCCATGAGAGCAACCAGGATGGTCAAGAGGAATGGATAAAGGATCCAGGGATATTTTCCTAGAGGTGAAAAGATACAAGGATGGGGGAGGTGGTGAGAAGACATGCAGACCACTCTCACAAGTGTTCTCCACTGATGAGTTTTCATGAGAAAGAAGAATTAAGACTTCTTTGCACGAGTCTCCAGGATGGAGGTACAGACTTCAGTTCACTACTTATTAAAAAACAATCCTGATAAAAAATTGTCAATAGGAGAAGGGAACTATCAAAACCACTTATGAGGCTTTTCACAAACTATAATCCCCCATTCTCCAGGAAGATCATTGCATTTCAGAATTCTATTATATACTGAGCTGAAATTAGTTTGCCATGGTGGGGGGAAGCTCATGAGAAATAAACGTGTATTCAAGAATTAAAGAAAGGTTTGAGAACCACTACTGTAATAGTCTCAGAAGCCCAAGATGGAATTCTGTGAACATTCATGGAGGTCCTACCATGACTCGGGCACTGCTCCAGATGTTAAAAATATGGGGATATGTAAAACAGATGAAGGACCTGTCCTCAGGGAGTTATCTTCTATTGAGAGAAACTGCAAACAAGTAAATTAATCTGATCAGGTTATGCCATTTTATATAGGATTGCCAGGGAGAGACTATGCTCAGAGGGGATTATTTTGAAAAATACCAAAACCCCCATCACAGAAGTATTCTACTGGGTAACAATGTGGTCAAATACAATCAAACAACAGCTAAGCCGTAGAGCTGAGGACGTTGGAGGTTTCTTTATAAAGTATGTCTCAAAATTTTAAGAGCAAAAAAGCATGGGCTTTAGACCCTGGAAGTAAGCTGGGTGCGGTAGTGTGCACCTGTAATCCCAGCTACTTGGGAGGCTGAGGCTGGATTGCTTGAGTCCAGGAGTCTGAGACCAGCCTGGGTAACATAACCAGACCCTGTTTCTTAAAAAAAAAAAAAAAGCCTTAAATTAAAACAAAAAAAAAAATAGAATCTGGGAATAAAGTTGTCACTAACTCTGAAAATTCTTAAACTGATAATTAACCGATGATTAACAGGCACTTAGAATAGAACTTAGTAGCCTTCAGGGGACAGGTTCTCTAAAAAGAATCGCACCACACTAATCTCATTTCATTTTTAGATAAGGTTATCAAATTAATGTTGGGAAAAAAACGTGGATATAACACATCTTGATTTTAAGACCCTTTATCAGGCAACATCCCTGTGAATAAGCCAGATTGGAAACAGGCGGAAAACACTGATTTAAAGAATGCCAATTAATGAATTAATATCATCCAGGAGGGAGGTCCCATTTCTTTTCTCTTTCTTAATTATCTCCAATGTTCATCTTATTATGTGGTTGCTTATTCGCCTCAGACGTTCCTACTGTTATTTTGGTGAGTGTGGGATCAACCTGTCCCTGATGGTTTAACACTCTAGGAGTCTACTTTGTTCATTCCTTTAATGTAAGTGTAGAATTGTACACTAATCCCTATTCAGTTCATCTGTGTTAGTTTTGGTGTATTCTTCCCTGATGAGAACTTTCAACATGGCTTTCAACCTAAATAAATAACCCAATCTGGTACTGGCTAGGTGATCCTCTTGGGACCTTAATTCTCCTATCTCGACAAAGGAGATAAGACCAAAATCACAGTTATTTTGAGAATTAAGTGAAACGAATACATGATTTGCTTGAGAATAATGAATAGCACATTAAAACCCGCCACCAAAGTTTAGCTTCCCTTTGTAAATCCTGAGTGTTTTGCCAGAAAATAAGCTATCTGGGTAACTCTGTATTACTTGCAAGTATGACAAGCATGCCTTCCAAGTTTTCATCTGGTCATTACTGACTTTGTAAAGAAGATAGGGCCACTTTAAAAAGCATCAGAAAATATTACCACAGCAAATAGAAAGAGTAAAGCAGAAGCAGCCTGAAAAAGACCACTTATGATAAAGCAAAGTGAAAAACAAAACAGCCAAAATGCAGGAAAGCAAACAGGCATAAGGTGACAGAAAGAGAAATAATAATCTTTTAAGGCTTATCAAAGGCTGCCGCATCCTGCTAAACACCGAAGAACTTAAAAAAAAAAAAAGTACACAGCAGGAGAATTAATTATATTGAAGACAAACTCCATCAGCAAATCCAAACACTTATTTGTGCAAACTTGCATTAACTTTGAAAGTAAATGACAAAGCTCAACCTTACAACTGAAAGACATGACAAAGAAATGAGAAAGAGATGTAATATGGAAATGTTAACCAAGGAGATTAAAATATCCCCCACCATCTGAATTTATTTGGTTTATTTTTTTACTTATTTGACAGAGTTTCGCTCTTGTTGCCCAGGCTGGAGTGCAATGGCCCGATCTCAGCTCACTGCAACCTCCGCCTCCCGGGTTCAAGCGATTCTCCTGCCTCAGCCTCCCAAATAGCTAGGATTACAGGCATGCGCCGCCATGCCCAGCTAATTTTACATTTTTAGTAGAGACGGGGTTTCTCCATATTGGTCAGGCTGGTCTCAAACTCCCGACCTCAGGTGATCCACCCGCCTTGGCCTCCCAAAGTGCTGGGATCACAGGCATGAGCCACCGCGCCTGGCCTATTTGGTTTATTTATATAGATTCATTCATTTATTTATATGGATTTATACACAAGTATCAAGAGATATCAAATTATCTTAATCTTTTTGGTTCTTGGGTTCCAGATAACAAGTGGCATGTTCTGGACAGAGAGAACTCCATCCCCAAAATGGATCTGAGTTCCAACAGGAATAGTTTAGTAATGAAAGATTCCTTATGATTTTCCTAAACTAAAATAAACAAACAAATAAATAAACAAAACAAAAAGAAATCACCCTACCTTGGAAATTGAAGAATTGGAAAGACTCAAAGGGTGTTTCTTGAAAAAAAGACCTCTAGGTAGCAACTTATCCAATTCCTTGACTTTTAGTCAAAGAAAAGACCCTTCAGGCAGCCGAAACAAAAGCAAAAGTGACATTCCTGGAGAGGAAAGGACGCATCAACGATGGGGGTCCTGGGACCCCTCCGAAAAGCCAAGTGTTAGGAGAAAAACCTATGCATGGTGGAAATAAATTAGTTTCATATTTCAAGTTAAGGACTTGGCCAAGATGATTTTTCTCTCAAATCAGAGCACATCAAGGCCTAGAATGAAATTCGTCTCCAGAAGTCCATCACCGTAGAGATCATCACAAGGAACAACAAAAGTGTGAAAACTGGCAAAGACTCATTGCAACAGGCAAGCGAAGATCACTTGCATGGACAATTAATGTAGTGAAATGAAAAGGAAGACAAGAATGCCCCGGTTTCTGACCTCCCCTTTTCAGTTTCTTCCAGGATGACTTGCACTACCTCAGATGCTGATGTCAATCAGTGAACCCACCATCGTGCTAGCCCCACCCAGGGAAAGCTGCGACTCCTCATCCTCAGTAACCCCCGCATAGCTGGTAGCATCAGCTTTCACTGTCATCCTGGGGAAAACCCTCATTCTTCCTTTTTCCTTATTACCACAGCCAAAAAAACTCACTGGATGCTGTTAATAGTACCTCCAATATACAAAGAGGTCACTCTTCCTTTTTCATCTTCACAGTCCCATCAAATTAGCCTCCTAATGGGCACCTGGCTTCCAATCTCACCTCAGCCTTCTTCTAACCCATTCCCCCCATGATGAAGTCCAAGTGATCTAAGATATAAACCCCCCATCTCTGAAATCTTCAAGGGCTCCTTAGGACCAGAAAAATAAACTCCAAGCACAGGGGTCACCCTATCTACCTCATGCCTACCTCTCTGCACTCACCTTTGTCCCACCCACGGCCACTCTACAGGTCTGTTTTCTTATGCCTCTGAGCCTTGGAATATACATGCTGTCCCTTGTGTCTAGAATGTCCGTCATCTGCCACCTTGTCCCACCGTTGTCCAGGCACCATCAATGGGGCTGCCTCTCCTGGCCTGTCCCCACCTCTCCAGGAAGCTGGCCCACCTGCAAACTATGCCAGTTCCTTGGATAACTTCTGCTACTGCCTACACCACACTGTAGGATAGCTGCTGACTTGATGTCCCTCCCACTAGAATCTGTATTGCCAGTCACCGGGCATGGTGGCTCAGGCCTGTAATCCCAGCACTTTGGGAGGCCAAGGTGGGCAGATCACTTGAGGTCAGGAGTTTGAGACCAGCCTGGCCAACATGGCAAAACCTGTCTGTACTGAAAACATAAAATTAGCCAGGCATGGTGCCGCATGCCTGTAGTCCCAGCTACTCGGGAGGCTGAGGCAAGAGAATCACTTGAGCTCGAAAGGCGGAAGCTGCAGTGAGCTGAGATCCCACCTGCCCCTGAACTCCAGCCTAGGCGACAGAGCAAGATGACATCTCAAAAGAAAAAAAAAAAAAAAAAAACACACACACACAAAGAATTTGTATTGCCAGAAACCTGATCAATGCCTGCCAGAAAAAAAACACAAAGAATTTGTATTGCCAGAAACCTGATCAATGCTTGCCACGCTGTGCATGATCAACAAAAATTTGTCCAACCAAACTGAAGATGTTACTGGATCCACACTCCTTCCTCTTTAACCAAGCCTCTCCAGGGAGAGCCCAGTCGGGCACCCTGTGGAGAACAACGCTACAGACAGAGAAGGGACAGCCGACTCCCTCTTCCCTTTCCCCCTGAGCCTTACTGGGTGAACTATTTAGGACAGAGCAGTATTTGCCAATCTTGTCTGATGCTAAGAATCAGACAGGGCACCTGTGAAAAGGCTTGGGTTCCCGAGCATCTCCTCCACCATTGCTCTTGATTCAGTGGTCTGAGGTGAGATCACCAAATTCACATTTCTTATAAGCACTTCCACATGATCCTGCTAAGTCCCATAAATTTTGTAAATACTGAATTAGAGGAATTAAGAGATGACTAACCTCCACCTCAGATTCTATTCCATCTCTAAATGGTAAGACTTGGTAGGATTCCAAGTGAGGCTCAGTTTTTCATTGGTTGAGGAAGTCATTATTTTAAGATTAAAAAAAACGGGACCAGAACAGGGATCTAAGTGGAGGAACTGAGGTGTTTGCTGCTTAGGGTTAGGGCTTGGCGGCAGGGTGGCTCTCAGCAGAGAGTGAGAGGGGCGTCTTCTACATTCACCAGGACAGGAATCAGGCAAGCATGGACGAAGCCCTTATCCCGGCAAGGAAGGGAGTGTGACTGGCTAGGACATCTGCTGTCTGCAGCCAGCAGGAGACTGGATGGAGGGGAGGCCCGCAAAGCAGGGATCCCCGAGCCAGAGCAGCACCCAACCGTCAGAGAGGCAGGCCGGTGGGGGGCTGCATAAGCACCGTCCAGCCATGCCCTCCCAAGTCTGCTACAGTAGGACAGACCAGCCAACGGCGGCATTAGCGTGCGGCCAGGGACTGAAAAGCGCTGACTGGTCACATGAGGATAAACGCTTGCAGAAGCCAGTGTCTCCCTCCATCACTCACTGCAAAGATCCTCCCTGGGTTCATCAGAGGACCAAACACCAGGACCCACCAACTCCAAACCCGTAGAGAATGCATGCATCACCTCACACTGGGCTCAGATGGCCCTGTGATTATTCCCCATATGGCTCGGCACACTATCTCACCAACCATAATTACCCTAAGGACTAAGAATGAATTTTCTTAATGGGGTGCTAGAGGCAAACCCTCTAATAACACAGCTTCTATGCCCAGTAAGTGCTCACTAAATACTTCCAGAAGAATGAATGTACATACAGAAGAGTTGTGGCTTTCCCCAAGGGCGTTTTTAAAGAGTTAAACATGCTTATGAAACCTATTTAAAATATTTATCTTAGTCATTCAGAAAGTATTTTTATTGGACACGCTCCTGGTATTTAAAACGCAGTCAACTTATTAAAAAGAAGGTGACTAACGCAATGGTATGGGTGCACGTGGCAAAGCGCTTGTGGAGAATGCAGTAAGAGCATGGTTACGCAAGTACACAGACTCACACACAGGCGTGTGCTGATCCAGAAATGAAGCAGAAGCACCGGAACTGTGCTCTCTGCAGAAACGTGCCCAGGGGGTGAAGGGCTCTCTGACTACTCACGGCAATTGGCCTCGTCCCGGCCATCCTGGCAATCTTGGTGGCCGTCACAGCGCTTCCAGTTGGGAATACACTTCTTCGGTTGGTGGCATTCGAACTCAAAGCGGTCACATCGCCCAAGTTGGGTGGGAGTGGAGGCAGCAGTGACATTTGCTAAAATAAAAGATTTTTAAAATTTACTTTTTAGTATTGAGGGAGCTGGCCAATAACAGCAACCCATCAATATGCTAGGAGATTACGGTGCTTTAGAAATTACAATGGGAACCTGAAGACAAATGCGAGTTCCGGATAGAGAGCAGAGTAGATACAGACATCTAATGTTGCTTCCCCACAGGATCCCACTAAAGCCACAGTCAAGAGATTGTTTTCAAAGACCTAAATCCACGAGGACATGGATAATGAGATTTGGGAGCTGGAAAGAAGACAGATAGCGGTATGTGACTAAAGAGGCCAGCGAAGGCTGCGTCCTACCCTAAGCCGTCAAAGGAGAAAGCTCAGAACCAATCAGATCAACAACACACAGTCCTCCAAAAGTTCAGAAACTGTTACCTCCTAACTGGAAGTGAAGAAGGAGTTAAAATAAGGGAACTGACTGAATGATGTTTAAGATGCAGCTACATTCCTTATATCCCCTCCTATCAGTCCCATGAGGCAACCAACCCATACGTCACCCCAATAGAAGAATGGAGGGTGGTTATTTGGAGAAAGTAAAAACAGAGAGTTGTTTAGATAGGCGTAGTTGACAGCAAGTATATCCTACTGATAAAAGGGGGATTAAACCTACATATGGAAGTCCCAGTCCTCTTCTCCGAGGATCCTAGCAATAAGGTAATTATTGTCTAGGCAGGAGATCTAATAATCTTCTCTGGGGAAAATGACCAGCTTCAGAGACTAACCCTGAAGTAACCAAGATTCAGAGTTCCCCCATGGTTCCCAGCCATGAACCTCGAAGTTGACAAGCCCACCCATGTGCTCAGAATTACTTACCAGCACTTCAGTCCCCAGCCTTAAATACAAGCAGCAACCAAGAACTATCTGAGAAAAGGCTTTGACATGAAAGGCAGAAAGCCAAACAGAGCCCTAACCCCCAAAAAGGCCATTTGGAGGAAATAGAGGCTTTGCAAGAAGAAAACTTCAAAAACAAATATCCTTAATATGTTCAGAAAGAAAGAATATATTATTTATCCAAGAAAAAAAGAAAACAGGATACCATAAAAA
Organism: Pan troglodytes; assembly: GCF_028858775.2. NCBI lineage: Eukaryota > Metazoa > Chordata > Mammalia > Primates > Hominidae > Pan > Pan troglodytes. The sequence continues at coordinate 123,543,606 of NC_072407.2, read as the reverse complement.
GGGACAGTGGTAAAAATGGAAAAGCTCTTAAAGTTAAAACCATGACAACAAAGATGAAAAACTCAGCAAAGAGTTGAAATAGAAAGTTGAGTAAATCTCCTAGAAAATTGGGGGGGTGGGGGAAGGGAATTTTCAAAACTATAAAAGATTAAACAAAAAAATAAGGAAGAAGACCAGATCAGGAGACAATATATGAATGACAAGAGTTCCAGGAAATGAGAGAAAACAGAGAGGGAAATATCATTAATAAAAACTTCAAGAAAAATTCCTTGAACTAAAATATATAAACTTCCATATCAAAAAGCATGCAAGTGTCCGCTATGTTGGATGGAAAGGGTCTCAGAGCAAAGCACATCATTGTGAAATTTTAAAACACTGGTGCCAAAGGGAAGATTCTACAAGCTTCTAGAGGATTAAAAACAGGTTACATACAAAAAAAAAAAAAAAAATCAGAATCAAAATGGCTTTTGGGTTTCCGAAAAGCTGCTTGAAGGCAGTGGAACAAAACCTTCAAAACTCGGAAGGAAAATTACTTACAATCTAGCATGCCAAACCCAGCCCAACTATCAATTAAGTCTGAAGACAGAATTAAAACACTTTAAGACAAGCAAGACCTCACACAGGCCTCCCACATACATTTTCTCAGGCATTTTCCAGAAAACGTGCTCTACTGAAACATGGGATTAAACTAAAAAGAGAAAAACTGGGACACAGAAAACAGGAGTTCCAACAGGAGATGGAGGTAAAGCAAATCCTGAGGATGATGATGGTGCAACGTCCTAAAAGGCAGTTGTGCCCCAGGTATACAGGGCAACCAATACAAAGCAGAGCAGCAAAATTCAAGAGACAAACACCTGAGAGCTGTCATCACAGTGTCCTTGGCCACTGTGTCATCATATTCACCTGACAAGGCTACTGAAGGATGCACTCCACCCAAACAAGGGAGTAAACCAAGAAAAAGCAAAACACAAGATCCAGGAAACAAGGAATCTAAACTGGGAGAAAGGCAAAGAGAATTCCAAGGAGGCAGTGAAAGTCCCTGGATAACAGGCACACAGCAGGACTAGAGAACAATCTGTCCCGAAAGGAGAATCCAAGTTGTTAGAAGGAGTATCTCCAAGAGAAAAACTGGACTTGATAAATCCCTGGACATGTTGACCTGTGGAAAGTTATCCTGAGTGGCAATTGAAAGGCAGAAAGCATTGGCAAATGGTACAAAACAACCTAAGCAAACAAATGAAAAAAGCAATTATTAACTTCAGGATATTGTGCATATTCTATAGTTTTCATTGGATTTTCAAAGGGGCTTTCCCTAAATCTCAGAACCACTCTGCAGAAACACAAGGTACATGGAGACAGGTGATAAAAAATAAAAAGGGGGAGAACGCCAGGCCAAGGCAAATCATGCCCTGGACAATAAGGGAGGCATCAGAGGGCTCCAATACTGGGGAGGACATGATCATTCATCAGTATGGGCCTTATCAGAAGAAAAACTGAAAGGGGGAGAAATATGAGGTTGATAAGCCAGTTAGGAGACTTCTACACTAAACAAAGAAGATCCACGAGCTACAGATAACAATAAGTTTAAATTTGTCCCAGCATTGCACACAAAAAAGAAAGTACAAAAGCTGAACAGGATATATAAACAGAGATCTGCTCACTGGATTAGTCAGAATTTGCTAGAGTCTATTAATGTCCTGGTCAGAGTTTCAATAAGCAAAAACAACTTGAAGAGGATAATCAAGTTATTCAATAAATACGTAGGCCTTGAGGGGAAAGGACAGACACAAAGTTTTGTTTTCTCTTTTACAATTCATTTTAATTTGAGAAGCATTTTAGGGGATACTGACTATTTGCCTATTATTGTAGGAAACACAGAGCAGGACTCAAAGCAGTAGACAGCATGATTCCCAAACAGGAAATCCACACAATGGCTATGGAAGCAAAGATCAACACGCATGAAATAATTAGGAAGCAATATATGGCAGATCATAGTTAAGAATCAAAAGGTCAATGGGTAAGTTTAATGAGACTGGAAAAGAGATGGAAATCATTTAAAGGAATCAGTGAAAGCGCCACAGAGGTGGAGCTTGAAAGGAGAATAATACCCTACTTGTTCAAAGCAGAAATCCCAAACTTTTGTGAACCTAAGAATCATATGGGGATCTCCTGGGCTCCACCCAGAAATTCTGATTCTACATTTTTTTATAAACACCCCAGGCGATTCCATTAGGGTGGTCTTTGCATCACATTTTGAGAAGTTCTGATGATATTAATATATCAAGGTCTCTTTTGCTATAAAATCCATGCTTCTGTTTGCACTGATGGATGGTGGGTTTCAGTGATAAGGAAAGTAGGAAGACAAGGTTGAGGGTACAGGAGTTCCTGCTGAGGGCAAAACCTTGCTGCAGGTGCACAGGCAGGAAAGAAGCAAGTCTATCTGAAGAAGATCAGGAATCTAGCTTGGCTGATGTAAGGAATCCAGGGAGGCAAGGAGGAATCAGCTCATAGAGGGCCTGGAAAATAGAAATTGTCAAAAATTGATCTTCTAGACAGGAGAACAAGAGGAAACTCAATATGGCAAAAAGACCACCCTAGTAAAAACATCATTTTTATAATGTTTTATAAAAAACATAGGATCAGAATTTCTGGGTGGAACCCAGGAGATCCCTATATGCTTTAGGTTCACTAAAGTTTGGGATTTTGATGTTTTTAAACAAGGAAGCAATAGAAAGAACATGCTCACAGAAGAAGGGAAAAGATCATGCAAAGCATGCAAAAAATTATTTGTTCTCCTATTATAACTGAGTTTGAAGTAGACTCCTGCTTAGGAAAGAACACAGGATCCTCACCTCTGTTCCGCCTGCTGTTAGGAGCACACACGAAATGGGATTTCAAGGTCTACCCCACCTCCAACAATATGGTGACTACAGACCTTCAGCTGCCTCTTTGAGTTTAGCCACTAGATGGCAGTGCTTACCCTTCTTTTAGTTGGACAGGCCGGCCAACTAGCAAGCTGAATTGGGCTCTCTCCCCGGAGAGTTTAATACACACACAAAAAGTTCCACATTAATTCCAATTTGTACTTTCCCACTAAGAAGGCAGCAAAGATGGCATAACCACAGCCTGGGTGGAAATCAGGGTGGCTGGCATCTTGCAGGAAGGTCAGAGGCCAGTTATAGAGGATGAGATGCTCCCATTCCAATTTCCTATGCATCTATGATCCAGGAAAAAATGCTAGAAATCAGCCTTCCCTGGAGGTACACCATTAGTAACAGGCAACCTGGCCACGAAGCAGAGTTCCAGACAGCAGGGCATGGGGCTCGATTGGATTGTGCCCAGAGCGCACCCCCAGAAGGTCCTCTCCACAATAGCAGGTACCACAGGAGAGGACCTGGGCCAGAACTCACCAAGTGAGGGGCAGGCTTCCTCGTCAGAGCCATCTGCACAATCTCGGTACCCGTCGCACACCCAGGTGTCCATCACGCAGGTCCCACTGCTGCAGCGGTAGTAATTGGGCAGACACGTGGAGGGCCCAGGAGTCGAGAAGGGAAGAATATGTGAATCTGAGAAAAACACCAAGCACGGAAACCCAAAACATTAGAAGCAGCTTGATCTTAGACCAAATATGTCCCAAACCTAGTGCGGATGTCCCAGTTTTAGCTGTACCTGCTGAGGGAGGCCAGTGACAGGCACAGCTCTGAGCAGCGGCTAATGTAGAAATCATGTATAATGGGTTGTCAGAAGAGGCAATATTCTTTTCCCTTTTGGGGAGTAGATTTCCCTTACTTACTATATTTGATTTCGGTTAATATTCAGATAAGTTTGCTTTTGCAGGGGCTGGTGAAAGAAACAGGTGGCTTGAGGAGGCACAGGGTGGCTAAGAGAATTCCTACTGAGGCAAAGCATTGTGTTCTAGTTAATTCAACCACAACTACCCCACGACCTGGTTCAGAGATGAGAATGCCAGAAAGGAAAGGGGCAAGTCTGCCTTCCACATGAGTGCTCCTCAAATGCATTGTGGAGCACACAGGACCTGGGGGCTTATTAGCATGCAGATTCTGACTCTGTAGGTCTGGGGTGAGGTCAGAGATTCTACATTTCTAACAAGTTCCAAGGAGATGCAGATGCTACTGGTTGCAAACCACACTTTGAGTAGGAAGGCTCTAGACTTCTCACTCTGCCCTGCAAATACGGAATAAATAGCCTGAAAATAGGAGAAACCAACCACACTTATTTCAAAATGAGAAAGAGGAACAGAAAAAATTTGAGTCACTCCTCTCACAAAAATATGCCCCCCAAAACACGGAATCAGCCAGGCACATCCTGCATAGCTGGTGGAACTATTCTGGCGTGTCTTGGTTGTGGGGCTGACCCAGGCCCCAGGGGCCTCTCACCTCCACAATCCTTCTCGTCAGACCAGTCCCCACAGTCGTTCTCCCTGTCGCATTTCCATCTGTTGGGGATGCAGTGGCCATTCTCACACCGAAACTGGAAGTAGCGGGAGCAGTTTGGGGCTTCTGTGGGGTTTTCTGCAGAGATCAACCACATCATCAGTTGCTTTCCCTGCATCAGTGTGAACACAGGGCTCCAACTCTGGGCATCCTCCTCCAGACCCAAGTTCCAGGGCAACCCACACTTCCCACCCATAAAGAGATAAGACAGCTTCATGGACCCAATGGGGAACAAAAAATACGCCTACAAACTAAACAAAACCCCATCTTCCCAGCCCCTAACCCATGTTCCTCTGATCTATACTACAATATCCTGAGAACCATCACCTGAATTTTAATTCTGACATTTTACCAAAGGAATAAAACAACTATTGATGGTAATCCAATCATGACAATAACTATTACATTGTGGCCTGTCACTTTTAGGGGGAGGTCACTCCATAATATTTACCATAATTCCTTATCTACCACCTTCCTTATACATAATGTGGTCTTCCCAACTGCAGAAAGGAAAGGAGATCAAATAAACTTTTCCCTAGCACCTGCTGGGTGCCAGCTGCCCCCTTCAAGACTCAACTCCTCGTGTGAGTATTCAGGAACTGGCAGCAACTGCTGCTGAGTTACGGGAAGGCCAAGTCTGCAGTGGGGTTGCCGGTGAGTGTCCCTGTAACTGCAGGCATCACTGTTAACTAGAGGATTAGGATGCGAGGAGGCAGATTGGACGTCTTACCGCAGTTGGCTTCATCAGAATAATCGCCGCAATCATCCATCCCGTCGCACTTCCAAATCAAACTGATGCACACTCCATTCTGACACTGGAAACCGAACTCATCACATACCTTGTGGAACTCAGGATCTTGGGCTACAGAGGGAACAAACATCCATGAAGTCCAGGAACTTCCATGCTGAGGGGTCGAAGCAGCAGTGCTGCCCAGAAGCAAGGGGGAACAGCAGTGAGTTCTGGCAAGGGACTGTCTGGCTAAACCATGCCTTGAAAGCAAAAGCCAAACCTAATCTAAACAGAGCACACACTTTGTTAATTAATCCATTCCATGAATCTTTACCGAGTCGTGTTATGAGCTGAGTTTATCCTCCCAAAAATCATGTGTTTAAGTTCCAACCTCTAGTCTCTCAGAAACAGGACTGTATTTAGAGATAAGGGCTTGAAAGAGGAAACGTTAGAATGAGGTGATCTGGGTGGCCCGAATCTAATAGGCCTGATGTCCTTAGAGAAGAGGAAATTTAGACACAGATGTGTACAGAGGAAAGACCGTGTGAAGAGCCAGGGAGAAGGCAGCCAGGCAGCCGTCTATGAGGCCAGGGAGAGAGGCTTCGGAGGAACCCACCCTGCCGACACCTTGATCTTGGACTGCTAGCTTCCAGGCTTGCAAGAAATAAATTTCTGTTGTTTGAGCCATCTGGTCTGTGGTACTCTGCTACAGCAGTCCCAGGAAACAAATATAAGAGCTGCTCCAAGGAGGGCACTATTTTAGGATAGGGCCATAGCAATGCACAAAACAAGCCCCTGCTCCTGTGAAGCTCAAGCAGCAGAATGAATAGACAGGTTCAAATTGGGGCAAGTTGTGACAGGATCATCGAAGCAGGGTAAGGGGCTACGGCATGCTGGGAGTGCCATCTGATACAGTGCTGGCAAGAAAGGCCTCTCACTTTCAGCGACCCTTGAGCCAAGACCCTGGTCACTCGCCATCCTGCCCCTTATACATACACCCACAATTGAAAAGCAGGATTCCTTAAGCAACCAAAGAAAGTCTTTCTCAGAAAAGGCAAGCTTGGATGCTCAACCTAGACACGTAAGCTAAATAGAGGTGCAACTCCAGGGTGGTCAAACCCTTGACACTCAACCAAGACCTGTAAGTTATTAAATAGAGACACAACCCCAGGGTGGCCAAACCCCCATGCAAGTTCTTTAGTGACCGTGAGTCACCTCCCCTGCCTGCCCCAACTCACAGCATCCTGCAAACGCCGCATCCTCATCGGACCCGTCGCGGCACTGGATGATTCCGTCACAGACCATGGAGTGGAACAGGCACTGCTGGCGGTTCTTACACACAAAGTCCATGAAGTGCGTACAGAGGGGCTCTGTAAGGGATCCAGAGAAGGGAAGAGGCCATGAGCACTGTGGCTGGCTGGGCCCTCTAGCCCTGGGCAAGTGCACACGAGTACAGATGTGGCTTCAGGAAGCAACAGTAAAAGCCACCATTTATTGAGCACTTGTTTTCTGCCAAGCCTAGAGCTAAAGCATTTGACATAAGGTGCATCATTAAACCCTCAAGACAACATTAGGAGAGATTTTATTGTCACTAATTCAAAATGAGAAAACAAGGGCAGTAGCATTAAGTATTTTGCCAAGAGTACACAGCTGATGAAGATGAAGCCAAAAGTGAAATCCAGAGCTGTCTGGCATCAAACCCCCGATCTCAAGCATGATTAATAGATACTGACTCTCTAATACAGGGGTAGGCAAATTTTTCTGTAAGGAACTAATATTATGGAATGCACTGTGTTCCCCCAAAATTTGTATGTTGAAGCCCTGATCCCCAATTTGACTGTATTTGGAGATAGGGCCTTTAAAAAGGTAATGGAGGTGAAATGAAACCATAAGAATGGGGCCTAAACTCAAAAGAATTCATGTCCTTTGAGAAGAGAGAGACACCAGGAATGTCCACACAGAGAAAGGGCCATGTGAGGACACAGCAAGGAGACCTTCGTACTTGAACTGCAACTGGCTCTCTCCAAGGTTTGCAGCCTGACAGCCTTTGGACTTGAACTATATAGCCTCAGTGTGTCCCTGGGTCTCCAGCCTGCTGGCTCACCTAGCAAATTTGGGACTTGCCAGCTTCCAAAATTGCATGATGGTTCCTTAAAGTAAATCTATATATATACATATGCATATCCTATTGGTCCTATTCCTCTGGAGAACCCCAACTAACCCCAACTAACACAACTAGAAAGCAACTATTGCAGGGTTTTCAGGTCATACAGACTCTGTCACAACTGCCCAAGTCCACCACTACAGCATGAGAGCAGCCATATACAACATGTAAACAAATAGTAGTTACTGTATGCAAATCAAACGTCATTTAATAGAGCAGGTTAGGGACTGGATTTTGCCCACAGGCCAGTTTGCCACTCCCTGCACTGATAACATTAGCTCTCAACCCGGACTGCACAGTAGAATCACCAGGAGCACCATAAATGTCCCAACGTCCCAGCCACACCTACGCTAATTAAATCAGAATCTCTGGGGGTAAGGTCCAGGCACCAGGTGGTTTTAAAGCTCCCCAGGTGATTCCAATATATAATCAAGGATGAGCACCAGTGACCCAAGGCAATCTTTCTGGGGCTAAAGGAAACTGAAGATAAAAAGGGTCACCTGGCCAAAAAATGCCCCCCCACCCCTAGTGATACTCAGCAACACTAACAAACCCAATCAAGTAGAAATAAGTGGCCGATTCAAAACAACTGGTCAATTAATAGAACATATTTCAACTAAACAATAACTTTCACTGAAGTTCGATCTAATCCCACCATCGCCCCCAACCCTGCTTTCTTCCTTCCTGCTCTCCTTTAACCAAACCCTGTCTCTCTGCCACGATCAGCCTCCAGGAGTCCTAGCCAAGTACTCGGGGATCAACTCAGTTAAAAGCTAACCACAAGCAGGTACTGAGGAAATGAAAGGATTTAGTCAATATACGCTCTTCACTCATAATCACTAGGCCTGAGTGCTTCCTGGGGGCAAGGAATGAACTCACCGCAGTGCTGTTCATCGGAGCCATCAGAGCAATCACGCAGACCATCACAATGTTTGCTGGATGGGATGCAAGTGCCATTTGGGCAGCGGAATCCATTGCACTTCTTCTCTGAAATAGAATTCAACAACACAGAAGAATGACGAGGAGGAAACAGGCAGGCACTCACACACAGTGCTGGCGGGAGTACACACTGGTACCACCACTGGGGAGGGCAATTTGGCTGTAACTAGCAAAATGACAAATGTATACACACTTTGACCCAGTAATTCTACTTCTGTAGAAATGTATTCTACTTCACAACTGAAAAAATAATGTAAATAAAAGTTTACAACCTTGTACTTAATATAAGTACAAGGGTTGCATTACAACACTGTTTGTAATAGGTTGAAAACCGCCCACAAGTACAAGTGTTGCATTGCAAAACTGTGTAATAGATTGAAAACAGTCCATCAATAACAGACTGTTTAATAAATTACTGTACACTGGAACACAGACAGCTATAAAGAGATGCAAGAAGTGCTCTATAAAAATTATGCCCTAGATAAACAGTTCTGTGAAAAAAACAAGGTGCAAAACAATACGCAAAGTTAAACATTACGGGTATGAAATAGGACAATAATACAGAGTATACTTAAATTTGTTCATATATGCACAAAAATATTCTGAAAAAATATACAACTTGGTTTCCTATTAGGAAAAAGTGGGAACTGGGCAGGTGAGGAGATCAACCTACACCTGAGAGATTATATCTTTTTGTATCTTTTCCATTTTGAACATTTCCATTTTGATAAGTGTGTGTGTGTGTGTGTGTGTGTGTGTGTGTGTGTATACTTTTTTTTTTTTTAAGGCAGAGTCTTGCTCTGTCACCCAACCTGGAGTGCAGTGGCGCGATCACAGTTCACTGCAGCCCCCACCTCCCATGCTCAAGCAATCCTGCCACCTCAGCCTCCTGAGTAGCTGGCACCACAGGCGTGCGCCACTGTGCCTGGCTAATTTTTGTATTTTTGTAGAGATGGGGTCTTGCTATGTTGCCCAGGCTGATCTCAAATTCCTGGGCTCAAGCCATCCTCCCGCCTCAGACTCCTAAAGTGCTGGGATTACAGGCGTGAGCCACCATACCTGATCTAAGTATATTTTTTAGAAGAAAAAGAAAAGCTTCAATGAATAGAAAAAGCACAATATGAATCTTGAGTATGAAATCCTAGTTTTATAAAGCTCTTTAAATCACTCACCACCTTAATTCTGGAGGAATTCTAAAGCAAAGTTGTTTTGGAGAAAGTTTGCCTAGAAATGCTAAGAGCCTGAGGTTTCACAACAGTTCCAGGGGAAATTAAACTACAACTAAGGTATCTTGATCAGAATCTTTAGTACTAGGTCACCCTTTCTCCTGAGCAAAAAGTTATTGCCAGGCATTGGACTTGAAAATCAGTTCTGGCCAGGCGCAGTGACTCGTGCCTATAATCGCAGCACTTTGGGAGGCCAAGGTGGGCAGATCACTTGAACCCAGGAGTCGGAGACCAGCCTGAGCCATATGGCGAAAACCTCATCTCTACAAAAAAATACAAAAATTAGCTGGGCGTGGTGGCCAACCCCTGTGGTCCCAGCTACTCAGGAGGCTGAAGTAGGAAGATGCCTTGCGCCCAGGAGGTCAAAGCTGCAGTGAGCCACAATCATACTACTGTACTCCAGCCTGGGTGACAGGGTGAGACCCTATCTCAAAAAAAAAAAAGAAAATCACTTCTAATGAGGCAGTCATAGATAGCCTTTGCAAACCGAGCTCTGTGTAGAATAGTTCCTTGAGGATTAGGTATAAGCATGAAAATGTGTTTTAATCCTGTAAAAAGTAATCATTTCTGGGAAATTAGCCAAAGGATATCAAACAGAAACAGTAAACAAGCACCACTATTTGGAGAAATGGTTAATGTCACTAGGTAGAAAAAGTATTTTAAAAGAGGTATATATCAAAACTACATGAGGCAAACACACATATTACATTAGTGGAAGCAACTAAAAAGATACAAATCTAATATCAAGGAGACTTGGGGAAACATGCAACGTTTTACTGGTAGAGACACATTTGATGTAATCCCTTGGAAACCCAATTTGGTAACAGAGAGACTCAAAAACTGGTTAGAACCTTTCACCTTACAACTCCATACTGAAGAATGCCTCTCAGAAAATATCTCAAAGAAAAATCAGGCCATTTCCAAGGACACGAATAGTGGTACTAGCATAACAGTATAAACCTAAAAACCTCAAACACCCAACCAGGAAGCAACCATGTAAACTAGGTTATGGTAGCATAAAGTGAATATGCATCCTCCATGAAAATGCTTACTACACAAAAACAGAGTTGCATAAACATCTTCACTTAAGGAGTAGAATGTATAACAACATGTAGACAACTAACATCCCCTGAAAACTTGGAATGTTTGGCAAAAGGATAGAGAACCTTAAACATATTCGGTTTCAAAAAACATTTTATATATTTTGTTTACGTGGCAGCATTTTATATAGTTTGTGTGTGGGGCAAACTGCTTGCCTGCAACTCTTAAGACTATATAATATAATCTGATACATCATATGGCAATATAGCATAGAAAGTAGATGGGCTTATTTGGTTTCAGAGTGTAAATACAGGCATAGGAGAACAGCATTTCATCCCCTGGCTCTCTGTTGCCTCTCTTCCTGAACAGCAGACACTGGGGAGGCTCAGGGAGGGAGCTGGGGAATTTGCATTTACCACAGTTGACTGGATCCTCATCAGAACCATCCTGGCAGTCCGTATCCCCGTCACACGCCCACCGCTGGGGGATGCAGTGCCCGTTTCGGCACTGGAAGTTGGAGGCCTCACAGGTGTGATAGATGGCTGTAACAGAGAAGAGAGACACAGTCGCACACCCCTCATCTCCATCCCCCGCCAACTGTCCAAGGGGGTGGGCTGAAAAGAGGTTTGCACGAGGTAGCAATAAGGTCTGAACTGTGGGAGCATCTGGGTTTCTCCTTGGCTGAGAATTGGGCACTTGGGCTGACGTTGGGCAGCTCCCTCGGTGGACTTGAGCCTATGGATTTATAAACATGACCCAGGCCATTGCCCAGGGACAGATGCACATGTTAAAAAATCACTTGCTCTTCACAACAACCTACGAGGTAAGGATTATTCCCCTTTCACAAATGAGAAACAGGCTTAGAGAGAATAGGAAAATTAGAGATCATTAAGTAGTAACACCAAGGCAGTCCAAGGCCCAAGCCTGCACTTCTTCTGCTATACCCTGGTAGTTTGCCTTCTCACTTAAGTCCTCTTACTCATCCAGATGCTGAGAAATAAGGAGCGGCAGCCTGTGCTCAGGAGACGGAGTCCTGGACCTGGTGCAGCCACTGTGTGGTGATCTCAAATTCACCATCCTTACAGTGAAACCTAAGGGCCCTGCTAAGTTCTGGAAGGCCATACATTACAATTCTTAAAAAAAAAAATCCAATTTCAAATGTGAAAAACCTCAGGCCAGAGGAATATAAAAGAGTCATCCAAAATCACAAAGAAAGCAGGCCTAAGAACTTGAAATTGTCTTTCTGTAGAGTTGAGAGGAACATCTACCAGCCAATAATATGTGGTGTCCACTATAATCACTAGAAGCAAAAAAGAAGCTAGTGAAAGAGAGTCACTGTTAAACATGAACAGCCTCCTCTGCACACATGGGCTGAGGCCACCTGGAAGTCATTTAGAACCACCTCAAAAACTCAGTCAAACACTAGTTCAAATGCGTAATATGTGCCTCCAACCCAACCAACACTCCTAACGGTCCTCTCCATCTGATTTCCTCTTCCTCCTCTGAAATAGAAAGCTGTTTGTGTCTGTTCATTGCTGAATGCAAGCCAGGACTGGCCTTGTTTACAACCAGCATAAGATAATAGAACCTAGATAGACGGACTCTCTGTTAGTTTAACTGTGTGGAGAGGATGACACCACAACAGAAAGAAACAAAACACACAGAAGTGGGTTGCTGAGAGCAAACTATAGTTCTCTATTCAACTGAGACAGTTGGCAGTAAGCTGCCCAAGGACTGGGAAAATTGGTTTATGATGTCCTCAGGAATTTTACTGCATTTGAGGCTATTTTTGCAATGGTCAGAAATCCAAAGAACCTGATTTTTCAAACCACTTTAAAACAAGTGGTAGCTCATTATCTATGTCTTCCCATCTCTCCAAGGACCAAGGCTGTATTTGGCAGCATGTATATACAACTATAAGAAGTTTCAATATTTACAACCTTTGGCACTCAGAATCCATTAAACATCTTTAAAAACTATACTTATTTCTGATAAGAGGAATAAATGTATCATGCATGTTACATGAGTTTCTGCCCCAGTAACAGCCATCGCCTGGAATACTTTTGATTTATTCGTGTCACAAGTCTGACAGCCTTTCAAAACAACCCTCACCGACACCTTGCTCACATTCATAAAATATAAAGTTGCCTAAACCGATTGCCATACTAATCTAGTTATTATTCAGCCTCTGCATTTCATTTTTAATTGAAAACCATTTCAGAGTGCTAGTGAAGTTTCCAAATGACAATTCTGGGAGGCATGGCTGAGATCTCCAGATTCTATCACAGAAGCTGAGCTCAGAAAGAGTAATCAGTTTGCATTCAAGTGGCCAGGTATGGCTGGAATACATAACGCATTATCTTTTTCTAGATTTTTCTATCTTCTTAGTAACTTATGAGCTCTGATTTTGAGTGCCCGGTAAATACTGCATGCTTAATACATAATTTTTTTTTTAATTACAAGGATGGAAGAGATGGACTTTAATCCAGACTGAAGAATTTAGGGAAGAAAAAGAATCCTCTGCATGGTAGGATTCATTGTAACTATAAGAATGATGAAGTTCATGTGGTAAACAATCGTGGAAATCTAACATCAGTTTCTAATATAGGTCAATATCCTACAACTTAATCTTTGACTCAGGCAGAACTTTCCTGATTCATCAAGACCTGCTGGAACGCCTGATTAAAAGCATTAACCAAACATGAGCAGAGTAGAATGGATGAAATAAGTACTATAACAGGGAAAGTACTGCCTTATTTCTTACAAAGCACTAGACTATAAAGAAACGCATGAGGCGTGGTAGCTCATACCTGTAATCCCAGCACTTTGGGAGGCCGAGGAGGGTGGATCACTTTGAGTTCAGAAGTTAGAGACAAGCTTGGCCAACATGGTAAAACCTCATCTCTACTAAAAACACAAAACTAGCCAGGCCTGCTGGCGCACATCTGTAGTCCCAGCTACTCGTGAGGCTGAGGCAGGAGAATTGCTTGAACCTGGGAGACAGAGGATGCAGTGAGCCAAGATCGCACCACTGTACTCTAGCCTGGGCGACAGAGACTCCGTCTCAAAAAAAAAAAAAAAAGTGTATGAGAAGGGGACCAGGTGCAGTAGCTCATACCTGTAATCCCAGCACTTTGAGAGGACAAGGTAAGAGGATCACTTGCACCCAAGAGTTCGAGACCAGCCTGGGCAATATGGCAAAACCCCATCTCTACAAAACATACAAAAATTAGCCAGGCATGATGGCACATGTCTGTAGTCCCAGCTACTCAAGAGGCTAAGGCGGGAAGATGGATTGAGCCCAGGAGGTCAAGGCTACAGTGAGCTGTCATCGCGCCACTACCCTCCAGCCTGGGAGACAAAACAAAACCCTGTCTCAAAAAAAAAAAAAAAAAGTAAGTGCATGAGGAAAAAAATGACTATCATCACAATTTGAATGATTAATGGCAGAGAAGAAAAAACATAAAGTATTAAAAAAAGAACACTGAAAAATAAAAGGCAGATTTGAAAAAGAACCAAACAGAAATTCTAGATACAAAACGTATACTCATGGAAATAAAAAAAACAGCTCCATGTATATGTGAAACAGCAGTTTAGAGTTAGCTGAAAAGAGAATTGTTGAACTGGAAGATAAATCTAGAGAAGTCGCTCAGATTCTAGCACAGAGTCATAAAGAGACAGCAAATATAAAAACAGGAGGGAAGAGAACAACAGAATGAGGCAGTCCAACGAATGGCTTGGAGTAACTGCTGAAGACAAGACCAGAGAAAGTAGCCAACAGGTATAGTTGAAGAGTTAGTAGCTGTAACTTCCCAGAGTTGTCTTTCGAAAAATTCTCAGATCTTAAAACAAAGTCTCAAGCAGGATAAGTAAAAATAATTCCACACCTAGGTAGGTAAAACTAAGAGCAATATAACCTAAAGGTAATTAGAAAGAAAAGAATGTCTGTTATTATTTGAACAGACAACTAAGAGCAGAATTCAAATCAACACAAAAGAGGCCAGGAAGAAATGGAAGAATTCTATGAAAATACGGAAAATTACTAAAAGCCTAGAAACCCAGACCCATTTGAATTCAAGATTGAGGATTAAATATATGTCTATAATAACAAAACCTTGAAAGAGTTTGCCACTCATAGACTCCTGCTGCAAAACCCCTGAAGGATGTACATTGGTGGGAGGCATTAGCAACAAGACACAGAGGTAGTTGGTAATACCTGTGTGCCTATGCAGAAGTGTGGTTATTTAAAAAGAGTAACAGTGAAGTTTAGGATTTTTTAATATAAAACTAAAATACTAAATATTTAGTGTTTAAAATACTAGGTATTTTAGTACTGGAACTGTAGGCAGAGATTTGGATCAAATTCTAAAGTCCCCATATATCTAGGAGAGAGGAAAGATGTTAAGAATACAAATAAAATGTCTACAGGTAATTGTCCTAAAAAAACACACAGAAATCAGATGTACACGTTTAAAAACAATAGCGGTGGGTTGAGGTGAATAAAGAAAACAGCCTCGTGGAAAGTAAAAGTGGCGAAAAGAAAAGCAAAGAGGACGCACAGCAGAGTGCGCATCCAAGCTGATGCCAACAGGAGGTCAGCTACCTTGACCTATTTCTTTTGGCACTGTACGCAGCTTAATTTAGTAGGTCTGAAAATGAGGTGTCATGCCACACATCACCATGAGCTCACATCTGACCTCCAACTATTTTGAGATGACAGAGAAGGTGGATCATCCTTGAAAGGTTTGGAAGAACAGCCCTTGGAACAAGGCTGCAGCTGAGCAGCAAGGACTCTTAAGTTTTCTCCAGTTTGCCTTGCCGGAAGAAAATCAGAGAAAAAACCAGGAGTTTATACAAGCTTGCCTATAGAAATGAAGTTATCAATTCATTCTGTAAGACCGGCACACGCTGCTGAAATGCAAATTTGAGTAAGGCAGTTGTGTTAACAAGATGTTCAATCATACTGCAATTTACAAACTGCAATGTCCAAGTGCACCCTTCTAATCTATTAACTAAGTATCCATCCAAACCCGAAGCTTCCAAACAGCATTCACATGTTTCCTGTGCCAACGGCAGCTCCTTTATGGGCCTCGGTTCTTCCTCCTTCTGCAGACCATGCTTTAATATACAGAGAGAAGCATTTTCCTGCAGTCTTTTCAGAAGCAGAGGTGCAGACACAGAGGCTGCGCCAGAAAGAACATGGGTGGACTTTACAGGCGAACAGGATTTGGTAACACCACAGAATATCCCATGTGATGTATATGGCATTTGAAGAGATCTATTCACTCCCTTAAGGCCATATGAGGTCACCTCCAAACTAAAAGGAATGGAGGGAAGCAGTTGCATAAAATTACTCAATCCACAAAGGTTCTCTGAGCACATACTCTATTATGTGCTGGACACTGCAGAGAATACAAAAGAGTAAAAGAAGAGGTCATCTCTCTCCTTGGGGAAGCAAGTCTAAGCCAGAGCATAATGCACAGTTATTTATCCTTAGGTCTGAGATATAACAGATGTACCTTCTTTGTATTTCCTTTTACCAATTAGTAGGCGTGCTTTGAGCCGCCAGATGCCGGGCAGTGTAGGAAGTGCTGGGATACTCTGGGGGCAGAGGAGGTTAAGACATGAGATTTAAAAGTCCAATAATTCACAAGATTAATAGCTGGCTTCAGATAATTGAGAAGTTGACTCAACAATGAATTACACAATGAAGTCTGAATTATCCGAGTGTAAAAACAGATCTGTCCTTACCATGAAATGTTTAAAGGAAACATCTTTATCTCCCTAGTCCAAAATCACTAGAGGGGTACAAGACAGAACTGAATAACAGCTTCTCAAGGAGGCTGTAGAGCAAATTTACTCAGTGAGTAATAAAATCTGGAACAAAAATTCCTTAATTTTTGTTTTTTGGACAAATTACAATGGGGTACAAAGTGATGATTATAAAATGGAATTTGTTTTCATTTCTCCACAAGCTTCTCAACTCTTTGCACTACCCACTGCCTATCACCCCCAGTCTGCCCTGCCCCATCATAATATATCTGGCCACCATTCATCCACTCATTCATAAAAATAATGTAATGAACATAAGCGAACCCAACAAAAGAATGAGAACACTACCCCTACCTTATAGCACCTAGCACATTGATGTTGCTTCCATCTTTACTTTTAATAAAATCTTACCCAAAACGGGTACAAACACAGTTTACATTTTCATTGTCTGGGGAACCCCCTGAGGCTCCATTTTAAAAAACATGAGCTAGTTCAGTGCTTACTCAAAGTATGGACCCCAGCCGAGGGGCTGGTCTGAAAACTGTTTAACACTGGTCCTAATTGAATAAGAAGCTTGAGCCAGAACATAAATCAACGATATCACTCAGAACACTGTTTAATCAGTTGAAAGCAGGGTGTTGATTTACATTCTGGCACAGGTTCCTTATCTCATCAAAGACCAGCTCTTTGAGAAGCATGAAACTCGCTGATTTCTAAGGTCCAAGCTAATTCTCAGAGCCTAGATTTTCCGATCGTTTAAAGCTATAATGTTAACCACTGCATGAACGGATGAGTGCTGTCAACTGAGTCCAGGAAGTACTGACCGGTACAGTTGGCTTCGTCAGACCAGTCCCTGCAGTCATTGTCCCCGTCACATACCCAGGAGGAGCGGATGCACATGCCGGAACTGCAGTTGTACTCGTCACTCCGGCACTGGTGCATTTCTGCAGGTGAGACCATAAATAGAGAGGTGAGGACAAAAGCTTGTTCAGAATTTTGTCTCTGGTGTCAAAGCTCTCATAAAGGATGGAGATGGACCCGTGATCACCAATGATCCACAGAGACCATGAACGAAGAGACTTTACCAGGGACAAAAGGTCATTTAACAGCTTCCAGTCAGTGTGCCGCAAATGGGTTACAGGTGTGCTGAGATTCTGAGACCCTCAGACCCTTAGAGCTGCTTGCCTCTTGACAACAGCATCCTTGTCCATTCATCCCAGTGCTCTCCACATATATTATTTTCTATGCTTGCTATGATGGGAAGAAGGTTAGGAAGCAGTGATAGAGGAGGCCAGGAAGTAGAACTTTCAAGAAACAGAGGACTCCTACAGACACAGCCTGTGGTTTGAGAAAAGGAGTGCCGAGATGTCTGCATGAGCTGATCACCGTGAGATGCTCAGTCAGAGAGAGTAAAATCAGTGCTGAGCTCCCAAAACGGAGGAAACATAACTCGGGACTTTCTGTGGGCAGAGCTCCAGGGACACAGGTGGATGCGCTGTCTCTAGAAGGGTGGGGGCCTGGTAAGAACCAACCAGCAGAGCTTGACCAAGAAGGGGAAGGAGGCTGCCCTGGCAATAGCCTTCAAAGCTCCTGGGGAGATCATGAAGACAGAATGCTATAGACTGAGCTTATAAACAATAGCAATTTATTTCTCTCGGTTCTGGAGGCTAGGAAAATTCAAATGTTTATACTTCATATGTTGAAACTTCAAATTCGTATGTTGAAACTTAATCACCAATGTGATATTATTAAGAGATGGGGCCTTTGTGAGGTAAGTAAGTCATGGGGGCAGAGCCCTCATGAATAGGATTAGTGTCCTTAAGAAAGAGGTGGGAGGGAGCTGTTCACTCCTTCTGCCACGCTTGCGTACAGATAGAAGCATTTCCCTGCAGTCCTTCCAGAAGCAGAGGTGCCATCTGACGCTGCAGTGAAGGTACCATCTATGAGGAACAGGCCCTCACTAGACAATAAGTCTGCTGGCACCTCAATCTTGGACCTCCCAGTCTCCAGTACTGTGAGAAACAAAATACTATTGTTTATAAATTACCTACACTAAGTATTTTGTTATCACAGCCCGAATAGACTGTGGCATAGAACTTTCACATGGAGTTTACAGAGCCTCAGAAAACAGGAGCAGCCAAGCGTGGGGCCCAAGGCAGCCGTCTCAGTCATTCTCGCCAAGAGGCTTGTTGATGGCAAAGCTAGTAAATCAGATATTTTTGAGGAAGAGTGTGGAAACTTACGAAGAGGACCTGCATCAGAAGAAGGGGCTAACTGGGACCCTGGGATGAATTCAGGACAAACTAGTAAGAATGGGCCATGAACAGAGGATCCGGGGGGCTGAAACTGCTTCACAGTCAAACATGTGCCCAGTATGTGAGCTCGATGATACCAGAAAGAGGGAACCACGTGGAGTTTCCTTCTTACTAGGGCAAAACTAGCTACACATTTCAACCTTCTAAGAGTGCTGGGAAGGAAATGGCAGGGATGAAGGGGAAATAGTTGCACATTCCAAGGACATGTTTTCAGGCACTTGAAGAAGGAAAACTGGGAATTTTTTAAAAACCTTCCAAGAGCCAGGCTAGGGGTATTTTCTGTGTGGAAATGGCCTAGGCTCTGCTCTGCTGGTTAACTTGCATTGAGATGATTTACAAGCTGCCCTTGCTCCCCTTATTTCAGCTGCTGTGAGTCAAACCACCTGCTCATAATCAAGCAGGCTGTGTCCATGTGCGTAAGCACAGCGTGGCTGGACCTGTCCCCCGTGGACAGGGAGAGAGGGCCCAGTAGGGCCCCGCCAACTCATCACCACGTCTGGGTCAGCGTCTGACCTCCACTCTCACTTCCCTCTCATGCCTCAATCTGGCACACCATGCTGATTGCATAATGTCTCCTTCGGAGGTCAGCAACTATGAGTCTGGGACCAGGGACTGTTAACTAAGATGGGTCTCATGAAACTGACAAGGAGGTACTGTGCAACAGAAATAGTGGAGGATTAGAAAACGGGAGACATGGATTCCAGTTCCCCATTCTGACACAAACTAATTGTGTCACCTTGAATAAGCCCCCTGACCTCTACAGACCTCAGTCACTTTAGAAAGTAGAAATTAAAAGGATTGGACCAGAGAATCTCTATCATTCCTTGGAATTGTAACCCACTGTTTTTCTAAATATAAAAATGTCCATTCAGAAAACAGATGCTCACTCAATGCCTATACCATCTGCTAACTTCTAATAATAACAGAGTTGAATGAATTAAATTGGTTAAAAAAAAAAGAACAGTTCACAGAGGTGCAGATTTGTGTCTTCAGCAGGCTAATCTCACACCCACTGAGACATGTGGGCCAAGCCTGTAGAGCTGTTAATAACCCCCTGAATTCATTCAGAAATTTACTTCCTTATCATCACCTTTCATCCTTATAGTATCTCTCCAAGGCAAAGCAGGGTCCATTTCCCCATTTTTCAGACTAGAAAACAAAGGCTAATCTAAGAGTAAGTGACAGGAGCTGAGTCCAGGCTCCATCTTTTCTGACCATGAATCATGAGGATTCAGTTCTGCTGGAGACACTTGATCCAGAGTTAATGGGAATCTAGGGTCCCATCCAGAGTTAATGGGAATCTAGGGTCCTAGTTCGCAAGTGTCTCCAGCGAACTGAATCCTCGTGAAAAGCAGCAAACAAACTCTTTAAGAATGGACAGAGAAATGACTCAACCCCACCATGTGGATGGAGAAAGCCATTCAGCTAGAATATCATAAATCCTGAGACGGCTATCAGAAAACCAGTACACACCAGTACAGCCCTGTGAGGGAGCACGATGACCCCCCTCTCCAGAGCAGGGTTTCAGGATGTGGTGTCCCCTTACCACAATGACTTTCATCACTGTTGTCTCCACAGTCATCCTCAAGGTCACATTTATAGGACAGTGGGATACAAGTCCCAGACTCCTGGCAACGAAACTGGGTGTCCAGGTCACAGATGGTGGTAGCTAAAATGGGATAGAAAGACAACATATTCCTTAGGTACAATTCATTTCCCACAAATGTAAACATCCTACTGGAAAACCAATTAAAAAATAGAAGAAAGCAGATATTAATTGTAGCAACAGAAATTAAACCTAGACTTACAGAAGAAATAAATTACATGAGAGCTTGAAATTTACAACTAAGAGAGATAAGGGCATATCTTTCTGTGGACAGCTTCCAGATCGGAACAGGGCTGGGAAAAGTGAGAAACTGTCATCTGTTGGCGAGAGAGAGTGACAGGCTAGGTGACCTCCTAAGATCCCTTCAGACGTGAAAAGTGTCTTCCTAAATAAGTGACAGAAATACCTTTATCTATGAAACTACGATTAGAGAAGCTCAATTTCACACAAGAAGTTAGCACTTCATTGTACAGATGGTAAAGGCAGCATGGAGGTAGAATTCTACAGTAGGAACATAGGCTCTGTCTGCAGTCAGTCAAGACTGGGTACCAAATCGTGGCTCTACCTCTTCCTGGGGAAATTAATTTTAATCTCCCTACGGCTGTTTTCTCAACAGTAAAACTGGGTAAGATAATGTGTCCTAGTGCTTGAGATCACAGTCAGAGAGACTAGATTTGTTTTTCTGTTTTTTGAGATGGAGTCTCGCTCTGTTGCCAAGTGCAGTGGCGCAATCTCGGCTCACTGCAACCTCCGCCTCCCGGGTTCAAGCGATTTCTCCAGCCTCAGCCTCCTGAGTAGCTGGGATTACAGGCACCCACCACCAGCCCCAGTTAATTTTTGTATTTTTAGTACAGATGGGGTTTTGCCATGTTGGCCAGGATGGTCTTGAACTCCTGGCCTCAAGTGATCTGCCTGCCTCAGCCTCCCAAAGTGCTAGGATTACAGGCATGAGCCACCATGCCCAGCCAGAAAGACTAGATTTGAATTGAGTCTGCAACCTACAACTTACTTAACCTGCCTTTACTTGGTAGCATTATTATGAAGATAAACCAGGGAACAAGTTTGGAACCAGAGCCTATTAAATAGGATGTAAATATAATGGGCTCTAAACAAATGTCACTTCTCTTCCTCATCATTCCTCATGTCCTTCTGGCATTAGAATGGATATAGAATTAGATTTTTCTTCCTCTCCTAAGTAGATATTTCCTGTGCTTAAGCACAATCCCTGGCACCCCGTGAAACACCCTCCAGGAAAGGCGAGGGGAAGGCAGGCTGCTCTCAGGAGAGTGAAAGGCTGACCCAGGAGGTAAAATGTGGCAGAACAGAATCCTGGCACGGGGGAGGGGTTGTCGTGCACGAAATGCCAAATAGCAATGCTGCCGTTAGACATCCTGGCAGCTCTTATTTGAGGCTCCATTTCTTCTCTGTAATTGAGCTCGTGGTGGGAGGCAGGGGATGAATGCAAAATGACAAGACTGCAGGGATTCGCGTCAAAACCCTGAGTGCCTGACAGTCACCCAGCTAGAGGAATCTGTGTAAGAGGGAGGGAAACCCACTGACAACACCCTCCTGCATCCCTGTGTCCCCCCTCCTCCACTGCTCCCTGGCAGCTGGCGGGGTGCCTCACTTAACTCCCCACATGGCAGTACTCAGTCACAGTGGTCCCGCTCCTGCAGCCCTGCTTAGAAACAGGGAACCTCTCTCCTCCACACGCAACCTCCTTGATGAGGGAGACACACATGCAGGCACAGATAAGCCCCTCTCTCTTGACTCCCAGTCTCTAAGTTTTAAATCCTTCTGGTTCCTCCTCTCCACGCCTCAGCTCCATCTGACATGTGTAGACCTGAGCCAGGTGAAACAGGGAGACGACGGAGCAGAAAGTAGGTCTCGGGGTCTCTGGAAAGTGAATCCCAGCTGACATTCACGCCAAGCTGGGAGGAGGGCAGGGCCAGCTCCATCCTTCATGCATAACTGTGCAGTCTGCAACAGAGCTCAGGGGCTGGGTGGGAGGAAGCCATTGGGGGCAGCAGGTGCCTCCCAAAAGATGCAGGTCTTCATTCCTCTCAAAACTCGGAGCCAATACAAGATTCAGCTTGTCCATTTAGTAGAAACCAAGCCCAAGGGCACAAGGAGGAATGCTCTGCCACCTGTGTCCCTCACTCTTGGATATGAGGTCATCTGGTTTGTATCTCACTGCTTCCACTGTGCCTAATTATGTCTGGGCAATTTCCTTCTAACTTGTTAATTCTAAGAAGCATCTTCTATCCCACCCAGATATGTAATAAACTCCTTTCCATTATCTGCTTCAATGCTGTTAATAAGCATTAATGTTTTTAAAGAGCTTTGGCTATTCCCCCACAAATATCACACCTTCCTGCAAATCTGAGAGACAAAGGAGGCTTTATAGGCCTTATTTTTTGCAGAAAAGACACAGAGAGCTAGTGCTTTCCCAAATCTGCCATTCAGCAAATAAGCTCTACTCCCTCGGTGTGAAAGGCACCCTCTGAATCCAAGGGAAAACGATTAAGGAAAGGCTTTGTAAATAACCCTCTATCAGCCAAAAGGGGGAGTCTATAGGATTGCAGGGCCCAGATGTGTTTAATGAGCTGGATATTTCACAAGTTGCTTTCTGGGTGAAGTGGCAGGGGAGCCGGGCACAGGCCCCACGGATGACTGGCTAAATGAGTATCTAGAGCTTCCCATTAATCTGTTCTTATAGTACAAATGGGTAAATGAGCCCCTGGGTTGCCAAAGGTAAAATATATAAAAGAGAAGCCTCTGACTTGGTTCCTGCTTCTGGTCTCTCTCCACCAAACACATTCTGCCCACTACTTATCCTTCCAAAGATGAACTTTTATCACATGACATCAGTGGTTCCCAACTGCTTCTCCGATCAAGTCCACAAAGCCCTTGCTGCCCTGGGCGCTGCCCACTCATCCAACTTCACCTTGGCCCCTGTGCCTATGCCCATTCTCCATAACTCAAACCAGTTTCCTGGCCATGCCAGCTTCCCCACATGCTGCTCCCTTGCCTGTGAATTGATTCCCTCCACCTCTGCTTGGTTCACCCCAGACACTCTCCAGAGCTCTTTGCTAGGGCCTGCCCAAGTTTGCTTTGGGTGCCCATCCTACATGCATATGACACTTCCGCATCGCAGTGCCCGTCACTCTACTGTAACTGCCTATTTTTCTGACTCCTACTTCAGACTGTGAACTCCGTTTCTGCCTTGATCGGCAATATAAATGCAGGCCCAGCACAGAGCCTGGAACACAGGGTGTATAGCAACTGCTTGTTGAGTGAGTGCATGACTGACAAAAGGGCAAATCATCTCCTTATAAGATAATGTCGAAGCTATTAAAAATTAAGTGAAGAAAAGATAGTGAAAATTCATGGTTAATAAACTATCTGTTATTTGTGGTTGTTTGGTTTTAACTTCTGCTAACCACAGTCTTATACTTTAGAAGTCAGATCTTAAAAATTATACAGCCCAAAGATGACATTTACATGGCATGTACACCAATGGCCCCACACTGTAGGCCAAGCTATGCATTACTAACCAATGAAAACAATCTCTCTTGAGCCTGGTAGGTAGCCAACATCAACCAACTGGAGTAAATACTCATTTCCCATCCCTAAAAAGGCTGAATATTGAATTTCCAAATCAAAGAATATCACCCGTTTACTCGCCCCAAGTCACCAGCTTTATTACAGAGCCACAGCCAAGACTAGAGCCCAGATTGCCAAATCAATTCAGTTTCAGCCATGTGATGGTTATTTATAAATCTCTTGTAATGAGTGGTACCTCTGGGGTGGTTAAAAAAATATTATGTATATAATATTAATCCTATATATCTAATATCTACCTGTGTATGGAAATATGTTTTCTCTGTCATCTAGGCCCCATCAACTTAGATGGGCATCACCAATCATGGGTGGCCCTCGCCCTAGACCTTAGGCCCTCAGCCTGGGAAGAGCCAACCAGGCTTCTGAGTAATGGTAAGTGCTTAACGTCCAATCCAGAAGACTCACGGCAATTTCTCTCATCGCTCATGTCTCCACAGTCGTTGTCAAAGTCACACCACCAAATGCTGTTGATACAGTTCCCGTTGCTGCAGCGATACTGGTTGCGAAGACAGGTGTTCTCTACCCATCAGAGTGCGGCAGGGGAGGAAATGAAACCAATATTATTCTTACTGCTGGACCACAGGACTTTCTCTTTTGAGTTTCCCTCCCTTTAGTAACTATTGGGGGAAATTCAGCCAGATATCGGGTGAAATTCACCCCCGATATTTCACGTAGGTTCTTTTCTATTTTCCCTAAGTGTCGGCCGGTCTGAGAAATAAAGGGACAGCGTAAAAAAAGAGAGAAATTTTAAAGCTGGGTGTCTGGGGAGACATCACATGTCGGCAGGTTCCGTGATGCCCCCTGAGCCATAAAACCAGCAAGTTTTTATTAGTGATTTCAAAAGGGGAGGGAGTGTACGAATAAGGTGTGGGTCACAGAGATCACGTGCTTCACAAGGTAATAGAATATCACAAGGCAAATGGAGGCAGGGCAAGATCACAGGACCACAGGACTGGGGCGAAATTAAAATTGCTAATGAAGTTTTGGGCACGCATTGTCACTGATAACATCTTATCAGGAGACAGGGTTTGAGAGCAGACAACCAGTCTGACCAAAATTTATTAGGCAGGAATTTCCTCATCCTAATAAGCCTAGGAGCACTACGGGAGACTGGGGTTTATTTCATCCCTACAGCTTCGACCATAAAAGATGGCTGCCCCTTGAAGCGGCCATTTTAGAAGCCTACCCTCAGGGACGCATTCTCTTTCTCAGGGATGTTCCTTGCTGGGAAAAAGAATTCAGCGATATTTCTCCCATTTGCTTTTGAAAGAAGAGAAATATGGCTCTGTTCCGCCCGGCTCACTGGCAGTCAGAGTTTAAGGTTATCTGTCTTGTTCCCTGAACATTGCTGTTATCCTGTTCTTTTTTCAAGGTGCCCAGATTTCATATTGTTCAAACACACATTCTACAATTTGTGCAGTTAATGCAATCATCACAGGGTCCTGAGGCGACATACATCCTCCTCAGCTTACGAAGATGACGGGATTAAGAGATTAAAGTAAAGACAGGCATAGGAAATCACAAGGGTATTGACTGGGGAAGTGATAAGTGTCCGTGAAATCTTCACAATTTATGTTCAGAGACTGCAGTAAAGACAGGCATAAGAAATTATAAAAGTATTAATTTGGGGAACTAATAAATGTCCATGAAATCTTCACAATCCACGTTCTTCTGCCATGGCTTCAGCCAGTCCCTCCATTCCGGGTCCCGGACTTCCTGCAACAAGTAACATGATGGTAAAGGGGGAGGAGGAATGCCAAGCACACATGTCTACAGGGAAGGAAATGTCCCATACTAGCCTCTTGCTTTCCTCTTTTAGTTAAAATCAAAAGAGAGGAGGAGGCTGGAAGAAATATTTAGAAGCAGATACAATGCTTTAAGAAGGATAACCACAATACCAGTTGAGTCTATTGGGTAGTGAATACAGTACATCAACATTATAAAATACTAATTACACACAGAACTCCTTAATGGACTGTGTCTACACAGAATTAAAACATACAGATTCAATATATCTATAGGTATGTTTTTATATACATAGTTACATATATCCATATATATTCTATCTATCAAGCAAATGAGTTATGAAGATTTTCTCAATACTCTGAGAAATTTTTCTGCCCCATGACTACTTTAAAGCAAGCAATTAAAATTCCTTACAGAAAAAAATGTATAGTTTGGCAAACTGCATCAAGGACATGAGATGATTGGTCTCATATTTGGATAATCAAAGGCATTCTAATGGGAAATATGGAGTAGCTTTCTTCCCCTTCTCTTGGAATTTAGTGTTGATTCTATTTCTTTCCAAACAGTTTTAAGATTGTATCCATAGCCTGAAAGAAAGTCTCTTGTTTCTAAGAAAGAAAGGCTCATCTTTTTTCTGTTTATATTTCTTAAGGAAGATTGACTAAAAGGCTTGTATTGTGTGTTTCACTGCCTTGGACTTGGGCTGCTGTGAGAAGCAGGGTTAGGATTACAAAGCAAATAGAGTAGGCACAGTGGCTTATGCCTGTGATCCCAGCTCCTTGGGAGGCAGAGGAGGGAGGATCCCTTGAGCCCAGATGTTCAAGACCAGACTGGGCAACAAAGTGAGACCTCGTCCCTATAAAAGAAATTAGCTGGGCTCGTGCCTGTAGTCCTAGCTTCATGGGAAGCTGAGACAGGAGGATCCCTTGAGCCCAGGAGTTTGAGTTGAAGCTGCAGTGAGCCGTGAATGTGCCAGCCTGGCCAATACAGCAAGACCCTGTCTCTTTCTTGTCTCTTTAAAATATAAAAAAAAAAAAAGGCAAATAGAATCACAGATAAGGAAAAGCAGAAATTCTGGTCATCAATCCATGCACTTCATGGCAAGGTGCCCTTGCAGGGGTTCACCTCACTCACAGAAACATGACGCTGGAGGCGGGGGAAGTGGTGATGGTAAAAATTACACAGGAAGGAAAAATTTTTAAATTTCGGAGGAAAGAAATGTTAAATCTCTATATTCAAATTCAGAGGGGGAGTGGGTGTAAGGCTGCTCTTGCCACTTGGTCATGGCATAAGGTCTAGACTCAAAGTGCTTTGCAAACATTGGTCTGAAAGTTCAGGACACACTGGGCTAGGCTACGGTGAGAGGATGGACAACCGTTAGGTGAGAGTAAGTCAACGCGGAAGGAGTCACACTGGTTATTTTTCCCAGTCAGGTTGGTCCAACTTATGCAAAACAGGAGAAGGTAAGAAACCTGGATGTGAGGGATGGGTGAGGAGAGGAAGAAGCAAAAGAATAAAAAGGGAGACCCTGAAGAAAGCCTGTGCCATCTGACATGAAACCAAAAACCACAGCTACTACTTAGAAAGGTACAGCGTAGGCCTGTTCTGAGTGAGGACTGAAGGGCCTCTTTGACCCTTACCAGGCCTTAGAACCCAAACCAGTATTCTTGTGAGTATCTGGTAGGTTTGATTTTTATCTTGGACTTTTTCCAATAACACGAAAAGGTTAGGAAACAGAGAGCTATCCCTCCCTCCCCTGGCGGGGAGCAGGAAACAAAGGAAGGAGGATGACAGGCAAAAAAGAAAAAGGGAAGTACCTTCTTTGACACAGGTATTGTTCTTGAGCTGATAGCCCTGAGGGCAGTCACACATCAGGTCCCCTGACGGAAGCACACTGCTGGACACGCCCTCTGGACACCTGCAGCTTCTACTGTTGTTGGCCTTGGGCAGGCACAGCAGGCTGCATGGCCTGGGCACACAGGCATTGCTTCCTGGAGGGAAGACAAACAGCAGCAGGTAGGTTAATACACACCATGAGGGAGGTACTGAATACAAGGAGACCCACTGCAACCTCCTCGTCTTACGGAAAGGACAGCGAGAAGCTCTCAAGGGTCAAGTGGCAAGCTTTGGGGCGCCTACTGTGCTGAAAACTTCTGCTCAGTATAACCAGTGACTTGTATCCTGTCTTCAGCCAGATCAGACTGCCCCAGAGCCAAGCCAGGCAGCAGGGTTCCTCCTGGGAATTTGTAATTGGGTCACTGAAAGACAAGAAAGCAACCAAGGAGCTGGAGCCAGGGAAAGGGTCACAGAGCATGGGTGTTGAAGTGGCACATGGTAAGCCAAAACCGTGTGGAAGTCAAAACTCTGGGTATGCAGATAAGCTCAGTCTGCAGACTGTCAGGAGACTAAAAGAGACTTAAGGAGGCCAGGCATGGCAGCACGCACCTGTAGCCCCAGCTACTCAGGAGGCTGAGGCAGGAGGATCACTTGAGCCTGGGAGCTCGAATCCAGCCTGGGCAATATAGCAAGATCCTATCCCTTAAAAAAATTTTTTTTTTAATTTAAAAAAGAATCAGAATGTCTTTGGACTTCTCAATTACAACACTAGTGGCTATAATATAGTTGAACATTGCCTTCAAAATTCTGAATAATTTTTTTTTTAAAAAGAAAGAGACTTACGGAGAGAAGAGGCCTAATGAGAGGGAAAGAGAAAGAACAGCTCCAGTCCCCATGAGGCTGTCCTAGACTTTCATCTTTGGGCTCCTTTATTCATTCCATAAAACCATTCACTTGAGCTAGCTTGAGTGGGTTTCTGCTCCTTAGGGCCCCAAAGGCCCTAATTAGAACATACACCTGGTTAATGGTGGGCCCAGGACAAAAATCCAGGCCTCCCCTTCTCAATTCCTTTGTGCCAGAGTGCCCCTCAAGAGCTAAAGGAGGAGCCAACCACAGTACTCATCAGCCACTGCTGTGCAATGTGTTCATGTAAGGACTAGTTCATGCTGATCTAGCCCACTCCTGCGAATCTTTTCTCTGGTTCAGCTTACTAAAGGCAGCACCGGAGAGAGTTCGTAAAATCCACCACTGCACTCTTGAGAAGGAGCCTTTGTGGATGAACGAGGATGGCAAAAGTGCCATCCTATCCCCTACATCGTTCCGGGGATGGCAGGTAAGAAGATGCATAAGCCATTTTATAACAATCTGAAACATGATACAACTATGGGGTCACAGAAACTATGAAATCATGTTTTTTCTTTTGACTGCAATTATTAATCATGAAAATGGGAAAAATGAACATAAAAACTTAGATAAAACTCAATTGCTAATTCTTCATTCGTGCTATGTCATGGACAGAGATGCCCTCCCACACTTCAGCACCATATCCAAATCATCTGTTGCCACCCAGCCAAGCATTCATCTAAGCCATGCCTATCCTGGCCTACAGGTTAGACGAAGTTCATTAATGATAATCAGTGTCGATATGGATAATATACGCAGTAGCTTTGGGTGTGTGGGCACATCATTGGTTAATTTACATTACAAATAAAACTAAAAATCACAATGCTATGGCAACAACGTTATTATGATGCCAAGGAAAAGAGTAAGAGGTATTACCAAAGAGAAAACACACACGTCCAGAGGAAAGGAGGTTCATATGATGAAACATTCCAAAAGATTCAGTAAATAGAGAGAAAACATACACCTCCAGAGGAAGGGAAGTCCACATGATGAAACAGTCCAAAAGGTTCAGTAAATAATCAATCATAACAGCTTAATTACCATAGCAGACTAACCAGCTGACTAGAGCAGAAGTCCCAGACATCCCTTCACTCTGATCCATTAGTGGGCACAGATGGCTCCTTTAGTTCAAAGGTACAGGCCACTGGCTACAAGAGGGAATGCAGAATTGACATAGAGCCACCACTCATGAGAAACAACTCAAACAAGGATGTGGGAACATGTGTTTTGTATTCAAAGGACAATATATCACTCAATGTTCCAAGATCCTGAACAATAATGGAATATGATGTTATTTTAAAATACTCTATTACCGGCTGGGTTCAGTGGCTCACATCTGTAATCCCAGCACTTTGGGAGGCCGAGGTGGGAGGATCACTCGAGCCCAGGAGTTCGAGACCACCCTGAGCAACATAGTGAAGACCGCCTCCACAAAAAAAAATAAGCAAAATTAGCTGGGTACACATCTGTGATCCCAGCCACTTCAGAGGCTGAAGTGGGAAGATTGCTTAAGCCCAGGAGACAGAGGCTGCAATTAGCTGAGATGGCGCCACTGCACTCCAGCCTGGGCAACAGAGCCAGAGCCTGTCTCAAAAACAAACAAACAAACAAAACGAACAAATAAAAAAAACTACTCTATTACAGGATGATTTTTTTCACAGGGATCATGTCTGTAAAATCATTTAACTAACCTTTTCATATGCAGAGCAAACATTCCTATCCAAACAAGCAAGAAGAGCTAAGAGTAGAGAACTCAAAATGGGGTATCATATTTCAGGAGGCTGATCTAGGCAGAAATGTATGAAACTGTACTCTGAGGCAGTAACCAGGGGCAAATTGCAAAACAAGCTAACCAAGTCACTGATCCTAAGAGGTAGGCAGGGGCAGGAATGTCTAGGCTAGTCTGAAGCCAGAGAATGGAAAATGGGAAAGCTGCATCAGAGAGAAGCTGGAAGAAGATGGAAGGGTAATTCACCAACTCCTATGATGGCAGTTCTACCACAGCCACAGACCCTTTATACAGGATGACAATTGTCTTGAGTGGACCAGGCAATATGAAAACCGTCATCTCAATGTGAAGAGTGGACAATCATCTTCAAAGACATTCCCTTAGAAGATCAAACACGTAGCCCCGTGACGTCTTCACTGGGCATGTTCAGAACATTTTCACATTTCCTGTTTGGAAAATTCCTCCAGGAATACTTTAGGAGCCAAAAATGTCATCATCTCAAGTATCTATACACTTGGCAATTATCAAAATCAAATCTACCTCAAATAATAAATATGTGCCCTCATTATAGATACTTAAAAGCACGTACTTACTGCAGGCTCTAAAGGAGAATTCCAAAACTGCAAAAGAATTCCAAAGCTCCAAGAGCCATCGCAGGAGCAACTGAATACATCAACAATCTTGTAAAGTAACCTCTTTAAAGAAAAAACACACTTTACAAAGAATAAATTCCAGTTATACCATTTAAAAACCAGCTAGTGGCCAGACACAGTGGCTCACACCTGTAAATCCTAGCACTTTGGGAGGCCGGGGCATGCAGATTGCCTGAGCTCAGGAGTTCAAGACCAGCCTGGGCAACATGGTGAAACCCAATCTCTACTAAAATACAAAAAATTAGCCAGGCATGGTGGCACATGCCTTTAGTCCCAGCTACTTAGGAGGCTGAGGCATGAGAATTGCTTGAACCCAGGAGGCAGAGGTTGCAGTGAGCCAAGATCACGCCACTGCACTCCAGCCGGGGCAACATAACGAGACTCTGTCTCCAAAAAAACTAAACAAATAAAAAATAAAAACCAGCTAGCTATAAAGGACCAAATATTTCAAATTGATAAATGTTGCAACTGAACAACATTTTTATTATGAACCATCATCAATCAAAATCTAGAACAGTACTTCTGAACTGCTGTCATACTACCAGGGCACTGCTATTCTAGCAACACATGACAGAGGGAGCAGAGCCTGGTGGTTTTATCGAAGTTCAGGCTTTGAAGTCAACGGGCCACAGTGCAAATTCTTACCACTTACTAAAAGTGTGACCTACACAAGTTACTAAACCAGACTTTCATATTCTCATCTATAAAATGGAAATATTGATAGTACATATAGAAGTCTTTGGGAAGATGAAGTGAGGTTATACAAGCCCACAAAGCACATTACTGTGGTACTTATAACACAGCAACCCCTCAATACATGTAGTTACTATCAATTATTATTATTTAACACTTGATTAATATAGTAGTCCCCTCTTATTCCAAAACCCCCAATTCCAAGACCCCTAGGTGACACCTGAAACTGCAGATAGGACCAAACCTATACTGTGCATGAATTTCTTTTTCTTTCTTTACAATTTCAGAGATAGAAGGTTCGTTCTTACAGCAGATCTTAGCAAACTCGGTGTAAGATTTTTTTTCCTCCCTTATTAAGTCTAGAACTTTCACCCTTTCCCTAAAGGAAGCACTTTACAACCTCTCTTTGGCATATTCAAATTACTGGAATCACTACTCTT
The DNA here is from genome assembly GCF_028858775.2 of Pan troglodytes. Taxonomy (NCBI): domain Eukaryota; kingdom Metazoa; phylum Chordata; class Mammalia; order Primates; family Hominidae; genus Pan; species Pan troglodytes. The sequence continues at coordinate 123,511,735 of NC_072407.2, read as the reverse complement.
GAGGTGTAGGGTCATCATGAAGTAAAATAAGGGTTCCTTGCGTACAAGAACTGCAGTACTTTGACACCCTGATAACCCAGCCGGCTCCTAAAGGGACTAATGAGCCGGCAGCAGCAACAGCATGAGACGCTGGACAAAGGGAGGATTCACATCCCAGGTGGGACAGGGAGGAGACAGTACAAGATTTCATCACACTATTCAGAACAGCAAGCAATTTAAATCTTATACATTGTTTATTTCTGGAATCTTCCATATATATTTTTGGACAGTGGTTGACCGCAGGTAGCTGAAATCACAGAAAGCAAAATGGCAAATAAGCAGGAGACTACTGTAGAAAGTCCCGAATGTGTTAGGAGGAGACAACAAAAATAATAAAGATGGACAGGAGTCACATTCTTTCTTAGAGGAGTCACCTGTTTTAAAATAAGGAGAGTTGAAGGAATCTTGCTTCTCGGCTCCAGTGATTGAAATATTCAGGCCCTTGCTTGATGGAGGACACCCACCCCTACTGATCTGACTTGCTAGCTAGCAGAGTGGATTTTTAGCATTTCTCCAAGTGCTAGATCCAACACACACCGTGGATCTCTAATACAATGTCCAAAAAAGCAAGTGTCCTCTCAGTATCCAAAAAAAGCAAGCAGGTTAGAGCAAACAAGTTCAAGGCCAAGAGGTGCGGAGTGCTCATAGACAGTGCTGACAGCCAGACACCACTGCAAAAACTTTGATTTGACCCAAACTGGGCTGCAGAGAAAGACAAAAACGTCTTTCTCCAGCCCTGTGTTTGGAGGCAGTAGGTCTCCTGGAAGTATCCTGCTCACAACCAAAGGAGAGCAAGAGAAAATCCCAAAGGCAAACAGAAAGGAGCAGAGAGGCGATAACTGGCCAAGGCCAAAGGGACAGTCACAGCCGCCCATGCACAGGTCCAGGTCTGTGTTCTACTCACCAACACAGATCTCCCCCAGACTTTTTTTTTTTTTTTCGGTGACAGGGTCTCACTCTGTCAACCAGGATGGAGTGCAGCAGCACGATCTTGGCTAACTGCAGCCTCAACCTCCCGAGCTCAGGTGATGCTCCCACCTCCGCCTCCTGAGTAGCTGAGACTACAGGTATGTGCCACTATGCCCTGCTAATACATATCTCCCTTTTAAACCAGCCTGTCATCTATCCAGACCTCACTCTGGGCCCCAAAATGACTCTGGCTAACTTAAATGAAGATGACTCTTTGAGGCATGAAAGGGAAACTACACCTAAGGTGAGGATTGCAGACCTGTCTGACTGGCACCAAGACACCATGTTTGCATGTGCTGAGACCACAAACTCTCTCCTCCTGCACTGCTCCTCAGTCACAGGTGTGACTGCATGTCAGCTGTGCCCAAGTTCTTGGGATGAAGTGGACAGTCAAGACTGGGAAGTAAGTTGTGACCGGGTAGCCACTGGCTTCATCTGCACACAGTGTTTCAGAAGCTCCTGTGTGCAAATCAAACACATGCATACAAGCACTCGTAAAAATGAAGACCCACTCTTCTGGACTAAGTGGTAACGTGGAGAAATGCTAAAAATCCACTTGGAGAAATACTAAAAATCCACTCTGCTAGCTAGCAAGTCAGATCAGTAGGGGTGGGTGTCCTCCATTAAACAAAGGTCTGAAGATTTCAGTCACTGGAGCTGAGAAGCAAGATTCCTTCTACTCTCTTGATTCTAAAACAGGTGCCTCCTCTAAGAAAGAATGTGACTTCTCCATTTAGCGGCAGAATTGCAACAAAAGGCCAGCCCCTAAACTAGTGAGGATATTTTGGGAAAGCTAATTCATATCTGAGATTTAATTCCCTAATCTATAAACCATGGATCATAATACCAGCCTTCCCTACCTCACAGGTCAGTGGTGAAGACATAACAAATAATATCGTCTTACATTTGTAAGACACTTTATAGTTTTCCCAGGGTGTTCTCATGCTATCTTCACAATCCCAAGAGGATAACAATGATATCTATAACAGTATTATTTCCCCTGTCAATTTTCTCCTAGTATAGGGTCAGCCAAGAACCATAAAACAATATCAACATTCCAGCTAAGAACAGAAAACTTAGCAGTTTGTCAATAAAGGAGAATCAGCAAACCCAGGATGCCATTTAATCCTGCTGAGATAAAGAGGGAAATTCTTAAAGGGACTATTCTTCCTGGTAATCCTCTGATCTTTCTCCTCTAGAATCAATAGTATGGCTGGGAGATAAGCAAAATTAAAGAGCAGTCATGAAATGATAAAGGCTTTCCACTGAATAGTCTCAGACTCCAGGACTAGCAGGTCAAAGCCTCATAGCAGTTCTTGAAGCCTCACCCAGTAGATCTCTAAGACAGCTACTGTCTGCACCCACTGCAATTCTTCCCCTCCCTTTTCATCCCTTATTCTTTCAACAAATATGAATTGAGCACCTACAAAGTGCTAGACACTGGCAAAACTATCGGGGAATAAAAAAGACCATCTCTTTCTTCATGGGGTTTAGAGTTTCATGGTGGGAAAAGTTAATTAAAACAACACCTAACTACACAGTGCCATTCCAGCAGAGGTAGGTATGGTCAATGAGCAATAGGTCATCTGGGCAACCGGAGAACAAGCAAGAGGCCCTGTCAGGAAGCAACAACTATCTGAGCACCCAGCACAGAGTCTCTTCCTGCAAGCATGCCAAACAGGGATTAAGCACATGTTAGGACTCTCCCAGCTGCAACAGAAGCCGCGCCACCAATCAGTCAGGGGCCAAGGGCAGGAGGAGGGTGTAATTACCCACCAAGCACCAACACTCTAGGCAGGCAAAAGCATGCTGTCTTCCAGCTGTTTGTGTATCATTAGAAAAGAAATTAAGATGTCATTAGGAAGAAATTAAATAATGTGCATGTTGTCGTGACAACAAAGATGCAGGCTGCCAGCTCCTACTCTGAGCAGAGATTGGCCACACGCAGCCCCTTTCTTGAGATCAACTCTACAGAGACAAAAGAAGAGACTCTGGCTTACCAGTGTTCTTCCCCTTGTAGAAAATCTTCATGTCCATGAGCCCCGTGAGCTGGTTTGCCAGAATCTCCATCTGGGACCCACTGTATTTGGAAGCTCGGAATATGCTGAGCTGTGACCAGTCATCCCAGTAGATTTCATTCTAAAAAGAAAACCTTTGCCCATTAGTCCAGCTCTTTCGTTCTTTATTCTGGTTCTCTCTAAGGGTAAGAGTTCCCCCAGGCAGGAGACAACTAACATTTATTGGCTGAATGACTGGCCTGATCAAGATTCTACTTAAATGCAAAGGACAGCAATTTTATCCAAACCTCACCATATAACCCCACAGAAGAAACTGCCCAAAAGAAACTATCTGATAAGCATTCAAGTTTATGACACACACCCAACCCCCTCAGTTTGAAATCTGCTTCCCAGAGTTGGGAAGAGCCATGTTGCTCTCCAGAGTCAAAAAAGAACTGCAAGGCACCATAGGTGGTGCAGAGCTCACCGGAAGTCATCAGAGAATAAAGTGAGCAAAGCGCACAAGAAATGAAGACACCACCCCGAAATGAGGCTACTGACACTGAGGGGCAAACTGGGAATGTTCATGGGAAGAGCCTTCACTTTTAACCTTTTGAAATGTGAACAGCAGGGGAGCCTGGACCCTTGGCGCCTCTGCCTGGCATCCCTCCATAGGCTGAAAATAAGTTATCTCAAATTTGGAAAAAAGGCAACTTTAAGAAGTTAAACAGCTTCTCTGCAAAGCCCAGGGATGCAGGCTCCTGATCTCATATGCTCCTCACCCGCTCTAGCAGACTGTCCGGCAGCAAGAAATGGACTCACCTTAAAGACAGCAATGGCATAGGGGTGTGGGAGGTTGTCCAGAATGACGGAGCGCTGCTGGCCACTGAACGTGATCCGCTCTATGCAGTCCAGGTAGGCATCTGTCCAGTAAATCCACTGGTCGTCCACAGAGATGCCATTGGGCCACTTCACATCCTCTGACACCAGGCGATAGGCAGCAGAACCATCCATATTGCTCCGATAAATCCCAGGCTTCAGGTCTCCCCAGTCTGTCCAGAACATCACCCTAGCGAAAATGGGGACAGAACACATACCTCATCAATACTAGAGAAATGGGAGCTCAAATACTACTCCAGAAAAGGTCAGAAACTCCTTTCGAATGATTCAGCTGGTTATTTCAGCATTATTATAACAATATGTAATGATAACACCTGAAACTACTTAAATTCCTTCACCTGGAAATTCCTTTACTAGAATTTATCTATAGATAAAATCAAATTATGCAAAGATAATATACAAAGAAATGTATATGTATGTATATTAAACTAAATGTTAATCAGCAGAGGAAGTGACACATTATGGTACATATAATAGAATACTGTGAAACCTAAAAATCTATATATGCTCACACAGAACTATTTTCAATACATATTAAGTTTGTTTAAAAAGGTACAGAATAGTAACTATACTACAATTCTATTTGGCGTGTATGTGTGTGTATATGTGTGTGTTTTAAAGATAATACTTGTACATAAGTAAAAGCAATCATGAAAGATACACAAGACATTATTAACAATGATTACCACTAGGAAGTGTGAGGGTAAAGGGTTAAGAATGAAAAGGAAGAAAGCAAATTTTTTTCATAAAGTGCTGTTCTCTCTAAATATTGTCAACCAAGTACATACATTACTCTTAGAATTTTCCTTGAAAAAATTGTGCCAATTCTCTATCATAAATGCTATGAGAGAGGAAAAGCCAGAATGTCAAATCCAGAATTTCCCTCTTAAATTATGTTTCCTTCAGTTAATGAGTTAATAAAAAGCACCTTTGCCTTCCCCAAGTGCACACTGATTGTACGTAAGAAAACCTACACATGCTGGGAAGGCAGGGGAAAGATGGAATGAATTAAATGTTTGTACCATGCATGAAACTCAAGAGAAAGTTCTCACAATATCCAAGCAGGCCTGTCTATGTCTACAGAAGCTCTCTTTTAACATCGACTTTTCTAGAGAAACAACCCACAGATGCAAGACATCTGGATGCCTAAAGAGACTCTGACACCGGCTAACAAAAAGCGAACGGAGTTACCTGACCACGATGACTAAGCTGTGGTCTCAAACTTCTCAGTTAATAGACCATTTCAACCACCATCATGAGAAACAGAGTTTTTGTCCCGCAGTCTGTGTTTCCATGAGAATCTATTAGTGTAGCATTGGACGCAAGACTGATTTCCTTTTGGGGCAACACTTACCCCTCTTGGGGCACGAGGACCAGAGCCCTGGGACGATCAAGCACAGAGGAATTGACGATTGTGAGTCGGAAGTCGCCATCTGGATTAGCTACCTGACAAAAACAGGGGGAAAAGAGGCTGAGATGGATCGGAGCTCCTTAAAGACCCCCATTGCCAAAGATGGCTACTCAGCTTCTGCTACAGACATGCCCCCTCCATGCCTGCCTATTTCCCTGACCTGACCCATCTGGGAAACCAGCCCCAACTTCTAGTCACAATGCGCTGTTCCTTCCTCTGACTCATGGGACAATTTTCAAGTGGTCTGAAAGAGGAGCTAGAACCATGTATGCCTCAGTTTCCAGGGCATGATGATGTGGACAAAGCAGTATCAATAAGTAAATTACTCAAATAAGTAAATAAGCAAATGAGCATTTACTTATTTCACCATCCCGTGTCACTCCACGTTCCAAGGCAATCGATGGCTCCACACTCCCATAAAACAAATTCTCAATGTCACAGCCTTGCAATGAAGAGTCCACAGGTGGGACTCATATTCTTGCTCCTTCCCGTCAGCGAGGCTGGTCATCTCTTGCTTCTCCAAGCCTGATGCGGACTCACTCCTGTCTGCTCTTGCCACATCCCATCCTGGGCCTACCTGCCCCACTGCTTACTCTAATCAAGGCATAACTCTCCTTCAAACCTCACTGCCAGGCCTGCCTCCTTTCCTAACTCTTCTGACCCACCTGGACCAATAAGCATCAGCAGCTCTGCACCTTGGCTCATCTGACACCATTTTGCACCAACAGTATTTGAGTTGTGCAGTGGCCGCCCCACAGCCTGTGAAAAGGTGGGTGCTTGTGCATCACCTGCATTCTTCTAGCCCCTAGCCAAGTGCTGACCACACGCAATTAAAGAAAGGAGAGAAAGAGCAATAACACAACCACCGAGGCAGCATTCAGTAGATGCCAGTTCACTTCTATCAGCATCCCCAGGAGGTGGACACAAGATCATCCTCTTCTCAGCCAGGGCTCAGCTAAGACATCAACCTCAAGTTGCCTGCTCTGTCTGCCTATTCTAATGTTGCCCCACTCTCCAAAAGCGCAATCACACTGCACTGCTTCAGAGTCTTTGCAGCATGTACCACCAACAGAACTGATTTATTATTTTGCTTCCTCCACTAAAATCTAAGCTCTACTGGAATAAGAACGTGTGTGTCCTGCCCACTGCTTTATCATCAGAACCTAAACCACATGTATCATGCAGAGAACCCCTGTCAAATGGTTGCATGAATAAATGAATCGCCATCTAACGCATGAAGCAACTGAAGTTTAGAAAGCATAAGCACCTTGCCCCATGTCGCTGAGCTACTGGAGTCAAGCCTACACCCGGGTCTATCTCTCAAGTCTGTGTCTTTCGTCTTGCAACTCCTCTTAGCTCTCTGCATCTCCCTGCTTCTACTGCACTTCCCACTTCACCCACATGCCATCTCTCCGTGCAGAGTCAGTATAAAGAGGTGCTGAGGCAGTGAGCTGAGCACACTACATTCCCCCAGACAAAGATTTGGCAGTTTAGAGGTCACTCATCATCCTTGCCTTGGGTATATAAGGTGGGACAGGTTACCAGGTAGCTAAGTTGCAGAGAAATGGGGATTAATAACAGTGGCGATGATGATGATGATGATGATATTGTTGCTATCACTCTAATCGACTAAAATAATACTAGACGATTATTGTTATAGCATTATAATAATACCATGATATTAGGCTGATGCAAAAGTAATTGTAGTTTTTGCCATCATGCTTAATAAAAGTAGTAAAATAAAACAAAAATAATATATAAATAAAATAAATAAGTACATATATAAATAAAATAAAAATATTACCATTTATTGTTATTAGCTAAGCTTCTGCTAGCCAAAAGATCAACTCCCAGGTACTTACCCCCTTTTCTCTCCTCTCCAGAGGCTCAGCTGGTCCATTCTCTGGAAACTCGCAGTAAATTTCCAGAGTAATCTGACACACTGGCCCTTGCCTCTGTGTCAAATGTGGCTCAAAGCCCAGGTGCCCCGCCTGCTCCCTTAATTAAGAACAGCACGAAAATACACATACCTCAATCTTTTTGAAGCCTGCATCTACCCAGTAAAGCAGCTGGCTGAGGGGTTCAAAAGCCAAAGCTTCTACTGTCTCCAGGCCAGAATTGATGATCACCTCTTGCCCTGTGCTTCCATTCAAACAGAGGCGCTTAAGAGAGAAAAGTAATAATAAATGCTAGGAACTGTTCAAATGACCCCCTGCCAAGTCAGTCCCATGAAGGGTAACCCTTTATTCAACTGGCAGGACTGGCAAGGGATGAGATGTTTTACGTTAGTAAACTTTCCAGACACATGAAGCCAGGTTTTCATGAAAGCATTTCTAAAATGTACTACATTTTTGTTTTTTAAGCAGAATAAAGAGAATTTAATCATATATATTACTCTGCATTATCATTATGAACACTGGTTACTAAATTATGCTGTATGGCAATAATAAAGTCGGAGATTACTGAGATTGTATGAGTCTGTTTGCTTTTAAAATAAGTGAAACCAGACTGCTGTTACATTTCAGTTCTTGTGTCTGCTTTTATACTCTTTCTTCCCTGTGAGGCTCTTAGCCATCAAGTGCTATTGTTGGACAGCTCCATTCAGCATCACCGCCATCCCCGACCCCAAGCCCCTCAAATACCCAGGCACTGTGAAATTTCTGTTGGGTTGGAATCTAGATAAAAATTTGTTGGAATTGCTTTTCTAAAAGGATTGAGTAGACAATGAATAAAGATCAAATAGCTCTCCTTTAAATGCATGGGTTTGAGCGTATGGCTATCTACCTGGCCCGTCCAGGGCTCTTTAATGCTTACTTCCTGGTTCTTACCTGTGTTCAGAACAGCTGAAGTGGATAATTATGTGAGCTATGGGTAAGTCAAGCGTTACTGTATCATGGCTTGGGAAGAAAGATGCTCAAGAGGCAGTTGGCACAATAGGGGGGCAACTAATCATCCTACATTACTAGTCCCAACACCTTCCCAGCAGGAAAAGCAAGACCTCACTTTCAAGCAGGTCTGTGGATTTAGGGCTTTCTTTATCCTTCCTATATGAACAGATGAAGACAGAGAAAGAAAAATACTAACACAGAAGACTGGAAACTTTCACCTGTCAGCCCTGAGATGAGTAACACCTACAAACTTCTAACTGCCCATTTCCATAGGCCATTCTGCATGCAGCTTATCAGGACAGGGCAGTCACGATGCACAGCTCCCACAGTCAGACCAAGCGCTGACTCACCTGGATGATGTCCAAGGCCAGGTCGGACCAATACAAACAGTTGTGCTCATAGTCAAAGTCCAGGGCCACTGCTGCCCGTAGCCCGGTGAGAGGCAACTGCTCGGTGGCTCCCGAGGCCAGGTCATAGCGGTAGATGGATTTCCTCACAGCATACAGAATGAACTCGTTCTCTTCTGCCAGACACACAAGACACGTGGGAGGTTGGACCCAGGGGATGCTGAAGAGGTCCTAGCACATCTGACCTATTTGTTTCTCACACACAAACCTCAAATTCATTGGCATGTGGTGTGGACCAAGTGAAGAGCACAGAAATCAAGACTCAGGAGGTGTGTAATGGAATCACATTTCTGCCTCAGGCAAGTTACTTAAACTCCAGTGAATCTGTTTCTTCATCTGCAAGTGTTTTACTTGTTATGTTTTTCTTTATTCTAAATCTCCCAATATGCATGCTTCAACAACCATACTTTGGGGCTAAGCCTGCCAGTCTTCAAGTCACACTTGCCAACCTAATTACACCAATCGCCCTGTTCTCCCTCCTCACGTGACTGTATCACCACAGCACCATCATCTTGTTGACGAGAGACCATTAGTCACTGAAGCTTTGTAACTAAGCTCTCTAATCAATTTGCTCACTTATTCATATCGTTCACAACACCATATGGCAATTCTATGAACCTCTTAGATCTCCAAAATAATACTAATAATGCATTTGTTCTTGGCTATTTACAAAATGTTCCACAACATAATCACCACAAAAATTCTGTTTCTACTCAACAAATATAAATTGTGTACACATTGTGTATAACGTGCTTACTACGTATTGGGTATTGTTTAAGACCCATAACAACTGCCTGATGGTAGAACTCTTGTTAACCAAATTTTACAAATGAGAAAACTGAGACCAGAGAGGTTAAGTAACTCACCCAAGGTCACACAACTAGCAAGTGGCAGAACCAAGATTGGAACCCAGGCACTCTGGATCCAGAGTCTATGCTTTAACCACTACACTGTGCTGCCTGTTATGATACAGACACTAGTGTGGATGATTTTTAAGATGTAGAAATGAAGGTCCTGAGTGCTGAAGATACTTACCTAATGTCAGACAACTGGAAATAGGAAGACCCAGTACACTCTCTTGTCCACTTAGGGAACGGCCTGGGAAACATCCAGATTCTTCCCCAGGAGTGGACACAAGCAGCACACCAGCCTCTGTGTCTAAAGTGTGCATCTTGACAGAGTGTTGCATATGGGACCAAGATGCAAATCGGAATTCTTTTGCTGCATGCCTGGGTTAGCCATTCCTGCCCACTTCCTGATTCCATACACTCAGTGACTTAACATGTACCACTCACCTTCTTTATAAAAGCTGTAATATAGATACTGCATCAAAAAATAAATCTACCTACAATTTTTAATAAGGTAAGTTTTCCTTCTTTTCCTTTGGTTCCAGGTCACTTTAGAAGTATCTATGTTACCATCACATGGTAACCTACCTCCCCTTTTGGTTGTCAAGGAAACCTTCCCGCTGTCATTCCCAGGGAGGGGGCCAGCTAAGGTATAGGGACATGAAAGCTACATTTGCAGGAGCAAGGCTTTTGCCCCACATCTCTCTCCAGCATCTATAAACCTCATTCTGTCACTCTGGGCTTTTTTTTCCTCTAAGAAACTAATACCCATAAAGTAGAACCTGAATCCAGAAATACTTGTTTTAGGATTATGTTCAGAGCAGCATGCGGCATTCCAGCGCGCAATGCTTACCCTGGAAAAGGAATGGAATTCTTGGCTGGTCCTGGCCATACATACAGCCTAGGAATGTGTGTTTTCATCGTAATTGTAAAGGAAGAAAAATTCTTGCATTTAAAAAATCCTTCCAGATGCCCAGATTACCTCATCTTTGCAAAGATATTACGGCCCCCATTAGTCCTGTGAAAGCATCTTTTTCTTTCCTGGTATATCCCTGCCTCCTATTCCATGCCTTTTCTTTTTCTCTTTTACATAGGAGGTGGCCCACAATGGAATGAGATTTCTCCACTTCATTCCCTGTTCTATCTTCCAGTAGAAGAGAAAATAGCTTTCCTGCCAGTTTAGATGGCTTTAAACAAACTGTTTTGTCCCTTGCTGAATTATCTTCAGAAATATTTATTACAAAAGTAGGCACTCCAGCCCCTTAAGAGCAATCACTCAAACCCTACTAACCCACGCCCTCATCAATAACAGCTCTTGTGAGGGAAATATTTGAATATTATCTGCTCATTTGTTGGAATTTGCTGAAGTGGTGGTTCTTTTCAAGTCTCCATAGTGAGGTATGTTAATTACTCTGGTAATGATGAAAGATTAAATTAAGGGACTAACGAACTTAGCATGAAAAACACCAGGGCAAGCTGGCAGCAGTGAGCAAAAGAGAGGGCTGCCCTGCCCTGCCTGTGGAGACCACACACTTCTTTCATGATTCATTCGGTGCTTATGGCTGTCCACATAGACACCACCACCCACCACAGACGGAAGTTAACTCCAGCCATTTACCTTCACCAAGAGGTATGGGCAGGAAAGAGGGCACAGAGGGAATAAAGAAGCTTTAAATGAATAAGAACTGGAAACAGAGTGAAGAAAAGCAACTAAGAGATTATTTTTCAAAGTATCATAATTTCATGTCTCTGTGGTAAAGACCCCATGTTACATCGCCACTAAATCTAGTGGAAACGTGTTTTAGAACACACTATACCTTTATAGCATGTGAATCATTTCAGAGAAGTTTTTCTTAATTAGCATGCATAATGACTACCTAAAATAGTGAGAATGACATTTATTTGCCATTTGGGCAATGTCCAATGAAGAGCATGGGGCTTAGGGTCTGAATTTCAACTTTGTCACTTACTAGATGTGTGACCTTAAGCCATTTAACCTCCTCTGAACATGCTTCCTCGTGAAAAAGTAAAAAACAAAATTGATAATATCTGCTTCCCTGAGTTGTTAAAAAGGTTAAACTGGCAACACATAAAAAGTACAGTGAAATCTATAAAATTCCATTAAAATTTTAGTTACAGTTAGTTTTACTACAAAATTAACATAGACTACTTAGCTACTTCCTAAGAAGTCACACACCTCTTTATACTCAACTTTGACAAACAGATTAAGGACATACAAAAGCCTGTGGGGACCTTTCTACCCTAGTGGATGCTGAATAAATATTTTTCAATTAACAAAGGGATTTCCCTCAAAGAAACTGAGCTGACACAAAGTACTTTCCATTCCTAAAAACGGGTATGGCTATATATAAGTTCAGTGTGGAAACCAACCTTAGGGAAAAGAGGAAGCCCTGTGATGCTTGTGACGGCCATTGTTTTTCTCCACTCAATTAGAGGAGCCACAAGCCCGGACTTGGGTGAGATCATGATACTGCTTCAACCACGTCTCGAGAAATGAAAAGGAAGAAACCACCTCTCTTACCTGCCAGGGGACAGGGGACCAGCTCTCCTTCCAGTCGCGCTTCAACATCTCCTCCACTACAAGTGTCCCCAGAAATCTTCCGGTAGCTGTCACCCCACCCCAAGAGCAAGAGGTCAGAAACATGGAAGAATAGCCACAAAGGCATCCCAGCTGGGAATACATTTACTACCCACGGCCAGTAGAGTCCATCCACTCATTTCCCTTTAGAACTAGAAAGAGGATGTTCGTAGTTCTGAGTCAGTTCTGCTTATAATTAGACTAGGCAGGCCCAGACAATTTAGGGCACTGTCCTGGCCAAGATTTTTAAATATATCTCTTGAATACATTCCTCTGAGGATGTTTCCCTGCTGAAGTTGATGACTTAAGATATTCCTAGAGTTTCAGGGATGCTTACAGACTTGCAATGTGGAGGTAGGAGAGTTTATAAATACCATAATTTATAATGTTGCCCAAACTACTTGCAGGCTGTTAACTTGGAATTCTAGAATTTAGAGTGTAGAACAATCCAGACGGTCCTCTATGCTCTCGCTCCATGTGCGGACCCCTAAGAACCTGACAGGGCAACCTCTGTGATACATACCCTCTCGTTCTCCTGTAAGTAGAACCCACAGGGCAAGGCACAGGAGGGGAGTATGACTTTCCAGAAAATTCCGGATCTGGAACACAAACCTCTAATGACAAATCTTCACTCATCTTGAAACCGAAGTCACTAAAAAGGCAATTGGGCTTTGTTAAGGCCACTGTTTTATACAGTTCAGCCATTCCTGTACCAATTCTGCTGACTTTACCTTACTACTTTTCACTTTTATTATTTAACATGTCCCTTTAAAGAATATTTACTTTTTATATAAAATACATCTTCAAAAGAAGATTTATATCAGAACCACAGTAGGAAAAACACAATCACATGCCATAAATAGACCAAAAAAAATAAAAATCATCATGCCAAATCAAAACAGTATTAAATTTTAGCCAGATCCAGTTCCCTACTCTAAGACTCTGGACCTGCCCTCTCTGTTAAAAGGGATTAGGCAAATGTTACAGTTACTAGCAACCAATGAGACCTTCTTTTTGACAGAATCTGAAGAAGTAAAAGAGAAATTTTAAAAGAATAACCTTTTTAAGAAATTATTTGGGGCTGGGCATGGTGGTTCACACCTGTAATCCCAACACTTTGGGAGGCCAAGGCAGACATATTGTTTAAGCCCAGGAGTTCAAGACCAACGTGGGCAACATGGTAAGACCCTGTCTCTACAAAAAAGAATAAAAAAAAATAGCCAGGTATGGTGCTGCACACCTGTGGTCCCAGCTACTTGGGAGGCTGAGGTGGGAGAATCATTTGAGCCCAGGAGGTCAAGGCTGCAGTGAGCCGTGATTGCGCCACTGCACTCCAGCCCGGGCAACAGAGCAAGCCCCTGTCTCAGAAAAAAAGAAAAAATTTGACTAGGGGTTCAATGTTATTTAAGAGTATATCCACATACTAGCTAAGTCATCCTGTACTTTGAGATACAGTAGTTAGGTTCATGAGACCTCCTGTGATCTGGAGTCACATCTGCCAAACCTTCCAGCTTGAAGGGCAGCATCCTGGAGTAGGAAGCAGGAGGCCTCAGTCGAAGACGATTCTAAAACGAGGTGACTGTACTATGAATGTTCTAAGGCCCTTCCAAACCTGTAAATTCTATAATTCAATGAATTACAGAATATATTCAAAGAATTATAGAACAGAACATATATTCCACGTTCATGTGCTCTACCAGAACACATTTATTTGCTCTATTCAATTCAACAAATATTTAGGTCCGGCATGGTAACTCACGCCTGTAATCCCAGCATTTTGGGAGGCTGAGGTGGGTGGCTCACTTGAGGTCAGGAGTTCTAGACCAGCCTGGGCAACATGGCAAAACCCCGTCTCTACTAAAAATACAAAAATCAGCTGGGCATGGTGGCACGCACCTGTAATCCCAGCTACTCTGGAAGCTGAGGCAAGAGAATGGCTTGAACTTGGGAGGCAGAGGTTGCAGTGAGCCAAGATTGCACCACTGCACTCCAGCCTGGGTGACAGAGTGAGACTCTGTCTCAGAAAAACAAAAAACAAAAAGAAAAACTCCAAATATTCATTAAACATTTCTGACACAAAAAGTATTAACAGATACACAGAGAGTGATTTGTGTGCATTATATCATAGTCCACATTTAATAGTTTGTAAGAATTGTTCAAAAGGCAGCAGTTTTGTCACTATCAAATGTGCCTCTTTCATTACCTCAGTTCGTTATTACTGAACAGCCACTTTAAATCTTTTTAGGAACCAGATAAAGCATTAGCTAATTACTTATTTGCCTCCAATAGCAAAGCACTCTTCCTGGGCAGCTTTCTTTGACCATAGGTCACGACCTAGTGGACTCTGAAAGTACTTGGGAGGCCCAAGACTAGATTCTTCCCCTCCCAAAAAAGTGCAAAAGATTGCAAAAGGCCCCATCATACATTTAAAAGTCAATGTTGTCTCCTAAAACTTGTGTTTTAATTATATGTGTGTATGTATCTACACATACATATGTAAGTACAGGGTCATAAGAGAAAATGTATTATTTACTAGGGGTTGCAGTCAAGAATGTGAAAGCTGTATGACTTGGCAATGTCGAGAAATATAAGAATATAAAAGAATCTACCATGGAAATCAGGAAACATGGGCCAATAGCTGGGCTTCCCAGTGTGGTCTAAAAGGACTATCAGAAATAACCTGGTGTTCAAACACAGTTGTCAACCAGTACCTGAACTAATGGACAGATACTATAAGCTTGCTCAGTCTCATCTCATTTCCTGACGTCCATCTTGGGACCATTTTCCTTCTCAGTGCCATAGTCCAATGCCATCAAACATCTCCAAGAGCCATATAGTTGGGCTGGCTGCCTTCCAGCAGCTACAGCAAGCAGAGAAACAATTGGGAGGGGTGGAGCAGGGAACAGCTGACATCCATATACCCCTTACCATTTCAGAGGGTCATCACCCCACGATCTCATTTGGCCTGCAACCCAACTCCACAAGGGGCAGAGCAGGTGGTTTTACTGGTCTACAATAAAAACACTCCCCATACAAGCAGGGTGAGCATACAGCAGGTTCCAGCAAGGCAGATGGGGTGGGCATGGTAGACCAGCAGGTCCCAGGCCAGTTTACCCAGGAGGGCACACCAAGCTCCATTTCTTTTCTTGTGTGTGTGATTTTTTTTTTTTTTTTTTTTTTTTTTTTTTTTTTTTTTTTGGTGAGGGTTGGGGAAATATAGGGCAAGAGAGAAAATTTTAATGTTATTTGTTTTTAAGCCTAAATGTCATGAAAAAAAAAAAACCCAAAGATTTGTTAGACTTTCTTACCTATTTTTTACTTAGTCTTAATTTTATTTTGAAGTACATATTGGGGATAGGAAGACGGGAGAGAGAGGGCACTATGATCTTTTCAGGGATTGGGACCTCTCCAGTCTCAAGCTGGTCTGGGGAGGACTACCTGGAGCCAACAAAGCTCTCAGATTAGATTAGACTATAATGCAAAAGTGTGTAAGAAAGAGCAGAAGGCAAACAGCATGGAACTGAAGTCACCAAGAACATCAGCCAGCTCTGTGCTTTTGCTGTTAAAGAGTCTGTGTCGTTACCTTGGGAGCACACACCTTTCTAAGGAAATGACTGTCTTCTCTGTTCTAAGCCTTGCTGCTCAAAGGGCGAATGTGCAGATAAGCAGCATCCACATCCCTTGGGAGCTTGATGGAAACGCAGAGCCCCAGAACTCCTGAGGCAGAATCTGCATGTGACCAAGGCAGAATCTGCAAGTGATTCATATGCACCTTAAAGTTTCAGAAGCACTGGTCGAGAACAGAAGTGGCCAAACCTGGTTGGCCATTTTTGTAAATAGAGATTTACTGGATCACAGCCACGTTCATTCCTCTAGAGCTGCTTTCATTCACCCATGGGCACTGCCATGGGCAAAGTGAGGAGTTGTAACACAGATCATAGAAACCATATGGCCTACAAAGTCTAAAACATTTACTATATGACCATGTTCCAACCTCTGGTCTAGAATACATCAGAGGTTTCTGGCTTTAGTCAAGACAAGTACAGCTGCCCAAAGCAAAATCTAGTTCCTCTGTGCCTCAGCAACCACTGAAATATGAGTTGTGTATTTATATTAAATACCCATGGCTCTCTTGGTGCTCCTGACTAAACTACAATGATTTCATGCTGAATTACAGACTACAGTGACTGTCCAGGAGCTCTGAGATCCTCTGTACTCTGCCACTAGAATCCTCTTCCTACAGCTAAGCTCTGTTCTCATCATCAGCTCTCCTCAAAAGCTCCTACAGCTAAGCTCTGTTCTGATCATCAACTCTCCTCAAAAGCCCCTGAAGGCCTCCTCGTAATTATAGAATAAGGTTCATCCCCTCTAAGGTCTCTCTCCCCTACTGTATTCTATCTTTTCAGCCTCATCTCCAATCGTCATCCCCATGTCATACACCCAACAAGGCATCCCAATTCAACTCCCAACCACACCCTGCTGCCTCTACACCTGCCTGTTGCAGACACATGGTCTCGAAACACTGCTGTCTGCAAATATTGATGCTCCCTGAGAGCCCAGCTCACACAGCACTTCTTCCAAAAATTTCCTCATTCTCCAACAGCAATCCACAGCCCTCTCCTTCCTTTCAATAGTCACAATTAAAGTACCAGTTCCTCCTCTGAGGCACTTGCTCTCTTCTATCTCCTGTGCCAATTAGCCATGCACAAATCACTTCTCCTACTTTTAGCATTCGCAGCAGTGCCTTGGATATTTTGCTTAAGGAATAACAAATGATGCAAACACACACACATATACACACACTAACATCCCTTCGTTTCAGATAAAGAAATAAATCCCCTCTAGAATAGGGTCCTAAGAAAAAGGATTAAAAACAATGAAACCTTCAGCATATTTTTGGGTTACCCTAATAGAAATAAATCCCAGAGCTATCTATTCCTGTAGAAATAGCTGCAGCTCTCCTAGACACCTCTACCGCATTACCTGGCTATAAGAACTAAAGAAAACTTACATGAAACATGCCTAGCACAGTTCCTGGCACATAAAAGATGCTTCACAAATACTTGTTTCCTTCTATTCCCTTCCTTTGCTCAGGGAAAGGGACCATGCCTAATCTCTTCCCGCAACACTGCTGAGTGAATAAAACACAACTCAGTCCCCAGCCATCAAAGAAGAACTGACCACTCATAGTCCTCCCGGGTGCAGGAGCAGTTGGACACGACCACCGGCCTGTCAAAGTCCTCTCCATTGAAGCATGTGGCATGGGGGGTCCTCCGTTTGAAAACAGTCTTGTGTCCCAGCAAACACTCATTCCCCCGCTCATCAGATGGTGACCACAGCTTGTAGTCATTCTCTGTGCAGGGAACTCCTAAAGAAAAAGGAACACAGCATGAAGCATTAGAGGCAGGCCCATGTAGGGTTTCCTGCTATGCCTCAAGGTGCCTGGCCTCAACCCCCACTTCCTGTCTATCTGTTGCCACCCCGCAACACAGACCCTCCAATCAGCTTGCTTTGAAGCTGGGCAGCCCTATGCCAATGAAAAGGATAACTGAAACGCTGGCATTTGCCTGGAAAAGTTGGAAAGAAGCAAGCCACCTTTAGGCACTATCCAAATTTCCGAAACATTACAGAAGAGTCAGCAGTGACCTTTAGAAACGAGTACTCAGAAGTGTTTCTCTCCTAGAGAACTAGGGAACAGCTGAATCCTTGATGAGCAATACCATTGGGGGTTAATGTTCCTGGCCTGCTTCCTCGGGCAGTGAGGGCACATCTGGTAGTGTGGCCTGAAGGCAATGGAGGGCTCACTGGCCCTACTTGAAGGTACAGGATCTCCATGGAAAGAGGCTGGAAAATGCTAAGATACTTTGCACCATCACTCCATCTGCCACGTTCATCGAAATGTCTAAGTAGGGTGCTTTCTACAAGCATTCCAAAGTATGCCTATGTCTATGTTGGCACTTTGTGTCTCTTATATATGTGTCTTCAGTCAGATTAGATACTACCCGAAGCTGATACACAATCTTTGACTCAATGCCATGCAAATCAGTAAACTTATTAAACTCCTACAGACTGTTAGGCTATCAGGCTTTCCAGTAGGTGCAATACAAATATGCACAGGGCAAGTTCTTATCTTTAAGGGCTTTATAATCTAGTCAATGGAAGGTGAAACACACCGAGTGACAGACACAAAGTTATGCATACACTTATGTTCTGGACATAGAGAAGAAGGGAGACGTCTTCTGGTTGGGATATCAGCCACAAATGTGTTGGATCCTGAGATATGAAAAGGATTTCGAGCAGGGGAGGCTGAATGGGTGGAGATGAGAAGAAACAGGGCACTCCGGGCAGCTAGAATCAGGTTAGCCAAGGCTGAGAGGTAGGAAAGGGTAAGATAACATGGGGAAGCAGGGAGAGGATGCTGAAGAGTTTCACTTCTCCCTGCATACTTATGCATCCTGTATCTAGATTAGCAGATCACAACTAGATCCTAGATAGCTTTGAGAGGACCCTGCATCGCTTGGCACACTGACTTACAGACAGTCAGGCACACTCACTGAATACGTCCAATTGGCACTGCTGATTTGGAAATATGTTTTTCATTCATGCATTTATCTACATATTCAGCAGACATATATTTAAACTTCTTATGTGCCAGGAACTGCATGAGGAAACTAAGATACAAAGAATAACATCCAGTCTTACTAAGAAGAATTGAGCAGGCCTTCAATTACCTCCCTATGCTTTTTGCTAACTCTTATGGGCCCATCTCCCCCAATGAATGTCAGGCTTTTCTGAGTACACAGTATCTAAGCTGGTGCTTTGCACATAACAGGAAGTCCACGCATATCCATGTGAAAAGGTCCAAGGAGGCAGCAGCTTACCCAAGGCATCCGTGGCATTGACCTGGAGGATCAGCCAGCTGTGGACATTCTCTTTGTTCGAGCCAAAGATGGTGAAGACAGTGCTCTTCTCCCCGGGTTCTGTGAGGAGGCCATACACAAACACTGGCTTCTCAGAGAAGATGAATGTTTTCCAGGTCTCCCCTTCATTGGTACTGTATCTGCCCAAATGCAAGTAAGAGAATCCTTGCAGTGAAAGTCTCTAAGGCAAAGGCTTGGTTTCCATATAACATTCACCAGGAACAGGAACCAGGGCTCCTTGGAGAAATGGCTGATCCTGGGCTAAGGCAGGGAAAGTTTAAGGAAATGCTCAGAAATAAATGCAGTCATCTCAAAAGAACACAGGAACCAGCCTGATGGGGCTCCAACTGGCCGAATTTAGGAGAATTCAAACATAAAAAAGAAAAATGATGGTAACAGATTACGCATTGAATGAAAATAGGACATGTGTCTCTAATGATACTAAAAGACAGAGGAGCAAAAGAGAAATTTTTTTCTTTTTTTTTTTTCTTTTTTTTGAGATGGAGTCTCACTCTGTCCCCAGGCTGGAGTGCAGTGGCGTGATCTCGGCTCACTACAAGCTCTGCCTCCTGGGTTCACGCCATTCTCCTGCCTCAGCCTCCCGAGTAGCTGGGACTACAGGTGCCCACCACCACACCCAGCTAATTTTTTTTTTTTTTTTGTATTTGTATTTGTATTTGTAGTAAAGACGGGGTTTCACCATGTTAGCCAGGATGATCTCGACCTCCCGACCTCGTGATCCGCCTGCCTCGGCCTCCCAAAGTGCTGGGATTACAGTCATAAGCCACCGCGCCTGGCCCCCAATTTTTTTCTTATATTAGAATGGCACTTAATAAGGGTTGGACACAACAATATATATATTATATTATAATTATAATATAATATAATATAATTACAGAAAAATTATCCCCACTGCAATAACTAAATCACACAAGGATCATCACTGGATGCTAAAACCATTCGGTGAAAGTGTTGGGGCCAGGATGCTCAGATGATCTGAACAGACAAATCATTCACTACAAATGGGGAAATAAAATTTTACAAAACATAATCTTACAATGAATGATCAGAGAGTCACAATCTTAACTAAACATCATCAACAGCAGGACAACTTGATATTAGGTGCCTCCTGAATAAAGCATTGAGAATAACACATCCTTTGTGTACTATTCTATACAATTGGACAAATCCAAAATGTGGGATATTCTACACGATAACTGCTCCAGATTCTTCAAAAAAAATCAAGGCCACAAAAACCAAATAAATAAAGAAAAAAGGCAGATAATGTGTTATAGATTTTAGAAGACTAAAGGAGTATAAAAGCCAAATGCAATGACTAAACAAATTTGCAATGTGTAAATCCAATCCAGGGTTTAGTTCAGGACTGGCTAAATCCCAGATTGAAGGGGGAAAGTGGCCATAAATAATTTGAGACAACTGAGAAAATATAGTCTATAAGTCATACCGAGTTCATGTTAATTTTCTTAGGTGTGAGAATGGCATTGTGATTATATAGGAAAATGCCCTTATTTATTGGAGATACACATTTAAGTAGCTGTGAGAGAGCATGATGTCTGCAACTTTCTTTAAAATGATTCAGCTAAAAAATAATGGATGGATACACAGGATAGATAAATAGACCAATGATAGAAGTAGAGCAAACCGGCAAATGCTAACAATTTGTGACTCTAGGTGAAGGTTTCATGGGTGTTCGTTATACGGTTTTTCCAACTTTTCCGTGGTCTTAGAAATTAAAAAGTAAAAAGTTGAAGGAAAGTATATACTGAGGAAAGTCTCCAAGACAGACTATAACAGAACCAGGAAGCCAGCCCTTGAAAAACTAAGCAGCATTTGAGTAACTGCACTGATTTTACATTATCTTTGGTGTCGAAGAAGGAGAAGAGGGACGGAGAGGGAGGCAAGGAAGAAAATCTGCCCAACACTTGTTTTATCACCCAGTGAGCTGGTGAGACGCTTGACATGAGAAATCACTCAATTCAAGCCACTCAATCACAGGGCTTCTGGGTCCTTCTTAAATCCAAATTATATGCAAAACTTCTTCTTTCACCTTTCTCATGTTTTTGAGATTTTAGTTTTACATCTTTGGGATTCTAATCCTTGACATAAACCTTTTCATGACATCACTCCATCCAAACACTTCATCTCATATTGAGATTATTAAAATCGATTTGGCTAGGCGTGGTGGCACATGCCTGTAATCCCAGCACTTTGGGAGGCCAAGGCAGAAAGATCTTTTGAGGCCAGGAGTTTGAGACCAGCCTGAGAAACATAATGAGAACCCCATCTCTACAGAAAATTTTTTTTAAAAATTAGTCATGTGTGGTGGTGCCCCCTGTGGTCCCAGCTACTTCTCTGGAGGCTGAGGTGTGAGGATTGCTTGAGTCCAAGAGTGTGAGGCTGCAGTGTGCCATGAGTGCACCACTGCAGTCCCACCTGGATGACAGAGCGAGACCCTGCCTTAAAAAAAAAAAAAAAAGAAAGATACTGCTACAAAAAGGCTAGGGGTTAAACCAACTGGTAGGGTTACAAGGCAGAATAATAGATGTCAATGGGAGACTAAGTAATCTCCCCCTACAAATCTCTCACAAGGGGAGAAATCTCACCTGGCAGATATGCTTTTGGTTTAAGAAAATTTTGAAACAGATATTTGGATAAATTAACTCATTCAGTCTCCTTCTTGTAACCAGTGTGATAAGCTAAAGGTTTATATTACTTTTAAAGCAAACTGAACCAACAGAGTCAACCTATTATCCAGACATGATGGTAGCCATCTGCCCACTCAGTGGTAATGCTAAAGTCCATCTATGTATATACATTGCCAAGTTAATTCTCTTTAAGAGCTCCTCGAACCCAACATAACCTCAGGAAATGAATCACCCCATTTCTTGAGAGTTCCCAGAGGACTCTGACAATAACTCATTAATGAAATAACAAGCAGGTACATGACCAAGCATAGCTTGTATCTGAAAATACACTGCTCATTTAGAAAATGGTGCTCTTCAGAATTTTGGGGAAAAGGCTCTTGTCTTATCAACAGCAGCAGTTAAGAGAACACGCATTTTGGACTGAATTCTGACCCCCAAAGGAGAACTTGTATTGGTAAAAGTAAGTGACAAGAACCTTGTGAAGAAACAAAGTCATCTTTGCATTCCTTTTTTTTTTTTTTTTTTTTTTTTTGTATTTTTAGTAGAGATGGGATTTCACCTTGTTGGCCAGGCTGGTCTCAAACTCCTGACATCAAATGATCCACCCACCTCAGCCTCCCAGAGTGCTGGGATTACAGGCGTGAGCCACCACGTCTGGCCCATCTTTGCATTCTTAAGTTATGAAAGAGGATATAGGGCACTAGCCTTTAGGAATGAAGAAATCAAACTGTTCAGATAAAAATATAGACATAATCCCAGGGCCAAAAACTCTCAAGAAGATGGGAAGGTCAGATAATATAATGATAAAACATAATATAACCACAGATACTCTAAAAGGAATAAGTGTGGTAGATACCCAACTTAGGACTCTAGCAGGCAGCTATCCAGAAAAGTTCCTGATGAGTTCAGGTTTCTAAAGAACACATTCAAGATGGGAAAAAAGGTCATATAACCAAGAGCAACAAATTCAGTTACTGCTAGCTAATTCTAGCTGTAATTCTCATAGCCAGTAGTCTGTTGGAATAGTAGCAAGATAAGTTCAAAATGAATCAAGGTTTATGTTTCAAATTACCAAAATAATTGGCAGACTGGTGGGTCAATGGATTGGTTATCTGGCAAGTTCTATAAAGAATTAGAAAGGAATAGGATCATTGCTGTGATGGCCAATAGAATAAATAATAGCAGACATAATCATATGTATCAATTTAAAAAAACAGAGCACTTGATACACATTCGTCCATTCGTTCATTCATTCATTCATTTATGAAAACCATCACCCAGTTCTTCCTATCTTTACTAGAACTTTGAATTGAAAATACTTTATGTTTTCTGGCTGATTGGAAAGCTGAGAACAAAAGAAATAAAGACTTCGTTAGTAAAAAAAAGAAAAAAATCTTTGAATAACAACATAGTAGTAAAGCTGGGTCTAAAAAAAAACAGAAAAAAAATTTCTATTTTGCTTTTATCTTTATCAAGAAAAATAATCTTCAAATTGGACAAGAAAAAACATTTAAGTTAAAGGAAAATGAGTACAAAATAAATTCTAAGGAACTGAAAGACTTAAAGATAGGATGATTATAGCATCCTTTTCAATAATCTCTAGAAGAATTATGAAGAACAAAGATCTCAAAAACTAGAATGGGAAAATACTTTTATTTCCTTAATGAAGAAAAGGTGGTTTCAAGAATGGATTATGAAACAGTTTATCTGAGAGCACTCAGACGAAAAGGAGGTCAAGGCTAAGAACCCAAATGGTTTCACACACAAGTCACAACAGACTAACTCCATTTCCTTTCCTCGTGGTAATTCTTGATTTGAAAAACAGGACAATGACACAGAACATTCTTTTTTTCATGAAGATCTTTGTGGACCACGCAGTCAGATAAAATTCACTGATGGTAAAATAAGCACATCCCAAGAGTGCTGATGTATGGTTTGATCTCAACCCAAGATAAGACTTCTAGTTCTCACAGAGCTCAACACATCTGTCAATGATCTGGATAGGGATCCGGAAGGCGAATCTGCCAAATCTGCAAAGGGTAAAAGGCCAATTGTATAAATAATATAATAAATGCCGGGGCCAGGCACGGAGGCTCACGCCTGTAATCCCAGCACTTTGGGAGGCTGAGGCGGGTGGATCACAAGGTCAAGAAATCGAGACCAGCCTGACCAACAAGGTGAAACCCCGTCCCTACTAAAAATACAAAAATTAGCTGGTCGTGGTGATGCATGCCTGTAATCCCAGCTACTCGGGAGGCTGAGGCAGGAGAATCGCTTGAACCTGGGAGGCGGAGGTTGCAGTGAGCCAAAATGGCGCCACTGCGCTCCAGCCTAAGCAACAGAGTGAGACTCTGTCTCAAAAAAATAAATAAATGCCAAAAATACAATTCAAACCAAAAAAATAAGCAAAAATAAAAATAAAGCTCCACACGTAGTTTCAAAAACCTGTTTGCTCAAATACAGGACAGGGAACATCCGGTCTTTAATAAGATCCATAAGAAAGAAGGATCTCAGGTATTTTAGTTAAAGTGAACTCAGCCTACTGATACCAGCTAAAAGACTGATAAATCTCAAAATCATTATGCTGAGTAAAAGAAGCCAAATACAAAACATACAAACAAATGAAATTCTGGAATAGGCAGCTACAGTGATAAACATACCAGTGGTTGCCTGTAATTGGGGCAGGGGTTTGGGGGTGGAGAGCACTGACTGGAAAGGGGCACGTGAGTATTTTCTGGAGTGATGGAAATACTCTACATCTTGACATGCACCCTTCAGAACTGATTAAATGGTGTAGTCAATATCTGAGCATCCTGTGGTATGCAAATGATACCTCCTCTCAAAAAAAAAAAATAGGAGCCACCCGTTTGAGATGGCTGTTAAAAATGGAAACACTGTCAGAGGTTTTTATTAATAGATACAGAGTGTTCAGAATCATGAAGGCAAAATCTCAACATCTTCTGCATGTTTCAGGCTATTGGGGCCAGATCCAGGTACCACATTTTAAGGCACTGACATCGTGAGGCAGACCTAAGGGAGAACCTAGAAGATGGAGATTGAGGATCTATAGAATATGAGGAAAGGAACTGGGGATATTCATCATGAAATGGCAGACACTCAGGAGAACATGACAGGGTCCTTAAATACTTGAAAGGCTTTCATGCAAAAGGAAGTATCTACTGTGCATCTCCAGGGAGCAGAACAAAGTCCACGAATAGAAGCTGGAGGGAGGAGAATCTGGGCTCTCCCTTACCAGAGAACTTTAATTCACAAATGAATTAGTGAACAAATGAACAGCAAACTGTCCCAAAGTAAAATGGAAGCACCTTTTGATATGGCAAATTCCCCATTAATAGAAATGTTCAAGTATAGAACAAAAGATTGTCTATCACAGATGGCATGGAGAAAATTCTTGCAAAGGGTGGCGGAAGGCTGCACCAGATGTTGTAATATGTCCAGATTCCTGCTGGACATCGCCCCTTGGACACACAACAGAGGCTTCAATTCAACCTGTCCATGTCTGCATTTAATATACAGCCCTGCAAGCCTACTCCTTTACCTCTGCCTTTCTATGAGCGGTATAATCACTTCTCCCATCATCCCAGGTGAATCAGAAACCATGCCCTGCAGACTTAGTCCTCAAACGCACCCCAGCATCAGCTGTCACCTCCATTCTCTCTCCACTGAATCCATCCTCTCCATTCTGCCAGATCCATCATTCTATAATGCAAGTCTAGCCATGTCATTCCCCTACTAAAATCCTTCAAAGGGACCCTATCACCTCAAAGCAAACTTTAATCTCTTTAGTAAGGCACAGGTGAGGTCCCCCAGGACCTGGCCTCTACATACACACCTTCCTGCAGCCTCGTTTCTCACCACTTCCCACCTGGAAATTTGCATTCTATTAATACTCAAGAGCCGTGCGCATTCCCCACTGATCATGCTTTGGCCCTTGCTCAAGGTCTCTCTAGACCTGGAAAAGCATTCCAACCTTGCTTTGTATCCTTTTAGGCTCAGCTGGGGTTTCCTCTCTCAGAAGTCCTCCTTTGTCCCCCAGATAGCATCACCTGGCCCTCATTCTGGCTCCCACCGCACCCAGCGCTCTCCATAATCTTATACCTCACTGTATTTCAGTGACTTGATTTTGCGAGTGTTTTCTACTGGATTGCCGTTCATCAGGAATAAGACCTCTTACTTTTCTGCCCCTGGCACCTCGAATCTTTCCTAGCACACAGAAAGGGCATTATTCATAAACGCTTGTTGAAGGAAGTTAAAGAAACTGCACTGCAATTCCGTTTCTCAGTTTCTTAACAGTTAAAAGGTGATAAAGACCAAGCTTGGTGGCTGACACCTGTAATCCCAACACTTAGGAAGGCAGGTGGATCACTTTGAACTCAGGAGTTCAAATGAGAACAACCTGGGCAACATGGCGAAACCCGTCTCTACCAAAAAAAAAAAAAAAGATATAAAAATTAGCCAGGCATGGTGGCTCATGCCTGTGGTCCCAGCTACTGGGAGGCTGAGATGGGAGGACCGCTTGAGTCTGGGAAGAGGAGGTTGCAGTGAGCCGAGATCGCACCACTGCACTCCAGAAAAAAAAAAAAAAAAAAAAAAAACACAGTGATAAGAACACCTGCTTCTCTATACCTCAAGGGGCAGAAAAACCACAGGGGTTAGGATAAAGTAGGGGTGGCTCTCCCGACAACTGTACCATTGAGAGGTGCTGCAAGCAAGTGAAGACATTAACCACTGCCTCCCACATTCTGGAACTGTGGGGCTGCTTCCAGAGCCCAGGTCCAGAAAAGACAGCTGCTCTGCTGCGTGGAGTCTTTTCAGGGGCGTTTCAGGATTTCCAGAGAGACGCCCCTATGAAATTGGATGTCTTAGAAAAAAAAGATGCTTTGGGGCAAGTTCAAAATATTATTACTGACTACGAATAATATCATCACGCTGACAAGCAAACCGCAGCGAAGAAACAGAAATTGATCTTCTCTTCCGTGATCAAGCTGACAAACGTGTTTGAATCTTCTTCGGTCGGGGTGCAAAAATGCAACAGCCCCTTCTCTGACGAAAAAGCCACTGCTCCTATGCCTCCCATGGGCAGGTTCACAGGAGCAGCGGGCTGAATGAACGAATAAGTGGATCCCCAGTGCAGGTTCTTATTTACCCAGTTCAGACATGTAGACACAAGAGCAAAACAAAGTGTTCCACTTCTTGCTCTCAATTTCAATTAACAATAACAAAGGTAACAGTCTCAGAGGAGACTCAAGGCAGAAGCTGAAACAAATAACCATCAACTCCTAGATATCTGTGCTAATCAGGGAGAGAAAGACATGCATAACTTAAAAGAACATCAACCAAAAAAAAAAAACCCTAACGTTTACTTTGAGCAATGCTTCAATTGCTGTCCCCACTACAACCTATTTGAGTTACTAATGCTACTTTACTTGGCTTTCCTCCCTAAAGATGAGTAAAATCAGAGCAGAAAGCCCTCTTTCAAACAACCCCCTCCTCCCAGCCTCTCTCTCTGCATCTGCCTCAGAAACATCACAGAGCCACAGTGGGCACAGGCAGCTCCCGATCAGTGCCCCACTCGCCTTTGCATCCTTGGTATCTAGCACAGCATCTGCTTCATTGTAGATGTTCGACAGTTGTCTGTGTAATTGACCTGAAATGATTCCTAACAGAAATATGCTCAAGTTCCAGTGTGGGCATTAACTCCTGACTAATCTCTTATTCCCTCATGTGAAAACTAAGGAAAGTGGATTAGGTCATCTCTGGTGTCTCTTGGGTACCACCAGGTTGCACACATCCAGGGAGCCTCCACTCACATCTGTGCTCCAGGGGTTGTCATTGACATGGAGCACAGTGGCAGTGGTCCCCTTGGAGCTGTGCAATTGGCACACTAGCTAGATCTCCTCTAGTTTTATAAATCAGTTTAAAAAAAAACCATAAGCAATCTTGAATGATTAAGTATGCATGACCTATTTCAATCAAATATTTGCTAAGTGCCTGGTAACCTATATCGAGCAGAAATATTTACCTACAAAGACCTTACTAAGGAGTTGCAGAATTCAGGCGCATCATGTAAAGGTAACTAACATAAGGAGTCAGAATATGATCAATGCCAAATGAATGGGACAACCTATACATGCTACGAGTCATAAAGGAAAAGAGATCTCTGTGATTGGGGAGGCCAAACTTAGAAGGGGCCTGAAGCCCTAGCCCAGCAACAGATATCCAGTCTTGTCAGAAGCCACCTGTCCTTGTGCATGGGTGTCACAGTAAATCACCACTGTAGTCTGAGAATATCAACTAACTTGAATGTTATTTCTTGCTTTTCAGAGCAGCAGGGGAAGAAGCAAAATACCTCTGTGAACAACACACTGAGTAAATGCCAGGTGGCTACACGGATTTAGGCCAAGCTCAGGTTGTTATGTGGGACACATGCACCTGTCAATAGGAGGCTTGTATGAATTTTCGTATTTTCAAATGTTTTATTTGAACTATTCAAACAGACACCTCCAAATGAAACCTATACAAATAGAGGAATGCTACAGTGTCCATAATCCCCCAAAGTCTACAACCCCCAAGTCATTTCAAAATGTCTGGGGAAGGCTTTATGATTTTCTGGCAGCAAGTTTATTTTCCTGATCATGTTTTGCTCCAGCTAGTGCAGAATGACGCTGCGTTCCCTGAGCACATATGCACCGACAGATGGTGTAAGAGGACTAGAATCACACTAACTCCTTCAGAGGAGCCAGTTTGGAATGCAAATTTAATTTTCAGAGAAGTTAAACAAGGCAAATCGAGAACTGACTCTGAAATCTGAAAGCCATACAAAGAATGAAATGTATTCCTAGGAAGCCAAACTATGTCCCCTACGTGCGTATTACACACATAGCAGTATACCAAACACTACAATTGTTTCCTCGCCCACCTTTCAACTACAGGGTGGCAGGCATCCTATTCATCTACAGATACACAGCATCTGGCACAATCGGTGCTTGCTGAACATGTGAAATGAAAATTAAATTAATGGGTATATAAATGATAGCACAAATGTGGGAAGTACTGTGCTCTGTGATGGTCGTTGTCTGAGCAAACACCAATCTGAATATGAATACAAAGTGTTGCACACAAACAGGACCTCTTCGGAGTATCGCCTCTAAAGAAATAGCTAACCAGTGCTACACAGAACAGAGAACAGCCAGGTGGAATGCCAAATACCAGTACTTTGCTTCTCTCTCCTTCTCTGAGGCCAGGCTGCTCAGCACATGTCAAATTAACCACAGGGAAAAAAAAACAGCTGCTAAGATCTCTTTTTCCAAACCACCCACCTCTCACTTACTGCTGGCTCTGCTTCTAAAAGGAGCAAAGAAAAAGAAAGCTTTGTCCTCGCAATAAACAAGATAGTTACAGAAGCCCTCTCCAGATCCTTCACCAATCCATCTAATGGGTTCAGCTCAAAAACAGGGAGAAGTGTGGTCCAGCATGAACTTGACCTAACATGAACCATTCAGAAACGAGCCAAAGGTAATCAGAGGACTGGTTCTGATAAAATCAGAACATAAGGGTGTAGAGGTTACAAACTCTTGACAGTTTTGCTTTTCAGAACAATATATTGCAAAGAATGTAGGACGCAATCGAAAAACCCAAGTGCTAATCCTGTCTCTGTCACTAACAAAGAGAATGACCCTGGGCAAGTTAGTTTGCCTTGCTGAGCCTGTTTTCTCATCTGTGAAATGATGCAGTTAACCCTAAACACCCCTTCCAGCTCCATGAGACCCCCCACCAACCTAACACACCAAAAGTCAATGGCTATCAAGTTGTATGCATTCTGTAATTGTTACTGATGTATTATTATTATTGCTATTTATTATTAGTCATTCTATGTAATAAAGACACAAAGCAAAGAAGGACAAATTAAAGAGCCTCCACTTAATGATTTGGCCATTAGTATTAATTGCCCTCTTGCTCACAATCTCCCTTTGTGATAGAAAGGACAGGTTCTTATATTCCCATTTGGGAGATAAAGAGTTTAAATTGGGGTGGGCACAGTGGCTCACACCTGTAATCCAAGCATTTTGGGAGGCCGAAGCAGGTGGATCACCTGAGGTCAGGGGTTCGAGACTAGCCTGATCAACATGGTAAAACCGTGTCTCTACTAAAAATACAAAAATTAGCCGGACGTGGTGGCAGGCGCCTGTAATCCCAGACTCAGGAGGCTGAGGCAGGAGAATCGCTTCAACCCAGGAGGTGGAGGTTGCAGTGAGTTGAGATCGCACCATTGTATTCCTGCCTGGGGGAAGAGAGCAAGACTCCATCTCAAAAAAAAAAAAAAAAGTTTAACTCATATCCTGAGATCACAAATTGTGCTGTCAACAACATAGTGCTGTAGAGAGATAATCCAATTATAATCACAGACGTAAATTTCTGGGAGAAAGTTTGATGTTAAAAGGCCTCATCAGAGACACTTACTTTAGCTCATTGGTTTCCATGCCCTGGGCAATGGCCGTGATGATTCCGCCGTGGTCTCCCCACGTGTAGTAGTGAGGTCCAGGAAGTGCCTGAAGAGGAAAAATCCATGGTGACACCACTGCTGTGGAAGTAATTGTGCAGAAACCATGTATACACGCCCACAGGCATGCACACACGTGCACATAGACATAACAGCAATGACAACCACTTGAAAACAATTTTTCCGTTTACAGAAGACATTGACATCCATTATCTCATCTGTTCCACACAATCCTAGGGACAGGTGGAGCAAGTTCTAGTATCTCAATTTTTTTCCCAAATGAAGAAACACAGGTTTAATATTAAAATGGTAGACTGTGAACAGCAGAGGTAGGACTCAAATCCAAATCTATGACTCCCACCAACCCTTGATTAAAAATTAAGTAACTGGGGTTTCAGTTCTACTATGACAGTATTAGGCCTCTATAGCCCATCCTTCCTGCTAATTACAGCTGAAAACTGGACAAAAAACACTACCAGTGGATGCTGAAAAGTAAACAAAAGCAAGCCGCTTGTGGAGATTTAAAACCTAGAGAAGCTACACACACAAGTCATGAATATCCTGGTAAAGCTTTGCCCAAAGGAAAAGTCTCAGTCATGGGGTGCACCTCAGTCTCAGCCACAGCTAAAACTGCAATAGATATTATTTCCCCCAAAGGAACCAGAGAAAGGAGCCCCTATAGGGTAGGTAAAGTGTGGATGGAATCCCATAGCAGGGAGTGTCAAAAAAGTAAATCTCCTAATTTTGTATATGAACTTACGCAAGTCGCAGCCTAACCCCTGAAGTGTACGTGCATGAAACAGACACAAACCAGTGTAACAAAGGCTTAGCATACTGAACTGAGAGTTAAACTACCACCTACAGAAAGCAAGACAGAACTCAGGGTCAGAACCTAAACAGGCTGATTACATGCTGAGACAAAAATATCAATATCCTCCAGAAGGCTTAATTTCATGAATTTCATTCATATGTGCAGAATACAAACCAAAATTACTTAACATACAGCATACAAACATATCCATAAGATGTGTCCAATTCTCAAAGGAAAAGACAGTCAAAAGGTGCCAATCCCAAGTGACCCATATATTGGAATTTTTTTTTAATTTTTAATTTTTTGAGACAAATTCTCACTCTGTTGCCCAGGCTGGAGTGCAGTGGTGCAATCTCAGCTCACTGCAACCTCTGCCTCCTGGGTTCAAGTGATTCTCCTGCTTCAACCTCCCAAGTAGCTGGGATTACAGGCACGCACCACCACGCCCAGCTCATTTTTATATTTTTAGTACAGACAGGGTTTCACCATGTTGGTCAGGCTGGTCTTGAGCTCCTGACCTCAAGTGCTTCCACCTGCCTCGGCCTCCCAAAGTGCGGGGATTATAGGCATGAGCCACCATACCTGGCTGGAATTTTAAAATAGCTATTATAACCATGTCCCATGAGGGAAAGAAAAATATACGTGAAATGAATGAGAGAAAAGAATTCTCCCAGAGAAGTGGAAACAATTTTTAAAAAGAAACCAAACAAATTTTATAACAGAAAAATATAATGTCCGAAATAACAAATTTACTGATGGGCTCAACATCAGAAAAGCAATGACAAAGGAATTAGTGAACTTCAAAATAAATACAGATCTGTAGAAATTACAGATCTATCTGTGTGTTCTAGAGAACATACGGGGGAAAAAGGATTTCAAAGAAAGAAAGATCGCCAAGGACACAGGGAACAATAACAGTAGGTCTAATATGTAACTGGAGTCCGAGAAGAACAGGAGAAAGGGATGGGAGCAGAAAAAAAAATTTGAAGAAATAATGGCTGAAAATTTCCCAAATTTGTTGAAAGATATAAATATAGATTCAAAATCAGCATCTACATAGAGAATAAACTCAAAGAAAAGCCCTCCTAGACACATCATACCAAAACTGCTGAAAACCAATGAAAAAAAAATCTTCAAAGCATCTAGAGAAAAATGGCACGTTACACACAGGAGAATGATAGCTAAAGTGAAGAGAGGTTTCTCATCAGAACCCACGGAAACAAGAAAACAGTAGACATCTTTAAAGTACTGGAAGAAAATTACTGTCAACCCAGAATTCTCTGTCCAATAAACATATCCTTCAGGAATGAAGGTAAATAAAACAGAAATTTCAAAAGAGGGAAAAACAAGAGAATTCACAGCCAACAGATCTCACTACAGGAAATGCTATAGGAATTTCTTTAGGCTATAGGGAAATTTCCCATGGGTAAACAGAGATTTTTCCAGAACAAAGAGCAAGCAAGAGAAATGGTAAATATCTGGGTAAATATTTAAGTTCTTTGAAATTCATATGATAATTTGAAGCAAAAACAAACACTGCTTTGTGGGTTTTGTAATGTGTGTTGATGTGATAAATATGAAAATAACACATAGGTGGGGGAGGAGAAAAGGGACTTGTATGGTTGAAAGGGTTCTAAATTTTACGTTAAGTGCAATTATCAACTCAAAGAAGACTATAAAAGATTAGATATGTATGTTGTAATCCTTAGAGAAGTCACTAGAAATACACATAGATAAGCCCCCCCAAAAATCTAAATAAAAGTAGAATACTTAATGTATCTAGTTAATACAAAAGGAGAGAGGACAGAAGGAACAGAGGAATAATAAATAGGAGAAATGAAAAGAAAATAAATGAAATATTAGGCCTAAATTCAAATATATCAATAATTATATTAAATGTTAATGGCCTAAGCATTTCAGTTAAAAAGCAGAGCTTGGCAGAATGAGTAAAAAAAGCAAGACCCTACTATATGTTGTCTAGAAGAAACACTTCAAAGAACTGGGCATGGTGGCATGTGCCTTTAAGTCCAACTATTTGGCAGGATCACTTGAACCCAGGAGTTTAAGACCAGCCTGGACAACACACAAGACCCAACTTCAAAAAAGAGAAAAAAAAAACACTTTAAATATAAAGACATATATAGGTTGAAAGCAAATGGATGTTAAAAGATGTACTATCCAGGGCTGGGCGTGGTATCTCACACCTGTAACCCCAGCACTTTGGGAGGCCAAGGTGCGTGGATCACTTGATGTCAGGAGTTCAAGACCAACCTAACCAACATGGCGAAACCCCGTCTCTATTAGAAATACAAAAATTAGCCGGGTGTGGTGGTGAGCGCCTGAAATCCCAGCTACTCGGGAGGCTGAGGCAGGAGAATCACTTGAACCCAGGAGGTCGAGGTCTCAGTGAGCCGAGATCATACCATTGCACTCCAGCCTGGGTGACAGAGTAAGACACCAACTCAAAAAAAGATGTAATATCCAAACAGTAAACAGAAGAAGGCTATAGTAACTATTTTAATATCAGATAAAATAGATTTTAAGACACATGGCATTACAATAGATAAAGAGAGATAGTTCATAATGATAAAAGGGACAATTCATGAGAAAATATTATTATAAATGTGAATACACTTAACAACAGAGACTCAAAATGCATACCAAAATAAAGCAAAAATTGATAGAATTTAAAGGAGCAAGAGGCAATTTCAGAATCATAGTAGGAGATCTTACCATTCCTCTCTTAGGAATTTAGAGAACTAGAACCCCCAAACATCAATATGAACACAAAAGATCTGAACAACATTATCAACCACCTTCATATAAATAATATCTACAGAACACTACCTCAAACAACTGCCTAATACATATTCCTTCCCAGTGCACGTGATATATTCAACAATATAGACCACAGGCTGGATCTCAAAACAAATCTCAACAAATCTAAAGGGACTGAAATCATACAAAGTGTCTTCTCTGACTATAGGAAATTAAATTAGAAATCAATAACAAGATATCTATGAAACCCCCAAATACCTGCAAATTAAATAACACTTTGCTAAGTAACTTATCATTCGAAGATAAAAATCAAGAGATATTTATGGATTGATGAAAATGTTCTGGAATCAGATAATGATGATGACTGAATAATACTAAAAACATATGAACTGTACACTTTAAAATGGTGAACTTTATAATATGTGAATTACATCTCAATTTTATCTGTTTTTTTATTTTTTTGAGACCCGGTCTTGCTCTGTCACCCAGGCTGGAGTGCACTGACACAATCACAGCTCACTGCAACCTTGACCTCCTGGGCTCAAGTGAGCCTCCCACCTCAGCCCCCAGAGTAACTGGGATCTCAGGTATGCCCAGTTAATTTTTTTATTTTTTGTAGAGACAAGGTTTTGCTATGGTGCCTGGGCTGGTCTTGAACTCCTGGCCTCAAGTGATCCTCCTGCCTTGGTCTTCCTAAGTGCTGGGATTACAGGTATGAGCCACTGTGTGCAGCCTATATCTCAGTTTTAAAAGGGGACATTAAATATACTCTGAACTTAAAAACACTAAAAACATATCTAAATATGTGGCATATAGCTAAATTAGTACTTAAAGGAAAACTTACAGCTTTAAATGCTTACATTAGAAAAGAAGATATAAAATCAATAACCCAAGGTTATATCTTAATAAGCTACAAAAAGAACAACAAAACAAATAAGGGAAAAAATAATAATAAAGAAAAAAAGCAACAAAACAGAAAACAGACAATAGAAAATCAACAAGGGCCAAAAGCAGATTCTTTGGAAAGATCAACAGTATTGAAACACCTAAACGAACGAAAAATAGAGAAAATACACATATCACCAATATCAAGAATGAAATCATCACCAAAGATCCTACAGACTTTAAAAAGATAAAGAGAATATATCATTGATAACATAAGGCCAACAAATGTCACAACTTACATGAAGGGACAAATTTCTTGAAACACACAACTCATCAAAATTGAAACAAAAAGAAGAAAATCTGAATAGCCTTGTATCAACCAGAGAAATTAAATCTCTTATCAAAAAATATTCCCAAAAAGAAAACTCAATGCCTGGACAGTTTCATTAGGGAATTACTCAAGAAAAAATAACACCAAACTTTGTCCTAAAAAAGAGGAAGAGGGGTTTACCCCTCTGCTTGTTTTATGATACTAGCCAAACACTAATATCAAAACTTTAGAAAGATTTTACAAAAAAAACAAATTAAAGACAAGTATCTCTCACAAATAATGCAAAAATCTTTAACAAAATATTAGCAAATCAAACCTAGCTGCACATAAAAAGGATAATGCATTATGACCAAGTAGAGTTTGTCCTAGTAATTCCAGGTTGTTCTAATATTCAAGAATTAATTAATGTAATATTTAATCATCATAGTAATAGAAAAAAATCATTTTAATAAATGTAAAAATAGCATTTGACAAAATCCAGTATCTGATTATGATAAAAAAAAAAATACTCAACAACTAGTGATAATAGGGAGCTTCCCAAATGTTGATAAAGAAATCTACTGCTAACACCATAGTTAATGGTAAAAAGGTTGAATTGTTTCCCCCAGAGAGAGAACAAGGCAAGAATGCCCACTTTCACTACTTCTATTCAATACTGTATAGAGGTCCTAGCCATTGTGATAAGAAGAATGAAAGAAATCAGAAGGGAGAAAATGGAGGAAAGGAGGGAAAGAGAAGAAAGAAGGACAAGAAAGAAGAGAAAAAGGAAGAAGAGAAGAATGAGAGAATACATAAAAGACATTAAGATCAGAAAGGAAGAAATAAAACTGTCACTCTTTGCAACTGGTATGATTGCTTACATAGAATCTAAAAACCTACTAGAACTAATGAATTACCTTAGCAAGGTCACAGAATACAAGATGAATATATAAAAAATCAGTTGTATTCTTATATACTAGAGCAAAAATTAGAAAATAAAATTCCATTTACAGTAATACCACAAAAAATTAAAATACCTAGGAATAAAGCTAATAAAAGATGTACAGGACCTCTACATTGGAAACTACAAAGTACTGAGAGAAATTAAACAAGAAATGGAAAAAGATACTACATTCATGGATCAGAAGACGCAATAGTATTAACATGTCGATTCTCCTCCAAACTGATTCTATAAATTCAAGGCAATTATAATAAAAATCCCAGCAGATTCCATAGAAATTGACAAGTGATCCTGAAATGTATCAGGAAATACGAACGACCTACAATAATAAAAAAGATTTTTAAAATAATCAAAGTTGAAGGACTTACCCTACTTGATCTCAACATTTACTATAAGGCTTTGGAAATTAAGATAATTTGGTATTAGTGAAAAGACAGACAGATTAATGGGACAGAATAAAGACCTGAAATAGACCCAATTGGCCTAAAATTGGCCCATATATGGCCAATTGATTTTCAAACAGGTACCAAGGCAATTCAATGGGAGAGACAGAAGGGTTTTCAATAAATGGTGCTAAATCAATTAGATCTCCATATGGAAAAAATGAGTATCTACCCATATATCATACAAAAGACCTGAATCCAAAATATATTTTTTAAAAAACTCCTACAACTCAAAGAAGATAGACAACTCAATTATTAAAATTAGTTTTTAAAATTTATTTATATATTTATTGAGACAGGCTCTGATTCCATTGCCCAGGCTGGAATGCAGCAGCACAATCACAGCTCACTACACCTTCAACCACCAGGGCTCATGTGACCCTCTGACCTCAGCCTCCTAACTAGCTAGGACTACAGGCATGCACCACCATGCCTGGCTATTTTTATTTTTTGTAGAGACAAGCTTTCCCTATGTTGCCCACGGCTCCAGCAACCCTCTTACCTCAGCCGTCCAAAGTGCTGGGATTATAGGCAGAGCCACTGTGCTGCACCAACCCAATTTTTTCAAAAAGGCAAAAGATTTGGGCAGATACTTCCCAACCAGATTTTAAAATGGCCAATGAGCACATGTAAAGAATCATTACTAATCACACAAATGCCAATTACAACTACAATGAGATATTATCACATGCTTATTAAAATGTCTAAAATTAAAAAGACTAATCATACCAAGTGTTGGCAAAGATGTGAAGCAATTAAAATTCTCACATACTGTTTGGTGGAAATGTAAAAGGGACAATAATTTGGCAGTTCTTTAAAAAGTTAAACATATACCCACCATGCTACCCAGCTATTCCATTCCTAAGTATTTACCCTAGAGAAATGAATAAAATATGTACATGAATGTTCATAACAGCTATATTTGTAATCAGCAAAACTGGAATGTTTATCAACAGATGAATGAATAAATAATGATATATCCCTACAATGGGATACAACTAGCAAAGGAATGAACAATTGATACACGAAGCAACTTGGATGAAACCCAAAATCATCGTGATGTGTGACAGAAGCCAGGCAAAAAGAGTATATACTGTGTGAGTCCACTTATCAAAATTCTAGAAAATGCCAATGAATAACCTATTCTAGAAAATGCCAATGAATAACAGAAGCAGACAAGGACAAGACTGGAGAGTGGGACGGATTACCAAGGGGCACAAAGATACCTCGGGGAGGGTGATGGAAATGTTTGTTATCTTAATTGTGGCGACCATAATTAATTCTGATCAAACTGTACACTTTAAATATGTGCAGTGTACTGTCCCCTTATCTGCTTCAATAAATTTGTTAAAGAAAAAAGCTAAAAATAAAAGAAATAAAAATTATTTTAAAAAGAAAAAAAGCACAAAAACGGAATTCTGAGGATCAGAGAATTTGCAGATGGAAATGTTTGTTATCTTAATTGTGGTGACCATAGTTAATTCTGATCAAACTGTACACTTTAAATATGTGCAGTGTACTGTGCCTTCATCTGCTTCAATAAAGTTGATAAAGAAAAAAGCTAAAAATAAAAGAAATAAAAATTATTTAAAAAGAAAAAAAAGCACAAAAAAAGGAATTCTGAGGATCAGAGAATTTGCACAACTAATTAGGAGGAAAAGGAAAACCACAATTACAGTCATCAGTGCTCCAGGCAACATTCTGTCCACTACAGCCTCTTCCTCTGCCACCACCTGCTCCTGCACACAGCCCAGATTGTCCCTCTAAAGTGAAGGCTGCCCATGGGGACTCAGATGCCCACTCACACAGATAAACTCACAATCTTTTCATCCCCAAGTTAGTTTTCTGCTATGTCCCAAAATAAGGTCTCTTATGCACTGGTTGCTTCTTGGCAGGCACAAGGCACGTGTGGAGGGAGGCACTGACAGCTGCCCCGGTAATCACCAGACGATACCACTTCACTGGAGGAGGAACAAGACACTGCTTTCTACCCAGAAGGAAATCACTTGCAGATGTGCAAATCCCAGATTACACCAACAGCAGAAGGCACAAACAAACCACAGGCCTATTCGCAGAGAAGAGGATACCCCATTTCAAAGGGAGCGTCCAGCTCCACGAAAGGGGAAAGCAGCTGCTTAATCTTCCCTTGGGAGCTGGACAAGGACAACCCGAAAATTTCCATTCAAACTGTTTGCACTCTGACTACAATGGCCTTAACAACCTGCCTCATCTGAACACATATTTGTGTTCGCCACATACAGTACACAGTGTCTGAGCCTCATCTCTGTCCTCGGGAGGGATGAGAAGCCCTGCCACAGTGAGAGAAGGCTTGTGACAGGCCTCTGTGAACTGCAAGGTGCCAAATGAATGTTGGTATTTTTATTACTGCTTTACGTATTACCTATTCAAATATCAAGGTGAGCATGGTGCATTCCCAGTAAAGCACCACGTGGATGGGAACTATGTCTGCTAGCTGTTCTGAGAACTCCACATCACTCCCGACGTGCTGCTCCGGCTGCCCAGCCTGCGGGGCTGCTCGATGACAAGGTGCTCATCCTGTCAAGTGATCTGTTGGGTTTTACCCTGGTGGCTCCTGGCATAACTAGAGGGTCACCCCTGAAAGCAACCCCTACAGAACGAGACCAAACGCACTTCCTTGGCCTTAATCAATGGGAGGCTGGCAACAACTTTTTTTTTTTTTTTTTACAAGTTTGGAAATTCTCTAATGCCCAAAGGTGAAGATGAATTAGCATTTTGGAACTAGGGAACTAGCCCTGTCTTAGGAATTGGTATAATCAGAATCGATATTAGTTATACAACCTTAAGGCAAAAAGAGAGTCTACTTCCATAGCACAGAGTGAGACGAAAGTGCCTATACAACATAGCCCAGCAAGGACAGGCTTCATCTCAACTTCAATAATATACAAAATAATAACAATAATAGCAGCCCATTTCAGGGCTGATACCAGTACGCTGTAATTTGCTGATACATGCAGCATATATGCCCTGAGCCCCCACTCCATGCCAGGCACTCTTAGGTCCTAAAGATAAAGAAGTCAGTAAAACAGACATTGTCTTTGCCCTCATAGAACTCATAATCTTAGAACGTTCAGTAAAATTCACACATTTGCAAAGGTCTGTTTTTAATTTAAAGTAACTGTGGATATAAATCAGTGGCTTCAGGTACCTTTCTTTACTTTATAGTCATATCTGGCATTACTGGTCTCTGCCATGGACCATTTGTGTCCCTGAAATGCCAAGGCACAGTCTACATTCTCACACAAATGGGAATGAGGGTGGAGGGGACGGGATTGGGGGAGGGCGCTGACCTCTCGCCACCTGGCTCCAGCACTGCTAGAGATGTACACGTTTGTCTTGCTAGCCAAGTTCTTTCCCACTGAGCCTAAAATGCAAGAGAAATAATTATTTTTAATTTCAAGAATATGTCAGATAATCACCTTGCCCAGCCAGAAATTCTGCGTAGTATCTAGCAACTAAGAATGCTTTCAAACCACAAAGCGTGGTTACTGCTGGAGGTGTGGGTGATAGCTCTGCATTTGGCTGCATATCACCAGACAGCTGAACCCCTCCCTTGTGAGAACAGGCAAGCACACTTACCAGTGGCGATGATGAGGCCTGGAGCCGACTCCTTGGACAGGATGGGCATTCTCCGGAGCTGGAGGTTGAGGAGCTGACTGAGGCGCTGAGCCAGATGAAGGGAACAGCCCTGGGAAAGCTATACAACCAAAGTTTCAGGCAGTGTCAGCACATGATACCATGCCTAGCGTTCCCTGTAAACCCTGCGGCCTGTGTGAGGGCAGTGCAGCTGACACGGGGCAAAGAGGCCTGGCCCAGGGGAAACCAGACTCACAGCCCAGCTGTCCCCACACCCCTCAGACAGAGAGGATCATCTGAACCCACATAAATGTCCCATGGAAGAAGAGAACAATTACAACTTAAAAAGGCCTTCTGAGACTCTCAGGGAATAACAATTAGAAATCAGTGTCAACTCAAGTAGATGGGAAAGTCATCATCTCATCCTATCACTCAGAGATCCTCTCAAGTGACTCAGAACTAAAGAGAAATGAAATGATTTTGTCATATTCACTTTCTAAGTCAGAGACATATTTCAAACATGATTCCAGCAATTCTGTCATAAGAAAGACCAAGAATCAGAAGTCATAAGTCTCATGGAAAAGCTCCCCTGATGTACAGTATCAATGAGATATAAAAAGCAAAGGATTAGCACTACATTTTTTCCTATGTATTTTACATTTGCACAAAGGTGTAGATATACAGGGCAAGGCTTCAAGTGATTCAATCTGGCCTCCATCACTCATGTCCAGATTTTCATAGCTCTGCAAGCAATCAGGACAACACCTTTTGCCATATGGTCACACTCAGTTCTCCTGGTCAGAAAGAGCTTGTTCAATGTTACTCAGATGTGGCCAAGGTTCTGCACAGGAGGACTATGTGCTTATGTGGTTATGGTCAGGTAAAAATGGTAGCAAGGTGTGCTGGATTATTTGCTACTTATTTTTGTCATAAAAGGGTCTCTAACGAGTATCTGTCTTGCTAGAGTCTCAGTTTGACCAATGAAAACTGAAACAAATTAGGCTGGGTCTCAAAGAAATATTTATTTGCTCACTCCTCTTTCTGACTCATGCTTCTCTGCCTGCCAGGAAGTCTATTCATTGAAGAGTTTCTGTAACCTCAGGTAATCAGACTTACCCATTTCCTATACATTCCTTCCACCACCTAAACTCAGAAGAAGAAACCTATACCTAAAGCTGATGAACGACAGTTCATAAATAAACTGATTAGTCAGGGAAACAAAAAGCTGAATTTGAATGATACTATTAATTCAATTTAACTAAAGCCTGACCCCCATAGCACGCTCAAAAACACCCAAGTCCCAACCATCCCAGGATCTCACCAAGCTGCTGTAGAAGACACTATTGAGGGAAGAGGAAGTACCCAGATATTTGTCTATATCCATTTATAGGCTGCCTCTTTCCAAAATTAGATTTGATGTGGTAAGCCAAGACCCATTGCCAAATAGAGAAGAAAAACCAAGAAGTAAATTCTAAGGTAAGAGTCTCCAAAAGAATTTTCCCAAGGGCCACAGATACATTACATAGGGGAGTGTCCACATAGCCCACCATGGACAAACAAAATTCAAAAATCCAAAAGACCAAGTAATGGTCTAACTAAACAAGTAGTACTAAAAATGAATACTACTTTTTTTTTTTTTCTGAGTTGCTTCTGCCCAGAAGTGGTAGCAAGACCTTGGAGCAGTTTGGGAACTGCAAGTGTAGCAACACAAATAGAAGTCTGCTCCATGTGATATTAATAGAATACCATGTGATCTTGTATTTTTTCAATAAATACTAGACATAGTAAACTACCACAGAGCAGGGCTCTTTCCCTTATATTAAAAAGCAAAAGAAGATTAAAGCATCAATACCTCACAATTGATTTTCTCTCCATATCCCGTGAAGGCTGGAGCCTGAAGAAACTCCCAGGTTCCCCCTTTGTCAAAGGTGATGACTGATCTCATGTTCTCCTCATTCATAGAACCATTAATCAGAGTAGCAATGTAGACTCCTTGCAATCCTTCCACTCGGTGGAAGTCAGCAAATGGCTCATTTGCAAAATACCTACAATATGAAAATAAACAGCTATGAACCTGAATTGGTATTTGCTTGTTATTGTAAATAACATAAAATTTGACCATTTAAAAGTATACAATTTTGTGGCATTAAGCACATTCACAACGTTGTGCAACTATCATTACTATCTAGTTCCAGAACATTTCATCATTCCAAAAGGAAACCTCATACCCACTGGCAGTCACTCTCCATTTCCTCTTCCCTTCCCAAGCCCTGGAAACCACTCATCTGCTCCATGTGTTTATGAATTGGCCTATCTAGACATTTCATATAAATGGAATCTGCAATATGTGGTCTTTTGTATCTGGTTACTTTCACTTAGCGTAATGCTTTCAAGGTTCATCCACATTATAGCACATTGTTAGAACTTCATTCCTTTTTTTTTGGAGACAGTCTTACTGCTGCCCAGGCAGGAGTGCAGTGGTGCAATCATGGCTCACTGCAGCCTCAACCTCCCAGACTCAGATGATCCTCAATGATCCTCACACCTCAGCCTCCCAAGTACCTGGGACTACAGGTATGTGCCACTATGCCCAGCTAATTTTTTTTATTTTTTGGTAGAGATGGGGTTTCGCCATGTTGCCGAGGCTGGTCTTGAACTCCTTAGCTCAAGTGATCCACCTGCCTTGGCCTCCCAAAGTGCTGGGATTACAGGCATGAGCCACCATGTCCAGCCAGATAATCTGCTATTTTAAAAAATTTGTTTCTTTTCAACTTTTAGGGCCAAAAGGCTTGTCTGATCAACAATTCCTAACAGGGGGTTTAGAATGATGAATATAACATACAAAAGTTGATGAAAGAGTCACATCTATTACATCACTAACAAAATTGACTCCAAATCCTCCAGTGAGCCTTCAAAAACAGAAATCATTAAGTCAGACTTGCAAGACACTAATAACAGTGCTGAGGCTTAAAATTCAACCCAATCTGTAGGAACCTAGCTCAGGGTTACACAGCCCCTCTCCAGGTACTTACAACCTAATTATCCAACACCCTGATCAGATAGAAGCCCACAGGGTTTTCTGTCAGGAAGCTCAGCAGAACCTGTCGATTCTTTCCTAAAGAAACTGTACATATAGCAAGGATGGCTCTAGAAAGCTTGGGGTTATATTCTTAAGAGAATATGGACGGCATGAACCCGGGACGCAGAGCTTGCAGTGAGCCGAGATCGCGCCACTGCACTCCAACCAGCCTGGGCGACAGAGCGAGACTCTGTCTCAAAAAAAAAAAAGAGAGAGAGAATATGGGCTTCCCAGGCTTTATCTACCATGCGGATACCCTGATGCCACAGCCACAGGCAAGTGGTTTTGCACTAAAATGATACACGTATTACAAATAGAGCGGATCTCTGAGAAATTGTAACCAGGGTTCATAGGTGGCTGTTAAGACTGGAAGCTTGGCCGGGCATGGTGGCTCACACCTGTAATCCCAGCACTTTGGGAGGCTGAAGCGGGCAGATCACAAGGTCAAGAGATCGAGACCATCCTGGCCAACATAGTGAAACCCCATCTCTATTAATAATACAAAAATTAGCTGGGCATGGTGGCACGTGCCTGTAGTCCCAGCTACTTGGGAGGCTGAGGCAGGAGAATCGCTTGAACCCGGGAGGCAGAGGTTGCAGTGAGCTGAGATCGTGCCACTGCACTCCAGCCTGGTGACAGAGCAAGACTCCAACTCAAAAAAAAAAAAAAAAAAAAAGGAAAAGAAAAAAGACTGGAAGCTTGCCCTTTACTTCAGGGGTTCTAAGCCACCGGCTACACAATAAAGCCGAGAAACGCTGCCCTCCATCAACCATCTCCACACAATCTCTTCCGCTGGATGACTGCCCTGCCACCTCAGACAGAAAGACCCAAACAACAACCTCTGAGGCAGGAAAAGGAACACTAGGAGCCCCACCAAAGCTGCTTCAGGCTGAGGGACTGAGCAGAGTGCCGAATGAAATGCTGGAGTTGAGACCAAATTCTCTGACATGTGGTTTCCTTAGGTCTAGTTCAGTTATTTTTCAGGGGCTTCCTTAGGAACCAGCTGAAGGTCTCGATTCCTCCTTCTCTGTTGACCTCTGCTC
Organism: Pan troglodytes; assembly: GCF_028858775.2. Classification (NCBI taxonomy): domain Eukaryota; kingdom Metazoa; phylum Chordata; class Mammalia; order Primates; family Hominidae; genus Pan; species Pan troglodytes. Next base: position 123,467,645 of record NC_072407.2, on the reverse strand, counting down.
TACCTCTCTGAGGGTTATCATCATAAACTTGTCATCCCACTGGTTATGGGCTTCTTCTAGATACCTGGGAGGCCTGAGTTTCTCTCATTTAGATGAGCCGTTTCTTTCCCGAGTCAGATTCCTGGAGTTTTATCTTTTACTTCTAAGCAGAAGCCTGTCTTCCTGTACCTCACATGCTCCTTCACCAGAAGTCCCAGCCCATCCTTTCCTTTCCCCCACTTGACCTGCCCTGCAACAATCTGCCCCACCCTAAGTACTTTCTCTGAGAGTCTACTTTCTTCCATTTTATCCTCACTGGCCCTCCCCAGGGCACTTCTCCCCTTCTTCCCAGAGTGCCCTGGGCCAAGGCTTACCAGGAAGCTCACCAGGTCCCCTATAGCCCCACTCAGTGCAGAATCCATGCCCTGGCAATACCCCCACCAACTGGGCCCATGCCCCTCCCTAAGGTGACCCGCGGGGCTGACATCTCCTCGGCACATTAGTTCCTCCAAAGCATCCAACATCTAGCTAGTGCTTTCCATGAGACTCCCACCTGACACATCCCACCAGGGCCAGGGTCATTCCCTAGAAAGAACTCTTTCTCCATGTCTCTGAGTAAATCAGAAGCAGTTCCCAGACACCATTCTTTGCTATTCAGTTCAAAGACTTGCTCATTTCACATACCAGTTTACTCTAAACCAGCCTGCCCACACGATGTGCTAATTCACCTTTATCCCATTTCATCTGGCTGAGATTGAGATGCAGATGACAAAACGTCACTCAACTGAGTATAATGGAACCTCTCTAGTCCTCAGATAAAATCTGAGAACAATGAGAAAACTGAGTGGGACGTTGGCCTATAACTCTTGACGTGAATCTACTTCCAGTTTCTTCACTGGACTGTGCGCTCAGGCAAGGAGGGGAGGCCTTCATAACTCTGTAAAGGGCCATCGCTCTGGCTTCTGGCTCATACTCTGTCCCAGCATGAAACATTCACCCTGAATATCTGACAAATGAGGAAGACGAGAAAATATTTAGCAAGCTGTGACTTTTCCATTCCACAGCCAGGGGCCTTCAATGGTGAAAAAAGAAAAATTAAAGAGTCAGTGAAAGGTCTGAGGGATAGTGATTCATTATTTTAATTATTTTTAAAAGGAGAATATTATTCACCCATTAAAATGAATGAGGCACTGATATATGGTACTCACGGATGAACCTTGAAAACATTAGGCTAAGTGAAAGAAGCCAGACACAGAAGGTCACATATTATTGTATGATTCCATTTATATGAAACATCCTGTAAAATAGGGAAAAATCCACAGACACAGAAATCAGACTGACGGCTGCCAGGGGCTGGGAGAAGGGGACGGTGGAGAGAAGCGGCTTAATGGACATGGGATGTTCTCTTTTGGAGAAATGAGAAGGCCATGAAATTAAACAGAGGTGGCGGTGGCACAACATTGTAAATGTATTGAATGCCACTGAATTGCCCACTTTAAAACGATTAAGCTGATGTTATATACATTTCACCTCAATAAATAATTTTTTTTTTTTTGAGATGTAGTCTCACTCTGTCGCCCAGACTGAAGTGCAGTAGCACGATCTTGGCTCACTGCATTCTCTACCTCCCAGGTTCAAGCGTTTCTCCTGCCTCAGCCTCCCAAGTAGCTGGGACTATAGGTACATGCCACCATGCCCAGCTAATTTTTGTATTTTTAGTAGAGATGGGGTTTCACCACGTTAGCCAAGATGGTCTCGATCTCCTGACCTCGTGATCTACCCACCTTGGCCTCCCAAAGTGCTGGGATTACAGGCGTGAGCCACCATGCCCGGCCAGTAAATAATTTTTTCAATAAAAAAAGACAAGAACCAAACAGAAGGAGGTAGGGTCCGCCACTGACCAAACCAGGACAAGCTGAGCATCAAAATGTATCATGGCAGGAATGGTTTATAACACATTAAATAATAATTAATCCATGAGTCTATGTCAGGGGAGGAAAGGAATAAAAGATGACAGCACCTCCAGAAGAGAAGAAACAGGAAGTGGAAAAGCACTATCAGAGACCAGGTAGAAAGCTGGGCACATGGATATCCAATAGGCCTCTCCAACCAGGTAAGTCCCAAACCAAGCTGGTGATCTCCCCCCAGTATTGCTCCTGCCCCAGCTCTCCCTGACTCCCTATGTGGCCATCTCTTTAAAGGCAGCTCGGGTGAAGCAGTAGCAGTCCCCTGGCTCCTCCTTCTTTCGTACCCCTCGTCCCATCTATCAACAAATCCCATTGGCTCTACTTTCAAAATATATTTAGGGTCTGACCATTTCCAGCATCTCTAGTGTGACCACCCTGGGTCCAGCCAACATCCATCCCTACTGGCCTGTATCTCTGCAATACTTTCACAACTAGTCTTCCTGTTCCCACCTTTGTCCCCTACAGTAGTCACAGGAGTCAAATTCCCACACAGCATTGAGGATAACTCCTGTAAAAGATAAGCCACATGAGTGCTCACTTATAATTATTTATAACACTATCCATTTATGTTTTATATTCTTTTCATTATATAATGCAATTCACAGATTTTAATGGAAAAAAATTGAAAGGTTAAATCAGATCATGTCCGTCTCCTGGTCTAAACCTTCCATCTCATTTAGAAGGAAAAGACAGGATTGAGTGTGGTGGCTCATATCTGTAATCCCAGCACTTTGGGAGTCCAAGGCGGGCAGATCACTTGAGGTCAGGAGTTTGAGATCAGCCTGGCCAACATGGTGCTGTCTCTACTAAAAATATAAAAATTAGCCTGGCCTGGTGGTGCACACCTGTAATCCCAGCTACTTTTGAGGCTAAGGCAGGAGAATCACTTGAACCCAGGAAGCGGCGGTTGCAGTGACCCAAGATTGCGCCACTGCACTCCAGCCTGGGCGACAGAGCGAGACTCCATCTCAAAAACAAACAAAAAAAAAAAACAACAACAACAAAGAAAAAAACAAAGTTCTTCACAAGCCCCTGAAGGCCCTATAGGATCTGAGCCCTGCTGTCTTAGGTCCTGTTTCTTCCTTCTCTCTCCCTCTCTGCAGCCCTTCCAGCCACCCTGGCCTCCTCCCTGCTCCTAAAACACCAGTGCAGTCCAGCCTCAGAGTCACTGTGCTTCCTGTCTGCCCTGCTTGCAGCGCTACTCCCCCAGGGGTCTGCCTGGTTCCTTCCCTCATGTAATTCAGGCACCTGCTTAAATGTCCCCCTCCTGAAGCAGCCAATAGAATAAAAGAACACCGTTGCAAATCCCCATCCCCTGATCTTGCTTTATTCTTCTTTTCAACATGTTACCAGGCAGATCACATATTTGCTTATATTCTATCTTCCCCAACTAGAATATAAACTCCATGGAAGAGGGACTTTGTTCTGATATTTTATTGCTTCACACATTACTTTGTGGCTATACCTAGAACACTGTCTGGCAGAGAGCAGCAGCATACTTGTGAATAAATTGACAATGGAATGAATTGCCCAGAAACAGTGGGCACAGGGGCATGCCCTCAGACCTGGTTGTCATGGCCGGAGAGCCAGACCCCACCCCAGACCAGTCAGCTTCACACAGGAGACTCTTTCCAGGAGCAGAGGGGACTCTAACCACAGCCACACAGGTCACACAAGTCTGGTTGTCAAACGACAAATCAGAATAAATGGCCCTGAACGGATCTTAAGAACCAATTCATCCCTCCCAAACCCCCAACTCCTCCACCACCCTTTGATGGGTGTGGTGGTCAGAGACCGCCCACTGCTGGACTACAAAACAGCTCTAAACACATGATTTACAGACAAAGGATCAATGACGTTGGTGCCTTTCTTTACAAAACACCGTCCGATTATCTCTTAAAAAGAGTAATGACATCAATTAACCTGATCCACTGGCCGCATATGCCAGCTCTCACTGACTGATATTTACCAAGTGCTGTTTTTCACTGCTCAGAAACCGCAAAACCAGAAAACTGAACAAAAGGAGCTCAAGGCAGTGATTAATACAGTAGCTTGGACCCTAAATGTTACCTAGAGCTGTAGTTCCCAGACTTGGCTGCACGTAAGAATCACCTAGGGTGCTTCTTAAAATCCTCATAACCTGGCCACACCCCAAACCCATCCCATGGTGATCTCTGCGCACGTGAGCCAGGCATCGGGTTTCCGAAAGCTCCCCGGGTGTATCCACATGGGCAGTTAATGTTGAAAACCACAGAACCAGAGAGAAGCTAATGGTTGTGTTGGCCTAAGAAGGCAGGAGAAGGACTCACAGTCTCCTTACCTCACCAAGGTGTCACTGCCGGCCCCTCCTGGGCTGTAATAGAGCACGTTCTCCAAGGACAGGGAGAACTTCAGCCCCTCTGCCTCTGAGATGTATAAATTGGTGCGGTTGTTACTGTGGCTGACACAGACAAACACCTGGTCCTCGGAGGCATCTGCGATGTAATATTCCTTTGGAATCAAAAGTCAAAAAAGATACGTCAAAAAACAAATGTGCCCTGTGGGCTTTTACTATACACATGGAAGCAATGACTTTCAAATGTTCTAGCAACGAATGTTGGCCTAAAGCCCACGGGAAGCTCCCTAACCTTGGCAAAGAAGCTTTGGCGACTTTCCCTTTGGAGAACCTGAGGCAGATCTGCAGCTTAGCAGGCCCCTTACTGGCAAATGGGGTACAAAATAATGGGCCACTGCACTGCACAAATGACCTACAAACCTCTTTCCGTTAATAATGTCTCCCTCATTTTCCCATGAGAACTTTCATTCGTACAAAGTACAATACGGGTTAATGCACTTCCCTTTATTTTTCCTAAGGTGACCAAAGGAAAGCAGAATCCATAGAAATTAGCAAAGGACTGGCAAGACTGTTCTCCATATGATCCCATTCATTTGGTGGAAGGTAAGTAAGTGAGCTACTTACCTTTCACCAAACCACCTGCCAATGTCAAGACGTTTCACTGTGACTGCCTCCCTGTGGCAGCTCCTCTAATGACCCCATCCCATGCAGACTTTTCCTATCCATCTTCATGTTATAAAGTTGCATATTTAAGCATTTGCTTATGTCTGGTTTCTTCTGCTACTCAGTTCTTAGTCTCTCCAGCCTGTTTCTAAAAGGTGGGACCCAAATCCTATCCTCTGTTGGAATTCACCCCCTGCAAGCAATCCAGCAGTTACTTAATAAAAAAAAAATCCTATCATGCACAAACTTCCCATTGCTTCAGTACTGGCACATTGCTCAGATGGCACTGACTCTGTCTCCAACCTCTCTCTGCCAGTGCTGCTCCACTTAAAGCAAACTAAGTCTCTCGTTCAGCTCTGCTTCAGTGAAGTGGGAAACACAGACCACGATGCCCAAAGCATAGCTGCACTCTCTAGAGACCTGACTTCAGGGAGGCGCCATAAAATATCCACTCCAGCAGGCCATCCCTGCAACAACCTTCCTCTGACCTCTGCATAAAGACAATGATACTTCTTCCTATCCTCAAGCAGACCCCACTCACATTAATAGGATGTCTTGTGACAAACTGGGCTGCTCGCATGGGCTTCCGGCCAAAGGAGACCCAGAGCTGGACAGAAGACTGCTGTTCACTGCCCAAGAGATGCTGCCAAGGAAGAGGAGAAAAAAAAAATTAATGGTGCCACATTACAGTCATTCAAAAGCAGCAAAAATAAAAATAGAAGAGTCAGATTCTTCCAGTTCTACTGGAAACACAAAATAGAGACTGTGATTGCAAATTCATATTTTTGCAATGTCTGCCATCACTGGGCAGTTTGGGTTGTACTGCTTCATCTTAGATACCCGGTTTGCAACAGACACTAGACACTCCATGGATATTAGATAAGGAAATGGTATGATGGTAGAACTTGGACTAAAGGAGGTTTTTGGAGGCTGCCAACACTTCAACAGAGTAAGAGATAGAAAGAGGATTGTGTGATGAGGCTGAAGAAACACGCAGGGAGGAGCCTACAGCCCCCAAACCACTAAAGGGTGAGATCAGCCACACACCATGCACACAAAACATGTTCTTTTCTTCTTTCTACTCCTATTTTTAGATTACAAGGATGCTCCAGTCACAAGGTTTTAATTTGCACCAAGACTTGAGAGAATCTTCATTGATTCTGGTTTTCCATCTCTGAATAATCTCATTGAGGAAGGTCTTTTGCTAGAATACATATTCATTGGTAGATTATTCAACATGATGTTGACCACATCACATTGCATTTTAGAGATTTTTAAGTCACAGCAAGAATCTTGGAAATGTGTATAAAAGCATAGATTAAGAGCTAGCTCTACCAACTGAGAAAATGACAGAAATCTCTCTAGCTTTCAGTTTATTCACATACAAAAGGAGAAGCTTATTTGGATCAAGACTTCCCTGTAGATGGGTTTAAATGGTCCAGCAACCCTGTAAACATATATGCAAATTTTTTTATATACACTCATTTATTTTGCTATGGAGGCTCCGTACGTTTTATCAGATTCTCAAGAAAGTCCACAACTCAAAAAAGGATAAGAACTGTTATAAACACTCTGTGTGGTTTCTTCCAGCTCTAAAAGAACATGGCCAGAAGCTGAAGGCAAATGTTGCATATCTATCAGGAAAGACACAGGGAGGCATACCCTCATGTGGACATAATCATACAAATGACTATTAAACGTATTGAGATGTTGGGATTCCCAGCCAGAGGGGTTACTTTGGCTTCACTTATCCTTGACTAGGTTGCTGTTTATTATAGATATTAACTTCCTATAGAGTAAGGAACATATCCATTTATTTTATCTGCAATATAACGATTCAGTACCCTGTGCCCATACATGCCCCATAAATACTGTGAGGACCCAGCTGATAAAGACAAAGTTACTTTTAATCCATTTGAGCAGCAGACATTCAAACCACCACTGAACAAATGGTTAAAAGTAGTTTTGTTTTAAAGAAATCAGGCAGAGAGGTACGAAAGACTGCCCACCAAAATGGAAACCTGAAAACCATATTAATAGCTTGTACTAAACATAGGACCATAGGAAATGATGGAGCTATTAAAAATGTAAAAGCATATTAACTGAATAAGAAAACAGTTCCCAGCAAAATAGTTACATATAAATTCCAAAAGCCTTCATTAAGTTGATAAAATGTCATGGCTATGTCAGATGATTAGTTTAAGTCAGCCTATACACATACATTTTTGTGAATATATAGAGGAACATATCAATGAAATACACATTTTTATGCTTTGTTTTTTACGACTTCCAACTGTGAGTATAACTTTAAAAAGAGTGATTTCTCAATGACACCCAGGCCCATCATTAGTTAAAAATACTTAACGATTGCTGCTGGGAGGCCTGAGTATTAAGAATATATTTCACAGGTCGGTCTTACCTCATAAATGCAAAAATCACAGAATACTACAATCATCAAAAAAAAATCTCAAAATGCATCGATCCCACTACCTTCTTGGAGAATTATTCCTAAACCTGGACAATTCAGGTTCATTCTTAATGGATTTTTAAAGAGTTACTGTATTGCTTTACTGCCACCAAGAAATATATTAACAATTAAACTATGGCACACTAGTGATTATAAGATGTATTGTAAGGCTCTGAGATTTTTCTTAATAAACCATAGGTTTCGGGTTGGTTTGTTTTTTATCACTATTATTAAAAAGCAAAGCATACTCATGGAAAATATCCAACAGCACAGATGGGTATAAGGTAAATGCAGAAGCTCTGCTCTGATCTCCACATCCCTCCTCCCACTCTACCCTGCAGAGTGCCCAGTGGCTAACAGCTCTTGTGCATCCTTTCAGAAATGTACTGTGCCACCACACGCAAGCATACGTAGTGACAGACACTGCTACACCTACCCCCAACACCCATTATCCCTTTCCTCCCGAGCAGTGGGACCCTGACACCACCCAGAATAAATGACTGCACTTCTCTACCATTTTTGCAGCTATGGGAAGTCACGTGACTAAGTACTAGTCAATGAGATAAAAACAGAAGTTTCGTGCTGGATTTCTAAGAAAGCTGCCTAAACAGACGGAATTGGTGGGAAGAGGTCCTACTTGCTGTCTTTCCTTATTCTTCTTAACTGCAATAAGGACTTGAAGGCTAGTATGGATGTCTTGAACCATGAGGTAATCTTGAGAATGGAAATCACTAGTCAGGATGGTAGAACGTTAAGACAGAAACCTGGGTCCCCAAGAACATCAGGACACCAACATACCAGCCCGAGACAGCCTACCTCCAGGCAGCAAGGGGGAGAAAACTAAACTCCTGACTTGGTTAAGCAATTTTTATTTCTAGTCTATTACCAGCAACCTAATATAGTTCTAAACTGACACAGGCAATTTAATTTTTCACATACAATTTGGATCATGATATAAATGCTGTTGTATTACTTAACTTTTTCCATTAACAGTGTATCTTACTGTCCCACAATTTAAAATTTTATCATTGGCAATGTATCTTAGACATCTTTCCACTTAACAGCTATTGGTGGGCACTTTAGTTATTTCCAAAAACATTCTTAAACACACACACATATATATAGGCATGTATTTATTACTTTTTCAGAACTGCACAATACCATTGGTAGGATGCAATCTTAGAAGAATTATTAAGTCAAAATTTGTATTTTTGATAGCTATCATGAAATAGCCCTCCTGAAAGGTTGTACCAACTAATACATCCACAAACGCACATACTTCATCAACTAGTAGGAATGATTTAAATATTTGAATCTAATTCAATCTTATAGAGTCTGAGAATTTATAAGAAGATTTTTTTTAATTTTGTGTTTTCATTTCTGATAACTAAAAATAAATTCTGCTGGGTGCAGTGGCTCATGCCTGTAATCCCAGCACTTTGGGAGGCCGAGGTGGGCAGATCACGAGGTCAAGAGATCAAGATCATCCTGGCCGACATGGTGAAACCCCATCTCTACTAAAAATAGAAAAATTAGCTAGGCATGGTAGAGTACGCCTGTAATCCCAGCTACTCGGGAGGCTGAGACAGGAGAATCACCTGAACCCAGGAGGCGGAGGTTGCGGTGAGCCGAGATCATGCCGCTGCACTCCAGCCTGGCAACAGAGCAAGACTCCATCTCAGAAAAAAATAAATAATTAAATAAATAAATTCATCTAGGTATCTGAATAACATGAATTTCCATTTAATATTTGAGATTGTGTCAAGAGCAAAAAGAAACGGAGGATCAAGGAGAAAAGAGGAGTAAAGGAACTAAATAAAGGACATTCTTATCAAGTAAAGGCCAAAGGATACTGCAATGAGCTATCCCACTGAAAGTTGCATGGCAGCTCAGCTAGAGAAAATGGGTAAAGAACTAAGCCCTCCCAGGGCATGTGGAAGCACAGGGCCACTAGTTCAGAAGCACCAGAGCCATGGGTCACATCCTCCCTTGGAGCAGCAACAGGGGTTCAGCAAAACATCCTCATCCACCTTAATGTTGTTTACAAAAACAATCATAAATAAAACATAGCTAAAATCTGACATCTGGGATATTCCGGGGGGGGGAGGGGGAAGTGGTGAGTAGATAGCTAAGGAGAGGTTGGCAAATGTAGGTAAGTAATATTGAAGTTGGATGAGGGCACGTGGGGAGGTCATATCAGCATTAACTGTTCTTTCGTGTAGGTTGGAAAATGCCTATAATAAAGTTTACAAAGTTAATATTAATTGGAAGCATTTCTAGGAACTCTAAAAATACACTTATCCATAAAAGCAAGAAAAACACTGACAAAAATCCTCAAAATCAACTTTTTCAGAATTCTGCAAATGAAATAAAGGGTTGCAAAAATCCAAGGCACATTTACTCAAGAACAATGGCTGAATCTTGGCAAAAATAGCCAGCTTTGTGATGTTTTCATTTGCCCTAATCCCATCCCCCTCTCTCTAGCTCTGTGGTAGCCTTGGAAACCCACAGCCTCACATCTACAATAGCTGTGAAAAACAGCAGCCTAGCAGCCACTGGAGAGGACAGAATAGGTCTGGAGTTCCCAAAAAGCCTGACCTGTCTGGGGACTCACAGGAAAGCTGCATTATCAGCTCTTGTCTTTACATAGCCTGACTTGGTTCATGATATAGACAGCCTTATAGCCAGCCAAGGCATTTACTGAAAATAGTGAATAAAAATTAGCAAAGGCTTATCACTGTAACTTCTGAAGACAGTATTACCAATTGGGAATTAAAAAGAGGCTAACTAAAAAGCTTAAAAGGAAAAACTAGGGAAGAAGATGCCCTTAGGAGGCTTTAATAAGCTCTAGAGTATTCCTGGGACTCTACAATGTCAAGCACATAAGAGCCGTGAGTATGCTCAAGAAAGAAATGAACGGGGTCTAGTCTCTTACCTCCAGCTAATCTTGAAGCTCTACATAAGCAGGAAGTGAAGGCTAGGACAGAGTTGTAAACTGCCTGCGAAAGCATTGAAGGTATACTCTAACACACACCCAGAGGCCATTAGCAAAGGCTGAGAGACTTAGTGGTTCAAAGAGTTTAAGAAAATCTCTGTCTTATCATTAGCTGACCAATAAGCTATATTACAAGACACTTCAGTAGCAAAAACAATAAAGAACACAAACTTGATAGCAGTACAGGAAACTCCCTGAACAACAATAACAACAACAACAAAAACAGCAACAACACAAAACCCTGAGGAGGGGGTGTCAGTGGTTCGGAGCTGCCACACCATTTAAAATGTCCAGTTTTCAACAAAAAAAAATCACAGGACAAGCAAAGAAACAACAAAGTATAGCCTATACACAAGCAAAAAGAGTAGTCAGTAGAAATTGTCCTTAAAATCTCAGACATTAGACTAAATTTTAAAAAAAATTAAATAAGCTATCATAAATATGTTCAAAGGACTAAAAGAAATCATGTATAAAGTATGAAAGCACAGTATGAGAACAAAGCCTTATCAAATAGAGAATATCAATAAAGAAATAGAAATATTTTTTAAAAACCAGTAAATAGAAATTTGGGAGTTGAAAAGTATAATAAATCAAAAGAAAAATTTAGTAGAGGGGTTCAACAGAAGATTTGAACCGGGAAAATAAAAAAGCAGTGAACTTTAAGACATGTCAATTGTGATGTCTCAGTCTGACAACAACAACAAAAAAGAATGTTAAAAATAAACAGCCTAAAAGACCCAGGAAACACCATCAAGTGTCCTGACATACACATTACCGAAGTCACTGATGAGATGAGAGAATAAAGGAGAAAGAATATTTGAAGAAATAATGACCCAAAACTCCCCGAATTTGATGAAAAACATAAATCCAGTAAGCTCAATGAATTCCTAAAAGGATAAACTCAGAGACCCATACCCAGACACACCACAGTAAAACTGCTGAAAGCCAAAGATAAAGAACCTTGGAAAGCAGCAAAAGAAAAATGACTCATCTAAGGAGTCCTCAATTAGACTAAAACTGTGCTGATGGGCTTAAAGAGTATAAAGATGAAACAATAATAGCACAAAAGCAGGGACACAATAAAGCTATATAATGACAAAGATTTTGTACACTACTGAAGTTACATTGTTATTAATCCAAATTAGATTTCATAAATTAAGATATTTATTGTAATCCCCAAAGCACAGATTAAGAAAACACCTGGGAAAAATTTAGTGAAAGAAGGTACAAGGGAATTTAAATGTCACCCTAGAAAATCTGTATTTAATACAAAAAAAGGCAGTAATGAAGTAATAAAGGATCCAAAAAAAATTTATCAGGAATATAGAAAGCAAACAGCAAAATAGCAGATATGTAGTCTACCTTTCAGTAATTACACTAAATGTAAGTAAATTAAACATCCTAATCAAAAGGCAGAAATTAAAAGAATGCATAAAAGACCTGACACAACCATATGCTATTTACAAGGATTCAAAGATACAAATAGATTGAAACTACAAGGATGAAAAAATGATATGCCATGTGATATGGTTTGGCTGTGTCCCCACCCAAATCTCATCTTGAATTCCCACATGTCATGGGAGGGACCAGGTGGGAGGTAATTGAACCATGGGGGCAGGTCTTTTCCATGATAGTGTTATCACTGTTCTCCTGATAGTGAATAAGTCTCATGAGATCTGATGGTTTTAAAAAGGAGGAGTTTCCCTGCATGAGCTCTCTTTGCCTGCTGCCATCCATGTAAGACATGACTTGCTCCTGCTTGCCTTCCACCATGATTGTGAGGCTTCCCAGCCACGTGGAACTGTAAGTCCATTATAAACCTTTTTTGTAAATTGCCCAGTGTTGGGTATGTCTTTATCAGCAGCATGAAAACGGACTAATACACCATGTTTACTGTACCCAGAAGAAAAGAATAGCTATAATAATAGGCAAAATAGAATTTAAGACAAAAAATAGTTACTAGAGACAAGGAAGGACATTTAATAATGACAAAAGTGTCAATCTAGAAGAATTAACAATCATAAACATATATGCACCTAACAACAGAACTCCAAAGCACATGAGGGAAAACTGCCAGAATTGAAGGGAGAAATAAATAATCAAGATGATAATACTTAAAGATTTCAACAGTTGAAGATTTTCCCACCTTCAATATAGAACAAGGCAGAAAAGGAAAAAGATAAACTGAACATCACCATCAGCCAAGTAGATTTAATAAACATTTATAGAACATAATACCCAACAACAGCAGAATACACATTCTTCTCAAAGCACATGTTTCATTCCACATATTCAGCCACATTCTCAAGGATAACAGATGTTAAGTATTAAAATAAGCCCCAATACATTTAAAAAGAACTGAAACCATATAAAGTACATTCTGTGATCATAATAGAATAAAATGAGAAACCAAAAAGAGAACGAAATTCACAAATATATTGAAATTAAACAACACATTCAAAAATCATCAATGAGTCAAAAGGAATCACAAGAGTCATTAGAAAATACTTTAAGATGAATGAAAATGAAAACATAAGCATATGAAATGCAGCTAAAGCAGTGATTAGAGGAAAATGTATACCTGTAATCACTTATATAAAAAAAGAAGAAAAATATCAAATCAATAACCTGACTATCCACCTTAAGAACATAGAAACATAAGGGCAAACTAAGCCCAAAGCAAGCAGAATGAAAGAAATATAAAGATTACAGTAGGAATAAATGAAATAGAGAAGAGAAAAATAATAAAGAAAATTACTCAAATAATACATTGATTCTTTGAAAAGATTAACAACGTTTAATAAACTAGACTACAAGCTAGACTTACCAAGAAAAAAAGACTCAAATTACTAAAATTAGGAAATAAATAAGAAACATCATTAACAACCTCACAGAAATAAAAAAAAAGATTAGTGTGAACACTATGAATAATTAAAAATTAAATAACCTAGAATAAATGAACAAATTACTAGAAAGATACAAACTGCTAAAACTGAACCAAAGAGAAATTTTAAAAACTGAAAAGATTGAATTAGTATCCAGAAAACTTCCCACAAAGATGGTAAATTCTGCCAAACAAATTAAAGGATAAAAATGATTATAAACCAAGAGCATGTGGGATTCATTCCAAAAATGTGCATTGGTTTAACATATGAGAAAGATCCATCAGTGTAATATTCAATGTTAATAGACTAAAGGAGGAAAAAAAAGAAACATATGATCATCGCAACTGACACAGAAAAAGCACTGACAAAATCCCAGATTTTTTCATGATAAAAACACTCAACAACCCAGGAATAGAAGGGAACCTTCCTCAAATTGATAAAGGACATCTAGAAAAACCTCACAGTTAAAAATCATACTTAATAAGACTGAATGCATTTCCCCTAAGATCAGGAATAAGACAAGGACGCCTACTCTCTCCACTCCTAGTCAACATTTTACTAGAGGTTCTAGCCAAGGCAGTTGGGCAAAAAAATAAATAAATAAAAGGCCTCCAGACTGAAAAGGAAGAATTAAAGGATGATGTTGTCTCTTTTAGCAGACAACATCATCTTGTAAACAGAAAATCCTAAGGAATCCACACACCAAAACAGTTAGAACTAATAAAGTTCAGCAAGGTTGTAGAATATAAGATCAATAATACAAAAATCAATCATGTTTCTATATATTAGCAATGAACAATCTGAAAATGAAATTTAGAAAAGAACCATTTACAATGGAGCCAAAAAGAATACTTAAGAAATTTTTTTTTTTTTTTGAGACAGAGTCTTGCTCTGTCGCCCAGGCTGGAGTGCAGTGGCACGATCTCAGCTCACTGCAATCTCCACCTCCCAGGTTCAAGCGATTCTTCGGCCTCAGTCTCCCGAGTAGCTAGGACTACAGGTGTGCTCCACCACGCCCAGCTAATTTTTGTATTTTTAGTAGAGACGGGGTTTCGCCATATTGGCCAGGCTGGTCTCGAACTCCTGGCCTCGTGATCCGCCCACCTCAGCCTCCCAAAGTGCTGATATTACAGGCATGAGCCACCGCACCCGGCCAGGAAAAAATTTTTAACTAAAGAAGTCCGGGACTTGTACACTGAAAACCAGAAAACCCAGTTGAAAGAAATTAAAGAAAACCTAAATAAATGGAAGAATATCCTATGCCATGCATTGGAAGGCACGATATATTAAGATGATAACACTCTCCAAATTGTGTTGAATCTGTAGATCAATCTCTATCAAAATCCTATCTGTGGTTTTTGTTTTGTTTTGTTTTGGCAAAAAATTGACAAGCTGATCTTAAAATACACATGGAAATGCAAGGAACCCAGAATAGCCAATACAATCTTGAAAAAGAACAAAGTTGGAGAGTTCAAATTTTCCAAATTCAAAACTTATTAGAGAACTACAGTAATCAAGACAGTGTGATGCTGGCATAGGGATAGATATATAGATTAATGGAATAGAATTAAGAGTCCAGAAACAGGCCAGGCGCAGTGGCCTGGGCAACATAGTGAGACCCTGTCTCTTCAAAAACCTAGCCAGGCACAGTGGTGCATGCCTGCAGTTGCAGCTACTCAGGAGGCTGGGGCGGGAGGACCACTGAGACTGGAAGTTCAAAGCTGCAGTGAGCCATGACCATGCCACTATATTCCAGCCTAGGTGACAGCAAAACTGTCTCAAAAAAAAAGAGAGAAGGAGTCCAGAAATAAATTCTCATATTTATGAGAAAATAATTTCCAACCAAGGTGCCGAGGAAAAAGTATAGCCTTTTCAACAAATGGTGGTGGGACAACTGGTTATCCACATGCAAAAGAATGAAGGTAAATAACTATTGCACACTAGATACAAAAATTAATTGAAAATGAATCATAGACTGTAAGAACTAAAACTACATAACTCTTAAAGGAAAGGGAAGTGTATCTTCATGACCTCAGATTAGGCAATAGTTTCTTGGATATAACAATAGCACAGGCAACAAAAAAAAATTGATAAACTGAACTTCATCAAAATTAAAAACACGGCTGGGCATGGTGGCTCGTGCCTGCAATCCCAACACTTTCGGAGGCCAAGGTGGGAGGACTGCTTGAGCCCAGGAGTTTGAGACCAGCCTGGGCAACATGATGAAACCCTGTCTCTACAAAAAATAAAAAAATTAACAGGTATGGTGGCACATGCCTGTGGTCCCAGCTACTTGGGAGGCTGAGGTAGGAGGATTCCTTGAGCACACGAAGATCACGGCTGCAGTGAGCCACGATCGCTCCGCTGTACTCCAGCCCGGGTGACAGAGGAAGACCCCCGACTCAAAAAAATTAAATAAAAATAAAAACATCAGTGCTGAAAAAGAAAAAAGTAAAAAGATAAACCACGGAATGGCAGAAAAGATTTGCAAATCATATAACTTGTATATAAAGAATATATAGAATAAAGAACTATTATAACTCAACAACAAAAAAGAACCCAATTTAAAAACGGACAAAGGACTTGAATAGACATCCATCCAAGAAAGACATACAAATGGCCAACAGCCACGTGAAAAGATGTTCAACATCCTTAGCCATCAGGAATTCAAATGAAAACCATGAGATACCACTTCACACTTAACTGGGATGGCTATCATCCAAAAAACAGTAGCACATGTTGACAAGGATATGGGAAAACTACACCCTAATACATTTCTGGTGGGAATATAAAATGGTACAATAGTTTTGGAAAACCACTTGACCCATTCTCGAAAAGTTAAACATAGAATTGTCGGCCAGGCATGGTGGCTCACGCCTGTAATCCCAGCATTTTGGGAGTCCAAGGTGGGTGGATCACAAGGTTAGGAGATCGAGACCATCCTGGCTAACACAGTGAAACCCTGTCTCTACTAAAAAATACAAAAAATTAGCCGGGTGTGGCAGCGGGCACCTGTAGTCCCAGCTACTCAGGAGGCTGAGACAGGAGAATGGCATGAACCCGGGAGGCGGAGCTTGCAGTGAGCCGAGATCGCACCACTGCACTCCAGCCTGAGCGACAGAGTGAGACTCCATCTCAAAAAAAAAAAAAAAAAAAAAGAATTGTCACATGACCCAGTAGTTACGCTCCCAGGTATAAATTAACAGAATTAAAACATAAGTTCACACACAAACGTGCATACGAACATTCACAGCAGCACTGTTTGTAACAGTAAAATAGTAGGCACAAGCCAAATGGCCACCAACTAATAGATGGATAAATAAAATGTGTTATATTCATTACAATACTAGTCAGCCATTAAAAATGGTTAAAGTAATGATACATGCTACAATATAAATGAAACTTGAAAACATTATACAGTGAAAGAAACCAGTCACAAAAGGTCACTGATATGGTTTGGCTGTGTCCCCACCCAAATCTCATCTTGAATTGTAGCTCCCATAATCCCCACGTGTCATGGGAGGGACCTGGTGGGAGGTAACTGAATCATGGGGGCGGGTTTTCCTGTGCTGCTCTCATGATAATGAATAAGTCTCACAAAATCTGATGGTTTTATAAAGGGCAGTTCCCCTGCACACGCTCTCTTGCCTGCCGCCATGTAAGCCATGCCTTTGCTCCTCCTTCACCTTCCGCCTTGATTGTGAGGCCTCTCCAGCCATGTGGAACTGTGAGTCTATTAAACCTCTTTTTCTTTATAAATAACCCAGTGTCAGGCATTTCATCATACCAGTATGAAAATGGACTAATAAAGTCACAAATTGTACGATTTCCATTACATAAAATGCCCAAAATAGAAAAAGCCATAAAGATACTAGGTTAGTGGTTACCAGCATCAGGGAGGAGAAGGAAGTAATGGTAATGGGTATGTGGTTTCTTTCTGAGGTGATAAAAATATTTGGAATTAGGTAATGATGATCATTGTATAACCTTATGAATAAACTAAAAACCACTAAATTGCACACTTAAAAAGGGTAAATTCTGCAGAATGTGAATTGTATCTCAACACAGTTGTAACAAATATTAATTTTAAATGTATTGTTATTATAGTTTTATTTTTAATCTGTAAATATCTGGGTTTTATTGATCAGGTATGAGAGTTATAAGCATTGGGTGCTTATACATTTAAGTAACATAGTTAAAATAATTTATAAGTAGTTTGGTTTGGGTCAGTTATCCTATAATTCACAACACAGTTTTGTCAGCTGATTTCTCATCTAGAAGACCACAACACCCTGTAGCAGTTACTAAACTGTTCTGTTACCTCTGATCAACATTAGAGAGTAAATTAGCTTAAGGTTGAAAATTGGTTTTCAATAGTGAAATTCGTGGTTGCTTAGTCAGAATCATGAAAATACACATGGACCCTCACTTGGGAGATTGGTGTGACATCAAAATACTTGAATTGGGCATAATATTCTAAAGATACCATCCTGTCATTAACAGGGCATAACAATTTAGAGAGGCCCATAACCTATACTTTTCTGGATAATGCCTGGGACCTGTCAAGACATTGTGATTCCAGTTACCTGATGCCAACTGAAGGGGTAACAGACAACTATCAGCATAGTCAGCAACTACAGGAAGTCAGACAACTATCTGTAAAGGTCCAGATAATAGATATTTTAGGCTTTTGGAGCCATACTGCCTCTGTATAGGTACCTATGCAACTCTACCACTGGGCATGAAAGCAACCTTAGACCACAAATAAGCAATGAGCATGGCTGTGTCCCAGTAAAACTTCATTTACAAAAACAGGTGGTGGGCCACAGTTTCCTAGCATCCACTCTAGAACACAGCGTCTGCAGCATGCAAGGCGTGGGTGGCTGCATCATCTGTAAGGTCACAGAAGAGACTTCAAGTCCACAGATCATGTCTTTGCTTACTGATACACATTTGTGCAAGAAATATCTGGGCCTGGCTTGCATGATAATCTTAATCTGGTAGTGAGGTTATGAGGTTGTGAGGTTGTAGGGGAGTAGCTAACCCTGACCCACCTCAAGCTTTTCAGCAATTACTGTTATCTACTGAAAGAGCCTAACAGTTGTATATTACCAAATTAACAAATCACAGAGGAACCTCACTGTTTCTTTAATGGCCCTATCATTTTGATGTAGACTATGAAAACAAATAAGTGAACTTTATGTCAAAAAGCAAGGAATAAAAATTAAACAAGGCAACTTAAGGGCAAAAAATACAAAGCATATTACAAAGCCAGAGCGAGGCCAACAGGGTACCAGGAGGTTCTGAAGACCTGGACACCAGCTCCAGTCCAGAAGCCAAGGGGCTGAAACAGTAGCTTGCAAAGGACTGTAATCATTCATGGTGCTGGAAGGAAGCAAAAGAGTTAATCATGCAAAACCAGCTTTCTGTAGCTTTAAAATCAGTTCTTTGATTTTCCCAATTTGATTTGAATTCATTTAACACTAAAGCCAGCTGGAATTTCCCAAGCTCAGGCAGCCTTAGAGCTAGGCAGACCCCAGATAAAAAGTTACACTTGCAGGTTTCAACACTCCTACTGGGAAGGGATTATCTGACCAAGGCCAACTTTGTTTATCCTTGTGGTTTAGCAGTCTGATGTAATAAAAAGGAGGAAAGCACATATTTTATGTGCTATCCACAGCCACTTGTGTTTCTTTTCCCACCAATCCATCCCTTGAGAAATATTCCCTAGACAGTAGTACAACTCTGTCATTTGAAGCATCTGCCTGTAGAAGGCTCAGGGCAGAGTTTGTCAAACTGGTGATTGTTAGACAACCTTGGGATGATCTGGGGAAAAGTGCATTTGAGCCCTGCAGTCTGCACTTGTAACAACTGTCCTTGCCTGATGCTGACGTGGGTACTCCTAAGACCACAATTTGGGAAACACCTCTCAGTGGTGGCCTAACTCATCTTACCGACATCCTCTCGCTAACACTACTGACCCTGGAATCTGGTGGCTCATCCACGTGCAGAAGGAGGAGCCAGCTCATAACTACAATTTTGCCACCAACAGCATATAAATAAATCAGCCATACAGAGAGTTAAGAATTGCCTATAAAAGTACCAAAAATTTAATACCTCTCCCACCAAATTTCTAAAAATTGACTACTTTTTAAATTAGGTGGGCAAACATGGCATTTATTCAACTCTATTGCGCATCTGCTGCGTATCAAACATAGCGCAAGGCACTGGGTACTGTATCAGTGAGATCAAAACAAACATGACCCCTAATCTTACCACTGGCCAGGTTTAATTAAAAACTCACCACAGGCAGTCTGTAAATCAGATACATCTGGAGAACAGACATAGCTGTTAGACTGGAATGGAGGGCACAGAAAGCTCCAGCTAGAATATAACTTTTTTTTTTTTTTTTTTGAGACAGAGTCTTGCTCTGTTGTTCAGATTGGAGTGCAATGGCATGATCTTGGCTCACTGCAACCTCCACCTCCCGAATTCAAGCAATTCTCCTGCCTCGGCCTTCCGAGTAGCTGGGATTACAAGCATGTGCCACCACACCAGACTAATTTTTGTATTTTTAGTAGAGACGGGGTTTCACCATGTTGACCAGGCTCATCTCGAACTACTGACCTCAAGTGATCCACCCACCTCAGACTCCCAAAGTGCTGGGATTACAGGCATGAGCCACCATGCCCGGCCCAGCTGGGATATAACTTAAACTCTCGACCGTGACACCTAGAAATAACCCAGTTAAGAGAAATGCACAACAGCTATCCATCCTGCCCTGGTTCACGCAAAAAGGAGGACAAACCAGGCAGTCAGTCAATGTGTTTTAGAGTTCAGAATTAAAATCACACAATAACTCCAGGCCCAAGGCACTAAGGCAGAAAAGGCCTATAAACCCTGGAGAACTGAAGACAAGGTTTTAGACCATACTGAAAACTCAAGACTGTCCAACTGATGTCACAAGGCACCAGTGCTTGGGCCTGATTTCTCATCTGTGTGTTCCCATCACCCCATCCCTGCCCAAGGCCATTCAAGGATGCTTATGTTTCTGGGCTGCTGTACATATTTGTGCATGTGTGTTTAAGAGAAAGATAAAGAAAGAAACAGTCAAGGCAGGAAGGCACTGAACCAATGTCTATGGGTCAATGCAAATGGCCTGACAAGAAAAACTGCCATAGGCTAATGGTTTTTCAGAACATTTTGCAAGGTATGTAACTGGAAATGCCTCTAGCCTTTAGCCACCCACATCTCTCTTCTCATTCTGTCCTTACTCCCTGCTTTTCCTGCTGGGGAGATCCTCTCTTGACCCTAAAATCCTACTAAGAAGGTTGACCTACTTCCACCTGGCCTGCTACCAATTATAGAAGTAAATGAGAACCTGAAGGAAAACATTACGTCTGATTTCAGTCTCTAAGGTTAACAGTGAAAGACAACAGAGCAACCTCCCAGTTAGCAAAGGCCTTCAACAGACCCTGAGTCAACAAGGGAAGGGCACCATCAGGAAAGCAAGCTAGTAGCCTCCCAGAAATAAGAGCCCCACCTGCCCTTGACTGGGCCTGGTTTTTTCCTTTACAACCAGGGTGATAAAGACTGAACTCGATACAATTTCAAGACAAGTCCTGTTAAGTAATCAACTCTGGTTTTGAATGAGCAAGCCCACCATTTCGGCATCTGGCTCCAACACATCAAATCAAGGGGAAGATTTTCCCAAAGGCTGAGAGTTAAGCTACTTACTGACAGCTGGAAGCTTAATTACTGCTTTTCTTAGAGCATTAACTCCCACTAGCCAATGACTACACATCCTATTAGCCATGTAAATTAACATGTGTTGAAAAATCTCAAAGAAATCAGCCTAAGTTTAAAGGAAATCAGGCAGTGGGATTAAAGGAAAGAAGCCACTGAGCCACCCTCCCCCCTCCATTCTTTGTTCTTTTCATTGGGATTTCAAAGAAATACGTCTTTGTCAAGGATGCTTGGCTACCAGGAAACAACCAAATTCCTAGAGCCTAGAGCCACTTTGAGTGTTTGTCCTAGGCCTCTCCACTCCTCTGACTTCCTAGCACCTGCCAAGCCCTTTGGGAATGTTCGTCAATGTTGTCAATGTTGAGATTCCTTCAGTCAATCTGTCCCAAGCACATCCTTCCAATTCCCGTGTATGCAAACTCACCTGTTTAATCACAGAATGCCAAACTTCACAAAGGAAACTCAAAAGTAGTTTATTCTTTAGTACATTCAACTTACCACCACCTTTGTAGCAAACATGTACTTGTCCCGAAGCTGAAAATCTCTCACTTCCTCAAGGATCACTTCCTGGTTTTCCCGGGACTGGAAGAAATCTGTACTTCGGAAAACAGTGGAGTAGCCAGAGGGTTCATGTCGTTCAATGTAGATGGTATTTGGTTTGTCATAGGGATCAATTCCCCTGGCAGAAAAAAAAAAAAAAAGGTTGTTATCATTTGCACATTTAATTACTAGAGGCATGGAAGTTTTGCAATGAGGATAATCAACTAGAGTTTAGGCCTACCATGGTGTGACCCACAGATCATACTCTCTGTGCCTCAAACATATCCCTTTGGTTACTCCTTGACTCAGGATAGAGGGGACAAATTGCCATTTGTAAGGTGTTTTATGTTGTTTTCAAAGCATCCTGGGTTTAGCTCAAGGCAACCCTGCCCTGCTTAGGAAGAGCAAAAAGTAGTAGTACAAGATAAAATGTTTCAAAATTAATAAGCAAGGGACTGCTTGAAGCTATAAGCAAGTTTCTGGTCTAAAGTTATGAATCTCAGAGGAATGAAGGAGAGTTTTCCCAAGGTGCTACATCCTCTGAAGAACATTACTGGAGAAACCACACCATGAACCTCTGAGCCTGATCCTTCCAAGTGACGCTGCCCTGTCTCTGCCCTGTCCCCTACCAATGTCATGGATCTAGGCAATCTGGAGCTGCCTGTGCATTTCATCTCCCATGAGGCTCTTCCACAAACTCTTTCTCAAACATACTGATCTCCTTGATGTCCTTCAGAAAGGGAGGGCACCTTTCTCCCACTGTGCTTTTGCAAACACCACACTCTCGTGAGGAGATGCCCTCTGCACGCACTCTGATCCCTCCATCCAATTCCTACTCTCCTCTGTCATCAAGTTCAAGTCTTCATCTTCCAGGAAGCCTTCCTCAGTGCTGTCCTCTCTTCTCCCAACACTAGCAATAACATCCCTCTGCAGCATCCAATTCCAAGCCTTTTACATGAGTTTGAACTCCAAACAAAGGTATAAAACCCCTTTAGTTGGGTGATTTTTTAGAATCAGTCTTATTCCTTTATGCAGTAATGCCTCTTAGACACTGTATTTTATTGTTCACCATTATGTATTTGTCTGAGCTTCCTAGACACAGTATAGATGCCTCGGAAGGCCATGTCTTAGATTTCATTTTACCCTATAGTATTCCTAGCTGAAGAGATACTTTCTGCATTGGATCTGTGGGGCAATTCAAGAAGCTAATCCAAAATGAAAACATAGAATGACCAGGCCAAACTACCTTGGAGAAGAACTTCTGAGCCAGTGATCCCCCAAGAATCCCCACACAGCAGCTCAGAGGACAACTTATCTGCTCCAGGTCTCCTAACATTCTCAAGAACACCAAGGCCATGGGAACCATTCAGCAAATGGAAAAAATAAATGGTAAAGTCGGGAAGATAGTCTTGTAGTGAGAATACAGAGTGATGACTCAAGGAAAAGCAGAAGGCCTCAGTTAGGTAACTGCCCTTATACAATCCCATATGCATGATGGCTCTCAGAATAATGAAGGTAATCGTGTCAAATTCCTTCAGAGATATACTGTCAAGAGCATATTCCCCCCACCCCTCCCAAAAAGGAAAATAAGAAACAGAAAAACAAGAACCTCTTTTGCCAGATGTAGTGGGTCACACCTGTAATCCCAACACTTTGGGAGGCTGACGCCAGGCTAGGGAGGGGGACCATTTGAACCCAAGAGTTCAAGACCAGCCTGGGCAACATAGTGAGACTCCACCTCTACAAAAAATAAATTTAAAAAAATTAGCCAGGTATGCTGGCGTACACCTGTAGCCCCAGCTACTCAGGAGGCTGAGGTGGGTGGATTGAAGCCTGGAAGTTTGAGGCTGGGTGAGCCATGATTGTGCCACTGCACTCCAGCCTGGGCAACAGAGCAATACCCTGTCTTGAAAAAACAAAGAAAAAAGAGCTTCTTTTTACAATGGGAGCAAGACTTGAGTTTTGCCCTACAATCTGGATTCTTAGGGCAACGGAGAAACCAGCAGCTTTGGTCCTAGTGTGGGAGAACACTATTCTTCATTATCAGATCCTCTGTGTGCATGTGTGGGCGGGTGGTGGCATGTTCTCTTCTTTTCCACAATTAGAAGTACTGATTAAAGTACTTCCTCTAGCCAGAGGATATGCAAATTAAAATGAGGCTGCTTGGTATTTTTAAAACAGCAGAGAGGAAGGAACCTCTATTGAGCTATTTTGAGACCCAGCTCACCTCTATTATTCCTTCCTAGCCAAAAGCAGCAGCCAACACCTAGAGATAGAAAGAACTGTGACTTTCATCCCAATTTTCTTCCGTAATCCATATTTGGACCTCCCATTTCTGCAAGCTGCTCCACCTACAAGTTCTCATACTTTGCAATCACTTAGACTTCCAATGTCTTACGCTCACTGACACCTACTTTCTATTGTCTTTGTCCTCATTGAGAAATTCCAATCCTTGCTCTATCTCTGAGCAGTCACCAGCCTCACCTGGCCTCACCTGAAATCCCTCAATGATGCTCCACAGGGTATCTTTGAGTCCCCTCAGCCCCCTCCAGGTCTTCCACTGTTCTGTCTTGCCAATCTCAAGCTCCGGACCATGTAAATTTTTAGCTTTCCCACTCCTGCTGCTCCCAACTTGCCAAGCATTGTTGAACAAATGTATATCATTATTCTGAGAGACTAGATTACACTTTCACTTATTATGGGGAAACCTAGAGGGAGAAATCCCACAAATAGCCTAAAATCCCCTAACCGACATGTCATTAGCTTCAGTGAGATAAACCAGTCCTTTCTCCCAGGATATCTGTATATCTACACAGAGGCAGAAGGTACAATATGATTTTAGAACTTAAAATTTCTAAATTGTATGTTCCCTTATCTAGTAATTCTGCTGGTTTGCCCTCTTAATTTATAGTTTCTTAAGCAGATAAAAGAACAATTTTTCCCCTTAAAATTCAAATAAAGCAGAAGAAAGTTCTAATGGTTCTCCTTGAGCAGAGGGTGTCCTTGGATGAGACTGTGGTTATAATTTCACTAAGATCCCACAACTTTTGCTCAAGGAAAATAACAAAAGGGTCAGAAACAGCTACCCTCTGTGGAAACATAATCTATGGGTGTCTGATGATGGTCAGCTGTAAGGCTCCTCAACATACCAGCTCCATCTTTACCTCTATTACTAAGGAAGCAATACCAACTAAAAGACATTTCACTTTACATGGAGAACTAAAAGAAACAAAGGCAGTATCTACATCTTCTGGGACCATTACACTTAATGAGGACTAAAATTACAAGTAAAAGTCTAAAAACAAATGAAAAACTAGGAGATAGAAATATAAATACACACACATACGATCTATCTCATATCACAGCCAAAGGGCTAATCTCGAATATATAAAGAGCTCCTTGAAACCAACAATGAAAAGACTAATAATCAAATAGAAAACAGGCATGAGATCAGGCACGGTGGCTCACACCTGTAATCTCAGCACTTTGGGAGGCCAAGGTGGGTGGATCACCTAAGGTTGGGAGTTTGAGACCAGCCTGGCCAACATGGTGAAACTTCATATCTACTAAAAATACAAAAATTAGCCAGGCATGGTGGTGGGTGCCTGTAATCCCAGCTTCTCGGGAGACTGAGACAGGAGAATCACTTGAATCCGGGAGGCAGAGGTTGCTGTGAGCCAAGATCATGCTACTACACTCCAGCCTGGTCATACTTAAACAGACAAACAAACAAATAAATAAAACAAACCATAATCCCAGCACTTTGGAAGGCCAAGGTGGGAGGATTGCTTGAGGCCAGGTGTTTGAGATCAGCCTGGGAAACATAGGGAGACCTCCTTTCTACAAAAAAATGTAAAAATTAGCTAGGCATGGCTGCACATGCCTGTAGTCCTAGCTGCTTGAGAGGCTGAGGTGGGAGGATCACTTGAGCCCAAGAGTTTGAAGCTGCTGTAAGCTATGATAGTGTCACTGCACTCCAGCCTGGGTAACAGAGTGAGACTCTCACTAAAAAATATAAAATAAAAATAAATAAAATTAGCCAGGCGTGGTGGCAGGCACTTGTAATCCCAGCTACTCAGTCGGCTGAGGCAGAGAATTGCTTGAACCCTGGAGACGGAGGTTGCAGTGAGCCAAGATCACGCCACTGCACTCCAGCCTGGGCAACAGAGCAAGACTCCGTCTCAAAAAAAAAAAATGACCCTTAAGCAGATTAAAAGATGTTCTAACTCATAATAAGGAAAATGCAAATTAAACCACAGAGATAATATTTCTTCCCTAACACATTGGCTGTGGAGGGAGACACTATTCTATATTGTTGAGATGAGTGCAAATTTGACACTTTCTATATCAAATCTGGCACTCTCTACTAAAGTTACAATTTTAAGGATTTATTCACTGTGGATATATCAGTGCACAAAACTTACAAAAGTCCTTGCCCTTGGGAAGCTTTCATTCTATTGAAGGGAGAAAGACAAATAATAAGCATAATAATAGTATATTAGAATGTGGTAAAGTGCTCTGCAAAACAGAACAGAACACAGTACAGGAGATTGGGAGTAATGGGGGAGTAGGTGCAATTTTATTTTTATTCATTCATTCATTCATTCACTGAGACAGTTATTATTTATTTATTTATTTATTGAGACAGTGTCTTGGTCTGTCGCGCAGGCTGGAGTGCAGTGACGCAATCTCAGCTCACTGCAACCTCCACCTACCGGGTTCAAGCGATTCTCCTGCCTCAGCCTCCCGAGTAGCTGGGACTACAGGCGCCCGCCACCATGCCCGGCTACTTTTTGTGTTTTTAGTGGAGATGGGGTTTCATCATGTTGGCCAGGCTGGTCTCAAACTCCTGACCTCAGATGGTCCACCCACCTCGGCCTCCCAAGGTGCTGGGATTACAGGCATGAGCCACCGCACTTGGCCAGGTGCAATTTTAAATAGGATCCTAAGGTGGGCATAAATGAGTTGGGCTTCATTTAGAAGATGTTATTTGAGCAAAGACTGGAATGAGGTAAGGGAGTAAGCAGTAAGTATATCTTTGGTAACAGCATTTTAGGCAGAGAAAACAGCAATTGCAAATATCCTGTTCCCTGTGGTAAGAAGGTATCTGACATTTAATCTGAGAGAAATGATGAAGCATTAAAGGGTTCAAAGCAGAGGAACAAAATGATCTAATTTATTTGAATAGACTCAAACTGACCACATGCTGAGAATTAATGATAGAAAAACAAGAGTAAAAGCAGAAAGACTAGTTGGGAGACTAATGAGCAATGACACTGGAGGCTGGCACTAGAAGTGGTACCTGAGTAGAAGATTCTAGATATATACTGAAGGTGAAGCCAATAGGATTTCCTGATAGAATGAATGTAAAGCATAAAACAAATGTGAAATCAATGATAACTCCAAAGATTTTGGCCTGAGCAAATGAGAAAAATTATAGGTGGAGCTGATTTGGGGTGGTGAAGATCAAGAGTCAATTTGCGAGGGGTCAAGTTTGCAATATCTGTCAGTCATCCATGTGAGTGAATGGATAGCTGTTAGATAAACCCACTGACCCAGCATACCCACTCCTAGAAATCTGTCCTACACATTTGCCTGCACATGTACAAATTCATATAATTCAAGATCCTATACTACTTTATCACTGTAATAGTAAATTACGATAAGTATATTACTATTTACTTCTAGAAGTACTTCTTGAAGTACAGCCTGTTTATTTCACTCCTCTTCTCACAAAACTACAGGGGTACCTCATTGCTTTCAGAATCTAGCCCAAATTCCTTTATCAAGCAATGCAGATTCTAATACCAACTTCCCTTTCAAAACTTCACCCAATACACTGTCCAAAATTAAGAGTTCATCTTCTCTACCCAAGCACCACATTGGCGCATCCCTGTGCCTTTGGCAAGTCACTTTGTTCCTCTGCCTGGAATTCCTGTCCTCCACACCTCCACACAGGGACATCCTACCTGTTGTGCACATCCTGGATCAAGGGCCACCTCCCCTACACAGCTGTTTATGATCCTCCCATCTGGAAGGATAAATCCTCTCTCTAGCTTCTCATACTATGTCTGTTACCTCTGTGCCTCTTTCACAATGTGTGTTACGTACCTGAAATGTCTTTCCTTACCTCTCCTTAATAACTATATCCATAAATTATTCAACTTCTTATACCCTTAAGAATCTAGTAGGTTTTATATTTAACAGACATTCAAGAAAATGTTATGAACAAATGCAGGAATTTTTTTTTTTTTTTTTTTTTTTGAGACAGAGTCTCACTGTATCGCCCAGGCTGCAGTGCAGTGATGCGATCTCGGCTCACTGCAACCTCTGCCTCCCAGGTTGAAGCAGTTTTCTTGCCTCAGCCTCCCAAGTAGCTGGGATTTATAGGCACATACCACCATGCTCGGCTAATTTTTGTATTTTTAGTAGAGACAGGGTTTGACCATGTTGGCCAGGCTGGTCTTGAACTCCCAAGCTCAGGTGATCTGCCCACCTCAGCCTCCCAAAGTGCTGGGATTACAGGCGTGAGCCACTGCACCCAGCGAAATGCATGAATTTTATATAGAGAAAAAACTCCCACTTCTAATATGATGCTCTAAAAATGAAACTCTACAAACACGCAAGGGCCTCAAGATTCCCCTGGGTTCCCTGATTGATTGAAAAATGCAAAAGCTCTACCACTCCTCTCATAAATACCTTACTTTCACCTCCCCCCAACTCTCTCCCACAGTGAGATCATTGTACTTGCAGCTCTAATTCTCAGATCTGGAAAAATGTATTTCCTGAATAAATGCTGGACATTTCAGGGGAGGGCAGTTTGTCCACCATGAAGGAGCTAGAACTGGAGAAAGGAGGTTACATATATCAAGATTTCTTAGATGACACAACTTACCAAGAAAAGGACTTGACATGTTCCTGAATCATGATCCAGGTCTGGCCAAAGTCATCTGACTTCCACAGCTGCAAAGACAAGTGGTCATGATGCAAGAGGCATGTATAATACAACCTGAATGGCATCACCATCAAACACCCGCTGAAATCCCACCTTCCATGACACGCTGTCTGTGAAGGCAGGCACTGAGACTGCCAAAGCCAGCTCAGTTGCTCCAAAAGCAAACAAGGGCAAGAAAGGAAAGGCAACTGTGTACCTATGTGTTCTCTCAATAGCAACTGGAAGGAAAAATGAGTAGGACTTGCCTTCCATTTACGGATTACCAAAAATTATATTTCACTCAAGACTAGCCTCTAGGTAATGGTAAAAACCAAAGGATGATTATACTCAGCACTTTTCAACGAAGAAACAGTGTCCTTAAAAACCTTTCACAGATAGCAGCATTATTCACAACAGCTAAAATGTGGAAGCAATCCAAGTGTCCATGAGGGATAAGCAAATAAGCAAAATGTGGTCTATGCATACAATGGAATATTATTCAGCCTTAAAAAGAAAAAAATTGACACATGCTACAATATGGATTAATCTTAAGGACATTCTGCTAAGTGAAATAAGTCCATCACAAAGTGACAAATAGTATATAATTCCACTTAGGAGGTACCTAGAGTAGGCAAAAGCATAGAGACAGAAAGTAGAATGGTGGTTGCCAGGGGCTGGGGGCAGAGAGGTATTATTTAATGGGTGTAGCATTTCAGTCTTGCAAGATGAAAAGTGTTCTAGAGATGGATGGTGGTGATGGCTGCAAAACAATATGAATATACTCAATATCACTAAACTGCATGCTTAAAAGGGTCAAAACAGCAAATTGTACGTTATGAGTATTTTAACACGCACAAAAAAGAGGAAGAAAACAACAGTAATGGGCCCTGATAATTAAAGATGAATGCAGAGGACACCAGCTAAGTACAGAGCCCCACAGAGAACCAACTGAATACACGGCTGTGGCAATGAGGAATTAACCTGCTGATCTTTGCCAAAGCCCCTCAACTTCCACAGATGGAATCTGAGGGTTCCTCCGGCCCTAGCAACCATGTATTAAGAAGCAGGAGACCCAAAATAACAATAATTCCCCCTCCGCTGGTAATCTGACCCAGCCCATACTTAGGTTACTCCCTAAGGCAAGCAAAGGTAAACAGATCTGTGTTTTGGTTAAACAACCTGCAAAAAAACGTTCCAAGGTTTCTCTGAGCAAAAACATTCAAGGCTCACTGTAAATCCAATCGTACAGGATCTACAAGTTTCACAGATTTTTGCCAAACTAATATCCTTGACTTGGCAAGCTTCAACCTTGAGATATAAATCTTACTCAGGCTCTTTCCTCATCTCTCAGATTTCCTTCAAACCTGGGTTGAAGGAGGAAAATACACACATGTATATGATACACACGCACGCACTCGAAGGAAGACTATTACTGTTAGTGGTAACTTCAAATAAATGGGAGGCAAAAGCAGTGTTTAAGGTGGAGGATGGAGAAAGCAGAACAGAAATTCAACAAGCGGTCCCTGAAGAGCTCAGATTCCAGCTTTCTCTACCTGGCTCTCTCTCTGATTAAATTCCAGAGCCTCGATTTACCCCAAGGGCTAACAAAGGTGCAACTGCATGGAGAAGGGCATGCTGTTTAACTCACAGGGCCTGCCAAGTGCTGGGTGCTGATGGCTGGCTGGGCTGCCAACTGAGAGTGCCAGGAGGAGATATTTTTCTTGAGCCCTGGTAAGTGAAATAGTAGCTACAAAGGCTAGGCCCGAGAGAGAAGGAGGGAGAGGCAGGAGGCAAGGTCACTCAAAGGACACACAATCCACACAGGCAGAGGAGAAAACTAGAGGAGCCCCATGCAACTGGGTTCCGAAAGCCCTCTTACCTGCTTGTTGGGGTGGGACCTGTCGAAGCCCAAGAGAAGGTTGGAGGCCTTACTGTGTAGGAGGAGATCAGCTGCCCGAAATGGGATGGAAAAGCCTTGAAGAGTGTTGCAGAAGTCAAACGTGATCCAGAGGTACTGGGCATAAGCGTCTGCAAAGATGTACTGCAAGGGAAAACAGGTAAGTTCAGAGCAGGCCCTGTCCAGAGCTGCCCAACACTCCCCTAAACCATGTGCGAGTCCACACGAGTACACACATGTGCAGGGGCCAGCTGGCACCAACAAGGCACCACAGCCTTACAGGGCTTCCACAATGGCTTTCTCCCCATCTCTTGGCAATAAAAAGACACTGGCATACTCCAAACAAGGCTCAGCGAAAGAGGAGGCCTGGAGATGGACCAGGATGAAGCTACAAGGTGGGCTTGTTTAACCAGGTAATGAAGTGGGCCTTTCTGTTTTTTCCTTTCAATGGAATTAGCAATTCCCACTCCCTAGTGGGTCACTCAGTCACAACCAGAGGGTAGTTACTGGCATCTGGGACACAGACGCCCTACTTTTCAGATTGGCTAACACAGATGGGATGGTTGAGTCTCCCTGCATCCTCCAAGCAGCTATGGGACATGGCTTTCCAGGAAAAGCACTAAAATCACTTCCATCTAAGAAGATAAGCTTCTCTTTCTTGCTGCTATGCCAGGTGACCGGCAGCTCTGGGGACCAGGCTGCCACTGTGGCTGGCAAGCTCACTCTGGGGCAGAGCAGTAAGTAGCTCTGGTGAGCATGGGCCTCATCCTACTTAGCTTCTGTGTGGATGAGTGAATCTGAACAATTTAGGCTGGATAGTGGCTGCGGCTGAAAGAATTCCCTGGGGAGAAGGATCCAGGCAATTCAACCTAACACATGTGTGCTGCATTCCCACCACAGACCAGACGCTCAGGAGCTGCCACAAAAACCCAAGATGCCTTCCCTCAAGTAGCTCAAAATCTAACATGGGAGACAGACATGTCCAGGGCTAACCACCAGTCAAGAGAAAGTGAGGCTGAATGAGAAGCCATGACCAGAGTCCTGTGAGTGCCTCTCCAGGCTGAGAGATGAGAAATGATTCCATGGAAGAGGTGGGCCTCGAAGGGCAGGTGAGACTCCCGCAGGGAAAGAATATTCCACGTCTAGGGCAGTGTGGGTTTGGGCACAAAGGGGGAAAAGAGATATAGCATGGGTTTGATGAGAGTCTTGTTTATTTGAGACAAGGTCTCACTCTGTTGCCCAGGCTGGAGTGCAGTGGCACAATCATGGCTCAGTGCAGCCTTGACCTCCCCGGGCTCAGGAGGTCATCCCACCTCAGCCTCCCAGGTAGTTGGAACTACGGGTGTGTGCCATCACACCCAGCTAAGTTTTTGTATTTTTTGTAGAAACAGAGTCTCACCGCCGGGCGCGGTGGCTCACGGCTGTAATCCCAGCACTTTGGGAGGCTGAGGCGGGGGGATCACGAGGTCAGGAGATCGAGACCATCCTGGCTAACAGGGTGAAAACCCATCTCTACTAAAAATACGAAAAATTAGCCGGGCATGGTGGTGGGGGCCTGTAATCCCAGCTACTCGGGAGGCTGAGGAAGGAGAATGGCGTGAACCCGGGAGGCGGAGCTTGCAGTGAGCCAAGAGCGTGCCACTACACTCCAGCCTGGGCGACAGAGTGAGACTCCGTCTCAAAAAAAAAAAAAAGGAAAGAAAGAAAGAAACAGAGTCTCACCATGTTGCCCAGGCTGGTCTCAAACTCCTGAGCTCAAGCCATCAGCCTGCCTTGGCCTCCTAAAGTGGTGGGATTACAGGCATGAGCCACTGCACCCAGTGACAGTCTTGAGGGCCTGAGAGAAATAACCAGAAAACAAGGCTGGGAAGCACAGATGATGTAAGGCCTCGCATGCACACCTGGCAAGACCCGGAGGCCGGTCCCTGCTCCTGGAAGAATGAGGAAGGCTCAGGAGATTATGAATCAGAAACCAGAGCAACAGGGACCTAGTTCTACCCAGAGCCAGTCATTGACATCCTAGAAGTCAAGCAATCCTGCAGGATAAGCCCAAGGACACTTTCTCGAATGGACTCCACCTGACCCAGATCAATCTCCAGCTTTGAAACCTTTCAGCGCCACAGCCTCGGTGTGGACCAGCACTTTGCACTTGTCTCATGCTGCTTTCAGATGTGCTCACTCCTTTTCATTTGCACTCTCTCCCCAAATCCAGACCATAAACTTCCCAGGGACATATTTTGTGGATTCGCTCTCTCACGTTTCCTCCCCAGCATCTCAGGTAAATCTCTAAACTCTGCAGAAGCCTCATTAAATCGAACTGGAAAAGGTAGTAAATGTTTTGAAAGCAAAAACTACAATAAAATGCAATGTTATAAAAAACAATTATGATCCTAAGAGGATCATCATAATTTCTGGCATAAAAGTATTCCCCAGAAATAACATAGTCCATCTTCCTGCTCCCAAACCACCTAGGTTATTGGGGAAGGAAGCATTCTCAATTTGAAAAGATTTCCCCAGAAATCTGTTCCATGGCTTCCTGCAGTCTCACACTGGAGAATCCAAAAATCACGCACCCCGTCATAGGATGTATTATTGTCCATGGTAATAGCTAAACGTTTTCAAGAGCACTTCCTATATGCCAGGCACTGAGCTAAAAGTTTGGCATGCCCTATCTCATTCAGGGTTCACAGTGACTCAGTGCTTTGGATATTACCGTTATACACTCTTTTAATAATGAGGACACTGAGACTGAGAGTAGTTTACTGCCCAAGGTGACGCAGGACTAGGCAGCATTGACGTCAATATCTGACTGGTTCACATGTTCACATCTCACCCCTTAACAGCTCTTTTAACAAAACGGCAACATTTCCTGAACTTCATTCATAGGTCTTACCTTGTACCATTTAACTCATTTGTGTGCCTTTTCTCCTAATCCACAGCACCCTCTCATTTCACCTCTCCATCCCCAGCCCCTGATCATCTCAAGCCTTGATTCTCCTCTGCTGGCTCCTTGGTCCTCCCCACTCCCTACGCTCATATAACCTCATTCTTCTTCCATCCTTTGCTGCTAACCTTGGCTTATCCTTTCACAAAGCTTCGACCACCGCCCTTAAGAACAAGCATGGGGCCGGGCGGGGTGGCTCATGCCTGTAATCCCACCACTTTGGGAGGCCAAGGTGGGCAGATCACTTCAGGTCAGGGGTTCGAGACCAGCCTGGCCAAGATGGCAAAACCCCATCTCTACTAAAAATACAAAAAATTAGCTGGGCATGGTGGTATGCACCTATAATTCCAGCTACTCAGGAGGCTGAGGTGCAAGAATCGCTTGAACCTGGGAGGCAGAGGTTGCAAAGAGCCGACATCACACCACTGCACTCCAGCCTGGGTGATGAAGTGAGACCCTGTCTCAAAAACAAAAGAACAAGCATGGCATGACTTTCAAATCTACAGTCTAACCCTCAATTCTTACAGAGATTCCATTTTTGTTGACCTTCTCACCATCTCCACTTTTGATGGGCCAAGATATTTTACTATACGCAAAACTTGAGTTCTTCAAAACTTTCCCAACAAAACCCAATTCTCCCTCCCCACGTCCCAAGTCCCCTGCCTGCTATGCCTTCTCCCAGCCCCACTACTCACAAGCAGAGATGGGTTTTTACTCCAGTCCTTCCCTTTGGCCCTCACTATCAGCCACCAAACCTGTTTTGTTTTCCTTTAAAATCTTTCTCAAAATATGTGCCTTCCTTTTTCCTCTCAGTGCTATTGGCATGGCCCACGTCTTCACTAGAGACTAAACAAACTGGAGGCAGGCAATGGGTCTTCCTCATCCTCATGTCTTCCAGGGCCTAAATGAAATACTTAGAGGGTGATACCAGGTTTGATTGAGCAACTGAGCAACTTCATGCCTACACTGCCACAATAGTTCCCTTTCTAGACTCTTCCCTAATCTTTCCCTGCTAAAAGGGGAAGTCAAGAATATTGCCAGAAGACACATTTCCCTAAAGGACACTATTCATTTACACCCCTACTCAAATATTCTTTCCTAGCTCTGTTCAGCCCTCAAAGCAGAAGACAATCTCCATCTTCAGACACGGGCCTGTTTGACATTGCACAGCAGCTCAATACAAACTCTCCACCACCAAGAAGTGAATCTCCTCGCTGTCCTGCACAGAAACCACATTTTGGCACTTTGCAGTCTCTGCTGACGCCCTTCTCCTGCTTGAGGGCTCCTGCCAGCTCTCCTCTACTTACTGGGGTCACATACCCATCCTTGAAGCTCATATCAAATCCTAAGTACCCCATGAAGACTTGGCTTCTATGATCCAACCTCATTTGATTCCCCTAGCTCTATTATTTGTAGGTTACATTCATCACTTGAGCACATGGTACCTCATGCTGTGATACAAAGGGTCAGATATGTACATGTTAGGGAGACACAGTATTTCACCCTGGCTTTTAAGTCTCTGTGCTGCCTGGCTGTCAAGTTTACTGGAGGCCAAACCTACAGACTGACCAAGAGCTGACCTACAAGGTGCTTCCCAAACTACGCAATTTCAGGAGTGCCTTTGTGTACCCCAATCTCTCCAACCCTGTTTGCAGTAACTTAATATTCCAGAGGAGCTTCCTCCTTTGGTTAAAAGCTGTGTTTCCTCTGAAAATACAAATACCTCTGGAAAGAAAACAAACTAAGCTATAGAATGTATCCACAGTCTATTAGCATAAGTGACTTTCTCCAGTTTCAAGTGGAGAAACCAAGAGTACAATGAGAGGAGGAAGGGCAGAGAAGGCAATGAAGGAACATCCCTCTAGAAGGTGGGAACGAAATTTTACCTAGGACCAACCTCTGCCTGGAAAAAGGCAGGACTGGCTCTTGCTTCTGCTGAGGCTGAGGCTGTGAGGCCTAACTGTACATTCAGTGGCCTTTTTTAAAAAGCCCCAGATATGCAGTGGCGCTGGCCCGTAGTCACAGCTACTTGGAAGGCTGAGACAGAAGGAATACCTGAGCCCAGGAATTTGAGGTTACAGTGAGCTATGATTGTGCCCAGGATGTATGGCAGAGCAAGACCCCTGTCTCTATTTTTTAAAAATTATTAAGTAAGCAAATAACAGAGCCAAACATATTTCAATTCTGTCTGACCAATCTCAGGGGCCCCACAATGTTGGCAGAACTGCCATGTGGCCAGCACTGCACAATGGTTCAGGGCAGCACACAGGAGACCAAGAAGGAAGTGGGACTGCTGGCTAATGCAGAAATAGACCCAAAACTCACATGGGCCCACAAGCACCATCTCCATCACAAGGCAAAGCCTTCGGACTGGAACTGGATGCCGCGCTAGCACCTTCTCTCCCCTTCCACAGGCACTCATGTTCCTAGACATCCACGCTGCCCTTTCCTGACATCTTAACCTTTCCAAGCAGCTGCTAACATTCATTTCGACCATTTCAAATGCTCCTTGGCAGCTCGCATTTCCACCTGGGTGATTTGCCTAGGCAGAGCGCCCTGCTGTTGACAGCAAGGCACCCAGCCTTGTGTGATTTTTCTCAGGAAGTGGTAGGTCTGGTGGGGCAATTTGCCTTCCAGGGGACAAAGGCAAAAGTAACAGAAGCAATCAGCACTGTTAAGAGTCACCATTTCCTTCCTGAGAGTCTGGTGGGGTGGTGAGGAGCAACCTTCTCTGGGGAATTAGAAACTATCTACAGAGAATGCTGCCCGCACCAACCCACTCAGCCTGTTCCAGGCCTGAGGTCCAACTGTCAACAAATTCTCCAAGAAGGCAGCCTTTTTTCTCCTGACTTCTCCATCCCCACCAACTCCAAAGAATATCCACCCATGAGAATCTAAGACACACCACTCGGAGGTACACAGCACTTGGGCTGCAAACATGTCACCCCCATTCCACAGTGCAGCACCTAAACTCCCTTACTGCAATCACCCTCCAGTTTCCTCTTGCTCTTGCCCCAAACACCACGGCCCCTGCTCTGCTCCTTCTCCAGATCCAGTGCTTCCAAAGCCCCAGTCCTCTGCCTGCACTAACCCTCCTCCTCCAAGTCCAAAACATCATCTGTCCTGTCTTCTGACTCTTCAGACTTGTGGCCTTAGCAGTTGTTCACCACAACCCACAACAAGCAGAAAGGAAGTCAGAACCCACCTACAGGCATCTGTGTACTACGGAAGAAGCTGGGGAAGAAGAGATGGAGCCTGCCTATAGACATCTGTGCACTAGGGGAGGAGCTGGGGAGGAGGAGATGAAGCCTGCCTATAGGTATCTGTGCACTAGGGGAGGAGCTGGGGAGGAGGAGGTGAAGCCTGCCTGTAGGTATCTGTGCACTAGGGGAGGAGCTGGGGAGGAGGAGATGGAGCCTGCCTATAGGTATCTGTGCACTAGGGGAGGAGCTGGGGAGGAGGAGATGAAGCCTGCCTATAGGTATCTGTGCACTAGGGGAGGAGCTGGGGAGGAGGAGATGAAGCCTGCCTATAGGTATCTGTGCACCACAGCAGGAGGTGAGGAGGAGGAGATGAAGCTGAAAAGACAGATTCCAGAGGGACAACAAGGCATTTTCGAGGCCACAACCTCTGCAAGAGTGAGCTCTGAGACAATGTGTAAATACAGTAATCATCATCAGCATCAGGTACGTACAACTTAATAAATGGAGAAATCCAGGTGTTATTAGTTTGCTGCAAAAGAAATTGTGGTTTTTATCCTTACTTATGATAATATTTGATTAGTTTTTTTTCAAATTTAATTATTTAAATAGACATACTATTATATGTATTTATCATGTAGAACACAATGTTTAAAAACATACATACATTGTTTAATGGTTAAATCTGGCTAATTAACAAATGCTTTCCCTCTCATAGTTATTTTTATGTGAGAACACAAAATCCACTCTGCATTTCCAAGCATACAACACATCAGCAGGTGTAATTTGATTCTTGAGAGGTGGGGCGCATATGGATCCATCCACAGAAGAGGCAGCTATGAGCTGGACCCTGGGCAGGGCTCCTCACCTCACGGAGGAGCCAAAGGCAAGGCAAGCAGCGGGGCCCACCCCTCTCTGGGAGTCCCGGGGACCACACTGTATGGTGGGGCAAAGGGGCACAAAGGCTGGCTGACCCGTCTATGGGGCCAGTTCCCTCCAACACCTTCTCCTTGCTTTTCATCTCAGGGGGAAAAATTACTCCGTCACCCTGGAGTTAGGTAAGAAAGGGAAGTTTCCTCCTAACTGCCACTCCACTCTGAGATCATCAGGCAGAGCTGATATTTTAACAAGTATGTACCAGTAATGACCATTCCAGTTGTTAAAAAACAACTGCTCTGTACCACCTGGTCAATAGCCGCTGCCCTGAAACCCTTAAGTGGCCCTTCCTAAGCCTACCCCACAACACTTCCCATGGCCTGGTCCCTTCCCCAGGATCTCCCTGAAATTCAGCAACTCAAAAGTTAATGCATGGCCCAGCAGGGGACGTCCAGGACCCAGCCTCCTCCAGACAGGATTTGTTCTGATTGGTCAGTGCCCAAGCCACACCAGTCGCTAAATATTTTGAATGCAGCCCCTGCTAGGAGACCTCAAGCAACCTGAGAAGCCAGCACTAGGGACTGGAAGGAGGACCCTGTAGATCTTGCTTGCCTGTTCCTTTCTGGAGCAGAAAGCTTTTGCTACTAGAATGTTTCTCTTAGTTTTTCTACTAAGGGTCTTTCCGTAGAAGATCTGGCCTGGAAACAAACACGGTAACACAAGAGTGGGGAAGAAAGCAACGAAATACAACTCTCCGAGCTAAGAGCTACCCAACCGGCAGGAAAGCCTTGCCGGCTGCCCGGTTCCTGCCCTCCCGCCTCCACCTCCCTGGGGGCCCAGGGTCAACGCTTCCTCAAATCAAATTGCCTAACTGAAGAAACAAAGCCCCCAGGGCCAGCCAGCTGGGAAAACAAAGCAGGAGGCATAGCAATATCTGCTGCCTTGGTTTTCTTTTCCATATCGGTACAGGTTCAGAGGCCGGGGGACAGAGGGTTGCACCAACACACACACGCAGGTACCCACGTGCACACAAGCATGCGCATGCACGCAGGTACCCACACACGCACATGGGTACCAATGCATGCACACAGGTATCTGCACACACACACAAGCACACACACAGGTACCCATACGTGCATAAGCACACACACGCAGGTACCCATACGCACACAAGTACCTACACGCACACAAGCACACACACAAAGGTACTCACATGCACACAAGCATGCACATCCACACAAGTACTCACACGAACACAAGCACACACACACAGTTACCCACATGCACACAAGCGCACACACACAGGTACCCACACGCACACAGGTACTCACACGCACACAAGCACGTACATGCACACACACGCATACAAGCACGCATAAGCACGCAAGCAGACACACTGATAGTATCCTAGAAAACATGAATTAGACTGCAAGGTTATTCTCAGTGTACCTGGGAAACATTTTTGCCATCTGCGAGTCGGGCAAGGTATTATAATTGTTGGCTGGTTTTCTGTGGTTTAACCTGTCATCGTTTGTCTAGAAATCCTGCCTGACCAGTACTTGGCCTGCCTGATTGTGCAGAGACCCACCCTGAGAACAGCAGTCTATCACAAATGCCCAGGTTAGCACAAAAACTCACTAGCCATCAGTCATGCTACAAAGATCACAGAGAGCGCCATCTCCTAGCTCCCCCTTAAGTGCGGCAATCTTTCCAAAACCCAGTCCCATGAAGTCGGGACAGGAGGGATGGCCACTTCCTTACCCGCTTGTTGTCCGCAGGGCTGTGGTAGAACTGGGCGATCACAGCTTCACTCCTATTTCCCACGCCAAAGTTTAACTTGTCTGAAATTTTCTTGAATGATTTTCCGTAGTCGTAAGACACGTACACCTGGAATACAGAGAAAAGGAGATGAAAAAGAAAGAGTTGGTGAGAAACTGGCAGAAAGATCTCTTTCTTTTTTTTTTTTTTTTTGAGACAGAGTTTCACTCTTTTTGCCCGGGCTGGAGTGCAATGGCGCGATCCCAGCTCACTGCAACATCTGCCTCCCGGGTTCAAGCGATTCTCTTGCCTCAGCCTCCCAAGTAGCTGGGATTACAGGCACCTGCCACCACGCCCAGCTAATTTTTTTTTGTATTTTTAGTAGAGACAGGGTTTCACCATGTTGGCCAGGATGGTCTCGATCTCTTGACCTTGTGATCCGCCTGCCTTGGCCTCCCAAAGTGCTGGGATTACAGGCATGAGCCACCGTGCCCAGCCAGAAAGATCTCTTTCAAACATCCCATCCTGGATCCTGAACATGGCTCCCATTAGGTGCCTGATAGGAAATGACAGATGTTACCAGATAACACACAAAGGTGAGGCAGGGCACCTCTATGTCTGTCCCCAAGCATGTGGGGGCAGAAAGCATGGGACCCCTGCAGTCCCCACTGCCTGGAATACACAAGCCTCTTTTCTGAGGCCAAGGCAAGTCCCTGGAGCAGGAGACAAATGATAGAAACAGTAATAACCTCCTCACCGGGGCTGAGTTCAGTGTTTAACAAATTACATCCAGAGGAGGGAGAATGTGGCTAGCTGAGGGGAATGGAACGGAGGATTTGTTTTGCCATCTGTTGAATGGTTCCCAAAACGTATCTAATTCTTCATTCTTCTGCTGGGAAGTTCTGTTTGTATAGCATTCCATACAAAAGAGAAGAAAACCCTCATGGGTCTCCACCACGTAGCCCAAGATGGAAATGAAAGAGTGCTGAGTGACGTGAAAATACTGTGAGATGTACCTACCTGTGAGATGTGAAATAATTAATATAATCACGGGGTTAAAAACAAGCCTGATAGGTGAATATATTAATAATAACTTAGTTATTTTTCAAATGATTCATGGAAAAGGGGATTAGGATGAGCATTAAAGAAAAATGAGGCCAGGAGCAGTGGCTCAAGCCTGTAACCCCAACACTTTAGGAGACTGAGGTGAGAGGATGGCTTGAGGCCAGGAGTTTGAGACCAGCCTGGGCAACAGAGTGAGACCCTATATCTACAGAAAATATAAAAATGAGCCTGGCTTGGTGGTTTGAGCCTGTAGTCCCAGTTAGTTGGGAAGCTGAGGTGTGAAGATCACTTAAGCCCAGGAGTTTCAGGCTGCAGTGAGCCATGATCACACCATTGTACTCCAGCCTGGGTGACAGAGCGAGGAAGGAAGGAAGGGAGGGAGGAAGGGAAGAAGGGAGGAAGGAAGGAAAGAAGGAAGGAAGGAAGGGAGGGAGGGAGGGAGGAAGGAAGCGTGGGAGGGAGGGAAGGGAAGGGAGGGAGGAGAAGGGAAGGAGAGAGGGAGGAAGGGAGGGAGGGAAGGAAGGGCAGGTGAATTCAAAGTGGAGCAGGGTGTATTCCAATCCTTGCTTGTCTGAGTCATCAGCAAACATGTTTTGAGGGTTCCATGTGGGCCAGGTATTGTCTAGACACCAGACAGACAAAGACTAATAAAAGACATAGTCTTTAGACACGATGGGCATGTAAACATGTAAATGTCTGCAAACAATGCCCTATGTCAACACAAGGTATGTAGAAAGGGAACAGAGAGCACATGCACGTCTTTAATACTTACTAGATATTAAGGTTAGAAGAGGCCAAGACAGAGCCTCTGCCTTTATCTGGGTCACAGTTGAAGAAGCTATTGGAACACACAGTATGTGTTCCCAACTACCAGATACACAGTAAGGGGCTGCCACAAAAGCAGCTTCAGAAATTGTGCAGGCTGAGAGTTCACAGATAATCTGAGTGGGTAAAATGACGAAGTAGCACTTTCTCACTTCTATTCTGCTGGCCAAGCATGGACATTAGTGTCCCGGTTAGGTTCAAACATCACATGGAGCAAAATAATGGCTTCTCAGGAAGGAAACTAAAGTCCCTTCCAGCTCTGACATCCCATAATTTGATAACCACCCATGTATATCTTCAGGGGCACAAAGGTGATAGTTTACATTAAGGTAGCATTTTTCAGTATGTAATACTCCTTTACAAACATTCTCTCTCTTCATCTGAAAAACCGGAGTTAGTCTCACCTTTGTCTCTTTCAGTGTACCTGGGGCATAGCAGGTGCTCAACAAAGATTTCTAGGATGAATAAATATCATTATAAACCAAAGAGCAAGTAAACAAATGTGATAAATAAATGAATAGAAAAGAATGAATTGAATGAATCAGTGAGTCACTAAGAGATTTCCATTTAAGAGATAAACAAAAACTAAGATTCCCAGAAGTGAATGGCTAGCTCCGGGTCATACCGCTAGTAAGAGACAAAACTATGACAGTTTCCTCCAATTCCACGTCCAGTTGTCTCTCTACTCCAACAAGTTACCTCTAGGAGAATGTTCTCTTCTCCATCTTAACGTTTCTCTGCTAAGTAGGAAGGTCTTATACCAAGTCTACAGGCCAAGCACTGGAAGGAGTGCTGGCCCGCAGAGAGAAAAGACCCACATTAACCAAGTAGGAAGCCTTCCTGAGATTCTCAGCCATGCCGCTGCCATCGTGCACATGGAGGTAAAACCACCTTCACTATCAAAGAGCTCTTCCCTAATTCTCACCTACAAACAAAATCCATCTCTTTGGGTCTTCTACTTAACAGAAGTGAAAAGCAAGTATGTAAGAGTCCGTCCTATGCCTGAAGGCCATCATGAACTGCTCATCAACTTTCCTTCCCTTGGCCAGGTTGAAAAATTCCAACATGACATTTTTATCCTACCTTCATAATTGTTATTTCTTTCTCTTTTTTTGACGAGACAGGCTCTTGCTCTATGACTCAGGCTGGAGCACAGTGGCACAAGCACAGCTCACTGCAGCCTTGACCTCCCGGGGTCAAGCAATCCTCCCAGGGTCAAGCGATCCTCCCACCTCAGCCTCCTGAGTAGCCGCGATTACAGGCAGGCGCCATCACGCCCGGCTAATTTTTTGTATTTTTTTTAGAGATGGGGTTTCCTAGGCTGGTCTCCAACTCCTGAGCTCAAGCAGTCTACCCACGTCAGCTTTCCAAAGTGCTAGGATTACAAGCATGAGCCTCCGCACCCAGTCCTTAATTCTTATTTCTACTTAATTAGCATAGACTATAAGCTCCATAGAACAAGGACAATGCTTAAAGCTGGTGCACAGTTATCTATCTTCCCCCACATTGAACAGCCCAGAAAAGGCCTCTGCCAGTGTGCAGTTAGCTCAAGCGGATTGGTGGCTCCACCCCGACTTGCGCTTTCCTTTCTAGCTGTCTTTTCTTCATGGCAGCACCATGCTGCTGACTCACAGTCCAATACCATCTCCAGGTGAATTTGAGAGAACACCCCGGACTCACTCATCTTGTGCTCCTAGTTGGTTTTTCATCCAGACGGGATTTCTGCACTAAATAGTCCCCTCTGACCTCAATATGATGCTACTCCCTAAAAAGCAAAATAGCACAGGGGAGGAGTTACTGAACTGCCCACAGTTTCTGGTTAGATCCTTTTTTACCTACAAAGATGGTCCTTGAAAGTGAGTGATTTTTAATTCTTTCCCTTGTACCTCAAAACTACGTAATAATAAAGAGGAGGGAGAGAAAGGGGAGAAACAGATGACAGCTAAAATGTACAGAAAACATCCCCATATCTGGCACTGTTCTAAGTACTTTACAGCAATGTTCTCAAACTGTAATATGCCCACAGACTGCCCCCTCTCCGCCCCCCACCTGCCCCCTGGCCCCGGCAAGACACTGGTCAAGTGCAGGTTCTGATTCAAGAAGTCCGGACGGGACCTGAGATTCTTTTCTAACCAGCTCCCAGAAAATCCCCAAGGGCTGATCCACAGACCACAACCACACTTTGGGTAGCAAGGTTTAACAAGCACTATGTCAGTGACAGAGGAGGACAAGAGAAGGTACATCACCTGGCCCAAGGTCAGATTGCTAATGAATGGCACATCCGGGATCCCAGCCCAGGTGTTCTGATTTCAGAGCCTGTGCTCGGCCAGACATCAGCCTCCCTCTGTTAGTAAGAACTGACACTGCTCCCCAGTCAATCCTGAGGGGTACAATCATGATGTCACACTGCTCTAGGGACAAAAGCAGAAAGTCCTATCCTGCACAGTATCTTCCCTGGTTGATTCTTTTCTTTTTTTCTTTTCTTTTTTTTTTTTTTTTTTGAGACAGGGTCTCACTCTGTCACCCAGCCTGGAGTGCAGTGGCACGATCACAACTCACTGCAACCTCTGCCTCCCGGATTCAAGTGATTCTCCTGCCTTGGCCTTCTGAGTAGCTGGGATTACAGGCTTGTGCCACCACGCCTGGCTAATTTTTACATTTTTAGTAGAGACAGGGTTTCACCATGTTGGCCGGGCTGGTCTTGAACTCCTGGCCTCAAATGATCCACCCGCCTCGGCCTTCCGAAGTGCTAGGATTACAGGCATGAGCCACTCCTCACCCAGCCCCTGGTTGATTCTGATCTTCTGGTGGACTGTACCCCTGGACAGCTCTTCAGCCAATTATGTTGCACCTGAGCACTTTGTAAACCTAGTGCTTTGTAAAATACATCATGAGAGAGCAGAAACAAAGAGTTAGGAAAAGGTGAGATAAACATCTATTAATTCTTTTGTTGATTTATCACAGGACAGATGAGTCCTGCAGGAGCCGTTCTCTTCATGGAATCACACTGGCTTCAACTTCATCAGTGGATAATGATTCATTTTTTCCCCCTGTTTGAGAGCAAGACTTTCTGGATTCCAGCTTCCAGAGCCATCCCTTTTTAGATACTGAATATGCATGACTTTGGCCGCTCACCAACACCCACACAGTTCCTGATTTGTTTAGGTTCTTTCCCTTCTGGACTGCTGATGGGACCTTACAAACCATGCTCAGTCTTCTTTAAAGAGAATTTGGATTGTTATTACCCCAACTACTGCCTCTGAGTCATCATTTCTTTTCACATTAACTTTTTACATCAGGCATCTCACTTGCATCTGCCAATCCTTTAACACAGTTTGTATACAGAGGAAGGCCATTTCTGCCATCCCTACTTATTAACCCTGGCCATTGCGTTTCCTTCCCATTTAATCTATCTCCTTTTTTTTTTTTTTTCTTTTTTGAGACAGAGTTTTCTCTCTTGTTGCTCAGGCTGGAGTGCAATGGCATGATCTCAGCTCATCGCAACCTCCACCTCCCGGGTTCAAGCGATTCTCTTGCCTCAGCCTCCCGAGTAGCTGGAATTACAGGCACGCACCACCACACCCAGCTAATTTTGCATTTTTAGTAGAAATGGGGTTTCTCCATGTTGGTCAGGCTGGTCTCAAACTCCCGACCTCAGGTGATCTGCCCACCTCGGCTCTATCTCCCATTTCATTCCACAATAGTGTATCCCACTTCAAATGTTCAATGGGCTCTTAGTCAGACACACCCAAATATACAGAGAGAGCAAGAGTTGGGTTTCAATAGACTGGCAATACTTAGGGTGACAAACCACCCTGGTTCACTCAGAACTAAGGGAGGATCCCAGGATGTGGGGCTTTTAGTGCTAAAACCTAGACAAGTTGG
The DNA here is from genome assembly GCF_028858775.2 of Pan troglodytes. NCBI lineage: Eukaryota > Metazoa > Chordata > Mammalia > Primates > Hominidae > Pan > Pan troglodytes. The sequence goes on along the minus strand of NC_072407.2, from coordinate 123,422,684 downwards.
TCACCCTGCTAATACCACATCTTCGCACACTGAGTACATGATTGGGCCTTGATTCTCATCAGCCCCGACCTTCCCACTGACATGCTGAGTGACCTCATGCAAGTCTCTTTACACCTCTTGGCTCCTGTTTGTCCAGCAAAACTATAAAACAATGCTTAAGGTCTTTATCTACCTCACAAAAAATGTTGTCTGGATTAAGAGTTTTTTTAAACGCATAAAAATTCCAAGAAGGATTTCTCAACACAGTATAGCACAGTATATATATCTCCTGTGCCCAGGAGGGATATGCCCATGGGCAGGGACTACACACGGTGTCTATGAAGAGTCTCACAGGGCCAAAGGCATTCTTTTCTATTTTTTGTTTTATTTTTTCTAGAGAAAGGGTCTCACTGTCACTCAGGCTGAAATACAGTAGCACGAAGATAGGTCACCGCAGCCTTGAACTCCTTGGCTCAAGGGATCCTCCTGCCTTAGCCTGCTGAGTAGCTGGGGCTATGGGAGCAGGCCACCACACCCGGCCACCAAAGGCATTCAGACACAGCTGTCTGTGGTGGCCACAGCTGTAACTTGCAAAACCTGATCATATTTATAAATGGGCCAAAGTCATTGCCCCAAACAAGTCTAGCCCTGCCCCAGAGCACTACACCCAGACTGGCCATCAGTAGCAGTGGTCTCCCACACAGCATGGCTCAGAACCCACCCCGGGCAAAGTCATGCATCCTGACAGCCAGCCCTTCTGTCTTCCCTTCTGTGGCTGCCCTAATTCAACTCCCTGGAAACAGTCCCTGAGACAACTTCCCAACACCTGCTTCTCAACACACCCAACCCAGACAGTGGATATACAGAGAGGGACCTCACAGAGACCAAATCTTCATTCAAGAATTATAAATGTATCCTTAAGGCTAGTGTGAAAGTGCTGGCAAATTCATCAGAAGGTTCCCCCGGCCAGAATGCAGGGTGACCGAAGCTGTAAAGCATGGTGTTCCGTCCGCAGCCTCGTGCTGCCACAGTGTCAGACCCCAGGCTGAGGCAGGGGCTGCTCCTCTCTCCCACAAGGAGGAGTCCGGAGCACAGGCCGCAGACCTGGGACCAGCCGTTGGGCGAGCTTTGGCCCTTACATGTGTTTTACTTGGCTCACGCGGTGTCTGTAAAAACTATACACTGGCTGCCAACTTGTAAGACTCAGCAGTTTTCACATGAAACTCCAGACCTCTGGGTTCCTCTGGAAAACCAGAAGATGTGGCAACACTGGGCCCAGCATCCTGCACAGCAACCAGAGCCTGGAGCTGACAAGCAATGCTCCTCGGAAGCATGCTTCTCCCGGTCCCCAAAGGCCCTTCCCCTTCCCCACGTCTCTCCAACACAGGAACCAAGTATCCATTAGTACGTTCAAATTAAGATATGGGAGATTGTTTCTTGAATGTGCATCTCCATCAAAAGTGGAAATGACATATATTGTCCAACAAGGCCACAGACTTCAAGAAAAATGGGAGAAACCGTATTTCTCTGAGGAGGTAGAGTGTTGTAATGGCCAGGTGTGGTGGCTCAAGCCTGTAGTCTCAACACTTTGGGAGGCCAAGGCAGGCGGATTGTTTGAGCCCAGGGGTTCGAGACCAGCCTAGGCAACGTGGCAAAACCCCATCTCTACCAAAAAATATATATAAGCACAAAAATTAGCCAGCAATGCTGGTGTGCACCTGTAGTTCCTGCTACTCTGGAGGCTGAGTGGGTGGGAGGATGGCTTGAGCCCAGGAGGCGGAGGGTGCAGTGAGCCAAGATCACACCACTGTACCCCAACCTGGGTAACAGAGCCAGACCCCGACTCAAAAAATAAAAATAAAAAAGAGTGTTATAAACTTGAAGGTGGCTTCACTCCTGTCCTTTACCTGCCTGGCCTCCCACAGGCCTTTGAGTTTATAACCCTTGGCATCTTGAGTCTTCAAAATACCTCACCTACTAAACATCATAAATACCCAGCTATAGAAATTAAGAATATTAGAGAATCAGTTTCAACAGCTCATCCCACTATAATGGGTTAGAAGAAACCAGCATATGGGAAAGGCCAATTTGATTCCATCTGGCTCAGCTGCAGGCAGGCAGCTCTGCCCAGGAAGGCACTCTGGTATTTTCTTGGGCAGATGCAACAATCCAGTCCATACGCTATTACTTCCCAAAGGTAATCACACATTGCATGGATCTGTCTGCAACACTGACTGCACCTCCCTGTGTTCAGCAAACAAGGGATATATCATTTTCTAGATTATCTTCCCTGTCATACAATTCATCCCTTCCATGTTCCAATTACCCACTACTTTTTCCAGTACGATAATCCCAGTGGACCAGAAAAGGGCATGTTGATGGCACCAAGGTGTGCCCAGAGCCAACACAATACTTACATCACTGCTCTTGGGCCTCACCAATGCCAGGCTATCTCGGGCCAAGGCCACGATCACGTTGCTTTTCTCTCCAGCCCAGTGCACCACCATCTGATTGTGGGAATCATTCAGACTAACCTGAAAGAGATCAATGTAGGAATTAGGACCCACGATAAGTGATGGCCACACACATTCTAAATCAAGACTCTTTCCTCCTTTGTCAAGCAGAAATGATGAAGATTCTGCCATCTAAAGCATTTGGGCCAAGGTGGCCTTTTCCCCTCCCACCTCATGCATATTCTGTCACACTCAACTTCCCCACAAAGAAATGAGTCCCCTGCTATTTTGGATGTAAACAGATTGTAGAAAAGCTTCTTGGGCTCTCATCGGCATAACCAATTCCTTTGATTATTTTCATCCTTTATGATACCAATCTCTGGTTACTCTGATCCTTACTCTATGTATGACATGCACTGGTAAGATTTTAAACCAAAGCATGGAAACATTGCCCTTGTTCAAAAAAAATTCATAGGCCAGAAAGATCATATGGTTTTCAAACTTCTGTTCCAACTATGTTTTTTCTGGCTTGGTGGTACTGTCATTCACTTTCAGCTGGTAATGAGAAATGAGAGAAGTATCATTGTGAAGCTTTTCAAAATTATTTTTGAAAGGTCTCAAGTAAGGAAATATTTTAGTTCTCAGACTTTTAGATTTGGTAAACCAATAAAATAAAAATGAGGAAGGCCAACAGAGAACTGGTTGGCAACTTCTATTCCGCCAAGTAAGGACATCACAAAAACAGGACTAGCTACTCTCTCAATCTCTTTCCTCTGCTTCCTGAGGACACCGCAGACTCTGCTTCAGGCTGTGGGGCAGAAGGTGTGGCCTGGGACTGAGTTCCAGCAGGTGTAATGTGAGAGAAGTCATCAGGGCCACTATCAGCCTGGCCCCCATACAGTCCTCTTTTCTTTCCCCATCCGCAGGCCGCATTCAGAGGACTCCAAAGCCCCAGAGGAGGGCAGAGCCGAAGACGGAAGGAGCCTGCATCCCCATGGAAAAGACCTCCACTAACCAGTAGCACTCATCCTGAACTTCTCATAACCCGGAGCCTCAACTCAGCCACACCGCTGAGCCTTTGGGATTTGTCTGTTACGCAGCTCACCTTACGGGGCGATATGACCACTATCTAGAGTCATTGTCATTTTTTCAAAGATGTGTTAACACTGAAAACTGAGGAAGCATATCATCTCAGAATAAAGAACCGTTGTTTCACTGTATGGAAAACTACATTACTTTTATTTTCTTATTTCACTGTTGGCTGATGGACACCTGTCTGAGGACTGGCATTTGAACACCTGAACCATACATTCCACCCACTCTGTGGAAAGCAAAGTCATGACAGGAATAACAAAAATTCTGAGAGCTGGTCAGGCTCGGTGGCTCACGACTGTAATCCCAGCACTTTGGGAGGCCAAGGCGGGCAGATCACCTGAGGTCAGGAGTTCAAGACCCGCCTGGCCAATACGGTGAAACCCCATCTCTACTAAAAATACAAAAAGTAGCCAGGCATGGTGGCACGCACCTGTAGTCCCAGCTACTCGGGAGGCTGAGGCAGAAGAATCGCTTGAGCCCAGGAGGCAGAGGTTGCAGTGAGCTGAGGTTGAGCTACCACACTCCAATCTGGGTGACAGAGCAAGACTCAGTCTCAAAAAAAAAATTCTGAGAGGTGGTCCAACACTCAGAAGCAGGACAATGCCATGAAACCAGGATCACAGGCTGCCTCTCTTGCTGAGCGATGTCTGAGAGAAGCCTATTCCACCAGCCTTCTCAACCTCAGCTGTCTGAGGCACACGTGGAAGGAAATCAAGCTTCTGGGACTCCAGCCCACACAGTCCACCCCACCCACGAGTAAGCCTAGACTGATGACAGTTCAAGCCTGGGCCAACCTGCCCTCCGAGCTGTCTTCTCATCAAGGCTCTGCAGCAGAAAACCCACAGCTCCTTTCTCCTTCTCTTGCTTCCTCCCCCCAGCACACTTGAACTTTCCCCACCCACTCCTTGAGGTGCTCTCAGATGTCATCAGGGAAAAGAGAAACACCTGTGCCACATATATGGCTGGCAGAAGGACAAAGCGGCTAATCCTTAACGAGGTTACTTGGGGTTTTAAATACCTGCATTTAATTTGATCCAGGATCAAACTCTTTTTGAAAAACATTTGAAAGGCGACCTTACTTTAAAGAAAAGGACCTAGGAATATGTGTCCTTCCAAAATGTCCCTCCTCATTCCCAGATAGAGAAGTCCAGGCAAGCACTAACAGAGAAGTGCAAATAAGAAATAGAAGTAAATAAATTATTTAATCCAGAATGCTACAAAGAGAAAGCAGCTAAAGGAATCTCCTCCGGTCGCTGAAGCCTTCCCTTTTCCTCCTCTCTCTTTCCAGCCCAATCCCCTGGATCCATCTGGAGATCAGAAACTCACAACACATGTGCCCTGGGAATCCCAGCTAAAAGTTTCCTCCCCTCCCAAAACATCTGCACTCTTGAACCAGAGTGGGGATTGAAAACTACGCAAATGCCAATACAATAAAGGACTAGGAACCTAGAAAAAAAAAAAAATCACCCATGTTCCCCTGGGATCTGGAATAAAAAGTCCTCAAATATTCAACTTGGGCATCCTCAAAGATGACATCAAAATGCTCCCTCTGGCAGGTAACACTCAGATAATGCTTTGAGTAGGTTGCAAAGCTTTCAGTGATCAGAGTGGGCAAAAGGTCTGAAGATAACTTGCTGAAATCGATCTACTCAGAGGACAGGAGACCTCCTCACCAATCCCAAGGCAGGTGAAAGGTGAGAAGAGCACCAAGGGCAAGCCTCAAAACATCCAAGGGCTTTTCTACAAAGAAAATCTCCCATCCTGGTTAACACGGTGAAACCCCATCTCTACTAAAAATACAAAAAATTAGCCGGGCATGGTGGCGGGTGCCTGTAGTCCCAGCTACTCAGGAGGCTGAGGCAGGAGAATGGCGTGAACCCGGGAGGCGGAGCTTGCAGTGAGCCAAGATTGTGCCACTGCACTCCAGCCTGGGCAACAGAGCGAGACTCCACCTCAAAAAAAGAAAACCTCTAGAAGGCAAGCCTGGTAAAACACCTGTTTGTTTATTACTTTGTTTCTTTCTCTTTTTTTTTTAAGAAAAGCTTTTTTTATTAGATGTCCCTTTTACTCATAAGAGCAGACTGAAAAGGGGCAGCCCAGTAGGGGGATAAAATCCCTGGCAAGAAATGACTTGTACGAGGGCCACCAGGCACTCGCAGGAACAGCTCAGCTCCTTTGCTTGGCGAGATGTCAGGCACATCCTGGTCATAAGAATAACTCCCTGGTGAGTCACAGCTGATCCCCAAGGCAGCCCAGGTGCCCATCCCCCCACAGCAGACCTAGTTGCAGGAATCAGGAATGGATGCGCGCAGGACAGGGGAGCCAGCAGGCAGGCTGACAGGAAGTAAATTTTATTATCAAGACATGCATTCTACCCTCTGGCCTCACCTGTCTCCTCTGTCTCCACCTTGCCCCCATCCTCACCCCCAGGGGAAAGAAAAGAAGTCAACAAAGCAGGCTTTTCCTGCTAGCTCTCCATGGCATGTGGCCAAGATACCAGCAGCCCAGGGCAGACCCCAGCAATCAAGAACAACCCCCAGGTCCCTAGATCCCTTTACTTAATCAGTGGCTTCCGGTTTGTTTGGTTCCTTTTCCATCCATCCCCAAGGATCTCCCCCTGATCTCCCCTTTCCTCCTCCCCAAGCCTTTTTCCATCGCCAATCCCCCACGCAGGTCCCACACCCAGAAGACACTGGCCTGGGAGTGGGTGGGAGGGTGGTTTTCCCAGGAACATAACCTTGACGTGCAATCAGCTATAACCACAACCCCGGGGTGTGAACAACCTTCCCTCTCCCCTGTCTAGCTCACAGGGCATAGCTGGAGCTTGATAAATGAGACACAATTAATTGGAGCTGTTAAGGCAACAGGGAGGGGCCGAGTGCCTCCCCTCAGAAGGCAAACAGAGAAAAATTACATGCCACAGAAACCTCTGAACACAGAAACTGCATCATAAACAACAAACAGCATCTGGCTCATTGGCAGGTCGTTAAGAGTCAAGATAACTCCTCCCACCCCACCCCCCAAGATCACCTGGCCTAGGCGGGTCCCATGCCCCACTGAAGGTCAGAATCACCTAAGAGGCCCCACTCCACGCCTACCGGCTCTGTCGCCCTCTGCCTGGAGCCCAGGAATCAGTCTTTTTTAAAAGACACACCCAGCCAGGCGTGGTGGTTCATGCCTGTAATCCCAGCACTTTGGGAGGCCAAGGCAGGCAGATCACGAGGTCAGGAGATGGAGACCAACCTGGCTAACACAGTGAAAAACCGTCTCTACTAAAAATACAAAAAATTAGCCAGGCACGGTGGCACGTGCCTGTAGTCCCAGCTACTCGGAAAGCTGAGGCAGGAGAATTGCTTGAATCTGGGAGGCAGAGGTTGCAGTGAGCCAAGATCATGCCACTGCACTCCAGCCTGGGCGACAGCGTGAGACTCCGTCTCAAAAAAAAAAAGGAGACACACCCCAACCCCAGGTATTTCTAATGCATCCTTTGGGAAACAATGAATCTAGTTGATTCCCCTGCCTCCTGGCAGGAGCTGGAACTAAATGACGGTAGCTAGAAAGATGTACCATTTTTGGCGGGGGGCTTGTCTTTGGGGATTTGGGATGGTCATTAAAACTCTAGGATATACTGATGATATATGCTACAATGTGGCTGAACCTCACAAACAATATGCTAAGTGAAAGAAGCCAGATACAAAAGGTCACATATTGCATGATTGCAATTTATATGAAATGTCCCGAATAGGTAAATCCATAGGGAGAGAAAGCTGATTAGTGGTTACGAGGGGCTGGGAGATTGGAGAGGAGGGAATCACTGCTTAATGGGTAAGGGGTTTCATTTCAGAGCGATGGAAATGTTTGGGAAATCATGGTAGCACAACATTGCGGCGATATTAAGTTCACTGAACTGTTCACTTTAAAATGGCTAATTTTATGTAATGTGAAATATACCCAAATTTTTTTAAGGCCTCTAGGACCTGCAGAGAACATTATATTTCTCAAGTGCTAATCAAGAACCTAGGAGCTTCCACTCTTAAGAAGTGCTCCTTTTATCTCATCTCAAGCCCTCATGCTACCAAAATATGCAGCTAGAATGAGTCATACAGGAGGCAGGCTGGGGACTGGGTCTCTGGCCAAACCAATCCTTCAAAGTGCTGTCAGCGGCATCTGCAGAGCCACAGCATCCGCACAGGCCTCCCTGTCCCCAGCTGGAGAAACAGCCGCAGGCCCAAGGCTAGCATCCACCGCCAGCTCACAACAGTGGATGCCACCCACACCTTGACTCGCCTCGGCATCTTCATCGAACAAGTCCATATCACCCCACACGTGTTGTCCCTCAGCCCCCTGCATGCCCTGGCAACCCGGAGAGGTGAAATGATTCACCTCCTATTATTCAGAGTGAGGGGAAGGACCTGCTACCACCCAGTCCTCAAGTTCTGGGTTGTTATAAATAGAGGGAAGGAAGTCAATGGCTTGGATGAAGGGACTGATTACTCATGCGTTCACTTGCGGATGAAGTAGGCGCTGAGGTCTGCTAGGTGCCAGGCACCCTGTAGGCTCTTTAATCACTTCTTACCTGTTAGCTCACACAGAGCACTTCTGGGGGAATTAGGGTTGCAAGTCTAAGCCAATGATGAGAAGTTTCCAATAAAACCCCCGAAATCTGTATAGTTGTTGAGGCTTATGCAGGAGGTGCGGCCACTGAATAGAATGGGTCACAGGTACCCTCTCTACACCTCTTTCAAATTGGTCAAACCCAAAGATCAGGATGTCCTAGACTCCCACAGCTTGCAGTCCTCACAACTCCTACACAGCCTCCTCCCAAAACGCAGTACAAGGAGGACAAATAAGGCAGTCTGATTCATTTCTCTGCTTCACTAGCAGTGAAATACAAAGAAGCGTTTTCAAAATTCTACAATATTGCATAAAACAAATATCCTGTCCTTCAACTGTGAGGACAGAAGGAGCCAGGCACTCCCCTGAACTATATGACGAAACTGAGGAAGCCAAAGACAGCCTCCTGAGGTCCAAGGAGAACAAGGTTTTCCCAAACCATCCCTTTGCATGGCCTAAATGCTAGGTATGCAAATTGCCTCTCACTGTCCCCTTTCAAGACTGTGTTCTCACTATATTTAGCAAGCTTATTATCCTCCCTGGACTGCTCACCTCAGAAGGAAAGCTGAAATCTAGTTTACGAGCACTCCCGGAAGGGAGGCCCAGTTCATGGAATCTCAGCTCACTCACTTGACTTTTGAGTTTGCTCAAGATGCTTCACCTACAGAACTCCTGAACTACTTTGCTGATGAATTCAGGCTGCCCATTTTCCAGATGAGGAAACAAGGAGAGAATGACCTTGGACTAGAACTTAGCATTCACTACTATCTCCTTCACTGGAGCCATGACCATTCTACAGAGAAAAATACAAATATGCCCTTTCCTTTCTCTTTGCTAAAAGGATGATAATCATAATCTCACTGCCTTATAATATCAGTTTAGAGAGCTGATTTCCCTTTCTGATTGATCCTTGGCAGCGAGAACCTATCTACCGTTTACCTCTGTGTGCCACTCTGTCCTGGTGAACCCACTTTGTCAATGAGCGAATGTGCTTTGCTGTTTTGGGAGGGGCTCCCTACTAAAAAGAAACTGTGGAAAACTCTCTTTCTCATGAACATAATATCACCCCTTAATTTACCAGTTGGTAAAAAAAAAAATGAGGAAAATATCAAAGCCAGAAAGAATCTCAGAGAACAATTAAATGAAATGCTACCTTTTGCAAATGAGATTAAGCTCAGAGACAGACTTTAAGGCAATGTGGTGGTTCTCACTGCCTGAAAACACACGGCCATGTGCAGGAAACACAGTCAGAGTGAGCACAGCAAATACCCCCTCAAGAGAGCGCACCCTAAGCCAGGACTTGCCCTACGTGAGGATTTCCCTGTGAGCCCAAAGTCATTTCTCACAGCTCTTCAGGATGGTTCCAGACCACCGACTTGCCCTCTGCAGCTTCACCATAAATAGACCCTCACCGCGTTCAGTCAATAAGTATTTATCAAGCACTAACTATATACCAGGTGCTATACTAGGTGTTAGTAAAATGGCAGACTCACATCTGCAATCCCAGCACTTTGGGAGGCCAAGGCGGGTGGATCCCTCGAGCCCAGGAGTTCAAGACCAGCCTAGACAACATGACACAACCCCATCTCTACAAAAAATACAAAAATTAGACGGGCCTGGTGGCGCATGCCTGTAGTCCCAGCTAGTAGGGAGTCTGAGGTGGGAGGATCACTTGTGCCCAAGAGATCGAGGCCGCAGTGAGCTATGATCATGCCACTGCACTCCAGCCTGGGCGACAGAGCTAGACCCTGTCTCAAAAAATAAAAAAGAAAGAAAAATAACACAATTCTAGGTCCTGCCTCATAGCTCTGAATATAGTAGGGAAAACACGCATTAAACAACTAATTCCAGGAATGATGATTGAATTACTGTTGTTACACAGGGGACCTAACCTCATATCGGGGAGAGAGTGAGGCTTCACTGAAGACCTGACCTATGTACTGACACCATAAGGATGAAGAGGGAGGAGTTAGGGAAAAGGGGATGGAGAAGTGAGGCAGAGAACAGAGACCCAGACCTAAGGCAGGGCAGAGCAAAAGCCAGGAAGGAGAAGGGCCTTGAGACTTGCTGTGTTTGAAAAATTACAAGATCAGTGTGGCCAGGAGAAAGTGGAATTATGTGAGATCTCCAGGTTTTAAAGGTGGAGAAAAAAAAGTACTGCAAAAAAGCTGTGGATGCCTGCCTGAGATCAAAAATTTCACTAGATTACTTAGGATAGACAAATATGCCTGCATAAATCTGAAACAAGTTAGCGGGTTGGTTTGAGTCTTGTTCTCTCCGGTTTACCACCTGTCTAACTACGGGTAAGTCACTTCACCTTTTCAAGCTTCAAGATACTCATCTCTGAAATGAGATGAATAATCATTCTTATCTTCCCCATTTTTCAAGATTGTCGTAAGAATCAAATGAGATGCAACCTGTGGATGTCATTTCATAAACTTCGACGCACTAAAACATCATTTCTTTTCATTACCAAATGCTTCTCAACCAAAATAAGCCATTCCTCACAAAACGGCTCCACATAAAACATTAACATTAGCGAAAGGCCTAAGAGCAAGCGATGACATATATAAAATGACAAAACACTGCACGCCTGAGTCAAGCTAGGAGCTCCTGCCTAACTGAAACTCACAGGCAGTTTTCTCCTTGATTCCCAGCCGAACTCTGAAACCTGGGGAAACCCAACCTCCAGGTCCCAAGGCTCCAGCCCAGAGGCGACACTGTTTTCTAGCACTTTCCTAACTCCAAGAGAAAAGCATGTAAACATTACATCCCAGAACCGAAGGCCTCTATACCCTACCAGTGGCTTCTTCACCACCGTGAGGGCAGCTATAAACAAGACTAATGGAGAAGGGGGAGTGCATTAAACCCATGGCTTGGCCAATTTCTCAGTAATAGGAGATGCCCTCTGGGCTACCAGGAGGTGAGGCAACAGGCGGATGTCCCACAGGCTCTGGTCTGCTAGCTAAACTCCCCCAGCTCTGTTTAGATAGCTCTTTCACCTCTAACCAACTTTCCACATCCACTGCTTCATTTTTCTGCTCTAGAGATTGAAGGCCTTGTTTCTGCAGTAACCATCCCCCTCCACCCTACCCATCACCACCACCACCAACAGCACACCTTGCCAAATTCAGCAAACCATGTGCACAGTTAACTGCAGATTTTTTTTTTAACCACTCAGTGAGAGAATTTCAGGGAACCAAATGTACACAGATGAGGTAAGTCATAGGTACAGAGTCTCAGGTTACTCAATTAATTGAGCACAGGTTCAAAGCATGCAAGTCCTTCCAAACACTCCTGGTTTCACAGGACACTCACCCCACTCTGCTCTGTCCCCACTCCCTGCCATCTCGGGCTCCTTGGCTGAGATCCTTGGGCAGATCAGCACTGGCCTTTCTTCCCAGGTCCCTGGGGCAGAGACAGGTGGAACTGTCTCGCATGTGTCTCCTGGGCTAATAGAGAAATGGGGTCCTTAACTATCTGGGACCTTAACCCTATAGCTTGCTATCTCACAGGTACCTATTAAAGTCTTCCCAGCCACAGTCCCCAAGCTAGCCTTTCTCCACAGGTGGCTCTTAACCCAGGGCCCTCCAGGCTCAACCAGATCATACCAGCCTTTCCAATGCCTCTGGGCACAGAGTTAAAAATTTCATCAAGGCCAGGCACGGTGGCTCACACCTGTAATCCCAGCATTTTGGGAGGCCAAGGTGGGTGAAACACGAGGTCAGGAGTTCGAGACCAGCCTGGCCAATATGGTGAAACCCCATCTCTACTAAAAATACAAAACAATTAGCTGGGTGTGGTGGTGCGCACCTGTAATCCCAGCTACTCAGGAGGCTGAGGCACAAGAATCGCTTGAACCTGGGAGGCAGAGGTTGCAGTGAGCCGAGATAGAGCCACTGCACTCCAGCTGGGCAACGCAGCGAGACTCTGTCTCAAAAAAAAAAAAACAAACAAAAATTCATCATGACACTACACCTCAGCTCACCAGCCCACCAAAGTCAGAAGGAAATCATCTCAGTATCCCGAAAATATTAAAATCCCAACTGAGGGCCCACCCATTGATTCACCCCCACATTTATTTCATGTAAGATTCACCCTAGTCATCTTCCCCCAGGGTTTCTACTCAACAGGCTAGTCTCTCTTCTAAATAATAGAGGTCACATCAGTTACCTTCTTCATTTAAAAAACCCCCAGAAAGAGGGGGAGATAATAAACAACATACTGGTCTCTACACGGCACAAATGCATTTGATATAGGTACATCTTTTTATTGCCCTTGTCAGCCACTCAGATTTGGGATATAATCACATCAGCCTGCCTTTCTGAGAATTCGTAGCTGTGTTTTGAATCTAATTCAGAGGACTGGAGATAAATCATTGTGAAGGGTCCTGATTTTCCAAGCTAAGAGCCTGCAGCAGCAGCAACAGCAATGGCATGCTAAGTTAAAAGGTCAGCCAAGAAGTGGGGGAGGTTTATATGCAAAGATGAAGACCACACGCCTGTAGTGTTTGTCTTCATGCCAATCTGGAGGGTTGAAGGGAAGAAAGACAGACCCAGCTACATCAAGGTAAGTCAACAAAAGCACAGGAAGCAAAGGGCAGGGCAGGGAGATGGCCCCACTGTTAAGGCACTGTTTACATCTTTCATTGCTAAACAGAATGTGCAGGGTCTGCACTCCACCTTAGCGAAGCCCGATACAAGTGCAGTGTTTGCGGAAGTCCAGATGAGAAGTGAAGCCACAGAGATCTGGTTCACCCTGTGAATAGCCAGCCTTCATTGACTAAGTGACTGACAGAAGGAGGCAACTGTGCAGAGGCATGCCCTAGAGCCAACCACCGGACCCACTTGGCCCTCCACTGTCCCCCTGGTGAGTTCCTACCTAGGAAAGAAGGACCACTGTCTCCTGACACTCAACTTGGCAGCAGCAGCCACCAATACCTAGGGTCTAGACCCAAGCCCTCCACTCTTGCTTTTATTGCCCTGTTTGCCATGCCTACACGAGCAGGTCTTTGCAGGAACTTCTCTCTTGGGTGAAGCAGAGGTTGCCTACAGGTGGGAAGAAGAGGCCTCGTCAAAGCTTGTGCTGTCTACACAGTAGCCAAGAGCCACATGTGGCTATTTCAACTTTAAATTCGTTAAAATTAAGTGAAAGACACTTCAAATCTTCAGTCACACTTGCCACATTTCACCTGCTCAATGGCCAGATCTGACTAGTGAACATGGTGAACAGCACAGACAGAGAACATCACTATCACAGAAAGATCTATTGAACAGTGCCACATCGGAGGGTCCAGGACGCGGCCAGGAAGATAGGATCTTCCAGCTCTTGGCTAGTAGCAGTGCTATGGGCATGGAGGTTACCATTATAATAAACAGTTACCCAGTGGATAACAGAACTTTGTAATTATTTTTTAACACACTATTGTACTTGTGATCGTTACACAGTCCTATTTTTATGGAACCCACCATAAAATGCACAAAGCTTTGGTCATTTTACAGTTAAAAAAAAACTGAGCATCTCACAATAACACAGGAGGAAACTCAAATCTTGATCTTGCTCAGCAGCCCACCCTGCCTTTTCTGGATTTTAGCTTCATCAGCCACTTCAGTGCTTGAAGGCCGCCCATGCCACTTCTTCGAAGGCCCAGGGTTCACAGGTCGATAAACCAATAAATTAGGTCGAAATTAACTGTGGCTCATTTTAAATTGAGGGAAATTGATTTTTGCATGTACGTGGCTAGACTGACTATACCATCTGCCAACAGTGTCTGGCATACCTAGAAAATGCATAGGAAGGTCCCATGCTCATCAACAGAGAATGCCTCACCCCCACAGCCCAGACCACCTCTGGAGAAATACTAATCCCCGAATATTCAAACCAAAAATGCAGTGAGCTCTCTTTTACTTTCCATCACATTTATTTAAATCCAAATAAATGGAGGAAAGGTCAATGTAATGCCCCCAGGTTTTAATACATTTTTATTCATTTAAAACATTTAATACATTTTTATCAACTCTCAATTATCTGCATCTGAATTATTGTCGCAAATTCTAAACTCCAAACTGCCTTTCCCTGAATACATTTAGGCCAGCCATTTCCCTTATCAATAGATCAAAGAATGCAAACTCATTTTAATATTCACCTGAGCAAAACTTAATTAGGAAGGTAAACGAATGCTTTAAAAAAAAGACTACATAAATACATAGCAAAAGCAAATCGATTATTTTTTGGATTACCTGCTCTCCAGATTATGATAAGACTGCCCCGTGTCCCTCCATTACAGTGGGTGGAACAAAGCTGGCTCCAACTATCTCTGCCCTGGGATTCAACAATGACACTATAAAGATGGCCGTCATCTCTAAGGAGGAACAGACCAAAATCTGACAATGAAATGTTCCTACAACATCCACCTTTTGCCTTGGGATGTTCGTTGCTATAAGGATCTGCCTCGTGGATCCCAAGTCTCAAAGCAATTTATTAAGCATACCATTAACTTCATTTTACAGAACATAGAGAAAACATTCTCAGACAGAACACAAATTAAAACCAAGATCCATGATCACTGTATTCTGATGCTCTTACAAGCCTGGACTCCACATCTCAAGGGAACTGTGCTCCAGCATCTCTCCAAGTTACAAGAGGGCTACATCAGGCTGCTCTCCTGCTCTGCAAGAACGCTTGAAGTGAAAGGAGAATGAGGTTTTTCTCACCTGGCCTGGAAAAAAAGTAATCATCTATTTTATATTATGATACTTCAGGTAATTTTCTAACAATTCACCATCATAATATCACAAATATAATTTAGAGCTAAAGTTAATCTCATTATTCAGGATACCAGGGACTACAGATAACAGGAAGCCATTTATAATTCAAGTTTACAATTTTATGTACATACGTGTTGTACATGCATAGACTGTTTCTGGAAAGATATACAAAAATATTGATAACAACGGATGCCACCCGGAAAGGAGCTCTGGGTGAACAGGGGGCATGAGAGGGAAGGAAATTTGTTACCACATACTCTTTGGAACAAATTTTGTTTTGTAAACGTGCATTACCTAATCAGACAGCTTTTTATTTCATCCCTCGAAATTCCACCTCCTTACTCTTCTCACCAACCCCTTTCCTCCATTCCTTCCACCTCGCAAAGCCTCCACCTTCTTTGCCTCTAACCATGCAAGCTATTTATGAACTAAAAGTGGCCAGAGACTGGGCACAGAGCTCCCTAAGAAAAGACGCCAAGTGGAACCAGGAAGAGCTTTTCAAGGTCACGTCCCTTATTGAGCCAACCCAAGGCCCCGAGCAACTCTTTAGCTACATAAAAGCCAACCTGAAGCAGCACATTCTTTGCCTTCTCATCTTATTCTGGAAGCACACAGGTCAAACATCCTAACTTCAGAATCAACCAGCCAATTCTTTCCCAAGCAAGTGTATCATGGAAGAATCTACTCAAAAGAGATCTAAAGCTGAACGGTATTCCACCCCCAAAGGAGACCCTTTGTCCCAGGGCCTTGTGCTGTAATAGACACTTTATTTTCAGTCTCAAATCAGGACACTGAATACTCCCTGGCTTCTAAAATGTAGGAATTATGAAGAGAGAGCTTGTTGGAAGGAAAATAAACCTGTAAATCCTGTTAGGCTTTGTGCTTTATTCCAAAGGATTTTTCCCCAAAACAATACCATTAGCATAAACCAGAATGATAGCCCTAAAAGGGAGGATTCTGTAAAACAGAATCCAAGCTCTTCATTGAAAATAACTCCCATATAGCACAGGAAAATCAGGGCTCCACTATCTGTAGGCCATGCCGCTTGCATCCTCACTACCGAATGAGCCATCTCATTTTCACTATCCATGTGTGGGTTCACTGTATTCCTCCTTACAAATACATTTTATATAATGTGAATGTGCTTCCTACCCTCTGGGCCTCTCTTCTTCCAGGTGCGTGGCTGGTCCACAAATACTCATTAAGGGCCTCCCAAGTGCCAGGGAAACACAAGAGAACTTGATCCATGCCCTCAAGGAGCAAACAGGAAGATGAGACAGTCGAGCAATTCTAACACAAGGCAGTAAGTGCTGCCTCCAAGCTCAGAAGAAACTCTTCCCACCATAGCCTGAGAATACCAAGAGGTATTCCTTGGATGTTAAAGAATGGAATAAGAGCTTCCCAGGCAAGGACAAGAGTTGGGGAAGATCATTTCAGGCAGAGGAAAAAGCAGGTATGATGGCGCAGACAGACAGAGCTTATGAGAAATCAGGAGGAAATTCAGCGTGGCATGAATTAGGGAATCCCTCTTCTTGGACCTGGCCTTTAAGAAGGGGCTCAACTTCTAAACTTTGCCTTTTTTTTTTTTTTTTAGATGGAGTCTCACTCTGTCCCCCAGGCTGGAGTGCAATGGCGCGATCTCGGCTCACTGCAACCTCCCCCTCCGGGGTTCAAGCGATTCTCCTGCCTCAGCCTCTTGAGTAGCCAGGACTACAGGCATCTGCCACCACACCCAGTGAATTTTTGTAGTTTTAGTAGAGATGGGGTTTCCCCATGTGGACCAGGCTGGTTTCAAACTCCTGACCTCAAGTGATCCACCCGCCTCGGCCTCCCACAGTGCTGGGATTACAGGCGTGAGCCTTGAACATGGGCAGAAAAGTCCTGATATCTGCCAGCAAATTATTTTCACCCCTACAATCACATTTCAGTATCATAAATGTGCCTTTAAGTAATCATGGCAGAAGCCGGTCTCCCCACCTTAGAGAAATTGAGGAGGAAAATGGTCAAAATAACCAAGCCTAGTTTACCCAAGACATTAGCGAAGCAGAGGAAAAAGGACCGACATTGACTCCAGCACAGGGCTCTTTCTCAAATGCAAGTATTCCCCTAGAAAGCCTTCCCTTCTCTTCTCCCTGAAGCTGGTGGCCTTAACATCGCCTCTAGGCCTGCTTCCTTCAGGCAGCTTCTGCTTCCAGCCCTAACCTGTGCTGCCAGTGTCCTCTTAACCTCACCCAAAGGTCAGAGGGCAAGAAGCTGGACAGTGTCTGAGCCCACCACCCCTTATCTCTCCATCTCCCATGCGCTGCATCTCACACAGCCCGTTATCACACCATTGTAGAGTTGTGGCTGGTTTCTTGTGACCACGTTTCCTGGTTCCCATCCTGGTACATTGACATGCCTGTATCTGCATCTGCTTGCTCTCCTCCTTAAATTGTAAATTTCCTAAAAGCAGGAATGAAATTTTATTCCCCAGCTCACTGCACCCCCATGGAACCACACTCAAGTCAAGCAGTACTGTTGGAAAACATCACCATTCCTTAGGTTTAAACGTTGAAGGGGAAAGTCGTGATTACAAAGTGGAACTTGGCTTAAGGCTAAAAGTAGGACCATATAATTTATTGTCACATCTTGACACTTTTGAGAGTGAAGGGGGTGCTATTCATAACCACCAGAGACAACTTAGACACCAGGTCTGCCCCAGGGAAACACAGAGGCAATGGTCATCCTTGCTAGAAAGATCATTCCAAATAGATGTTAGTTACTCCAGAGTTCCAAGAGGGGCACCTCAAACCCCTTCAGTCACCAATCTGTGCTTGCATTCTGAAGGGTCTGCACCAGATAGAACTTGTGGCAGAAAGCCCAGTACAGGGAAGTTCTTCCTTTTATCTGACTCAAATCCTTACAGATTCTAATTAATTCCACTTCTTATTAACCTCAGAGCAAGAGGCAACAATGGCATAGGAAGGCAGCCACAGAGAAGAAAAATCTCACCCTTGTATCCTCACCCTCCGGTTAGGAATTCCTCATTATGAGTTTGACTGCTAGTTCTCCATCCTTCAGCTGAACCAAACTCAATCTGGCCGGCCCAGAAACTCAAAAGCCCAGGGTTTGGGAGTCACTCCCAGTGAGAAAAGAGTTCATGTCCAACCTGCCCCACATCCCCTGGAGCTTTTCATAAACCAAACCCAAGAAAGAAATGGCACATGTACACATATTTTTGAAACCAGAAAGCTTTTTCCTCAACCTAAACTATAGCTTCAGGGGACCTGAGCACTGGGAGGGATTGTCTCCCACCAGCCCCCAACTCCCAGTTCCCAGAATGCTGATTCAAGAGCACAGCAGAGCTGGGCTGACTGGGGAGGCCCAATGAAGAAGTGGGCCACTCCTCCTCCTTCTCCCACCCTCCATCAGCCCCATGCTGGTGTCGCTGTTAAGAGCAAGGACCTTGATGACTTCTTTTTGTTCATACACATATTTGTCATATGGGGTGGGGACAGGGGGACAAGGATCTGGGCCCAAGAGGAACTGAGCATGCAGGTTCCTGCAGCCTGTGGCCACCATTAGTTACATGCCCTGGGGCACACATTCTTGCCCAGGGACCAATAGTGGAGGGAAATCCAACGCTCCCACCCAGTCACCACCATCCTTTCCCCCTTTATACCAGATCTATTTTATTTTAGAAAGGAGGTATTTCAGCAGCATTGCATAAAGACAGGGTGACTGCAATCAAGCAAAGGTCACTGAGACAATGCAGACAAAAACTAGAGAGCAGGCCACCTTCCCGGTATGACCTTGGACTAGTCACTTCACCATTCCACGCTTCAGTTTCTTCACCAACAAAATGACACAATAGGGTGATATGTTTATAAGGTTCGTCCTGGATCCAAGGGTTGAACATTTAACTCTGTATTTCCTGAAGAAATGGCTAAAGTGAAATTAGTGAGAAAAGGCAGAACTCAGGGTAATCTTTTATTAATAATTTCTACTTCAAAAGGAACAATTTGACTCTAGAAAACAAGTGTATTTACCCCCTCCTCTGGTCCTACTTTTTCTCCCCTACCGACCTTATACTTTTGCTGATGTCAATCTTAACTGCAGGACTGGGAGTCTCATGAGGCAATAACACGGTCAAATTAATTTTGCCAGTGCTGATCCTAACCTACAAACTCCATCTGCAATTCCTCGCAGTAAGTCTGACCATAAAAGTGAAATTCACGTTACTTATGATCTAATAAACCTATTGCCTGGGTAGAAATAAATCACTTATAGAATAATAATGCCCACCAAATTTCCTGCAGTCCTTTCAAATCTCCAAGTGCCATGAGGGGTATTCCTCTCCAGAATAAAGTTATCTTGACGGGGGTGGGAGAGTCAGCATCTTGAAGGGTGGGGAAGAAGGAATGGAGAGCATCTCACACCCTCGCCAAAAATTAGAAATTAAAAATTCAGCCTTTACACACGCACACACATACACACACCTCTTGTCTGACTGTACAGAGATAGTCGACAAGCTTTCAGGTTTGCCCACTTTTATTGTGCTAATAATGCTAAGTGTGGAAACCCCCACCTCGTGCTGTTCTGTGTAAGTGTACCGCAACTGCAGGGTGCTCGCCTCCACTGCCAACTGATGATACACTAAAGAAAGCCCGTTTTTTATCCAGATGTAAAATGAAGCTGCACCCCTCCTATACCTGCCGGAAACTACATCTCTCTGCACACACCCTGGGGTAATACGCACTGCACCCGGCGAGTTACCTGGAATACGTTTACTAAATCGACAGGAAGAAGGAAAGATCAATGCGATTCAAGTGCTGACGGTTGTACTCGTGAAGGAAAAAAACAAATGCAAGCCGGGAAGTCCCCAGTGGTGCCTGCACCTAGGAGGCGACTGCAACGGATGGATGCGGGGGTGAGGAAGTGCAGGGAGAGGAAAAAACTGGAGGGAGGCGGGTTGCGAAACTGCTCACCTGTCCGTACACCTTGATGGGCTCGGGCTGCAGGGCAGCGCTCCGTTTCCTCCGGAGCGGCTTCTCGTCCGCGCGGCTCGCCCCCCTGGCATCCCCGCGCTCCCACAGCCGCAGCTCGCGCGGGTCGCCCTGCACCACGAGGAAGCCCCGGTCCTGGGGCAAGGGCGCGCTGCCGCCGTGCAGCCTCTGCGTCCAGACTTCGCAGAGAGCTCCGGGCGGCAGCAGTGCGACCAGGGTGAATAGGAACGGGAGTCGCGACTCCCTCCTGCTGCTCCGTGTCGCCATGTTCGGGCGAACGCTACTGCAGGTGGCGCCGCCGCCAGGAGAGAATGTGCAGCGCGAGGCCAGGAGAGCCGCTGGGCCGGGACCGCGCGCGCCGCTCCCGGGGCTCCAGGCCGCCCGCGCCGCTCCGGGCCGCCCCGCTGCGCCCGCCGCCGCTGCCGCCAGGTCCCGCTCGGTTCGGCGCGGCGCCGTCACGTGTGAGGCTCGCAGCGCGTCCCCTTCGCGCACTTTCTGCGCTCGGCGGCCTCGGCGGCGACTCCGGCCCCTCCCTGGCGCGGGGATGGGGAAGTTAAGGCAGCGAGCGCCGGCGGGGGTGCGTCCCTTCCCTGGCGGGCACACCTCCTTGTTCTCCCTGCAGGAATGAAGAGTTGCGTGGGGCTCGCTCGTTTTCTCTGGAGTTAGTTGCCTCCTATACAGGGTCGTGTCGAGGTCGTCCTAAACCGTGGCCACTTTCCTGAGTGCACAGCCCGCAGTCGCGCCACAAGACCACCTCCTCCCGGCCCCGGCCTCATTCCCCACCTCCAGGGAAGAGTCCAGAGCCACAGAATTAGCTCCTAGAACGCAACCAACAAGAGTCCAGATGAACCCGCTGTATTGGGAAACTCACAGTTTTTCATCTACTCTGGGCACCACAACGTATTTGCAGGGGCCACAGCAAAAACTACCCTTGATCAAGCTACGTGCCCCCGCCTGAAGCACAGCAAATAAACATCCTGCACAGAGGCAGTAAAAACAAGGGTACATCTGACAAAGAATGCACCACACCTGGACAATTATTACACAGCTATACAGGGTGTGCTTGCACGCACGCATGAATACCTGTGCGTGGCACAGGGCCCCAGCGGCGGCTTGCTTATGATCCCTCCAAGGTGACCAAGCACTGAGCCACCCTGCCTCAGCAGTAAAATAGACATATTTACCAGTCCCTTCAACCCACAGCCAGGAGCTAGGCAAACACCCACAGAGGAGGGAGGACACACTTTAACCCTACATTCAGCTTGACGAGCCAAACTCTCTGAACCACAGGAGATAAAACTTCTGCCATGGAACTGCTAAGGTACGCCCAAGGAAAATATTTTTTTTGCAGGTTAGTGGGAGCAGCCAAGGTCTATGTACTACTGCAACCTTTCCTATTTCATTTTATGTTTCACTGCCCTCTGGACTCAGATCCTGGTTTTTGATAAGAATAAAGACACAGCAAGCAGGGCTGAAAGGGAGACTACCTCTATAGTTGCATACAAGCTGCTGTTCAGGGGAAGGAAGGGATGGTCAGTTCAATTTTCTAAAAACGTTCCTCATCTCCGACAAGCCACGGTAGCCCGATTCCTACCCCGGCCCACTCTAGTACTTTTCAGGTAGCTTAGCAAAGCCCCCTCCTCTACCCAGGACTACCACTGACAACCTGCCAGAGTCAGGCCAGCTTGCCTCATCTCCCTGAAGCCAGTATTCAACCACCCTACCCTACCCCATGCCAGACTTGCTGGGGACCTCTGCCTCAGGTTCTGCACTCTCCCACCTCCTCCCAAACCCGATTTTCTCCCCAAGTCAGATGATGTCTTTCTGTCCATCTCAACATAATTACAGAACCATCCAGTTCTCCCCACCAAGCAAATCATGCATTCTCTATGTTAACCACCCTGCTTTGTTCCTTATACATTGTATACAGGTATCAAAATATCACACTGTGCCCAGTGTGGTATTATTGGGGTGCCTTCATCCTGCACCCCAACTTTGATGTTATTTCAGAGGGATGGAGGAAGTGGTAGCTTGTTTACAACCCAGAGCTGGTTTTGAAGCTGAGAGGAACGCCTTGCTCATATTGTGCAATTCAGCTCTAACTCATATATATAACATATATATTTATTATATACTTATATATGTCAATTAAAAATAATAATTCAAACAATCATGCATCCTCCAAGAAAGCCACTGAACCGCTGTCACCTCCCACCCCTCATCTAGATCAGCTCTGTCTGGTCAGCATCACCTTACCAGGAATGGACAACCCCATGGTCTCTCAGGACCAGCAGCAAAGATATCTCTACTCCCATTTAGCCCTCAAAGGAAAATGAAGGCAATATGGCTAAAGTGAGAACATCCTGTAGATGATTCAATTATTGGGGTTTTTCCAACATATATTTAATGAGAACCTTCTCTGCAAGAGCAAGTGTCAGAGTCCCAGCAGAAAACAGAGACAGGAGTCTCCTAAGTGTGGATTTGAAGATGGGGATCTGTTTGCCCACACAAACTGCTGGCTTAAGGTTCAGATGGCCCCTTGCACAGAAGGACTAGTAGGGCAGGGCCAGCTACTTGCTCATTTTGATGTTGATTTGCA
This sequence comes from Pan troglodytes, assembly GCF_028858775.2. NCBI lineage: Eukaryota > Metazoa > Chordata > Mammalia > Primates > Hominidae > Pan > Pan troglodytes. The sequence goes on along the minus strand of NC_072407.2, from coordinate 123,400,192 downwards.
ACTTGAATGCTAGAGAATTGGTAAGAATATTCAAACATGGTTAATTAACTCCTTGCAAGCCCTCCTATCTAATCATTATCTACATTCCAAACCATTCTCAGGTAGATAATCAGCAACCCCCCAAGACTGTGCCTGCTGCACAACTGCAGAACGCAGTGGAAGACACGCTGAATTCTGAGTCAGAAGGTTGACTTTCTAGCTGTGGGGACTTGGCCAAACCTCCTCAGAGCTTCAGTTTTCTCATCTGTAAAATAGAGATCTTAATCCCTACCAATCTCACAGGACTGCTGAGAGTATCAGATGAGGTAAGTATATGAAATAGCTGTGCAAATGTGTGTGAAGGCCTCCAGAGAGAAATAGTGCATGCAGGTGGCATTAGAGACATAGATTCTAGTCCTGGCTTTGCAACCAAATTATTATGTAATTTTTTGTCTTGATCATCTTGCCTCTTACGATTTCTTCATAAGTTAAATGAAAAGACACCTTTCAGCCCTGACCACTCCCAAACCTTCAGGACCCCCACTGGGTCGTGAGATAGGAGCAGCCACAGGCAAGGTCACCCAGGACAGGAGTTAGAGCTGAATCGTGCAATATGAGTGAGGTGTTCCTCTCAGCTTCAAAACCAGCTCTGGGTTGTAAACAAGCTACCACTTCCTCTATCCCTCTGAAGTAACATCAAAGTTGGGGTGCAGGATGGAAGACAGTACCATATCCCCCTCTGTCCCATCTTGCATGGCCTTGCTCGGATGCTGCCCAGCATCATGACGAAAATAATCATGCACGGAAATGTAATGATAGACTCACAGCTGTGTATAAAACAGTCTTAAGCCTGTTGTCAGACTTTAAACTGCCCTCCTCTGTCCTACTGCCCATCTTAGGCCACTGGAGATGGAGGTAGAGGACAAACACACGGAGGTCACAGTGTCCTACATTTTTATCCAGGTGGAGTCATGTTTAAAATAGCAGCAAGGACAGCCACGAAGAGGAAAAAACTCCCCAAAGCCTAATTTGACTTCTTTCTGTTCTTTCTCTTCCTGTGGCCTTCTCACATGCTCACCTCCTGGCTGGTCAACTTCTATTCATCCTTCAGGTTTCAGAGCAGCCTCCTTAGGCACCTAGGCTAGGTTACAGCCCTCACTCTAAGGCTCTAGTCCCCTGTAGCCTTTGATCCTTCCTCTCTGGTCACTTGCTTAATCTCCATCTTCCTCTTAATCTACAAGCAGCAGAATGACAAAACCAGTCTATCTCATTCAAGTCTAGACGCCCAGTGCCCAGCATACTCTTGGCACATGGTGGCACTCAATGATATTTATAGGATGCATGCATTTACATGAAGGTGAGAAGTGACACCACCTTTGTCCTGGTGGCAATGGTTGGTTAAGGGGCCAATGCAGTTGAATCTCAGATCTTTTCTTACCACCATCTGCTTCCCACCTCGTTTTCTCCCCCAAAGCAGGCCTCTCTGAGTCACGCAACCAGACCAGAGTCATTAAAGCAGAAAAGGGACTTCCCTGCCCTTAGGATAGTAAACATTGTTCCCTCTTCCTTGTTACTTTGGCCAAATAGCTACCATTTACCTCACCAGCTCAGGCAAAATAGAAATACCCGCCTGCCCTCAAAGAAATAACTCCTTCTCCTGCTGTTGCCAAAATCTACTTCAGTTAGGAAAGCGTCCAAGATAATTGATGAGGTTTAAAATACAAATGCACCCAGAGCATAGAATAAGTAACTTATATTCTCACTCTTGATTAAATTAAATCCAAAGAGGAGTTTCTGGAAATAGCAGTAAGTTATTTTGCATAGCAGTGATTTACATTTGCATAACATTCTAACAGCATTATCTATCTCATTCCATCGCACAGCAACCCTTTGAAGTGGGCCAAAGCGAGAATTATTGTCACCCCCATTTTACAGACCTTAAGCATTGAAATTCAGAAAGGAAGACTATTTGCTTTGCCTAAAGTTAAACAGGCTTGCTAACTTACTGTTAGTAAGGGATAAATTTGAACCCAGGCTCCCTTTTTCTGCCACATCTGATACCTCCCTTAGGAAGAGAAGAGCTGGTATTTCAAGTCCTGGGTATAGTGGAACAGCGGGAACTAGGGCAGAAAGAAGGAAAGGGAGTGGCTGTAGGCCTCACCTCCTTCACAACTCAGCCCTGCCTTAACCAGCGCTGTCTCCCTTCCTAGGTACCTAGCCTAGGTGCGATGCTGTATCTGCTTGACCCTCACGCCCTGATTGGGACAAGTTAGCAGTAATGTTACAGTTACAAAGCTCACAAGTCCAGTCCTGTTTTCTATACTTTTCTAGGAGATGAATTTAGCGAGGGATTTGGTTTCCAATGTGTTTCAAAACCTGTGAGAGAGCGCAAGTTTTAGAAGGTCCCTCGGACAGGCACAGTGACTTATGCCCTTAATCCCAGCACTTACAGAGGCCAAGGCGGGAGGATCGTTTGAACCCAGGAGTTCAAGACCAGCCTGGGCAATGTGTCGAAACCCCATCTCTACAAAAAATACAAAAATAAGCCAGGCATGGTAGCACATGCCAGTAGTCCCAGCTACTTAGGAGGCTGAGTGGGGAGGATCGCTTGAGCCCAGGAGGTCAGGGCTGCAGTGAGCTGAGATCGCACCACTGCCCTCCAGCCTGGGTGACAGAGAGAGACCCTGTCTCAAAAAAAAAAAAAAAAAAAAAAAAAGCCCTCAAGTTTTGGTTCCACTGTTTACCCTTGTCTGGCCTTCATCCCTGCGTAACTCAACTTCCTGAACTTCTAGATCAAGAAAGCATTTAGACCTTTCTCACAAAGTGTGTGAAGCGGGAACCTAGAAGTTTCTTATAATTATGTAGACCCAAGGACAAACCTCCTGACATAAGACAATGGGTTGCTGAGGGTCCCTAGGAAATTACCTCTTTCCCTGGGAATATAGAGGAGTAGGACTCCCCCTCCTGGGTTTGAAGTGAATGAGAGGAACTTAAGCTGAAGATTATTTGAATATCCCCGTGTACTTACATATCAAGGCTTGTATCTTCTTCCCTTGAGGCCTTTGCTGTACATTCACTGGGGATGCATGCATTAGGCACAGACGAGCCTGGGGATGTGACCAATCAGCTTGGACACAGCACAGTTGAAATGTGATGCTTTGTTTCAGCAGATGCCTCTGCACTCTCTTAGGGCCAGCAAGACAGGGAAAGCAGACAGTCAGACTAGCTTTTTGGCCCACGTCTCCTGGATACTTTCCTTTCTTTTTTTTTTTTTTTCTTCTCTTAAGACAGAGTTTCTGTCACCCAGGCTGGAGTGCAGTAGTGCGATCTCAGCTCACTGCAACCTCCACCCCCTGAGTTCAAACAATTCTCCTGCCTCAGCCTCCCGAGTAGCTGGGATTATAGGCATGTGCCATCACACCTGGCTAATTTTTGTATTTTTAGTAGAGACGGGGTTTCACCATGTTGCCCAGGCTGGTCTCGAACTCCCGTCCTCAGGTGATCTGCCCACCTCAGCCTCCCAAACTGCTGGGATTACAGGCATGAGCCACCATGCCTGGCCTTCTCCTGGATACAGTCTAACAGAAACCTAGGATCCCCCAGAGCCCTTTTCCAGTCAGAACAGATTGAAATGCTCTCCCCTCTGGCCTTGTTTATTCATTAACTAAAAGGCCACTTCTTGACCTCTTCCTGGATTTCCCCCAACTACTCCTAGAGGCCCTGAAACTTGCTTTAGGCCTCTTTTCAGATGTTGATCATGTTCTGCCTTCCATTAGAGCAACCATTTTGGTACTTATCTCCTTTTCTAAATTGTAATGATGTCTTGGAGTCTATTCCCCTGTCTTGTACTTAACAGAGACAGAGTAGATCCTACAGAATTGAAATAAAAGTGAAGGGAGTGGTGAGAGAGAATTACCCCCACCCCCGCTCCTCACACCCTTCGGCAGTTGGTTCTGGAAGGAGGAACAATTTTGAATCAATGCTCTGGGGAGACTGAATTTTTCATTCTAGTTTTCACTGCAAAGAATGGCAGAGAGGCCTCTGAGGGCCTGTCAGCACCAGGGCAGCCAGCCTGAGCAAGAAGGGGGTCCTTTCCCTGCAACATATTTTTATGCATGTCCTAGTCATCATCTGCCCAATAATAGGTCCAAATGCCTATAAAGGACACAGCCACTAACTGCAAGGAACTTGAGAAAGAGAAGAAAGATAAACATGAAACTAGCAGAAATATGTAAATACAAAAAGAATTCTGTCTTGAGGGGAAAAAAAGATGAGTACTGGCTTTGGGGAGGGTGATAGGCAAACTCTCTGGAGAATAAGACGTTATGGGCTGTGGTTTCAGGTGTGTGTGTGGAAGTTGGAACGGGACAAGCGGAGAAGGCTAAAGTGCTCTGGTTCCAGGAGGAAGCAGGAAGTTATTTTCAGCGTCTGAGAAGGAGGAAAGGTTTCAGGGTAGAGTGGCGGCAAGGTAGGGTGTGGGAACAAGTAGGCGGGGTGGTGCCTGCTATGGGAGGCTGGGAAGGCCAATGGAGAGAGACACCAAAGGAGAGCTGTGGGGACAGCAGAAGCTGGGGTGGAGCACCCAGCTCGTCCCTTTCAGCACTGTGGTGCAGGGATCCGTGGAGGCTGTGCAGCCAGGGGCTCTGAGAAGCGCTTCTTCCAGCACCTGTTTCACCAGGGCCACAACACGTGTTCCAAATGCCACTTTTGCCCATCTCCTGCTACAGCTCAGGAGAAGTGGGAGGACCTGTGTATCATGCATATAATCTCCCAGAGGGTGCGACAGATCATATCTCTCACTGTGCGCCTTCTCTAAATCCATCACCCTGGAAATTTTACGTGGTGTCATCAGCTGAATTAACACCTGTTAAAATCATCATTCCCACCAGACTCAAAACTGCAAGTGCTTTTAATGAGGCTCCACATAAAATAATACATTTTCTCAGAGCCCTTAAATTACATTAAATCCTCCACACCAAATAAATTATTGAAACTGCGATTAGAGTTTGGATCATACCAACAGACCTGCTCGGAGGCAAATTTTCAAACTGCCCAACCACCTAAGCAAAGAGGTGAGTGAAAAATTTGTTCCTTTTCAATGGTTATTTCAACAGAAGCTTCAGTGCTAAATTAGCAGTGAATTTTGTGTATGAATTTTCTTTGAAATCTAACATTATGTAAATGAAAAACCCAACACAGCACAAATTAAGACTATTCTTAATTCTAAAAGGCTGCTATTCTGTGATAATGACGCCATGGAATACTTACAGTCTGCCAACCATGGAGTGTGGTTCCTGCTCCCCCATCTGTCTTGGATGCCTCCCAGCAGGGGGACACCCACCGTGTCCTCATTTCTTTATCCTGCCCACTGAAGTCAGATCCTGTCCACCCTTCCGCCCCTCTTCCACCTCATAATTTAATCTTGCCCAGATCATTTAATCACCTAAAATGGAACCAGAGATTGAAATGGGCTTAACCTGCATCCATGTGCAGTGTAAAGTACTAGAGGCGTGACGTCAGAAGCCCATTCACCTGGGTTTATATCCGGCTCTGCCAGAGACCTGCTGGATCTGCTCAGGCACTTTCTCAGAGCCTAAGTTTCTTCATCCGTAAGTAAATATGAATTACCTACATCTGCAGGTTTAAAGGATTAATTGAGATTTTACATGTCAATGGTTTAGAAAGTGAACGCCTGGCACATAAAACTTGTTTAGCTAATGATGCCTATTGTTATTGAGCAAAGCTCGGGTTAGGTATTGTTGGTAAATCAATTTGGCCATTCAGCAATTTTTGGGTTTTTATTCAGGTTTGTACATGTCCCTTCAACCTCACTACCAGGTGATATGTTGCTATAAAAACTGAGATTAGTTTTTATAAATTAAACCAGGTTTCTCTCTCTCTCTCTCTGACACACAGACACACACACACATGCACGCACACACACACACACATTTCTTAGCAAGCAGGCTAGAGGCCATCACACATCCTGTACCAGAAGGCTCAGGGCACCCCTAAAACCCTTACAGGAGAACCTAGACCCCAAACAGATGGAGCAATGTTCTGAGGCCAGGATCCACCAAACTCCTGGTCAAATCAGAGAACAGTTTCCCTTTAAGTGGAGAGACAAAAGACCAGATGAATTCAACAGCTCTGGAGGAGGAATCAGCCTGCTGGGTCTGCTGGATTCTTACATCTTGTCCAAGCAAGCCCACTCCAGCTATGTTTCTTGAGCAGCGCTAATTTCACCAGTGAAAAATAATAACTAATATTCCTTATGCTAATTTATACACCTTCTGATTCAAATGTACATGATGTTCTCAGCGCAGCTCCCTGAAAAGCTTGAATTCCTGACCAGGATGCTTTAAGTGCCAATCACATTTAGAGCATGGATTTCTGATGAAGTCCCTTCAAACGTGAGCTGTACACCCCTAGCATGGATTAAAGTTAATTTATACACATATACACAACTCTGTTTATATTGAAGTATTTAAAATCTACTACAGACAATATAGCAACTATGAATAAGGAAAAGCTTCCAACATCAATGGAACAGGAGAGTGGTATAAAACCATGGCTTTTCCTTCAGTGGGAATATTCATGCCTTAGGTTCTTGTCTGTTTGACATGGCATTGTGAGAATTTATTTTAGATATGCCACTGTAGACAGCCAGATTTTACTGTGTTTGTTTGGCCAGCAACCTGGGGCAGTCATTTGTCCTAATCAGGAATTCATGCCTCAAGGGTGGTCAGCTAGCACTAGAAAGTCCAACCCTAGCTCCAGGGTAGCTCTAAATCTCAATCAATGCAAGTGATTTTTTACTAATTAGCATAACGAATGTTGAGAATGAATTTTCATTAGTAGCTTGTTAGTTAGATTAATAAGTATTAGAAACGGGCTGTCATTAGTAAAGTCAGAAGTATTCAAGACATATGGCTTGTCAAAAATGTCTTATAGACACTCTTTTCCATCCCACATCTTCATGTCCTCTAGCCTCAGAGATGCCAATTGAGTCTTTTTTTTTTTTTTTTTTTGAGACAGAGCCTCGGCTGGGCGCGGTGACTCACGCCTGTAATCCCAGCACTTTGGGAGGCCGAGATGGACGGATCACGAGGTCAGGAGATCAAGACCATCCTGGCTAACACGGCGAAACCCCATCTCTACTAAAAATACAAAAAATTAGCCGGGCGTGGTGGTGGGCGCCTGTAGTCCCAGCTACTCGGGAGGCTGAGGCAGGAGAATGGCATGAACCTGGGAGGCGGAGCTTGCAGTGAGCCGAGATCACGCCACTGCACTCCAGCCTGGGCGACAGAGCAAGACTCCATCTCAATAAATAAATAAATAAATAAATAAATAAATAAATAAATAAATAAAAGAGAGAGAGACAGAGCCTCACTCTGTCACCCAGGCTGGAGTACAGTGGCACCATCTCAGCTCACTGCAACCTCCGCCTCCCAGGTTCAAGCGATTCTCCTGCCTCGGCCTCCTGAGTAGCTGGGACCACAGGTGCGTGCCACCACGCCCAGTTAATTTTTGTATTTTTAGTAGAGACGGGGTTTCACCATGTTGCCCAGGCTGGGCCCGAACTCCTGACCTCAAACAGTCCACCCACCTCGGCTTTCCAAAGTGCTGGGACTACAAATGTGAGCCACTGCGCCCAGCCCCAATTGAGTCTTAATCCCTAGCTCTTCCTGTGTCCTTGGGTTTAAGGATTCTAGTTGCTCGTTACCAACCATAAGTTTAACTGAATGCCGACTCTGGAATGTCGCATCTGCGTCTAGTAAAGCACATTCAAGTAAGGTGCAATGAAAGCACCTCAAAGAGCTGAGAGACTTCCTATGCCTTCTTGCTAATAAATATTTACTTAATAAACATCTGCCTGTATAGCAGAATCTGGTGCAAGGTTTGCTATCATTAAAATCTGGCAGTGAGGTTGTGGAGGATTAACTAAAGCTTACATGCTCCAACTTGGCAGCTACTCTGTCTATCAAAAATAACTAATGATTGGGCATGAATAAACTTATCTAGGTCAATTGCAATATATTACTAAGTGCTCCTGTTGGAAAACTAGGGTAAGAGTAGGGGTAGTGGCACACGGGTTTTTAGGATCAGTGGATTAGTTGGGATAAAACTTTAGCTGCATGCCACAGAGACCCAAAATGATGGTGGCTTACACAAGACAAAAGTGTGTTTCTCCCACACATTAGCTGGTGTCTCTGCTGTAGCTCCATGCAGCTGTCGGGAGTTCAGGCTCCTTCTGTCTCATTGCTGTGCCATCCCAGGGTGCCTCCTTTGTCTGTATGATCCACAATGGCTCACCAGAACATCCTCAAGCCACTCAGTGGGAAGGAGAAAGGGCACAAGCCAGTGCATACACATCACTTCTGCTCACATCCCATTTGCCAGAACTTAGTGTCATAGTCACACCTACCTGCAAGGGATGCTGGGAAATAGAGGCCTTATTCTTTTTTTTTTTTTTTTTTTTTTTTTTTTTGAGACAGAGTCTCACTCTGTCACCCAGGGTGGAGTGCAGTGGTGGAATCTTGGCTCACTGCAAGCTCCGCATCCCAGGTTCTCACCATTCTCCTGCCTCAGCCTCCTGAGTAGCTGGGACTGCAGGCGCCCACCACCACGCCCAGCTAATTTTTTTTTTTTTTTTTTTTTTTTTGTATTTTTAGTACAGATGGGATTTCACTGTGTTAGCCAGGATGGTTTCAATCTCCTGACCTCATGATCTGCCCGCCTCGGCCTCCCAAAGTGCGGGATTACAGGCGTGAGCCACAGCACCTGGCCAATAGAGGCCTTATTCAAAGCATTCATGTACCCACTTACAAATCAAGGGTTCTTTTCCCTTTAGAAGAAGTGGAAAACAATACCAAGAACAACCAATAGTTATTTCCAAAATCAGAAAGTAGTAATGGAGATAATGGGCCTAAAAATTAGTAGGCAAGCTCTGTTCCTGGGTCTCGCTTCTAAAACATTGAAATACTTATATCTCCATTGGTAAGTAGTTACTTCTGCAGCCAGTAGGGGCAGAAAAGGAGTGATCCCTTTCCTCACCCATCATAAGGGCCACAGCCAACACTCCTATAACAAAAGACAAGTTAGCAAGAGAAAAGCATAACTGTATTTAATCATAATTTTATGTGACACAAGAGCCTTCAGAAATCAAGACCCAAAGACCCAGGGAAGACTGTCTACTTTCATGGTTAATTTTGATGAAGAATGGACAGCTACGTAGAAATGCGACTGGACAAAAGGGTATAATCTAGTGGTAATAGACTGAGAAGGGAACCCCAGCAAGTCTTGTCTGTTCAGATTCTTCCTGACCTCCTTCCTCCTGAGTATGGAAAGGGACCGCTCTTGAATGAAGGTCTTCAAGAAAGAAGTTTTAAGGGAGAATATGATCTTTCCAGGCTCATGGCTTGCTTTGGGAGAAAGAAATTCTAGTTTCTGTGACCCACCTTGGGAAAGAGGAATTCTGGTTTCTATGAGTCAGGAGAGAAAGAGGGACAAGAGACAGGAGGGCAAGAACTTGTTTCTGAGGCTGCTGGTGGGGCTTTCCCATCTTCTTTAGTTCAAAGTCTCAGCATGCCATCCTCTGGCCCTCTGGAGGTTTTTATTTGTTTGTTTATTTATTTATTTAGAGACAGGGTCTCATTCTGTCGCCCAGGCTGGAGGGCAGTGGCATGCTCTCGGCTCACTGTAACCTCCGCCTCCGGGGTTCGAGCAATTCTCTTGCCTCAGCCTCCCGTGTAGCTGGAATTACAGGCCATGTAGCATCAGGCCCAGCTAATTCTTATACTTTTAGTAGAGACAGGGTTTCACCATGTTGGCCAGGCTGGTCTCGAACTCCTGACCTCAAGTGATCTACCTGCCTTGGCCTCCCAAAGTGCTGAGATTACAGGCATGAGCCACCATGCCCACCCTGGGGTATCATTTCCTGAGCCCCAGCAAGCTCCTGAGCACTACCAAATCCCATTGTCCCAGGCACCATGCCTCCCCACCCAGAACACTGTGAACTTCCCCCAGAATCCAGTAACTAGAAGATTAATGAACGTCTGGTCCACTAGGGGCCTCCTAAACTCTCATCCAGCCCAATGGCCTGTGTCCATTCTGATTGGCCAAAGCCCTTGTCTTACTGATTTTTAAAAAATTCAAATATAACTTGTGGCAGCAATGTCTGGAAATCATATTTTATGCAACAGTTGAAGAAATGAGATATTTAACTTAGAATAGAGGAGATTTAGCAGAGGGCCAACTCAGCCATTATCTTTAAACATTTACATTAATACTCACCGTCTTTAAATGTTATTGTAAGTGCCTGTTATGTGCCAGGATTGGATCTGAACTCAGTGCTGTATTTGTGCTCTCTCAGATTCTCAAAGCAATCCTGTATGGTGAGAATTATTTTTATTTTACCGACAAAACTGCTGAAGATCAGAGACATTGAGTTACTCATAGAAGATATACAGACAGAGCCAAGATTCAAATCCCTTGGGTGTCTGGCTCCAAAGTGGAAATTTTCTCCACGGTGCCAAAGGACTCATAAACAGAATGTACAAAGGACTCTTACAAATCAATAATAAAAGGACAATCAATTTTTTTAAACAAGCAGAAGACTTCGATAAACACCGCATGTAAGAGAATGTATGCATGGCCAATGAGAACATAAAAAAGATGCTCAGTGTTGTTGGTCGTCAGGGAAGTGCAGATTGAAAATGCAATGGGATACCACTACACACCCGCCAGAATGGTTAAAATTTAAAAATTTTAACAGTACCAAATGTTAGAGAGGCTGTGAAGCAGCAGGATGTTTTATGCATGGCCAGCAAAAGTATAAAATGGTAGAGCCATTTGGAAAACTGGCATTTTCTCATAAATATTCACCTATCATGTGATCTAAAAATTTCAAAAGAAATGAAACTATATGTCTACAAAAAAAGTTGGATAAGAATATTCATTGTAGCTTTATTTCTTTTGTTGTTGTTGTTGAAACAGAGTCTCGCTCTGCCGCCCAGGCTGGAGTGCAGTGGAGCCGTCTCAGCTCACTGCAACCTCCGCCTCCCAGGTTCAAGCAATTCTTGTGCCTCAGCCTCCCGGGTAGCTGAGACTACAGGCACGCACCACCACACCTGGCTGATTTTTGTATTTTTAGTAGAGATGGGGTTTCGCCATATTGGCCAGGCTGCTCTCAAACTCCTGACCTTGTGATCCGCCTGCCTCGGCCTCCCAAAGTGCTGGGATTACAGGCATGAGCCACCGCACCTGGCCATGGCTTTATTTCTAAAAGCCAGACTTTGGAAACAATGCCAATATCTATCAATAGACTAAAGAGATAAATTGAGATTTTTCATACTGTGAGATATTGCCCCACAATAAAAAGGAGCAAACTATTAATGCATACAACAACGTAGATGAATCTCAACAATATTATGTTAAATGAGAAGCACCAGACACAAAAGAGTACACACAGTGAGTGACTCCACTTATGTGAAGTCTAGCAACAGGAAAAACGCATCTATGGAAATAGAAATCAGAATAGTCATTGCCTGTGAGAATGTAGAGGGAGGGTGGGCCACAGGAAAGGAGCACGGGAAAATTTTTTGGGTGATGGCAATTTTCACATTTTGATTAAACAATTACGTTTAATCAAATTATACACTTAAGGTCTGTGTATTTTACCATATGTAATTATGCTTCGAATAAAAATAAAATAAAGGGATGAAATGAGTTGCTTCTTCCAGTATTATGCCTTGGCACTGGAAGTATTTAAGCTAGACTAATGCTTATCAGAGATATTGTGGACGGTTCAAATTGGGAGTTCTGATTAAGTAATAAAAAAAAGCCCTCAGATTTTAAGACTTCGGTGTGATACTTGATATGTAATGCTGAACTAATCATGTATTTCGGAAAAGGCAAAACCTGCATTCATCTTCTATTTTGGAGAACTCCACGTAGATGTGGAAACTTATGTTACCGAAAACTTTCTTGAACCTGTTTATTTTTCTTTTCTGAAATTCTTCCCCTATTTACCATTACCTCTAAGTACTTGCCTCCTGAAACGCAAACCTTTAGCCACTCTATGTTCCTATATCTTAGAACATGTGGTGTTTGCACATTCCCTTTGTTAAACATCCTCCCTACTCCCACTTCCCATCAACTTCTGCCCTTCCGTGAAACTACACAGAAGTCAAATGCACCAGTAAGACTCCCCTATAAGCCCTGTGGCCCACAGTTTTAGTCTATTTTTGAGTCTAGATTACCTGTAGTATAGCAATTATCCCAGGCTAAATGATGCCAAGGTCCCTTCCAGCTCAAAGAGTCTGGCTCTTTGAACAGGGGAATCTGGGCTTGAAGAATGAAGAGAAACAACCAAGCCATCAGCAGTAGCACCTTCATCAGGTTCTACATGAGGTAGACTGAATGACAGAATATGACCTGGGTCATTTCTGTGAAAACTATATTACTTAGAATTAAGTCAGAAGTTTCAATCCCAGCTGATTAATAAGAGAACCAGTTGAGATTGCCAAACTTGTTCAGACTTGGAGACTTGCCATTTTGGAGCTAGATGAGAAAGAATTCAACTCAGTGGTTGCATAAGAATGGGTCTGTGCAGATGACATGGAACATGGTGGGTTGAAAGAAAATGGGTGAATAAAACCCTAGGCTAAGTGCTGAAGCTAATATTTACTGATCACTCTCATGGAGTCAGATCCTATGCTAAACACTTTGTCCATTCATCTTATTTAATCCTCATTGTGACTCTCTGTACAGAGGCTAAGTAGTGTGCCCAAGGTTTCACAGCTAGTAAGTACTAGAACTGGGTCTCATTTCCAGGTCTATTTGACTGCAAAGTCCATATTCTTGCTCACTAGGCTCTAGTAAGTCCCAGAAAGGAATTGCCAAAATCATTTAGCCCTGTTTCTCGGTTCCAGGTACCTCAGCCACCCCAAACTGGCGAACTCCTTTCCCATTATTTTTAGGATTACTGGGAAGAGAGGTCTGCAGCATTCCTCAGTAACCTGTCTCAGTGCCTCTAATATCTGCAGCAAGAACATTCTTCTTTGTGTTTCATCTGAGTCCTCCCTACTTTTGTTTTATCATTCATAGGTGAGATAAGGCTCCGTTTATACTTATAATTTCAGTGAAAGCAGGAGGCTGCAGAAACCACTGCAGTAAGAACTTTAAATATTCTAGTGCATCTTCTGTTTGTCTGAGAGTTGTCAGGTTCCTCTAGCAGTGCAGTCTGGAGCCATATGAGGGGAGATTAATGAGGGGACATGGGGGGTCAAGAAGCAAATCTTCATTAAAGAGATCAGGAAATGGGTTTGTCCTCATTAAGGCATAATTGCAGCAGACCATAGAGCATAGTGGAATATGAAGCTGTGGTTTAGCCAAGGAAAATGCAAGGAACAAATCTGATAGACATGGGAAACAGGAGCAGGAAACCGTAGCACTGTTAGGCTGAAGTTGTGTAACAGTCTTCTCCCCGTGGTCATTTTGACTAAATCAACTAAAACCATGTCTAATATATTTAGCACCTATGAGGAACTCATTTCTCCTCCCTCTCCTCTTCTTCTTGTGTGCATGTGACTGGCTTACTGGACAACCTTTATTTCAAAAGCAGTGTTGTGAGAACCCAGAATATGGCTCTTGCTCAAGAGCCTCTCCTCAATCCTGAGTTGTAGCCCAACACATCACAGATCACTGAGCTGGGGTGTGGGAGGTCCTCAAGCTCTTGTCCTAAAGCTGGTAGAGGGCAGAGCTCAGATATGAACACAGGCAGTTGAGCTCCAGAGCCCGTGCCCTTAATCACTTCATTGCTCCTCAGTTGATTTGTGATCGTGATATCCCTAATCCCCTGACAAAAGAGAAGTACCCTTGGAGATCTAGCCAGTGGTTTACAACCATTTGAAAATTTCAAGCAGCAGAACTAGATTTATTACAATTAAAACCTGACATGGAACCTCAATGTATGAAACAGACAAAAGCAGATGTATGGTACTGAGGCTGCAGGGGGCCCAGGGTTTCTAAAGCCCTGCTTGCTTAACTCTGCCAATCCCTAGGGTTCTGCAGAACACACAGCGAGAACTACATCACTCTGTTAGCAACCAAGTAAATTGAAAATTGACATGTAATAGTAAAGTGACATGTTTTTTCTTTTTATCTCTTTGCATTTCTTTCAACCAGATAAGAGAAATGAGACTCAAGACAAGTAGACAGAGCAAAGGGAAAGGGACAGAGCAAAGGGAAAGAGCCAGTGCACAGGGCGTTATCAGAGAGCAGAGCTGAGCAAGGCACTGCAGTGGGGCATCATGGTCAAGGTGAGCCGTATGAGATCACCCGCAAGTACAGGAAAAAGGGACGGGCCATTTGTGCCTAACACCAGCCCCAAGAACTTTTGAAGGAAAGGTAAAGACAGGAAACTGTGAACTGGGCCAACATGTGAACAGCTTTCTGCCCTCTAGCATCCCTTCTTTTTGTCTATGCAACAATCACATGTACTTTGCACAAGCCCAGAAATGGGAACCCAGTTTTCTGTCCTTTGCTTATGTTTGTAACCTTTCCAAGCCTACCTCAGGAAGGATGTCTATTGAGCAGGTGGGTTTGTGAAATTTCTAACAGGAGGAAGCCGTTTGCTACAACAACAGCTCGGAGGGTTCTTCTGCACTCCGCACTTCAGCAGTTGTGCCAGCTGGGTAAGGAAGAACACAAAGGGAACCAAAGCTGTGGGCTGGTGCATTTGAGTCAGAGGCCTCTTTAAATGTAATTGATGGAGAGAGAGATTGAGAGAGGATTATAATAGTCAGGCTGCCCAACTACTTAGGTAACCACACTTAGTGAGGATTCCCCAGATCCAGGAGCTGGATTTTAATTTGCCACACTCAGAAATTCCATTTTACCAAAGCACATGCCCTGATTTGGGCCATTATCAGTTTCCTGGATATTGTCCATTTTCCTTTAAGCCAGTCTTCATCCTTTCTTGCCCTGCCCTGTGCTTCAGGAGACTGGCACTTGGCTTCCAGTTGGCTTTGGCCAATTGGAGGCACTGCGAGGAGATCATAGTGTGGCAAAGAAAGGAGGGCAGGGTAGTTATTCCCCTACTTTCCTGCCTTCCAGGTAGTTATGGGTTAGCTATGTCCCTTTACTGAAGGCCTGCCGCTGTGGGGCCGTTTTCTTCCATCCAGCTGCTCTCTCTGGGTGTCAGTAACTGCCCCTTCCTCTGGTCCCTTCAGGCTCGGGTTGGTAAGAGTTTCCCCCACTCTTAGCCCAGAATACTGCATTATCTCATGTAAGTTTTGCACACTTTATAAATCATAGCTTTTTAAAATTCATGTTAAAATATCCAATTGCATATGCCATCTCAGAACACTTCTGCTATTCAGTCAACATCTGTCAAACTGACAGTATGGAAATGAAGAGCAGAATAACTGCCCCCCAAGACTGTGATTTTATCCTATAACTTTATTAGTTTAGATTATTGCAAATAGTTTTTGTTTGTTTGTTTGTTTTGTTTTTTAATTTTTTTTTTTTTTTGAGTCGGAGTCTCACTCTGTCGTCCAGGCTGGAGTGCAGTGGTGCAATCTTAGCTCACTGCAACTTCCACCTCCTTGGTTCAAGCAATTCTCCCACCTCAGCCTCTCAAGTAGCTGGGACTACAGGCACACACCACCATGCTGACTGATTTTTGTATTCTTAGTAGAGACGGGATTTTATCATGTTGGCCAGGCTGGTCTCAAACTCCTGAGGTCAAGTGATCTGCTCGCCTCAGCCTCCCAAAGGACTGGGATTACACATGTGAGCCACCACACCTGGCCACAAAGAGAACTTTCCAAAGCTCTTAAATTTGACCTATGTACTATGCTGCCAATTTGAACAAGCTCCCTGCAGATGAACGGTAGTGCCTGGGTAATAACCTCGTTAAATATGTATAGGTGTTAGATAAGCTTACTTTTTCACTCAATTGTGTAAGAACGTAAAACTAAAACTGTATAAAAACAGTAAATTATTAAAAGTGACTAAATATTAATAGGCTATAGTACAGTAATTCAGTGCACAGGCTTTAAGATGAGACAGATAGGGATTCACATCCATTAACCGTGGCCTTTGGAAAGTTACTTCACCTCTCCAGTCTTGGGTTTCTCATCCATAAAATCATCATGATAATTGAGTGCCCACTTCTTAACAGGTGTTGTGAAGATTAAATGAGATTCATAAAGTATGAGTACTGTGGGCATTTGAAAAATACTAGCTATTGTTGTTGCTATTAATTTTAATTTGCAATTCTGTAATGACATGATATTGAGCATCTTTTCACATTCTTATTTGTGCACTGTATATCTTCTTTGGTGAGGCATCTGCTCAGATCTTTTGTCCATTTTGTATTTGGGTTGTTCATTTTCTTATTGTTGCATTTTAAATGTTCTTTTTATTTTTATATGGCAGTTCTTTATCAGATATGTCATTTATAAAAATTTGCTTCCAGTATGTGGCTTGTCTTCCCATTCTCTTGATACCACTGCTATTAGTAAGTTAAAATAATGATATACTTTAAATTATCTCAGAGAGTTGTCATGTGGATTATATGGGTATATATATATATATATACACACGTATATATATATATTTAAATGGAGTTTTGCTCTTGTTGCCCAGGCTGGAGTGCAATGGTGCGATTTTAGCTCACTGCAACCTCTGCCTCCTGGTTTCAAGCGATTTTCCTGCCTCAGCTTCCTGAGTAGCTGGGATTACAGACTCTCGCCACCACGCTGGCTAATTTTTTGTATTTTTAGTAGAGATGGGGTTTCACCATGTTGGCCAGGCTGGTCTCAAACTCCTGACCTCAGGTGATCCACCCGCCTTGGCCTCCCAAAGTGCTGGGCTCACAGGTGAGAGCCACTGCGCCCAGCCTATATAGGTTAATGTTTTTAAAGTACTTAGAACAGTACCTGGCACATAGTTACCAGCTATATGAATGTTAACTAATATACAGATAATAGTTAAGTGTGAATACCTAGAAATAATTTTATTCCTTTCCCCTTATCTTTTAATTATTCTCAGTCACTTTTCAAACTACCTTTGGATTTCTTAAGTAGAAATAGACCCTTCTAAATTCTTCCTGAATTTTTTCTTGGAGTCAAAAACCTTCCTAAGCACATGTAAGGTTGTTTTAAGTTCTGATTTTTTCTTTAAGAGATGGGGTCTTGCTTTGCTGCCCAGACTGGAGTACAGTGTGATGATCATAGCTCACTGTAGCCTCCAACTCCTGGGCTAAAGTGAGCCTCCTGCCTCTGCCTCCAGAGTAGCTGGAACTACAGGCACCTGCCCCTACATTCACTGAATTTTTAAATTTTTTGTAGAGATGGGGTCTCACTATGTTGCCAAGGCTGGCCTCAAACTCCTGGCCTCAAGCAATCCTCCTGCCTCAGCCTCCCAAAGTGTTGGGATTACAGGTGTGAACCACCGCATCCAGCCCTGATTTTTAAGCATTGGTCAGCTTGCTGTCAAAAGCTATCTTGAGCAAGTTTTCTTGACTGTTTCAATCCTCACACTCCCAAATGAGATCTTAGATATATTTTTAATATAGTGATACAGCAACTGAAACTTTGCTTACTAATCCAGCCTCTTACCTTTACCCTACACCAGCAACATAAGGCAGGGAAACAAGTGGTTAGGAAGAAGTGTCTAGGTCCGGAGCTGTTTATTATCTGGCAATTTAGAGATGAATATCCACTAGAGAGACAACTCAGAAAGGAAAAATGCTTTCTTAATGAAATGAGTCAAGATTATTGCTCTCAAAGTGTCAAATTTATGATAACAGAGGAATATGAATTTCTTATTTAGACCAGATAAATGTTTTTATGACAATTAGTCCTTGAATTCATGACCTGTGTTTGGTTACAGAGAGTAAGGCACCCATGGCCCGGAGTGACATGCTGCTCTCCTTCTACTTCCTTCCCTTATCCTCAGGACTTAAGCTTAAACTGCCTCCTTTCCTGGGGGAGCCAATGGACCCTAACACCAGAACTCTCCCCTTCTGGCTGCAGAGCAGCAGCACTGAGTACATGAGTCAAGCCACTGATACCCCATGGAGCTTGAGAATGTGAAACTTACCATATACAAGAAAAAACTTAGGGAGACTGAAATTTGACTATTTCTCCAAGGAAGGTGGTAGATTCCAAGAGAAAGGGGGATTGGATGGGGAAGCAGAAGGAGAAGAGGTTAAAAGGAGAATAAAAATGAGAGAGAAGATAGGAAGAAAGGAATGTCCATGAGGGATGCCCTCCGAAAGCATAAGCAGTAAGATCCAGCCCTTTGTAAAAGGTACAAAGGAGAAAATTATCTAAAAGAGGCACAACCCTTTATCTCTACCTGTGTCTGCTTCCCTCTATATTAGCCACTAGTCTTTTAGATGTAAGGGGTAGAGACTAAAACCAGCTGAAGTGATAAAGAAAATGTATTGACTTATATAACCAAGAGGTCTAGAGGTGATCTAACTTCAGGCCTGGCTGAGTCTAGGATTTCAAATTGTAAGGACTATTATTTTTTTGTCACCTCTTAGTTCTATAGGTACCTGGGTCCGTTGGCTTCACTCAGATTTTGTCCATATGACCCAAAGATGATCACCAATTGTCCCTGGCTTATACTATCCTTAAAGAGAAAAGAGAGAACCTTCTCTCCCCACCACATCATTCAGTCCATATCAGTCCCTGAAGAGGATTCTGCTGAGGTCACATGCCTCAGTGTTCTATATCCAGGAGGATGGGGTATTCTGGTCGGTCAACTGGAGTCATGTGCCCACAGTAATCAGCAGATGTGGGGGAAGGACATTTCCCAGAAGGAAGGCTTGAAGCACAGCCATCCCAAACAGCCCCCAACTCCATCTGGCTAGAATACTTTTCTAAACTCTTCAATGTAAGGCTGTTTTAACATCCATGGCCAGGCGCAGTGGCTCATGCCGGGCCTAGTGGCTCACGTCTGTAATCCCAGCACTTTGGGAGGCCAAGGCGGGTGGATCACTTCAGGCCAGGAGTTCGAGACCAACCTGGGCAACATGGTAAAACCCAGTCTTTATGAAAAATACAAAAATTAGCCAGGCGTGGTGGCGAGCACCTGTAATCCCAGCTGCTCTATAGGCTGAGGCATGAGAATTGCTTGACCCTGGGAGGCAGAGGTTGCAGTGAGCTGAGATCGCGCCACTGCACTCCAGCCTGGGTGACAAAGCGAGACTCCGTCTCAGAAAGAAAAAAAAAAGCCATGGTGTTTTGGTGTACATTTAGTAGGGGAAAGGAACACTATGGGTTTGATGCCATGGTGGGCATTGAGGACAGGGGTCAAGGGTCAGGGGTCATCCTCTCAGGACTCTTTGCACTTCATGGTGGACCACTAGATGATGAAGACAATCTACACAGACATTGCAATTTAGATTTTTTAAATCAAAGGGTCACTCAGCTGTACCACCTCCCCAACTTGCCCTCCTTACCTCCCCAGCTAGTAACGAGAGACACACCTGTGAGACAGAAAAAGAAGGTCTCTTGACGCAGATTATGTAATTACATCAGCCATGTTTATTCTTTCATACTCTCAGTTCCCTAATTTCCTTTTCTCTTCATTGGGGTAAAAACCAAAAAGACAGAAAGTAGAGGGACCGCAGCCATATTATTCATAATTCCTCTGTGATAACTCCATGATGCCCCTTATTTTTAAGTGAGGGGGTTTTCTGACAGCTGGCTTTTTAAATTCATCTACTAGACAGTTTAAATTTAATGACCAATTTCTTTTTAATAATCTTAGCAGGCCCCCCCTAGAGTTTCAGCCATTTAAACAGAACGTAACAGAAATTTCCAAAGAAATAAAAGGTGATTTCTTTATACAGCTTCTCACATTCAAACACATTTGCATACATGGCCCATCTGAAAAGCTAGAACTAATGAAATTATGAGTGAGATTCTCATTTTTCTATTCTCAGAATCCTCTCCCTCCTGGCATCTTTCAAAACTCTAATCTGAAATTATTCCCTCCAGGAAGTTATCCTTGATTAATCACTCCCAACTCTAATTATGTATTTCTTCATTATATAAACAATAGCTGTGGATACAGTTCCAGTTAGGTTCACCTTCTCTCATTCATATATGGATTTAAAGTTTCCTGAGTCTTGGGATGTGAGTGTGTTCTTGGGCAGGGATGTCTTCTGTCTCTGTGTAGCCATTCCTTCCCTCTACCCTCATCCCCAGGACTGCTTTAAGCAAAGACAAAAGAGGAACTTATTTACTGGTGTAATAAAAAATCCTGGGCCCTGCAAATTGCCAGAACTGAAGTGAAATTTGAGCTCTGCTGATACTAGCAGTATGGGGGAAAAGTTAATTTTTTTAAAGCTTGATTTTCTTACATGAAAAAATGATAAATTCTTTAGGGCTCTTGTGATAAGATATGTATTCAAAAACACTTAAGGATGCTTGTAGATCTTTTTAAAAGTATTTGTTTCCTTAGTGATATGATTGCAGAAGCTACTGAGTCCATGAAATATCTTTTTCATCTGTTGTTGACATCTGAAATTCTTTTCCAGAAGACAAAAGCCATTTATGCCAAATTAAAAATAAGATTGAGGCCAGGCACAGTGGCTCACACCTATAATCTCAACACTTTGGGAGGCTGAGGCAGGTGGATGACTTGAGCCCAGGAGTTCGAGACCACCCTGGGCAACATGGCAAAGCCCTGTCTCTACCAAAAAAAAAAAAAAAGTACAAAAATCAGCTGGGTGTAGCCTGTGGTCCCAGCTACTTGAGGTGGGAGGATTGCTTGATCCTGGGAGGCAAAGGTTGCAGTGAACCAAAATCATGCCACTGCACTCTAGCCTGGATGACAGAGTGAGACCTTGTCTCAAAAAAAAAAAAGAAAAAGAAATAAGGTTGAAATTGCAAATGATCTTGGCGTAAGTAACAATGAACTTAAATACATTCACTCTGCCAGGCATGATAAATACCTGGCCATACATCCCTTCACTGATCCTTCCCCTACCCGTGATTGACACCATAAATTGGTTGGAGTAGAGTGTCCCACTCAGCCCACTGCATGCCTCAGAACTCTCAACACAGGGCTCTCTAGACAGACACTACCCATCAATTAGAGTTTGGGAGGGTCCAGTCGTGCTAAGACATACATCATCGACACTGTTACTCTCTGAAGAGCAGGGTTTGCTTAGAGGATGAGGAGATTAAAGGAAGGGATAAAAGAGCAGCCACTGCTGGATGTGGTACTGACAAAGGGCACTAGGAGAGAAGGTGCAATTTCTCTAGCCTGATAAGTTTTCTAAGATGTCCCCATGACCCAGAGAGGCATTGCTCAGGGCCCAAGTGAAAGGTTTGGCCCATGAACACGCTGCTTCTTGACCTAGCTCCTCATTTTCACATCTTCGCTGTCCTTACTCTTCATTGTCAACGTTGACCCACTTCTCCGTTCCAAAGTCCCCCATGTATAACTCCTTTGGTTCTGAGAGGAAATAGGGGGTGGGTTATCTCTAAGGTCTACTCCAAGTCCAGACCCTGCGCTCCATGTTGCTGACTTCAGGGTCCATTCTCCACTCAGCTTTCCCTTCTGGATTGACACTTCCACCAGCGGATTCCCAATAACCGGCTGATGATGAGCAAGCCCTGGCAAGCCTCTCCACACCCCGACCCCACAGGCTTCTGCCACCAGGCATAGTCTGATAAGTGGTGGGATGAGATGTAGACTAAAATGGTGAGCCTCGTAATGTTGCCTTGATCCTCACGAGCCTGGATGAGGCCATCCACAGAGTGACAGCCAAATACATTGAGGTCAACTCAAAGTGACTTAGGGGTGGCTAAAGTTAATGACTGTTGAGTATAATTATCTCTCCTACAAATGAACTGTGTGTTTACAAGCTTATCAAGTCTCTTTTCTGAACCTTGGTTTTCTGCTCTGATCAGCGAGGGGGGCTGAACTACTGTGGAGAAACAAACCCCAAGGCTCTGTAGAGAATGAATGGGCCATGGGTGGGCTCTGTAGGGAGACATTCCAGGGCTCCCTAGCGGTGGGAAAGAGTCCAGGAGCTAGTACAGTTTTGCCTGCCCTTTGTTTTCACCAATTCTCACCAGATTCAAGAGAAGCTCTTCTCACAGTAGGGTAGTGCCAAGAAGAGTCAGATGTGAATACCTCACATCACTCTTCATCCATCCATTCATCAGTCCATCCATCCATCGTTTTCATTCATCCTATACATACATACATTATTGTATACATATATCCGTTCTATACATTATTCATATGTAAAAATGAAAATACGTAAATATGAATAACATGTCAGGGCACTGGGATACAATAATAAATATGCATATTTATTCATATGTAAATATGTAAACATGAATAATACGTCAGGGCACTGGGATGCAATAATAAACTAATCAGATGTCACCACCACCTTAGGGAGCTACAGTTTATTATAGGTATAGACAATAAGCAAGTGAGGTGACAAATAAACTAATTACTAATTGTGAAGTTCCTGAGGAAACAAACAGGGTGGTATGATAGAAAATGGTCCGGTGCCCAACGCCCCGCACCCCCGCCGGCCGCACTTAGCGGAGCTTTGCGGGGGAGGCGCCGGCGCCGCGGCTGCGCAGCTCGAAGTTTCCGCGCGAGGTGGGCGGGCCGGGCTGGGCCGGGCGCTGCGGAGCCGGGACCTGGTCTTGGAGCTCTGCGACCGCGCGCTCGCCCTCCCGCGGCGTTGGCAGGCGCCGCCGCATCTTCCGCCCCTTGCGCGGGACTGCGACCTGAAAAAGTGACTTTTACTCATGTGAGCTGCCTTCAGAGAAGCCTCCTCCAGAAACAGGAGAATGCGTGGCTCTCTAGTGTGGTCCCATCTCTGCAGGGTTTGTGGATGTTAAGGGTCCCAAACCTGCACCCGATGTCACAGGCACATTACTGCCCTAAGGAGCATGGATGCCACACTGGAGATTGACACAGGAGCAGGCTCGGACACAATAGGAGTTTGCACGATGCAGGTCCTTTTTTTTCCAGAATTTGACATTGTAGCAGAAACAGAAAATGAGATTACACATGAAATTGTGGAAAAGGAGGGCGACTCAGAGATCACAGGGAGCGTGGGTGAAGCCCTGGAGAAGGGACTGGATTCCATGGTGAAGCGCGAATCCGGGATAGACACAATTTCCCAGAAGTTTAGCACTCAACTACCCGTTGAACCAGAACGGATTCTCAGATAAAGGCAGAGGGCTTGCTGCCATTTGGACTTCTGGTGAAAATATCTTTCAAGAAAAGGGTATTCCAGACTGCCTCTGTGTTGCCAAGAGAATGTTTGAATTCCAGGCCCTGCAGCTGGCCCTGAATCGCCTGAAGGCCACAGACCAGGCAGGAGTGCTGACCGCAGCCTCCTGGACGGCTTGTCCTGCGAGGAACACTGAAGCTTAGGAGAATTTGTAAGGACGCAAGATGTAACAGATCCTACCCAAAGACAACATCTTAAAGCCTTAAGAACGTTAATAATCTTATACCTTGCAATTCCATTTCTAGGACTTTCTCCTAAGGAAATAATTATATCAGAGATAGAGGTACAAAGATATTGCTTGAAGCATTGTTCACAATGTCTGAATATTAGTAAAACAAAAAAAATGTCCAATGACGGAATTAAAGAGATTTTGGTACACACACCCACACGAAGAAGGAAAAACATGAGCAACCTCCTTTGGACAGATGGGACTGTGCAATGCCTCTCTAAGAAGGTGACATTTGGGTCGGCATCTAAAGAATGGTCTTTAGGAACCAGCCACACAAATGGGCAAGAGGAAGCAAGTAGGAAAGGTTCAGGCCAGAAGGAATTAAGCGCCTAAGAAGTTAAACAAAACCCAGTGGGGCTGGAGCAAAGGAAGCTGGGGAAAGTGACTGATATAGTTTGAATATTTGTCCCCACCCAGATCTCCTGTTGAGATGTAATCTCCACTGTGGGAGGTGGGGCCTGCTGGGAGGTGTTTGGATCCTGGGGGCAGATACTGCATGAATGGCTTGGGCCATCCTCTTGGTGATGAGTGAGCTCTAGCTCTGAGTTCACAGGAGATCTGATTGTTGAAAAGTGTGTGTGGCGGGGCTTGGTGGCTCACGCCTGTAATCCCAACACTGGGAGTCCGAGGTGGGTGAATCATGAGGTCAAGAGATCGAGACCGTCCTGGCCAACATGGTGAAACCCTCACATGGTGAAACCCAGTCTCTACTAAAAATACAAAAATTAGCTGGGCTTGGTGGCGTGCGCCTGTTGTCCCAGCTACTTGGGAGGCTTAGGCAGGAGAATCTCTTGAACCCAGGAGGCGGTTCAAGAGGTTGCAATTAGCCGAGATTGTGCCACTGCACTCCAGCCCGGCAACAGAGCGAGACTCTGTCTCAAAGAAAAAAAAAAAGAAGTGTGTGGCACCTCACCCCCTCCAATTCTCTGTCTCTTCTCTCTCACTTGTTCCTGCTTTTGCCATGTGACCTGCCTGCTCCCCCTTTGCCTTCTGCCGTGATTGGAAGCTTCCTGAGGCCTCCCTAGAAGCTGAGCAGGTGCCAGCACCATGCTTCCTGTACAGCCTGCAGAACCATGAGCCAGTTAAGCCTCTTGACCAATTAAATGGCCTAATATAGTGACAACGGATGAATGTGAAGAGGTGAACAGAACTGCAGCCCACAGAATTCTGGGGCCTATAATAGGAAATTTGGGTAGACATTGAAGTGCTTTTAGGCAGGGTAGTTGTATTAGGACATTTTTGTGTTGCTATAAAGAAGTATCTGAGGCTTGGTAAATTCATAAAGAAAAGAGACTTAATTGGCTCACAGTTCTGCAAACAGTACAAGAAACATGGTGCCAGCATCTGCTTCTAGCAAAGGCTTCAGGAAGCTTCCAACCATGGTGGAAGGTGAAGGAGTAACAGGCATGTCATACAGTAAGAACAGGAGCAAGAGAGAAGGTATGGACAAGGTGCCACGTACATTTTTTTTTTTTTTTTTTTTTTTTTTTTGAGACTGGGTCTCCCTCTGTCACCCGGGCTGAAGTGCAGTGCCATGGTCTTGGCTCACTGCAACCTTGACCTCCCGGCTCAAGCAACTCCCCCTGCTCAGCCTCCCGAGTAGCTAGGATCACAGGTGGATGCCACCATGCCCAGCTAATTTTCTTGATTTTTTTATAGAGACAAGGTCTCGCCATGTTGCACAGTCTGGTCCTGAACTCCTGGTTTCAAGTGATCTTCCTACCTCAGCCTCCCAAAATGCTGGGATTACAGGCATGAGCCACCATGCCCAGACACCACACACTTTTAAACAACCAGATCTCACAAGCACTCACTCACTATAGTGAGGACAGCACCAAGCCATGAGGGATCTGCTCCCATGACCCGAACACCTACCGTCAGGCCCCACCTCCAACATTGGGGATTACATCTCAACATGAGATTTGGAGGGGACAAATATTAAAATCCCTCTCTGGCAACTGTGTGCAAATTGGGTAGGAATGGGTCAAGAATAGAAGAGAGGACACCAGTTAAGAGACTAAATGAGAGGGAATAGTGGCTGAGAGAATAGTCTGGAGAAGGGGACCGTCATGTATGTTCTGGAGGTTGACACTGTAGGACTTGCTGATGCACTGAGAGTAGGGCATCAGGGGGAGAGATAAGAGTTGACTCCATGCTTCCAGATCATCATGCCATTGACTCAGATGAAGGTTCTCAGGAGAAGAACCATCAGGGGCAGGGGTGTGTAACTTTTTGCAGAACAAGTTTGTATGTCTTTCAGTGGCCAATTTCTTCTATCCAGGGGGAATTCTGGGGATGAACTGAGAGAAAAGCAAGATTGAGAACAAAAGGGAATGTGTGCTTTATCTTTGACTGATTGGTTGATTGATTCATTGATTCATTCATTCAACAGATATATGTTGGATACCAATCATGTGCCAGATTTGTCGTGTGTGATAAGTGCTATGAATAAAGCGATGTGAGGAGTAAAGAATTAAGAGACAGTGTGTGTGAATGTGTAGGAGGTGGTTTGCTGTTGTATATGTGGTAGTTAGTCAAAGCCTCTCTGATAAGGTGACATTTGATTGGAAAGCTGAAGGAGGTGAGGAAGTAAACCACCTGCATATCTGGGGGCATCCTAGGCAAAGGAACTATAAGTGCAAAGGCCCTGCTTGTTTTGTTCCTGGAGCAGCAGGGAGGCCTGTGTGGGTAGAGTGGAGTGATGGAGGGGTGCACAGTGGGAGGTGAGGCCAGAGAGGTAGTGGGGGCCAGGTCTTATAGGGCCTTAGAAGATCATTATAAGAAATTTGGATTTGACTGTGGGTGAGATGGGGAGCCGCTGGAATGTTTCTACCTTTATTGAGGACCCACTAACGAGTCCCATTTGCATTCCTTGTTCCTATTAAATGAAGAGAGTTTCAACCTTGGCTAGTTTGCAGTGAAGCATAAGAAATAGATCAATATCTCACACTATTAGGATGTCTACTGTCAAGAAAAATAGAAAATAAGTGTTGCTGAGGATGTGGAAAAATTGGAACCTTTGTGCAATCTTGGTGGGAATGTAAAATGGTGCAGCAGTTATGGAAAACGATATGGAGGTTCTTCAAAAAATTAAAAATCAGATTACCACATAATCCAGCAATCCCACTTCCGAGTATATATTCCAAAGGAATTGAAAGCATAGTCTTGAAGAGAGACTAGTACACTCATGTTCATAGTAGCATTATTCAAAATAGCTAATAGGTGGAAGCCACTCAGCTGTCCATGGATGGAAGAATGGATGAACAAAATGTGCTACATACAAACGGAGAAATATTATTCAGCCTTGAAAAGAAAGGAAATCTGGTCAGGCATGGTGGCTCATGCCTGTAATCCCAACACTTTGGGAGGTCGAGGCAGGCAGATTGCTTGAAGCCAAGAGTTCGAGACCAGCCTGGGCAACATAGTGAGTCCCTGTCTCTATAAAATTTTAAAAAATTAGTCAGGCATGGTGGCACGTGCTTGTAGTCCTAGCTACTCAGGAAGCTGAGGCGGGAGCATTGCTTGAGCACAAGAGTTGGAAACTGAAGTGACCTATGATCATGCCACTGCACGCAGCCTGAGCAACCGAGCAAGACCCTGTCTCTAAAAAAAGAAAGGAAATCCTGTCACATGCTGCAACATGAATGAATCTTGACGACATTATGCTAAGTGAAATAAGCCAGTCACAGAAAGAACAAATACCATATGATTTCACTTATATGAGGTATCAAATGTAACTAAGTCCATAGAGACAGAAAGTAGTATGGTGGTTGCCAGAGGCTGGAGGCAGAAGGAATAGAGTTGTTGTTTAATGGGTATAGTTTCAGTTTTGCAAGATGAAAACATTTTGGAGACTGCACAATGTGAATATACTTAACACTGCTGAACTCTACACTTAAAAGGGGTTAAGATGGTAAACTTTATATTATGTATATTTTAGCACCATTAAAAAACTTATTATTGGAAAATAATGACTTCTTAAATCAAGATTAATAGCATGTAACCCACACACTACTTTGTTTGAAAAAAAAAAGATCAAGAATAATGACATAAGTGTATGTACATATTAATAAAAACTGCCTAAGCCAAAAAATATCAAGTATCTCTTACGTAAGCCATTTCACCACTAAGCAGCTTGAGATATAATATCTGCAGGTGGCAAATTCTGCTATCAGGGACACAATTTAGGAAAAATGGGAAAGCATCCATCATTCTTTCACAGTTTCTCAACTACCAAAAATCTTATCCATCCATTCAACCAAACAGCATGTATTGACCCTTGACTACATTTATAGCAATATGCTAGGTACCATGGACATATACAGACAGATAAGACACCCACCAAAACTTCTCTCTCCCCTTTCCCTCTCTCTGAGTCAAAAATCTCTTCCTTCCCTTTGATCTTTGCCTAATTTTCTCTTTGCCATGCCTAAGATATGGTTCTTTGCTCATACAGTCTTGGTCCATGTTTCTCTGAGCCTCTGAGACCTGGAAAATTGATATTGGCTGGTTGTTGGTAGAACTATTTGCTTTTCTTGAGTGTCATTTTTCCTTGCTACCATC
This sequence comes from Pan troglodytes, assembly GCF_028858775.2. Lineage (NCBI taxonomy): Eukaryota > Metazoa > Chordata > Mammalia > Primates > Hominidae > Pan > Pan troglodytes. The sequence goes on along the minus strand of NC_072407.2, from coordinate 123,372,122 downwards.
CTTAGTAGGCTGCAGGCTAACCCTTCATTTCCTTTTAGGTGCTGCTTCAATTCCTCTTGCCTCTGATAATTCTCAAAGAAGACCTACAATATATTCAGGCCACTGCCCAATTTTAGAGACATTTCCACTCTAGTTGTCATGGTCAATGTCTGAGCTTTAATGCTTCCTCCTGAGCCGTGGTTCATCCAGCTAAGTCATGCTTAATGATAATTAGAAAAGAGGTGACCGACAGGGGGATTTGAGTCCATGGCTTAGTCATCAGGGAGAGATATTTTTTACTGCTAACTCATATGACAAATCTGTGAAGCACTGTTGGCTACCATAATTTATTTTATTGAAGTAAGAGGTTGTGTTTTTTCTAACTTTTCAGTTGAGCTTACTGACCTGTATAAAGTCAGCAAAATCAGGTAATTTTGTGTACGCATCTTTGTAGAATCAACACTAAATACTGGCAATTGAGATGAAGGGGATACAGTTGGTGTTCTTTAAATATTTACATCCCAAAGCTGATACAATCACAAAACAGTTCACCACAATGCCATGAAATATTGTATGCTCATGGATTATAATGACTGATTAATTCACAATTGCTTCCCAGGTAAGTTTTAGAAACTAAGCACCAAGGCTCCCCTCTTTGCAGACCTACTGGCCTACCCTGGAATTGCCAGGTGCTCAGCCACTGATCACAATAACAGTGAGAACATTCAGTAGCACCTTCCTAAGTCTTTGGCTTAGTTTTCCAACTGTTGTACTCTGGACTCCCCTCTTTAGTGACTGGTAACTTGGCGTTTTAATTCAATATTAGGCTTCAGATGGCTATAATGTGTTAAGTAACTCTGTCTTTTTCACAATGCACATTTATTGAGTTCTCTCTTAATATTCATCAGACATTCCTTAAGAGGCCTCTCAATGGCATGGAAAGGCAATCTGGTTTTGCAGCACATATCTGCACACATCTGTCCATTCCTCAGGAGAACTATAACCACAGCCTGAGTCCCTCCATTTTTCCATATTGCCTTTGGGAGCAAATTTTAAAAACTTAATCCTGCATTTGATAGGTCACTAGCATTTATCTGAGTAACAAGGCCAGTTTCCTGCTGTGCTAAACCTTTCAAAATCATACAAAGCTTCACCTGTATGTTCCTAATCCCACTTCCACATCCTGGCATGGAGTTTGATGTCATAGCCACATTGCATGGGTTTATCCTGCAGAGTGCAAGAGGAAAATCATTCTGGATTTTAGAGAAGAAAATCCAAGACAAGAAACAGAGGTAGCAAGAGAGAGATGTCATTGGTGCACCGCTAAAGAAAAACCTCAAGCTGCCAACGTCAGCTCTACAGAGAAATGGGGACTGAAACCAAAGAGAGGGATTTCAGACCTGTGTCAGCTGAAATCTAAAATGCAGTCATTCATTTAGACAATAGCTAGGAAGTTATTTTTATGTATCAGTGACTTTGAAAATGCAATATCAATCATGGTGTTATTTCTCTTGGACCTGGGGCAAAAGGACTCAAATGGAAGGTTCCGATTACCACAGCCGTATTTGAGGGAGTGAGGAAGTTGGGAGGGAGGAAAAACAGTATGTCCCTCATCTGGGGATTTTCTCTCCTCATAACTGATCTTTTAAAATCCTTTATGTAGGGATTTTGCAAACTGACTATGAAAAGGAAAGCCCCACTATCTCTTACTGTGCCATCAACTCACACTGTAAAAGGAGCAAAAAGTGTTTTAAAAGCCAATTTGACCAGAGCTGATTTATTTTACTTTGTTTATCGACAGATGTCAATATCTTTATATTTCTTATCTCCCCAGTGGACTGTAAGCTTCGGGAAAGGCAATAGCTTTGTAATAGTTACTGCGCTACTGGACTAGTGCCCATCAGACTGTGTGTAAATGAGACTTGGCTGTCAGTCACCCTGGGAGGCGATGCACATTCATTCTCAGGATGCTGCTATTGCTCAACTGATTTTTAGAACTTTGAGGGAAGAATTTTCTAACCCTTTCCATTTGCCTTTAGAATTGGTTCATAAGTCACCCCAAAATCAATTTTTTATACTTTATAATCATCATATTCCTTTTTTTTTTTTTGAGATAGAGTCTTGCTTTATTGCCCAGGCTGGAGTGCAGTGGCGCGATGTGGGCTCACTGCAACCTCCGCCTCCTGGGTTCAAGCGATTCACCTGCCTCATTCTCCCAAGTAGCTGGGATTACAGGCATGAGCCACCATGCCTGGCTAATTTTTGTATTTTTAGTAGAGACTGGGTTTCACTATGTTGGCCAAGTTGATCTCAAACTCCTGACCTCAAGTGATCTGCCCACCTTGGCCTCCCAAAATGCTGGAATTACACGAGTGAGCCATGTCTAGCCACATTTCATTTTTCAAAAAAGCTTTATTGAGGTATAATTTACATATAATAAAATGCACTCACTTTAAGTGTATAATTAGATGATTTTTAGTAAAGTCACAAGTATGCAACCCTCACCACAATCCAATTTTAGAACACCTCCATCGCCTATTCCCATCCCTAGCCCCAGGCAACCACTAGTCTACTTTCTGTCTGCATAGATTTGCCTTTTCTGGATACCTCGTATAAATGGAATCCTACCATATATGATCTTTTGCGACTGGCTTATTTTGCTTAGCATAATGTTTTCAAGGTTCATCCATGTTGTAGTGATGCAGATGCACCCCAAAACTGGAGCTTAGCTTGGTGGGTTCTTGGTTTCACTCAGAAAAGAATTCAAGAATCAGCTGACAGTGAAAGAAAGCAAGTTTATTAGAGCAACAGTGTACATCACAATGGCTGCTCCATAGAGCAGGGCTAACCCATAGGCAGAGAAGGGCTAACCCATAGGCAGAGCAGGGCTAACCCATAGACAGAGTGGCCCAGAGCAGCAGTGTACAGCAACGTGGCCACTCCATAGGCAGAGCAGTGCTGTCCCATAAACAAAGCAGCCTAGAGCAGCAGCAGCTGCTGCAGTCCCAAGCAGGAGCAACAGCTGCCACAGCTGTCACAGATTGCTGGCCAGCTATATTTTTGCCTACTCTTAACTAAGTGCTAATTATGGGATTATTCAGAATTTTCTCGAAAAGGGGCGGGGAAGTTCCTGGAACCATGTAAGGCAACTTCCCACTCGTTACCATGGCATTTGTAAACTGTCTTGGCACTAGTGGGAGTGTCTTTATGCTAATGAGCAGTGAGGGCAACTAGAGGTTGCTTTCGTCACCATCTGCTGGTTTCCGCCAGTTCCTCTGCTACATCCTGTTTTGATCAGAAGGGTCTGATTGGAAAACAAGTCCATCTACCTCAGTAGCATGTATGAGTACCTCATTTCTTTTTAGGGCTGAATAATATTCCATTGTATGGATATTATCACATTTTGCATAGGCATGGACATTGGAGTTGTTTCCAGTTCAGGGTTATTATGAATAAAACTACTCTGAATATTCACATATGTTTTTGTGTGGACTTCTTTTTTTAAAATCAGAAAATATATTCCTCAATTTTATCTTGCCTCTACTCTCAGTGGCTTCGCAACATTAAACATATTCAAAAGAATGAACCATAGGCTCTGAGGCGATGCCCAAAGAAAAGATGTTCTAAAAATACTTTCTACGCAGATAACACCATTGGATTAAGAATATTATCTCCTGAAGGCCGGGTGTGGTGGCTCACGCCTGTAATCCCAGCACTTTGGGAAGCCGAGGTGGGAGAATCACGAGGTCAGGAGTTCGAGACAAGCTTGACCAACAGGGTGAAATTCCGTCTCTACTAAAAATACAAAAATTAGCCAGGCGTGGTGGTGTGCGCCTGTAATCCCAGCTAGGAGAATCACTTGAACCCGGGAGGAGGGGTTGCAGTGAGCTGAAATTGCACCACTGCACTCCAGCCTGGACAATAGAGTAAGACTCTGTCTCAGAAAAAAAAAAAAAAAGAGTATTATCTCCTGAAATAATTGTTCTAAAGATGACAATACTCATTTGATATATAAACATAGGTGTATTGTTTGTAAATAATCTCATGTGTACAACTTAATTACAGCACGCTTGTGAATCTGCAACAGTTTAGCACAGTATTTTGCAGATAGAAGCTGCTTGATAAATATTTGCTGACTGAGTTTTTAAATGCCCATAGTGGTTCCTCTTGGAAAGTAAAATGTCAAAAGTTTCAATGTTTAACAGCCTTTTCCCATTTTGTATAAACAAAGCCAAAGCCCTCCGAGAGAACATGACAAGCTATCCAAAGAGCTCCAAGTCACAATTATCTATCAGGCAGCCTTATTGATCTTCCTTCAACTTGAGAGGCCTCAGGCAAAGCAATTGCTCTGTAGGCTTGGAGGGGCAGGAAGCATTTGTGTGGGGCCTGTGGGAGCATTGGTTTCACCACTGAATTATGCCTCCATGAGAAACAGCCAGAGGAGCCCAGCTCTTCTCGGCAAGGGCCCTGCCCCTTGCTGGCACGTTTTCTTAGAAGTTGACTGGCCGGGATCCAACATTGGCTAACTTCCTCTCGGTTGCTCCCTTGCACACTGTTCCAATCCTGTGTGGTCAGATTTGGGCTGTTAACTCAACAGACTCCAACCACAAGGAAACTAGAACCACCCGGTGTCCCCTCTTGCTGACATTCTAGCCACCTTGTTGGCTCTGGGCAGCTGTGAATGCATCTGGGCCTGTGGTCTGTGGGATCTGAGGCAGCACTCAATGAAATCCCATCTTTAATTGGACAAATGAAGTGTCCTCCTCTGGGTTTCCCCAGTGCTCAAGAAAACAGTGTATGAGAAATGTAGCCAGCGTGTCCACCCACAGCATGAGCTCTTGTGTGCCTCTTCCTTAGAATGGCCGCCCAAGCAGTAGGACCACAGCCCCCAGCACAGGAGAACCCTTCATCCAGGTGTTCAATGCCTCAATAGTTTTCCACTGTCATGTAATCATAAGTTGATTCTGTTTTAATTTTCAAAGCACTTTTTCAAATAGATATCAAGTCACTATTAGCACAGATTTTATAACATTTTAAAATGTATTTAAATAATTATAATTATTTCCCATCACAAAATATTAAATTGCATTCTTACTAGATATCAATTAAAAAATCAATGCACTCAACATTTTCTTGTTTCTTCATTATTTGTTTATCTCCCTTAAAAAAAAACTATCAGGCCAGGCCTGGTGGCTCATCCCTGTAATCCCAGAACTTTGGGAGGCCAAGGCGGGTGGATCACCTGAGGTCAGGAGTTCGAGACCAGCCTGGCCGATATGGTGGAACCCTGTCTCTACTAAAAATACAAAAATTAGCCGGGTGTAGTGGCACACGCCTGTAATTCCAGCTACTTGGGAGGCACGAGAATTGCTTGAACCCAGGAGGCGGAGGTTGCAGTGAGCCAAGATCATGCCTTGGCACTCCAGCCTGGGCAACAGACCAAGACTCCATCTCAAAAAAGAAAAAAAAAAGTATATATATTACTCATTAGCCAATTAAAATTTTTTTCTAGCATTGCTGCTGTCTTAACAACTCTATTCTTAGAATATTAGAGTGCTCTCTACACCTTCCTTTTTTTTTTTTTTTTAATAATAATCCTTAGAAGGCCAGGCACAGTGGCTCATGCCTATAATCCCAGCACTTTGGGAAGCTGAAGTGGGAGGATTGCTTGAGGCAAGGAGTTTGTGACCAGCTTGGGCAACATAGCAAGACCCCATCTAAAGAAATAAATATGCAATAACTGAATAAAATATTTAGTGTTTGTCTTTGACTTTGTGGCTCACTCTCTGCAGGGCACCTTTATGTTTGTTTGCCTATGTCCACACCTTCACCTCTCTCCTGGTGATACTCTGCTCCCTCCTCTGTCCGTGTGATCTGGGTGATTCTTTCCTCTTCTTACCCAACTATGACTTCCCCACCCAGGAATTGGCAGTGACCCAATTTGACTAATCAGAGCCCTTTTCCAACTGGAACTGAAGGGGGAGAGGGCTTTTTGCTCTCGGGTGAAAATATTCTGTTATTTGTTTAAGAAAGTCCCAAATGGGTTTTATCACTTGCAACAGAAAGCCTTGACTTACATACTTACCTTTCCCTATAATCCTGGTCACAGTCTTTCCAGTCCTGGAACTTTATTACTGACTATTTTTTTTTTTGAGTCAAGGTCTTTCTCTGTTGCCCAGGCTGGAGTGCAGTGGTGCGATCTCAGCTCACTGCAGCCTTGACCTCCCAGGCTCAAGCTATCCTCTTGCCTCAGACTCCTGAGTAGCTAGGACCACAGGTGTGTGCCATCACATCCAGCTAATTTTTTTTAAATTACGATATTTTTAAGGTGGTACTCACTTATTCTCCCCATATTTCCCAGGCTAGTCTCAAACTCCTGGGCTCAAGCAATCCTCCTGCCTCAGCCTCTCAAAGTGCTGGGATTATAATTACTGATTTTTTTACTTGGCACATTTTTAAACTGTCATGATACTTTTGCTTTGTTTTCTTTTCATTTTATAACCTAATGATTTTTAGTGGCTCTGAGGATCACCACAGATGAGAGATAAGAATAGGAAGGTGTTTAGAAACTCCATCACTGTGGGACATTGCAGAGAACTGGGTGTTCAACTAGGAAAAAGAACAAAACAGCCTGGAGGAAGGGGTGGTAGATATAAAGCTAGTTGCAATTATCCGAAAAGCTTTTAGGTGGAGAGAGTTATTGTTTGTCATCCTGTAGGGCCATTGATTGCTGTAGTTGGAATTTATGGAGAGGCTGACTTCTGTTCTTTATAAAGAGAATATACTTTCTAATAACCAAGGTGTTCCAAAAATGAAACAGGCCTCCACTCAAAAATTAAGAATCCCAGGACTTAGATGTTATCTTTTTAAGGACTCCTGGGCTAGGAATGTAACCTCAAAGATCCTTTTAGTTCTTCAAAGTCTGCGATGTCGAGATGGAGATGAAGGTGAAAATGTTGCTGGTGAGAGAGCTCAGGAACTCTGCCTACGGTTCGAACCAGCCTCTGTCTTATATAGAAACAGGTCCAGATCCCATATCCTGCCATGATCATTAATTTCTCTGACCTCATTCTCTTTCAGTGTTGCCTATTATAATTTTTATTTGGTATAATAGCAATGTAAGATACCTGGAAAAGGATACCTAAATAATTTAAGTGGTAGCTGGAGGAACTTGCATCTCTGGATCTTGGTATTCTTATGTGTAAAATGGGGAACTTGGACTATCTCAGAAGTCTCCAGGCTTTCCTAGTAGAAATTGAGAAGTAATCCGCAAAGATGGAGGGGTGAGAAGATGCAACCTCCAGTGTTCCACATGCAATGCTTTCCAGCTGCCTCCAGACAGCTGAAATTGTCTTACTGCAGGAGAGGTATATGGAGGGAAGGAAGGCTGAACATGAGGAGATATATACAGACTGATTGTATAATTTGCAGGGCCCCTTGTTCAAAATAATAAGAATTTCAAGACTGCAACAGTAGAACATTGAACCAAGCATGGGTCCTTGTAAGTGTGGGGCCCCAGGCAACTGCACTAGTTGTTCCTTTATGAAGCCATCCCTGAATATGTTACAGGCCAAGAGGCTGTGGCTCCCCATGTAATGAAAATTAACATGAGGCCAAGCAGGTTTCCTGGACAAGGATTCTATTTTGGGGCTTGTGCTAGAGCACAAGAGAGACAGCCAAAGGGAGATAGCAGAGGCAAAAGGATTCTCCAGCTGGCTCTCTGAAACAAAGCTGTTAGGGATTATTATTATTATTATTATTATTATTATTATTATTATTTTGCCTTGAGATGGAGTCTCACTCTGTCACCCAGGCTGGAGTGCAGTGGAATGATCTCGGCTCACTGCAACCTCTGCCTCCCAGGTTCAAGCGATTCTCCTGCCTCAGCCTCTTGAATAGCTGGGACTACAGGAGTGTGCCACCATCCATGGCTAATTTTTGTATTTTCAGTAGAGGTGGGTTCACCATATTGGCCAGGCTGGTCTCAAACTCCTGACCTCCTGATCTGTCCACCTCGGCCTCCCAAAGTGCTGGAATTACAGGCGTGAGGTCAGGAGTTTGAGACCAGTCTAGCCAACATGGTGAAACCCCATCTCTACTAAAAATACAAAAATTAGCCGGGCATGGTGGTGCACACCTGTAGTCCCAGCTACTTGGGAGGCTGAGGCAGGAGGATCACTTGAACCTGGGAAGTGGAGGTTGCAGTGAGCTGAGATCATGCCACTGCACCGAGATCGTGCCACTGCACTCCAGCCTGGGTGACAGAGCAAGACCCTGTCTCAAAAAAACAATAAAAATAAAAATGAAAAAGTTAAAGAAAAGAAAGGAAGGTGGGATAACTTTGCTTGCTGAATCTTCTGGCTTCCTTCTTTCTCCCATGCTGGATGCCGCCTTCCGCTCCTCCTGCCCTTGGACATCAGACTCCAGGTTCTTCAGCCTTTGGACTCTGGGACTTGCGCCAGTGGCTTTCCGGGGTCTCTTGGCCTTTGGCCACAGACTGAAGGCTGCATTGTTGGCTTCCTGGGTTTTGAGGCTTTCAGACTCAGACTGAGCCACTACCAGCTTCTCTCTTCCCCAGCTCACAAACGACCTATCATGGGTTTTCATGATTGTAATTGTGTGAGCCAATTCTCCCTAATAAACTCTGCTTTATATATATATACACATGTATCCTATTGGTTCTGCCCCTGTGGAGAACACTGACTAATACGGTGGAATGCAAGAAAGAATACCGTAGTAGGGGTGAGCTGAAGCCAAGCTCCATCCCTACCCTGTCTCATGACAACACCCTGTATCAACTGGACCAGTTTAAAACAATTCATTTGAGGCTCCTTGTCTAGATGATTTCAAAACTCTCTTTTGGCTATAATAGAAGATACTTCAATCAATAAATCAATTAAAAGCTTTGCTGATCATCTGTATATTAAAAAAAGTTGTGATTCTATGAGTAAGTAATAGAAAAAAACACATAAATGCAGAATTACTAAATATCTCTGAATCCTCCAGAACTGAGGGGGATTCTGGGATGATTGTGGCTTTGACTCATTACCACAATCTGTTTCAAAGAGGCCTGCCAAATAAGGAGACTTGCCTGCACTTTTTTTTTTTTTTTTTTTTTTTTTTTTTGAGATAGGGTCTCGCTCTGTCACCTAGGCTGGAGTACAGTGGTGAGATCTCGGCTCACTGCAAACTCCGCCTCCCAGTTTCAAGTGATTCTCCTGCCTCAGACTCCCAAGTAGCTGGGATTACAGGTGCACACCACCACGCCTGGCTAATTTTTGTAGTTTTACTAAAGAGAGGGTTTCACCCTGTTGGTCAGACTGGTCTCAAACTCCTGACTTCAAGTGATCCGCCTGCCTCGGCTTCCCAAAATGCTGGGATTACAGGCGTGGGCCACCACGCCAAGCTGCCTGCACTTTTTAAACAGACATTTTATCCCCATTTGTCTTTATTCAGAATCACACACATCCATTTACCCTTTCCTCTGGGATTGGGGTCAATGAACCACACTTCTCTTATTCATTTCGCAACTATTTACCACACTGGAAATATGTTAAGTGCCCCACGGTGTGCTAAGTTCTGTGAGGTACTGGGAGCCAGGCCCCAGCCAGAGATGACTGGTTAGGGAAGGGGAAGAGTTGGCTAAAGGCAGGGAATATCATGAGCCAAGGCATTAAGGTCAAAGTCTTAAATTGGGAAATGGCAAGGAATCCAGTGTGGCTAGAGTATAAGGTGTATATGAGGGAAAATGTAGGAGGTGAATATGGCAAGGGAGTTTGGAGCCAATAGTGGAGGCTTGTGAATGCCATGTTAGTCCTCGATCCTATGAATAAAAAGGAGTTTTTGAGCAGAGAACTGCCAAGTTCAGAGCTGCCCTTATAGGGAGTTAATTTGCCAGTCACATCCAGCACTAAAAAGTGGTAGCTATTATTATTATCATATAATTATGTAATCATTAGAACATTTATTTAGAAAAAGTAGCCAAGAACAATGTACAGCAATGCCATTTCCCTACAGCGTCCTCCATGTGGAGCATTATCAACTCTTCTTGTCTGTCTCTCCATTTAGTCAGGCCTTTCTTAATTTCTCAGTGTGGAGGTCTTGCTCATCATTCATTAAATTCATACCCATGGATTTTTTTACACTGTTATATATATTACTTTATAAATCATTTTCAATTTTTCATTATTAATACGTAGAAATGTAATTGATTTTTATGTTAAAATTCTATCCTATAAGCTTTGAAAGAAATAAAAATATTTTACCTCCAAATATATTTCTTTGACATATTTTGAGATGGCTGTCAGAGGGCCAGCAAACAGAAGTGGCCCTGTAAAGCTGTCTTATTCCTTCCCATCAAAGAATAAAGGTTTTTGCTTTTTGAAATCTTTGAATCATCACTTTGGCTACATGAATCACTATTATTTCACAGTGAGCTGTGATCCTATTTTGAGCAAGTGTTTTAAACCTTTAATATCTGACAAACTTTCCAAAATCAAAATTTCAGATTTGAAATTTGCAGGGAGATTTGCATCTGCAGAGAATCTGCATTGATGCAGCCAGGCCTTCCTTTGCCCAGATCTAGGAAAGATTCACTGAGAGGCTGACATCTTTAAAGGTCTGAAAAGAAGCATTACCATCTATTCTCTCTGAAGGCTGCTACCTGTGAGGTTTCATCTACATACAAGACAACCTTTGGTGGCCAGGCCTCTTCTTTCCTTCCCAGGACTTCTCTTGCCACCATCACCTTTTTTTTTTTTTTTTTTTTGAGACAGAGTCTTGCTCTGTTGCCCAAGCTGGAGTGTGGTGGCACGATCTTGGCTCACTGCAATCTCTGCCTCCGAGGTTCAAACGATCCTCCTGCCTCAGTTCCCCTAGTAGCTGGGATTACAGGCATGCACCACCATGCCCGGCTAATTTTTGTATTTTTAGTAGAGATGAGTTTTTGCCATGTTGGCCAGGCTGGTCTTGAACTCCTGACCTCAGGTGATCCACCGACTTTGGCCTCCCAAACTGCTGGTATTACAGACGTGAGTCACTGTGCCTGGCCACCATCACCATATTTACCATCATAACCTGCTTTGGGTCATGCTGTGAGCTGCATTCTCTCTCTAACCTCAAGATGGTATAGAAGCTTCTGCACCCCATTGGAGGATTGGGTCTTCATTCTGAAGGCTCCTATGCCATATAAAACTGTGATCAAATACATCTGTATGCCTTTTTTTCCTACTGTAATACTAGCCTTTTATGAGTTGATTTTTCAGTGAAACTTCTGAAGGCAAAGGGGGAGATTTTCCCAGGTTTGCCTCAAACTCCTGGGCTCAGGCAATCCTCTTGCCTCACATCCCGAAGTCCTGGGATTACAGGCATGAGCCACTGTGCCCAGCCTATAAAATTTTATTAAAATTAGCTGTAACATTAATAATACACTGATACAAAGGTAGAATTAGGTTTTCTCTTTTGAACAGGATTTTTGTGTAGCATTAAGGGATAGTAAAATATTTTTTGGTGTACTTTTGCGTAAACTGAAAAAAAGGTAGAGGGAAGAGAGGGAGAGGGAGATTTTGTTTGCCTAATGGTTTCTATTAGGTCTTATGATTGTTTTGAAAACTGTATTCCTTCCCATCAAAGAATAAAGGTTTTTGCATTTTGAAATCTTTGAATCATCACTTTGGCTACATGAATCACTATTATTTCACAGTGAGCTGTGATCCTATTTTGAGCAAGTGTTTTAAACCTTTAATATCTGACAAACTTTCCAAAATCAAAATTTCAGATCTGAAATTCATTCTTTTTGACCTCAAACTAACTTTTTGAATGTTAGGGCCCCTAGACATCCAAGAGAGACATATTACACTTATTTGGTATGTTAAAATCATATGGAAAGCATTATTAAATAAGAAATGGTGTTTAACTTTTGGAGGGTTATGTTTGTATAAATATGTTACTAATATGTGCTCCAAATTGTATGATTTCCTAAAATTCTGATATGTCTTGGTATACATTGTCAATAATAATTGGAATTATTATGTTCAATTGTTGCATGCCATAAAACAACGAAATGTTCTTGTCAATTGTGTCTGTATTTATGGCCAAAACTTTTGTCACTCATAGACAATTATTGTTTTACTTTGATTCTCCTTAAAAAAAAAAGCAGTTTATAATCAACTAAGGTCCAAAATTTGCTTTCTCTGAAGGAAATTCAGGGAAGGTCTCCTGAATACAGTTTTCTAACTTTGGATATCATACCACTGGACTAGGAAAAAAAACCTTCCAGGATTCTAATTAAAAAGCTGATGTGCTCATGAGGATTGCTAACCCAACATCAAGCAGAACAAGAGCTAATTTCATGGGGCAGAACTAAGAAAGGACTAAAAAACTTTTTGTTTGATACATAGCTAATTCTTTTTATGTTTTGATTTCCAGAGTCAAAAAAAAAAACAAAAAAAAAACCCTTTTCTTTTGAGCTATTTATAGCTTACAAGAAATTGGGTAAAGTATACTTCGTGAGCAAAATTTGAAGCATTTATCTTTCCTTCTACCTGATATCTCCAGAATTTGGAAACTTTTTTGATTATTCTTAATTTAGGACAAGATAGCTATTTGCGTACATTCAATATGAATCTGTATTCTTTTGGAGGATTTGACTGGAATGGAATATTTTCAGATATGACCAGATTGCTTTGAGGAATTGAAGTTGACTTTATAGAGCTAATAAAAAACCCAGTTTCTTTGCAAGTTTCCTGACCTGTGTACCTTGACTGAAAAGGTATCTTTACAAGGTACACAGTTTCTTCACAAGGTTCCTGACCTGTGGTAAGTGACGAGTGTTACTTTCTGACGTGCCCAGGAAACTCAAGTTATTTTGGGACCTCAAGAAGAGAAGAATTTACCCAATTCATACAGGCATTGCAGGCAGTCAATGATAAATGACAAATCCTTGCCTTGGTTTTATAGCCTCAAGGCTTTTAAAAGTCTAATCTGAGATTTCTTATGAAAATGTTTCCACAAAGCCAATTTGAGAAAAGCCTGTATGGTCAATCACTATTCTTGCTGCACTTTATGCAAATAACCAGGCCAAATATAATAAGATAAAAACTTATTTTACAAATAAATTTGTCCTGCTATGATTTGTCTTTGGTAGAAATTTGCGGGACTGGGCCAGGTGTGATGGCTCACGCCTGTAATCCCAGCACTTTGGGAGGCCAAGGCGGGCAGATCACCTGAGTTCAGGAGTTCGAGACCAGTCTGGTTAACATGGCGAAACCCCATCACTACTAAAAATACAAAAATTAGCCGGGCGTGGTGGCACTTGCCTGTAATCCCAGCTACAAGGGAGGCTGAGGCAGGAGAATCATTTTAACCCGGGAGGTGGAGGTTGCAGTTAGCTGAGATCGCACCATTGCACTCCAGCCTGGGCAACAGGAGTGAAACTCTGTCTCAAAAAAAAAAAAAAAAAAAAAGAAATTTAGGGAACTGGAGAGAGAAAATTATGTTTCAAAGGAAAACTGTAGAACATCTGTTATTAGATTCTAGCCTTGTTCATTGTTTTTGAGTTTTTATCATTTGCCTGCAACTTGTACTGGATCCTGAATTCTTTCCTGGCTACAAGTCTCCAAACTAATGTTGTCAAATTTTTATTTAATTTTTTTCTGACTTGGAATTACTAGAAATGCATTGACAAACAACAACAACAACAAAACTTTATAAAATATTTAAAGAGGCTTATCCTGACCCAATATGAGTGACCACAGCCCAGAGAACAGTCTCAAGAAATTCTGAGAAAGTGTGCCCAAGGCTGTCAGGTTATAGTTTTGTTTTATACATTTTAGGGAGACAGAAGTTACAGGCAAAAACATAAGTCAATGCATATAAGGTGTACATTGGAGATGTCCCGGTAAGGTGGGACATCTCAAAGCAAGTGCTTACAGGTCACAGGTGGATTCAAAGATTTTCTGATTGGCAATTTGTTGAAAGAGTTCAGCTTTGTCTAAAGATTCGAAGTCAGTTGAAAGGCATGCTTGAGTTCAGATAAGGGGGGTTGTGGAGGCCAAGGTTTTGTTACATAGATGAAGTCTCCACATAACAATCTTTAGAGGGAATAGATGACAAATACCTCTTTTCAGAACTTAAAAGGTGTCAGAAAGTTAGTTAATCTTTCCTAGGTCCAGGAAAGTCCTGACTGTATTAACAGAGATTCTCTACAGATGTAAATTTCCCCCACAAAAGCTGGCTTTGCAGGGCCATTTAAAAATATGTCAGAGAAATATATTTTGGGGTAAAATATTTTGATTTCCTTCAGGATCGGCTGTCATGTGATGCTATGTTTGAGTCAGGTTGGAATCTGGTCATCTTCTTGCCACAAAGAGTCTATTCTGTCAATCTTATGATCTCTATTTTAATGTTAATGCTGGTCAGTCTTGCCTAAACTCCAAAAGGGAAGGGCCATAATGAGGCATGTCTGACCTCCCTCCCCATCATGGCCTGAAATTTAGTTTTATAGGTTTCTTTGGGATCCCCCCCTGGCCAAGAGGGGGTCTGTTCAGTTGGTTGGGGGGCATAGGATATTATTTTCAATTCATAAATTAAAACTGTGTTTTTCTTAAAGTCCTTAAAATCGAAGCTAGACAACTTTAATAAACTTTGAGAGAAATAACATCAACTTATATATAAACAGACTTCATGCCTGCTGAGGTATGCAGTACTCAGAAAGTTCACTTGAATACCTAATTCAAACTACAATTAAAAAAAAAAAAATCTGTCTGATTGTCATAGCAATCTGAAGATGCTTCAGAGACCAGAAAAACTATGGTACAAGCTACTACAGACATGGCCCTTTGTTTTTCTTCTGTTTCCATACAAATATCTCTTATTAAAGATCTGCTTGCCTGGATCAGATATAGAGGCCTAGCCCATCTGCAATGCCACCTCCTGGAATGGGACACAGCTGTTTAACTGAACTGATCTATTCTCAGGACTGAGAGACCGACTAAAGAAGAAATGGGACGTTATATTTAAATTTGCTCTTTTCTGCTTATCCCAATTTGTCTTTTCACTCTTTTGCCTATCTCTATCTAACAACCTCTAACCCAAAACTCTCCAAAGCTATCAGCGTTGGCTGTTAATATGTAAAGTTTTTTAAGTTTCAAAGTAGGAACTGGAGGAAATAAAAATATTTTATCTCCAAATATATTTCTTTGACATATTTTGAGTTGGGTGTCAGAGGGCCAGCAAACAGAAGTGGCCCTGCAAAGCTGTCTTTTGTGGGGAGATTTGCATCTGCAGAGAATCTGCATTGATGCAGCCGGAACTTCCCTTGCCTGAATCTAGGAAAGACTAAGAGTCTGATACCTGTAAAGGCCTGAAAAGAAGCATTGACCGTCTATTCTCTCTGAAGATTGCTACCTGTGAAGTTTCATCTACATAACAAGACCACCTTTGCCGGCCAGGTCTCCTCTTCTTTCTCTCCCAGGACCTGTCTTGCCACCATAACCTGATTTAGTACCATAACCTGTTTTGGGCTGCACTCTGAGCCTAATCTTTCTGTAACCTCAAGATGGTATATAGGCTTTTGCACCCCATTGAGGGATTAGGTTCATTCTGAAGGCTCCTGTGTCACATGAAACTATGGTCAAATACATTTATTTGTATGCCTTTTCTCCTATTTCTATGCCTTTTGTGACTTGACTTTTCAGCAAACCTTCCAAGGGCAAAGGGGAAGCTTTTTTTTTTTTTCTCCCCTACACTTTGCTAAATTGATTAATTTCTAGTAAGTTTGGGTTTTTTGGGTAGAATTTTGAGATATCGTTCTCTAAATACACTCTCATGTTGTCTATGAATAAAGTCCTTTTACAGCTTCCTTTCTAATATGTAAGCCATTTTGTTCTTTTCCTTGTCTTATTTCACTAGCTAGTAATAATAGAAATGTAAGAGTAGACATCCATGCTTTGATTCCAATCTTAAGGGGAAGCTTCCAGTCCTTCAACAAGCATCCAGTCCAGTCCTATGATGCTGGCTATTATTTCCATTTGTGTTTCTTTTTTTAAAAAAAAATTGTTCTCATTTCTCTTTTTGTTCCCCTTTTGTATTATTTTTTTGTCTGTTTTAAAATCTGAGCTTCCCTTTTTGTTTTCTTTTTGTATTCGTCTTCTGAAGCTGCTACAACACAAATTGGGAGGCTAAAAACAACAGAAAATTGTTCTTTCCCTGTTCTGGATATTGGATGTTTGAAATCAGTATCACTGGGCTGAAATCAAGGTGTCAGCAGGGTTATGCGTCCTTCAGAGGCTCTGTAGGAGAATCTGTTCCATGCCTCTTTTAGCTTCTGATGCCTGCCAGAATTTCTTGGCTTGTGGCTGCATCACTCCAATCTCAAAGGCCAGCATCGTTACTTTATTTCATTTTTTTGAGACAGGGTCTCACTTTGTCACCCAAGTTGGAGTCCAGTGGTGTAATATTGGCTCACTGCAGCCTCAACCTCCCAAGTTCAAGTGATCCTCCTGCCTCAGCCTCACGAATAGCTGAGAATACAGATGCGCACCACTGTGCCTGGCTAATTTTTTTTTTTAGGCTGAGTCTGGCTGTATCACCCAGGCTGGAGTGCAGTGGTGCAATCTCGGCTCACTGCAACCTCCGCCTCCCGGGTTCAAGCGATTCTCGTGCCACAGCCTCCCAAGTAGCTGGGATTACAGGCACCTGCCATCATGCCTGGCTAATTTTTGTATTTTTAGTATAGACGGGGTTTCACCATGTTGGCCAGGGTGGTCGCGAACTCCTGACCTCAAGTGATCCACCCTCCTCAGCCTCCCAAAGTGCCGGGATTACAGGCTTGAGCCACCACACCCAACCTAATTTTTTTATTTATTGGAGAAACAGAGTTTTGCTATGTTGCCCAGGCTGGTCTTCAACTCCTGAGCCCAAGCGATCTGCCCCCCTTAGCCTTCCAAAATGCTAGGATTACAGGCATGAGCTACCATACCCAGCCAAGGCCAGCATCTTTAAATCTCTGTCTGCTCTGTCTTCATGTGGCCTTGTGTGCATGTAACCTGCCTCTCTTAAGGATACATCTGACTGCATTTGGGGCCCACTCAGTCCAAGATCATCTCCCCTTCTCAAGACCCTTAATCAAATCCACAAAGGCTTTGCCATGTAAGGTAACATTCACAGGTTTCAGGATTAGAAAGCACATATCTTTTGAGAAACCATATTGTGGTCTGTCATACTCATTATATTTATTTTTTTCATCTACAGTGTCTAAATATTCATAATAACTTTTAAAGTCTTTGCTAATTCCAACATCTGAGTCTGTTTCTATAAACGTTTTCCCCCCTTACAACTATGAGTTGTGTTTTTCTTCTTTTCATATATCTAGCAACTTTTGATGGTCTGTTGGGCACTGTGAATGCTACATTTTTTGGAAGTTAGATTTTGCTCCCATGTTTTAAATATGCTTGAAATCTGTACTGCTAGGTATTCATCTGTTGAAGTCACCTTGTCTTGTTGAGACTTACTTTTAGGTTTTCTTAGAATGAGTCTAGGGTAGTCCTTACCTTAGGGCAAGATTCATTTTTATTATTACTATTACTAATAGAAATTATGACATCAAGATTATTAAATCTTGCCCTAAGGTAAGGACTACTAAATTACTATAAGTTACTAAAGTCTCACTCTGTAGGTGTGGCTTTCGTATGATTGCAAGTGAAGGCCAAGGATGTTCAACAAGGTCTCTGACTCCAGCTGGCTGGAATTTCAATGTCTCCCAACACTGTGTGATCTCCAGAATCTCTGAGGAACTTACTGATCCATCCTTGGCTATTTTCTGTTAGGTCTATATCAGTTTTGCATTGTACATTTCTAATTTGGTATTTTCATCAAAGACTCAAGCTCCCTAGGCCAATTTCTGGAGCTCCTTCTCTGCATGGCTTGCTACCATCCAGGGCTGTGCCCTGAAAAGCCTAGCCACCTTAGTGGCCCCAACCTTCCATCTCAGTTTCCTGCATCTTTCTTTTCTCTTTCTTGTGCCTTAGTTTGGGAATCACTCGCTGGTGGAAAGCTGTAGTAAATGCAGAGCCAACCTCGTGTGTTTTTATTCTCTAAAGGATCAAACCCCTCCTGTATTTGTTGTCTGAAGCATGAAAAGTGTTGCTTCATATATTTTGTTCAGTTTTGTAATTATAAATTAAGCATAAGTTTATTATCAGTTACCTCATCATGGTCAAAGTCAGAAGTCCAATATTATGAATTTTTTTATGCCTGCCATTTACTGAGCTTTTGTGTAAGAGACAACATTTCACATGAATTTTTCTCATATAACTGTCATATAACCCTTTAAGACATACACTATATTTATCTTCCTATTACCTATGGGTAAATGAGACTTAGATATGTTAAGCAATTTTCCCAAGATCACAGATTCTGTAGTTGAAATACTTGGGCTTGCATACATCTCTGTCTGTCTGAAGATCCCAAGCTCTTAAGCGTTATATGATAGTATCATCCTGTAAAGGCTAAATAAATTTACCTCTGAAAAACACCAAGACCCAAGTCTGGAAAGTAGTAGAAATTCAATAAATCAGTAAATCAGGCCTACTCAAATTTCTAAAGTAACCATACAAACACTATTGAGTGAGTGACTGGTCATTGGCCTGTTTGATTTCACACCATTTCTCCATTTTTCTTTTTGCTATTCACTATTGCAGGAAATCACTTATTTTTTCCAGGTTTCCTTGCCCTTTGGATTCAAGAAATAGTAATTGAACTTCTTTAGGATGAAAGCAAGTGACCCCGAAATGTAATGCAAGTCAACATACACACACACAAGTGCAAGAGTAAAGATATGTAACTTTAAAAGACAGTATAACTATCTCTGTCTTCTTTCTGCTCTTAACTGATCTAAAAAGCAATTGTACAAAGTGATATGTATGTAATTGTCTTGTTGGGCTTATAGCTTATAGAAATGTAATATATTTGACAATTATAACATAAAGGAGGTAGGTGGGAGCAAAGCTTTATTGGAGTGAGGAAATGACAGCAGATGGTATCCAGATTTGCAGGAACAAATAAAGAGAACCAGAAATTGGAAACAAGGTTAATATGAGAAATTCCATGAACACATACTAGATCTCCTTTCTCAGATTTTAAAACAGACAAAAAATAAGCAAAAGAAATGGAAGACTTGTATACTGAAATTACAAAATATCATTGAAAAATTAAAGACCTTAATAAATGAAAAAACATGCTATTTTAAGAATTGAAAGACTTAATCTTATTAAGATGAAAACATTCCCCTAATTGATCTACAGATTCAACACAATTCCCTATCATAATCCCAGCTGGCTTATTTGCAGAAATTGACAAGCTGAACCCAAAATTCATGTGGAAATGCAAGGAATAAGAATAGCCAATATGGTCTTTAGAAAGAACAAAGTTGGTGACTCACACTTTCCAATTTCAAAACTTACTACAAAGCTACAATAATCAAAACGGTGTGGTGCTGAAATAAGGTTAAGGGTAGTCATATGGTTCAATGGAACAGAATTGAGAGTTCAATTAGGGAAGAATAATCTTTTCAACAAATGGTGCTAAGACAACTATATATCCACATGTAAAAGAATGAAGTTGTAGCTACAAGGAAGAAAAGGCGTAAGAATGATATAATGGACTTTGGGGATTCTGGGAAAGGAACTGTGGTTGGGAGGGGGATAAGGGCTAAAAGACTACATACTGGATACAGTGTACACTGCTTAAGTGCTGGGTGCAACTAGAATCTCAGAAATCACCACTGAAGAATTTGTCCATGTAACAAAAAGCCACCTGTGCCCCCAAAAACTATTGAAATAAAAATAGAAAAAAAAAGAATGAAGTTGGCACCCTTCCTCACATCATACACAAAAGTTAACTGAAAAGGGATTATATACTTAATCATAATAGATAAGACTATAAATCTCTTAGAAAAAAATATAGGCATAAATTTTATGCCTTGGATTGGGCAAAGCCTTTTTTACACATGACACCAAAAGCACAAGCAACTGAAGAAAAAAAAAATTTGATAAATTGGACTTCCTCAAAATGAAAAACTTTTTCAAAGGATAGCATCAACTAAGTGAAAAGCAACCCACAAAGTAAGTGGAACACTTGCAAATGGCATATCTGATAAGGGACTTGTATGTAGAATATATTTTTAAAATCGTACGTATCAATAATAAAAAGATTAATAACATGATTACAAAATGGGCAAAGGATCTGCACAGATATTACTCCACAAAAGGATATACAAATGACATATAAGCACATGAAAAGATGTTCATTACCCATCAGGGAATTATAGAAAAAAACACACACAATGAGATACCACTTCATACCTGATAGAATGGCTGAAATAAAATTGACTGATAATAATAAGTGTTGATGAGGTTGTGGAGAAATGGGAACACTTTGTTGTGGAGAAATGGGACCTGTCGGTGGGAAGGTAAAATGGTGCAGTAAGTTTGGAAAACAGTCTGGACATTCCACAAAATGTTAAACCTACAGTCACCATATGACCCAGCAATCCTATTCCTTGGCATATACTCAAGAGGTATGAAAACATATATCCACACAAAAATATGTATACACATGCTTATAGCAGCATTATTCATAAGAGTCAAAAAGTGCAAACAACCTTAATGTCTATCAGCTAATAAATGGATTTAAAAATCTGGCATACAATGGAATATTATGCAGCCCTAAAATGGAATGAAGTACTAATACACACTATCTTGAACACATTATGCTAAATGAAAGCAGCCAGTCACAAAAGACCATAGATTATATGATTTCATTTATTTTCATTTTATTTTAGAGCTGGGGTCTTGCTTTGTTGCCCAGACTGGAGTGCAGTGGCACAATCATAGCTCATTGCTGCCTCAAATTCCTGAGCTCAAGCAATCTTTCTGCCTCAGCCTCCTGAGTAGCTGGGACTATAGATGCATGCCACCTAGCCCAGCTAATTTTTAAATTTTTCATAGAGAGGGGGGTTTTGCCATCTTTCCCAGGCTGGTCTTGAACTCCTGGGCTCAACAATCCTCCTCCCTCAACCTCCCAAAGTGCTGGGATTACAGGCATGAGCCACTGCACCAGGCTGATTCCATTTATATGAAATGTCCAGTATAGAAAAATCTATAGAGACAGAAAGGAGGTTAGTGGTTTTTTGGGGCCGGGGCACTTGGGAAAATATGACAAATGACTGCTAATAGGTACAGGATTTCTTTTGGAAGTGATAAAAATGTTCTAAAATTTATTGTGATGATGGTTGCACAACTCTATGAATGTAGTAAAACCGTGTAATTGCACTATTTAAATGGGTGTTAATGATGGCATGTGAATTATGTCTCAATAAAGATGTTATATGTTTAACACTTGGAGGATGAGTAGGAGTTGACTAGGCCACAATGGCTGTGAGGAAGGAATGGGTGGTTGTCTTAGTCCATTTGTGTTGCTATAAAGGAATACCTGAGACTGGGTAATTTATAAAGAAAAGAGGTTTATTTGGCTCACGGTTCTGCAGGCTACACAAAAGGCATGATGCCAGCATCTCCTCAGCTTCTGGTGAGGGTCTCAGGCTGCTTCCACTCATAGAGCAAGAGGAAGCAAGAGAGAGAGGGGAAAGGTTCCAGACATTTGTCAACAATCAGTTCTCTGCGGAACTAACAGAATGAGAACTCACTCACCCCCCTCCCACCTCTTGCCCCTGCCTGGGAAGGGTGAGCATTAATCTATTCATGAGAGGTCCATCCCCATGACCCAAACACCTCCCATTAGGCCCCACCTCCAACAATAGGGGTCAGATTTCAACATGAGAGTTGGAGGGGACAAACATCCAAACTATAGCCGTAGTGTTCCATAGAAAGCATTTCAAATGGGAAGGCGTATTTCCCCAACCACTATAGAAGCCCATTTTATAGTATCTCTACTAGTTATCTTAACCTCTTCTTGACTACTTCCAGTGAATGATCATTCTATATTCATTGGCATAGATAGCTAGGCTCTGAAATAACTGTAAACAAAGCAATTCAGGAATCCAGTGAGCTAGGTGCTGTGATAGCGACGTGTACAAGTGCCAAGGGAGTCTGTCCAAGGGAAGGGCACGAAACCCACTAAGTGCTCAGTGAAGGCATCTTGGAGGAACTCAGATAAAAGCCTTGGCTTAAAAATTAGTCAAAGCAAAGGAGGCAAGGGAACAAGAAAAATTTTCAGAGAGAAAAAGTATAAACAAAGGTCCCTGCTTGCTGGGAACTACACATCATTGAAAAGGGCTAGAAAGTAGAGTGTGGAAGCAAGGAATTGATGAGAGATGGGGCAAGAGAAATGAACAAAGGCAAGATGATGAAAGCCAGCTATATTTGTTTCCTATTGCTGCTGTCACAAAGTACCACAAATTTAGTGGCTTAAAATAACACCAATTTGTTATCTTATTGTCCTGAAGGTCAAAGGCCGAAAATGAGACTTAGGAGGCTAAAATGAAGATGTTGGCAAGACCATCTTCCTTCTAGAGGCTCCAGAGGAAAAGCCCTTTCCTTACCTCTTTCAAGTTTCAGAGGCTGTCTGCATTCCTTGGCTTGAGTCACTCTTCTCCATCTTTAAAGCCCATAAACCCAAACTCTGCTTTATCTCTTTTTTCAACTCCCACCCTCTTGCTCCCCTCTTATGAAGGACCCTTGTGATCACATTGAGCCCACCAGGATGATCCAGGATAATCTTTCCATCTCTAGATCCTTAATTTAGTCAACATTTGCAAGATCCCTTTTGTCAAGTAAGGTCACATATTTTCAGGTCCTGGGAATTAGGATGTGGACATCGTCAGTGGGGAGGGCATCATTTTGTCTACCACACCATCACCATCTTAAGAAATTTACTCATTACCTTAAATGTAATGGGAAGTAATGGAAAGATTTTAAGAAGAGACGGCATATGATAAGATTTGGGTTTACAAAATATTCTTTTGGAAGTGGTAGATGAGATGGAGAGAATGTGTGACAAGACTATAGGCAGAGTACCACTTAGAAAGTTTCTCCAACAATCCACGCAAGAAAGCGTGGCAGCCTGAGCCAAGGTAGGGGCAGTGAGAATGGAGAGAGGTAGCCAGGTGAGAAGCATTAAGGCAGCAAGTGATTGAACATAAGGGACAGGGAGGGCTCCTGAAGACCACTATTTGGAGGTGTCTGTATTATTTAATACTTAGATGAAAACAGGTCTAACAAAGATCCAAACATGACTTAACAAGATGGGAATTTTAACCTGGTAGAAAGTTCAACTAGATAGAAATGCTGTCTGTCTCAGTGCAATGTTTCCAAGGCTGAGAAGAGAAGATGGGTCCATTGTATTGGGAACTCAAGCTCCTTCTACTTTGTTGCTCTGCAATTTCTTGGTTTGTCTACATGATCAAAGAAGATCCATCATGACAACATTCAAGGCCAGAGTCAAGGGAGAGGAAGAGGGCACACCCCAATCCTTTTAAGGAAAGACCCCTCTTAGATTTTGACTGATCCCTCTTGTTTGAGCAACAGGTGGCATACATCGTTGCTGCGTTTATCTCATTGACCTGAACCTAATTTCATGACCATAGTAAGGAGAAGTAGAAAATATAATCTTTAGTTGGACAGCCAGGGGCCCAGCTTAAACTTCTACTACCAAAAATCAATGGGAGAATGGACGCTGGAGAGATAAGAGCAGTGTCGACCACAACTGTTATGGATCCAGTTGTTAGAAAGTTCTGTATTCAAAGAACTGTCTGCCTCCCTGACACTCAGTGATTGACCCTACACCAGCACTTTCAAACAGCTTAAATCTATTTCAATTTCTACATGATAGCCCTTGAAATATTTGAAGACAATTTTAAGTTCCCCCTAAGACTTTTCCAGGCTAGACGTTTCAATTTCCTTCAATTACTTATCATATGACATGTTTTTCAGACTCTCATGATCCAGGCTGATATATTTTATTTTTATTTATTTATTTATTTTTTGAGACAGAGTCTTGCTTTATTGCCGAGGCTGGAGTGCAATGGCGCAATCTCAGCTCACTGCAACCTCCGCCTCCCAGGTTCAAGCAATTCTCCTGCCTCAGCCTCCTGAGTAGCTGGAATTACAGGCACATGCTACCACACCTGGCTATTTTTTTTTCTTTTTTTGTATTTTTAGTAGAGACAGGGGTTTCACCATGTTAGCCAGGATGGTCTCAATCTCCTGACCCCGTGATCTACCCACTTCGGCCTCCCAAATTGCTGGGATTAAAGGCTGATATATTTTAAAAATTTTATTTTTATTTTTGTTATTGTCTTTTATTTTTATTTTTTGAAACTGGCTGTCACTCTCTTGCCCAAGCTGGCATGCAGTGGCGCGATCTCGGCTAACTGCAACCTCTGCCTCCCAAGCTCGGCCATCCCCCCACCTCAGCCTCCTGAGTAGTTGGGACTACAGGCACACACACCACCATGTCCGGCTAATTTTTAGAGATGGGGTCTTGCCATGTTGCCTAGGCTGGTCTTGAACTCCTGATCTCAAGCAATCCCCCTGTCTCGGCCTCCCAAAGTGCTGGGATTACAGATGTGATTCACTGCACCCGGCCTGATGTATTCTTTAAACTCTGATTTGTTCTGCCTTTCTTAAAAAGTGGAACCAGAATATGGTGCATTAGGCAACATGAGTAAAATAGGACTATCATCTTTTCTGTTCCAGAGAGAGTTCCTAAATTAATGTAACCTAAGATTTTGTGTTAATGCTTGAATTATACTATTCACCCATGTGGAGTTTGAGATCAGTGAAAGAACAGCTGTCTCTCTCACACCTAGTTCAAGTTAGGATTCCAGCTGGTATTTATGCAATTCATTTTATAAGGTTAAAGGCAGCATGTGCACAGTTATCCCTACTACTTTTTAGGAGATGGGGTTTTACTAATGTTGCCCAGGTCGGTCTCATACAACTGGGTTCAAGCAATCTTCTCATCTCCACCTCTTTGAGTACCGGGGACTACAGGCGTGCACCACTGTGTCCAGGTGTATTACTTTTTACCTTACTACTTTTAACTTAAGGTTCTAGGATGTCAATAGGGTTTTATGACCTAATCTATTACCTATAACTTTGAGCATATATTTAAAGAAGTAAGAACATTTTAAAGAGCCAAAATAATGATCAACAAACAAAAAGTTGTACAACAAAGGAAACAATAATAGTGTACTACTCTTTTTAGTTTCCTTAAGAGTATCCTACTTAATACTACTACTGCTAATACTATTAGCTATACTACTTAATTAAAAGTATCCTACTCTTAATTCGCTGATAGTGTACCACTAGTATACTACTATTAATGAATAGTAATGAATGTCATTTATACAGCTATAATAGTAAAGTACTGAGTACAAATTAGCAAAAGCTGAGATGAATAATAATGAAAGATGAAATGAGAAGAGAAAAGAGCATGAAATTCTCATCTTCCAAAATAGAAAGACGAATAGATACCTAAAATTGATGCACCAAGATATAATTTGTATAAGCAAATTATTTACAAGTACAGAAATCAACACCAGAAGAAATAGCTTAAAAATGGAAAGTAAGAGGTCTGGGGAGTGGGCTGGGGACAGAAGGCATGCAGGCAGGGGACAGCTGATTTTCCGTCTGTCCTTTTGCTACCATTTCACTTTTTTTTCTCTTTTTGCTATGTGCATTTATTACTTTGTAAAAATAAACATTAATTAAAAAAAGAAATTCAGTTTAGTTTGAGCTGCTCAATAAGCCCTAGTTTAGGAATCTATTAATCACTTTTATGTGTCATTACCTAACATCTTAATACAGGAAGGGGGAGGAAGCCATTTTCTATACAATTTAACACTACATTTGGTATGGAGTTATCACTTGTGTCAGGGAGATAAATTTAATCACCCCTTTGGTGTCCTATTGTTATGAAGTGACAAAGTTAATGCAATTTATTCAGCACTCTTGTTTCATTATTAATCTGTCACTCATGATAAGGCTCTAATTTTGTGAAATGACTTAATTTTTCTTCTTGGTTTTAAAATCATATTTATTCCAGTTTGCCTTAAAAAAAAAATCAGGAATTCAAATGAGAAGTTCAGATCAAATTCCCTAAACTGCTTTAGTTCAGGGGGAAATAAAAACTTTCCTTGGTGAGAAAATTTGTCATTTACTTCTCCTAAAAAATTGGCATTTATTTCTCCACTTATTTACACCTTTTATTTCTATTTTTTAACACTTTTTATTTCTATTTTCTTATTTACACTTTTTATTTACGCTATTTATTTCTCCACTTATTATAAAATTCAGGCGAAAGAATCCTTAGTAATCACCCAATACAGACTCTTTATTTGGCACCCAGGTGAACCATTGCAGCAAGGAAGGTTAGAATTACATCAGTATTGTAATGATGCTACAAAGTAACCAGCTCCCTCAATGATCCAATTTTCTAGCTACCCATCCTATTTTGGTGCTTTGGATTTTGGCTCAGGTTGTAAGACAGCCTGAATGCTCTCTTACACCACGTGCTATGGGTGCCTAGTTAATATTCCCTCATTCCGCAAATATTTACTTGGTTTCTGTCATGCGTACAAGACAGTGGATTGAATGGTAAGCCCAATTCTCCATTTTGAGAAAAAGAACATAGGAGTTTACATGAGACCTGGGACTCTTCACTCCTTTGTTGCCCTGTGCTGGGTATACAAATACTCCACGTGGCCAGGAAAAGATTGAGGTGTTCACAGCAATCTGTACTTGCCCTCCTGCCCCTAAGGAGGAGAGCAATTCTTCAGAAGAACACTGACAATTGTCCCCTAATTGGACTCTCCTTTGTCAAACCAAGGTTACCAGAGTTTGTGTGGGAGGGGTAGGGTTTTGCACAAAGTACCAGACACAGGAAGGTACATGTGTGCCCTTGGGATCTCTGCAGCTGTCTGGGTGTGCATGTAAATGGGCCAGGACCAGCTGCCTGGGGTAAAAGCTCTCCCAAGCATTCCAGTACGGAGTGGTGAAAGGGGGCAAAATGGTTATACAGACAATAATGCATTGGATAATGTGGAAAATTCGAAGTAACTCCTTTTTAGATCACGTTCTTTTTGCTGCTGTTATCACGTTACTAGCGAAGCATTGAGGAAAGAACACACGCTTTGAAACCAGACAAATCTGGGTTCAAATCCCAGCCTCCCACCTTAACCCAAATGACACTGCACAGATTACTGAAGGGCTCTGAGCTGCAGTTTCCCTTTCTGTGAAACAGAGATTCTGTCCACCTCATGTGTTGTATGTAAAGCTTTGAAACACAGCAAGCAGCCAATCAATGGGAGATATTAAGTTGTGTATGTGGAACACCAGCAGGATTCAGTATAAAACTTGTAGACAGGGAAGATGTCATCAAGAACACTTGAGCTTTTTTTTTTTTTTATTGAAGAAGTGGTAATTTTTCTAACTCTTGGTGCACTCTCGCTCCTCTACAACTTGCAGACTTAGCCCAGATTTCTGACAGGGGCCTCTGAGTAGCCATTGCCAACCAGAGATCATGTTCCATTTTATCATCTGTCCCCAGAGTTCTATCAAGTAAACAAGTGAACACCTCCATGAGCTGGGAACCAAGAATTCTTCCTACCTGTGAACTACTTTTTGATGGTCTCTAAGTGGTATTTATTTGAAACCAGATTGGTGTACAGCATTGTTTGTACCCATCTTTCATGCAGGCTGCAGCCCTGCCCCACCATGGAAGCGAGAAACAATAGCCAGGAGGCAGGCAAAAGACCGAGGACTTCTCAGGCAGGGAGAGAAATGCAGGTGGTTTTGCGGTCAGAGGGGATACAGGAAGGACTGCAGGACAAAGGAAGTTGCTGTTTAACCACTGCATGAAATGGAAACTGTTTTGAACTTTCCTGAGAATTGGACATGGAAAGAAAAAGAAACCAGACATAAGGGAAAAAGAAACCATAAAGGGAAACTTGAACATAAAGGGAAACTTGTTCAAGTTTTTGTGTGTGTGTGTGGAGATCTCATGCTTATCTAAATTGTGGCAGCTTTCAAGGCCAGTGCAAATGCCCATGCAGCTGGGAAGCCCAAATTATCCTGAGCTATAATCATTTGGGTAAGGGGGATACTTACTCCCTTTTATCCCTAGCTCAGAGTACATGCACACATCCTACGCCAGCACCAAGAACAGTTATGGTGGCCCACAAGTGTGCAAGAAGGTCCTGGGGAATTGTGGCCAGAGTGTCTGGAGATGAGTGCTTGAAGCACAGACAGGGCCAGCAGCCCACTCGTGCCTGGTGAATGGCTCTAAAGCCCTAGGTGCTGGAACCCACAGTTTCTGGACAGGCACAGCACACTCATGTATCACTCCCACACCATGCTTCTTCTTGGGGTCTGCTGCCCCTGGCACTTACATACAGAGCCATGGTTCAACCAGAGTCCAGCTCTCAGGAATAGACACCCTCAGACTCAGGGTCCTTTTTTCCTATCTGCTTCTTGGTTTCCTACCCATTCCCTTTTTTGGCCGCACTCTCAAAAGCCCTTATTCTTCTCATTAACTTTTTTTTGTTTCTTTGTTTTTTTAGCCATAAAAGGGCTTGATGGATCTCTAAATGAGCTTGATGGTTGATGGTGGGCTAGAAAGTTTGTAAATCCTTGGCAACACCCTAATACTTGTTAGCCCCCACAATTCCTAGAAACTCAATCAGATCTCTTGCCAGAGTAAAACAATGTTTCCAATCTTTCTGAATTGTCATCATCCCCTAAGGATGGACAAAAGGACTTTTTTTCCTAGAGAAACACAACATAAACAAAATAGAAACAAGACAAGAAAACCCCCACAAACAGATTCCTTTTTTTTTTTTTTTTTTTTTTTTTTTTAAGAGATAGGGCATCTCGCTATGTTGCCCAGGCTGGCCTCGAACTCCTGGGCTGGAACAATCCTCCCGTGTAGCTGGAACAACAGGCATGCTCCACCATGCCTGGTCCACAGATAGACCCTTAATAAACGACTGCAAGCTAAGTCTGGTGAGTTACCTTGTATATATCCACATACATTTATATAAATGCTCCTTATCTCTTATGAGGGCAAGGAAATGCGTCCTCATGTATTCTACCCTTTCTCACATAGCATTGTAACTTACACCTAATAAATGCTTTCTAAATATCTGAATTCCTTCTCGTATCTATATTGACATGTCTTTATATGACATGTCTTCCAGTCCCCTCATCGTTTCATTGCTATCCCTGGCATGCTCATCTATGTCTGTAGCCTTCTTCAGATGAGGCCCTTGGAAGAAAATTAAGTATTTCAGCTGTGATTTGACCTGTCCAGAGCATGGATTATAACAGGGCCATAATATTAAAACCTCTCTGTAGAGATTAAAACCAACCCATTACTCTGCACCCTTATGGTCACTCAAGCAGTTATAAACCCATCTAATTATTCTTGGCTTTAACTCATCTTTCTCTATCTTGAGCACAAGGATACCTATAAGAGATTTTAATAAACACTGTTGAAGTCCCAAAACATTCTGTCAATTACAGTTCCCTGGTCTTCCCTGAGTAATGTATTAAGCAGGATATAATTCTGTCTACGTATCTTAAACAAGACAGAAGTTTGTCTTTTTATCATGTAAAAGTCCAAGCTGCTATGGTGGCCTTGCTCCAAGAAATCTGCAGGGGCTTAGGCCCTTGTGGCCGGGCCACACCCAGGTACTGGCCTTATCTGCCAAGTCTAAAGGGCTCACTCATTCATGTTTCAACAAATAGCAGGTACTTTCCTCGAAGAGCAAGACTCAGAAGGCCAACACTTCCCTTTGGCTCATATCCATTGCCAGGGCTTGGTCATGTGTTCTAAACGCAGCTGCAAGTGAGGCTGGGAAATTGAGTTTTTATCTTGATAGCCGAAGTAGGCTGAAAAGTGCCCCCCACCCCCAAATGCTCGTGTCCTAATCCCTGGAAGCTGCAAATATGTTACTTTACATGGCAAAGGGACTTTGTAGATGCAATTATATTAAAGATTTTCAGATGAGGAGGTTACCCTGGATTGTCTTGATGGACTCAATGTAATCAGGAGCGTCCTTCTAAGAGGGAGGCGAGAGATTCAGGTGAGAGAAGACAGGATGGAAGCGGAGGGGAGAGAGTGAAAGCCATCTGAAGATGCTATGTTGCCGACTTTGAAGATGGAAGGAGTGGCCACAAGCCAAAGAATGCGGGTGGCCCCTTTGCATTCTCTGTTTGTTCTGCTAAAATTTCTGTTACTATGGAAAAGACAGAGAACAGATACTGAGGGATAATTAGCAGTCTCTACCATGACTTTTTGTGTGTGTGTGGTGATCTCATGCCTATTCCTGAAGATCACCTCTTTCATTTTAAGTGGCTCACACATTCTTTTTAAAAATCCCATGGGCCGGGCACGGTGGCTCACAACACCAGCACTTTGGGAGGCCGAGGCAGACAGATCACGAGGTCAGGAGTTCAAGACCAGCCTGGCCAACATGGTGAAACCCCTTCTCTACTGAAAATACAAAAATTAGCCGGGCAGGTGGTGCACGCCTGTAATCCTAGCTACTCAGGAGGCTGAGGCAGGAGAATTGCTTGAACCCGGGAGGCAGAGGTAGCAGTGAGCTCAGATCGCGCCACTGCACTCCAGCCTGGGCGACAGAGCGAGACTCTGTCTCAGAAAAAACAACAACAACAACAACAACAACAACACATCCCATGGTTTATCTTGCTTGGGTGCATTGCCAAAAAACAAAACAAAAAAACAAAAAACAAAAAAAACAGTTCTGTAGCTCCAGGAATCTTCTCTATTTCTGAAATAATTATTTTCCAGTACTTGTTTTTTTTTTTTTTTAAGATGGAGTTTCGCTCTTGTGGCCCAGGCTGGAGTGCAATGGCGCAATCTCGGCTCACAGCAACCTCCACCTCCTGGGTTCAAGCCATTCTCCTGCCTCAGCCTCTGGAGTAGCTGGGATTACAGGCATGCGCCACCACGCCCAGCTAATTTTGTATTTTTAGTAGAGACGGGGTTTCTCCATGTTGGTCAGGCTGGTCTCGAACTCCAGACCTCAGGTGATCCGCCCGCCTTGGCCTCCCAAAGTGCTGGGATTACAAGTGTGAGCCACCACGCCTGGCCTCCAGTACTTCTTTTAATGTTCCTGATGCATCAGAGATAACCAACTGGAGTCCAACCATCTTACTTACACATTATCTTGGTATTTGGAGGTGTAATTTGCATGGACTCAAAACTTGAAGCCATTAAAGGATTAAGGTGTTTCACAGTTCACTCATGCATCTTGGAACAACTATTCCCACCTGTGAATGGTTATTCATCATTTTCAGTTAAAAGATCATCTTCTGAGACAGAATTCAGAAACTACATAGATGCTGAGGAGTTCTGCTTTCTTTATGTCACCCATCAGCATCCAGCAACAGATTTTGAAGTTCTAGCTTAAATTACCTTTGATGGTATCACCTCACCTCTACAGGATTGATGGAAGTGGGAGCCACTGCTGTTCTTTCTTGCCCATCCAGAAAAATGCAAGGGATTCTGATTTCTCTACAGGCCTCTTAGCAATTGTCTAATTGCCTTCCTAGAGAGTTCAAATGCCTCCGTTTCCAAGCCTCCATGCCCTTTAGGCCTCTGCTGTCCATACTAGCAATAGTTTCAGGATTGCTAAAACTGATGCTTTGGCTCACCTTAGCTCACCCAAGACCCACCACTTCTAAGAGTATTTGTTCTCAGAGAAACAGCTTATGGGATGACAGCCAGGATAATGAGAAAATCGAATAATTCTAAGGCTTACGGTTTCCAAGAGATGAGCATATTTCTTTGTTTTGTTCTCCTCACCTGCTCTGTGTTCTCTCTGCCAATACTCCCTCTGCCCCAGATTCGTTGGCAGTCAAGGCAGGAGCCAACTGCCTGCCGAGGCGTCCTCATTAAAATGCACTGCTCTTGCTAATTAGGAGCCAAGGTTCTCCCACGGTGGGCTTGGCCTGGATATTGCCATTATCTTCATAAATAGACTCTTTACTTTGCAAATGGTGCTGTCATACCCAGGCATTCCCGACCTGGCAAATGCTCTGTGCATTCTTAAGTGGCGGAGGGAATGTGTTAGCAAGAGAAGGCAGAGGCATTCATGCTGAAGCAGGGCTCTGTCCTGAGCTCACCCCGCTGTCTGGGCAGCAGGCAGCCAACACAATGGCTGACTCTGCATGTACAACCACAATGGGAAGCAACATATGGCCCAGATTTGCTGGGAGATCTTATTTCCTGCCATTTTAATCTTTACAGTAAGGGCAACTTGCTAAATGCATAAAATGCAGAAATATTTTTTAAGTGATCAAATTGTTTTACCTTTGAAAAGAGCATTCCTATCAATAAATTCACAAATCAGAGGAAGAAAATCAGATGAGTTTTTAGTTTCCAAATACGCCCTTATGCGATCTCATCTCTGAGAATGTGTTTACTTATTTAATTTCCTTCGCTTACAAAACTCTTTCTCTACAATTTCTGCCTGTCTGATGCTAAACTGCCATTGCTAGTCTAGCTCTTTCACAGGACCTGTTTTGATTCCCTCAACTAAATGTAACCTCTTTCTCTCCTGCACTATCAAAGTATGTTTATGATTATTTACCATTACAGCTACCCCTTGTGGAGTGCTGGCTCTCCCAGGAGCCGTGCCGAGCACTTTTTACACGTTATCTCTAATCCTCACAGGGAACCTGCAACCGGGGTGTTATCCCTATTTTATAGATGAGAAAAATGAGGCTCAGTGACATTGAGAAACTTGTCCAAGATACTCCTCGGCAAGAAGTAGAGCAAGGCTGAGAGCTCTGAGTTACAGTTCTCCTCTCCTTTTACCAGATTGAGGCTCCTAAAGGAAAAGATTCTGTCTCTGTCATCTCGGCATTTTCTTTCTGCCATTAGGTGTTCAAGAGTAATGAATCAAGGAAACAGACTCCTTGATTACAATCTAATTAGGGTAATAAGACATGTCGCCAAGAAAAACAGCTATATTAGTTGGTAGTCTAGAAGTATAATTGCTACAAGCATACACCTTCTTCAGGTGAACTCACTTTCTACAAAAGTTACCGTTAAAAGGTTCATATACTCTGATGAGGTTATAAGGCAAGTTGTTAGCCCCCACCACTAATACCAGTGCAATAATTAAGCATGTCTCAAACTTTAATATGCACTTGAACCATCTCAGCATCTTACTTAAAAGCACATTCTGATGCAGGTCTGGAGTGGGACTCAAGTATGGACATTTCTAACAAGCTCCCAGGTGATGTTGCAGCTGCTGGTCTGCTGGCCATACTTTGAGTAGCAGGGATATAAGAGACTGTACTATAAACTATATTATTGAGACAACCTGGAATGTTTCACTCCTTACTGGTCTCTTGCCTACAGGCCTCCATGCCTTTCCCTATGTTGCCCCCTTTACCTGGAAATCCCTTGCACATCCTTTCACCTGACAAACTTGTATTCATTTTTTAAGACAGCTCAGAGGTCATTGTCAGTAAATTTTGCTGAACCTCTAGATAGGGTTGAGTGCCCCTTTCCTGTATGTTCATGACGGTCAAGGCACACTTCAGTTCTGTCTACCTGCTTCTTTTTAAAAAAATTTTTTTATTGTAATAGGTTATTGAGGAACAGGTGGTGCTTGGTTACGTGATTAAGTTCTTTAGTGGTGATTTCTGAGATTTTGGTGCACCCATGACCTGAGTACACACAATTTGTAGTCTTTTATCCCTCACCCACTTCCCACCCTTTCCCCCTGAGTCCTCAAAGTCCATTGTGTCATCTCTTATCCCTTGGCATCCTCATAGCTTAGCTCCCACTTATGAATGAGAACATACAATGTTTTGTTTTCCATTCCTGAGTGACTTCATTTAGAATAATAGTCTCCAATGTCATCCAGGTCACTGCGAATGCCATTTATATATATATATATATATATATATATATATATATATATATATATATATATATCTCACAGTTTCTTTATCCACTTGTTGATTGATGGGCATTTGGGTTGGTTCCACGTTTTTGCAATTGCGAATTGTGCTGCCATAAACATGCATGTGCAAGTATCTCTCTTGTGCAATGACTTCTTTTCCTCTGGGTAGATACCCAGTAGTGAGATTGCTGGATCAAATGGTAGTTCTACTTTTAGCTCTTTAAGGAATTTCCACACTGTTTTTCATAGTGGTTGTACTAGTTTACATTCCCACCAGCAATGTAGAAGTGTAAGCTTTTTACCACATCCACGCCAACATCTATTATTTTTTTATTTTTTGATGATGGCCATTCTTGCAGTAGTAAGGTGTCCACCTGCCTCTCCACATGACTATGCATTCCTTGTGGTCAGGGGCCATGTATGACCATGGGTGAATGATCAGACACATGATAGGTGCTCTTTAACAAGCTGAGCTTACAACAGGGACTGAGGAGTTGTATGGGGAAGGCAACAATTTACCTCTACCCTCTTAGGGTTTTTCAGCTGGGCCTAAGAATTAAATTGACATAAGACACATCAACAGGAGAAAAGCAAACAAATTTATTTAATAAAGTTTTCCATGGCACAGGAGCCTTCATAAGGAAACAAAGAGCCAAAGACACAGAGTTGAACATTTACATGCTGACCTAGACAAAGAGTAGTAAATTATGAAAATGCGACAAGGCAGAGGAGATTGGGCTAGAGTAGTTGTTGGGTGGAGAAGTAGCTAGGCATCTAGGTTTAGTCTAACAAGATTTGTTTATATAGATTCCCTTCCACCTCAACTTTTTGTCCTAGATGATGAGAATGATACTTTCCTTCTGGTATCGGGAGGACATCTTTCACATGAGAATTTCCTCTCCTTCTTTTAAGAAACAGAAGCAAAGTCAGAGTGATCTTCTCGCACCTGCTGGTTTTTGTTTTTGTTTTGTTTTTTAAGATGGAGTCTCGCTCTGTGGCCAGGCTGGAGTGCAGTGGCGCGATCTCAGCTCACTGCAACCTCCGCCTCCTGGGTTGAAGTGATTCTCCTGCCTTAGCCTCCCCAGTAGCTAGGACTACAGGCACACGCCACCATGCCCGCCTAATTTTTGTATTTTTAGTAGAGACGTGGGTCTCACCATGTTGGCCAGGATGGTCTCAATCTCTTTACCTCATGATCCACCCGCCTCGGCCTCCCAAAGTGCTGGGATTACAGGCATGAGCCACTGCGCCCAGCCGAACCTGCTGTTTTTAATGTCCCTTTAATTCAACATAGTCAGTATGTCAGAGAAGCATATTACAGATAGTGAGAAGGCAACAGTATAGTACTAGAGGTGGGAAGGAAAGAAGCTAAGACAGCCATAGAGTTCCATACCTGTCATCTACTGCCACAGTAATGCCACATAAAAATGGTCATGAAATCCAGTGGCTTCAAACAATAAGCTTTTATTTAACTCATGAATGTATAGGTCAGCTGGGCAGTTCTGATCCCAGATAGACTCCCTTGTGTCTTTGTGCTCAGTTTGCAGGTCAGCTTCAGGTTAGCTTTGCAAATCTTAGGTGGGCTCTCTCACATGTCCAGGACCCCAGCCTGGGTCCATGTAGTCTCTCATCCCAACAGACTAGTCCAGGTTTTGACTCATGGCCAAGGCAGATTTCAAGAAAGGGAGTAAAGTTTCCATGACCCTTTAATGCCTAGGCTTGGACAGGCACATCTTACACCATTACTTTTGCTTCATTGCATTGGCCCAGCAATCCAAAAGGCCAGCCCAAGTCAAGAGGCAGCGAAGTAGACTCTACCTCCTGATAAGAAGAGCTACAAGCTGAATTGTAACAACAAGGTTACAAGGATGGGAATAATCAGGGCCATTTTTGCAATCAACTGCCACAGTTTTACATTGATTTAGACTCTGTGCAAATGCCAGGGCACTGTTGCAATGGGTCTTAACTTTAATGCTGTCAACTTCAGGAGGCTGCTGGGCTGCAAACCCGGGCCACTGTTCATTATTTGCACATCAGTTACCCAAAGCAAATGTTCTTTTCTAGACTGTCTTCTTAGCTGCTTCCTCCTACTGTCCAGCTGGTGTGTGTTCATTTAATTCAGACTTGGTCTAAAATTAGGGTGAGCAAAACATGATTAGAGAGGCAAATCTGTCGGAAAAAAACGTAAAACCAAACTAAAACTAAATTTAAATACTTTTAAGTTAGCTCCATTCATATTACCTCTGTTCCCAAAATCAATGTAGATACTTGAGTTGTTCACGTGTACGTGTATTTTTAATTTAATATTTTGAATACGTAATACATTAACTAAAGTTTAAATGATTGCATGTGAATCTTCCTTCATATCCTCTGCCCTAGTCACTTAGTTCTCCTCAGAGGCAAATAATGTTATTTTTATGGGTATTTCAGAAATGCACATATAATTAGATATAAACAAATACATACATATGTTCTCTCTTTGATTCTGTTTTGCTTTTATTTTTTCAATTAACATCTTATCCATAAGGATCTTTCCAAATCAAGGCATAAATACTTTCTCATTCTTTTGTAGGTCTGCATACTTTTCCATTGTATAGATGTATCATAACTCATTCCATCAGTACCCCATTGATAGCTATTTAATTTGTTTCCATTCTTTTGCTATAGTATAATTAAATCTAGAGAGGAGAGGGCTTGTAACACAGTGATGAATTCCAAAATTTGGCCTTATAAGTGGATTGATGACAATGACTGCTCTATTGTCTCCTGATTGGAGTCTTTGTCTTAGTTTGTCATCTTGTGATATTAAAAACAAACAGAAAATTCCATGAAGACCTTGGTTTTGGCATGTACCCTGCATTTTTGGAACTTTATGTTCTAAAAGACTTCTAGAGGAAGCCATATGGGATAGTGGAGAGATGGGAAGGAAGCAGAATGATATGATTAAAAATATAATCAGCTGGCCAGGTGCAGTGGCTCATGTCTGTAATCCCAGTACATTGGGAGGCCAAGGCGGGAGGATTGCTTGAGGCCAGGAGTTCAAAACCAGCAACACAGCGAGATCTCATCTCTACAACTTTTTTTTAAGTTAGCTGGGCATGGTGGTGTGCACCTGTAGTCCTAGCTATTTAGGAGGCTGAAGCTGGAGGATCCCTTGAGCCCATGATTTAGAGGCTGATTTTATATTATATAAAATAAGCTATGTTACATTTTCAAAGGGCTGTTGAGAACTGTTCAGGGGAAATGCAGTTTGTCAGGTGTCTCTTCACACTTAGGGCTCTGCCATGTCAGCCAGCTGTGCGTTGCTGCTGTGGTGCTTTCTGTTCCAGAGGGTGAAATGGAGCTGTGCAGAACGGGCATCCTGAAAAAACTGTGATGCGGCCATGATAACTGGATTCTTAGGGATCCTAGAAAAACTCAGAATAGCCTAAATCAGGGGTCCTCAACCCCCGGCCACTGACCAGTACCCGTCCGTGGCCTGTTGGGAACCGGGCCACACAGCAGGAGTTGCGCTGCCGGCCAGCAAGCATTACAGCCCGAGCTCCGCCTCCTGTCAGATTCTCACAGGAGTGCAAACCCTATTGTGAACTGAGCATGCGGGATCTTGTGCACTCCTTATGAGATTCTAATGCCTGCTGATCTAAGACGGAATGGTTTAATCTCAAAATCATCCCCTCCCGCCTCCCCCACCCCATATCCGTGGAAAAATTGTCTTCCACAAAACCGGGTCCCTGGTACCAAAATAAAATGGTGAACGCTGGCCTAAATGACACAGTCACCACCTAAGATGCTAGGAGGCCACTGGGCTCTTCATTTATCCAGCACCACAGTGTACACCAATTGTTTCCAAATGCCGGCTCGTGTACCTGCTGCCTCAAAATCACCCCAGATCTTTTGTAGAGCCCCAACTTATCAGACTCATGGAATCAGCCTCTCTGGAATCTAAAATAAGCTCGCTAGGTGACTCGGAAGCATCGTCAGGACTGGGAACTCTACCAAGGCAACAGTGCAGATAAACATGACTGCATTTAGAAACCAGGAAGCTCAGACCTTACAGGCTCTATATATGGAAGACACCAAATGTTCTGAGCTCTACCAGCCTGATGCTCAAGCATGGAAAAGACTTAGCATTCTCTCTGGCTTCAAAAGGTTCAAATGTGAGGCTGTGTCTCCTCCCAGCTTCTTGTTAGTCAGGTTTCTGACTGGAGCCCTGGATGAGACTCTGAAACAGTGATGTATGAAGGATGTGGTAGGACAGTGCTGACTGAAGGACCAGCCTAAATCTCCTTTTCTGGCCTTATAATAACAGACGCAAGCCCTTTTGGGGAGCAATGAATGGTAGGGAGGAGGTGAAATTAGACACTGGGATTGGTTCAACTGGCTAGAAAACTGGTGTGAAGATGGGTACTAGGTCTAAGGCTGGGCCATGGTGCTCCTATGGGGTGGCCCTGCCCAAGGAAGAGCAGCTGCTTTCTCAAGGAATTTGTGCAGACTTAGGCCATTGGGTAGTAGTGGGAGAAAGGAGGTATGCAGATTCAGGGGGAATTGCCTGGTCTTAAAGCTCAGAATCAATTTTAGGATCTCTGCTTTCTCTGGGAGAAACTAGTTCTCCTCACTTGATCAAAGTGAGCTGAGGCTCAGGTAGGCCTGCGTCCAGACTGTAAATGGAGATGTTGGCCCTGGAGGTGGATCATCAGGGGTGGCCACCCTCTCCTAGACCTAACCTGCCCCTTCACAGAGGGAAGAGAAATTTTCCTACTTCTATGTAAATGCACTGAAGGTTTAATTTCCAAGCTCCAACTGGGATTCTAGAGAAGCAGGTGATAACACTTTGCTATTTTGGGATGTAGCTGTGCAAATAAATCTCCTTTTAAAAGTTAAAAGCAGTTTCTCAAAGTCCTAATAGTGCTCTGCATATAGTTGATTGTCAATAAATGTATGGCAAATTAATGACAATAGGTCAATTCTCACCCTGAAAGTAAGTGATATCTACATATAAAAATATAGCCTCTCCTATGATGTGGGGCATGCTAATGTCAAGTATTTTCTAGTGTCCTGAATCAACACTAAACTATCTGCCCACAACGACTTGCAGTAATCCTTTGTGCTTTGAAAGCATGCCACTTCTGTGGAGGAATTGGAGACTTATTCTAAGTGAAGTAACTCAGGAATGGAAAACCAAACATCGTATGTTCTCACTCATATATGGGAGCTAACCTATGAGGACACAAAGGCATAAGAATGATACATTGGACTTTGAGGGCTCAGGGGAAAGGGTCGGGGGGTGATGAGGGATAAAAGACTACACATGGGGTACAGTGTACACTGCTTGGGTGAAGGTGCGCCAAAATCTCAGAAAGAATTTATTCATGTAACCAAACACCACCTGTTCCCCAAAAACCTATTGAAATAAAAACTTTAAAAAATAAACAGGTGCAGTGGCTCATGCCTGTAATCCCAGCACGTTGGGAGGCCAAGGCGGGACGATTGCTTGAGGCCAGGAGTTTAAGACCAGCAACACAGTGAGATCTCATCTCTACAATATATTGCCTGAGCCCAAGAGGTCAAGGCTGCAGCGAGCCATGGTCATGCCACTGCACTCCAGCCTGGGCACAGAGCAAAATCTCTCTCTGTCCCCTCCTCCACCTCCTACTCCCTCCCCAGCCCTTCAAAGCTCCCTTCCCTAGAGCAGGTACTACATCCTTCTCTCTCCCTATGTGAGGGATCTCTCTTCCCTCCAGGCTACCTTTGTCTTTTCTCATTTCTCCGGCTCTTCCACATCTCCTAAAATCCTGTTCCCATTCGTTCCCAACTCAACAAGACAAGAGCTTGTGAGTCTGCTCGGGCCTCTGCTTGGGAACCTTGGTTCACTTGGCCCCAGACTACAGGGACTGTGGGAAACAGTGGCTTCCTGTTGTGTGGGGTTTAACCATATATCATATATATGATGTGTATGTGTGTGTATGGAATACTACTCAGCCATCTTGATTTCATTGTTGACCCAACTATCATTCAGGAGCAAGTTATTTAATTTCCATGTATTTGCATGGTTTTGAGGATTCCTGTTGGAGTTGATTTCCAATTTTATTCTACTATGGTCTGAGAGAGTACTTGATATAATTGCAATTTTCTTAAATTTACTGAGACTTGTTTTGTGGTCTATTATATGGTCTATCATGGAGAATGTTCCATGTGCTGATGAATAGAATGTATATTCTGGGCCAGGCGTGGTGGCTTACACCTGTAATCCCAGCACTTTGGAGTCTGAGGCAGTTGGATCACCTGAAGTCAGGAGTTCGAGACCAGCCTGACCAACAAGGTGAAACCCCATCTCTACTAAAAATATAGACATTAGCTTGGCGTGGTGGCAGGCACCTGTAGTCCCAGCTACTCGGGAGGCTGAGACAGGAGAATTTCTTGAACCCAGGAGGCAGAGGTTGCAGTGAGACAAGATTGCGCCACTGCACTCCAGCCTGGGTGACGGAGTGAGATTCCATCTCAAAAAAAAAAAAAAAAAAAAGAATGTGTATTCTGCAGTTTTTTGGGTAGAATGTTCTGTAAATACCTACCCATTTGTTGTAGGGTATAATTTGGTCCACTGTTTCTTTGTTGACTTTCTGTCTTGATGACCGGTCTAGTGCTGTCAGTGGAGTATTAAAGTCCTGCACTATTACTGTGTTGCCGTGTGTCTCATTTCTTAGGTCTAGCAATAATTATCTTATACATTTGGGAGTTCCAGTGTTAGATGCACATATATTTAGAATTGTGATATTTTCCTGTTGGACTAGTCCTTTTATCATTATATAATGTCCCTCTTTGTCTTTTTTAACTGCTATTGCTTTCAAGTTTGTTTTGTCTGATATAAGAATGGCTACTCCTGCTCATTTTTGGTGTCCATTTGCATGGAATATCTTTTTCCACCTCTTTGCCCTAAATTTATGTGAGTCCTTACATGTTAGGTCAGTCTCCTGAAGACAGCAGAAACTTGGTTTGTGAATTCTTATCCATTCTGTCATTTTGTATCTTTTAAGGGAGCATTTAGGCCATTTACATTCAATGTTAGTATTGAGATGTAAGGTACTATTCATTGTGCTATTTGTTGCCTGAATACCTTGGATTTTTTAAAATTATGTTATTGTTATATAGGTCCTGTGAGATTTATGCATTAATTAGCTTCTATTTTGGTATGTTTCAAGGATTTGTTTCAAGATTAAGTGCTCCGTTTAGCAGTTCTTGTAATGCCTGCTTGGTAGTGGTGAATTCTCTCAGCATTTGTTTATCTGGAAAATACTTTATCTTTCCTTCATTTATGAAGCTTAGTTTCACTGGATACAAAATTCTTGGCTGATAATTGTTCTGTTTAAGGAGGCTAAAAATAGGACCCAAATCCCTTCTAGCTTGTAGGATTTCTGCTAAGAAATCTGCTGTTAATCTGATGGGTTTTCCTTTATAGGTTACCTGATGCCTTTGCCTCACAGCTCTTAAGATTCTTTTCTTTGTCTTGACTTTAGATAACCTGCTGACTATGTGCCTAGACAATAATCTTTTTGCAACGAGTTTCCCAGGTGCTCTTTGAGCTTCTTTTATTTGGATGTCTAGATCTTTAGCAAGGGCAGATAAGTTTTCCTAAATTATTCCCTCAAATATGTTTTCCAAACTTTTAGATTTCTGTTCTTCCTCTGGAACACCAATCATTCTTAGGTTTGTACATTTAACATAGTCCCAAACTTCTTGGAGGCTTTGTTCATTTTTTTAAAATTTTCTTCTTTGTCTTTGATGGATTGGGTTAACTTGAAAGCTTTGTCTTTGAACTCTGAAGTTCTTTCTTCTGCTTGTTTGATTCTATTGCTGGGACTTTGCAGTGCATTTTGCATTTCTCTAAGTGTATCCTGGATTTCTGGAAGTTGGGATTATTTTTTATTTATGCTGTCTATTTCACTGAAGACTTTTCCTTTCATAGCCTGTATCATGTTTTCGATTTATTTAAGTTGGACTTCACCTTTCTCTGGTGTCTCCTTGATTAGCTTTATAATTGACCTTCTGAATTCTTTTTCTGGCAATTCAGAGATTTTGTCTTAGATCCATTGCTGGTGAGTTGGTGTGATCTTTTGGGGGTGTTAAAGAACCTTGTTTTGTCATATTACCAGAATTGTTTCTCTGGTTCCTTCTCATTTGGGTAGACTGTGTCAGGGGGAAGATCTGGGATTCAAAGGCTGCTGTTCAGATTTTTGTGTCTCATAGGGTGCTCCCTTGATGTGGTGTTCTCTCCCTTCCCCTATGAACGAGGCTTCCTGAGAGCTGAACTGTAGTGATTGTTTTTGTTGTTCTGGGTCTAGCCACCCAGCAGAGCTAGCTACTGGGCTCTGGGCTGGTACTGGGGAGTGTCTGCAAAGAGTGCTGTGATGTGATCTGTCTTCAGGTCTTGCAGCCATGGATACCAGCACCTGCTCTGGTAGAGGTAGCAAGGCAGTGAAGTGGACTCTGTGAGGGTCCTTGGTTGTGTTTTTGTTTAGTGCACTGGTTTTGTGTTGGTGGGCCTCCAACCAGGAGGTGGCGCTTTCAAGAGTGCATCAGCTGCAGTCCTATAGGGAGAATGCAGATTTGCTCTAGGTACACCTGGTTAAGCATTCAGGTCTCTCAGGCAGTGGGCAGGGTCATAGAGCTCCCAAGGGGACCTTTGTCTTTGGCTACCAGGGTGGATAGAAAAAGACCACCAGGTGGGGGCAGGAATAGGCCTGTATGAGCTCAGCCTCTCCTTGGGCAGGGCTTACTGTGGCTGCTGTGGGGGATGGGCATGTGATTCCCAGTTTAGTGGGGTTATATTCTCAGGGGGATTATGGCTGCCTCTGCTGAATCATACAGGTCACCAAGGAAGTAGGGGAAAGCTGGCAGTCACAGGCCTCACCCCACTCCCATGCAGTCCACAGTCCTAAAAGCCAGTCTGACTTCCACCATGCTCCTCCAACAGCACCGAGTCTATTTCCAGGCAGCCAGTGTCTATTTCTCAGCCAGGGCTGAGAACTTGCCCCAGACCACGAGCCTCCCCATTGAGAAAGCAAGCAGACTCACAGTTTTTCAGTGTTTTAGGGAGCCTGCAGGGGTGATCCGGTTTCTTTAAAGGGTCTGTGGATTCTCTTGGCTTTCCTGGTACGTTTTTGTGGTAGTTCTTGGAGCAGAAGTTCACGATGTGAGTCTCCACACACTGCTCTGTCTGTCTGAGTGGGAGCTGCAAGCTAGTCCTGCCTCCTGTCCTCTGTCTTAATCCATGCCTGGCTAATTTTTAAATTTTTTGTAGAGATGTTGCTCAGGCTGGCCTCAAATTCATGGCCTCAAACAATCCTCCCACCTTGGCCTCCTAAAGTGTTGGGATTACATGTGTGAGCCACCACACCCAGCACCAATAATTCTTTAATATCATATACTATCTAGTCCATGATCAAAGTTTCTCCCCAAATTTTCCTCAAAATATTTTATGACAGATTTTCTTCCCCTAAATCAGCATCAAATCAAGTTTCAATCATTGTATTGGCAATTATTCTTTTTAAGTATCTTCAAATATAGAATGGTCTCTTCTCCCTGCCTTTTTGTCATGACCTTGCTGTGTTAAAGAAACTAAACTATACCAGTTGTCCTGGATTGGTCTTTGTATTTTGGGTAAGCTTTGGCAGTTTGTTAGATGTATGTGCATAGTGTTGTTTATAGTCTTCCCTTACTGATTGTCTGTTTAATGTTTGTTTGGGTCTGTACTGATATCTCCTCTTCAATCCCTGATATGAATAACCTCAGACTTCCTTGTTTTTTCTTTATCAGTCTTGTTAGATGTTTATCAATGTTATTGCTCTTTTAAAATAAATAGCTTTTATTTTCTCTATTTCCTGTTTTCAATTTTGTTGGTTTTTTGTCTTAGCTGTGTTATTTCCTGATTTCCTGGTGCTCTCTCTCTGTCTCTCTCTCTCTCTCCTTCCAAGATGTTTTTATTTTTTAGTTTTCAGCAATTTGATTTTAATATGTCTTGGTAAGGATTTCTTTGAATTTATGCTCACTGGGATTTGCTGAACTTCTTGAATCTACACATTCATGTCTTTTACCAAATTTGGGACATTTCTGCTATTATTTTTTCAAACTTTTTTTCCTATACTTCATTCTTTCTACTCTTTTCCAGGATTCCAATGACATAAATTTTAGACTTTTGGTATTGCCTCATATGTTCCTGAGGCTCTGTTAATTTTTTTCCTCATCTTTTCCCTCTTTGTTCTTCAGATTGAATAATTGAATAATTTCTATTTATCTATTTTCTTTCTTTCTTTTTTTTTTTTTTTAAGACAGAGTCTTGCTCTG
This sequence comes from Pan troglodytes, assembly GCF_028858775.2. Classification (NCBI taxonomy): domain Eukaryota; kingdom Metazoa; phylum Chordata; class Mammalia; order Primates; family Hominidae; genus Pan; species Pan troglodytes. The sequence goes on along the minus strand of NC_072407.2, from coordinate 123,327,844 downwards.
TTGCCCAGGCTAGAATGCAGTGGTGCAATCTTGGCTCACTGCAACCTCTGCCTCCTGGGCTCAAGCGATTCTCCTGCCTCAGCCTCCTGAGTAGCTGGGACTACAGGCACACGCTGCCACGCCTGGCAAATTTTTTGTATTTTAGTAGAGATGGGATTTCACCATGTTGCCCAGGCTGGCCTTGAAATCCTGAGCTCAGGCAATCCACCTGCCTCAGCCTCCCAAAGTGCTAGGATTACAGGCATGAGCCACCACGCCTGGCCTCTACTGATCTATTTTCAAGTTTATTAATTCTTTCCTTTGTCATCTCCATTCTGTTATTAAGCCCAACTAAAATGTTTTTACAAAGTTTTAAACTATTATATTATTTAGTTGTAAAATTTGCATCTGATTATTTTTTTAAATATATCCTATTTCTTTGCTAAGGCTTAATATTTTCCTATTTGGTTCAAAATTGTTCAACCTTACATCTTGGAGGATTTTTATAATAGCTTCTTTAATGTGTTTGATTATTTCAACATTGGTGTCATCTTATGGTTGACATTTGCTGATTATCTTTTCCTGTGCAAGATTTGTTTGTTACATGCCACATAATTTTAGATTACATTCTAGACATTTTCGATATTATATTATGGGCCTGGGTCTTATTTAAACCTTATGGAAAGGGTTTATATTTTTGTTTAATAGGCAGTCAGCCTGGTGGGGTTCAAGCCATATGTTCCAACCACACTTCTCTATGTGTGCTTCCAATGTCAGTTCAGTTTTGAAAGCCTTTGAAGTGCTGTCTCCACATGTATACCACCCAGAGACCAATCTGGATGGAGCAGTGAATTGAGACCACAGTTCAGTTTTCAAGGTCTAGGGTGTTCTGTTTAGGGCCAGATCCATCCATGTGCACCTTGTGGGTGAGCTCAGAAATTCAGAAACAACTTTCTCAAGTTCTTCCCTCTCTGTGATCTCCCCAGTACTTTTTAGATCCCTGTGGTTCCACTCTTTACTCCTCCAGTCAGAAAGCTGGGGCTTAGTTGCCCCACTCTGCTGCATACTTCTATGAGTGTGCCTGCATCTGGGGCCAGGTGGCAGAAGGACAGAGATAGAGAAAACTAACAGGGGTGCATCCATGAAATTGGGACCAGAGCTTCTCCCAATCAGAGAGGGAGGTTCCTCTTCATCAGAGTTTTAGGTCCACGTGGGCCCTACTGCTGCCATTGCCACAACCACCTCAGGATTGTATGGGGACTGGAGCACAACAAAATGGAGGGAAAAGCAGAAGAAAAGTCGACTGCTGCTGCCACTTCCCCTAAGTGGTAGGAGTCCCATTTTCTGTTTCCTCTAGCCAGAAGTAGCACACCTCTCCTGGAACTCTCTCTGTCTCTTTCTGGTTCTCACAGTTTTCAGGCAACCTTCAATCCAGGCCAGAGGATACCAAAGAGAAAAAGGGTGGGGGACAACAACTTACTGCTGGTTCTGTGATATTTCACATTTTGGTCTTATTTCCCAATCCACCTGCTATCATTTACTTTTCAGCATCCTCAAATAACTTCCATGCATTCTTTTCTGTTTTTTTATCTTTATTTTTTATTTTTATGAGACAGGTCTTACTCTGTCACCCAGGCTGGAGTGCAGTGGTATGACCGCGGCTCACTGCAGCCTCAAACACCCAGGCTCAAGCAATCCTCCCTAGTAGCTGGGACCAAAAGCGTGCACCACCACATCTGGCTATTTTTTTTTTGTTTTATAGTTGTGGGGTCTCCCTGTGTTGCCCAGGCTGGTCTCAAACTCCTGGCCTCAAGCAATCCTTGTGCCTCAGCCTCCCAAAGTGATGGGATTACAGGCAGGAGCCATTGAGCCCAGCCCTTTTCAGTTTTTGTAGCTGCATTCACTGGAGGAGGCAGGGTGGCGTCTGGTTACTTCATCTTCTATGCTTCTATCTTGCTTTCTGAGGATTCTATCTCTGCCAAACAGATTGTAAACTGATGTAGGGCAGAAAGGGGGTGATCCCTTTCCTCCCCATCATAAAGTGTTATGGCCTACATCCCTATAATAAAAAACAGGTCAACAAGAGAAAAGCATAACAAATTTATTACATGCACATGTATGCATGAGAGTCATACAAAATCTGAACTCAAAGAGAGGCCAGATGGTTGAGACATAAATGCCCCCTTCATAGGGGAGAAGAAAATGGGGGAATGAATAGGCCCAATGCGGACAATTATTAGTAAATGATTCTCTTTGGGAAGGTGAGGGGCAGAACCACACAGAAAGAAAGGTTGTCTTATCATGCAGATAAAGTCCCCCAGGTAATCTCTCTGAGGTGCTCTCTGAAAATTCTATGAAAAGTCTGTCTGGGTGTAGTGATGACTCCAGTCTCTTCTCTTCTTGGGTGGTTGATCTTTGCTGGTCATTTGATGAGATTCCTAGGGAGAGGGTCTTAAAATTGCATTTCTTCTGGAAAGAAGCTTGCTTTCTTATTCAGATAAGGAAAGTCCAAAGAGAGAGAGAGAGAGTCTCTCCCTGTACCCAGTGAAGGATTTGGGAAACAGTGGACAATAAGACAAGGTTAGAGGAACCTTGATTCTGAGGCAGCTTCAAAGGCCTCTCAGCATGTAAAAGTGCCAGTCTTTGGTGTATTGCTTTCTGAGCTCCAATACTGACGAACTAGGCTTTTAAATTTCACTTTTTTTATTCTAAGATAACTTTACAAAAGCAAAAATCACTAAGAAAAAAGTTGACCTCTCAAGGGAAGTAAAATATGTTTGGTTTCTTGGCTTTTCAGATTACTTTGCTTCCTCTTTAAGATCATGGGCAAGAGAAATCCAAGACAGAGCCTGGTTATTGTACACTATACATATTGTGAAAGGAAAATAAATCTTGTGACCTCAAATTCACTAAGCCAAAGGGAAAAGTCAAGCTGGGAACTGGGTCATGCAAACCTGCCTCCCATTTTGGTTCCCAAATACAATGGCTACAAAATGAAAAGCTACACCCCTCCCTCATATTTTGCCCACAAGGAAATTCCTTGTGGGCCCCAAGCTCTTTACCCCAAAGCATTTCTGTTAAAATTCACCAGTGCAATGCAAATTGATGGCTTATCTTCACAGGTGCAGGGCCACATAGGACAGAACTCAAGTCACTCCTCTGCCTACCTGACACAAAGGCAGATCTGATTATTTCCTCTGCCCTATTGTCTATATCATCTTATGTAAAAATGCAGATTCACTGAGCCAGACAAAGGCATGAATGACTATTTTCCCCCTACCCCCTCTCTTTCTTACATGAAAATTGTGTATTTCTCAATATCCCGTCCTTTCCCCTTTAAATTTGAAGCCCTCAGAATTATCTTCAGAGAAAGACATAGGCCTGTCTCCAGAGTGTGAGTCCTTACCTTTGGCAAATAAACCTCCTAAAATGAGTGAGACCTGTCTTGTCGTGTTTCTCGATTGACATCTGGTAACAACGGAGGGATCCTGAGTAAAGGTGGCCCAGGCCTGCGGCTGCCCTCCTATCAGTACTTGGTACTGGCTTGGGCTCTTTATAGCTCACACCGATAGGAAAATTTGCCAAGGTCTAGGGCCTCTTTCCTGCAGGGATCCCTGACCTCCCAACATTTTTAGTTGGGTGTCTGAGGTTAATTTGCTGTTAAGGAAAACTCCTTTTTGCTGGGAGTTTCCACTTGTTTCTATCACGGAAGTTGGGCTTGTCTGCTTCTGCATTGGCAGAGAGCGGTCTTCAGCTTGGGCCCCATCAGTAGGTAAGGAGCTGAGTTGGGATTCTGTTTTGCAAATTCTCTTTAATGACTAAAGTTAGTGTTAACAACCAGCTGGTCTTAATTTCTCCTTACATTTAGAGCACTCAGAAATGTATAATTTGTGTGATCGTTGTTTTGCTTAGCTGTTTTGTTTGTTTGTTTCTGTCTTATTCGGGGTTTTTCTGTATGTTTTCATCCTTCTCTTATTAGATTTGACCAACTCTAAGCCCCTCTCGCTTATGAGTGTGGAATTTTCCACTCCAAAGAAATAAGAGCACCATGCTCCCCTCAGCCTTTCAGGGCATTTTCAGGCAACAGAGAATCATATGAGAGGGTCTGGGGGGAACGCTCCCTAAGAAGTGCAGCGGCTCTGAGTAGGTTACCCCCTCAGAAGAATACACTTAGAGCCTAATCTCAGCTGGTAGGTGCATATACGGAGCTGACCCCTCCCGCACCTTGAGCCCCTGACACACTGTGCCACATAGCCATGACACAGGTGGATCGAATTGGTTCAGGGAGTAACAGCCCTGAAAAGCTAGGTCTGTAAGCAGAACACCCTGGGTCTGACACACTTCCTGACTTGGTAAATCTGAAAAAGAAATTAAATTATGGGGAACAAGACCTCTAGGTTGGCTAAAACCCCAGCAGCTATGCAACATAAAGCTCCACCTTTAGAAACTCCAGCCGGGTACATGCAAAATACTTATGGCGAGTTGTCATGCAAATGTTTAACCAACTGGACCCTTATAACCAAAGCAGACTCCAAGTTACAATGGCCTAGATGGGGATCTTTTGAGATGCACAAATTAGCATACCTGTGAACTAGGATGGAAAACGCAGGCACAAAAACAACCAGAATGGGAGAGCTACTTTCAGTGGTACCTGGAGAGTAGCAAAAGTGGAGAAGATCACCTCACCTCCTCACAGGAGGCCAACAAACAACTCAGAAATGCTAACCAAGGACTCTCTAATGTTTTATCTCTTTTAAAGGAATCCTCTAAATCCCTTCCTTTCCTCTTGGAGATCCCCCACCTCCCCCTCCACCCCAACTCTACCCTGACCTCTCTGAACTTCCTGAACCAGATCTGTTCCCTCCTTCTCCAGCATGTTCCAGTCCACCATCCCCTCACTTCCTTGTCTGCCACTCACTCAACAGAAGGCAGTAGGGAGTCTAACTCCCAAGACCGTACTTACTATTGATTCCCTAGTAGCCCTGGAGGGAGCCTCTCATCTGGAAGATGTGGAGAAGGGGGACACTATAGGGTTCCTGCAGTTTTTGTACTTCATTTATCATCTTTTTTTTAAGAAAAAAAAAAAAAAAAACAAGATTCAGTAAAGAATTCCTTTCACAGCGCACTGCCTGAAGATAGGGTTCCAGGTATATGCTGCAGCCTGGAGACTTTGTCTACTGGAAAAGACATTTAATGAAGGACTCCCTTCAACCCCAGTGGAATGGCCATACCAGGTACTATTGGCCAATCCACGTGGCACAAAATTAGAGGGTATAGACTCATGGATTCACATCTCTCATCTTAAAAAAGGCACAACCTCCTGAGTGGACAGTGACTCCCACCAAGGATCTTTGCCTTCAACTCACTAAACATTGAACTTTGACTCAGGACTAGAAGCAGATGACAGCTGTTGTGGACTGCTTAAACCCAAGACACAGGGCCAGGCCTGTATACAAAAGAACACCTGTGCTTATTTTATAATAGCTATTACGACTATTGTCCTAGAGATACTGGCAACTGCTGTCTTACACAGAACAAGGCACTTGCCTTGTCTGACTTAATGTCCTTTTAGTAGTTAAAATCAATTTCACAACCTTGCTTTTATTTCTCCTATGTCACTACGCCTTCTTGCCACTGCCACCCACTGTCACCCATGAAACAAACCTGTTTCTGCAATGGGCTCAGGATTATGCAGACAGATTACAAAAGGATGCCTGCTGGATATGCGGACTCATGCCTCTTTCCAGGGGCTCCAGCCTGCCATGGTGGCTATCTGTCTTCCAATGGCAGAACTGGATAAAATATCAAAAATGTATTACATCACAGAAACAGTCTGGTATCCTTAGTGCTGGCATAACAAAAGACAATATATGTAATTGACCCATTAAAAACACTATTAAGAGCAAGAGACAGGGGAAATGTTTTTTAATGGAAAGGATCAGCTCACTAACTCTCACTTTAGCATCTCCCCAACTAAAAGAGAAGGTGACAACTACGCCCCAAACAATGGCTCATTTTCAAAATGGGATAATGAAAATTTGGGATGGGATTCTGTGGCTCACCCCTTCATTAGGTCAGCTTAGCCAAAATGCTCCCTTATGTTGGGAACAAGGAAAACACACCAACGACCAATGGCCAAACAGTAGAAGAGATATGGGGTGGATACCTGGAGAACATTGTGACCACATTATTATATGACAAGACACAGACTGGCATGCCACCAATTGGGTACGGCAACCAGGTATTTATTGGCTACCTCCAAATGGGACATAAGGGTTATGTGGCACTAACGTGGCTGTGGTTACCTCCAGGATGTTATGATGAAGTTCCCTAGGTGGTTATACGTGCACACAAGGATGAATAATTCAGACCCTACCAAAACCAGCAAATCTTTTTCATTTACAATCTTGCTGGACACATTCGGTATTCCAATGGTATGATCACTTAGCTTCAATCTTTGTACCACAAATAGGTATTGAAGATGTTATATGGTATATAGAGGCCTAATACGGTTTGACTGTGTGTCCCAACCCAAATCTCATGTTGAATTGTAATCTCCACATGTTGGAGGAGGGGCCAAGTGGGAGGTGAATGAATCATGGGGGAGGTTTTCCCCTTTGCTATTCTCGTGATAGTGAATGAGCTCTCATGAGATCTGGTTGTTTCGAAAATGGATAGTGCTTCACTCTTCTTTGCTGTCTCTCTCCTGATACCATGTGAAGAAGGTGCTTGCTTCCCCTTCGCACTTCTGCCATGATTGTAAGTTTCCTAAGGCTTCCCCAGCCATGCTTCCTGTACAGCCTGCAGAACTGTGGTCAATTAAACCTCTTTTCTTCATAAATGACCCAGTCTCAGGTAGTTCTTTATAGGAGTTTGAGAATGGACTAATACAAGGCCCTAACAAGTTACACCCAAAAGGCCCTAAATGACAGCTGCATGAGTATCTCTTTGCTAAAAAAAAAATGAGGTCTTATGACGAAAGTTCCTTATGAGTTCCTTATGAGGAAAGCTGTGCAGCCAAATTGTATGGCCTTAGACATACTCACTGCAGCCCAAGGTGGGACCTGCACCATTATAAAAACCGAATGTTGTGTTTATATTCCAGACAAATCAAATAACATAACCCGACTTATGACTGATATAAAAACCCAGATAACCAACCTGTCAGATCCAAAACCCTCACTTATTGATAGGTTGGCTGGTTTGGGTCCTGGGGAACTTGGTGGCAGAAGCTATTGCCTGTAATGAGAATAATTTGGGTTTTGTCCTGTTTTTGCTTACAATGGTGTTATGGTATGTGCGTGCAAATAAGTCAACATGCAACCAAAAGAGCTAGAGTAATGATTGCTCAAAGAATTGCTCTAATTGAGGAGGCAGTAGTATAGCCTGAACCAGCTTCCAGGTTTGCTACCCCTTCATTGCTATATATCTGGCCTAGGTCCCTATATTTTTCTTTCCATTTCCATCTTTCCTCCCCCTATTTTTATCCTCATGGGACACGACTTCCCAGGAATGAGCCTTCCTAGCAATGCGGGACATGACTTCCTAGGAAGGAGCCTTCCTAGCAACATAGGACCTGAATTTGTAGGAGTAAACCATCCTAGTGATGAGGAACCAGCTCAAAAAATAAAGAAAAAGGGAAAAGCAACCTGAGATCAGAGACACATTTTCCTTCTAAAATGCTTTCTCCAAAAGATTTTAAAGAAAAGCTGGGGGTGGAGGATGTGAAAGGAAAAGAAATCTTGTGACCTCAAACTCACTAAGCCAAAGGGAAAAATCAAGCTGAGAACTGGGTCATGAAAACCTGCCTCCCATTTTGGTTTCCAAATAAGATGACTACAAGATGAAAAGCTACACACCTCCTTCATACTTTGCCCACAAGGAAATTCCCTGTGGCCTCCAAGATCTTCACCCCAAAGCATTTCTGTTAAAATTCACCAGGACAATGCAAATCGATGGCTTATCTTCACAGGTGCAGGGCCACATAGGACGGAACTCAAAGTCATCCTTTCTGCCCACCTGACACAAAGGCAGATCTGATCGTTTCCTCTGCCTTATTATCTATGTTATTTTATGTAAAAATGCAGATTCACTGAGCCAGACAAAGGCATGAATGACTATTTTCCCCCACCCCCCTCCTACATGAAAATTGTGTATTTCTCAATATCCTGCCCTTTCTCCTTTAAATTTGAAGCCCTCAGAATTATCTTCAGAGAAAACGCATAGACCTGTCTCCAGAGTGTGAGTCCTTAACTTTGGCAAATAAACTTCCCAAAATGATTGACGCTTGTCTCGTCATTTGCCTCGATTGATAATTACCCACTGAGATAAATGCCTGTGATGCCTTAAGGTGCTCAGAACACAGAGTAAGTCTAGGATCTTAATGTCAGCATTGTGGTTTAGGGGAATATAAAAGGTTGCTGTTCATACAGAGTGGTCTCTCATATATGCCTCGGGATTAAACTGCAATTCACAGAAAACCCTAACAATCTTGCTCTCTGAACACTTTTTGAAAATATGCAGTGAATTGCCAAGACCAGGATGTTCTTCATCAAGGACTTCTGAGGAGATAAGATTTAATTTGCTTTTTTGTTGGTCTTCTTGGGGCGGGTGAACTCCAGGGAGTGATGTGTGTTTTCTGTAAAGTCAGCAAGCTATTGTTGAACAGAATTTCTGCAGATATTGTCAGTGGGAACATAATCTGGGTCAATGAATCATAAATTCTATTTTGGTAATTTGCCGAAGACAACATTGAAAACAGAGCTAGCCCAACGGGGAAAACTGGAAAGAGACACACAGCTCAATAGCATGGCAATAGGGCAGAGGGGGAAAGAAGGGAGACATTCTGCCTAACAGACTGCAGACTTCTCTTCAAATGATTAGCCACCAAGCAGGTTGGATTTTTTTTTTCCTTCCAAGTCCTGGGAACGACTGCAAAGCAGTTAACACAGACTGCACAGTCACAAACCAACAGAAACATGACACTTGAGGTAAGTCCCCTAAGTTTCTCAGATAACTACCTCTGTTCAGTTGATCAACCCATAAACAATCCAAACTTGTCTCTTGGAAAAAATTCCCAGACCTTCAATGCAACAGCCTTGTGCTGCTCACATTGTTCTAGTTTCTGTAGGTTACAGAAAACAGTCAGCTCACACACTGGCTTCATCTTTCCTTCCTTTTGGTTCAGGAAATTCAGGTGCAGCTATTGGTGGTGGGAGGTGGATGGAGGAGCAGTGAAAATGAATGCAAATGAGGATGATTTTTTCATTAGATGTGGCTTTTCCTTAATACAATTTTATTCAACTTTATAAATGAAGAAACTGGAGATGAACAACAGTAACAAATAACCCCAAGTCTCCATTATTCATTCCAGGAATTAAATCTAGGACCTTCAACTCAGATGCCCTTTTGTTTAGCTCCTCAGGATACTGGAGGGAGAGAAAAATTTTACCTGAGCGTTTACTCAAAACCAAGGTCAGACAATGCTGTATTTACCCTCTGTCACCATCCTCTGCTCAGTCCTCAAGAGCTTTGTGCAAGTGAGAACAGCTGTCCTTTGTTTTAAACAAGGACAAGCAAGACAACTGAAGTTTAATTGCAACAGGATGCATTTGGATTAAGTGTGGGAAAAAAAATTGTCGGATTCCAAGTATTGTGAGACCAAGGAATGAATTACAGGGGAGAGTGACAACATTTTTTTTTTCTAAAGATTTTGGAGACAGCTCTGTTTCCGGAATGTCCGAAGATAGTCCGTCCAATAGGACCAATTACCAGAATCCAGCCCCCAGAGCCTACCATTTCTATACTCATTCTTCTGGCTAATAAAGGGGGTTCTGCTTCACGCCCTCAGTACAGGTCTCTCGGCCATGACGACCAAGGCAGACCGTTCTGGTTTCAGCTGGAGTGTTTCTGTTCTCATGAGACACCAGTCCACAGGGGTTCTCTGTCTCACATGTGGAAGGGAAAGTGAAAGAAGCTTCTTTTAAAATGAACAATTACCTCCTTCTCATTGGGAAAAGGCCACTTAAATTTCCCAAGGGGGACAGAAAACCATCTTGCAAAGTTTAGAAGATATTCCTAGCAGCTGACCCGCAGCAACGTCCTAAAGCTGGGCTTTCAGAATCACTGGGTACTTGGCTCCATTCCAGTCTAATTAAGTCTCAAGGCTTGGGTAGTAGGACCCAGGCATTGATATTTTCGAAAAAGCTTCCCAGTTAACTTGAAAATGCTTCCAGGGTTGAGAAGCACCATTCTGAGTATAGTTGATATGCACCATCCTCTTTCAGAGCTTTTTAGGAGTTCAAATTTGGCTAGACCAAGGGAAGGACAGTACAAAGTGTCTACTTATATGAACTGTTCCAGTTGACAGCCATTTGATTGATGTGTTGGAGGATTAGGGCCCCAGCCATCCTATTAAGAAAGCAAGTGGACCACTGCCTGGCTGTGAGCCTGGAGGAAGCCACTTCAATGGCTTTGTTTCAAGAGCCAGGGAAGACAGAACCCGAGAGCTGTGTCTTGAAGGCTTCCTGCAGGGAGTGGGAGCTATGATTTTATTGCTAGAGAAAGAGTCTCCAAGCTGTTGATGGATTACAAGCTGCTGATCCGTCTCCAGCCCTCAGAGGGCAGAATGTGTAGAATTCCAAAACACAACATAACAGTTGCCTCTGGTACAAAGAAGACGCAGTAATTTGTGGAGGCCGCGTGGCTAAGAATGTAAAGGCAACCAAGCACTGGGGTTAAGAATTAGGAATCTGGATTTGAACCACCCTAGGTTCACATCCTACCACTTACTAGCTATGTGCCTTTAGGTATATTAATTAATTTGGACTTCACTCTCTTATCTGTAAAATGAGGATAATAATAGTAATTACCTCATTTAATTGCGATGATTCAGTAAAATAATGGACGCTAACACTTATTTAAATATATAATGCATTCAGTAAGACTTGCCTGTATGTGTTTTGTTGGGGCAGACACTGCAATGGAGTCTGTGCCGATGAGGGTAGGAGTGGAGAAGGTGTTTCCTCGTCACAAGGGCAGCGGCATTGGAGATCTAGGAGGAGCTGGGAGGGAAAGGTGTTCTCCACGACGCCAGGCTTGTGCTGACAGGATTCTCTCAAAGTTGAGGTACCCAGTTGCTGGGTACAACCCCAGCACTTGGTAGGGAAGGAGAGCACCTCTCATCCCAGGCTGTGCAGCCTGTGTCCGCTTAACCTTTAAAGCAAGTGAAGTTGTCACCTGGGTCTTTGTCCTCCTCATCATCCCTAGAGATTCTGAGTAAGAAAGTCTGGGGTGGACCCAAGGAATCTGTATTTTCTTAAGAGTTCTCAGGATGATTTAGCAGCATGGGCAGGGTTGAGAAGCATGGTGCAGTCTGCTCAGTGCAATCAAAAGGGTCATGAACACTCCTCTGCCCGACCTTGTTGGCGCACTCTATATTATTTTACTGCCAGAGATCATCAGCCCTGCAATTCCACTAAACGGGCATTTGTTTCAATTAACAAGTAGCCTCTTTAAAATGCACTTGATGTGAAACCCTAGAGTTCTAGCACTTAAGATCAAATTCAGCAAGTGTTCAGAATTCTGAAGAGAAAGAAGGGCAGGAGGTGATTTGGGGACAGGGGGTGATGTGGGTACAGCAGACCTGGTCAGGGACTGAGAAGAGGGAGCTTTTGGCAACATGAAAGAAGAGGCCTTATGGCAGATAAGCAGAGGAAGTACACCAAGAAGTGGAAGAGGGACCCAGAATGAAAGGATTGACAATTCCAAAGACAAGGAAGGTGTTTTTAAAACCAGCTAGATACTGCCTTTCAACTGCCGTTTACAGAGCTCCTACTGGATGGCAGGCATTGGGCCAAGCATTTTTAACACCAATTTGATCTTCACAACTGTTCAGCGGCCAAGTTATTGCTATTTCTACCTTACTAATGAGGAAGCTGAAGTTCAGCTACCTCATCCAATGGAGCAGACAGGTGACATTACATCCCCGTGTCTTACGGAGTGGAGGTGAGATTGGGTGTGAGGGGCAAGAGCCAGCATCTTTGGAGAAAAGCTCTGGCTGGTGACCAGGCCTCCTGTCATCTTCAGTCCTTTGTTTTCCCAGACCCGTCCCACTGCAAGCATGTTCAGCCCATCCTGTTCCTAAGGTTGGAGGGTGAGAACTAACCCCAACTGAGCTACCATCTGCTCAGCCCTGTGTTCAGAGATTGTCAGGGCAGGGAGCTAACTAGATCTTGTCTTCTCAACTCCCAACCAGCAGAAATAGCAAACATCTTTGGAGATTCCCTTTATTTGGCTTCTGGTTCTCACTGCTAAGCATCTCTATTAAATCTCAGGACCCTTTCCTGTGCAGGCATGTCTGCCTCAGACGCTATCTATCTCAGTATATCAATTCCTAACAACCAGGTGTGGTTGGCACCTAACTTGAGACCTGTGAACTGTTCCTACCTAGTCTACATCCTTGGACTAGTTGCCCATGATACCAATGTCCTGTCTTGAACCTCCACAGATGTGGCTGGGCTCCTGATGCCACATCTTGTTCCCTTTAGCTGAGCCCTGCCCCCGAAGTTGGGCTGTATCCTCTATACTGCTGCTGTTCCAATAGACTCATCACTTATAGACTTAAATATCATTGCTCTTTCAGCTTAAATTTAGTGTTTCCTGGAACTTCTTTCTGCAGTCCCCTACGTACTAGATTTAATCTCTTGGGATACCAGTGTGGCCCGAGTCAACTCCAGGTGTGATGGTTAATACTGAATGTCAACTTGATTGGATTGAAGGGTGCAAAGTATTGATTTGGGGTGTGTCTGTGAGGGTGGTGCCAAAGGAGATTAACATTTGAGTCAGTGGGCTGGGAAAGGCAGACCCACCTTTAATCTGGGTGGGCACAATCTAATCAGCTGCCAGCACAGCCAGAATAAAAGCAGGTAGAAGAACGTGAAAAGACTGACTAGCTTAGCCTCCCAGCCTACATCTTTCTCCTATGCTGGATGCTTCCTGCCCTTGAACATCAGACTCCAAGTTCTCCAGCTTTGGGACTCGAACTGGCTTCCTTGCTTTTCAGCTTGCTCTTTAGCTCAGCCTATTATGGGACCTTCTGATCATGTGAGTTAATACTCCTTAATAAACTCCCCTTCATATATATCTGTATATATATATTTCCTATTAGTTCTGTCCCTCTAGAGAACCTTAATTCTTTTTAGTTCCTCCTTCATTTATTCACACATATTGACTGAGCCTTTCTTATGCCTATTGCACTCAACATGCAGTCAGCTAGAGTCTGGGAATATATGGTGAATAAAACAATCCCACATCCATGGAACTTTGAGTATAAATGCCTAGAGCAGACAGCAGAGGTACCTACTTTCAAGGATCATGGACGCTCTCAGAGGAAGTGCATTTAAGCTGAGACTTAACGAAAAGTTTAGCCAGACAAAGATGGAGAGAAAGAAGATTCAGGGCATAAAGAGAAGTACATGTGATGACTGACCTCAACATGAGGGGTGACCTACTGGGAATTAGGAGAGGTTTAATAGGGCTAGGGTGTTGAGCATGCATGGTATGTTACTTTTCTTGATGCTTGCATCATGTTGGTATATCTAGCTGTCTCTCTTTCCTCACTAGCCTATGAGCCCTGTAAAGGCTACGTCTGTCTTTTTATCTTTATATTCTCAGAGGCCAGCCCAGGAGCAGACACACAGCAAATGTTCAATAAATGCTTGCTGCACTGAACTATGTGGAACCAGTAGCCCCCACCTTGGCCTTGTCTGGTTCCTCGTCCATTATTCTTACTTTAAAGATGACAAGGCTGAGGCAGTCAGGTTCCAAACTTCATGCTCTTACCCACCATGTTATGCTGCCTTCCTAGTGAACAAGGATTATTGTAGCAGAATGGAAATAAAGTAGTCTTGAAACGGAAATATCCTGGCCTTGACACTTATTAATTGAGTGGTCTTGAGCAGGTTACTCAACTTCTCTGAGCCTTGGTTTCCTTACCTGTAAAAGAGGTATAATTCCTAACACACTGTAATGAGTAAATAAGGAAAAGCAGACGCTTTCATACCTCTGACTTTTTCGTAGACCATGAAAATTTGTCCCTAAATATGTGTTTCTGCTTATTTCTTCTGGCCTTACCCAGGCTCTATCGGCCTGAAGGCCCCTGGAAACCTAGGCCAGGACCCTCAAAGGCCACAGGTCTGAAAGCTCTTGAAAGTTTCTGGAGGACCAGTGAGGTCTCAGAACTGATGCCATTCCAAAGCTCCTGCACTCTTCTGAGTCCTCCAAGAAGCAGAGGCCAAGATGGAATTAAACATGCAAGGAATTTATTAATTAAGAGAAGTGGCTGGGCATATTGGCTCATGCCTGTAATCCCAGCACTTTGGGAGGCCGAGGCGGGCAGATTGCTTGAGCCCAGGATTTTGAGACCAGCCTAGGCAACATGGTGAAACCCTGTCTCTACAAAAAATACAAAAATTAGGCGGACATGATGGTGCATGCCTGTGGTCCCAGCTATTTGGGAGGCTGAAGTGAGAGGATTGCTTGAACCTGAGAGGCCCCAGCTGCAGTGAGCCATGACCACACCACTGCACTGCAGTCTGGGTGATGGCGGAGGTTCTGTCTAAAAAAAAAACCTGGGGAGGGGAGAAGTGCCTGTAGGGGAGAAAATGGAGAGAAAGCTAGGAAGCACTAGCTCTGGAGCTGGCAGATCCCAGTGTGAGTCTGACCAGAAATTGGAAGGTTGAGGGAGGCACCTTAGACATCCATGCAGTCAAAGGAAGATTTGGAAAGACTGTCAGGGGGTCCCTTGAGCCAACATTTCTAGAGGACTATTGTGCCTTTCAGGATCTGTCTTACCAGCCCCACCCCTCAGTCATCAGCAGGGAGCAGCTTGTGGGAGGCATGTCCTCTTTGCATTGCCAGATTTCAGAACGCAGCAGCTGGGGCTCTGATCAGTTATGCTCAGTGTCCCTCCTATATCTAAGTGAGAGGTGACAGAGAAAAGATATATCTCCTTATTCCAGTACTTTTCTTCCAGCTAGGAAGCTTCTTTAAAGCAAAACATTGTGGATGATTTGGCTTTATCTTTGAGCAATTCCATCTTTCACATTATAACACTCCATATTCATATCTCAGAATTCTAGGATCTCAGAGTTATAATTTGAATTTCCTCTGTAATACCTCCGTGAAGGGGAGTCCATGGCAGACCAAGAGTCAGTTAGTTTCACTCTGGCTGGGGATGAAGAGATGGGGTTATCAGTGTCCTGGACAAGTGGCCTTCATTCCAATCTTGCCTGCAGGCTGCTGTTTTCTTCCTCTTCTGAGGGGTTGGCAGTTGCCTGATGACATACTTTCTGCATCATTGTCCACCAGTCTTACCCAACTGAGCTGTGCAACAGAATTATCCAAGGAGCTTTTTAATAATGCACATCTACAGGTCTATTTAATTGGATCTCCAGGGATGGGACGCAGAAATCCGCATCTCCAATAAGCTCGTAGATGATTCTCATGGTCAGTCGGGTGTGGAAACCATGATGAGGTTCACAGAAACTTCTGTAAAGGAAGACTGTGCAGATAAGAGGGATTTACCAGTGGCATATGGATCCCCAACCATGTTTTGTTCCCTACCTGGGAACTGCCCTACGTCTCAGCAGCCACCTACCCTACCTCCAGCTGTACAACTTTCCCAATTCAGATGTGTTTTTATGCAGTATTGCCCAACACATGGTTACAGAGTTGAATGGTTCTCTTTGTACAGAACTTGGCATCCTCAAAGGGAAGTAGTCTAGATGTGTTTCTTGCATGTTGTCAGAGGAATTTTACTAAAAACCTGGGTGTTCTGAAAGCTTATTAGCTTCCCTTAGTAGATGAGCTCCATCTTGGCCATTAGGCTAGTAGAGTGTAAAACCAAAATAGATATTAATACTCAGTAGAATCTGACACAAAAAATGCCTATTTAACATGCACAATCAGCTCTCCCTCCAACATGCCCTCCCATGGTATACCTCTATGTGATATGTGCATGGCAAAACTGAGCTCAGCTCCCTGAGAGCTAATGGGTCCCTGCTAGTTCTGCAGAGCTGTTCTTGGGATCTGATGCCTAACCGTGACCCCTGAAGGTGATTTCCATGGGAAGGTGTGATGGAGTTTATGACTAACTGTTTTTGTTTTGTTTTGTTTTGTTTTTGTTTTGAGATGGAGTCTCACTCTGTCACCCAGGCTGGAGTGCAGTGGCGCAATCTCGGCTCACTGCAAGCTCCGCCTCCCAGGTTCACGCCATTCTCCTGCCTCAGCCTCCCGAGTAGCTGGGACTACAGTCGCCTGCCACCATGCCCAGCTAATTTTTTTGTATTTTTAGTAGAGACGGGGTTTCACCGTGGCCTCGATCTCCTGACCTTGTGATCCACCTGCCTCGGGCTGCCAAAGTGTTGGGATTACAGGTGTGAGCCACCGCACACGGCTATGACTAACTGTTTTGCAACCCTGTTTGTCCAAGTTCCTGGCAACAGTTCTTGGAAAGTGCTCAAAAAGGATCATTGAACAAATAATAGTTGTTCTTTGTTTTGGGCTATGGTCTCTGATGATGTATTGAGGCTGCTTCATGCCAATACCAACCTGGTATTGCAAATAAAGAAAATAGTATTACTAAAAATGTCCTATTTGCCAGGCACACAGCTCAGTGCTTTTCATGAATCATCTCACTTAATCCTCCCAATGACTCTGTGAGGAAGGGACTATTACTGTCATTTTATGGTTGGGGAAGCCCAAGTTTAGAGTGGTGATGGTTTACTCAGCGTGAAAGCTACAAAGTGGAGGAGCCCATACTCAGTCATCCAGATCAGCAAGCTGCAAAGGAAAAGCTTCTCTCCTTGTAGGAGGCTGCTCTAATCTGGATAACCTCACTCACTGCGGATTTCTCCAGGCCTGCCTATTGGGAGCCCTCCTTTCCCAGGCCCTTTCACAGTCATCATAGGTCTGGCTTGGTGTCCTCCCCAGCATAATGCCACCGGACTCTCAGCCCTGCACCCTCATCCACCTGCCCTCCCGACCACCTGGTTCATCTCCTTCCTTCTCAGGTTCCCTGGTGCCCCTGCCTTCTCCCTGCCTGGTGGTCTTGAGGAGGTGTTGGCTGAGTGAGCTTGCTGGTGATCCACCTCACTGCTTCATTCTTCTCCCACACCCCTGCAGGCTTTGGTTTTCTCCTATGCCACAGGCACCACCAGTGAGTGACAGGGAAAAGAAAAGGCCCATCTTCTCGTTCAATTTAACTTTTTAAATAGTCCTCAATTTAGTGACCTTGTGAATTTAGATTCTGGTTAATGCCTTCCTGTCCCAACTATTTCATTTACTTGCATTTACTATAACAGAAAACATTCTTTTTCCTTCCCTGCCTCCCCCAACTTGACACAAGTTCCTTCAGGATCTTCAGGGCCAGTGGATAATATAAATATATTGTTCATCTCAAAATTGATCCTCTCCACAGCACCCGGTTAGAGCTTCTGACTGAGCTGGTGCATGCTGATGCTCACACAGCAGGGTGAATCTCTTTTGGTTTCCTTGAGCACAGACTCTGTCCCATTTACCTTCTTTTGAGAGAGTGTCAAACTGACCAGAATGCCAGCTGCCTCTTTATTAGATCCATCTTTAGCTGTTGTCACCCAGAAAGGTAAAGAGGGCCGGGTGCAGTGGCTCATACCTGTAATTCCAACACTGGGAGGCCATGGCAGGAGGATCACTTGAGCCCAGGGGTCTGGGACCAGCCTGGGAGATGTAGTGAGACCCCATCTCTACAAAAAATAAAAATATTGGCCAGGCATGATGTTGTGCCCCTGTGGTCTCAGCTACTTGGGAGGCTGATGTGGAGGCTCACTTGAGCCTGGGAGGTCAAGGCTGCAGTGAGCCGAGATCACAGCCACTGCACTCCAGCCTGGGTGACAGAGCAAGATCTTTTCTTAAAAAAAAAAAAAAAAAGGGGGGGTTGAAGAGTTGAGGAGGGTAAAGAATGTCAGATCTCACGCATGGCGTGTAGCCTGACCCACAAGATTCTGATAGGGCTGATAAGGCAGGCTGAAGTCAGAGGCTGAGAACTCAGCCTCACATTTCTAACTGTGCTTGAGAAATGGAAGTCTTATGCCAAGAGGAGTCAATAGATGTCAACAGGTTTCAAAAAATAGAATAATGTGTCTGGGCAGGGGAAGATGACACATTGAAACAGCCAAAGAGCTGACATCCTTTGTTGCTGCTCTGACTTGGACATGTGACCAGTCAGTCATGTAGTAAATATTTAGTAGATGTCCTCTAAGTACCTGGGAACATCATCATGAAGAAGACATGCAGGGTCTTGGTCTTCATGGAGCCAAGAGTTAGTGAACCCCGAATGTCTCTGTGCCATTCTTTCCTACTGAGAATGATGTTGAATGAGGAAAGGCCAAATAAGTAACTTTTTCTAAAACGTTTGGAGTATCTGGGAGTCTGAGGATACAGCAAAAGCAAACTCAGTTTCTTCCACTACACTCTCACAACACACTTCTGACACCAAATGTGTGGGGGTTTTCCCCACACACCAAGCAAGCAATCGATTCTGCAACCAATGCCAGCTGGGTATCCTCTAATTCAATTCAACTCTTATACTACCTAGCTGGAGATAGCATCAGGTCCCACAGGCTGAGGGCTCAGTCCCACAAGCCTGTCTCCACTTATAATTACAAGTAATAGATTGTCACCTATATTTCCAACCTCACAGGCTATAAATTGGGGTTTCTACTATCCCCTTCTCAGGTTTGACTAATTTGCTAGAGCAGCTCACAGAACTCAGGGAAACACTTTACTTATACTTATAATAAATTGGCTTATTATAAAGGATATTACAAAGGAAACAGATGAAGAGATGGAAGAAAAGCATAGGAGAAGGCATGTGGGAAGGGGCCTGGAGCTTCCATGCCCTCCCTGGGGGCGCAACCCTTCAGGAACCTCCAAGTGTTTAGCGATCTGGAAGCCCTCTGAACCCCATTCTTTGTGTTTCTATGGAGACATCATTATGATTGAGTAAATCATTGGCCATTGGTTATCAACTTAACTTTCAGCTCCTCTCCCCTCCCCCGAGGTTCGGGGATGGAGCTGGAAGTCCCAACCCTCTAATCATGTCTTGGTCTTTCCTGTGACCAATCCCATCCTGAAGACACATAGGGGCTGACAGCCGTCAGTCAACTTATTAGCATACAAAAAAATCACCTTAGAGATTAGGAGGATTTAGGAGATGTATACCAGGAAATGGGGATGAAGACCAAATATATATTTCACAATATCACAGGGAGAAAAACTTGAATTTTACTTCATCAGTTATCCATGCCTTCCAGTTTGGAACAGCACAGTGATAAGATGGAGATAGAAATGAGGAAGGAGAGAGATAAACAGGTAACTAGTCAAGCCTGCTTGTCCTAGATGTGTTTAAATGTGATTGTTGGCATAACCTCTCTGAGCCATGCTATCCTCAGGGTATACTCTTTAGGGCTTTTATTAACTCATTTGCTCAATCACTCATTTATCAAATATTTACTGTGTGCCTACTATATTAGGCACTGTGCTAAGTGCTGGGAGCTCAAAGTCAAGATGTGAGCTTTGACCCCAAATAAGCTTTTGTCCAGTGGTTGAGATTGTCATGTAAATAAGCCATCACATATATTACAATAAAGGTCTGTATAGGATATAGTGGGGCACAAAGGAGAGATTCATCAACTCTACCTGAAGAAGTCAGCATCTCTTGAGCTGGGGTCCAAAGGATGGTTATGAGTTCACCTGGCAGACAAAAAACAATGATGAGGGAAAAACAATATGGAAACAGCAAGGCAAGCTAAAGAAATGACAAGAATGTTTGTGAAGCTAGAGGATGAGATGGTGACAGTGTTTAGGAGCATGAAGAGGACAAGAGAGGTAATGATTAAAAGTCAGAATGGAGAAATAGCCACTAGAGCACAGGAGCCTAACATGCCATGATAAGGAGTTTGGACTTAATCCTGTTGGTCATGTGGAGTCACTGATGTTTCTTAAACAAGGAAATAACACTCTTGTTTGCATGTTATGTATATATATATTTTATAAATCATGATGTATTTTATGAAGTTTACTCTGTCAGGGAGACAGACTGAAGAAAGTAGGGTGAGACTAGAAGCAAGAAAACCATCTAGAGGGGTATTTGTCAATATTCCAGTTATAATTCACACACACACAAAAACCAACTTAAACTAGCTAAGCTAAATTTCTGGAGAGAGAGACACAGTCACATAATAGAGTGCAAAGGCTTCAGGCACAGCTGGATCCAGGAGCTCAAACAAGGACATCAAGTGTCTCCCCATTTCTTGACTCTGCTAGTTTTCTCTTTTCTTTATGTGTTATGTTCTCTAATACCACAGACAGATTATGTCCAATGGCAGGAAGGATGGTTGCTGGAAACCTCAAGTCTATATTTTTATAACAAGAGCTATATGATTATAACTTTTGGTTCGGAAGTAAAAGAGACCCTCTTTTTCCCAGAATCCTTATATCAAATTTCATGGGAGCACTCTGATGGGCTCTGTGTAGAACATGTCTCCCAATGGACAAGAGTTTTGGGCACTATGATTGTCCAGGCCGTGGTTATGTGGCCACTCCTGTGGACTGGGGCAGCAGGTGTATCTTGACCATCAGTTTCCTCAGGAAATGGAGGAAGGGCACTTCCCTAAAAGATAAACTGGTGCAGTTACCAAAAGAAGGAATAGCAAGTGTGTAGGACAGATACAACTAGATCTGCCACAGTTAACTTCACTTGGGTAGAAACTAATGAAGAATTGGGCTTGAGAAGGACAACATAGATCCAATGACTTTTTTAAAAACAAATTTTAAAGAGTTAGAATGAACCAGAGTTTGCAATAGAATTGAAATAGGAAAGATAGGAGCAGAGGGCCTTTTGCAAAATCTTAGGGCTCTTACTTGGATGAATACGTTTGGGGCAGTGTATTTAATTGAAATTTTAAAAACTGGCCCAGCACCGTGGCTCATGCCTGTACTCCCAGCACTTTGGGAGGCTGAGGTGGGTGGATCACCCGAGGTCAGGAGTTCAAGACCAGCCTGGCCAACATGGCAAAACCCTGCCTCTACTAAAAATACAAAAATTAGCCTGGCATGGTGGCATGCGCCTGTAATTCCAGCTACCCTGGAGGCTGAGGCAGGAGAACTGCTTGAACCCAGGAGGCAGAGGTTACAGTGATCCAAGATTGTAGCAGTGCCCTCCAGCCTGGGTGATAGAGTGAGACACTGTCTCAAAAAAAAAAAAAAGCCTAGAAGGTAAGTAGGTTTGAGCCACTGGAGTGGGTAGATGCAGATGGTGAGTCCAGCTGTGAGTGCTCAAATGGGCTGCAATGGAGTGTTCGGTAAGGGTGCATAATTTGCACTGAGATTGGTCACGGGTTGGGTGAAAGGAATGGAAGGAGGGAGATGGTGGTTAAATGAGAATGAGACGTGGAGGGAAACTAGGAGCCCCTTCCTCAGGACTGACAGCTGTCTCAATCACCAGTCCAGGGTCGAGTTAATTGCAGTGAGCCCCATTCGCTGTCAGTGCCAGGGTACTGATAAATATGCTTGATGAGTACACGCAAGATTGAAGGATATTCGCTTTCTTCATGTTTGTATCATATGTTCTGTGTGGAGCAATTCATATTCTGTGTGTAGGATACTTGTGTAGCTCATTTATGTTACAGTTTCTGTGCAAAGGCTACTGCTGGTTGCTAGAGCTTTAGAGGACTTGGGGTACTGAAGACCAAGAGGGCCTTTGTGGTTCAGGTTGCCTGTCAGGTGAGGAGTTGTCCTGGAGAAGGTTGTTAAGAAGCAGTAATTTCTGAAGAGCAGTTTTCTTGCCAGGCTTATTGGCAGAGAATGCAGTGATGGTGGCAGCTCCCTCGGGTTTGGGGAAAGGCTGGTTGGCAGGGCTACAAGAGGCTCCCAGCTGCTAAAACTCTCTCAACTGGCTTTATGGACTGAGAGAGAGGCAGTGGGAGCTGCCAAGGACATGACATTTCTCATGCTAATTAGGAAGGGCGGCAGCATCCACAGCTGTGTTGATTTATGTTTTGATGTTGGACATTAGGCCTTGTCTAAGTATAGGTGAGAACGAGGACCTCTGCTTTGGAATCACTCCCAGAGCTTTTGTGTCAATCTCCCCCGTCCTCATACACACACAGAGTGCCTGAGCTCAGCCTCTTTTCATGCCGCCTGTACTGGGGTCACCAGCCTCCCCCTCCTAACCCACCCTTATAACCAGAGCAGATCAGAGCTGAGACTGGGAGCATCTGCCAGCGTCAGGGCACACTGACATCCTTGTGCTCTTATTCGTTAGTTATGCTCGCCCATGACACCAGGCTTTTTGACATATGTGGGCATCTTTGGGGGAAGAAACTCCTTCTGTTTGCAAGTGATCCTGATGCTGTGTGTGTGCACACACACGAGTGCAGAAGGGCTTGTACATTCTTGGAAAGAGGCCCACAATACATTGTTAAATGAAAAAAGCAAGTTTGAAAACAGTACATAGAGCATGAACCTGGTGTCATGAAATATATTATGAATACATATATGTGTCTATGTAGTCATATACAAAGCAAGCATGGGCGAATGATGCTAAAATGTTAGTAGTGGTTTTCTCTGTGCTATATGATTCAGGGTGGTTTGTGTGAATATGTATGTTTTGAATTTTGGCTTCTTTATTCTTACCTTCTAATTTTTCTTTAATGAGTATATATATATAGAGAGAACTTATATAATAAGAATACTACTACTAATGATAATAATAATACACATCAGGCAACAAGAGACTTAAGTGACCTACTATCCTGATGCGTCTGCAACACCTGAAAAACAGTCGGGATGGACCTGTGAGAAATCAAGACAGAAAATGTAAAAGGATTCAGAGGACTCTGCCTCTCAGTCCTACTTGGGGTTTTTGTGCGTCTGTATCTAACATGCACGCACTTCTCTAAGTGTGTTGACCCATCCAGAGGATGTGTTGTCCGAGTCTGTCCATGCAGGGAGCAAGAGAAGACGGGGTGACTAAGCTGGATTGGAGGTGGGGGCGGAGGCAGTGGGGGCGAGGTAAATAAAAGATGAGCAGAACTTTGCTGACTATGTTGACTAACTGGGATTTTTGCTGCCAAATTACCTGTGAACAGTATTCATATGACTAGGCTATGCTACTCGAGCAAAGCAGGTAGGACTCACTCCATTAATTTTTCTTTTAATTTAGAAAAACCCTCTTTCTATTACCTATCCACCACGCCAACCCCTATTCTAGGATCATAAAACCCACCACAAAATTTGAGTCACTGAGTTTCTTGGAGTCTGACACAGTTGGAAGTGTGAAATGCAGCCATCTGGCAGGCCAGAAAGCACGTGGTTTTGAAATATTTATTTCCATGAAGCATTAGCTATGATTTTTAACCATGTGCTGGAAGTTCAGAGCAGAAGCAAAGCTTAGGGCTCCGGCCAGCCAACCAGGAATTGTTGCCTGAGCTTCTCCTCCTAGGAGAAAGTAGGTAACAGGGAGAAAGGGGAAAATTAATGCCTGCTTCCCTTCCCCCTGGGTAGGCCCTTTTGTGGTATTTTTGTAGGGATGTTGGTTGAGAGTAGAGTCTGCTGATGCCAAGATTAACAACCCAGGATACTCTTGGAGGCCCCGTGAGTGTTAAAAGTGTTTTTACAGAGCTGGGTAATTAAGAGTGGAGGAGGAGAGTCCATCTTAATCAGCAGCATGAGTTTAAATTTTGAACTCCCTGGTAAAGTATCTGCAAGGGCCATTACCTTTCATTAATTACGCAATAAACAACTTTTCAGTGGAAAAAGACCACTGGCTACAGGAGGAAGCAGAGTTGGGGCAGTTCAGGTGCCCTCTGGGTGACAGTCACATCCTGGACCCAGGGAGACAAATCCTACCTGCTGCAGCTTCCTGCACAGAAGCTCAGCTCCTAGGGGACCAGCCCCTTTCCCAGGATGGGAAATGGATCCCCTCGTCCACATCCAATGGAGTCATTATGTGCTATTTCCCTATCTACAATTGTCAGAGAAAATGGGAGCAGCAAAGATGGAAAGAACAAAGACTTTTTTTGTTTTTGTTTTGTACATTTCCAGCTGAAGCAGTGACTATTGAATCACTTTTACATGAGAGATGTTCTTGGGACTTTTCCAGATTATTTCAAGAAGGCAGGCACTCTCTGAAAATGAGCATTCTGCTTTTGGGTTAATTTCTGAAGGCCATCTGTGATTGATTTACTAGAGTGCTAATAATATTTTGCTTTCCTCTGTTTTCTCTCCAAAGCATCCTAAACTTCTTCCCTAATCCTGTATACCCAGCTAAGCTGTAGAGAAGCCAAAGTCACAGACTGTAAGACTCCATGGTATTTACAGCTTTATGGGAAAGCTAACTTATGGGCTGGTGGTTTTCCTCCTAACCCTAATGTTAGGGGCAAAGAGGGAGCACCTTCTATTAAAACAGAACTGTACCTGAGATCTGAG
This sequence comes from Pan troglodytes, assembly GCF_028858775.2. Classification (NCBI taxonomy): domain Eukaryota; kingdom Metazoa; phylum Chordata; class Mammalia; order Primates; family Hominidae; genus Pan; species Pan troglodytes. Next base: position 123,303,337 of record NC_072407.2, on the reverse strand, counting down.
GATTTCTTTTATGGAATAATATCTTCTGTGCTACAGAAAATAAAGTCATAGAAAAAAATAGTGGTAGGGCTCCAGAGAAGCCAGTAAGAGGTGATATGTCAAACCTGGCTGTAACACTCACAGCTGCCGATGAGTATTGAGCCAGACACTGTGCTGGGCACTTGTCATGGATGATCTCATTTAATTCTTGACAGCTCCATGAGGAAGGTACTAGTGTGACCACATCTCAGATGGGTAAACTGTGCTTTAGAAAGGTTAAGTAACTTGCCCAAGCCTTAATGTTAATGTGGGGTCAGGATTTGATCCCACATCATTCTATACAATAACTGGTGTTTCTTACACCCAACACTATTCTCTAGAATGAAGTAGGGAGGATGCATCTGGCAATTAACCCATCCTGTTTAGAAATTATCCTCTGAGTTCCAAGATCCATTTCCTACCTTTAACCCAACTCCTCCTTCTTCAACTCCAATTATAGGGCCGCACTCACTGGTCTACATCAGTAGTCCCCAACCTTTTTAGCACTAGAGGCCAGTTTCATGGAAGACAGTTTTCTATGGATGCGACGGGGGATGGTTTCAGGATGAAACTGCTCCACCTCAGATCATCAGGCAATAGTTAGATTCTTATAAGGAGCGCGCAACCTAGATTCCTCGCATGTGCAGTTCACCACAGGGTTCACGCTCCTATGAGAATCTAATGCTGCTGCTGATCTGACAAGAGGCGGGGCTCAGGTGGAAATGCTCGTTCATGCACTGCTCACCTCCTGCTGTGCAGCCCCGTTCCTAACAGGCCACAGATGCATAATTGTCTATGGCCTGGGGGGTTGGGACCCCTGGCCTACACCATCTTCACTCCCTTTGCTCTAGGGCTTGTTGGTGTTAATAGCAGCCTATTTGCTTAAAGGACTGAGGGGTGTCCTGCCGGAGAACTTATCCTGAGGGAGACAGCAGCGGGAGAGGAGCAATCCCAAGTCCAGGGTGGGGCCAGTCATTAGGATTTGTCCCTAAGTCCATCTATGAATCCTATAGAGAACCAGGAAAGATCAATTATTCAATAGGTCTATTTTCATTCTTCTCTTGACATTACTATTGCACGTGCGTGGCTCATTAGAGAAACTTATTAGAGCATCATGGTCGAAGATACCTTTAGGTTTATTTGTCTAGCTAGCCCATTTTCCTTGACACTGCCATTTACAATTATGGAGGCGACTCTTGGCAGCTATGTGCCAGCCTTGTGCTGTGCCCACTCCTTCCTCACCCCACCTCACTACACCTACTGGTGCAGAGCTGAGCTCTTGGCTGAAGCTGGACCACAGTCCCTTCCTAGGAATTAGGAATTGGCACTGAGACAAGGTTAATGGCTGGACCTTAACATGTTAACATGGAAACCATTTCCACCAAGTAATTGATGCACCAAGAAAGCTGGTCTTCAGATAGAAAAAAATAAATCATTTACAGAGAGAGGAGCAGAGCCAAAGGTGGAGAGCAAACACAGTGGCTTTCCAGCTTCTGTTTCCAGTCCCCTTCTTCTGGCCTTTGGCTGTGGACACAATCTATTTTTTTTTTAATAATAAATTCCTTTTTTTCTTAAGCCAGCTTGAGATAGTTTCTAAACTTGCAACAGAGAGTGCTAACCTTTCTCAGTTATATGAGTTAGTACCCGATATAATCTGTTCATTGGAACCAGGTGTTAGGTTCATTTCCCCTGTAGATAAATTAATTTTGCTCAGTCCTGAAGCAACAGTTTATCTTCTTATCTGTTTTCACAAGGTGGGGAAGAGGGTATGGATCAGCACCACTGGTAGATAAACAGCCTAAAAGCAAATGTACTTTTGATAGTGAGCATCTATTATCTTGGAATATGATTGACGGCACATTATCTAACCGTTTTTTCCCCCTCTTCGTGCAGCCTACCACCCTGAGGATGCTAGATGAACAAATCTTGTAGACAAAAGCAGTTACTTACGTCCCCAGGAAGATGTAAGCCGGCAAGACTGAAAGTCTTTGCTGTTGTCACAAATCAAATAGTTAAACTGGGAAGCCTGCAAGGATCTTAGCAGCTGGTCTTGGGAAAGGGGACGAGCAGAAGTGAGAGCCAGGCAGCTCTGGGGATAAATAAGCCAGCTGCAGGGTCAAAAGGACTAAAGTAAGCTGCAAAGTTTCATGACAGAGCAGGGCTGCAGTCTCCACCCTCCTTCCTTCACATCCCCTGGAGGGATAGCCGGGCAGGGATAAGGTGCCTGTATTCATTCCCTAGGGCCGCTGTAACTGAAGGACCACAAACTGAGTGGCTTAAAACAGCAGAAATGTATTGTCGTACCTTTCTGGAAGCGGGAAGTTCAAAGTCGAGGGGTTGGCAGAACCGTGCTCCCTCTGAAACCTGTGGCAGGATCCTTCCTTGTCTCTTCCAGCCTTTAGTAGCCTCCATAGCCTGCAGCTGCGTAACACCAATCTCTGCTGTGTCATCAGGTAACATTCTCCGTGTCTTCACGTGGTCTTCCATCTGTACAAGCTTGTGTCCAAATTTCCCTCCTCTTATCAGAACACCACTTTTATTGGTTTAGGGGCCCACCCTACTACAATATGACTTCATCTTAACTAATTAGAATCTGTAAAAACCCTATTTTCAAATAAGGTCACATTCCTGAGATTCTGAGAGTTAGGACTTGAACATATCTTCTTGAGGTAGGGGGCATCATTCAAACCATAACAGCCTCCACAGGAGTCTGGCAAAATTGAGCTTGACTTGAAGCAATGTAAATATCCCAAGGAGCCTGATGCAGTGGGTATATTCAGGGAGCTGATGAGACTAGTGGTCGGTCAATTGACCATAGTAACCATAGTAACTCAAATGAACCTAACACCTGGTTCCAATGAACAGATGGTATCAGGTGCTAACTCACACAGCTGAGAAAAGTTAGCATTCTCTGTTGCAAGTTTAGAAACTATCTCAAGCTGGCTTAAGAAAAGTGACCACTAGTCAGAAGACAATTTTCATCAAGAGACAAGATTGTGAATTTATCCTAAAGGAGGAAATGACCAGGCATGTGACCCTGGGAAAAAGTCTTGCTCAAAAAGAAGGGCAATTTTGAGAACAGTGTCTGGTCAGTTTCTTAGATTGCCTTCAGGTCTGGCAATTATTAGCATATAGGAATACAAGCGTCCAAAATGGAAAATGTGGAAAATTCCATAACATAGATTAGAATCCATACCTATGGATTGATATGATACCCAAAATGAGTTACTGTGGTTACCATGATTCTATCTACACCCTCAGAATGGTGAGATCTACTTGTAGCTGCCCAATGGATTCACCTTGCCTGCTGCATAGACAGAGCCAATTTATCAAGAAAAGGGAATTGCAACGGAGAAAGAGTAAGTCACGCAGAAACAAGAGACCGGAGTTTTGTTATTATTCAAATCAGTCTCCCTGAACATTAGGGGATCAGAGTTTTTAAAGATAATTTGGCAGGTAGGGGCTTGACAAGTGGGGAGTGCTGATTGATCAGGTTGGAGATGGAGTCATAGGGGGTTGAAATGAGGTTTTCTTGCTGTTTTCTGTTCCTGGGTGGCATAGCAGAACCGTTTGAGCTAGATTACTGGTCTGGGTGGTGTCAGCTGATCCATGGAGTACAGGGTCTGCAAAATATCTCAAGCACTGATCTTCGGTTTTACAATAGTGATGCTATCCCCAGGAGCAATTTGGGGAGGTTCAGTCTCTTGGAGCCAGAGGCTGCATGACCCCTAAACTATAATTTCTAATCTTGCTGCTAATTTGTTAGTCCTGCAAAGGCAGACTGGTCCCCAGGCAAGAAAGGGGTCTTTTTGGGAAAGGGCTATTGGCAATTTTGTGTCAGAGTCAAACCATAAACTGAATTCCTTCTCAAAGTTAGTTTGGCCTATTCCCAGGAATGAACAAGGACAGCTTAAAGGTTAGAAGCAAGATGGAGTCGGTTAGATCTGATATTTTTCACTGTCAGGGTTTCCTCAGTTATAATTTTACAAAGGCAGTTTTATACTCTACTTACATCAAAATCAGACAGGTAGCAGCATGGGGCTAGGGAGGAGGAGATTGCAAGAGGCATCTCAGTTTGATCCTGGTTTAAGGTTTGACCCAGGAGAATGAAGTGGGATCTCTTAGTAGAGTTTCAACCAAGGGAGATGGGTCTCACGGCAGGGCTGCTATCCCAGCATAGAAATTGGAGTATGATTGAGAAATGCAGGCAGAAGTCCCAGGGAATGGGTTGGGCATGTGTGGTTGGGATTAAGGAAAGGAGGACTCATAATTAGATTCTGGGTTTATGGAAGCTTGATTGCTGGAATCCCTTATTTGCCTCTCCACCTGAAGGAATAGGATTCTGTCCTTCACATTTCTAGTCCCATCACAAAACTTAAGGTATTTTTCAAATCAAGGGCTCAATGGATATTTGTTGGATGAAGGAACACATGCACACACAACTTGGTCAGGAATGGCTCACACATAGGGCAGGATGAACCCATGAAATTAGATCCCATAGTTGAGAGAAACAGAGCTTATGCTACCTATCCCTGGCATAGAGTGAAGAGGACAAAAACATGAGGCAGAGAACAGAGAGGATGCTGGGAAGCATTGTAACGCCTGCTGAGTTGAAGTTTTATTATTAATTTTGTAATATATCAATAGCTACTCCATATTAACATGTAAGAATTTATTATCTCTGCAACCAAAAGATGAATTCAAATTATTCTTGCATTGTTTCTCTCCATCTTTAATTAGTTATATTGATTTCTTCTGTCTGGGAAATATATCAGAACCAAAGCATAATTATCATGAAGTCTTATTCCTGTTAAAGTACTAGAAATATTCCTGGGATACTTAACACTCCGTTGCATACCCCTGTTGTTATAGTTCACTAGTGTTAAACGCAGAGAATTTAGGGGAGAAATCCTGGTTTCCAGTCTAGTGATAAAATCAAAGACTCACAGCATTGGAGGTCATATTAGAGAGCTTTTCTAATTTAAAGGAACTCCCAATAAAGGAACTTCCATGAACTTGGCTGAAACCTGATCATCTACCATAATGAGAACACTTCCAGTGATAGACAGCTCACCTGTTTTCCAGGCAATCAGCTTTATTCTTGGACAGCAGCCAGAGAATCTGACTCAGTAGGTCTGGGATGGGACCCAATAATCTGTATTGTAATATCAATGATATTGTGTTATCAACTTATAACAATGTTTGACCATGTTTTAGAACCACTGTTTTAAATTAGCAATTTTCAAAATTATTTTAGCAAGGTAGCCTATTTAGATAGAAAATCATATTTTACCCAGAAGCAGGACCTTCAAGGAAGGGCAGAGAGTAGGGGGGCCATTAGGCCGGAGCTCTGAATTCAAGGAATTTTCAAATATAGGTGAGTGTCTGGTGATGACAGTAAGGTCTGATTATAAATGTTTGTCCTAACCATAGCCTGTCAGCTTGTAATAGCTAACTCTAAAGATGGGAAAATAGACCTGAGTAGGGCATCGACAAATCTAAAAATGGTCCAGGCACGACTTTGCTCTCAGAACACCCGTGTAGTAGGCAAACACACAAAACCCGTAAAAGAGGAGCTGGAATGGATTTCTAAGGCCTTCCTGCTCAGGTCTCTTCCGCCTGCCCCTCACCCCACAATGTGCCCACAGGGGCAAAGAACTCCCTGGTGTTCATGATTTGCAAACCATTGCTTGAGAAGTATTCGTCTAGATATTTTCCTTTTGTCAACATCTCCCTTAATCTGTAGCAGTCAAAATGGTTCATATGCTCAGCAATCTATGGAAAGGTGCAGGCATAATTTATTATAAGAAGGAAACCAATGCACTATCATTTCACCACAACCACACAGAGACCAAAAGATGTCCCAAAGCATAGCTTTCTTCTGAAGATGTTTTCATTTGTTTCATTCCCTGAAGGCCTCATGGAGCCACTTCTCCCTTTGGTGTCCTGACCTCTTTACTCTGTGCCCCAAATTTCCTGGATCCTCCCTGAAAGGATGGATGAAATTCCTTACTTTCTGTCATAGGAGTATGTTTAAATGTTCCAAATTCATTAGGATGGAACAGTCCCAAATCTACCTTTGCACCATCTCCCATAGCATATCGTTGAAGAGTTGCTATGGTAAAAATATTGGCTTTTTTACTATGTCTTACAAAATATACTCTTCCCACCAGGGTGAAGTGAAGGAAGGAATGAAGAGGATGAGAGAAACAGAAATCTCAGCCTCCACATAGATGGTCCAGATAGGGTCTGGGTGAACAATCAGAAGGGATGAATACCTTCTAAGACACACATTTTTCCTCACATTTTAGCATCTCTGAAATTGGGTGACAGCTTACAATCAATAGTGTATCTTAGTTTATTTGGCAGTTTTTGTTTCTCAGTTGTAGATAAAATAGTAGTGCATTTACAGTGGATGGTGACTTAGATTCAATGAAAGTCAATACTTTGAACTTGCTTTTCCTCTTTCTGAAAGTAGCTTATCCCAGTGACCTGGAGTCAACATTCTTGGGGAATAACCCTTCTGATGACTTTGGATTTGCTATGAACAAATGACAGCTTTTCTCAAATGCCTTGATGAATAAAAGATAGAGCATTTCTAAGATTTACCAATCTAGTGACTCTTTTTTTTTTCTTTAAAAAAAAAAAGGCAATTGGCTGGGTGTGATGACTCACGTCGGTAATCCCAGCACTTTGGGAGGCTGAGGTGGGTGGATCACGAGATCAGGAGATCGAGACCATGCTGGCTAACACGGTGAAACCCCTTCTCTACTAAAAATACAATTAAAAAAAAAAATTAGCCGGGTGTGATGGCGGGTGCCTGCAGTCCCAGCTGAGGGTGAGGCAGGAGAATGGCATGAACCCGGGAGGCGGAGCTTGCAGCGAGCAGACATTGTGCCACTGCACTCTAGCCTGGGTGACAGAGCGAGACTCCGTCTCAAAACAAAACAAAAAAAAAGGATTGATTAACTCAATCAGCAAATTTTTTATTGAATACCTGCTATGTGCCAACTATAGTGCTAAATGTGAATGTATATCTATATCTATATCTGTGTTGAACAACACAGGTAATGTCATTGTTCTTAAGAAGCTTTTTGCCAGGTGCAGTGGCTCATGCCTATACTCCCAGCACTTTGGGAGGCCAAAGCAGGTGGATTGCTTCAACCTAGGAGTTGAAGACCAGCCTGAGCAAATGGCAAAACCCTGGCTCTACTAAAATATAAAAATTAGCTGGGTGTGGTGGCATGCCATGTGGTCCCAGCTACTTGGGAGGCTGAGGCGGGAGGATCACTTGAGCCTGGGAGACAGAGGTTGCAGAAAACTGAGATCAGATCATGCCACTGCACTCCCACTTGGGTGACAGAGCAAGACCGTGTCTCAAAAAAAAAAAAAAGAAAAAAGAAGAAAAAGCCTTTTGTTTTCTAGGACATTGCTGTCCAATAGAAATATACTGGAAGCCAGCCGGGCACAGTGGCTCACGCCTGTAATCCCAGCACTTTGGGAGGCCGAGGTGGGCGGATCATGAGGTCAGGAGATGGAGACCATCCTGGCCAACATGGTGAAACCCCGCCTCTACCAAAAATACAAAAAATTAGCCGGGTGTGGAGGCGCACGCCTGTAGTCCCAGCTACCAGGGAGCCTGAGGCAGGGGAATCGCTTGAACCCAGGAGGCGGAGCTTGCAGTGAGCCAAGATCACGCCACTGCACTCCAGCCTGGTGACAGAGCAAGACTCCGTCTCACAAAAAAAAGAAAGAAAAAAGAAAAAGAACAAAGAAATATACTGGAAGCCACACATGTAATTTTATTTTTTGAATGGTCACATTACAAAAAGTGAGGAAACAAATAAAATTAATTTTAATAATAGATTACATTTAACTGAATATATGCAAAATATTTATTAATGAGGCATTTTGCATTTAACCTGTTATTCGAAAACCAGTGCGTATTTCATCTGCAGCACATCTCAATTAGGACTAGCCACAGTTTAAGTGTTCAATAGCCACATGTAGCTAGTGGCTGCCAAATTGGACAGGACAGTTCTAGGAAGTGGTAAACAAGCAAATAAGATTATTTTGTATAGGAATATGATCTATGAAGAAAATAAAATAATATTGTGGAATCAAGAGTGAATGGGAGTTATTTTAATAAAGCCTTTTATTTTATTGTAACACAAGATTTACCCTCAACAAATTTTTAAGCAGATAATACATTCTTGTTGATCATAGGTACAATGTTCTGCTGCAGGTTCCTGGAACTTATTCATCTTACATAATTGAAACTTTGCACCTGTCGATGAGTAACTCTTCATTTCCTCCTCCTCCCAGCCCCTGGCAACCACCGTTCCATTCTTTGATTCTAGAGAATTTGACTATTTCGGATACCTTGTATAAGTGGAATTATGCAGTATTTGTCCTTTTGTGGTTGGCTTATTTCACTTAGCATAATGTCCTCAAAGTTCACCCACATTGTCACATATTGCAGAATTTCCTTCTTTTTTTTTTTTTTTTTGAGACAGAGTCTTGCTCTGTCACCCAGGCTGGAGTGCAGTGGCATGGTCTCAGCTCACTGCAACCTCCACCTCCCAGGCTCAAGTGATTCTCCTGCCTCGGCCTCCTGAGTAGATGGGATTACAGGCACGTGTCACATGCCTGGCTTATTTTTGTATTTTCAGTAGAGACCAGACCAGGTTTCACCATGTTGGCCAGGCTGGTCTTGAACTCCTGACCTCAAGTAATCTGCCCACCTCGGCCTCCCAAAGTGCTGGGACTGCAGGCATGGGCCGCCCCAGTGGCCTAAATTTCCTTCTTTTTAATGGCTGAATAGTAATGGTCTTTTTTTGAGAAGGTAATATTGAGATGATCTAATAGGTGAGAAGTAGCTTGCTATGCTGAAATGGGATGTAATGAGGGCTCCAGGCCTCAGGAATCATCATAGCAAAGTCCCTTGGAAGGAAGGAATTTGGTGCATTATAGAAATGGAATGAAGGTGGCTTTAGCAGAGGGAGAGCTTGTATGTGTGTGCAGTGGGTGGGGATGGGGGTGAGGGGTGGACTAGGTGGGTAGAGTGATAGGGGACCAAGAAGGAGAAGTAAACAGGCACCAAATTATGAAGGGTTTTTCGGGCATTGTAAAGACTAGGGTCGGCTGGGCCCCGTGGCTCACGCCTGTAATCCCAGCACTTTGGGAGGCCGAGGCGGATGGATCTCGAGGTCAGGAGTTGGAGACCAGCCTGGGCAATATAGTGAAACCCTGTCTCTACTAAAAATACAAAAAAAAATTAGCCAGGCGTGGTGGCAGGCACCTGGAATCCCAGCTACTTGGGTGGCTGAGGGAGGAGAATTGCTTGAACGTGGGAAGCGGAGGTTGCAGTGAACCAAGATTGCGCCATTGCACTCCAGGCTGGGTGAGAGTGTGAGGTTCCGTCTCAAAAAAAAAAAAAAAAAAAAAAGACTAGGGCAATGATGTTGGTTTATACATATAATCACACTAGTTTCTGGTGACCACTGCATTCATTTTTAAAGTATTCACATCCACTTGTTTAATAATCAACTCTGGAATTTTGCTGCAGATTGATGTCTAGATTTTCAGTGTGAGGTTTTCAGAAGCTACCTCCCTTTCCCTTGTTCAAAGTTGGGGCATTGTCTTTTGGCATCTCTCTCTCTCTCTCCTCTTTTCTGTCATTTTCAATGACAGAAAACTGGAGTGATGCTGAGTTCACACCTTCAAGTTCCTCCAGTCCTCAAGGACGTTGTCCAAACGGGCCTGGGAATGTGAACACATTTTCAGTGAGTAAATTCTCTTTTACTAGATTGTCACATATCTTCACCTTCATTTCTCTTTTTATGGCATTTGTACTATTCTTTTCAGTTTGAAGATATCACTTCCTAAAGAAAGCAGAAGTACAATAGCATCTGAATTAATTTCACTTTCCACTGGTTGTTAAAAATATATCATTTTCCCTCCCTTCTCTTTTTTGCTCTGAACATACCAATCTTGGTTGAAATTTTTATATGAGTTTCAGCTCATGTAGTATATTGCTTTCTAAATATTGGTATTTATACTATCCCTTTGTCTTTTGTACTTTGGACAATTGATGGTGGTAATCACCTTCCTCCCAGATCCCCCAATATCAGGGCGTTTTTGACTCTTCAGTTCCCATATGTCCAAAATCTGGCAGTTCTTAGGTTAGTCATGACTCTCAATTGCGTGTTACAGAAATCCAGTCCAACTGATTTGAGCCAAAAGAAAATAGGCTGGCTCACATGATTGGAAAGGCTGTCTTTGTCTTTTTTTTCTTTTTTTTTTCATTCTTGAAAGGTTCTCTAGCTTGGCTACACTAGCCTAAAAAGGAAAAAACAAACAAACAAAAAAAAACAAAAAAAGTCCCAGATAAAACTTTTATTTGCCCAGACTTAGGTTACATGCCTACCCTAAACCTGTCCTCATGGGGATATGGTGATCTCATTGGCCAGTGGTGATCACATTCACCACTCAAGCCACATGGCCTGTGAATGGTAAAGGTGGTCCCTCAAAGGAAGAGCAATCAGAATTCTGTATGAGAAGAGGTGTGCGGGGATGGACAATAGGTCAGTAGGAAATAGCAAAGGACCCTTAGAGTCTCATGTCTTATTGCTTCTTCCTTTATGGTGTCACTTGTACTTGTTCTCTTCTTCCCATTTCCCGGGGTTACATTTGATTTTTGCCTCGGTTGTTGAAAAAGCCCCTTCACTCATCTTTCAACTTCTTCTTTGTTTTGCACAGCCGTGTTGCATGATTCATGGGGCACCATTTATATGAACGCCTCTCTGAATGCACGGTGCAACACTGTGGACCAATTTTCTCCCCAACACCGTTCCTTCCCAGGCGATGCCCTCAGACTAAGCTTCCAAAGTGTAGTTCTAAACATACCAGAATCTGCAGAGGCTACCAGGCCAGAAAAAAGTCACATCATTGTTCAGAGCAGGGTAGAGAAACACCATATTTAAAGGGTGGGAGCTGGAATGAGATAGAACAATGAAAAGGGAATAGCGACATTGTATTGGATTAGCTGATGAAGGGAACAGAAGACAGACAGCATAAGAGACAGTTTCCTAAACACATGGAGCTTTTAATATGGTAAAGGGAGAGAACCGCACAAATATCCACTGCGTATACTAGTATGTGGGAGGAGCCACAGGAGGGGTGCTGCCCAAATTTCATAGACAACCTGTGGCTGGAACAATGAGGGACAGCATCGTCAGAGAGGTGGCATTCGAGCGGGTCTTTGGAGGACTGGTAGGGTTGTATTAGCTAAAAGGAGGTGAGGAGGTGGGCAAGCGTGGCACGGAGAATGGTTCGAACAAAGACACGGCAAGTTTGGTGGGAGGTCTGAGAGTGGTGAACAGTTCAGATTGGCTATTTCACAGGGCGGACTGTAAGACTAATTTTAGGCTAGATTGTGGAGGGTGTTGAATAGCATTGGAGTTTGAAGATGATGAAGATGGTTCAGGTTGCTAAAAAAGAAATACACCCCAAGGACAAACAGACATTTATCTGGTGGTTGGGAGGGCCATTTGCCCTTTATATGCTTTCAAGAGAGGGAGGAACTGAGTGGCCTGCATTCCTGGGATCTGGCACTGGCAAGCCCCTTTTCCAACTGAGGCACAGCGGGCATCGTCCTGTCCTTAGCATGAGGGGTTGGGCCTGTCACCTTAGCAACCAGGATTCATGCCCCAGAACACATTTTAGCACACGGCCCCAGAGCCGTCCTGATACTGAATCTTGATTCTTGGCCCCATCTTGGCTCCCCAGCCAGGCTGTGCTCATTTGGGATTTTCTGCTGTAACTGAGGCGTCCCCAGGGTCTCTCTGGGGTCTTGGAGCAGGCAGGGCGCAGAGTGTCAGGGAAATACAGTGGGTCCTATTTGCATGCTCCGTGTGCGGTATCATTTCCCAGCTGGTCTGAAAGGTCAGCCAGCAGATCTTGTTTGTGAAAATAGAAAGGAACATAAGTTGCTGACAATTTCTTTCTTAATTCTTTGTCTTTCCCTTCTACCCTGGGATTGGGAGTTGGGTTATGCTTCTTGCCAGGAGCTTTCCTTCCTTGTCAACTGACTGCCTCTCTTTCTTCCCCTCTCAAAGGGACGCGATGGATTTCTTGGCTGGATTTCTGATAGTTTCTGAAAGGCCTTCACTTCTCTGCTGGCAGAGGCTGGCTTCAGTGTGACTTGTGCAACATGAGACGGTATGTATCGGGACTTCACCCCAAGGTGCCCTGGGGAACACACTCCAGCAGGGCATCCCTGCTGACCCCTCAGGGGTCCCTGGAATGGGGAAGAGGGGAGGGCAGGTGGTGGAGTTATAATACATGTGGGAGGCGTGGCCAGTATAGGTGGCTTCCCATTCCCCAGGACACCGGGCCATTTGGATAAAGTCACAGATGCCTCTTCTCTGGTCCAGACTAGTTCAGAAAGTGCTGGGCAATGAACAGATGCTCAGATGTCCTGTGGAGATGATTCATTTCTGTAAGACTTTTTTCCTACTCTTCAACTGCCTTTCAACAAGAGCTTCCTTTTTCTCCTTATGTTCTGTTGCTGGCAGCAGGGTTAGGAGTAGATCTTCTAAACCAAAATGCAGATGCCTCCAACCCAGCCTTCCAGCAGAACAGATATCAATCCTTTGATTGGAAACAACATTTCTGGGCTCTGGTTGCAAAAGAAACACCCCTCCACCCACTACCTCCACAATACACACATCTCTGTGAAGGAAGCTCACCACTTATTTGTAAAAAGGATGAACACTCTTCAAGTTAAGAGAGAATCAGGTGCTGTGGTGGACCACAAGCCTGAGAATAGTCAGCAGTGCAACCCAGTTCCAATGACTGACATGCTTTATGGGACCTGTTTGAGTCAGTCAGACCCAAGTAATAAATCCCAGCTCGCCCACTTGCCTGTGAGCCTGGGCATGTCATATTCAGAGCCTCAGTTTCTACATCTGTTCAATAGGACACCAGCAGTACTCAACAGTGATGTTGGAAGAATTAGAAAAGCCACGTGTGCAAAGCGTTTAGTGCAGAGTGTGACACACACTACGTACTCAATAAGTGGTAGCTGCAGTTGTTATTTAGGTGGTAGTTTTGCTATTAGTGTTTGGTACTGATTAATCAAAAGGAGGAAGATGGTCTCGAAGTGGGACCCCGTGTGCTCCCGACTGCTGTTGCTCCCATGAATAGGCCAGGCAGCTGTTACAAAATGGCATTTACATGGGAGCTAATTTAACACAATATTAATTTTTAAGATGCAGCTGGGTCATCTCCAGGCTCCAGGGCCTTCCGACTCACATCTGGCACACTGCCCCACAGAGCCAGTCTTCGCCGTGACTTCCAGATTGACCTCAGGAGGGTGTTTGTGGCTTAGCTATCAAAGGGTTGTTAATTTTACACACATACCACATTAACACACACTTTAAATGGTCTCATTAGTTTTTCTGCTGATATCCAGCTTTGAAATTATTGCTCTCACGGCAGAGCCCCCGCAGACATGAGCTCTCATTATTTTTAGGGAGAATACCCACACACACCCATAAATCTAGGGCAGCTGCCATTTGGGCATTCTTTGTGGTTCAACTGGTCCATTATATTGGAGAAGTGGTAAGTCAGAAACCATCATATGCTGTTCAGCTGGGACAGATGCAAGTAGAGTAACTCAATTGCACAAATGCAGGAAGAGAGCTGGCTGCATACTTAGGTGAAAAGAATCAGGTGCTGTGGTGGACCACAAGCCTGAGAATAGTCAGCAGTGCAACTCAGTTCCAATGACTGACATTCTTTATGGGAAGCCTGTGGACATCTGTTGCTTATCCTCAACCTGGCTAATTCCCCAAAGAGGAAACATTAGATGAAAGCGGGACTCAGTACATCTAACACAATTTCAAAGGAGGTTTTATTAAAGGCTAGCTCCTGGTATAGCTCTATAACAACCCCTTTAGCTCTGAGGGTCAGAATGTTACACTTTATTTACTTTCTCTACAAAGCTCAGAACCTTTACTTCTCAGGATTTCTTTTAAGATAAAAATTACCCTATCAAGTTTTGAAGTTGTGTATGGTGCTGTGCTGAGCCCCTTACAAAGAAGAAAGGGGCAGTGGGGCCAAGCACACACACAAGAAGGTCCTGCAGCCCTGGATGCTCACTCATCTCCACTGGCCATCAGAGGTGGACATCAGTGGGCTGGTGGTTAGAATTCTCTCTTGTGCCCTCCCCTGGCCCCTGTTCTACGGGCTATGGCTGGGCAGCCTGAAAAGTATTAGTCTTCCTCTCTTTCGGGCTGGTGCCTAGAAGCAATGGCCAGCTTCCAACGGGGCTAGAGTGATGGGGACTGAGGACACGGGACTATTTGTCAGACTCAGGCCTCCCATCAGAAATTGAGGAGGCTGGAGGTAAGTCTGCAACTTCACTACCGCTGTCATCCATAAAAAGGAACCCTTGGCTAACCATAATCCACCCCGCGGCCAGATGCTGTGCAGACTCTGTGTGTGTCTCACCAGCAAACTAAATAATAATAATAAACCTCAGTTGTGGGGACCTTCCGCAGGCAGCCCTAAAGCTGCTGGCTCTGGGCCAACACCATCCAGCAAAGTATCCAGGCAGGCACTTTGCAGAAGCAGTTTCTCTGCTGGGTATCATTTAGCACCCATCCTCCCCTTGGACTGTAAGCTCGGTGAGACCAGGTCTTTCTCACCACATGAAGGCCCAGCATAGAGCTTAGTACCCAGTAGGCACTCAGTAAGCATTTGGGCTACACATAAACACACTCCTGAATTAAGAGCTTTGAGCCGCATCATCCTCTCATGGCTGTGTGTGTTTAAAAATGAAAAAATATTTCTTACAAATAACGAAGAAAAAAAATCAAGTTCAGAACATTATGTACTTTGTGATTCCAGTTCTGCACGAGAGAGGGAGCAAGACAGAGAAAGAGGTAGGGAGAGATAGTGAGGGATGGAGAGACTGTCAGAGGTGGGGAGACCCAGAGAAAGGCTGAACCCTGAAATATGAATAGTGGTTTTCATGGGATGGTAATCAGTTTATCTTTCTTGTTTTTCTATGTATTTTCTAAAAATGTTATATATGTGCATGTATTAGAAACATTTTTTATTAAAATTGTTAACAGATAAACACTCGGAAACCTGTGTTTTATTATGGCAACTTGGCAAATAAAATGTCCCCTTATTTACAGAGTCCCTTTCATCAGCTTCAGCCACCTTATTTATGTGCCCTCCTTTCCTCCCAGGACTGTGATTTTTATTTTAACTTGAAGAACCAGGTTGCAGAGAGGGAAGAAAAACTCACAAAGCTCCCAGCAATCTAGAGGCTGATTTTTCCCAAGCAAGCAAGTCTCTTTGGGGAGGTGAGGAACGATTGTACTGAATGAAGAGGTGATCTAAGGTCAGCATTAAATAGATGTGTTGCTTTTCCCAGAGTCGGCTGAAAAGATCAAGTGACTTCCTCTACTGAAAAGTTACAATTCGATAATTAACAGAATTTCCTCACAGCTTTATAGGCTTCAACTCTTATTCTCTGAAGTGCTGACCTCATTGCCTCCTCTCCTCTCCAGGAAGCAGCAGTCAGAAATTGGAATTTCAGAGGGGCTGGCAGAGTTGCAATGTACCTGAGACACTAGGTACCAAGGGGAAGTAAGGGAGGGTGGGCGGCGGGAGTGGGGGCAGTGGTTGTTCTCTTTTCGCTTTAATTTCCAGGCATTTCAGAATTAAACTCATGGTTTAAATTCGGTAACTATCTAGTCTCAGATGCTTTTGCATACTACCCGGTTCCCGGTATATAATGTTTTATTCACTTGTTTCTTCTTAATGCAGTTTTATATTGTGATCGCCTCACAAACTATTGTAATCTACCTTAAATGCCCTTTTGAGCTAGAGTGTAGTATAAATGCATCCATTCACTCATTTATTCTAGCTTAAGGTAAAGGCTAAGCTGCTATAACAAAAAGCGTAGCCCCTGTCTTTCTTACACACACTCCCAACGTGAATTGTCCAGGCTGGCGGCTGAGCATGGTCCAATGGGACCTGAGAGCATGTCTGTTTCAGCTTGTGGGAAGGTGAAAGAGAGGAAATCCAAGGCAGGCTGCTTATCTTTTTTAAAAAACAAAAAATTAATAAACCTTATTTTTTGGAGCTGCTTTAGGTTCACAGAGAAACTGAGCAGAAAGTACAGAGAGTATCCATGTGCCTGCTGCCCCCACATATGTTCAACCTCCCCCACTATCAACATCCCATTCCACAGTGGTGCATTTGTTACAATCACTGAACCTACATTGCCACATCATTATCACCCAGAGTTCATGGCTTATATTAGGGCTCACTCTTGGTATTGTATATTCCATGGGTTTTGACAAATGTATAATGACATGTAGCCACCATTATAGTATGGTACAGAATAGTTTCACCAGCCTCAAAATCCTCTGTGCTGTGCCTATTCACCTTTCCCTGCCCCAACCCCTGATATTTCACTGTCGCCATAGTTTTGTTTTTTCCAGAATGCCATCTAGTTGGAATTATACAGTATGTAACTTTTCAGGCTGGCTTCTTTCACTTAGTAATATGTGTTTATGTTTCCTCCATGTCTTTTCATGGCTCATTTCTTTTTAGCACGGAAAAACAACAGCCTATTGTCTAGATGTAGCACAGTGTATTTATCCACTCACCAACCAAAGGACATTTTGGTTG
Organism: Pan troglodytes; assembly: GCF_028858775.2. Taxonomy (NCBI): domain Eukaryota; kingdom Metazoa; phylum Chordata; class Mammalia; order Primates; family Hominidae; genus Pan; species Pan troglodytes. The sequence goes on along the minus strand of NC_072407.2, from coordinate 123,286,603 downwards.
CTTCTAAGTTTTGGCAATTCTGAATAAAGCTGCTATGAACATCTGTGTGCAGGTTTTCATGTGGACATTAAGTTTTCAATTCATTTAGGCAAATAACCAAGGAATGTGTTTGCTGGATTACATGGTAAGACTATGTTCAGTTTTGTAAGAAACTGCCAAACTGTCTTATAAAACGGCTGTACCATTTTGCATTCCCACCACCAATGAATGAGAGTTCCAGGTGCTCCACAACCTCATTAGCATCAGATATTATCACTGTTTTGGATTTTGACGTTCTGATAGGCGTGTAGTGGTAACTCATTGTTTTAATTTGCAATTCTCTAATAATATATGATGTTCAACATCTTTTCTTTTTCTTTCTTTTTTTTTTTTTTTTAAGACAGGGCTCAGCCTCGACCTCCTGGGCTCAAGCAATCCACCCAACTTAGCCTCTCAAGTAGCTAGGACTACAGGCATGTGCCAACACATCCAGATTTTTTTTTTTTTTTTTTTGTAGAGATGAAGTCTCGCTCTGTTGCCTAGGCAGGTCTCAAACCCCTGGCCTCAAGCTATCCTCCCACCTCAGAATCCCAAAGTGCTGAGATTACAGGCATAAGCCACTGAGCCCAGCTGATATTGAACATCTTTTCATATGCTTACTTGTCATCTCTATATGTCGTTTAGTGATGTGTCCGTTCAGGTCTTTTGCTTATTTTTTAATTGAATTGATCATCTTCTAGTTGTTGAATTTTAAGAGTTCTTTGTATATTTGGATGAGTCCTTTATCAAATGTGTCGTTTGCAAACATTTTTCTCCCAGTCTGTGGCTTGCCTTCTCATTCTCTTGATATTGTCTTTCACAGAGCAGAAGTTTTTAAATTTTAATGGAGTCAGATTATCAACTGTTTATTTCATGGATCATGCCTTTGGTGCTATATCTAAAAAGTCATTGCCATACCTAGGTCCACTTGAAAATAACATTATACTACTTCATGGGTAGTGCAAGTATCTTATGATAAAAAAATTTCTAATTCCTCTTTCCCATCTCTTGTATCATTGTTGTCATTCATTTCACTTATACGTAAGCATAAATTATTTTGCACATTCTTTCTCTTGACTCTAAGTTCCTTGAGGATAGGAATTGTATCATTATTTATTGCTGTATTCTTTCAACTAACTTTTTTCTCAAATGAAATATAATTTACTAATAAGAACAGCAATAAAATCATAATCGCTATGATTTATTCAGTGTATAAATAAATCACAAGTGAGCCAGGTAATTCATTTACTATATCTCATTTCATTATCATAACAATCACCTAAGGAAGGCTGTATTATCCTCATTTTGTAGATTACAAAACTGGGATTCAGAAAGCACAAAGTAACTTAAGCAAGGTCCCACAGTTCATAAGTAGTAGATCTAGAATTAGAAACCAAATCTGCTTGACTCCAATTAAAGGCAGCCTTTAAAGAGCATCTATCAAATGGAGAGATGAGCCTGGAAGACCTCTGCTCCATTCTTTGAAAGACAAGGCCTTATTTTGTCATCCAAGCTGCAGTGCTGTGGCACAATCATAGCTCGCTGCAGCCTCCACCTCCTGGGCTCAAATGATCCTCCTGCCTCAGCCTTCTGAGTAGCTATGACAACAGGCATGCACCACCATCCCTAGCTAATTTTTTTTTTTTTTTTTTTTTTGGTAGAGACAGGGTCTCACTTTGTTTCCCAGGCTTTGTTACCTTAAAAAGTTCTGGGCTCAAGCAATCCTCCCACCTTGGCCTCCCAACATGCTGAGATTACAGGGGTGAGCTGTAATGCTCCCAGCTCCCGGCCCACTGAGAATTTTTTAAGAACCTGGTCTATGCCAGTCATTATGTTGGGTACTGGGAATACAAGAGTGAATGACATGATGCTTCCCCTTAAGGAAAATACAGAAATTAGTAGATGTTAGCTACACTAAGGTAAATGCTCTGATACGGACTTGTGAGCACAGAGAAGGGTCCCGTCCTGGGAAGTTAAGGAGAGTTTCTGAAGGAGGTCAAATCAGACTGAGGCACGGAAGATGAGTTAGGCAGGTGAAGAAATGGAGGAAGGCTATTCCAGGGTGTGAAAACAACATGAGAAAGTCTCACAGATGTGAGGCAGCGTGAAGGGTGTTCCCCGGACACTCCTTCCCCACTGTCATGGCGCATTTTCACATGGAGGGAGCTCCCCTATCAACTCCTTCCCTCTCTCTCTTTACTTCTGCTCACAGTGGCGAGAGGAGAGTGAATTCTGGTTAGTAAATCCAAGAATAACCTAAGTGTGCCTGATTCTGCTCTCCTTTTGTTGATGGGAATGGGCTGCTGACAGGGAACATGTGCTTATCTTGTTCTGGAGTTCACAGTGAGGAAGTGCCCTTGTGTGCAGAAAGATGTTTTCTGCAGTATTGACTTCATCAGTAATAAAGTGGGTATGTTGATCTTTCATGTGAGGTCGCCTTGTCATGTTACTTAATTGATTCAGATCTCCAGCAGGGAAGAGAAGTGCGATGTCATGAACCTCCTAGAACCCCAACACAATGAGAACAGAAGGTGTGGAGTGGGGAGGGCAAGCGATGTGGCTTGCCAGGTCTGGAAGAGGCTGCTCAAAGGAGGCCTTTATCTTGAAGGCCATGTATGGGATCGCTCTGAACTGGGTTTTATTTATTTTTATTTTTTTTGAGACGGAGTGTCGCTCTGTCACCCAGGCTGGAGTGCAGTGGCACGATCTCGACTCACTGCAACCTCTGCCTCCTGGGTTCAAGCGAATCTCCTGCCTCAGCCTCCCAAGTAGCTGGGACTAGAGGCACCCGCCATCACGCCTGGATAATTTTTTGTATTTTTAGTAGAGACGGGGTTTCACCGTGTTAGCCAGGATGGTCTTGATTTCCTGACCTCGTGATCTGCCCGCCTCGGCCTCCCAAAATGCTGGGATTACAGGCGTGAGCCGCCGGCGCCCAGCCCTGAACTGAGTTTTAAGCTGGCAGGTAACCCACTCAGAATTGTGTTCTAGGTTACTTTCCTTGGCAACACTGGACATGAGGGTAGGCTGTGGGGTAGCAATAAGACCAAAGGCAAGGAGACCAATCTAGAAGTGACGGCATCATGTGCTCCAGGGAGGTTGAGGCCTGAGCCATGGCAGGGAACAAACACAGAGAAGAGGGCTGATCAAGCATATGGTTAGGATCCTACATAGAGAAGATGAACGATCCACCCGTTGTGCTGGTGCGAATAAGGAAGACTAATCTGGGATAAGCCTCGGTTTTCTGACTTTGGTAATTAAGTGGATTAAAATGCCAGTTTCATAGACAGAAAACAAACAAAAAAAGGATCCAAATAGGGAGATGTGAGGCAATGACGCATCTAGTTTTGCCATGTTGATTTCCATGTGTGGATCTCCAGGGAGATGTCTAGCAGACTACAGTTGGGTAAGAGTCTAAAGTCCAGCAGCAATGTCAGTCTTGGAGATTTACATTTGGGAGCCATCAGCATAGGGAGGTGAGCATTAAAATAATGACTGTGTGAGATAACAAAAAAATAAATCAATAGACCAGAAGGAAACCCTTAGGGGAATGCAAACATTTAAAAGCTGGCAGAGGAGAAAGTCCCTGTAAAACAGAACAAAAAGCAATGATCAGAGATGTAGGAGGAGAATCATAAGAGATGTCAAAGAAGCAGAGAATTTGGAAAGGTCTGGATAAGAAACAGTGTCAAATGAAAAGCCCAGTTAGAATAACACTGGGAGTGTCCAGAGTCTTTGACAATTTGGAGGTGATGCTTTTGAAAGCAGTTTGAGTTGAGTGGTAAGGTCAGAAGCCAGGCAGCAGTGAGTTTAGAAGTGAGGAAGTAAAGACTCCAAGTATTTATCATTACAAAATAGGTGTTATTTTCAAGACGCTTGGCTGAGAAGTAAAGGAGAGGTCAAGAGAGCCTTGCTCCTCGATAGGTGAGTTTTGATGTATTTATAGGCTGAGGGCAGTGAGCTACTGAAAGGCAAGAGAGTTAATTTATAGAAGAAAGGAAACTGCATGGAGCAAGGTCCCAAAGGGGAAGGGAGATAATGAATGAAAGCTGATATGAGGGTGGGGAGAAGAGTGTGTGTGGTGTGTGTGGTGTGTGGGGGTGTGTGTGGTGTGTGTGTGCGTGGTGTGTATGGGTGTGTGGTGTGTGTGTGTGGTGTGTGTGTGGGGGATGTGGTGTGTGTGTGGGATATGTGTGTGTGTGTGGTGTGTGTGTGGTGTGTGTGTATGTGTGTGGTGTGTATGGTGTGTGTAGTGTGTGGTGTGTGTGTGGTGTGTGTGGTGTATATATGGGGTGTGTGTGGATGGTGTGTGTGGGTGGGTGTGTGGTGTGTGGGGGTGATGTGTGTGTGTGGGTGTGTGTGCGTGGTGTGTGTGGTGTGTGTGTGGTGTGTGGGTGGTGTGTGTGGGTGGTGTGTGGTGTGTGTGGGTGGTGTGTGTGGTGTGTGTGTGGTGTGTGTGTGGTGTGTGTGGTGTGTGGTGTATGTATGTGGTGTGTGTGTGGTGTGTGGTGTATGTATGTGGTGTGTGTGTGGTGTGTGGTGTGTGTGGGTGTGTGTGTAGTGTGTGTGGTGTGTGTGGGTGTGGGTGTGGCGTGGGTGTGGCATGTGTGTGGCGTGTGCAGCGTGTGTGGTGTGTGTGGGTGTGTGTGGTATGTGTGGTGTGTGTGGTGTGTGTGTGTGGTGTGTGTGGTGTGAGTGGTGTGTGTGGGTGTGGGTGTGGCGTGTGTGTGGCGTGTGCAGCGTGTGTGGTGTGTGGTGTGTGTGGTGTGTGTGGTGTGTGTGTGGTGTGTGTGTGGTGTGTGTGTGGGGGGGTGGTGTGTGGGGGCGATGTGTGTGTGTAGTGTGTGTGGTGTGTGTGTGGTGTGTGTGTATGTGTGTGGTGTGTGTGGTGTGTGTAGTGTGTGTAGTGTGTGGTGTGTGCGTGGTGTGTATATGGGGTGTGTGTGGATGGTGTGTGTGGGTGTTTGTGTGGTGTGTGGTATGTGGGGGTGATGTGTGTGGGGGGGTGTGTGGTGTGTGTGGTGTGTGTGTGGTGTGTTTGGTGTGTGTGTGGTGTGTGTGCGGCGTGTGTGGTGTGTGTGTGGTGTGTGTGTGGTGTGTGTGTGTGGTGTGTGTGTGTGGTGTGTGTGGTGTGGGGTGTGTGTGGGTGGTGTGTGTGGGTGGTGTGTGTGGGTGGTGTGTGTGGTGTGTATGGTGTGTGTGGTGTGTGTGTGTGGTGTGTGTGGTGTGTGTGTGCGATGTGTATGGTGTGTATGTGGGGGTGGTGTGTGGTGTGTGTGGTGTGTGTGTGGTGTGGGGTGTGTGTGTGGTGTGTGTGGGTGGTGTGTGTGGTGTGTGTGGTGTGTGTGGGTGGTGTGTGTGTGGTGTGTGTGTGTGTGGTGTGTGTGGGGGGTGGTGTGTGGTGTGTGTGTGTGTGTGTGTGTGTGTGTGACAGAGAATGGGCTGGTGGGAGGTGGTATCTTCTTCCCTGAGACTGAAGAAGAGGGAAGGGTGGTTACAGGTGTGATAGAGGTTGCTTGGTTGTTGATGCTGTTTTTCTTATGGAGGCAGGAGGTGAGGGAGGAAGCAGAAGAAGTTCATGCTGGTGGCCTCAGTTTTCATGATGAAATAGGCTAGGCCATGTGCTGACAGAGTGACTTCAGAAGAAGAGTGAAGGCTTGGTGTGAGCACCAGGCAGAATGGGAGAGGAGACGCCAGCCAAGGAAACGGTGATCTGCTCTAGAGTTGGCCTGGTTAGAGGGGAGAGGAAAGACGGGAGGATCCTGCAGGCTGGGTGAAAATGGAGGGAGCAAGGAACTTGGTGTTCTGTCAAATCCTAACAGTGGCAATGGTCTGCCTGCCTTCACTTTCCCAGTATCCAGCCTCTTTCCCATGCCGCATCCCCTGAGCCTGCACCAGAGCAATGCTGTTGCAGTGTAAGTCCATCACGTCCCTCCTCTGCTCAGTAGCCTGCTCCTATCTCATTCCACGTGAAAGCCAAAATCCTTTCAAATCCTGTCAGTTCTCTGTGTGATCTGGCCTCTGTGAACTCTGACTCCATCCTCTACTCAACTATATCAGCGTCCTCACCCTTTCTTAGGGTACTGCGCTCACGCCCACCTCAGGAGCTTGCACTGTGTTCCCTTGCCTGGAATTCTTCTCCACCAGATGACATGATCCCTCACTCTCTTCCACCCTTAGCTCTTTTGCGCAGGTATCTCCGTCCCCATGAGGCATCCCTGACCGCCTATCAAATCTTACCACTTCCTGCTCGCTCCCCTGACATTTCCTCTGCATTCCTCTGCCTTGTTTTCTACCCAGCACTTGATACTGACTTGAATACTGCATGTTTTACTTACCTTGTATATTTTCCGCCTGCCCCGGTAGAGTGGCGATTTAAATCTGTTCTGCTCATTTCTGTATCCCCCGTACCACAGCAGTGTCTGGTACTGAGTAGGAGCTCAATGAATATTGCTTGAACGAATTCTGATTCAAGGCTGACCTCCTATATCCTGGCTAAAAATGCATGGTTCTCAAATTGTTTCATAGGCATTAGTTTTGTTTAATTAGAGCAGATTGCTTTTAAAAGTAGAGACCTGGTTTACGTGTCATGCCTGTTGATTAATACAATATAATGGCCGTCATCACTCAATTGCATCTGTCCTTTGTCCCATCCACCACTTTATACCTGATCAACTCATCCTGTTCTGACTACCATGTATCCCTTTTCACGCCCTCAACTCCCCCTGTTACCTCGTCTCAGGGAAACCCCATCACTCCTGTGGAAATTATTCTGCTGATTTAATCTTTGCTTTTTAATCAGATATAAGGAGGTGGGGGTAGAAGTGGAGAATGTATTCAGACCATCATACATCATTTTATGGAAGAAAAAGCCTGACACTTTCATTGGCAAATAAATCCTGGAGCTCTGAGACTGGGAAGGACCTAAGAGGTCAGCTCATCCATCTTCACATCTCTGGGCAGTTCTGCACTGAAAATCCATCCCCTAAATGCAACTGTCTAGTGGTTTCCCTCACTATTCTCTAAGGAAGCTACCTTCCTGACCTTCTTTGATAAGCCATTTTAGTATCTTAGTAGAAAGCATGAAATTGTTACTAAAGCACTTGCAGTGCAGTAGGGTTATGAAATTGGAGCACAAATGGAGTTAGGAGGCTGGACTCTGAGACCAGAACAACCTGGGTTTGAATTCTGAATTGAACACCAACTAACTGGGTGACCTTGTGCAAGTTAACCTCTTAAAAAAAATGAAATAATAAAAAAAGAAGACAGTCCTGAAGATGTTATATGCACATATATACACATATATAATATATGTAAATGATAAATATATACTCAATAAATACAGACGTACAAATATATACTCGACAAATGTCTCTTCTCTTCTTCCTTTCTTCTATTCCTCCCCCTACCCCACTGACATGCATTTCATATTTAATAAGCTATCTAAGTCTATTATAGAATTTTCAAGTCTAAGAGATTCATTCAGCTTGATGATATCCCAGACTTTTACGAGGACTATTTCTAAATCATTTCTACTTGAAGAAAAATACAGTCAACTTAGAGGTTAGATCCACAGGCTATGAAGGTTGGATTTGAATCCCAGCTCCAAAATGTATCAGCTGTGTGAATGTGGGCACTTGTGCTCATGAAATCTTCATTTCCTCATCTGTAAAATGGTTGTAAGATATCTGCTTATCTGTGGGGTTCTTGCAATGATTCGGTGAGATTATGTATGGAGAGGATTTGGCATAGTGGCCTGGGACTCAGTGTGTGCTTAATATCTGATAATGATGATGATAATGCTAGCGAATATTTAATACGTATTGCCCATTTAGTATGTGTCAGGCATTAAGAAGTACCTTACAGTCAGTGATGGAGGAGGTTACTGCTTTCATTGTCATTACTAATATCATGTTTTAAAGACCCATGAAGGCTGGTGGCAAGGAGTTCTTTCCTCTCAAAGGGTCTATTATTTTGTTGTTAAAGTCAATGAGGTGAATCTGAGTCAGTGTGAGTGGTTGCTGTTAACTGCATTAAACAGAGGAGGTGAGGAGGGTCTCAGAGAGGAATGGATGGGAGGGGCTATCTGTAAGAGAAGCCCACCCACCAGCCCTGAGTATTCCTTACTGTATAAATGCTGGGCACCACAGTTCTTTTTTGAGGGCAGAAACAGAGCAGGCTGCTCATCACCATGGCACGAACGTTGCCTGGGACAGGGTAGGGGTGAGAGGGAAAGGGCATAGAACTTTCGGGCAGTGTTGTTCAGTTTCTGTGGTTTGCGAGTGTACCCTTCTTCAGAGGTAGAGGTGGGAGGGAGAGAGGGTGTGCGATTGTAATCTGCAAAAGAAAAGCCATTGCAGGTCAAACTGACCTAGCTAAATAACAAGCTTGATTTGAGCCAAACAATGAAGTTGACAGTGTTGTCAGTGCTCCAAAAACGTCTTCATTTAGCCTGCAAACAATTTTTTAAATTGTCAGGAACTTACGATTATTGTTTTCAAAACCACTAAAGAAAATGAAGCAAGGGAAAATGTCAGAGACTACGGCTGTATGACAATTCATCATGAAAGAGAAAACCTGTTCTATGTTAAAGGTGCCCCTAGCTGCTGAGTGTCCAGATGATTCCTAACACAGAGGGATCTGAGGTGTAGCAGTCTTCTATACTAAAGGGTGGTGATGGGCATTTTAAAAAGAATTAGTGCAGTTCCAGTTACCAATTTAGGCTACCAAATCTGAAATGTCCTTCCTAAACTGCTACGCTCTGTTGAAACTCCCAATTTGCTTTAATAACCTATCAATTTCTAAATTGTTAAACATGTAGGTAAGTGCTTTCTAAGAGCATTTTTGAATGGGTTCCTGAAATACTCGAGGGGGCAATAGGAGAAACAGGATCTCGTTTCTTAGGAAGTGCCACTCCCATTCCCCACCAGCTCCGGTAGCTCTGTTCCTCTAGTATTCCTTCAGCTCTCAGGCCTTTCCAACCTCCAACCCTCTCAGCCATAGTTTCCTCTCCAGGAAACAATGTCTCCCTCCTTCTTCCCTTGGTTGTCAGCTTCTTATCCTCTAGGTTCCGGGTTCAAATCCCCCCTTAAGGGAGGCCTTTCCTGACCACACTATCTGCAGCCAGTCCCCTCATCACTCTTCTGGCTTGCAGTGTGCAGTTCGTTTCATGGCCCACATCATTTTATGTAATTTGTTCATTTTCTTGTGAATGGGTTCTCCCTGCTTGACTCTAAGCCCCACGAGGGCAGATCTCAGGTCCGTCTCATCTCTCACAACAGTCCCAGCGCCTAGCGCAGCGGCTGTCACCTAGTCCTAGTTGAAGCTTAATGAATATTGGTTAAATGAGAAGAGTGAAAGTTCACTATTTCCTTTTGATTCATGACACTCTTATGGAAAATACAAATGCCTAGAGCACTAGTCCTTTCTTAGCTGTGTTTAGATCTATCTACAAAGATTCATGCAACTGATTTAACTGAAGATGGGTGGCACCTGACCTCAGGTTATTCAAGACTAGGAATAAGATTGTCAAAATGTACTAACTCAAGTAAATACAGTTTGATTTAAGGCTCATCTCCATTTAGGTAGTTGGGAATGGGGTTCCTTTTGCCATTTAAAAGAGAAATGAAAATGCCTTTCACCTTGGGCTCTTAGTATCCATGAAGGCAATATCTTGTACAGCACAGGGCAAAAACCATCATGGTCTACTTCCTTATAAAACTGTTGTAGGTAAAGATCAAATCTCAGACTCTCACTAACTGCTGGACTGAGAGCATTACATTAATACTTGGCATTACATTCTCATTTTACTAATGATGAAAACGAGGACCAAGTTTTCAGACTTAGCTAGTGGCAAAAGGCAAGATCCAAGGCCAGATCCATCCAATGCCAAAACTCACATGCTTAAATCTTATTACAATAAACAGTCCAATCGTGAGCAGCATGGTCTGAGGTTGCACTACACAGAGACAGGAATGGGCATCTAGCAAAGAAGTAGAGAGCACACAGGCAGTGATCTTTGCTTGGAATACAGCATCAAAACACATACAAAACATCCCTAACATGCACCAACAAGAACAAGCCTGACATTTCTGAGTAATTAAATACATGAAGGTCAAGAAGAATGAGGCTAGCCACACATGATGGCCTGCACCTGTGGTCCCAGTTACTCAGGAGGCTGAGGAGGGAGGATCACTTGAGCCCAGGTGGTCAAGGCTGCAATGAGCTGTGATTGCACCACTGCACTCCAGCCTGGGTGACAGAGCAAGATCCTATCTCAAAAAAAAAAAAAAAAAAAAAAGGAGAAGTAACAGGAGCAGGCAGGGATGATTTTAAAAAAAAGTCTCTCAGAAAGAAGAATGTAGTTAGTGGGATTTTCACGAGATAATGAGGGAGGAAGGAAGTGAAAGAGTGTGGCTTCCTTGGTGGTCACTCCTGGCCCTTCCACCAATATCCAACATTGGCTGTATAGCCTTTGGGTCTTGGCCTAAAATAGAGCCAGGAAGGATGATGGGACTGGTCAAGATAGCTCAGATCCCAGGATAGCCAATATTGGCCTATGAGATTCAAGGTCCCCACAGTTCATGAGGAACCAGGGTGGTGATCTTCAGGAAAAGAGTAGATCTTTGTTTCCTGCCTGATGTTGTGAACAACTTAGTCCATTATGATGAAGGGACATGGGGCTGGTGTTGGTTTCTGACAGTCCTGGAACAGAACTCATGCGAGTATGGCTTCTGAGACTGCCGCACCAAATCTGAAGTTGCTGTAATTCATTTAGAATTGCACCAAAAGAAAAAACAAAACAGAAACACAAAGAAACTTTCGGAGGTGATGAATATGTCTATTACCTTGACGGTTGTGATGGTTTCATGGTGTATGCATTTGTCTGAACTCATCAAATAGTACATGTTCCATTTTTTGTAAATCAATTACACCTCAACAGGTCAGTTTAAAATAAACAAATACGGAAATAAACAAATATATGAATTTGAATACTATTTTAAAAAACAATGGAGCAGGGGAGCTTGTGGGCTCCTTACACACCTGTGGGTTTCAAGTTAACGCCTAACTTTGCTATAGAGGAAAATTAATAAGAAGGAAATGTTGCAGAGAAGACACGCAAGGAGCCCATATAGGAAGGAGTGTTGGAATGATTACTTGGGGGATTTTTCTGTAGAATCCTAGGCAGCACATTCCCATTTTTCTCTCTCTGCTGGAAAGAGAGAAAATTGCAGCTTGAGTTATAACAAAGAGAACATTGGTTCCCGCTGCCGAGGAGCCTTCCTAACGCTCTACGGGTCCTTTTCTAGAGGACAAGGGCTCCCTCCTGTCAAAAACACTACAAAAAAGATGGCTTCAGTGAGGAGGATTAACTCTTTGTAGTTCGAAACATTGGCTTCCGCATAATGACTCTGAGACAAGGAAATGACAAGCTTTCCTGTGCCCACCCCACCGCCAGGGTGGCATGAATATGAGTATGATTTATTTACTCTGTCTCATTTCTTCAAACATCATTAACTCTATTTGTGTCTATTTTTACTGGACCATGCTGTGATATTTAGTATGCACTTAAAGTGGACATCAAAGACAGCACTTGCTTATTGCCAGCATTTAATATGAGCATCTAATTAAATTCAGGTTATTGTGTTAATTATTGTTCAGATCCATAGAGTTTATTAAACTACCTGATTTTCATATAATTCTACTGCAATTAGTGGTTGTGTATTCATTCAACTGCTCAGATGAAAAACATTAAATCTGGATATGGAAGGTGAATTGTTGTCATTCACCTAACCATTAGACTTGATCATAAATGTTTATTAGAGTAAGATACACAGTTTTTGTTTGAATTCATATATTTAGTGCACTCACCATCGATTGCTGTAGGCAGAATTTGCATGGTGAGTGTCTACTTTCATAAGTGTCTTGGCCATCAATTACTTTTGCCTAAATTTGTTTTTTTGAAACACATTTCAGGAATTCTCTATCCTTCTCCCAATTTCATGAATACTTTTTTAAAACTTTCTCTTTGGGCCGGGTGCGGTGGCTCATGCCTGTAATCCCAGCACTTTGGGAGGCCGAGGTGTGTGGATCACCTGAGGTCAGAAGTTTGAGACCAGTCTGGCCAATATGGCGAAACCCCATCTCTATTAAAAATACAAAATATTAGCCAGGCATGGTGGCGGGCACCTATAATCCCAGCTACTCAGGAGACTGAGGCAGGAGAATCACTTGAACCTGGGACGCAAAGGTTGCAGTGAGCCAAGATCTTGCCACTGCACTCCAGCCTGGGCAACAAGAGCGAAACTCCACCTCAAAAAAACAAACAACAATAACAACAACAAAAAACAAAAACAAAAAACAAAACAACCTTCTCTTTGAGAAGGATTTTAAACTTTTGCAATGGGTATGTAGAAAAATGTAGTCCGTAGTACCTTTTATCCTCACAGAGAGAATGAGAGTTGCCAGACAGGAACACTCTCAAACCATTGCCACTGAACCCAGAAATGCACAGAAATGCAGAAGCCCATCCCTCTTCCCAGCCAAAGCCACTGCTCTGTGTGCTCTGAATCACAGCCTCTCCAGCCTTCTTGATAACCTTCATCTGAGACTTCCTCCATTCTCCCACTCAACTTGCCACTTCCTTCAGTACTTAAATATCCCCCAAATTTCTCGTATTTATATAACACCTCCCACCTTGACCCAATCCCCTTTTATCGACTATTGGCTCTATCTGTCCCCACATTTGGAACTGTACTTCCAGAAGAGCCATCTCCATCCCTCCCCAACCAGTCATCGTTATTTCTTCACTGTAGTCTGGCCTCTGCTGCCACCACTCTACCGAAGCTGGTTTTATCAAGCTTACCCATCGCCTCCCTGTGTTAAATGCATGAGATGCTCCTCAGTCCTTAGTTTCCTTGACTTCTCGGTGACATTTGTCACCACTGACAGTTTCCTTCTTTTGGAAACAGTCTCCCCCTTGGTTCCTGCAAAGCAACCTTCTCCTGGTTAGTCTCATTTCTCTGGCTCCTTCTCAGTTTATTACTTGCTCTTCTTCTTCTTGACTTTTCCATATTCCTTAGGATTCCATCTTTGTCCCTTTTCTCACTCGGCACACACTCTCTGGGCCATGTCTTCTGGCTTTTATTCACATCTATACCGGCTAATTCCCAAATCTATATCCCCCTGGCACCCATCCATTCACACGGCAGTCAGTGTGATACTTCTCATATACAAACCTGATTCCATCACCTCACAGAATATCCTTTTCAGTGTCTTCCCATTGCGTTTATGATAAAACCAACTCTCTTTGCAGGAACAACAAAGCCTTCCAGGATCTGGCTCATCTTGCTGTCCAGCCTCTATCTCTTTCCAGTCTTCTAGAATTCTACATTCCAGTCATGCTGGACCTCCTTCAGTGTCTTGAATGGTCCATGCTCTTCCCACTCTTAACCTTCCTTCAACCAATTATTTCTACCCAGAACCCTCTTCTACTGGCCTTCCTGCCTGTCACCTTCAGACCTCTGGTTAAGCGTTGCATCCTTTTGGGAGAATTTTCCCTAGGGTATGTTACCTCCTGCTAACTTACTATCTCGTAGCACGTCCATAGATTTCCTATCCAAATTTCCACTATACTTTATTGATATTCCTTCTTAACTATTTACTGCTTTATCCTACCTTCTAGCACAACACCTGATACACACCAGGTAATCAAAATTATTTGTTGAAAGAATGTACCTAAATGATAATAACATTATCTGAGGATTCATGTTTTGAGAATTTTCACATCCCTTCAGGAGGGTCGCCCTTGGGTAGTCTCCCATTTGCTTATCAACTGCTGCTTCCAAACCAGCCTGCTCATTCATAGCAACTGGGTTCTTCCATAAAGTTGTGGAGGAAAAGGCTGCAACATCCAGGCAGCTGTGTTGATCTCCAGGTGTAGGATGCAGTGTGAGTTTCATTGAAAAGGTGTCTAACATCCGATTCAAACAACTCCTGGCTGTTTTGTCTTCAGACCGGCTGAGTAGTTTGTACATATACTCTGAAACCTGCTTTGAATATTATGATTAATAGATGATCACAAACATTGTCCTTTTTTTTCTTTTTTCTTTTTCTTTTTTTTTTTTTTTTTTTGAGATGGAGTTTCACTCTGTCCTCCAGGCTGGAGTACAATGGCATGATCTCGACTCACTACAACCTCCACCTCCCAAGTAGCTGGGATTACAGGCATGCGCCACCACACCCAGCTAATTTTTGTATTTTTAGTAGAGAGACGGGGTTTCACCATGTTGGCCAGGCTGGTCTCAAACTTCTGACCTCAAGTGATCCACCCACCTGGGCCTCCCAAAGTGCTGGGATTATAGGCGTGAGCCACCATGCCTGGCCAACATTGTCCTTTAAACCTCTAAAACATATTTATTAAACCCTAAACGTGGGCTCATTAGCTCCTATATCTAGGTTTTTCCCAAAGGAAAACAAACAAACTGTGATTTTGAATGGGAAAGAAAGGATTAGATATGCAGACAACACCTTCATAGGAAAACTTCCAGGGCAACCAGCTTCACATACTTGAGAAAAATCTTTCCATAATCGTCCTTCTGGGTGAGACATAAGTCATGGGGCATGGGTCTTCCTGGGGCCTATGGAGGTGTTGTATCTAAATCTTGCCCTACTGACTTTCAATCCTGCCTTTTTGTAAAGATATTTACCCGGTGTTTCTCCCCCTCTGTATCAGGGCCTAAAACACAAGGAAATCTTAACCTAAGGTAAACAAAATGTTTGACGAGAATCCATAGATAACATTTACTAAAGCATCAGAATGTAAAGAACTATCCAGACCCTGCAGTACCCAGGGTGATATTTTGTCCCACGGGGAAGGCATGTGTGTGCACACACATACTTGATTATATTTGAAGTCTGTTATTTTGTGTTTTGTTGTTGTTGTTGAGCCTAAAATAAATGTCCAGGAATGGAATGGTGGAGCTTTAAATGCAGTTGAAAGGAACATAGCAGGGAGGATGCATCACCACCAGGCTGGTTTAGGAGCACAGTTTTCTAAAGACAAGGGAGGGAGTAGATGACCTTTCTGGATCCTTCCAGTCTGAAGATTTTATGATTCCATGCACGTCCTCTGTCTAGACATGAAATGCGGATGCTTCTGCTTTTATTGCTGCAGCACGGGTGAAAAGCATAACTGCTCCACCTACAGTCTGATCCTAGGAACTGCTCAGCCTGAGCCGGGAAAAACAACAAAACAAAACCAACAGAACAGGGGAGGAAAAAGCCCACCGAAAAGATGCAGTTTCAGAGTCCACAACAGTGAATATTCCCCAGGAATCTAGACTTACTGTTCATCTAGCCTTTCAAAGTGACTATAATTTTAATAACAGTGTCTTATAGAGTTATCAATAATTATTCATTCAAATATTTAATGTCTAATAGGAAATGCCACTCCATGAGAAAAGGAGGAGACAGAAAATTTGGCCTTTCCTTTGTCACGTGGGGAACAAAGACTGGAAGAGGATGTTAGCTGTGCACAGTTAACACAGTGACCACCAAGATCAGGCGCTCTGACTACCATAAGATATAGATCAGAAGGTTTCTCTACTTCCAGGAATTACCCAACCTTGCAGTGCCGTGCTGTCTTCAACTTTTACACCTCACATTCTTTCTCCCTCACTCACAGCCCCTCTGCTCACTCTTCTGTGTCCCAAGACACCTGAACACACCTTGTCCCTTCTGGCCTCCTGACATTTCTCACCTTTGTCCTCATTATCATCTCCCTCCCATTCCTATAACCTTCCAGTTTCTATGAGGTAGCCCCTTTGTTCCTTCTCAGACATACCAAAAATCTGCCCTGAATGCTCTTCTCTCAGATGCCATGTGGCCTGTTCCTCCTCTTCATTCAAGTCTCTGCTCAGATGTTAGCTTCTGAGAGGGCTTCCTAGACCACCTTATCTGAAACGGCACCCCATGAGTTCTTCCTTCATTATTTCTAAAGATCAGTTAGATCTGTATTTTAGACCTGTACTTATCTTGAAATGTAACATGTATATACTAAACAGTGTGCAAAGCACAAAAGTCCTCCTCAACCTGCTGGGGCTCCTCCACTTGGCCATCACCAATGTGGACGTCTTACTTGCCTGACCCAACCTGATGGCTTTAGGACTGAATGACTGAGAAAGGAAAACAGGAAGATGAAGAGAGAAAACACTTCCATGCCGCTTTAAGTCCCCATTCTTAGTCCTAAGTTCTAAGGTTGGGCCCTTACAGAGGCCTTTCCGTATCTAAAAACACCCAATTTCTTTTTTCTTTCTTTTTTTTTTTTTTTTTTTTTTTTTTTTTTTGAGACGGAGTTTTGCTCTTGTTGCCAAGGCTGGAGTGCAATGATGCGATCTCAGCTCACTGCAACCTCTGCCTCCCGGGTTCAAGCGATTCTTCTGCCTCAGCCTCCCGAGTAGCTGGGATTACAGGCATGTGCCATCAAGCCCAGCTAATTTTGTATTTTTAGTAGAGATGGGGTTTCTCCATGTTGGTCAGGCTAGTCTTGAACTCCTGACCTCAGGTTATCCACTTGCCTCGGCCTCACAAAGTGCTGGGATTATAGGCATGAGCCACTGCGTCTGGCCCCAATTTCTAATTGCTACTCAAGTAGCTGGAAGCCTGGCACCCCTAAGGGAATGGGAACTTCCCATGCTAGCTCCTCACTCAGAAGTCTGATAAACAGATTCCTTAATTTCCTGTAGGATGGGACTTAGAACAATGGAATTTTGTAAGGATTATCCATAACTATCCAGTGAAATCCTTGATGATTTCACACTCATCAAGGGGTTACTTTTTACAACTCCAGCACTGCAACAGAGTTTACAATTGAAGTTGCCCTGGATGATATCATTAGCACAGTTCCTTTAGGGGGAATGGGAACACCTGCTTTAGTGTTTTGTCCTTCTCTTAACCTTCTCAACAGAGTTATTATTCCAGCCTATTCATAGGAGTAATTCAACTTATCTCTTTGAACTTGTTTCTTCCTCTGCAAGTAAAAGGTCAAACTCATGATCCTTGATATCCTAGATAGGTCTAACCTTTTGTGATTCCATAAAATGTTCTTGAAGAGTTAATATGTTAGTTCTTCACCCCTACCTATAAATGAATTATACAGGCTTCAACCTAGGGAAAGAGGTTTAGAGTACTGAGAGTTGAACAGATTTTGAAGATCCTCATCACCTGAGGGAAGTAAAATATGAAATAGGGCTTTAGTTACCAGGGTTAGAATGAATAAAAACAGTGGCAACCACAGCTTTGCAAATATTATTTCAGTTCATCTTTACATTATAGGAGTGTACCCCAGTGCATAATCACAGGCTGTGAAATGAAACACACCTGAGTTTGAGACCCGAGTTCAAATTCTGATTTTGCCAAATTCTAATTTGCTCTGTAATTTGGGGCAAATTACCTTAACCTTTCCAGTCTCAGGTGTATTCATCTGTAATGTAAAGAATTTGCCCATGATTTTTGGGGGAAGATTAAATGAAACAATGCATGTAAACGTCTCTGCAAAATACATTACATGAAACAGGTATTCAATAATGGCAGCTATTTACAATATTGGAAATGCTTAATCCCTAAACATAAGAACCAGTATCTGAACCCATGTTAATTTTATGCCATATTTCTTTCTGCTAAACAGTGCTCCCCCAATACACCTTGCCTACTACGGAATTTTCTCTTGACAAGGAAGGCTCAACAGAATTTATAGGTTCAAGCTCCCCAGTTTCATAGAAATTTACCTTCATATCCCTAGCTCATTTTCTGAGTCTCACTCCTTCCCAATCATTGACATAACTTTAACATGCAAAACTCAGTAAATTTGGGAGGCTCAATTTTCTGCCGGCAGAATTAAACTTTGAGGTGGCTTTCAGAAATCTCGGCATTACAACTATAGGAGTTCAGGGTTTATTATAGGGCAGTAATAGAAGCTTTGGAGTTCCTTAATGGGACCCTAATCTGGGAATTTAGTCATAAGCTCATCATTTTCTTTGTCCAAGCTCCTCAGGACACTTAGAAGCAATCAACGAAACTTACCATACACCTTATTTCCACTAAAACAGTCTATGCAGCAAACACCTGTTCTTCTCAAGCCTTGCCTTCTATTGGCACATGATTACAAGTATCTATAGGTGATAGTTTAAGTAACTGTTTTGCTGTTTTTGTGCACATGGTGGACTTCCAATACCCCCTTTACCATTGCAAACAAGATCATTGACTTAAAATGTAATCATATAAGAAAACCAATTGCAGATAACACAGGACCAACAGAGAACACATTTGTAAGTTTCTAATCACTGGAACCACTTTCAGTGCCAAATTCTTTATCGGTGTTCCATCAGTGAAAGAGATCTGACCACAGGCAACTGTGGAGGCTACTTACATGGTCTACGTGAGATGACTTTTCCTGTGTCTGGTGTTGGAATCAGGAGTCTGAAGAGCAGGATGTCAGGAAGGAAAGATAATGATTGTGAGGTGGGGGAGGCAAGAACAAACCAGAACTTGGAAGGTTGAGCAGGACAACTCAGGATGGTAGACTGGCCCGTTGGTCATTCTTTCACCATCTCCAAGCCTCAACTTTGAGGTGGCGTTGTCCTGTATCAGAGGTTGCAGCCCTTCATCATGAAGTTAAACACATATCAGGCCTGGAATTTGGAGAAGCTGAAGGAGGATCAGAAAGGAGCTGCAGCTGCTGCCTCAGGCCAATGAAGTGACAACACTTGGGTGGATTGCAAGTGTTTTTGTGGACCGCTCCGTCTTCCCAAGCATAGAAAGATGGCTACTGCTCCACTTCCACCTTCTAAATCTTAGTCTCGTGTAGCCTGTATACCCCCATCCCATTGTAGCCATGCTAACCTGTAACTATGCATAAAAGTAATTCTGGGAAACAGAGCTCTGGCTCAGGTAAGGTAACACAATACAAGCCCACCATACCACTAGTCAAAGAAGAAATCCCATCAGAAATAAAAAATGCTTTGAACTAATAATGAAAACATAACAAAATTTGTGGGATACAGCTGCAGCAGTCCTTATAAGAAATGCTGTGGCTTTAAATGTTTACATTTATAAAGAAAAAAATAAATGATCTGAGCTTCCATCTTAAGAAGCTAGGGGAAAAAAGGGCAACTTAAATACACAATAAGTAGAAAGATACAGGAGCAGAAATTAGTGAAATTGAGGCTGGGCGCAGTGGCTCACGCCTGTAATCCCAGCACTTTCAAGGCCGAGGCAAACAGATCGCCTGAAGTCAGGAGTTCGAGACCCGCCTGGCCAATAAATATGGTGAAACCCCGTCTCTACTAAAAATACAAAAATTAGGTGGGCATGGTGGTGCGTCCCTGTAATCCCAGCTATTCAGGAAGCTGAAGTGGGAGAAATCACTTGAACCTGGGAGGCGGAGGTTTCAGTGAGCCAAGATAGTGCCCCTGCACTCCAGCCTGGGCGACAGAGTGAGACTCCATCTCAAAAAAAAAAAAAAATGAAAAAAATATGAAATTGAAGACAAGCAATAGAGAAAAATCAACAGAGCCACAAGTTGGTGTCTTAGTCTGCTTGTACTGCTAAAACAAAACAGCTGAGACTGGGTTATTTATAAACAACAGAAATTTATTCCTCACAGTTCTGAAGGCTGGGTAGTCCAAGATCAAGGCACCAGCTGGTTGGGTGTCTGGCAAGGGCCCAGTACCTACTTCCAAGATGGCACCTTAAATGCTGTATCCCCTGGGGATGGGGTTGAGGGATGAACGCTGTGCCTTCATGTGGCAGAAGGAACAGGAAAACTGGAGTGTCAGCTCTCTATAGCTTCTTTTATAAGGACATTAATCCCATTTACAAGGGCGGAGCTCTCATGATCTAATCACTTCCTAAATGTCACATCTCTTAATACTATCACATTGGCAATTAAGTTTTAACATACTAATTTTGTGGGACACATTCAGCCCATAGCAATTGGTTCTTTAAAAGATTAATATTGGGCTGGGCGCAGTGGCTCACGCCTGTAATCCCAGCACTTTGGGAGGCTGAGGTGGGAGAATTGCTTGAGTCCTGGAGTTCAAGACCAACCCTGGCAACATAGTGAGAACTCATCTCTACAAAAAAAAAAAAAAAAAATAGCTGGGTGTGCTGGCAGGTGCCTGTAGTCCCAGCTATTCGGGAGGCTGAGGAGGGAGGATTGTTTGAGCCCGGGAGGTTGAGGCTGTAATGAGCTGTGGTCAAACCACTGTACTCCAGCCTGGATGACAGAGTGAGACCCTGTCTCAAAAAAAAAAAAAAAAAAAATCAATAAAATTAATTTCATCTCAGACTAATCAAGAAAAAGAGCAAACACAAATCATCAATATCAGGAATTAGATAGGAAATATAACTACTGATCCTATAGGCATTAAAAGGGAAATAGGGAATGTTACAACTTTATGGCAAAAAAATTTTATTACTTAAATGTAGTAAACAATTTCTTGGAAAATAATGTATCAGAATTGACAAAGGAAGAGAGGAAAACATGAAGTCTTTATCTTCTAAGAAATGAACTCATTATCAAAAACCTTGTCACAAAGGAAATTCCAGGCTTGCTTTGGGATTGGCAAAGATTTCCTAGGTTGGACAGAAAATGCAATAGTTATGAAAGATAAAAATTGATAAAGTGGTCTGAATAAAAATTAAACATTTTTTCCTTATCAAAAGATAGTAAGGAAATGAAAAGACAAGCTAAATTGGAGTAAATATTGGTAATACATACATCTAACAAAGAATTTTTGTCAATATATACAAAATCTTATAAGTCAATAACACCAAAACAACCTAATTTTTAAAATGGCCAAAGATTTAAACAGATACTTTACAAAAGATATAAAAAGTTTGAAAAAGAAAAAAAAAAGCAGGAGAAAAGGTGCTTAACATCATTAGTCACAGGAAAATGCAAATTAAGCCACAGTGGGACACTACCTCACACCCACTAGAATGGTTACAAATAAGGACTGACGATACTAAGTGTTAGTGAACATGCGGGAAAAATGGAATTCTCATCATTGGGAGCAGGAGGGTAAAATGGTACAACCACTTTGGAAAATAGTTTCACAGTGTTTTATAAAATTAAACGTATACATATATATCTCTTCCCTATGACCCAGCAAATCTAATAGATATTTACCAACGAGAAATAACAACATATAGCCACACAAAGACTTGTACACAAATGTTTGTAGCAACTTTATTCATAATAATCCCACACTGGAAATAACACAAATATTCATCAGCAAATACGTAAACCAACTGTGGTATATTACAATGAAATACTATTCAGCAATGAAAACAAAAAGCTACAGACACAGGCAACAGCAAGTATCTCTAAACATGTTAAGCTAAAGAAACTAAACACAAGAGTATATACTATCTGATTTAATTTATATGAAATTCTAAATCAGGGAAGAAAACTAACCTTCCAGTAACAGAAGGTGGATCAGTGGTGACCTAGGGCTGGGGAGAATGACTGCAAAGGGAGAGGAAATTTATTCTGGTAGGAAAATGTTCTTTACTTTGATTGGGGGTGGTGGTTACATGGGTGTACACGTTCATCAAAGATCATTGAACTCTACAGTAAAAATGGCTACACTTAATTATAGTAAATTACAATTTCATTAAGTTGATCAGAAAGAAAAAACGTCCCAATGAAGCGACAGACAAAAGTCACCACACCAGTGTCTGTCTTAATATTTGAATATGCACTAAATTTCTAGGTTTCTATTTGTTTCATAGCACATGTCAGGGGGGCAAGTTTCCATCTAAATAAATGGCTTAATGAGTTAAACTATAATAGAGGAAGATATTTTTATATATATATACTTTTTTTATTTTTAGAGATAGGGTCTTGCTCTGTCACCCAGCGTGGAGTGCAGTAGTGCAATTATAGCTCATTGCAGCCTAAAAGAGGAAGACATAACAAAATTATTCAAGAAATGAATAAAAGCCTATGGTATGAATGCTTTCCAACTGAGTGATTAACTTTTGATATGCTATTTTGTCTTTATGTTTGAATCGTGAGTTGTGAAGTGTTTAGAAAAATCTGTCAAGTACACAAGTCTGCTTTTTTGGTAGTTGGATCAAAATATTAAATCTCTTATCAAATGTTTAAGAAAATGTGATTAATAAAATATGTAAATGGTATTAAATGTTCAGGATAATTGGAATTTACAAATTGTTAAAGAAATGGGAATGTAATTTCTCATTTTTATCAAATTTACTGTTCTTATATCTTCAAGTTGAGCTTAGAGATTTAAAAATGCTGTATTTTAAATGTATTTTAATAAAGCAAATATTAAAACAAGTATTTATAAGTATTTTTCTTTCCATATCAAAAGCCTGCTTTGACAGTACAGCTTGTTGACACATGGTTCAAACACTTCCTTCCTGCCTTTAAAAAATTTATTCTGCTTTTCAAGGAAGGTATGTTCCTATTTTATCTACAAACCTTGTAGACTGGCCTTATGGTTTTAGCAATATAAAAACACACAAAGTGATGCATTTTTTAAATGAAATTATTTAACAACACATAATGTATTTTACCACTCTTACAAAGATAACTTACAGTAAATAATGTTAACGATGTTAGTTTTACTTATACGATTTTTCTGTGTACCCTCTATCTCTACTTCACCTCAATGTCTTTCGCCCTCCAATTTTAAGGTGAAAATATCTAGGCTTCTGCCCTCTGCAACTGATTTCTATTGAGGGCCTATCGAGGTAAAATGACAATAATCATTGAATCTAGAAAGAAAAAGCGTCAAGCCCAATTTACATGAACAATAGTTTCAGTTGACATTTAACCGAATGCTTCTAACTTATTTAATCTTATTAGATAGGCAGTGTTTTAATCAATTTACAGATGGAGAAACCAGGATGGTGCAACTTGCAAGTGGCAGAGCCCTGTTTATCTCCAAAGTTCCTGTTCCTCTGAGATGAAGTTATAGATTAACCTAAGTTTGTCCTTTCTTGATGTAACCAACTAATATCTTTGAGGGTCTTTTTTCTTTTACCCAGAGTGCTGTGTTAAGTGCTGAGTATACAGATTCATTCAACCCTCTAACCAGTCCTTGTAGTACTGATTCATCTGTGGTCAAAATCTGGGGTACTGGTGGGTTTTGTTTCCAAAGGGTTATGACTTTGAGTGACTAAAAAAAGATAGTTTATCCTTGATGTAGGGACCATCTTTGATTTCTCATTACTTCCCCTTTTGACCCCTCCAAAGCACTTAGCAAATGTCAGCTAATGAATAAATGATAAAAAAAATGGTTGGCCAAAAAGACAGCATCAGAAGAGAATTTTTACCTAGTGCAGTGCTTAGCACCTATCAGGGATTTATTAAACATATATGGAAGAGAATGACATTTCTGCCATTTTATTAATAAATTCAACAAAGTATTTATTGAACTTTAACCATGGCTTGGGCATTTGTTAAGGATGAGTGGTTTAATACAATGATGATTCAGACACGGTCTCTACTTCCAAGGAATCTGGCATCTCAAATAGGTAAGACACACATAAAAGTAATAGGTGATAGCAGTAGGTGCTGAAATAAGACTGTCATTCAAGTGTTGTGAATTTGAAGAAGTTGGGAAGATCAGGAATGCAAATTTCTTCCCCCTTGTCTTAGTCCATTTGTACTGCCTTAACAAAGTATCTTCAACTGGGTAATCTATAAATAATAGAAATTTATTTTCTTACAGCTCTGGAGGCTGGGAAGTCACGGTTAAGCACCAGTTGGTTTGGTGTCTGCTGAGTCCCCAGTTGCTGCTTTCAAGATGGTACCTTGTTGCTGGGTCCTCACGTTAGAAGGGACAGAAGGGGCTGGGCATGGTGGCTCACACCTATAATCCCAGCACTTTGGGAGGCCGAGGCAGGCAGATCACGAGGTCAGGAGATGAAGACCATCCTGGCTAACACGGTGAAACCCCGTCTCTACTAAAAATACAAAAAATTAGCCGGGCTTGGTGGTGGCGGGCACCTGTAGTCCCAGCTACTCGGGAGGCTGAGGCAGGAGAATGGCGTGAACCCGGGAGGTGGAGCTTGCAGTGAACCAAGATCACGCCACTGCACTCCAGCCTGGGGCGACAGAGCAAGACTCCATCTCAAAAAAAAAAAAAAAAAAAAAAAAGGGACAGGAGACAGAAGGGCTGAACAGCTGCCTCACACCTCTTTTTAAGTCATTAATCCCAGAGCCCTCATGACTTAATCACTTCCTCAAGGCCCCACCTCTACATACTATCTCACTGGCAAATACATTTCCACATTTGAATTTTGGAGGACACATTCAGACCACTGCACCCCTCAAGTTGGTTAGTGTCTTTGAATATCTTTTTTCATGCTGTGACAATCTCATGGTTTCAAACTTTTCTTCTATCTGTGTTAATCCCAAATATCTTTGTTCTCAGTCATCTCCCTAGTTTCCAGCTTTCTCCCAGACCTCCTCTCTACATAAATAACCTGCATGCACTGTAAAATCCATGTATCAAAAAACTGAACTTGTGCAATTCTCTTCCAAATCTGTCCCCAGCTTCTAGAAGATGGGAGGAAAACATGATACAAGGGTATAAGGAAATTCACTCAGTACTGCAGAGACAGCATGGAAGACAAAGACTCAGTCTCTGTGTTTCTGAAAGGTCTTCTCGAACCATATCCACCCACTTCTCAATTTCTACCACAAAAGTAGAAAACATAACCTTGATTTTCACTTTCTGTCCTGTAACTATAAAAGGTTTCAAAGTCATCTGTAGAAGGTAATTTGGGTCCTCACTTCCATATTCTCTGACTTCCTCTAATAGAAAGTAGGAGAATGTGGCAGTACTGTATATTACAATGTTAGGACTACTTAACATAACGCTGCTTTAAAAGACCAGAATTTGAGATGGGTGAAAGGGCAGGGGCAAGTTTGATTATTCCTAACATCTACGAGGAAGCCTCTGTCTTCCCCATAGGAAGCTGTCCTTTCTTCTCTATTAGTTATATAGGAATAAGAATCTAGAGGAAGCTTTAAACATTCATATTGGAGTTAAGAATTAAAGACACTGAGATGATTAGTGTGTGGATAACCTGAAATACTTTATGGCTCATTCACCATTTCAACATCAACAAGAGGAGAACAACACAAATACGGCAAACTGTCTAGCTGCTCAAGAAAATGGTGCCCCCTTCCTCCCAGGCACACAGCTGGACACATTTCCCAAAATCTCTCTAGGTGGGCCATGTGACGGAGTTCTGTCCAAAGGAACATGGGCGGAAGAGATATGCACCACTTCCAGGCCTGACCCAGAAACATTTTCCATGCAGACTTTTCCTTCTTTTCCTATGTGCTCTTTCAACAAAGAGGGCTCTATGGACTGAGAGAAAGGCAGAGCCCCAAGAGGAAGGAGCCTGGGTCGCAGAAAGACTAGGTGGAAAGCTGTCCACTGACCACAAACATCCACATGGGACATTATATGAGAGAGAAATAAACCTGGGAATAGTTACTTAACTTCTTTGGGTCCTAGTCTCTGGGCAAAGAGGAAAAGCTCAATAAATATCAGCTGACATTATATTAGGAAATAAAGTTTACTTCTCCTTAATTTCTTTTTCTTAGGCAAGGCGGAGCACCGGGGGCGAGTGGGATTGGTGAAAAGCACTAAATGACATTTGCCTATTACAAAATGCTAATTGGTACATTTAAATAAGATGACATTGTGACAATAACTCACAGATTAAAGACATTTTCTTCTGGATCCCAGACATTAGATTTTAAGACTGATTTCTTGCTAAAAACACTCAAATCTAGTTAAAATGTGAAATATAAATAAACAGAATGTGGTACCCACTTCTTTCCCCCTGTGACACTGAGTGTCCGGGGATGTTCTAAAACACAATTAACAATCCACATCATTTCTGTGGCTTCAAATTGGCACAAAATCTGTACAAAGAATACTTTGTGCTGCTATAATATTCAACTGATACAGTTTAATTATGATCAACTTTTATTGATTTTACATAAATAGCTTATAGAATGCCTTTACAAACTATGTTTTTGCAATATATTTGTTACAACACACATTTCCTTATGAATGTATTTGTTAAATCTTTTTGCAGAGGAAGTAGGGAAAAGTGAGGGGAGAAGAGGAGGAATAAGATTTTCGAACTAATTGTCAGCAATGGGCCTAGGTATTTGGCAATTATTTCCTTTACAAAAAAATTACAGGTTTGTAACTTCAAACATCAAAAGTGTAGTGCATCAATTTAACTAAAAAATCAGCAGTGCCTAATATATTATCTGGGCATCAAATTTCTTTTTTTAAATATATCCAGATTCACATATTTTTACTCTTATTAAATAATGGTTTTAAATAATAATCATCACAATGTTTAGTTACATAATCCCAGATCTGGATTAAATCATGGTGATATCAATATTTTTAAATTCCAATTTATTTGTTAATCAGTAAAATGTAATAGGTGATAGTGTGTCCAGAGAATGAGCCTCCTATGTGTAGGAAGACGATAGTCTTATTACACCTGCTATCAATTAGGTCATTTACATAGCTGCTAATGTATCAGAATTTTTTTCCACACTGATGTTTTGACTTGAATAAAGTACTACAAGTTATCATTATCATACCAACGTTGAAGAATTAACCATTCCGGAAACAAGAAACAATCTTTACATTAGTATTTCTTGGTTATGGTGCTTAGTCTTGGTATTATTAAGCACAATGATTCTTAATAAACATGGGTGGATGAAGGCAAATGCATATAGCCTAGTCCCCTCAATAATTTATTCTCCATCTTATTTAAAATTGTTGTTGAGGCTATACAAACTACAGATCTGCTGCTAGAAAGATACAAGTTGTCCCCCGAACAACATCTGGCATTTTAAGCATAAGATTAAAGTCCTGGTGTTCACAGCATCTTCTTCTGACCTACCACTAGGATCATTCCTCAGCAGTGCCCACGATGCTGATTTCTAAATGATACCATTTACTATGTATCTTGACTGTACGGAGATTATTTTTTCCTTATTAAAAAAAAGAAATACAATGATATTTCCTTCTTTGTCCTTACTTAAGAATAACTGGGCAATAATCTATTTAGTCTTTGTAAACTCTCCATTGAATAATTTTTCATTCTTACAGCCATTTCCTGAATGGCTGCTGCGCTTTCCCTCTGTCATCTCCTTCACATAACTGAGCGGTCCCTTCCCCTCAAAGGACGAAGGATTTTTGAATGAGCCGCCAATCCTATCCCACAAAGTGAAATATTGTCCATAATTATAGTCAAAGAACATATGGTGGTCTGTATGATGAGCTGAGCCATTAATAAATGGCTGTAAGATTTGGGGGACACGAAAATCACCGTCATGAATGGAAATTGTCCAGATATTAACCAAGATGTACAGACTTAAATAAACCACCTTGTGTAATGGAAAGATAAAAGGGTATATATGGTAAGGTAGACTCTGAAGAAAGCCATCAATAGGGTGAAAAGCATGACTGGCAAATGGAGTAGGAATCTTCCAAACATGGTGAGGTTTATGTAGGCGCTGCAGGAGAAAAGGACACAATTAGCACTGCAAACTTTACCCTGTGCAACATTCAACTTAGCTTCTCAGACTCATGTTGGAAACGACCTAACAAATCCTGTAGAGATCAGCAAAATTATTTATTCTATAAAATGTCCTTCTTCGCCCTAAAACAGTATAATTTTATATGGATTTATGAGTACAAGTGCAGTGGTGTTCCATGGATATACTGCACAGTGGTGAAGTCTGGCTTTTAGTGTACCTAGCACCTGAAGAGTGCACATTGTACCCAATAGGGAGTGTCTCATCCCTCACTCCTCTCCCATCCTCCCACCTTCTGGAGTCTCTAATGTCTATTGTTCCCTCTGTAAGTCCATGTGTACCTGTTACCGGAACAGAAGATTTTAAGACAGCCCCTTAGACCCATAAAGAAGAATATGAACAAAATGCACCCTGTACCTGTTATGATTATGGCTACTTAGACATTTAATATGGGTAGAGGAAATTCTTGGAAATAGAGAACAGAATTTATAATCATACATTGCTGAAATGTGTAACCTTTTCTCTCTTTTCACCACAAATGACTTTACCTTATATACCAGTCTATGATGAAGGCCTCTGTGAATCCAGTAGATGAACATGTCAGTGAAAAAGAGGAAAGATATTACACTAACGACAAGTTCAAACAATCCTAGAAAAGAAAACGGGAAACAGAAGAATCAAAACTCAGCTCCTGGGATTAGAGTTCACTTTTCACATGTCCATCTGAGTGCAAAATGGGATCCTAGACTCAAACATTATAAATGATCTGTTCTGGCTAATTCAATATATTATAAACTAATCTCTCTTGGCTTCTTGGAATCTGGTCATTTCCTCATTTCCCTCGCATAAGTACTTGAAATGTTCTACCTAAAGTACTTCTTAATTAAACTATAAAGATATTTGTGAGACAGGATACTCCGAAGACATCTTTATTATTTAAATCTCTGGGAATCATCACTTCCTTCATATTAATCTTCCTAAAACCCATCTTTACACATTATCTCCCTGCTTAAAATATACTTTCCACTAAATACTTTAAATTTAGCATTTATTCCATACTCCACCCCTTTCGGATCTTTCCAACCTCATCACTCCTGTATTTCTACTCTAACCAGGCAGGTTTACTCAATGTCCTCCCACTGTCTTGGAAGTTTTACCTCTGTATCTTTCATCATAGGGGTTCAAGAACCTAAAATGTCCTCTCTCCCTTTATTTTAACTCATAATCATATCCATTTTTCAAAGCCCAGCCAATTCATTACTCCAGTATATAATTTTTTGTTCCCTCTTCTGAATAACTGACTTTTTTTTTCTTTTTTTTTTTTTTTGAGACAGAGTCTCGCTCTGTCGCCCAGGCTGGAGTGCAGTGGCGCAATCTCTGCCTCCCAGGTTCAAGGGATTCTCCTGCCTCGCCCTCCTGAGTAGCTGGGACTACAGGTGTGCACCACCACACCCCGCTAATTTTTTGTATTTTAGTAGAGATGGGGTTTCACCATGTTGGCCAGGATGGTCTCATACTCCTGACCTCGTGATCCTCCTACCTCGGTCTCCCAAAGTGCTGGGATTACAGGATTGAGCCACCGCGCCCGGCAATAACTAACTTCTTACTTAAAGTGTGGGGGTGCTGGTGCCTGCAAGCCTCAGTCCAAGTCTCAGATCTACCACCAACTCGTTACTGAAACTCTCTGTACACCTCATTGACTCACCTATAAAAGGAGCACAGTGATAGTACCTATCTCATAGAATTGTAGGAAAACAATGGACTGATTCTTGTGAAGAGCTGAGAACTGTCACTGACACATATCAGCCTTCAATAAATACTATGATTCTTGCTTTTTACATACTAGATCCTAGAAATGTATCTTGAAAAAGTTTCAGAATTTCACAAAAGTTTACTCACTACAGGACTGTTTATAATACAAAAAAGAGTAACAATCCGAAGGTCTAACAATTAGGTATCATTTACATAACTTATGAATATCCGCACAGTACTGTGACTAATATATTACATAATCTCAAGATTTTTTTGACATGAAAATACAACCATGTAAGTTGCTAAGAGAAACAAAATTCAGAGCCCAAACCACTATGCACCTCAGGACTTCATTTGTGTAACGTAAACAATGAAGTATACAGGCACAGAAAAGTGGGTGGTTGTATGCCAGAAGAGTTACAGTTTCTAAGAAGCAGAATAATGGATTTTAAAAATCTGTTTTTAACTTTCAGCAATGACATAAGCTACTCAAGTTTTTTTTAGAAGGTTGAATTCAATAATTAATAGAAAACAAATGCAAGGACCCATCTCTGATCACTCCAATCTTCCGCCAGACACAATCTCATCTACAGCAGACTTTCAGATTGATAGAAAAACTAAAGAAATGCACATGTGGCAAGACATGAACACATGAAAATAGAACATTAAAAAACAACTGAATAATTTGTAATTATTTTAAAAGATGAAAAAAAAAGGGCAGACTTGTTTTTTTAAGGAAACTAACCTGTGCTTAGACTACTCTCTTCCTGACACTCGTGTTATTTACTTACCATATGGAAACTCTCCTAGGTCATCATGTAATTTGCTGTAACCTCTTATCTCCAGCAAGAACAGTGCAACAGTAAGAATACTTATCCATGGCAATGCCTGGACAGTAAACTTAATCTCTCGACGGACTTGATTCTGAAAGTGAAATTTCCAATACTTAAAAATCACAAAATCCATGTTAAACAAAACTAGCATAAAACTGTTCTGGACTGGATTTTTAAAATCTCCTTTACATGAAGGGGCTTACCTCCAAACTGTTTCTATTAAAATTTTAAATACATGAAAATAGGTATGTAAGAAAATCATTCCTTTTGTACTGAGAAAATGCAATAAGCATTTCAAATTCTGAAACCTTTTTTCCTTCCTCCAAAATCTGCATTCTAAACTTCTATTTATGGAATAACCATTTCTTTCCTAATTAACTTCCATCCCCAATCCTCTCTATTTTTTCTTTTTGCTGTTCAGTCCTTGGAGTCACTGACAAGTACAAACAACTGAAATTTAAAAATGATTGTAAACAACTTTAAAACTACTGAGTTTGAATCCCCTATCTAGCCAAAAAACAAAACATGGTAAAAAAAACACATTTCAGTTTGTGAAAATCATATATTAAAATAATTACATAAATGTATGCATTTATTTACTCATCAATATCAGCATAAAAATGCTCCAATATGCATCTAGCAAGATACGATACTAGACTTATAGTTTTATTAAAAAGTTAGATTTGCTTAAACTAAGGGAAGGAGAGCGGGGATTAACCCTCATGAAAATATCTAACCCATTTGTGGTTGGTCTCCAAAATTTTATTTAATGGTTACATATAATCAGCTTAATCTAAAAATCTCAGAAATATATCATATTGTTATTTTTACTTTAATTGTTAGAAAATAGGTAAAAAAATTTCTTACCTTTAAAAATTGTGGATGTTTCATTAATGCATGATCGAAGACAAAATAATAGCTCAGTGTTGCACAGAAGAAATAAAGGATGTAAGCACCAACATTTGTTACAATCAGAAGACTAATAGCTTGTCGGAAGATGTCATCTTCTGGCCATGTGGCTGGATACATGTATGGTGTAAAAAAATAGTAATCTGCAACACTGAGTACAAGATCCATCACTTAGCCCCTAAAAGATAAGCATGTGTGACAATTAGTTACCATGTCTATATTCTTCCAGGCAAAAATTTTTCAGAAACACTATATCTCAAGTTCCTGATTTAAGAACAGTCATATGTAGTACATCTGCTGCTATCAGAATCCCCTACATGCCATCTTTAGAGCCAGAAGGGATCTTAGATATCATCTCTAGTCCAATCTCTTCATACTATGTATGGGGATGCTAAAGCTCAGTTAGAGAAACTGAGGCCCAGGAAAGGTCATCAAGCTGCTAAGTGGCACAAGCCCAGATGGAATTCCATTTCAGTGTCGTTCCCTACCGCGTCCTATGGCAGCATGGCAAGTGGTAAAGATGGGAATGCAGGGGACTAGGTACTCAGACAAATAGTTTCCTCTTTCAGCTACAAGTTTCAGCTCATCTCTCTCCTTCAAGGATTCATACTTCAGAGATTTTTGCTTCAGCACTGACACCTAAGATAAATTCCCTAAAAGATATCCATGCTGCCACCACAACCATAGAACTGGGACTATCTGTTCTTCTGACACTCCCATTGACAGAACAAAGGAAGATGTATCCTTGGTGTTAAGAACTGGAATACATTTATTTCTCTACCTCTAATCAATATTCCAGATTGGGAGTTGGTAAATTGCAGCCCATGGGCCAAACTCAGAGCCTGCTTTGTAAAAATCTTTATGGAACACAGCGACACCCAGATGTTTACATACTGTCTGTGGCTGCTTTTCTGCTACAAAGGTGGGCTTATAGTATCACTGCAACAGAGACAGTATGGCCCGTTGAACCGAAGGCATTTACTACCTGGCCATTTACAGATAGTTTGCCAACTCCTGTTTCAGATGCTTAAACTCTAAAAAACATTAGTCAGTTCAGTACATATTTAAGTCCATTCTATACTCATGGTCCTGTTACAATACAGTTCGGTGATATTGTGGTCAGCTTTTGTGATCTGACTATGGAATCTATCATTTATGATCGACTCACTCATCCTTCATTGCATTGTTCGCACAAGAAAACGTGTTCAGCATCTAAAATGTCTCTCACTTGAACTGAAATTTTTGAACAAGAAGCCAATCTGCAAATTGCCTACCCACAATAGATTTCAGGTGTTCAAACGGCCTTTATCTCCTACATATTGGGCCACGTTAATAAACATCAATTCATGAAACAAAATAGCCCACAGGTAAGGAAAATTCTGAAAATACTTATTTACTTCTTTGTAGCCTATTTCCTTCACTAGATTCCCTATGAGATTTCTCCACTAAATTCCCACAGGGATTTAAGAAAATGAGAAACTGACAGGAAAAGACATACAATGCAAAGCCTTGCTTCCATCCATGTCACTGTAAACCACACCGTCATTTCATTTCCACCTCTCTGGGTGACCATATCTATTAGTTTCCTGAGAATCCTTACGGTGTTTGTTAATGTAAGATGGAACGATGACAAATTTTTCTCTCCCTCCTTACAAAACGTGGCATACTATATACACCATGAAGTTCCTTTTTCTTAATTGAATATATATCTTGGAGATCTTTCCATCCCTACGTAAATATCATGCTCCTCCTTTTTTTGTTTTTAAAGAAACAGGTTTATTGAGATATAATTCACATACCACAAAATTCACCAAAGTATATGATTGACTAGTTTTTTAGCATATTCTCAGAGCTGTGCAATCATTACCACTATCAAGTTTCAGAACATTTTCAGCACCCCAAAAATAAACCCCAACCCTATACTGTTGAGCTTCTAGGATGTGTAAAGTTTTTCATCAAATTTGGTGAGTCTGGGGCCACTCTTTCTTAAACTTTCTATGCCTTTCTCTCTTCTCCTTTTAGGACTCTCATTATGCTTATGTGGAAATGCATGACAGTGTCCCCAAGTCTCTGTTTGTATTTCTTCATTTTCTTTCTCTTCCCAGCTGTTTAATCTCAATTGACCTATCTTCCAGTTCTGTGTTCTGTTGGCTCAAATCTGCTGTTAAGCAAGACAGTTTCAGTCACTGTACTTTTCAACACCTGCGTTTCCATTTGGTTCTTTAAAAAAAAAAAAAATTTTTTTTTATCACTTTATTGATATTCTCTACTTGGGAAGAAACTGTTCTAATACTTCCTTTTAGTTAGTTAAACATGGTGTTCCTTAGTTCTTTTATATTTGTAGTAGCTGATTTAGAGTCTTTGCCTTGTAAGTCCAACATCTGGGCTTTCTGAGAGAGAGTTTCTACTGACTGATTGCCTTTTTGTGTGTACAGGCCATACTTTCCTGTTTGTGTTTTTTAATTTTTTATGGAAAATGGGATATTTTAAGTAATATGATGGGGTAACTCTTGAAATCAGATTGTATGCACCACCACCCACCCTGCCCCAGGGCTTTAAGTTGCTTTTGTTGTTGCTGTGCGTTAAGTAATTCTCTGAACTAATTACATACCTGTTTTATTTGTTGTGTGCAGCTACAAGTCTCTTACTAATGACTGGAGCGATTTTCTTAAGTGCTTTGAACCAGTAAGTCCCCCAGCCTTGGCCAAGGTGCTGTGTTGGGCCATGCTTTCAATACTTTAGTTGTCACTCTAAAATTGACTGGCCTGAACTTACTGCTTGCGTAAACCCTCAAGGTCAGCCAAAGGGGAAATTAGGGCCTTCTCCCCTTTCTTGGGTATGTGCAACAGCCCTGCTCATGGGAATCATTCTAGATTCTCAGGAAAATAGAGCTTTTCAAAGCCCCCTAGGGATATCTCATTTCTCAGTATTCCCTTTTAAGTATTTTTGGTCAGGCTTTTGTTAGTGCCAGCTGATAATAGTGCCTCTAAGACCTGTTATGTGTAAATAATGACTCTCCTTGACAAAACACCCTGGGACAGGATGATATTGAGCAAGCTCTAAGACAGGTCATATAAACACAAGCCTTGAGAATTGCCAGAGAGATCAAGTGGTGATGATTTTCTGGGTTGCGGCCTTTGGCGAGGCTGCAAACCTATTCTGTACCTTCCATCCAGGCTGCTGTTTTTCATAGTTACTGTGTTGTAAGGCTTAGTTTTCAAGGCTACCATGAAGTCAGCAAAAGGGAGATGGTAAAGGACGGAAAATGTCCAAAGCTCATTGTTCTTACTGAGATTCAACTACTTTTCTCAAATAAAGGCTGCTAAGATTATTGTAAAGCTTTAACTTATAAAGTTTTAATTCCTAGAGCTCTAAAAAAGCTGATTCTGACAACTTCTGTCAGTGTTTTGTTGCTTTTTATAAAGAAGAGATTTTCAGAGATTCTTACTCTGCTGTTTTGGAAGTCACCATCTCCTTTTTTATAGCACAGGTCTACTACCATTCTTACTTAAAACATTTGGCATCAGATGTTATTTCGGAATTCAAAATTCCTATAAATACATTTTGCAAAGGTCAAAACTTCACCCTGTCATTAAACAAATCAAATATTTGGGGGTTTTGGTTCTTTTTTATTATTTATTTATTCATTTAGAGACAAGGTCTTGCTCTGTCATTCAAGCTGGAGTGCAGTAGTGTAATCTCAGCTCACTGCAACCTCTGCCTCCCGGGCTCAAGTGATCCTTCTGACTCAGCCTCCGGAGGAGCTGGTACTACAGGTGGGCACCACCATGCCCAGTCAATTAAGAAAAATTTTTTTTGTATGGACGAGGGCTCATTATATTGCCCAGGCTGGTCTCAAACTCCTGGACTCAAGCAATCCGCCCACCTCAGCCTCCCAAAGTGCTAGGATTACAGGCATGAGTCACCATGACCAGCTCATATCAAATATTTGTTTAGAAAATGTGAATATTCACATTAAGTGGGATAAGTACATACTGTAAATGGTATATAATTCATTTGTATATTAACAATTTATGTAATTATGTATGGAGTAACAAATGATAAATGGAAAATAGACTGGTACAGACAATAAACAATGTATTCTCTTTTTAAAGGAAAAATTCAGTAAACTTTCAAATACATATAAAATCAAAGTTAAATACTTGTGCATGTATATGTATACATACATGCAATAAATGTTCATTACATCTGATTGCTTGAGAATCTTAAAGAGAAGGGCCTATCAGGTTGGAATTAGACATTGGTGATGAGCCAGGATCAGGATTCTCAAGTGATAAAGCAACAATATCCAAGATAACCTTTTCAAAAGATTTCTACCAATGTCATCTGTCTTATTAATATATTTCTGCTTAAGCAATGATTATTTACGTAATGCCTTCAGTGATCTTCCCATCTGTGTTCACAATATAGTCATCATTTAATCATTCATGTAGTTATTACTATCTTCCCGCTACTGTCAGGCCTCTGAGCCCAAGTCTGCACGTATACATCCAGATGGCCTGAAGCAACTGAAGAATTACAAAAGAAGTGAAAATGGCCGGTTCCTGCCTTAACTGATGACATTACCTTGTAACATTTCTTCTCCTGGCTCAGAAGCTCCCCTACTGAGCACCTTGTGACCCGCAAGAGAACAACCCCCTTTGACTATAATTTTCCACTACCTACTTAAATCCTTCAAAACTGCCCCACCCCTAACTCCTTTTGCTGACTCTCTTTTCGGACTCAGCCTGCCTGCATCCAGGTGATTAAAAAAGCTTTATTGCTCACACAAAGGCTGTTTGGTGGTCTCTTCACATGGACGTGCGTGACAATTATGTGCATTTAGAAACCTTTCAGCAATGTCCCCATCACCCAAAAAGTGCCGAACAGAAGCATCAGGATTAATGTTCAGCATTTCTTCAACATCAGCTTCTGACGTATTTATGGTTTGGGCCATTAAATGTATGGTATAATTAAAGAGATTAGGTATCATCACCTCATTGGTGATAGAAAATCTTCCAAAATATCTACAGGTTCATTTTCAAACCTCATTGTCAGCTAAAATGTTAAACATTTATTATTGCTGATTTATCAACATCATTTCAAGCATTAAGTAATTTTGACAACAGGATCTTTACAACTGAACTCTTAAAGGAAGTTTTGATTCCTAGGCCTCCCTTAACTGTGCAAGCAATATACTTGCTTTTTCCCAGAGTGTAGCACTCCTTGGAGAAAAAGATTGTATTCTGGTCAGGCATGGTGGCTCATGACTGTAATACCAGCGCTTTGGGAGGCAGGCTTATTCCTTGAGCTCAGAGGTTGGAGAACAGCCTGGGCAATATAGTGAAATCCCATCTCTACAAAATATACAAAAATTAGCCGGGCGTGGTAGCACAGCCCTGTGGTCCCAGCTACCCTCAGGAGGCTAAGGTGGGAGGATTGCTTAAGGAGTTCAAGGCTACAGTGAGCCATATTCGTGCCACTGAACTCCAGGCTGGGCAACAGAGCAAGACCCAAAGGAAAAGGCTGTATTCTGGTCACAGTGAAGTAAAAGTAAATGATTAAAAACTATAACCTACAGTTGAGGAGAATGCATAAAAGAGCTGTCTAGAAAGTAAATTTTCAATTAACTCTTGCCATACTTTTAGATATTTTTCACCACACTGCTTCCTAAGTTTCTGAATTCTTCCTTGTTAATACTAAATACATCCTTCAGTAGCAGGTCTTCATATATGCCAGCTTTTTCCATCATCAACAAAGCAATGAGTGGCATCTGTTTACTTCCTATTGTGAAATCCACTTAACCGAAACATGGTTAGAATCTTCATTTTCAGTCCTGTGCAATGTCTCCCTATTTTTCATCAATTCTTAGTCCTTGCTACCACTATAAAACGTCCACGATCTGTTTTTCTATTCTTTAAGTCACATGTGGTGGTAGTTCCCACACTGCCACGTTAAACCCAAATTAACAAAACAATAAAAAACACCAGGAATACCTGGTAGGTGTGCCAAGACACAATGGGCACCTCGGTCAGATGGAGTGAGAATTTGTCATCAAATGAGTTTGAGAGCTGAACTTAAAGCAAAAAGAAAACAACTTTTTGGTTTTACAGGGCTTTCCAGAGTTCCAAATTGTGACTAGGGACTATGGACCTGTGTCCCTTTCTGTGAGTTCAACTGAA
Organism: Pan troglodytes; assembly: GCF_028858775.2. NCBI lineage: Eukaryota > Metazoa > Chordata > Mammalia > Primates > Hominidae > Pan > Pan troglodytes. The sequence continues at coordinate 123,249,290 of NC_072407.2, read as the reverse complement.
TTATGTCTAATTCACTGTTATATAGGTGTTTACTTAACACATATCTAGATATTTGGATAGGTTCCAATTTTTTGCTATTACAAATAATGCTACAATGACAGGCCCTCACTAGGCAGATTTCTAAAAGAAGAGCTGAGTGAAAGAGTTATACACTCATAACTTTGGCAGATATTGCTACATCGCTCTCCATAAGAGTTTAACTACTTTGTAGTCCTCAAACGATGTAGGACAGTACCTTACCTATTTCTCTGCAATCTTACTAGCAGGGGATATCATCAAACTTTCACATATTCATCAAGAAAGAAGGGCTATCTCGGGTATACTTAATTTGCATTTACCTTATTATGAGTAAAGTTGAGCATCATTCCATATATTTAGAATAATTTATATTTTTTTCTGTGTTTATCTGTTTTTATCCTTTGCCCGTTTTCCCACTGAGTTTTTAGTATCTTTATAAAAGTCAAATTCTAGAAGCTCCTTATATATTAGGGAGTTTGGCCCTTTGTTTATGATATGAATTATGAACATTTCCTCACTTTGTCAGGAAAAGAAAAATTTAATTAGCACCAAATGCCAGATATTAACATATATTCCTCATCATACATGCCATTGTTAATTCATTCAAATAAGAACTTATTGTTAAGCACCACACTAGGTAATGAGCATACAAACATTAAAAAGACACAGTCTAAATCAGTCTTAAAGGTAGGGCAACTACAAAAACAATTCTAGCAATAGGACACGTGCTGCAATACAGATATATATGCAAATTCTATGAAATCAGAAAAGACAACACAACTACCTCAGCTTATGGTAAAAGGCTTCCTAGTGAATATGATATTAGATTTGGACTTTGAAGGACATCACCAGAAAGAAAAGGTTAGGGATAGCCATTCCAAAGAGAAGTCACAACTGCAAAGCAAGGGAAGAGCATGATGCATTCATGGCTCACTGCGTGTGGTTGGTGGGTGTTAGACAGGGTGATGGGGTGGAGCAGAGGGAAAAACATGTTAGGGGATGGACTTGTAAAGGAGATTTGTTAGACTACGCATGGAGGGATCTGCTGTCTTGCTGAGGAATTTGGACTTTCTCTCACACGCTATGGGGAGACACTAAAGATTTCTAGGTAGGAAAAAGATACAATCAGACCCACATTTCACAAAAACCATTCCATTAGAAATCTGGACTACTAGGCTAGGTGAAGTGGCTAATGCTTATTCCCAGCACTTTGGGAGGCTGAGGTAGGAGGACCGCTTGAAGCCAGGAGGTTGAGACCAGCCTGGGCAACACGGCAAGACTCCGTCACTATAAAAAAGGAAAGAAAAGAAATATGGGTTATCGGTGAGAAGCAGGGAGACTAGTTTGGTTGTTCCTGTGGTAGAATAACCCAGAGAAAATGATAGCCTGACCTCGGGCAGTGGCTGTTAAGACTAGCCAGCAGAGATTTCGCGCAAGTAAAAACACCCACAGGATTTGGATAACCCACGTTTGCTAGGAAGTGAAAGAGAGAGAAATCTAGGATGACTGTGAGGCTTTAGCTGGTCTAAGTAGATGGTGATGTCATTGTAATTGAAATAGGGAATACTGGCAGAGCTAGCAGATTTGGGTAGGGTAGGAATAGGGGGTGGGTAAGGAATGATGGTGTGAACAGAAAATAAATCTTGGGACTCCAAAATCACTAAGCTAAGAGAAAAGTCAGGCTGGGAACTATGTTAGGCAAACCTGCCTCCCGCTTTATTCCTAAATAAGACAGCTACAAGGATGAGAAGCTACATCCCTCCCTCACAATTTGCCCTCAGAAAATTCCTTTGTGGATAAAGGACAGACAGGACTCAAAGTCATCCCTCTGAGGCTCACCTGAGACAAATGGATTTCTGATTGCTTCCTCTGCCCTATTGTTTATGTAAAAATGCAGATTCACTGAGCCAGACTAAATGTGTGCATTCAGTGGAAGGCTAATCAAGGACTCAAAAGAATGCAACCTTTGTCTCTTATCTGCTTCTAACCTGGAAGCCCCCACTGTGAGTTGTCCCGCCTTACCAGACCCAACCAATGTACTTCTTACACATATTGATTGATGTCTCATGTCTCCCTAAAATGTATAAAAGCAAACTGTGTCCCCGACCACCTTGGGCACATGTTGTCAGGGCTTCCTGAGGCTGTGTCACGGGTGAATCCTTAACCTTGGCAAAATAAACTTCCTAAATTGACTGAGACCTGTCTCAGATATCTGGGGTTCAAAACGGGTTCAATGTAGATCTTAAAACCTAATTATCTGTGGCTCATCTTCTATCTTAGATATAAGCAATAGGCCACATGTAAATATAAATGTGAAGTTCAAAAGCGAGCCTGGTTAGTATACAGGTAATAGTTGAAGTTATAGGGGTGAAGACTGCCAAGGGAGGTGGTGTGGCAGGGACAGGGTACTACGTAATATCAGAGAACATAAACATTTAATAATTGAAAAGGATATTGCTATATCACTAAAGGTTGGTAACAGCTGATGAACCAATCTACATGTTCCCCACAGTGCCATGTAGCCCTACTTCAATACGATACCTAGAATAGTATCGTGCAACCAAAAAGAACACAAACATGTTTGATTGCTGTGAGGTTTAGAGACTAAGTAGACTTTTGACATTTGACCCAAGAAAGGTACTCCATAAAATAGCATCTATATGATTATCACTGTTAAGGCCGTCAAAAATGCGTCAAAATTACTTCAATAGAAGATAAAATAGGTGCCACTTGATTTTTGTTTGAAAAATAACTGACAGCAGTTGATAGTAATATTTAATATATACTAGGTAATATAAATATTTTAAATATATTAACTAATTTTCCCCTTCAAGAAGCCTCAAAAGTTAGGTACTAGTATTATTTTATAGATGAAGAAGCTGGGCACAGAAATTTTAAGTAACTTGCATAGGGTCATAAGAGTAAATAAATGCTGGAGCTAGGATTCGAATACACACAATCTAGTTGCAAAGTACGTGAACTTCTGCCAAGTTCTATAGCCTCTTCACCACTACTTCAAGTCGTCAACTCCTGAATTTTTAAAAATTTTCAGTGCCTCTACAAGCTCATTTAATTTTAAGGGGTTATAAGCCCTGAAGTTAGGGGTCCCAAGGACCCTAAATTAAGTACCACTGCTTCAAACAGAAACTTACTTTGTCCTTGCAGGATTAAAGAAACTTCTTCTTAAAACTCAGTTATAATAACAATATTAGGCTTAGAACAACTCAGTCTACCATTAACTTTTTGCCCTACTTAAAAAGTATAGAAAATAATAGCTAATATTTATTGAGAACCAGGTATTATTTTTGTATAACCTCATCTAATCCCTATAGCTCTATGAGATAGGTACTTCTATGCTCCCCACTTTATGGATAGGGAAACTGAGGTCAGAGTAAATAACTTGTTCAGTAGCAAGCAACAATAACAAAAAAACCCAGCTGGGATGTACATTCCACAACCTTTCTCTTTGCCACCACATTATGTTCTCTCTCAAGATGTTTTATATGCAGATGAGGAATTCTGAGTACCACCCCATGCTAATTAATTACATTACATAACGAATGGAAAAGCACTCTGTAAATGATCAAGGATCAGTTATTATTTATTAGGTATCAATCATTAGAAACTTTAAAAAATGATAGTGATATAAAGACAAATAACTTCCAGAGGGTTTCCTCTAGAAGTACCGAGCTGCCACAAACTTTCCAGTTTGGAAACTCTATGTAGTGAGGTCTTGTTTTCTTCACTTACACCACCTCTAAATCTACTCTGCTGTAACACAGGGATGTCAGTATACATTATTTTTCCTTTTATGATGCAAAAGTAACAGAGTATTTCCCTTTTCCTTTCAGTCTCCTCAGCCCCCGATTGCTGTCCCTTCATTCTAATTACGCCGCAGCAACAGAGGCTTGCAATGGTCAGGAGTTCTGATACCGACCAGTTCTTCAGCCTGATTCTTTTGGCCCTTAAAAGAAAAAAAAACCCTCCCAGAACGAAGGGAAAAGTAAAGCATTCGTGTTCAGCAGCCAGACCAGACTTCCCTTGAGTAAGGGATCTGCAACACCCAACATCAAACACTGCATTTTCTTTAAGCCCGTCCACAGTCGGCTCTTTCAAGTCCAGGCCTCCCTATCGGCCCCGCGATCCCTCCCAGCGCGAGCGGAAGGCCCCTCCGCCCGGACTCCCAGGAGGCGCAGCCCTCCACGCCCCGAGGTCCCCCGGCCCAGCCCTCGCCGCCAGTCCTCGGGATGCCAGGCTACCTGCCAGCCTCTCCTCTCACTCGGCGCAGGACTCGGATCCGTATGCTACCGCGATCCTAGCACCCGCCCAACGCCTAGCACCCAGAGGGCACTCGCTAACCAACCGCGGCGCGGAGAGAAGCCGTGCTGCGGCCACACCTTCCGCCTCGCCCACCCGAGTCCCAGGCGCTGAAGTCTCTCCATCTTCTTTTATTCCATCGCCCCCCGGCCCAGCCCGCTCAGGTGTATTCCGCTTCCTTCCCCGCCCACCCACCGTCCCCACCTGGAGGTGGTCCGCCGCCGCTCCGCACGCCACTGCTCTGCAAAATGCCCTAGCAGCTGGGCAGCCAGCAAGCGGGCCGGGAGGCTGGAGCTGCCAGCCAATCAGCGACCGGCGCCATAAGCTGATATGACGGCAGATCGCGCGAAGGGCCTGCGCGCAGCTCTCCGCGGTCACGTGGGCGCCGCGCGCTCGGCCACGCCCCCTTTGTCCTCTGACTAAGGGGAGGGCGGGCGCCCCATCCGAGTACCTTTGCGGTGGAGGATGGGGTTTCGGGTTTTGCGTTTGTTTCTTTGCTTTCTTTTTAAACTAGCTCTTGTGAGTGTCATTCATGGTGGTACCAGGCAGGTTTACGGTGTTTATACAAACATTCCTAGAACCGGTGCCCTACGTTGAGGGAAATAGACGACACTTCCTTTGACGCGAATGTCTGGGGCGTTTTCTCCCTCAAGGGAGGAGGTGCAGATGTTCCCTAACAGGTGCTCAAGGTTTTAAGACGTAGTCCCCCCGATTTTCTAGCGCTGAATGGCTGGAGGCTCCGCGAGCCGGTGTATGTAGGGGTCTAAATGGTGACAAGAAGAGGGTAAACATGGACAGAAACCTTTTCACGATACAAGTTGTTGAAAACCAAGGTTAACGCAGATCTAATTGGCTTTGATTTGCTACACATGAATCGAGCAGCTCCGATTTCCTGAAACAGAGCTGAGCAGAGGAGGGTGGCTTCACAGGCAGAAGAGGACGGAGGAAAGCAGAGATAAGGAACCAAAAGATCTGTCGTTTCAGAGTGACTTTCCTTAAACAGAGGTTAAAACAGAGGGGACTGACTTGTGATACCAGCTCAGCAACTTCAAAGTGGCAAACTGGGCCGCTTTACCTATTACATAAATAATATGGGGAATACATGACAGAAATGAGGGATTTTTAAGGGAAAAAAATAACATGATTCGATCTGCCTTCAAAAGACTTTTCCGGTAGTTAAACTTCAAATGTACATAGGATACTGGACAAAGTTCAAATGAATTTAAAATAGTGTAGGTGGTTTTTTTAAAAAAGACTCATTATATAAATAAAAATAAATTTTAAAAAGTTTTGAGTGTCTACTTCGTTTAACACATCGTACTGAACACCGGGAATGGAAAGAGATGTTACAATAATGACAAAGACATGGTTCCCAACCTTAAAAAGCTTATGTGCTGTGGGAGAAATGGGCATGTAAAAATAACTATGTTGCTTATTACAAGGACAGGAAATAAACAATAATTGGTGGTATAGGCTGAGCACAGAGACAAAATGGCTATTCTGATGAGGGAAATTAGGGAAGGAACATTGTTTTGCCCAATGAAATGATTTGAATGGACACTTTTAAATGTTATTGAGCATAGATGATAAAACATTTATTAAACGAATAAAAGCTCAAAAGTGAAATGTTATAAGCAACCATCAAATATCCTGAATCTCTAGAATTTTATTGTTGAATATGCCTTAGCTGTTACAAGTGGTCTTTGTTCTTGGTGACTTAGGGATTCCCAAGAAATTTGCAATCACTCCTGACAACTCAAAGTAGTAATAAGTTAACCTCAAGAGAACAATCTTGTTTAAAAATAAATTTAAGTGTATTTTTTAATTATTATTTTTTATTTTAAGTTCTGGGATACATGTACAGAACGTGCAGGTTTGTTACATAGGTATACATGTGCCATGGTGGCTTGCTGCACCTTCCAACCCGTCATCTAGGTTTTAAGCCCTGCGTGCATTAGTTATTTGTCCTAATGTTCTCCCTCCCCTTGCCCTCCACCCCCTGACAGGCCCCGGTGTGTGATGTTTCCCTCCCTGTGTCCATGTGTTCTCATTGTTCAACTCCCACAGTTGAACAACTCCCACATACTCAATGAGAATATGTGGTGTTTGGTTTTCTGTTCTGTGTTATTTTGCTGAGAATGATGGCTTCCAGCTTCATCCATGTCCCTGCAAAAGACATGAACTCATTCTTTTTTTTATGGCTGCATAGTATTCCGTGGTGTATAAGTGTATTAATAGCACATCCTGGGGTGCAGCATTCCTACATGTCTTTTCTATCCAGGCACACTGATGGATCAGGGTAATTTATTTATTCATTGTTTGCAAGGGTCTATGGTACCAACCAGCCAGTACCAAGGAATTCAGAGATAAGCCACAATACCTGCCTATGTGTCTGGCTGGAACATGAACATGGAAACAAACCATTTAATCATTAAATTACTCAATTTATTTACTCAATAAATCATTATGTAATGGTGATAAGTGTCAGGCACTGTCGTATGCACAGGAGATATACTGATAATCAAAAGAAAGTCTGCTCTAATGAAGCTTACATACTAGTAAGGAGACAGAAAACTGATAATAAATAAATAGATATATAATACAATGTCGGACAGTGCTATGAAGAAAAAGAAAACGGGGTAAGAGAATCAAAATGAACGGAAGCTGTTAACTTCAGACAGCATGGTCAGTCAGTTTCTCTGAGAGCGCTACATTTGACCTGAACAGAGTTAGAAGTCCTCATTCACTTGGAAGATTCTAAACTGAGATTGAGTTTGAATTTTTTTCGATGAAATGTTGCCTTTCAATGCATCAATAATTTATCAGCCCACATTCATTGTATAACATTATACTTTAATGAGAACACTAAGCACTAAACTGTTTAAAGACCTTTGTCTTTACAAAGGTACTACAAAGGAAACTACAAAGACTGTAGTTTCTGAAGTTAGGAAATGGAGACCCTTTCTTTCTGCATTCGTCCGTTTGCATTGCTATAAAGGAATACCTGACACTGGGTAATTTACAAAGAAAAGAGGTTTATTTTGGCTCACAGTTTTGCAGGCTGTACAGGAAGTGTGGTGCTGGTATCTGGTTCTGGTGAGAGGACCTCAGGAAGCTTACAATCCTGGTGGAAGGCAAAGGGGGAGCAGGCCTATCGCATGAAGAGAGGGAGCAAGAGAGAGGGAGGAGGCTCTCTCTTTTAAACTCAGGCTCTTTTAAACAACCAGATCTCATGTGAACTCATAGAGTGAGAACTCACTCTACTGTGAGGACAGCACCAGGACATTCATGAGGGATCTGCCCCCAACACCCAAACACCTCCCACTCAGTCCACCTCCAACATTGGAGGTCGCATTTCACCACGTGATTTGGAGGGGAGGAAACATCCAAATCATGTCACTTTCTAACTGGTTTTCAGATGTGTAAAACAGAACAGCCTTCTTAATGAAATGTTGTCACTGAATGCATCAGTAATGTATCAACATGTCTTCATTACATCACACTGGACTGTACTAAGAACACTAGGCACCAAGCAATTTAGAGTGAATGTTTCTAATGAACTGGTTGGGCCACTGGCTCACAAGCATCTGTTTGCATGAATTTATTTTTTAGGGAGAAGAGAATCTTCATGAAAAAGGTGGATGCACAAGTGTCCAAAAGTAGATTACAGGAAGAGAACGTGTTTATTCCTTAACCTGGCCCCATGGATTCTATTTTAATTTATAGTATGATACTTTAAACTACAAATAAAATCTTAAACCCCCCCGCAGACTGAAGAGACCACCTCTTGGCCAAAGGGATTCCAGAAAAGCCTTAAAAACTTAGTTCCCAGCCATGATGAGATGAGGTCAGACAGGCCTCATTATACCCCCTCCCTTTTTAGACACGACTGACCGGCATTGATGTTAAAACAGAAATCATAAAACTGGCAGAACAGATTCTTTGTGGCGATACAATACCAAATTATAAATAGGACCTAAGGTTGTGCCAGGCGAGGGTTAAGTCATGTGCCCTACACTTAAAGAATAAACTATGTTCTAACTGTCACAAGATTTTTCTTTTTCTCTAGCAGCTAAACAAACACTGGCCTTCAGATAAGCAATATTAAAACAATTTGCAGCTCCACCAGATGCTAACTGACCCCCTATTCCACAAGCCACAACTACGGCTTTCATTGGATAAAGACTGGTTTTAATAACTTTCTCCTGATAAGAATACCACTGACCCATGGGCTGGTTCTGATCAGTTTACAGAAGTTGCACATCTATATGCCTTCATGTCCTGAAAAAACATTTTGACATATAGGGCCTAATTGTAATATATTTAAATGTTAAATCTCCATCCTAAAGTGAACATGGTCATATGTTACATGCATGTTTGTTCAATATGCATGTCAGGATCAGCTTCATGAATATTCATAGCTCCTCCTGTAAAACATGCATGTTTAGCCAACCTGTTCAGCATAAAGCTCCTACTCCAGCCCCTCCTTCTTCAAAGTGCCTATCTCTGGTCTCGGCTGGAGGCACACTTCCCAGCCTGTGGGTTGGTCACCTTGCAGGCTGCAACACTTTATAAGAAATAAATTCTTCTCTCCTTTCTTAAATTTATAAATTGTATAATTTTTAAGTTAACAGTACTTAACATTTTAGTGATCATAGATCCCTCCAAAAATTAAATGACATCTATGGACTCTGTCCCCAGAAAATACATATGTGCATACAGTAGTTTTTCTAACCATCTACTTAATATTCTTGATTCCCTTTCTGAAATATGCCAACTGATTCTCATAAAATACTGAAGACTCATAGCTAGTAGCCTTCACTTTAGTTTACTCCTCCATATCTGCTTCCACTAGCTGAGTGGAATACTCCCCAAGAGTCAGTTATGTTTGTTCCCAAACTTCATTTCCATTGTATGCCTCATACGTATATAATTTAATTGAATTGCATGAACTGATAAAATTTGAGTCTGCAAAGAAATAATTTTCTATGAAAATCAAGAAAATGAGTGCTAATAAAAATAGCCATTGTCAGACACTTAGGTGGTTTCCATATCTTGGCTACTATGAATATGCTGCAATAAACATGGAAGCACAGAGTATCTTTTCAGCATACTGATTTCATTTCCTGCGGATATAATACCCAGTATTGGGATTGCCGGATCATATTGTAGTTCTATTTTTAATTTTTTTAGGAACCTCCATATTGTTTTCCATAATGGTTGTACTAATTAACATTCCCACCAACAGTATACAAGGGCTTCCTTTTCTCCACACCCTCCCCAACACTTGTCATCTTTCACCTATTCTATCATAGCCATCTAAATAGGTGTGAAGTAATGTCTCACTATGGCTTTGATTTGCATTTCCCTAATGATTAATGATGCTGAGCACCTTTTCATATACCTGTTGGCCATTTGTACCATTTGCATGTCTTCTCTGGGAAAATGTTCACATCCTTTGCCCATTTCTCACCTGGGCTATTTGGCTGCTTTTAGTTTGTTTTGCTATTGAATTGTACGAGTTCTACAATGAACTGAATGTTTATGTCTCCACCAAATTCATATATTGAAATCTAAGCTGCCAAAGTGATGTTACTAGGAGGTGGGCCTTTGGGGAGTGTTGAGGTTATGAAGATGAAGCAGTCATAAGTTGTAGTAGTGCCCTTATAAAAGAGACCCCACAGAGATCCCTTGCCCTGCTGCCATGTGAGTTTACAGTGAGAAGACAGCCATCTGTAAGGATGCAAGCCCTTACCAGACACCAAATCTGGTGGCATCTTAGACACCTTATAGCAGCCCAGAGGGGCTAAGACAGTTCCTTATATATTTTGGATATTAAGCCTTTATCAGACATACAGTTTGCAAATATTTTCTCCCATTCTGTAGGTTGCCATTTCATTTTGTTAACTGCTTCCTTTGATGTGAAGAAGCTTTTTAGTTTGATGTAGTCCCACTTTTTTTTTCATTTTGTTGCCTGTGTTTTTGGTGTCATATCCAAAAATCATTTACAAGACCAATGTCAAACGGCTTTTCCCTATGCTTTCTGCTAGGAGATTTATGATATTAGGTCTTACATCTAAGTCTTTATTCTGTGTTACTTTTTGTGTGGTGGATAAGGGTCCAGTTTCATTCTTTTGCATGTGGATATCCAGTCTTCCCAGCACCATTTATTAAGGAGGCTGTCCTTTCCCCATTGTTTTCTTAGCACCCTTGTCAAAGGTAAGTTGCTGGCAAGGTGCGGTGGCTCACGCCTGTAATCCTAGCACTTTGGGAGGCTGAGGTGGGTGGATCACTTGAGGTCAGGAGTTTGAGACCAGCCTGGTCAACATGGTGAAACCCTGTCTCTACTAAAAATATAAAAAAATTAGCTGGGCTTGGTGGTGCATGCCTGTAGTCCCAGCTACTCAAGAGGCTAAGGTGGGAGAATTGCTTGAGCCTGGGCAGCAGAGGTTGCAGTGAGCCGAGATTGCACCACTGCACTCCAGCCTGGGTGACAGATCAAGACTCTGTCTCCAAAAAAATAAATAAATAAATAAGTCAACTATTTATGTATGTGTTTGTTTATGGGTTCTCTTCTGTTCCATTGGTCTATATGTCTGTTTTTATGCCAGTACCATGCAGTTTTGACTACTATAACTTTGTAATATACAGCCATATGCCCATATGACAGACCACATATATGATTGAAATGGAGCTGAAAAATTCCTATCACCTAGTGATGTTATAGCTGTTATTAACGTCATAGCACAACACGTTACTCATGTGCTTATGATGCTTATATAAACAAACCTACTGTGCTGCCAGTCCTATAATAAAAGTCTAGAGTACATACAATTATGTACAGTAAATAATACTTGATAAATTACTATTAACTGGTTTATGTATTTACTATAGTATACTTTTTACTGCTATTGTAGAATGTACTCCTATTTTTTTTTTTTAAGTTAACTGTAAAAAAGTTTCAGGCAGGTCCTTCAGGAGGCATTCCAGAAGAAGACAATGTTATCATAGATGACAGCTCCATGTATGTTACTGCCTCTGAAGATCTTACAGAGGGACAAAATGTGGAGGTGGAAGACAGTGATATTGATGATCCTGCATGGCTGACTGCCACTGCTACTACTTGAGACTGTCATTACAGCAGTCACTACTGTTACTGCTTGGGATCATCATTACAGCAGTTACTACTGTTACTACTTGAGACTATTATTACGAAGGAAGGGATAAACATAAAAATAGTAACAGAAAGAAAAGAAACTGTTTTAAGGAAAGGGCCAGGGGAACAAGAGAGCGCCCTGCTTCTAGTGAGCAAAGGCAGCCCACGACCTTCTACACCCCTTCGTATTTATTGGGTAACAAGAGCAGGGAGGAGGAGGTAATGATTAGTCAGCTGCTTAATTGATCACAGGTTCATATTGTTACTGACAGGCTTCAATTATGCCTAATCACAAGAAACATTTGTGCCTGGACGGTGACTACCCTCAGCAGTCCCTTCTGGGTGGCATACACAGTTTGTCAGTTTGTCAACATTCTGCATTTATGAAAAACAGTTTGCTGCTCACTCATTTAGCCTCCAGTGGTATACTGAGTTGATCACAACCCTCATTCTTTTGGCCTGCTATATCTCCTGCTTTTTGTTTTTAAATTAATTGAGCAACGCAATTGCAGGCTGTGCAGCCCTCAATTGCAGGTTGGTGATCTGGCTTCATTTTTCTTAGCCCTTATTCAAAATGGAGTTGCTCTGGTTTGAATATTCCTTACATATTTCCCTCTTCCTTTTTACAAGAGGACCTTAATCCTAAGGGTTGCAGAAGGATGAAGGTCCATCTTCTGCAACTTCTTCATGCTTAATAGGGGTGTGCCTAACTATTCCTGCCTAACTATTAGGGTCTCTTGTATTCAGGGTAGAGAGCTCAGTCAGAAAGCATTCGTCCATTAAGCATCAATTGTACCTCTGAGTTCCAGTAAAAGGTGAAATCCTGGCCCTCCAGCAGTTTCTCAGCTTCTTGTGTGGTTTTCTAGATCTGTCCCTATATTATGGGGGTTAATGTAAGCGTGACTCTGGTCGGTCCTCGTTCCATCTTTGCATTCAGATTCAACTGGCTCATGGCTCGTACTGGGGGAACCAGGCCTGTAGTTGGAATCCATGGGTCCCCTCCAGTCTCCCGTTCCATGGTCGCACACACCTTGAGGGCACCCACATGGCTTGTTCATCTCCTGCAGAAACACAAGCATACCCTCGTCCCCATGTTAGTAAATCTACCAAAACAGAAGCCAGAGTTTTTGTGGTTGTAGCTGCGAGGCATGCCACTGCCGAAGCATCTGCTCTACAAGCTGCAACTCAGCCTCTGCCTCTTTGGTTAACTGCTGCAGGGTAAAACTTTCCACTGAAAATGAAAAACAGGCTCTTTCTGATTAACAGAAGGACAGAGAAAGCAAATGGAGGCTTATCCTTCTCGTAAACAATCCTCAAGATCTATTACCACGAGAAACCAGTTTCTTGCTCCCGTTTCCATAAGCCCACAAATCTTCTTTTCTACAATTTACACTGCACAAGTGGGTCTGTGAGATGCTATGGGTCGTGATAGATAAATTTCCCATGTAGTTGTACTCCCAAATCCCTGATTCCTTCATCTCTCCTTTCATAGAGAGAGGTGCAATTTACAGGGAATAAGCAACAGTTGAGGAATACATTCTCCTGTTTCAAAAACCCAAAGATTTTGTGACATTACCACTACCCGAATTTCTCCTTCACAATCAAAATCAACTCCTAGGATTACAGTAATGCCCTCTAAGTTAACACGACTTTTACCCGAAATGAATCCTATGTATCCTGTTGGCAAAGGTCCCCAAATACCAGTGGGAATCTTAGTGAGTTTGTTTCTTTCAATTAATGTAATTTGCTCTCTAGGAGATCTAATCCTGTTTCCAGGTGTTCCTGGGAGAGGGAATCAATGTGCCTCTGTAAACCCACCCCTGAGACAGAGTGGTGGCCTGGATGGGGAATGCCCTCATAGTTTGAGGTGCCCAGGTCCAGGCCCCCTTCTTGTTTCCCGACAGCGAGGTGCCGTTCTGATGAAATTTTGAGCGGCATTCATTAGCCCAATGATTTCCTTTATTACAACGAGGGCAAAGTCCTGGCATTTTTTTCTCTTGAGGGGGAACTGCATTATAAAATCCCTTCTGCCCAGAAGTCTGGCGGTGTTCTTTTCCAAAACGTCCAATTTTTCTACACTTATAACACTTTCCCACTTTAGGGCTTGACCCTTGGCTTCCTTTAGATCTGTCAGCTACCAAATTAGCCATTGCCCGAGCCAACACTGCAGAGCAATGAAGCTCAGTTCCCACATCCTGACAAGCTCCGAGAAAACCTCCTAAGTCCTGGGCACACCTCACAGGTGCCAATGCATGTTTACAACCCACAAAAGCCAAAGCTAAAGTTAGCCTTTCTGTAGCCACAGAAGATGGTACAAGCCAATTTTCATTCTCCCTCTCCTGTTCACCACTTTTGATAGGTGCTGTAGGTGGGGCAAAAATTTTTCTCAAACCCTGAAATAATATGGTACGTACCAAACTCCCAACAAAAAAAAGAGAAAAAACATTACCAAATTCTTCCCCATGTTACCCTGATTCAAAAACTTCCCATTCTTTGTACCTCTAGGGCACTGACCAGTACCTTTTCAGAGTACTGATCTTATGTTGCTTCCAGCAGACTTGTTAACAGGGTTTCTCATTTGTCTGGTTGGTTTTAGTTTCTGTTCCAGCAGACCTTCCTTGTTCAAGTCCCTATAGGACCCCATCTGTCCCTGAAAGTTTTTGCTGGCTTCTGCTAGCTTCTACTTTTGTACCTCTTTAGGGCACCGACCTTATATTGCTAGTCTTTATCTATCCCTATCTGTCCCTATGGTACCTGTTAGTTCCTGCAAGTAACTGTCTTCCCCTACCTATCTCTACTTACTTTTCTCTACTTATCTCTACTTAATTTACTTATCTCTATTTACTTATTTCTACTTATCTCTACTTGTCCCTGCAGGCCTCTTCAGGCCCCTTCAGGTCTCTAGGTCTCTTTTTGTCCCTGATAGTCCCTTCAGTGGCTGACTATCACTGCTACTACTTGAGACCGTCATTATAGCAGTTACTACTGTTACTGCTTGAAACCATCTTTACAGCAGTTACTACTGTTACTACTTGAAACCGTATGAAGGGATGAACGTAGAAATGGTAACAAAAAAAACAAAAGAAACCGTTTTAAGGAAGGGGACAGGGGAAGAAGAAGAGAGCGCCCTGCTTCCAGTGAGCAAAGGCAGCCCGCCAACTTCTATAGCCCTTCGTATTTATAGGGTAACAAGGGCAGGGAGGAGGAGGTAATGATTGGTCAGCTGCTTAACTGATCACAGGTTCATATTGTTACTGACAGGCTTCAGTTATGCCTAATCATAAGAAACATTTGAGCCTGGATCGTGACTGCCCTCAGCAGTCCTTCTGGGTGGCATACAGTTTGTCCGTTTGCAACATTCTGCTTTTATGAAAAACAGTTTGCTGCTCACTCATATGGCCTCCAGTGGTACACTGAGTTGATCACTACCCTCATTACTTCAGCCTCCAACAATCCTGACCCTGCATAGGTCTAGGCTAATGTTTATGTTTGTTTCTTCGTTTTTAACAAAAGTTTTAAAATAAAAAATGAAAAAATAAAAATGGTTTTAGATTGAGAATATAAATAAAGGATTGTTAGACAGTTATACAATGCGTTGATGTTTTAAGCTAAGTGTTATTACAAAAGTCAAAACATAAAAACAAAACAAAAAACAAACAAAAAAACCAGTGCTGTGAGTGCCCAGCAGACTGAGGAAGAGAGAGAGAGAAAGAGGAAAGGAAGAGGAGGATGATTCAGGGAATAGGCGCTGGGGAGCCCTTCTGTGCCACAGCTTTAAATCGACTGCATGAACAAACCAGCAATTCTGAGAGGACCCACAGACCCTCTGAAGGAAGCAGACTGCTCCTGCAGTACCCAGGAGACACCCCAAATACTGAGTGCCCCAACCGTGGAAGTGGGAAAGGGAGACCCTCCTCTCCGGAACACACACCCCTACTGAAGAAGCTGAAGCTGGGAGTCAGAAAGCCTTGGGCAAGCTTTCAAGCCCATCTTGCCCTCTGCCTGCAAACAGACTCAGGGCTGTTTGAAGTGGGAGACCAGCCCTTCAATTTGCATGGGAGCTGGGTGAGGCCTGTGACTGCTGGCTTTCCCCCACTTCCCTGACAACCTGCGTGACTCAGCAGAGACAGCCATAATCCTCCTAGGTACACAACTCCAGTGACATGGGAATCTCACCCCTAGCCCGCACAGCAGCCGTAGCAAGATCCACCCAAGGAGAGTCTGAGCTCAGACACACCTAGACCCACCCGCACCTGTTGGTTCCTCCCTACCCACCCTGGTAGGGGAAGACAAAGGCATACAAACTTGGGAGTTCTAGCACCCCACCTGTTGGGGCGGCCAGACCCAACACCAGGCCGTGGGGGCTACAAAGTCTGGCATAGTCAAAGGAATGAGACAAGACAAGTTAAGAGTACATAAAGTGGCTCCAGGGAGTGAACGCTACTATGGAGGCTGCGAAGTCCCCGAGCTCTGGGAACACACACTATTTATTGGTGATCAAACAAAGAAGCAGGTGGTGAAGATGTGGGGGTTGAAAGGTAGCAGTGCATCAAGCGTATGAGCTATAGCTGTGACGGTTTAGCATTCCCTTTGAAGCATATGGAACATGTTCTGCTACTTGAGATAATGGGGAACTTGTCCTTCTAGTTTGAGATACAATCCATCCATGAGCCTGGGATTGCTAGAAGCAAGGAGCCAGCAAGCCTAGACACATTCCAGAGGCCACGAGGGCTTTCATGCCCTGAGCCCTGGATTCCATCCAAGCTACGAGGGGTTTTATGCCCTGGGCTTAGATTTTGGTACGGCAGGGCAGCCTTCCACCCTTTAGCACAGAGCCTGATGTTCCAAAGGCCACGAGGGGTTTTAGACCCTGGACCCAGGACATGTTCCAAGACTCTTTTACATTATGTCAGACATACAAGCCCTGCCTCAGCTTTTCCCAACACCACCCACTGCCAGTCCCTTGCCACACTACTACAGCTGATGCTTTCTGGGAAGTGCCACCTTCTGGCAGGAGGCCAACCAGCACAAAAACAGAGCATTAAACCACTAAAGCTAAGGACCTCATGGAGTCCATCGCACTCTCCACCACCTCCATTGGAAGAGGCACTGGTATTCATGGCTGAGAGGCCCATAGACACTTCACATCACAGGACTCTGTGCAGACAACATGCAGTACAAGACTGGAGCTGGGTAGACTCACTGAGTGGCTAGACCCAGAAGAGAGATAACAATCACTGCAGTTTGGCTCACAGGAAGCCACATCCACAGGAAAAGGGGGAGAGTACTACATCAAGAGAACACCCTATGGAACAAAAAAAATCTGAACAGCCTTCAGTGCTAGACCTTCCCTCTGACAGAGCCTACCCAAATGAGAAGGAACCAGAAAACAAACCCTGGTAATATGACAGAACAAGGCTCATCAACACCCCACAATAATCACACTAGTTCACCAGCAATGGATCCAAACCAAGAAGAAATCCCTGATTTACCTGAAAAAGAATCCAGGAGGTTAGTTATTAAGCTAATCAGGGACAGACTAGAGAAAAGTGTAGCCCGATCCAAAGAAATACAAAAAATGATACAAGAAGTGAAGGGGGAAATATTCAAGGAAATAGATAGCTTAAAGAAGAAACAATTAGTGGCTTATGCCTGTAATCTCAGCAGTTTGGGAGATTGAGGAGGGCAGATCATCTGAGGACAGGAGTTCAAAACCAGCCTGGCCAACTTGGTGAAACCCCATCTCTACTAAAAATACAAAAATTAGCCAGGCATGGTGATGAATACCTGTAGTCCCAGCTACTCAGAAGGCTGAGGCAAGAGAATTGCTTGAACCCGGGAGGTAGAGTTTGCAATGAGGTGAGATTGCACCATTGCACCCCAGCCTGGGCAACAAAGAGAGACTCCATCAAAACCAAAACAAAACAAAACAAAAAAACAAAAACAAAAAACAGAAAGAAGAAAAATAATAAAAAATTTAGGAAACTTTGGACACACTTTTAGAAATGTGAATGCTCTGGAAAGTCTCAGCAATAGAATTGAGCAAGTAGAAGAAAGAAATTCAGGGCTCAAAGACAAGGTCTTTGACTTAATCCAATCCAACAAAGACAAAGAAAAAAGAATAATAAAAAAAGAACAAAGCCTCCAAGAAGTCTGGGATTATGTTAAATGACCAATCTAAGGGTAGTTGGTGTTACTGAGGAAGAAGACAATTCTAAAAGCTTGGAAAATGTATTTGGAGGAATAATCGAGGAAAACTTCCCCCACCTTGCTAGAGACCTAGACATGCAAATACAAGAAACACAAAGAACAGCTGGGAAATTCATCACAAAAAGATCTTCACCTAAGCATATTGTCATCAGGTTATCCAAAGTTAAAATGAAGGAAAGAATCTTAAGAGCTGTGAGACAGAAGCACCAGGTGACCTATAAAGGAAAACCTATCAGATTAATGCAGATTTATCAGCAGAAACCCTACGAGCTAGAAGGGATTGGGGCCCTATCTTCAGCCTCCTCAATCAAAACAATTATTATCCAAGAAGTTTGTATCCAATGAAACTAAGCATCATATATGAAGGAAAGACACTGTCGTTTTCAGACAAACAAATGCTGAGATCTCACCACTACAAGAACTGCTAAAAGGAGCTCTAAATCTTGAAACAAATCCTGGAAATACATCAAAACAGAACTTCTTTAAAGCATAAATCACACAGGACCTATACAACAAAAATACAAGTTAAAAAGCAAAAACAAAAAACAAAAAAACAAAACAAAGTACACAGGCAACAGAGACCATGATGAATGCAATGGTACCTCACATCTCAACACTAACATTGAATGTAAATGGCCTAAATGCTTCACTTAAAAGTTACAGAACCACAGAATAGATAAGAACTCACCAACCATCTGCTGCCTTCAGGAGACTCACCTAACACATAAGGACCCAGGTAAACTTAAAGTAAAGGGGTGGAAAAAGGCATTTCATGCAAATGGACACCAAAAGTGAGCAGAGATAGCTATTCTTACACCAGACAAAACAAACTTTAAAGCAATAGTGGTTAAAAGAGACAAAGAAGGAGGAAGGAGATTATCTAATGGTAAAAGGCCTTGTCCAACAGGAAAATATCACAATCCTAAACATATATACACCTAACACTGGAGCTCCCAAATTTGTAAAACAGTTACTAATAGACCTAAGAAATGAGATAGATGGCAACACAGTAATAGTAGGGGACTTCAGTACTCCACTGACAGCGTTAGACAAGTCATCAAGACAGAAAGTCAACAAAGAAACAATGGATTTAAACTATACCTTGGAACAAATGGACATAACAGATATACACAGAACATTTCATCCAACAACTGCAAAATACACATTATATTCAACAGCACATGGAACTTTCTCCAAGATATACCATATGATAAACCATAAAATGAGCCTCAATAAATTTAAGAAAATTGAAATTGTATCAAGCACTTTCTGAGACCACAGTGGAATAAAACTGGAAGTCAACTCAAAAAGGAACCTTCAAAACCATGCAAATACATGGAAATTAAATAACCTGCTCCCAAATGAGCATTGGGTCAAAAACAAAATCAGGATGGAAATTTAAAAATTCTTCAAAGTGATTGACAATAATAACACAACCTATCAAAACCTCTGGGATATAGCTAAGGCAGTGCTAAGAGGAAAGTTCATAGCCCTAAATGCCTACATCAAAAAGTCTGAAAGAGCGCAAACAGACAATCTAAGGTCACCCTTCAAGGAACTAGAGAAACAAGAACAAACCAAACCCAAACCCAGCAGAATAAAGGAAATAGCCAAGATCAGAGCAGAACTAAATGAAATTGAAACAAACAAAAAAAAAAAAAACAAAAGGTAAATGAAACAAAAAGCTGGTTCTTTGAAAAGATAAATAAAATTGATAGACCATTAGCAAGATTAACCAAGAAGAGAGAAAATCCAAATAACCTCACCAAGAAACAAAACAGGAGATATTACAACTGACACAACTGAAATACAAAAGACCATTCAAGGCTACTATGAACACATTTGCACACATAAACTGGAAAACCAGAAGAGATGGATAAATTCTTGGAAAAATACGACCCTCCTTGCTTAAATCAGGAAGAATTAGATGCCCTGAACAGACCAATAACAAGCAGTGAGATTGAAATTATACTTTAAAAATTACCAACAAAAAAAGTCCAGAACTGGATGGGTTCACAGCAGAATTCTACCAGACATTAAAAGAAGAATTGGTACCAATCCTTTTGACCCTATTCCACAAGACAGAGAAAGAAGGAACCCTCCCCTAATTCCTTTTATGAAGCCAGCATCACCCTAATACCAGAACCAGGAAAGGACACAACTGAAAAAGAAAACTGCAGACTGATACCCTTGATGAACATAGGTGCTAAAATCCTTAAGAAAATACTAGCTAACTGAATCCAACAACATATCAAAAAGATAATTCACTACAATCAAGTGGGTTTCATACTAGGGATGCAGGGATGGTTTAACATATGCAAGTCAATAAATGTGATACACCACATAAACTGACTTCAAAACAAAAATTACATGGTCATCTCAATAGATGCAGAAAAAGCATCTGACAAAATCCAGCATTGCTTTTGATTAAAACCCTCAACAAAATCGGCATACAAGGGACATAACTTAATGTAATAAAAGCCATCTATGACAAACCCACAGCCAACATAATACTGAATGGGGAAAAGTTGAAAGCATTCCCTCTGAGAACAGGAACAAGACAAGGATGCCCACTCCTCCTCAACATAGTACTGCCAGTCCTAGCCAGAGCAATCAGACAACAGAAAGAAATAAAGGGCATCCAAATCGACAAAGAGGAAGTCAAACTGTCCCTGTTTACTGACGGTATGATCATTTACCTTGAAAACCCTAAGGACTCCTCCAGAAAGCTCCTAGAACTGATAAAAGAATTCAGCAACGTTTCCAGATACAAGATTAATATACATAAATCAGTAGCTCTTCTATACACCAACAGCGACCAAGCAGAGAATCAAATCAAGAACTCAACCCCTTTTACAATAGCTGCAAGAAAATAAAATACTTAGGAATGTACCTAACAAAGGAGTCGAAAGCCCTCTGCAAGGAAAACTACAAAACAATGCTGAAAGAAATCATAGGATGACATAAACAAATTGAAACACATCCCATGCTCATGGATGGGTAGAATCAATATTGAGAAAATGACCGTACTGCCAAAAGCAATCTACAAATTCAATGCAATCTCCATCAAAATACCACCATCATTCTTCACAGAGTTAGAAAAAACAATTCTAAAATTAATATGGAACCAAAAAAGAGCCCGCATAGCCAAAGGAAGACTAAGCAAAAAGAACAAATCTGGAGGCATCACACTACCTGATTTCAAACTATGTTATAAGGCCAGAGTCACCAAAACAGCATGGTACTGGTATAAAAATAGGCACATAGACCAATGGAACAGAATAGAGAAGCCAGAAATAAACCCAAATAGTTACAGCCAACTGATCTTTGACAAAGCAAACAAAAACATAAAGTGGGGAAAGGACACCCTTTTCAACAAATGGTGATGGGATAATTGGCAAGCAATATGTAGAAGAATGAAATTGGATCCTCATCTCTTACCTTATACAAAAATCAACTCAAGATGGATTAAGGACTTAAACCGAAGACCTGAAACTATAAGCATTCTAGAAGAAAACATTGGAAAAACTCTTTTAGACATTGGCTTAGGCAAGGATTTCATGACCAACAACCCAAAAGCAAATGCAATAAAAACAAAGATAACTAGCTGGGACCTAATTAAATTGAAGAGCTTTTGCAAGTCAGAAGGAGCAGTCAGCAGAGTAAACAGACAACCCACAGAGTGGGAGAAAATCTTCACAATCTATACATCTGACAAAGGATTAATATCCAGATTCTACAACAAACTCAAACAAATCAGCAAGAAAAAAAACAAACAATCCCATCAAAAAGTGGGCTAAGGACATGAATAGGCAATTCTCAAAAGAAGATATGCAAATGGCCAACAAACATATGAAAAAATGCTCAACATCACTAATGATCAGGGAAATGCAAATCCAAACCACAATGCGATACCACCTTACTCCTGCAAGAATGGCCATAATAAAAAAAAATCAAAAAATAGTAGATGTTGGCATGGATGCAGTGATCAGGGAACATTTCTACAGTGCTGGTGGGAATGTAAACGAATGCAGCCACTATGGAAAACAGTGTGGAGATTCCTTAAAGAACTAAAAGTAGAACTACCATTTGATTCAGCAATCCCACTACTGGGTATCTACACAGAGGAAAAGAAGTCATTATTCAAAAAAGATACCTGCACACGCATGTTTATAGCAGCACAATTCACAATTGCAAAATCGTGGAACCAACCCAAATGCCCATCAATCAATGAATGGATAAAGAAACTGTGATATACATATATATATATGTATATACACACATACATATATACACACACATATATATCACAGTTTATATATACGTGTGTATATATATGATCATATATATTCATATATATGATGGAATACTACTAAGCCAGAAAAAGGAATGAATTAACAGCATTTGCAGTGACCTGGATGAGATTGGAGACTATTATTTTAAGTGAAGTAACTCAGGAATGGAAAACCAAATATCCTATGTTCTCACTGATATGTGTTAGCTAACCTACGAAGACTCAAAGGCATAAGAATGACACAACAGACTTTGGGGACTTAACAGGTAGGGTGGGAGGGGGCGAGAGGTAAAGGACTATGAATATGGTGCAGTGTATACTGCTCAGGTGATGGATGCACCGAAATCTCACAAATCACCACTAAAGAACTTACTCATGTAACCAAATACCACCTGTACCCCAATAACTTATGGAAAATTTTTTTTAAGTTGACAGGAGCTATTTGAAAAAAAAAGTTAAAAAAATTGAAAGTTTGTGAAGTAAAAATGTTACAATAAGCTAAAGTTAATTTATTATTGGAGAAATAAAATTTTTAAAAATTTAGTGTAGCCTAAGTACACAGTGTTTATAAAGACTACAGTGGTGTACAGTAATATCCTAGGCCTTCACATTCACTCACCACTCACTCACTGACTCACTCAGAGCAACTTCCAGTTTTGCAAATTTCATTCGTGGTAAGTGCCCTAGACAGTGGTAGAGATGTATCTTTTTTTTTTTAATCATTTATACTGTATTTTTACTCTACGTATTCTAGTTTAGATATGTTTAGACACACAAATACCATTGTGTTACAGTTGCCTCCAGTATTCGATACTGTGTATATGGTGTACAGGTTTGTAGCCTTGGAGCAATGGGTTATACCTTATAGCCTAGACAGGATACACCATCTAGGTTTAAGTACATTCTATGATGTTTACACAATGACAAAATCACCTAATGACACATTTCTCAGAACTTATCGCCATTGTTATGGATGCATGACTATAGTTTGAAATCAGAAAGTATAATGCTTCCAGCTTTGTTCTTTGTCAAGATTGCTTTCACTGTTCTGGGTCTTTTGTGGTTCCATACAAATTTTAGGATTTTTTTTCTAATTTTGTTAAAAAAAATCATTGGAATTTTAATAGGGATTACATTAAATCTGTAGATTGTTCTGGGTAATATAAACATTTTAACAATATCTATTCCTCCAATCCACCACACAGGATACTTTCCTTGTATTTGTGTCTTCTTCAGTTTCTTTCATCAATAGCCTATGGTTTCCCATGTACAGATTCTTCATCTTCTTGGTTAGATTTATTCCTCAGTATTTTATTCTTTGTGATGCTATTATATATGGGATTGTTTTCTTAACTTCTTCTTTAAATAGTTCTTTACTGGTGTATAGAAATGCAACTGAGGCCAGGCACAGTGGCTCACTCCTGAAAGCATTTTGTGAGGCCAAGGTGGGCTAATTGCTTGAGCTCGGGAGTTCAAGACCAGCCTGGGCAGCATGGCAAAACCTCATCTCTACAAAAAATACAAAAATTAGCCAGATGTGGTGGTGCATGCCTGTAGTCCCAGCTACTTGGGAGGCTGAGGTGGGAGGATAACTTAAACCCAGGAGGCAGAGGTTGCAGTGAGCTGAGATCATCCCACTGTACTCCAGCCTGGGTAACAGAGCAAGACCCCCTCTCAGAAAGAAAGAGAGAGAGACAGGAAGGAAGGAATGAAGGAATGAAGGAAGGAAGGAAGGAAGAAAGAAAGAAAAAGAAAGAAAGAAAAGGAGGGAGGGAGGGAAGGAAAGAAGGAAGGAAGAGTTCAACTGAATTTTGTGTGTTGATAGTGTGTTCTGCAACTTTACTGAATGTGTTTTATTAGTTCTAACAGTTTTTTGGTGGAGTCTTTAGAGTTTTCTATATATGAGATTATATCATCTGCAAACACAGACAGTTCAATTTCTTCGTTTCTGATGTGGATGTCTTTTATTTCTCTTTCTCACCTGATTGCTCTGGCTAGACTTCTCCAATGTTGAAAAGAAACAAAGCACACTTATCTTGTTCCTGATCTTAGAGGGAAACTTCAGCTTTTCATTGTTGAGTATGATGTTAACTGTAGCGTTGTCATATATGCCTTTTATTATGTTAAGTTACATTCTTTCTATGCCTAATTTGTTGAGGAGTTTTATCATGAAAGGGTGTTGAATTTTGTCCAATTATTTTTCTGCATTTATTGAAATTATCATATGATTTTTATTCTTCATTCTGTTAATGTGGTGTATCACATTTATTGATATGTGTGTGTTGAACCATCCTTGCACCCTAGGGATAAATCCTGCTTAATTATGGTGTATGATCTTTTTAATGTGCTGTTGAATTTGGTTTGCTAGTATTTTATTAAGGATTTTTGGGTTATTGGTTGTAATTTTCTTGATGTGTCATTATCTGGCTTTGGTAAGAGGGTAATGCTGGCGTCATAAAATGAGTTTGGAGGTGTTCCTTCCTCTACAATCTTTTTGGAAGAGTTTGAGAAGGATTGGCATTAGGTTCTTTAAATGTTTGGCAAAATTCACCTGTGAAGACACCTATCCTGGGCTTTTCTTTGTTAGGAGGTTATTTTTTATATATCTTTTCATTTATTTTTTTTTCTTGAGATGGAAGTTCGCTCTTGTCTCCCAGACTGGAGTGCAATGGTGCGGTCACGGCCCACTGCAAACTCTGCCTCCCGGGTTCAACAGATTCTTGTGCCTCAGCCTCCCGAGTAGCTGGGATTACAGGTGCCCGCCACCACACCTGGCTAATTTTTGTATTTTTAGTAGAGATGGGGTTTCAAATGTTGTCCAGGCTGGTCTCGAACTCCTGACCTCAGATGATCCTCCCCCCGCTTGGCCTCCCAGAATGCTGGGATTACAGATGTGAGCCACCGCACCCAGCCTTTATTATATACTTACTTGTTGCTTGTCTGTTAAGATTTTCTATTTCATCATGATTCAGTCTTGGTTGGTTGTATGTTTCTAGGAATGTATCCACTACTACTAGGTTATTCAATTCATTGGCATATAACTCTTCATAGTCGATTCTTGTGATCCTTTATATTTCTGTAATATCAGTTGTAATGTCTTCTTGTTCACTTATAATTTTATTTATTGAATCCTCTCTTTTTTTCCGGGTTAATCTAGCTAAAGATTTGTCTCTTTTTTAAAGCTCTTAGTTTGGTTGATCTCTTCCATTGTCTTTCTAGTCTCTATTTCATTTATTGACGCTCGAATCCTTATTTCCTTCTGTCTGAACCACAGAGAATGTAAATAACTTGCCGAAGGGCACACAGCTTGTAAGAGTTTGCTAGGTTGCTATGGTCTGAATGTTTGTGTCGTCTAAAAATTCATACACTGAAACCTGATCACCAACGTGATAGTATTAGGAGATAGGGCCTTTGGGGTTGATTACATTATGAGGGCATAGTCCTCATTAATGGGATTAGTGTCCCTATGAAAGGCCCCTGAGAGCTGTCTTGTCCCTTTTACCATGTGAGAACACAGCAAAAAGATGGCCATTCATAAATTATAAAGCAGTCCCTCACCAGACACCATATCTGCCTGCACCTTGGTCTTGGACATGCTGGCCTTCCAGAACTGTGAGAGATTAAAATTATGTTGTTTATAAGCTATTCAGCCTATGGCATTTTTCATATCAGGCTGAAAAGACTAAGAGGTAGAGCCAGAATGATTTTTTCCTATCTAGCTGGTGAGTAGATTGGCCCCATAGGAGTGTTGGGCCCTGTTCCCTCTAATTCTCTTAGAAGTTTTTTCCCCCAGCCTTAGGTAGTTTCCTTAAATGCATCTGCTGATAGATCCTCAAGGAGACCTACAGATCTCTGGAATTCTCTCTCTGTACAGCTCTCTCCTCTCTGGTGCTCTGTCCAATGAACCCTAGCTGCCTTGGCCTCTCCATACTCTCAGCTCTGTCTCCTCATTTTAGGAACTCCATCATGCTCCACCTTAGTTCTCTGTTCCTGCATTACAGCCTAGAAACTCTCTCAGGGCAGTAAACTGGCAATTTGAGGGCTCATTTGTTTCTCATTTCTTAAGCAATGCTATTCTTCATTGCCTGATATCTGGTATCTTAAAAGCCATTTTTAAATGTATTCTGGTTGTGTTAGTTGTTGCTGTTGTTTCAGGCAGGAGGGTAAATCTCAACCCTTTGTTCCATCTTGTCCAACAGCTGAAGTCGGAGCTCATGCTCTAAGCACTTATCTATACTATCGTCTACAGTGTGTAAAAAAGTGCATATGTTTTTCAAGAAATATGTGGTCATCCTTATTGCGTTATGTGGAACCATGATCCTATGTTACGGAGTTGCAAGCAGAGGCTGAAGGAGAAGTTTTCAAAAAGACCTCTGTGGATTACAGAGGTAGAATCAATTGGCTTCAGGGCCAGGTGGTGACAAAATGAGACACACAGTGAGAAGAGGCAGTCTCCTCACTTCCTCACAGAAGACAGTCTGACTGCAATGCAGTGAAGAATGAAAGGCGTGCTGAGCCATTTAAAAAGTTTTTGGTCTATTTTTACCAAAGATATAGATGTATATCATTTAAAAATACAAATAATATGCTTATAAAGAGAGCAAAGAAAAGCAGTGCCTATCTCCTGATGCTGCTCTGCAGAGCAACTATGCTTTACATTTCAGCTGCATATTCTGCCATTTACTTCTATTAAAACAAGCAAACAAAAAATGATCATGCTTGCTGTGGTGTTTGCATATCTTTGCACTTTTTCACTTTAGATTCCTGGGATTCGGAGTCTGGGCCAGGAACAATGCTCTTACAGAAAGCTGGTGATGTGGTTCTCTTAGCAACAGCCGAACACAGCATTGTTCGCTAGCACAATCAGGGCTCACCCATACGTCTCCAGAACTATCCAAGGGAGATGTTGTGTGGGACTCAGGGGAAAAGGGACAATTAATCTGTGACATCTGGGCTATTAATATTGATGTGTTGTCATTCATAACCACAGACTGGTGGGGCCCAGGGAAATTTGGGTTACAAATGCAATTTATGTGCTAAAACAGGACAGGAGCACAGAGAGGATACTGACTGTCAAAGGAAGTCAACAAAGCCTCACAGCTCAAGATAAGATTGGAGGGAGAAAAGAGAGTTCACAGGGTCTAGCGATAGAACTAAAAGGTGAAGAGAATTGCCTGTGCAGTGCCTGACAGATATGAAAGAGCAGCATGTTCTGCAATGCGAGAATGGTACTAGAAAGCTCAAGTGGAGAATCATTTTCTAAATGAGGCACAAGAGTGAATGATTTGTATTTGTTGGAATCCTTTGAGACCCGGGATGAGTTTCTCCACGGGGAAATTTAATTTGCTTCAGCCAGCCCTCTGAGGATACTTCTAATCCAAGATCACTGTAATTGAAATTCTCATTCTGAGGTTTTGAAGATGGCAAGAATTTGGTCTCTAGTATTTATAAGGGCTGGCTTTCAGTTTAAATTCTTCTCAGTGATTTCCTCTCTTTGCTTAACACCAATATTTGAGTTTATTTATTTATTTATTTACATTTGTAGCCCCTGGGGCCAGGGGCATTCTTTATATATTCTGCATATATAATTTATCAGTTGTATGTATTGCACATATATTCTCCCCAGTTGTAGCTTGAATTTTCTTTGTCTTGATGGCATCTTCTGGTGGATGTCTTTTGTTAGACTTATTCTTAGGTATTTGATTTTTATGCTATTTAAAACTATATGATTCTTACTTTTAATGTAGTGAAAATTTTAATCTTTTATATTAATTTGATGCTCTTTTGATCCTATTTAAGAAATCACTGCATGCCCCAGTCACAAAGACATTCTATATCATCTTCTAAAAACTTTGTCTTATTTTTGCGTTTATATCTACAATCTATCTGAAATTGATTTTTATGAACAGTGTGAGGCAAGGATCAAGATTAATCCCTTCATTGCTATTTAATCAACTCAACACCATTTACTGAAAAAATGTCTATTATTCACAGTGCCATCCCATCCCTATTTCTGGGCAAACGAACAGCTAAATGTACTGTTTATACTAGCCCCTTTTGTCCTTGTCATTCAGGATCATCCTGAATAAAACTATAATGCCATAGCCACTCAAATCTGGCTGATGGCAGCTTATCGTGCAGAATAATCTGTACAGAGTAATATTTGTACAGAATAATAATTGTACAGAACAATGTGTAAACTAGTCCCAAATATTTTCTTCCCCCATCAACTAGTGATAGGGATGAGATGAAAGAGAGGTGACAATTCATCAGGAGTAGTTGCCACTTCCAGCTGCTCAAACTAAACATTGGAAGCAGATTCTCTGGAATGCTTACCCTTATCAATAAATTCCTATCTGGTTTAGTGCTCTTATAATTCATTCCCAGATTTCTGTTTATGTAAATTGGCAAAATATTGTAATCCTTTGGTATATAAGGTATCTCTTCTTAGGTTAATACATCCCCTTACAGAAGGGGTTTGTAATCAAGCAGCTTAGCAGCGTAGCCTTCAATCATGTTCTAAAACTTTTATTTCTTTCCCCTTTTTCCTCCCTGCCCCCGCTTCCTCCTTAGGTTTCAAGATGCTGCTCTGAGATAAACTTGACAACCTCAGAATGTTTTCTTTCCTTCAGTCCCCTCCCTTTCCCACTCTATGTTCCCATGCCCTATGCATATTTATTCACCCAGATGCTTGTTAAGCACACCTCATACTCACTTCTCTGATTGTATGTTTCCTTAAAAGCTTCAGAGGTCGGATCCTGATAGGGACCAGACACCTCCAGAATTCTCTCTCCAACAAAAGATTACTTCAAGTCCAGAACCCACTCCCAGCTAGAGACTGACTACAAGAGTGACTGCAGTACATTTATAACCTGGTAGGACCCACGACGGTGCCAGCCCCTTCACCAGATGGAAAAATAATTCAAGATGAGCCATTGGAGCAGATCACACAGCCTAGCACCTCCTAGGCACAGCCCCTCCCAACCTCTTCTGCATTTCAAACCCTCCCTTTAAAAAACCCCCTGTGTTCCTCCATAAATTGAGGAGTGGAATTTTTTTCACCTGCTCTTCCTCTTGCTGACACAAATAATAACATCTTGCTCTCTTTTTATCACACCTTATTATGATTTTGGCTTCTTTCTACAAGCGGTGTGCAGCCGGAACCTTTTGCCGGTTACAGGCTGATGAACTATGGCCCATGAGCAAACCCATTTTTATAAATAAAATTTTCTCAGAATACAGCCACGCCCATTTGTGCACATTTTGCTTATATCAGCTTTGGCAATACAACAGTGCTGAGTAGTTGTGACAGAGACTATATAGCTTGGAAGCATAAAATATTTACAGTGTGTTCCTTTAGGAAAAAAATGTGTCAACTTTTGCCCTAGTTGTAGGTCAAGAAGCTATGAGAGATGTTCAGTGTGTGTCTGAGAGCATCCAAAGATGCTTCAAGTGAGAACATTACAGGGTCTGCAACACGGGAGGCTAATCTTAGATGGCAAGGATAAACTACTTCTACCAGAAGGGAGGACTTTGGAAGTTCAAGTCTCTAAGTTTCGTTGGAATCCACACAAATGCCATCATCTCAACATTCAGATTCTTCTCTTTTTCAATGTATGCCCTAATTTTTACATAAGAGACTTGACAAGGATGTGAACACAGTGTATGTTCTAATTATGTAATCCTCAGCATCTCATTTTAAATCTGTTTGTTTGGGACATGTCAACCCCTCAGAGTACAAGAGATAAGAGACTTACTCATGGAACTCTGAAGGGAACCAGAAGTTCTCTGGCTCTCTAAAGGTACTTTGAACCAAGATTTTAAACCCATGAGCTTGTCTTGTTTCTTCTACGAGGTCTCCCCCAGCATAGTCCGAAGCAGGTAGCCCACGCTTACAGTTAGTGTCATCCTCTTTTCCACCTTAAAGTGCTTCTGCGTCAACTACAGGTAAGAATTGTTAAGTAATTGTTTTTCACTGAATGCTATGGATTACTAGTATTCTGTTACCCACTAGTGTTGAAGTCATCACTGATTGCCTATGTAACCAGGCAGTACAACTAATTATAGTTTCCTTTAGAATCTCTTTACTGAAACCAATACTGATATCAAAGTCTCTATTAGTTAGGGTTCAGACAGGAAATCAGAAACTACTGTAGATATTTGGTCAGAAGAGATTTTATATATGTATTTAGATGCTTTTAAAACTACTGGAAGACCTGGAGGGAGTGAAAATCAGCAGGACTGCTGTGAGTTTCTAGAAGATAAAGGATGTCGAAATCACAGTAAGCTTCCATAGATATCAGCCATCTATGGTATGGAAGTAGGCAATTTCAGAAGCTTGTCTGGGAGCTGCAGCAAACTTCCTATCTGCCTTCTGTCCACAAGTCTACCTGCCACCAATAGTGAATAATGACTTCCACATCTCTTCTATTCCTCAAATATCATACAAGTGATATTTCTTGAATATCATTTAAGTGCCTTTCATCGGCAGATTCTAAACTAAACCTCTCCCCTCCCCTACCCCAAGAAGGGATTCTTTGCAACGTAATGCATATGCTTCTAAATTTTGGAGGAAAAATAATGACTCCTCCATAAATAAAGGGAAACCTCAGAGGCCTTGACTTGTTGAAGAACCTGCCCAGTAGTGGAGACACTGAAATATTCGAGTGGCCACTTGTCTACCACTATAGGTGACTGTTTATCAGTCCAGGGGCCTGGAAACTCCCAGTTCCGTTGACCAAGAGGCGCTTGAGCAAGGCAGTTGTAAGACAACACAAAGGAAGGGGCTAGCAACTGGCTATCAGAAAAATAATACTTGTAACTTTAGGGCAGAAGAAGGCAAGATCAATATTCCCCTAAGGGGAGGGCTAGAACCCACAACCCTAGGGGGAATGTCAACACCAAATATCCCAGAGCGTCTGAGGAGTAGAAAAAATACCAACGCTGAAAACTCAGAGTGCTCAAGTTTCAGCCAATGAGGATCCTCTCACCAAATGCTAGAAAGTCTGGGGCACTCAGGGGGCAGGTAACAGTGAAACCAAGACCAAGTAGGGGACCTCTCACAAGCAAGAATCCTACCTTAAACAATTGCCCACACAAAATTAACAGAAAGTTAAAAGCAAACATAAGACTGCACTTATTTGAGGACTGAAAATGAAATATGACTGATGTAACAATAAAATGGAGTGAGAAGATAGAGGACTAGGGGAAGAGGTGACAAGGACATGCTTTGGGGCACTCAAACAATGAGAGATTTCTAACTATCACCTAGGCAAAGGCTTTTATTTTATTCCCTAGTCCTCCCAATACCATAGGGGTGGAGGCAGAAGGAACACTCCCATCCACCAGAGCAGAAATGGCACCAACTGATCTTCCACATGGGACCCAGGGGAAGATCCCTCCAAGATCCCTCAGCATGGGTGGGCTCAGCTGCTGAGGTCAAAGGGGCCTGCATGGGGGCTGCTAACTCACCAGCCTGCCAGCGGAGCAGCAGCTATCACAAGAGGCAGGGGCACTATGGCCACCCCACCAGTGGGCTCAGCTTCCACAGTGGGAGGAGCCTGCATGGGGCTGGTAACTCACTCTTCTACCAGCTGGAGCAGTAGGTCCCACACAAACCGTAGCACTATGGCCACTTGCCCATCCGATCGGCTCCACTGCATGCCAGGAAAAATGATTGCTCTGAAAAGAGCCTTTGGCTAGCGTTAGAGGTTGGGTGTTACAGCTCTGCTTGACTGCGTCTCAGCTCATCATTCTGTCAACTACTGGTCCACAAACTGCCAGCCTGCTGACTGCCATCCCATCAATTACTGTCCTGCCAATCACTGTCCCACCAATCACTGTCCCACTAATCACCGGCTGCCACTGGCTGATCGCCGACTGCTGCCTCGCCGACTGCTGTTTGCTGACTGTCACCTTGCAGACTGCCACTTGCCAATTACTGACTGCCACTCAACGATCACTGGCTGCCACCTTGCAGACTGCTGCTCACTGACTGTGGACTATCACGATGCTGTCTTCTTTCTTCACCCCATGTTGAGCACCAAGCTGATGCAGGGCAGGTGAACCCCCAAGTGGGGCTTAGTCTGTGAGGGTTCTTGGCTTTGCCCAGGAAAGAATTCAAGGGCAAAACGGAGGTAAAAGAAAACAGCTTTATTGAAGCAGCAGTGTTATAGCTCCATGACTGCTCCTGCAGAGCAGGGCTACCCCATAGGTAGAGAGTAGCAGCTCAGCGCAGTTTTGCAGTCATATTTATACCAGCTTTTAATAACATTCAGATTAAGGGGCAGTTTATGCAGAAATTTCTAGGGAAGAAGTAGTAACTATTGGGACATCGGGTCATAGCCGTGGAAAGGGGTGGTAACTCCTGGATGTTGTCATGGCAATGGTAAATTGACATGGCACACTGGTGGGAATGTCTGGTGGAAAGCTGCTTCTGCCCTGGCCCTGTTTTAGCTAGTCCTCAATTTGTTCTTATGTTTGAGCCCTGCCTCTGGAGTCAAATCTTGCCTCCTACCTCACTGGCAATACCACTCCCTGAAACCCATGCTGCATAGTTCACAGCTCCAAAAGAGATCCCTTCCTTCCACTTGAGGAGAGGAGACAGAAAAGTAGGGAGGACTTTATCTTGCAGCTTGGATACCAGCTCAGCCACAGCAGGAAAGGGCACCAGTCAGAGTCATGGTATCCAAGGCCTGGTATCCAAGATGCAAGACATTTCTAGACACACGCTGGGCCAGAAGGAACATTTCTAGACATACTGTGGGCCAGAAGGGAACTCATTGCCTTGAAGGGAAGAAGCTGGTCCTGGCAGGATTTGTCACCTACTAACTGAAGAGCCCTTGGGTCTTATGGGAACATAAGCAGTAGTCTGTCAATACTCCTTGTCGGCCTGAGATGAGAGTGGCCATAGGGTGAGGATCCTCTGCCTTTGGAAAGGAGAGGGAAATATGGAAAGACTGTGTCTTATGGTTTGAGTACCAGCTCAGCTGCAGTATAATAGAATGCCAGGTAGGATTCTAAGGTTTTTTACTGTAGTCCCTGGCTTCTGGGTGGCATATTTGGACCTCCCCAGGGCCTGGGAGAACTTTCCACCCTAAAGGGAAGGATATAGACCTGGCTGGCTTTGCCACCTACTGATTGTAGAGCCCCAGGGCTGTGAGCAAATATAGACGTTAGCCAGAAAGAGGTTATAGCAGGCCCCAGATAAGACCCAGTGCTGTGCTGGCTTCAGGGCTCACCTAGAGCATTCCTAGAGGTGGTGGCCATAGGGGTGCTTGTGTCACTCTACTTCCCGCTATACATGACTCAAAACAAAGAGAGAAGGAGACTTTGTTTGTTTGAGAGAAGGTAAGGGAAAAGAACAAAAATCCAGATAATTCTTCCAGATCTTGTCCAAGACCGTCAAGGCAGTACCTCTATGAGTCTGCAAGAACCACAGTGCTACTAGGCTTGGAGTCCCTGCTAAAGCAGATGCAGCTTAAGTCACAACACTCAAATCCTTTTAAATATTTGGAAAGCCTTCCCGAGGAGGATGGGTACAAACAAGCCCAGACTGTAAAGGCTACAATAAATACCTAACTCTTCAATGCCCAGACACAGACAATCATCTGCAAGCATCAGGATAATCCAGAAAAACATGACATCAAATGAACTAAATAAGGCAACAGGGACCATTCCTATGACCTTTCAGACAGAAAATTCAAAATAGCTGTTTTGGGGAAACTCAAAGGAATTCAAGCTAGCACAGAGAAGGAATTCACAATTCTATCAGATACATTTAACAAAGAGATTGAAATAATTAAAGAATCAAGCAGGAATTCTGGAGTTGAATATTGCAATTGGCTATTGAAGAATGCATCCATCTTTTAATAGCAGAATTGATCAAACGGAAGAAAGAATTAGTAAGCTTGAAGACAGGCTATTTGAAAATAGACAGAGGGGACAAAAGAGAAAATAAAAAACAATGAAGCATCCCTACAGGATCTATAAAATAGCCTCAAAATGGCAAATCTAAGAGTTACTGGACCTAAAGTGGAGGTAGAGAAAATGATAGGGGTAGAAAGTTTACTCTAAAGGATAATAACATAGAATGTTTCAAACCCAGAGAAACATATAATATTCCAGTACAGGAAGGCTATAGAACAACAGGCAAATTTAACTCAAAGAAAACTAGCACAAGACATTTAATAATCAAACCCCCAAAGTCGAGGACAAAGAAAGAATCCTAAAAGCAGCAAGAGAAAAGAAACAAAAACATACAACGGAACTCCAATACATCTGACAGGAGACTTCAGTGGAAGCCTTACAGGCCAGGAGAGAGTGGCATGACACATTTAATGAAGGAAAAAACTTTTAACCTAGAGTAGTATATCCAGCAAAATTATCCCTCAAACATGAAGGAGAAATACTTTCACAGACAAAGAAAGTCTCAGGTATTTCATCAACACAAAAACGAAAAGTAAAGACAAAATTTAAAAAGTGGGGGACAGGCCAGGTGTGGTGGCTCACACCTGTAATCCCAGCACTTTGGGAGGCTGAGGTGGGCAGATCATGAAGTCAGGAGTTTGAGACCAGCCTGACCAATATGGTGAAACCCTGTCTCTACTAAACATACAAAAATTAGCCTGGCGTGGTGGCAGATGCCTGTAATCCCAGTTACCCAGGAGGCTGAGACAGGAGAATCACTTGAAACCAGAAGGCAAAGGTTGCAGTGAGCCAAGATCAGGCCACTGCACTCCAGCATGGGCAAAAGAGCAAAACTCCATCTTAAAAAAAGAAAAGGGAAAAAAGTGGGGGAACAAAATTAAGGTGTAGAGTCTTTTTTAGTTTTATTTTGCTTGTTTGTTTTTGTTTGTTTATGCAAATGGTGTTGTTATTAGCTTAAAATAATGGGTTATAAAATAGTATTGGCAAACCTCATGTAACTTCAAACCAAAAAATATACAACAGATACACAAAAAATAAAAAGCAAAAAACTAAATCATATCACCAGAGAAAATCTCCTTCACTAAAAAAAAGACTGGAAGGAAAGACCAGAAAACATAATAAAATAGCAACAGTTATTACTTATCAACAGTAACATTGAATGTAAATGGACTAAACTCTCCAATCAAAAGACAGAGTGGCTGAATGGCTAAAAGCTAAGACCCACTGGTCTGTTGCCTACAAGAAACACACTTCACCTATAAAGACACATACAGGCTGAAAATAAAGGGATAGAAAATAATATTCCATACCAATGAGAATGAAAAAAGAGCAGGAGTCGATATCCTTATTTCAAACAAAAGAGATTTCAAGAGAAAAACTATAAGAAACAAGGTCACTATATAATGATAAAGGGGTCAATTCATCAAGAGGATGTAACAGTTTTAAGCATAAATGCACCCAACAGTGGAGCATCCAATATATAAAGCAAATATTATTAGAGCTCAAGAGAGAGATACACTCTAATACAATAATAGCTGGAGGCTTCGACACCTCACTTTCACCATTGGACAGATCTTCCAGACAGAAAATCAACAAAAAAACATTGAACTTAACCTGTATTACAGGCCAAATAGATCTAATAGATATTTGCAGAGCATTTCATCCATAGCCAAAGAATTCACATTCTTTTCCTCAGCACATGGATCATTTTCATGGATAGACAATATGTTAGGTCAAGAAACAAGTCTTAAAAGATTCAAATAATTGAAATAATATCAAGCATTTTCTCTGACCATGATGGAATACAATTAGAAATCAATAACAAGAGGAATTTTGGAAACTATACAAATACATGGAAATTAAATAGTATGCTCCTGAATGACCAGTGAGTCAATGAGGAAACTAAGAAGAAAATTGAACAATGTCTTGAAACAAATGATAATGGAAACACAACATACCCAAACCTATAGAATACAGCAGAAGCAATACTAAGAGGGAAGTTTGAACTTCTAAGTGCCTGTATCCAAAAAGAAGAAAAACATCAAATTAACAATCTAATGATGCATCTTAAAGAACTAGAAAAGCAAGAGCAAACCAAACCCAAAAATGGTAGAAGAAAAGAAATAATAAAGATCAGAGCAGAAATAAATGAAATTGAAATGAATCAAACAATCCAAAAAAGTAATGAAATAAAAATTTGTTTTTTTTGAAAAGTTAAAATAGACATTTAGCCAGACTAAGAAAAAAGAAGATCCAATTAAATAAAGTCAGAGATGAAAAAGAAGACATTACAACTGATACCACAGAAATTCAAAGCATGATTAGTGGCTAGTATGAGGAACTGTGTGGCAATAAATTGGAAAATCTGGAAGAAATAGACAAGTTCCTAGACACAAACAACCTACCAAGATTGAACCATGAAGAAATTCAAAACCTGAACAGACCAACAACAAGTAACAAGATTGATGCCATAATACAAAGTCTTCCAGTAAAGGGAAGCCCAGGACCCAATGGCTTCACTACTAGATTCTACCAAACATTTAAAGAAGAACTAACACCAGTCCTCCTGAAACTATTCTGAAAAATAGAAGAGGAGAGAGTACTTCCAAACTCATTCTACAAGGCCAGTATTACCCTGATACCAAAACCAGATGAAGACACATTAAAAAAAAAAAGAAAAGAAAAAGAAAGAAAAAAGAGAGAAAAAGAAAAGAAAACTACAGGCCAATATCCTGAATGAACATTTATGCAAAAATTCTCAACAAAAGACTAACAACCTGAATTCAACAATACATTAAAAAGATCATTCATTATGACCAAGTGGGATTTATCCCTGGGATAAAAGGATGGTTTAACATACACAAAACAATCAATGTTATACATCATATCAACAGAATAACGGACAAAAACCATAGAATCATTTCAATTGATGCTGAAAAAGCATCTGATAAAATTCAACATCCCTTCACGATAAAAACCCTTAAAAAACTGGGTATAGAAGGAATGTACCTCAGCATAATAAAAGTCATATATGACAGACCCATAGTTAGTATCACACTGAATGGGGAAAACCCAAAGCCTTTCCTCTTAGATCTGGAACATGACAAGGATGACCACTTTCACCACTGTAATTCAACACAGTACTGGAAATCCTAGCTAGAGCAATTAGACAAGAGAAAGAAATAAAGGGAATCCACACTGGAAAGGAAGAAGTCAAATTATTTGCAGATGACATGATCTTATATTTGGAAAAACCTAAAGACTCCACCAAAAAACTGTTAGAATGAGACACTAAATCAGTAGAGTTGCAGGATACAAAATCAACACATAAAAATCAGTAGCATTTCTATATGCCAACAGTGAACAAACTGAAAAAGAAATAAAAAATTAGTTCCATTTACAATAGCCACAAATAAAATTAAATACACAGGAATTAACCAAAGAAATGAAAGATCTCTGTAATGAATACTATACAATACTGATGAAAAAACTTGAAGAGGCCACCAAAAAATGGAAAGATATTTCATGTTCATGGATAGGAAGAATCACTATTATTAAAATGTCTATACTACTCAAATCAATCTACAGATTCAATGCAATTGTTATCAAAATGTCGATGACATTCCTCATAGAAAAAAACCCTAAAATGTATATGGAACCACAAAAGACCCAGAATAGCTAAAGCTATCCTAAGTAAAATGAACAAAACTGGAGGAATCACATTACCTGACTTCAAATTATACTACACAGCTACAGTAAGCAACACAGCATGGTACTGGCATAAAAACAGACACATAGACCAATGGAACAGAATACAGAACCCAGAAACAATTCCACACACCTAGTGAACTCATTTTCGACAAAGGTGCCAAGAACACACACTGGAGAAAAGACGGTCTCTTCAATAAATGATGCTGGGAAAACTGGATATCCATATGCAGAAGAATGAAATTAGACTCCTATCACTCACCATATAAAAATCAAATCAAAATGGATTAAAGAATTACATCTAAGACCTCAAACTCTGAAACTACTATAAGAAAACATTGGTGAAACTCTCCAGGACATTGGTCTGGGCAAAGATTTGTTCAGTAATACCCCACAAGCACAGGCAACCAAAAGAAAAATGGACAAACGGGATCTTATCAAGTTAAGAAGCTTCTGTACAGTAAAGGAAACAATCAACAAAGTGAAGAGACAACCCACAGAATGGGAGAAAATAATATGTCTATAAGCGTTTTGTATCAAGAGTACATAAAAATTATTACAACTTAACAAGAAAGGAAAAAACAACCCAATTTTGAAAATAGGCAAATTATTTAAACCAAGATTTCTTTGAAGAAGATATATAAATGGATGATAAGCACATGAAAAACTGTTTAACTTAACAAGTCATAAGAGAAATGCTAAACAAAAGCTCAGTGAGATACCACTTCATACCCACTAAGTGGGCTGTAATCAAAAAGTCAAGTAATAACAAGTGTTGACAAGGATATGGATAAACTGGAACTCTCAAATATTGCTGATGGGAATGTAAAATGATGTCTTTGCTTTGGGAAATAGTTTGGCAGTTCCTTAAAATAATAAGCACAGAATTACTACGTTACCCAATAATTCTACTCCTAGAATATATCCAAGAGAACTGAAAATATGTCTCCACACATAAATTTGTTTATGAATATTCACAGCAATATTATTTATAATAGCCAAAAAGCAGAAGCAACCCCAAGTCTATCAGTCGATGACCGTATAAACATAGATAAATTCATCCATATAACAGAATATTATTTGGTCATTAAAAAGAATGAAGTATGGATCCCTACTACAATATGGATGAATTCTGAAAACATTATGAATCTAGGCCCAAAAGGCCACATATTACATGATTCTAATTATGTGAAATGTCCAGAATAGGAAAATCTACAGAAACAGAATATAGATAGTGTTTGCCAGGGGCTGGAGGCAGGGAGGTTGGGGGGGGGGGCGGTTTAGAGATTGTTTGCTAATGGATATGGGGGATTCTTTTTGAGGTGATGAAATGTTCTGAAATTAGATAATGATGATGGTTGTACAACTCTGAATAAACTGAAAACTGCTGAAGTGTACACTTTGAAAAGGTGAATTTTATGATAAGTTCTGTATACTTCAATGAAAGACATATGAAAAATTTAAACCATATAGTACATGCGATACATGTAATAACAGAAATATATCCAAAAAATAGAGGTATTACATGAGGTGAATAACTCCATAGGGAGGAAAATCTCAGATAAAATGAGGAGAGGAGGTCACACCTGAGCCAGATTTTGAATAATAAATTATCAGGCACAAGAAGAGAGTGTTTCAGGTATGGAACTATATGTACAAAAAAACTTACATAATGTGGAATTGTTGAGATATAATATATATGACAAAGAATTACAGGAGATGGGCTAGACAGATGGGTACAGTTAGGGAAACTGGTCTTCATTTTGTAAACAATGAGAAGCTATTAAAGACTTTTAAGAAAAGGAGAGAAGAAAAAAATGCATATTAGAAAGGTAATTTTAGAAGCAACGTGGAGGACAATTTTTAGGATGGCAAAAGTGCAAGTAGACAGACAAATTAAGACACTATTTAAATAATCTAGGTGAAAGGTCATGAGTACCTAAAATGAGGTTTTTACAAGGATGAAGCAGCACAGTTAAGGTCTGGACTTATTGCGGCATACATTTGACAAGATTGGATAACTCGTTATTGTTTCTTTATATCTTCTATCTAAAGTCAAGAATGACTCCAGGTTTAGGTATGTTTGCTTGAACTAACAATAAAATTTACCACTCAACTAAGGGACAATAACAGGAAGATCAGGTTTGTCAGGTAGGAGCATGAATTCAATTTTGGACATGTTCTTAAGGGCAGCAGCAGGTTAAAACATTTACTTGGTAATTGAATTTATAGACCCAAGGCTGAGAAAAGAAGACATCAGAACTAGATATGAAAATATAGGGAGTATAAACATATATGGAGTCATGGAGACTATGACAAACTAGACATTACAAATCCTATCTAAGGCATTAAATTAAAAAAACAACAACAATAAGACCTCTCTTTTCTGGGTACTGCATTTGGCCCATAGGCAACAGTTGGTGAGTTCTGTTAGAGGTGATAGTTAAAAACAAAAAAGTAGATGAAATATTCCTGAAGAGCACCTAGAGTAAAAACTAAAAGATATTTTTAAATAGAAATTTAGGAGGTATGGAAATTTAAGGGTTGAGCTGAGGAAAAGGAAAAAGATCCAGTGAAGGAGACTTAGAAGGTGAAATTGGAGGTTGGAAGCCCAGGAGAGTATGGTTTTACAGAGAGCAAGGCTGAAGAGTGTTTAAAAAGTGATGCTGTAATCAACAATGCCAAGTGTGGGCAGAAGTCAATTAAGATAAAGTCTGAAAAGTCATCATTAGCTTTGACTATGGCTATAGAAGCATGATTAATGGCTACAGAGGAAGGGGAGTGGAACTGCAGAAGTGAGATTAGAGTGTAATGAGGAATGCCTGAATGGCAAGGAAGAAGAATTAGGGTTAGTGAAGATAACTCATTAGTGGAGAGAGAGAGAGAGGCAGAGAGAGGAAAGGAAGGAGTGATATCTGGACTAAGTATATGTATGCTTGTGCATACAAGAAAGAAAATTAGGTAAAGAAAAAACTTAAAAGATGTTTAGAGCTCTCTGTCTACCACTTTCAGTAATATAGCAAAGTATATCCATGCCTGAATAAAATATGAAAAAATGCTTTAAAGCATAATAACTACAGCATAAAGTAGAGGACATAATCGGAAGTCAGATTTTTTCCCCAATTTTTCATTGTGGTAAAATACACATAAATAAAAATGTACCATTTTAACCATTTTAAAATAGAATTCAGTGGCATTAAGCATATTTACAATATTGTACAACCATCACCTCTGCATTTCCAGAGCTGTTTCATCAGCCTAAACATAAACTCTGTACTCATTAAACAATAACCTCCATTCCACGCCTGCTCCTAGCCTCTAGTAACCTCTATTTTACTTTCTGTCTCTATGAATTTGCCCTTTTAGATACCTTATATAGGTGGGATCATACAATAATCTGTCCTTTGGTGTTTGGATTATTTCACTTAGCATAGTAATTTTAAGATTTATCCATGTTAAGTAGCATGTATCAGCATTTTGTTCCTTTTTAAGGCTGAATAATATTTCATTGTATATATACACCACATTTTCTTTATGTTTACCTGTTGATGGGCCTTTTGGATTGTTCCTGCCTTTTGACTATTGTGAATAATGCTACTATGAACATTACTGTTCAAGTATGGGTTTGAGTTCTTGCTTTCAATTCTTTCAGGTATATATTAAGGCGTAGAATTGCTGGATCCTTTTGTAATTCTATATTTAGTTTTCTTCAGGAGCCAACAAACTGCAGAGTCTGCACCAGAGGAAATAATTTTTAAAAGCTATTCCCTCAAGAGAAAAGGAACCCTGGAGCTGGCATTTTCCCCTGAGCTGATGATTGCTATTTTAGAGCTTGGGTTTAGTCCATTAATATTTGACATAACTATTGATATTGTCAGATTGACATATACCATCTCAGAATTTGTTTTTATTTGTCCCTATTTGCAACTTTTCTGTTTCTCCTTTTCTACCTCCTTTTTAAAAATGTTAATAAAATATTTTAATAAATACAGCAGGGTTTAAGGTAATCATTGTTTGAACAAAGGAGAGTGGTTTGCTTTCTAATATACTAGTTTACATCCAAAATCTTTAAAAAAAAAGTTTATTATCTTACCATGAAGGATATGAAACACTAATTTGGCCAGTTTTTTTTTCCCATTCAACATATCTTTGTATTATCTTCCCCCTCCCATACATATTTAAAAATGGTATAAAATTTTTGATATATTGAGAAAAAGCAATTGATTATGTAAACAAAAATGTTCACTTTTTCAGAAAAAAAGCTTTCATTGAGTTACTCAGACAGCTAGCAATGTCACCTGCAAATACAGAAAGCTTCACCAGGAGGCTAAAAGCTCATTTGAATCGCAAAAACAGCTTTAAAATGTAGCAAGGAAGAGGATCAGTGAGATGCTAGTTTTAATACATCACAAACTTGAGCTCAGCTCATCCTACTGAACTTCTGCATGTACAACCCACTCCAGATATCACCATTCTCTCAACACGATGCTACGTGATGATGAGTTAAATGAGTTAAGCAGCCTACTGAGGACCTTGGGCATGTGGAGGAGTCAGTCCACCTGCAGCCCTCAAACCACTGTGGCCACTTTGCCCTAACCCCTGCTCATCACTCACTGATATGCTCATCACCCTGCAGCCAGAGGAGGCTTTTCACCTTCTTTTAAATGAATTGAGTTGTGTGGGGTTTTTAAAAATAATTTTATTTTGCTTTCTCTAGCTATACCTGTAAGATTAGTTTTTAGTGTTGTTCTAAAGATTACAATCTACATCTTCAACTTATCATAGTCTGTCTTAAAACAGCTTTATACTACTTTGTGAACAATATAAGAATCTTACAACAGTATGGTTCTATTTACCCCCTGCCCCCACATATGTTGTGTTTTTGTTGTGTATTTTACTTCTACAGAAGTTATAAACCCCACAATAATATAACTTATATTATATAAACATATTATTTCTGCTATAAGTAGTTCATAGTCTTTTGAAGAAATTTAGATATAAGTATGTATGTTTTTATCTCTTAAACATAATGAAACTTTTTTTTTTTATTTATTCACAAACCTTCCTTGTGTCCTTCCTTCAGTTCTGAGCTTCCATTTGGTATTATTTCTCTTCAGCCTGAGCAACCCTTTTAACATTTCTTATAGTGCAGATCTTTTGGAAATAAAATAGCTCCACTTTCATTCATCTGAAAATGTCTTCATTTTGTCTTTGCTTTTGAAGGATGTATTTTACTATATATAGAATTCTAGGTTGACATTCTTTCTTAAAGCATTTAAAAGTGGTCTTTCCATTGTCTTCTGGCTTATATTACTTCTGATGAGAAGTCAGCAATAATTCTTATTGTTTTTCTCTGTATATAATATGTAATGGTTGCTTTTAAGATTTTATCTTGGTTTTCAGCAGGCTGAGTCTGATGTTCTTAAGTGTGTTATCTAGGGGCATATGTGTGAACTTGCCTGAAGTTTGCTGACAGTTTTTTTAACTATTTTGGAAAATCTAAATTATCTCTCCAATAATTTCTTTTGCCCCATTTTCTCTTCTTTCCTCTGCTACTCTAATTACATACATGAGTCCTATAGACCTCAGATATTTTGTTGTATTTTCTGCTTTCTACTTGTGTGTTTCAGTTTTTATGACCTTTATCATCTTCAAGTTTACAGATATTTTCCTCCTGTGTGTCTAGGCTGCTATTGATACCATTGAATGAATTTTTTATTTATGATAGATATTTTTTATTTTTGGCACTTCTATTTGATCCATGTTTATAGTTGCCATATC
Source organism: Pan troglodytes (assembly GCF_028858775.2). Taxonomy (NCBI): domain Eukaryota; kingdom Metazoa; phylum Chordata; class Mammalia; order Primates; family Hominidae; genus Pan; species Pan troglodytes. The sequence goes on along the minus strand of NC_072407.2, from coordinate 123,205,878 downwards.
TGCCAATATTCCTCATATGTTCATGAATGTTTTCTAGCTTTTCCATCTTAATACATTTTCATGGTTATTTTTAATCCTTGCCTGATAATTACATCTGATCTACCTCAAGGTCTGCTTCTTTCCTGTCATAATCATGGGTTCAATTTTCTTGCATTTTTATATGTCTCATCTTTGTTATTGTTGTTGTTGTTTGTTTGTTTTGCTTTGAGACAAGGTCTTACCTTTCACCCAGGCTGGAGTGCAAGTGGCATGATCATGATTCATGGCAGCTGCAACCTCTCAAGCTTAAGTGATCCTCCTACTTGAGGATCAAGTGAGCCACCTGAGTGTCTGGGAACACAAGCTTGCACAACCATGCCAAACTCATTTTTTTTTTTTTTTTGTAGAGGCAGGGTCTCATTATGTTGTCCAGGCTGGTCTCAAACTCCTGGGCTCAAGTGATTCACCTCAGGCTTCTTACAGTTTTGATTGTACATTGTGCTCAGACCTTTCCCAAATTAACATTGGCCCAGTGAAGCTGGGAGCAGTGCAGAAAGAGGAGAAAAATCTCTCTGAGGCACTCTGAGCTTTCATTGAATGCAAAGCAGCAATTGCCAAAGGTTGGAGGCACAGAAGGAGAGCTAAGAGAAGTCCCTTCAAGGCTCTATAAGCCATTTCCCAGAGCAAAGCAGTGATTCTCCAAAGACTGGAGGCAGGCTAGTAGGGCATAGAGAGATGGTGTACAGACATACCTCATTTTATTGTGCTTTGCAGTACATAAAAGAACAAAAGAGACTGAAGTAAATGATATTTTCCCCAGAAAATTACTCAGCCCTTATCCTGTCAGAATTCTAACAATCCCTAGCTCTGTAAAAGCACCAAGTAAGTACAAGTAAGACATCAGAAATTTCCTTGCTAATTTATAGCACAGACAATTTTTCTGGACCATGAGAGATTTCTCTCTGCTTCACAGTCTGGATTCCAGTTTTTTAGTCACTGAGAATTTCTCTTTGTTCTTCAGTTCCATCTCATTCTTTATATGGCTGATATGAATTGGCTGTGTCCCCACCCAAAGCTCATCTTGAATTGTAGTTCCTGTAATCCCCACGTGTCATGGGAGGAACCCAGTGCGAGGTAACTGAATCACGGGGTTGCTTACCTCCATGCTGTTCTCGTGATAGTGAGTGAGTTCTCATGAGATCTGACGGTTTCATAAGGGGCCTTTTCCCCTTTTGCTCAGCACTTCTCTCTCCTGCTGCCAAGTGAAGAAGGATGTGCTTGCTTCTCCTTCTGCCATGATTGCAAGTTTCCTGAGGCCTCCCCAGCCATGCATAACTGTGAGTCAGTTAAACCTCTTTCCTTTATAAATTACCTGGTCTTCGGGATGTCCTTATACCAGCATGAGAACAGACTAATACAATGGCCATACCTTGGACATATTGCAGGTTTGGTTACAGACCACCACAAAATAACAAATATCACAATAAAGTGAGTGACACCAATTTTTTGGTTTCCCAGTACACATAAAAGATACGTTTATACGATCCTGTAGTCTATTAAGCATGCAATAGCATTATGTTAAAAAGTACAATGTACATATCTTAATTAAAAAATACTGTTGCTAAAAAAAAAAAAAAAAAAGCTAATGAACATCTGAGCCTTCAGAAAGTCATAATCTTGCTGATGGAGAGCCTTGCCTTGATGTTACGGGCCTTGCTCTGGATTTTGCTTTGGCTTAAAGGAATGTTGTAGCTGGTTTAATCTTCTATTCAGACCATTAAACCTTTCTCCATGTCAGCAATAAGGCTGATCTTTCTTATCATTTGTGTGTTAACTGGACTAGCACTTTTAATTTCCTTCAAGAACTATTTATTTGCATTTACAAGTTGGCAAACTGTTTGGCACCAGAGGCTTCCCTTTCAGCTATCTTGGCTTTCCACATGCCTTCCTCACTAAGCTTAATCATTCTAGCTTTATATTTAAAGTGAGAGATGTGAAACTCTTCCTTTCACTTAAACACTTAGAGGCCATTGTAAGATTATTAATTGGCCTAATTTGTATGTTGTTGTGTCTCAGGGAATAGAGAGGTCCATGGAGAGAAACAGAATGATGGCTGCTTGTTAGAGCAGTCAGAACACAAATTTATTGATTAAGTTCAGTGTCTCGTATAGGTAGAGTTCCTGGTGTCCCAAAACAATTCAATAGTAACATCAAAGATCACTGATTACAGATCACCATAACAGATACAGTAATAATAATAAAGTTAAAAATACTGTAGAAAGTGTAACACAGAGATATGAAGTGAGTGAATGCTGTTGGAAAAATGGTGCTCCGTGTGGAGTTGCCACACATTTTCAATTTGTAAAAAACAAAACAAAACAAAAAAAATCCAAAAAAACCCCCACAATTGCAAAATTCAATAAAGCAAAGCACAATAAAATGAGGCTTGTCTGTACACCATCTCTATGCCCTACTGGCCTGCTTCCGGTCTTTGGAGGGTCACTGCTTTGCTCTCAGTAATGGGTTACAGTGCCTTGAAGGGATTTCTCTCAGCTCTCCTTCTCTGCCTCCAACCTTTGGCAATTGAAAGTTCAGAGTGCCTTAGAGAGATTTTTCTCCTCTTTCTGCACTGCTCCCAGCTTTGCCAGGCCAATATCTTAATTTGGGAAAGGGCTGAGCATTTTCTAAGCTCTTTTGCTCTCCTCTCAGCCTTCCATGTACTATCTATGTTCCCTTGGTGAAGGCCTGTGTGCAACGCTGGGAACATGATAGTACATGGCAGATAGGGGCCTGCTCCTTCTGTGGTTAGGGCTCCTTGGGATTCTAACTCATCATGCTAGTTCACATGCAGTCAGTAAAAAGCCAGTAAATATGGCCAGTTTCTCCTTACCATCTATTATGATGTATTCCTTTGTCTTTTAGTTGTTCTGCTAGGATGAAAACAGCCATATATCTCTACTCTGAAAAGAAGGGCTCTTTACTTTCGAGATTTTTAGGTTTAGATTTTAGTTTAGTTAGGTTTCTCTCCTCAGGTCTTTTGCGGGTTTTAAAAACTATGATATTCTGATTTTGTAGCTTCCTGGTTTATCGTTGTTGACAGGGTAGCAGCAACAGTCTCTTGTGATTCGAAATTGGAAAGCCTGGAACGTGAGTTTTGATAGCCTGTAATGGATAGGGACAAAGTTTGGATCCCAAGAAGGATGAGGAGTTGAATCTAACATTCTAGCCTAAGCCAGAACTTGAAAGGTTTGATGTGGAATCTAACCACTCCAAGGCAAACTTGTCTGTTTGGGCTTGGCTCTAGAATAAATAGGGGGGGAAATCTCTGAATTTTAAACCACAAGCCCACATTCATGTTGGTTTGGTGACGTAATTCATGCTAACTGCAGGATCTGAATACAAGCATGCCAGTATTTCATTTCAAAGTAGCCTCAGGTATTACCCCAATTCCTAGCAGAAGCAAAGCAAATCCTCTCTGCGAAACATTGATTTCAGCTCTTTCTGTACTTAGAACAGCTATGATTCATCATCCTGAAGTATGCAGCAGCTCCAAAGCACTGGATGCTGAAAACTGACCGGTGTGTTTGCCCTTTGGACATCTGCTGGCCCTGTCAAGCTTCTCCCTCTCATCGCTTCCCTAAGAAACAAGCACAAGTGTGCTTCTTACAGAGGAGGAAGTAAAAAAAGATGTGCATGCAGTGGGTTATTGAAACGGATGGCAGGCTCCACAGTGATGTGAGCTACCCTGCCAGTTTTATGCCTGTCATCAACATTGACAAGGCCGGTGAGAATTTCCATCTGATTTGTGACCCGGAGGTCACTTTGATTTTCATCAAATTATGCCTGAGAAGGCCAAGTGTAAGTTCTGAGAAATAAGAAAGATCTCTGTGGGCATCACCTAGATTGACATTTTCCAGATTGATTTGGAGCTTGGTCAAATTAATTAGCCATTTCACCAAGTTCTGATAACCCGTGTATGTTGACTGAAAGTGCTAACCTGGAACAGATCGGCGTAATCACCAGCAGAAAGAGAGCACGAGACAAAGAGAGAGGCAACCTGACTTTTTTAATATGGTTCATGTGAAAGATGTCAATGGCAATAGCTTTGCCATCCAGCTTTCCAACATATTCGTTATTGGAGAAGACAATAGACCGTGGATTCCTTGCCCCAAAGAAAAGATGCCTGCTTCCTCATTGCTGGAGACAGTGACAGTCTAGTAGCCAAAAAGGGCAGTGAGTGAAATGAGCTCTAGATGGGAGAAGTGAAGAACTTCTAGTGGCTAATTAAAGATATAAGATCATAGAAGTAAAAATGAAAACATTGCTTTCAGAGAATTTCTGCTGAAGGAACATGCATTTGTATTTTTTTAAAAAAATTATTAAAACACATATGGAAACAAGCCCAAATCAACCCAATCCAGCAGAAAAAAAGAGTAAACTGGAGGAGCAGAACCCCAAGATTGACCCTGGAAGTATTAGATGCAGATGATAAAACAGGCATGTTTAATCTACCTTAATCTCAGCTGTATGAGTTAACATGAAAATCTTAAAATCATAATATTCAATGAAAACAGGCAAGTCCAAAATCAGTAAAATGGAGAAATTAATTTTAGTCTATTTATAAAACACAATACCATCAAGCAGTTTTTAAAATGCGTGAATGAATCTCAAAAAAAGAATAATGAGTGGAAAAAAGCAAGTCAGAGAAAAATAAATACAATGTGAGTTATTTTACACAAGTTTCAAGACCTGAACAAATTACACATTATATTGTTTAGAGATATATCACATTATAAAACGATTTTTAATAGCCAATAATTTACAATTTATCCAGGTGGGAAAAAGAAGGGGAAAATCAGAGAGGAAGCATAGTTGGCTTCAAGGATTTATTTGGTTATATTTTATTTCTTAAGCCTGGAGGCGGTTATACAAGTGTTTCATTTTATTAACATTATTTAAATATATAAGTACATTTTACTCACTGTTTTGTAAAAGTGATTTGGTTTATTATTATTTTAAGCCCTCAAATCTTTTTTTAAGGTGAGCAGTTTAAATCTTTGTCAGAAAGACTTCACAGTATAAAATTGTTTCGCTTTTTCGGAAGACAAAATATCAAGTAGGTCCATCTAGTGGTGAAGTAGAGAATCTCACATGCAGAAATACCCTAACTATGGGATTGCCCTAGGACGAAAGGCTTTTATTCAAAAACAGCCCATTCAAAAACCATTACACAAAGACGAAGGAAAACAAACAAAACAAAACAAAACTTCATTAACCAAGTAAAGAATTCTTTGTTTTCAGAATCACAGTAAAATTTTTCACTCTGACTCTAGTTTGTTGAAAGATAAAAGAACAGGCTGGGTGCAGTGACTCAAGCCTGTAATCCCAGTACTTTGAGAGGCTGAGGTGGGTGGATCACTTGAGGTCAGGAGTTCAAGAACAGTCTGGCCAACATAGCAAAACCTCGTCTCTACTAAAATACAAAAATTAGCCGGGTGTGCCGGTGTCTGCCTGTAGTCCCAGCTACTTGGGAAGCTGAGGCAGGAGAATTGCTGGAACCTGGGAGGCGGAGGTTGCAGTGAGCCGAGATTGTGCAACCACACTCCCGCCTGGGCAACAGAGCAAGACCCTGTTTCAAAACAACAACCACCACCACCACCACCACAACAACAACCGTAGGCAATTTGTGAGGCCCCAGCCTTCTTTGTCCCCATCACTTTCACCTCTTGCTGGTGATTTTCTTTCCCTCACTCCAGGTGCTGTGGCACATTCCTTTAGGGCTCCTGTTCTTCATTGCGTTTTCCCTTCCTGGGCAATGAATCACTCCTTCTACAGCAGCCGTCATCTAAGCCCAAGTGCTGTCCTTACCTACACTTCAAGTTCATGAGATATAATCATGCAGTTAGTTACTCAAGGTTGGATCACTCTATGGAGTATGAACGCAGTGTATTATCAAACAAAGATAAGCAAGTTTCTGAACGGTGTAGCTGTGTTCCCATTTGTATTTTTTTTGAAAGGATGTATCTGGGGGCCGGGCGTGGTGGCTCACACCTGTAATCCCAGCATTTTGGGAGCCCGAGGCAGGTGGATCACTTGAGGTCAGGAAGTCGAGACCAGCCTAGGCAACATGGTGAAACCCCATCTCTACTAAAAAAAAAAAAAAAAAAGCTTGGCATGGTGGTGAGCACCTGTAATCCCAGCTACTCAGGAGGCTGAGGTGGGAGAATCGCTGGAACCCAGCAGGCAGAGGTTGTCGTGAGCTGAGATTGTGCCACTGCACTCCAGCCTGGGAGACAGAGCGACACGCCATCTCAAAAAAAAAAAAAGGCTGTATCTGTTTTCATATATACAGAATATTTAGGGAAGGACACACAAGAAACTGATAATCTTAGGCCTTTAAGAAGGAAGATTCTGGGGAAATTTGAGTGAGAAAGAGACTTAAAAAACTATTGGTGCTGGTTGAATTTTGTTACGATGTGCATATATTACTTCCTTACAGAAATTTTGAAGAGCGAAAGGAATGCGTATATTCCATATATGTAGACGATATCACACAGATGTTTAAATTTTCTGCAGCTCAAGAATAAAAGTATGTTTGAGTGTTTATGCACTGTGGCTGTCGTGTAGGGCAACCTTAGATTATTAGGGGAGTGGTCTTCCTCCGATTGAAAGAATCTATGTATGTCTTTGGACATATTTATTGCCTTTAATGCTTAGCTACAATTTTTACTTTAACATTATTTTATCTAATAACTGACTTTTTAAAAATTAGGTTAAAAATCAGTTTATACTTCCTATTTATATTTGAATATTGATATTTCATGAATTGTCTGAAATCTAACTGCAATTCAAGATGGCACGTAACCTTTGCAGGGATCTACCTTAGACACTAACTGTAAGAAATACTAAAATTCCTTTCATCTTAGCAAACTTCAAAATAAATGTACAGTCAAGCGTCAGTTTAGTAAAAACATGAGCGTTTTCTGAGGAAATCTTTTGTAGTGGATAGAGTAGTTGATTCCTCAACATTCACCCCCACTTTCCATCATGTTGCAGCAGTGAGCTTTGAGGAACTGACCTGAACTCAGTAGATGGGCCCTGGCCAGCAAGCCAATCAGTGATTGCTTCAAGGAACTAGCCCTACATTGTTTGGGTGGCATCGCAAACTGACCCCAAAAGACTGAAGATAGACTGTCTGATGGCTTAGGGAGAGGCAATTTCTCTCTGCTGAATGTAAAGAAGAAAGTGAGCAGGCCTTATTGTAATTGGCAGCTGTCCTATAACCTAGAGAGGAACTGTTACGGGATCTTTGAGGTGTCAATTTTCTTTCTGGAAGCCTCTGTAGCCGGTGGCAATCTTTGGGGTGTCAATTTTCTTCCTGAAAACCTCTGTGGCCAGTGGCACCTTTGCCCAGAGTTCTTGTCCTGCGTCCAGGAAGAATAAAGAATAAAGTATGCAGACAGGTGAAGGGTGAAGAAGATAAAGAGGAGCTTTATTTCGTGTTAGAACGGAAGAGACCCATAGTGGGCAGCTCCTCTCTGTAGTCAGGTCGGCTCCTAGGCAGGCCCTCTCCTCAAGTACTCAGCTCTCAGCAGAGAGAAAGCCCTGGAAAGCGTGGCTCATCTCTGCAGGCAGATCATTTGGAAGTCTCTGCAGGTCTCTGAAGCTCTCAGCAGGAGGGTAGCTCCTCTCTGCAGCGGGTCATCCCATCATCTCTCTGTCCTCTGCCCTCTGCCCTCTGCCCTGCTCTGGCTGAGCTGCCAGCTTTTATGGATCTCAGAGGGGAGGAAGCGCTAGCCGATTGTTCCATGAGCAAACATGGGCAGGCCTGGAAGAGGCACCACAGGTCCCCACTCTGATCCGTGGGACTGGACGCCCTACCCCCAGCCTTCAGGCCCTCCCTGGCCTGAAGGTGGGGCCTTACGGGGGACCCAACCCCTTCTGCCCAGGAATCTGTCTGCCTCCCACTGCCATTCATGGTCCCGGGACTTGGCCCCAACCTTGCTCAGAGACTGGAGCAGGCCCAGAGCTGAGAGAGGCCAGGCAGCAGGAGCAGACACCCCGGAGCCTGGGGGACAGGGGTCTTCCCAGTCCCCTGAGGCTGCAGGCTGCAGAGATGCGCGAGTCCTGCACCTGGGAGGGCAGTGGCAGCTGCACCCAGGAAGCTCCCGCCCCCCGCCAACTTGGAAGGAGTGGGGCTCGTGCTTGTCCCCAGCTCCTGCCTGCTCCTTGGAGCGGGAGGCCCAGGTCTGCAGCCGTAGGTCAGGCAGCTACAGCTGCACCCGGGAGGGCAGATCCTGCCTGCTCCCGCCCTCCGACCCCCAAGAGCACAGGGAGGCTCAGTAGAGCAGGAGGCCTGGGCCTGCAACCATGGTTTGGAAGGATGCAGCGACACCCGGGGAGCTTCCGCCTCTACTCAGAAGGGGCGGGGCTCCCGCCAGCTCTATGGAGTGTACAGCGCCAGCCACACCTCCCCGCTGCAGCCCGCATGATGGCAGCAGCCGCTGCCATAAGAACTGGGTTTGAAATGATATAAACCAGGTGGTTACAGAGCAAAGAGATGGAAAGAACCTAAGTTCTTGACCCAAGTGAGCCTCTGAACCAATCAATCAACATGGAGCCTATCTCTGGACTTTGTGTAAATGCAAGCTGGTCAGTTTTTTATTGTTTAAGTCAAATTGTTTTGTTTTGTTGGTTTGTTTGAGAGCATCCTAATGAAAACATATTTCACCAGAACAGTAAGAAAAATTCTCAATAAATAAATTCCACAATATCTAGACTAGATCTGGAATACCCTTCTGTTGAGTTTCATGAATATTTTTGTTATAGAAGCATAAACATATTCCAGAGCATATATATTTGTAAAGGTGGTTGGATTTTACAATCTCTCACATTAGGGATGGTGGAAAATGACATGAATAGTATTATACATTAGTCTAGGCTAAGAAATTAGATTAGCATTAAGCAAAATAAGCACATAGCACATGCATAGGGCACCCAGGTAAGGGGCCCACCACAGAGTTTATCATGCTACACTTGATTTCAGTAGCAGTTTTCGTGGTTGTCGTTATCCGCTTTATTCTATTTCAATCTGTGTTGTTTAAAAAGCTTTTTCTTAGTCCGGGCAAGGTGGCTCATGCCTGTAATCCCAGCACTTTGGGAGGCCAAGGTGGGTGGCTCAGTAGGTCAGGAGTTCCAGACCAGCCTGGCCAACATGGTGAAACCTCGTCTCTACCAAAAATACAAAAATTAGCCGGGCGTAGTGGCGCCCACCTGTAATCCCAGCTACGCCGGAGGTTGAGGCAGGAGAGTTGCTTGAACCGGGGAGACAGAGGTTGTAGTGAGCCGAGATCATGCCACTGCACTCCAGCCTGGGTGACAGAGCAAGATTCTGTCTCAGAAAAAAAAAAAGCTTTTCTTTGGCATGGTGAATGACTAAAGTATGATGATGTCATCAGATATCACGTTTGTTTTTGTCTTTGGGCATGACAGTTTTGCTTCCTTTGAAGTAAATATAGCTGGCGTTATATGGCTAACATTTTGACTTACCCATTGATTTCTGTAAGTGACCCCCGAGCTCTTTATTTTAAGCAATGGAAGGGCATAAGGACACCCTTCGGGGGTTGTGTTTGAGTCATCAGTTGGCCTTAATGGGCCCTGCAGATACATTTTTGACTGTTAGAGGATTGTATGAAGGCAGGGAAGCAAAATATTTTTCATGATATCTTCATTGTTCTTCATCTCTTATTAGGACCTGACAGATAAAAATTATGGGAATGTTATAAGCTTGTTATACTCTAGAATTTTCTCTACTTGTGAGAATGAATATAATAATCTTACACAATGCTTCCACAAAGGTCAGCGTTTAATTTAACTGAAGTTAGTGTTTGGACACTAGAAAAAACTATTTGTATATGCTGATAAAATTAAAAAGACCTAAAAATGTGAATAACCATCATAATACAATTAGAAACCTCTTGCAGACTTTTTCAAATTGTAATAAAGCCAGGTCTAGATCAGGTTTTAGAAATTCATTATATCCTGATGCTTAATCTAGAAACTGACCCTGTAATTCTGAAGCTATATGTCAATTGGTTGGCTTTTTAAATCTATGTATGTATCGTCTATCTATCTTCTCTATTGATTGTAGATCTTAAACTCCAAATTTAGCCTTTTTCATGGTTTTAGGTACATTGAGTTTTCTATTTTCCCTTGAGTCAATTTTAGTAAATCACATTTGTATTTTCAGGAAATTGCCTAAGTTTTCAAATTTGATGGCAGAAGGTTGTACAAATCATTCTTTTATTTTTTATTTATTTTTTTGAGACAGGGTCCGGTTCTGCTGCCCAGGCTGGAGCACAGTAGCGCAATCTCAGCTCACAACAACCTCCACCTCCCAGGTTCAAACAATCCTCTCGCCTCAGCCTCTGGAGTAGCTGGGACCACAGGGGTACACCACCACGCCCGACTAATTTGTGTATTTTTTGTAGAGATGGTTTTCACCATGTTGGCCAGGTTGGTCTCAAACTCTTGATCTCAAGTGATCCGCCCACCTCAGCCTCCCAAAGTGCTGGGATTATAGGGGTGTGCCATCATGCTGGGCCTTTTCTTATATTTTAAAAATTTCTGCTTAAGTTTGACACTTAGCGTATATCAATAACCATTATAATTATTACCATGCATTTTTCCTTTGCTATTATATTTTTACTTTTCCCACTAAGTACAATTTTAAATACATTTCACAAATTTGATAAGTATTTTTCAACATCATGATTTCTCTTACGATGATAGTTTCTTTGCCCCATGAATTATTTAAAGAGTGAAGGCAGCTGTAGTATCACAACTTCACAATTAAGAGCACAGGTTTAATAACAGGTTGCCTGGGCTCAATCCCGTCTTTGACACTTGCTGGCAGTGTAACTTTGTATAAATTACTTAAACTCTCTGTTTCTCAGTTTCTCATTTGTAAAGTGAGAATTATAATTGTACCCCTGTCATTGGGTTGTTGTGAAGATTAAGCAATTAATAAACATAAAACCCTTAATAAATATAAACATAATACCTAGTACATAATAAGCATTCAGTAAAGCTTAGCTATTGTTGTGCTTTTACATTTGCAAACATAAGAAGTTTTGTAGGATTTTTAGCTTTTTAAACATTATTGGTTTTTGATATAATTGCCTTGTGGTCAGAGAATGTGCTTTGTGTGATAGAGGTTCTTTAAAATTTTTGGATAATTGCTTTTGCCTGGGTAAATGGTCAACTTACATAATGTTCCACATGTACTTAAAAATAATGTACACAGATTTTCACTTAGTAAACAACCTCAAGTAAATGATATTGTTCAAATTTTCTCTTCCTTTCTGATTTTTTGTTGGTTAAATTTTCTAATTACTGAGAGGTATATTAAAATCTCAGATATGATAATAGACTTGTAATTTTTCTCAAATTCTGTCCATTTTTGCTTTCTATATTTTGAGGTTATGCTGTCAAGTGCATTCAAGTACAGAATATTTGTATCTTTTTGGCGAAATGAAAAGTTTATCATAATGTAGTAATAACTTTATCTCTAATCAAATGCCTGTCCTTTAAAGCCAACCTGTTGGAATCGATTATAACTTTAACACCTTTGTTTTGGTTAGCATTTGCCTAGTATAGTTTTTCCCTGATTTTTATTTTAATCTCTGCCTGTTCTTATGTTTCAGATTATCTCTTAAAAGTGGCATCAAGTTGGACTTAAAAAAATGTAATCAAACTTTGTCTTTTAATTAGTAAGTTTCATTCATCCATATGTATTATGACTAAAGATTTCTGACTGATATACACAATATATTTTGCTTTCTATTGATTCCTTTTCTATACATCTTTGTTTTTCTTTTTTCTTTTGGAATTACTTTGATTTTACTCACTTGTTTTTCCCATTATTCATTTGAAAGTTATATACTCCATTTCTACTATTTAGTGGTTTCCATACATTTTTAGAATCCATATTCAATATAACAATGTTTAAAGCTAATCAATATCTCTACATTCCCCAACAATACCAGCAGCCTACAGTGCTTTAAGTTAGATTCCCCTCCCCTACTGTGTTACTTGTCATTTAGTCCAGAAGTTTAGTCTTTTCTCTTTCTAATTCTCATATTCAGCGTTATCATTATTTTAAGCAAGGAACTTTTTATATTCATCTACATGTTTACTATTTTCTTTGCTTACCATTATTTCTTGCACCTCAGACCTTTATTTTGGAAAAAGTTGTCCTTTTGCTTAAAATATAACCTTTGGAAGTTCATTCTATAAAGCTCTGTTGGTGGTAAATTCTCTGGTTTTGTTTGTCTAAAATTGTCTTACTGATGGCAGCAGCTGCTAGTCATCACGCTGGCTGCAGCAGGGAGATGTGGCTGGAGCCCTGCCCCTTCTGAGTTAAGGTAGGAGCTCCTCAGGGGCCGCTGCAGCCGCCCAAAGAGGGGCTGCAGACCCTGGCCTCCGGTTCCATGGAGCAGGCAGAAGCCCCATCCTCCTGGACAGAGCTGCAGCTGCCCAAACTGCAGCTGTCTATCTGAGCCTCCCTGTGCTCTTGGAGGGGCTGGGAGCAGGCAGGATCTCTGCCCTCCTGGGTGCAGCTGCAGCTGCCCGACCCCCTGCTGCAGGCCTGGGTCTCCCGCTCCGCAAAGCGAGCAGGCGAGAGTCGGGAGCAAGTGGGAGCCCCACCTCTTCTGAGTTGGCGGGGCAGGAGCTCCCCAGTGCAGCTTCAGGGGGGTCCTCCCAGGTGCAGGACTCAGGCATCTCCAGCTTGCACCCTCGAGGGCACAGGAAGGTGCCCCCCACCCAACCACTGCAGGCTCAAGTTTGCCTGCTCACGCTGCCTGGCCTCTCTCTCCACTCCCTGCCCTGCTCCAATCTGGAAGCAGGGTTAAGGCTGAGCCCCGGGGCCATGAGTGGCAGTGGCAGGCAGACAGATTCTTGGGGGGAAGGGGGCGGGTCTTCAGTAAGGCCCCACCTTCAGGCCAGGGCTGCCAGTCTTGCACGGACTGGAGTGGGGACTTGTGGTGCCTTTTCCAGGCCACCTATGGACCAATCTACAGGCACTTCCTCCCGGCTGAAGTACATAAAAGCCCTGGGCCCTGCCAGAGCAGGGGAGAGGATGGCCAGAGCAGAGGGCAGAGGACAGAGAAACAACCAGACCACCAGCTGCAGAGAGGAGCTATCCTCTCCTCTCTGCGAGAGCTTCAGAGACCTGCAGAGAGGTGTGAACTACCTGCCTGCAGATTCTCTCTCTCCAGGGCCTCCTATTTCTCCTCTCCACGGCCACCCCCCCCCACTCTCCTCTCTCCCCTTTCCAGGGCCTTCTCTCTGCTAAGAGTAGCCGACCACAGGGGGACCAGTGGTCAGAGCGGAGTTACCCTCTCCAGGGCTTCCTCTCTGCTGTAGAGCTGAACACTGAACCACTGGACCTGACAACCTGCCTACAGAGAGGAGCTACCCACTGCGGGTCTCTTCTGAGCTGTTCTAACAGAAATAAAGCTCCTGTTGATGTTCTTCACCCCTCACTTGCCTGCATACCTCGTTCTTCCTGGATGCAGAACAAGAACTGTAAAGGCGCCACTGGCCACAAGTTTCTGGGAAGAAATTCAAAACCCAAAGATCCTGTAATATTATTCACCCCTCATTACTGAAATACATTTTTCCTTGGGGCATAACAACATTTACTTTTGGCTCAGCATTGTAATTGTTTTCCACTATTTTCTGGCTTCTATTTTTGCTGGTAAGAGCCTGTTGGCAATTACTAGTCCTCTGTAGATAATCTGTCTTTGCTCTCTGTCTGCTCTTAAGATAATCTCATTATCTTTATTATGCAGTTTCATTACTATTGTGTATCTTTTTACTCATGATTTCTTTTCCTGTTTCTGAGGATTTGTGCCTTCCATCAATTTTGCAAAATTCTCAACCATCATGTATTTATTTCTTCTACCTTGTTCTCATCCTGTCCTGCATGTCTATCTCTCACGCTCTTTCTGTTGGGGTGATCAGACCCAACACCAGGTCGCGGGGGTGACAAAGTCCGGCAGAGTCATAGGATTGAGAAAAAGCCAGTTTGAGAGAGAGGAGTGGGAGTAGGGAGCCATCATGATCGTGGGGGCTGCGAAGGCCCTGAGCTCTGGGAGCCCACGCTATTTATTTGTAATCCAACAAAGAAACAGGTGGTGAGAATGTGGAGGTCAAAACGGCAGGTGCATCATCTACAGCTATGACAGTTTAGCATTTATATGGAACATGTTCTGCTACTTGAGATAATGGGAATACAATGGATCTAGGAGCCTGGGAAGGCTAGAAGCAAGGAGCCAGCAAGTCTAGACACATTCCAGAGGACATTATGTCAGTCACGCAAGCCCCATCTCAGCTTTCTTCCCAACCCTCAGCTTTTTTCCCAACATGCCCCCCTTCTCTTTTTTGTAAAAGAAGGTATCATTATTACTACCATTATTACTAGCCATCATTATTAGAGTCACTCTGGTTTGAATGCTTCCCACATATCTCCCCTTTCCCTTTTACAAGAGGGTCCTTAATCCTAGGGGTTGCAAAATGATGAAGGTCCATCTTCTGTAACTTCTTTATACTGAATAGGGGCAATGATACTCCTGCCTAACCATTAGGGTCTCTTGTATTCAAGGTAGAGAGGAGCTGAGTCAGAAAGCATTGGTCCATTAAGCATCATGACTCTGGTCAGCCCTTGTTGCATCTTCGCATTCAGATTCAACTGGCTCATGGCTCATACTGGGGGAACTCAGTGCATGGTTGGGATCCATGGGTCCCTCCAGTCTCCCATTCCATGGTCGTACACATCTTAAGGCATCCACATGGTTCATTCATCTCCCGAAAAAACACAAGCATACCCTCACCCCCCACGTTAGTAAATCTACTGAAACAGAAGCAAAAACTTCTGTGGCTGTAGCCGATACCATGCCGTTGCTGAAGCATTTGTTAACTCAGTTTCTGCCTCTTTGATTAATTACTGCGAGGTAAAACTTTCGACTGATAATGGGAAACAGGTCTTTTCTGATTAACAGAAGGCACAGAGAAAGCAAATCAAGGCTTTTCAAACCTTCAATTCGCATTGTACAGGTGGGTCCACTAGATGTTTTGGCTCATGATAGATCTTCAGATGTTTGGTGGGCACCCACACAGGCACCTGATTGTCACCTGGAGAGACACAAGCAAATCCTCTTCCCCATATAATTATCTTTCCTTTTTCCCAGCTCTTTGTATGTGACCATATCTTTTTCTAAGGCCTGCAGCATTAAGATGAGTTAAAGAATGGAATGCTTGTGCATCAGCAAAGACTGCAGACACCAGTGCATCTGCCCTTTGATTAGTTAAAGGACCAAAAGGTCCTGTTGGAGAGGAAAGAAAGAGCATTTTTATCCTTGCCTCCCTCCCCTCTATTCCCTTTTTATTTGCCCTTTGAGCCATAGCTAATTTCATAATTCAGAATGTTCTTGTCTGTCCCTGCAAATCTCTGCTAGTCTTTGCTAGTCTCTACATTTGTACCTCTTTAGGGCACTGATCAGTACCTCTACTAGGGCACTGATCTTATATTGCTAGTCTTCATCTATCTCTCTACTTATCTCTATCTCTCTACTTATCTCTATCTATCTCTGTCTCTATTTGTCTCTACTTTCTTGTCTCCACTTACTTTCTTGTCTCTACTTATCTCTGCTTACTTACTTATCTCTACTTACTGACTTATCTCTGCATCTTTCTTGGAAACCTTTTTTATGACCCTGGGTAGAGCTCCAAAATCCACCCTTTATGCTTCAGCAAGAGACAAAACAGGGACCCCAGACCTGGCACCAGATTGAAGGGAACAGGAAGTGCTCTCCCCTCCCCAAAGCAGGGAAACCAGAGTTTGGCCCTTGCAGATTTCCACTCCACATCAGCATCATCCTCAATTCCCTGGAATGAATTGTTGATCATGGCAGTTAACATACTTAGCAAAACAATGACCATTGTAACATTATAGACTCCATGAATAACATAACCAATGTTTTCAATGAATTTGTGGTTATAGTTGATGACCACTGATTTCACTTCAGAAAGTCCAAATATAGCCTAGAGCAGTGACTTAAAACTCTGTTTTGAAGGCTTCACTTTGTTTTGCACCAATGTAGTGGGAGTAGAGGTTGAACATTCCCATCATAAAGGCCGCAAACACCACAAGGAACACATTCAGCCCATATCATGCCTGTGTGCTTATTAAATCTGTTTTTCTCTAGCAGAGGCAGGTTAAACATGGAACTGAAGCTTCAAGATGACTTTACTTGCCCTATGCAAAGCAGCCCATGATTTATTTTTTCCGGGGACTACTGCCAACGAGGCCTGTGTGTCAATCTGTAAGCATCCAACAGCAGGTCTACTGTACAAATAGGTCTTTTGTCAGACACTTGATTAACCCAAAATACAGCCTTTCCTGTTGGATTAGTACTACCAAAGCCTCCTGTTCTTTTCACTGTGCTGCTTCCCAGCTTTATGTCAACAACTGAGCAATTTTTTTTTCCTGGGGAAGCAGACCACAGAGTTGAGGAACTAATAACGAATTGAATTTCTCTGGTATAATCAGAACCAATCATTTCCATATGCACAGTGCCACCTCTAGATCTTTCAAGTAATAGACCGACGGTTCCTGAGGGCAAGGGTCCCCCAACTCCCGTGGGGACCCTCTCCAGTGGCTCCCAGGAAGCAGGGAAATGAGAACTGTGCTGCAAAGGTCCACGGCAGCACTGCCCGCCACGGTGGGAGACAATTGTTGCCGTCTGTAAGGGCACTGGCTGTGCCGGATATGCCTCAGTTTATTGAGGTGCTCTCTGAATAAACAAGCCTCAGATTCCACTGGGTCTTAGTACTACCAATTGCTCCAGGTTTTAATGTTGCAACTACAGGAGCGGTAAGTTTTGTAGCTAATTCATTTTCTCGCCCATTAAGGGGAGAGAGAGGAGGTGGCCATTCACTTAATTCAGCAGGTGGAGCTGAGGGGCTAGTAAAACATACCTTTTTCAGTTTCCCTTTTTTCTTTGATTTCCTCCGGTTTCTGTTCCTCACATTCAGAATCTGAAGTTAGTTTTTTACACTCGCCCTCCTCTTCCTCATCTGAATCTGCCTCATGATCTGTTTGAAATGGCTCAAGAGCTGCTTTTATTAGTGCCCACATTGACCAAACTGAGACTGGAATAATTGCTCCATCTTTATATGGTTTTTTAAAAATCTCTGCCAATTCTCTCCCATTCATCCAACTCCATAGTCCCTTGTTCCGGGAACCATGGGCAAAACTGCTTTACTGCACTGAAGAGTAATAAATTCTGAGCACTAACTTTCACTCCCCCTCTTCATAATAAATGCCTTAAGAAATTTAAATAAGCAGAATGTCTGCTTTCACTTTGTCCCATTGCTACCCTGGTTCTTCCCAGCGCTCAGCTTTCCCGCTGAGCTGCTTTTAGACATCCTCAGGTATCCTCTGATGATGCGTCCTCTGCTTTCACACGCTCTAGCGTTCCTTCACCGGGGTCTTTGTCACCCCACATTGAGCAGCCAGGAATGTTGGGGTGATCAGACCCAACACCAGGTCATGGGGGTGACAAAGCCCGGCGGAGTCAAAGGATTGAGAAAAGCCAGTTTGAGACAGAGAAGTGGGAGTAAGAAGCCATCACGATCGTGGAGGCTGCGAAGGCCCTGAGCCCTGGGAGCCCACGCTATTTATTTGTAATCCAACAAAGAAACAGGTGGTGAGAATGTGGAGGTCAAAAGGGCAGGCACATGATCTACAGCTGTGACGGTTTAGCATTTATATGGAACATGTTCTGCTACTTGAGATAATGGGAATACAATGGATCTAGGAGCCTACGAGGGCTAGAAGCAAGGAGCCAGCAAGTCTAGACACATTCCAGAGGACATTATGTCAGCCACGCAAGACCCACCTCAGCTTTCTTCCCAACGCTCAGCTTTTCTTCCTAACACTTTCTCTTTTATTAGAGACAAGATCTCACTCACTCTGTTCCCCAGGCTGGAGGGTAGTGATATGATCATGGCTCATTGCAGTCTCGAACTCCTGGGCTCAAGTGATTCTCCCACCTTAGCCTCCTGGGTAGCTGGGACTACTGGTGAGAGCCACCTACATGTCTCTTAACCATGAATTATGTTCACAAAAATCCAAACTTCAGAGTCATTTTGTATAGACCTGTGGTTACAAATTCTCAAAGGCGACTTTCTTTTTCTACTAATAACCCAGCCCAAACCAGAAAAATTTACTTCTGGTTTCCTTTGCTCTGATGTGAGTTTTTTTAGTTGGTCCATTGTCATCATGGGTATTGCTCTCCAAGGATCCTCCCTTGCTCTGGCAAGTTCATCTTCTGTCTCCCAGTAGCCATTAAAATAATCACTTTTAGGTTGCCAACATTGCTAAATGCATGGAGGGCAGTGAAGGTTTTATTGTCAGCTTTCTATTCTGATTTCCAGCTCCCTTTTAGTTTTGAATGATGAGAATTTCTTTGACCTTCTATGAGGTCATTTATACTTTTATCAATATGATTATCACATTTTATCTTGTATTTCCAGATGTTTGCACTGGAAGGAATGTTTTGGCTATCTAGTCCACCATGTTCCTGGATATGTAAGTCCCCAAGGTGGTTTTCATTCCATCCCACAGTTGTTGGCATTTCCTAACAATATCTCCTCAAGGGCTCCATGAAAAACAGTTACATCTGCCATGTATTCCTCACTAACAACCCCCTCCCCAATTTTCTTTTTAATTACTGTAGTCCTGCTTAACTCTCACTACACAAAAGAATCTTTATTCACCTCTCATCATCCTGCTACTTCAGACAACACTTTAAAGGCACTGGTCCCACAGTTCTAGCTCATAAGTAGAATAAATGGAAAAAGAAAAAATATGTGTGTGTGTGTGTGTGTGTGCAGTGTGTATCTATCTATATTCATTTCCTAACTACCAATACTTTGCATTTCCAAAATTGCACCTACTACCTCCATGCCCAGTTCTTGTATTTTACAAAAGCCTATTTGTGGTGAGCCTTCCTGGCTCTGGCGATAGCTTTGTCCTTTCCCATGGCACTGTGACAAAAACTGCAGCTACCTCTGCAATTTTGAAGTCCTCAGAATATCCACCCCTACTCTAGGAAATAGAACTCTGATTTCTCTGTTTGTGATATTAGGCAACTCTTTTCTGGCATCCAAATCAATCAGTTTTCACAAGAATCTGATGATGTTTGTGATCACAGTCAGAGTCTGTGGAGCCCTACCTGTAGATTCCAGCTACCACTAAGATTTCAGATCAGCTGCCACTCCCCTGACTCAGTGAACTCACTGCAGCTTCAGCATGGATTGCGATCTCCATTCCGGGCCAGGCCACCACATACAGTTTGCAGGTTGTGCATTGAACAATTTTAAGAAACACCTGTCAATTGAGAAAAATGACAAGATAAGTCTCAATCATTTTAGGAGGTTTATTTGCCAAAGATATAAGCGTGTGCGCCCGGGAGACAGGACTATGCCTTTCTCTGAAGTTGATTTTAAGGGCTCCAAATTTAAAGGGGAAAGAGCGGAATATTGAGAAGTACACAATTTCCATGTAAGAGGAAGGTAGGGAAAAATAGTCATTCATCCCTTTGTCAGGCTCAGTGAATCTACATTTTTTTACATAAGATGACATAGACAAATGAGGCAGAGGAAAACTGTAGGGAATCTGCATTTTACATAAGATAATATAGACAAAATGGGGCAGGGGAACATCAGATATGCATATGTGTCTGGTGGGCTGGGGGTGACTCCACCTATAAAGATAAGCTATCATTTTACATTGCCATGGTGAAATTTTAACAGAAATACATTAAAAGATCTTGCAGCTCACTAGGAATTTCCTTGAGGGCAAATAGGGGGAGGCAAGTAGCTTTACATCTTGTAGCCATCTTATTTAGGAACCAAAAGGGGGAGGCGGGTTTGTGTGACCCAGTTCCCAGTTTGACTTTTCCCTTTGGCTTAATGAGTTGGGGGCCTCAAGATTTAATTTCCTTTCACACACCATTCATACTGTATTTATCATAGAGAAACAATAAATACGTATCATAGAAATGGTATGATAAATACGTATCATAGATAAATGATAAATATCATATTCTGGACAAAAAGCATTCAAGTGTCTTCATGGGAATTTTCTACTTCACACAGAGACACCAGGTGGGCTAGAAGCAGTTGCGCACACAGCTCTGTATTCCCATGTGCTCATTTCTAGACACGTTGGTGCTTGGTCCATAGGAAGCATCAACGTGTTAAGCATTTGGGTCTAGGAAGCTGCAGGAAACAAAATACTCCTTTATTATCGCAGGCAAGCCTGTGATATAAATTAGAATGTAGGGCTGTGTTGGAGAATTCAGCAAAAAACAGGAGGCCTTTGTGAGACCTGCTCTTTTCTTATTCTTTGTCAGTTCTTCGGAGCAGACCATTCAGTTTTAGGCAGAGAAATTAGATTCGAGCATGTATGCACAGAAACACATCTTTTAATAAGGCGCCCTCTTCCACTGGCCAAGCATGCACCAATGAATCTTCCAAGCTATCAACAATGAGATTAAATACTAGTGTAGGTCCAGTGTAATGAGGGGGTATAGAAGTGTGTCTTCCCCCAGGAACAAAGTGGAAATGTAAAGAGAGGGAACTGTATACTCCCATTCCCTCATTTCTCAGTTACTGTTTTGATTACATTGCTTTGAGAGTTAATAATACAATAAAGAAACAAAATGTTATAAGAAGTTATTACTTGAAAGAAATAAAACAGTATTGTTATTTGTAGGTAATAAAATTCAGGAAAATCCCAGAAGGGTATATATATATATATATAATAATCATACATTTATTTAAAGACGAAATATATAAATAGCATTTAAAAAGATATAAACAGATTCAAATAGATGTTAGAAAACAGTGGAGTTTGGTTGAAATTTCCCTCCCATCCCCCCTTCTTTCTTCCTCCCTCTCTCCCTTTACTTCCTTTCTTTGTTTTCTTTCTTTCTTTCCTTTTAAAACTATACTTCAAAAATTCATTATCTGAGATTAAAATTTTGTAACAAGAAGGCATTATTTGTAGTCACAAAAACTGAGAAATCAGCTTAAAATTAATAGTAACAATAAAGACTCTAATAAAGTAAAGATATATATTATGAATTAGGTCGGGGTCTGCATGACTACAGAAGATAAATTATGAAATTATATTGGTATACAGAAAAGAATATTTCAGAAATCCCTTCTATACTGGTAAAGAAGTAAAATAGTTTCTCTAATGGATGGATTGCATTAATCAACATCAATAAAAATTCCCACCTAATTATTTTATAGAATCCATAAAATAATTCTGAAATTAATTTTGAATAAATTGGTAGGCAATAACAATAAATAATCTTTAAAAAAGAAGAAGAACAGAGTAAGGAAAAAGAGCTATTCCTTTCCCATGTTAGAATGCATTTTAAATGTGGTGCTGACATAAAAACAGAAATTTCAAATATTATGATGGAGTGGAAAGCTATGAGTATATGAAGTTAAACATAAAAATTTTATAATGAGATAAGAATCATAAGTGAGATATATATGTGTGTGTATGTATATGTATGTATATTTGTGTATGTATGTGTGTGTATATGTGTGCATATATATGTGTATATATGTATGTGTATTCCATATATATATGCACATATTGTATACACTTTGTAACCTCTTCAATAAGCAGTACATGAGCAGTTCAGTCACACAAAATGAAAATCAATAGCCATTTTAAAATCTAATATTGTTAGTCATAATAACAAATCATAGCAAGATCTCATTTATATCTACTAAACCCAAAAGAAAAAAAAACAAGCATAATATTTAATTCAGGTATGTCTTCAAGATAACTGGCAAGTTCTTAACATTTTTTGACATTAGTCATTAATTTATTTTGGATTCCTCTTTGACAACATGCATTAAAATCCATAGAATATTTATATCCTTTGTTCTAGTAAAGCATATCTTAAGGATTTATCTTAAAATAATTCAAAAGAGAGAACTATATTCATGATAATGTTTACTGCAGCATTAATTATAAAAATGGAAAATTGGAATAAACTTAAAATGTTCAACAATAGAGGCAATGGGTAGGGAAAGTCTCATTTTAAGACTGGGTTAAACATTCTGTGCTTCTTTCTTTTGTTTTTTGGAGTGCAGTGACATAATCATGGCTTACTGCTGCATCAAACTCCTCGGCTTCCCAGGTAGCTGGGACTACAGGCATGGACCAGCACGCCAGGCTAATTTTTTAAACATTTTGTTAGAAACGGGGTCTCACTATGTTGCCCAGGTTGATCTCAAACGCCTGGGCTCAAGTGACCCTCCCACCTTGTTTGTTACTATTTATCATGTAATTGCCGTGAAGCAGGTATTTTATATACGATCTCTAATTCTCACACTCATTCTGCAAGTTATGTATTTTTCATTCTCAACTTAAAGTTTTGAGATCTGGTGCTCTAACAAGACTAAATAGCTTACTCAAGGCTAGTAAGTGGTGGAGCTGGACCTTGAACCCCTGCATGACAAGGCCTGCTTCCCTTGGCCTGGTCAAAGGGCAAAAGCCCTGCTTACAGTTCCTACTGAAGGAACAGCCTTTGGCAGGCACATTCTGTCCATGTGATTTCTGTGACCTTGTCGAAATTGCCCTTCCTGCCAGATACCACCAGGCCTGGAGTCTGACCCAAGGGCAGCCAATCCAAGGTCAGGCTAGTAGCTCATGATAGGGCTGTCATGAAAAGTTCTGTTAGATAGAGAAGAAAGGAATTATCTAAACTATCTAATTCCCTCTCTTACTAATTTAGCTTTGGAAATACAGAGCAAATCAGGCAGTTGTCAGGAGCTGAAGGTAGGAGAATGTGAGACAAGTATAGAAAGCATTTAAGAATGCATATGTTAACTAGATGAGACAGAGCTAAATTGCTATTGAGAAATCGATGCTCTTTTGTTGGAAAAAAAAAGAACTAAACTGCTAGATCACCAGTGGCAGAAAAACCAGGCAAGAGAAGGGATGGGTGGGAGGATGAACACACGTTCAAATCAGGCAGCAAAGAATAGTAAAAATATGAAGTAAAGGGAAGTAATTGCAGACCATACTCAATTCTGCAAACATTGCCTATCCTATAATATCAATATCCTTCATGATTGATACAGTTTTGACTTTTGTTCCCTCCAAACCTCACGTTGAAATATGACCTCCAATGTTGGAGTTGGGGTTTAAGGGGAGGTATTGGATCATGGGGACAGATCCTTTATGAATGGCTTAGCATCATCCTCTTGGTAATGAGTGAGTGCTTGCTCCGAGTTCCCACACATGCGATCTGGTTGTTTGAAAGTGTGTGGCATCTCTCCGTGCTCTCTCTCTCTTGCTCTCAGCTCTTGCCATGTGATGCAGCTGCTCCTGCTTCACCTTTCACTGTGACTGGAAGCTTCCTGATGCCCTCACCAGGAGCAGACCCTGGTACCTTGCTTCTTGTATGGCCGGCAGAACCATAAGCCAATTAAATCCCCCTTCTTTATAAATTACCCAGCCTCAGGTATTTATTTAGAGTGATGCAAAAACAGCCTAACATGGTAATCTAGTTACTTCTAGAGATTCATCTCCTGTATATCCCTACTTGACCTCTTAATTCCAGCTACCCAAACAGCTTGCGTGGAAAGTACAAGTGCACTGCTCCAGGTATCAATTTATTGTCTCTCAGCTCCAGATTCACCCTTTTGCCTGAACTAGTAAGTACACCATGCTATCCCTCCCTAGAGGGCATTTTCATTTACCTAGCCAATTCCCTTGTGCCCTCCAAGACTTGGCGCAAGAGAAGCTTTCTCTAAGGAGATTCCCATGGTCTCCACCAGACTGAATCCACCTGAGCACAACTCCATTGAGACTCTCTTGACTATTACAGCATTATATCAAGGGAGTTTCGTCTGAGAGTTCTAAGTAATGAGCAGATATGAATTAAGCAGAAACCAGAAGAGAGGCTCAAACGGCAACTGTAGCAAGAACTGACTCAGGAGCCAACACAGCACCAACCCCTCAACATGCCAGAGGAAAGTGCCCCCTCAAGAGAGGAAGGTAGATGCTTGAGTTACAATCATTCACAAATCCCTATTTACTTCCTGAGTTTAAGTAGATATATTTTAAAATACAGCTTAAGATATATACAGATATATTATTTAAAGTGTGAAATAAATAGACTTTTTATCCATTTGTAACTCAGGTAAAACTAATCTAGTTCTAAGTTAATGAGAATGGCACACTGTAATAGCAATTTGTGTTATAAATGGTTCTTGAGGCAACCATCTGTACTACACAAATAAATTTGCCCCTGAAACTGCAAGGCGACACTCTCCCTGAGTCCTTCAGAGAATCCACATGCAAATTTGCCTGGCTGACTGCCTTTGCTTTATCCATTTGGCTCACCAGTTTGTGGGCAAATTTATATATAAAATTGCAAAAGCTGGCCTGGGACTCTAGAGTGAGGAAAAAAATAATAAAAATAACAGTAATTTGTATTTATGTAGGTAGAATACTTGTACTAAATGATCAGATAATTTCAAAATATTATCTCATTCATTTCCACCATAATATCAGAAGCCTGGGAAGTATAAACAAGTATTTTAAAAGCATGATTTTGTAAGAAGTATTCCCAGCAGTCTATATTAGTGTAAATCAGATATGGGTGCTGTGATTTGTATGTTCCCAGGGAAATGTTCTTTCTACTCAGAAACTTGCTTTTTTTTAACCAACTGATTATTTCAGATCACGTCAATTTTTATTTCTTCATCTGCTATGTCTAAGAGCTACTAAACAATGAACCTGAAACTAGAAATAAATAAAATCATAAGCCACAAACTTTATAACACAAGGAACATACAGCTTAGTTATTCTTCACAGTAACTTTGCACCACTTCTAAAAATAAGACACATTTTTTTCATGCTTTTAAAAATGTCATTACAGATTTAATAAGGCTAATTGTAAAAAGATTGAAAATGTAGAAAACTAAAACAAGAAAAGTGAAGTTATCTGCAATCTTAATACTCAAGAATAACTACTGTTAATAGTTTGGTACATCTTTCAGCCTTTTTTAAATGCTCCTATTAATATATAAACTTTATGTAATTCATACAGATCTTGTTTTTCAAATGCTACATAATTTGAATTTTCTGCAATGACTATTCTTTATAAAATTCATTTTAATGACTGCATACTTATATATTACATGAAACCATATACTTTGCCTTACTTTACTTCTTGCCTGTTTCCTCCTTCACAGTCCAGATTCCAGCTATACTCCATTAATTTCCATGTATCATGTTCTTCCTCACCCATCGATCTTGCACTTGCTGGCCATTCTAAGGCATTTTACATCTTTCCCCTCTCCATCCCTTCTGTGTCCCCGCTTCTCCTCTTACTCGTTTTTTTCTAATTAATACCTGCTGGTCTTTGATGAAAGGATAGTGTGTAAGATTTTAAAAAGGAAAGGAAGCTTAGAATTAAGTCTTGGGTACCTCAATTATTAGAAGAATGTAGAAAAAAAGACACTGAGAAATGGCTGAAGAAGAAAATCAGGAGAGTATGGCATCGTGGAAAGCAAGGAAGGGGAAAAAAGGTGTCAAAATTTAAAGACCAATGGAACAGAATACAGTCCAGAAATAGACCCAAGCATTTCTCATCAGTTGATTTTTAACATGGGAGACAAGATAATTAAATAAGAAAAGGATAGTCCTTTCAACAAGGGGTGCTGGAATAACTAGATATTTATACTGAGAAGAACTCCAGCCCTTACATCATACACAAAAATCAACTCAAATTAAATCATAGACCAAAATATAAGTGTGTAAACTACACAACTTCTAGAAAAAAAAAAACATAGAATAAAACCATTGAAAGTTTGGAGTAGGTAAGAACTTTTGGATAAGACACACAAGTATGAACTGTAAGGGAAAAATTTCATAAAGTGAACTTAAAATTAAGACCTTCTTGAACAACATCATTAAAAAATGAAAAGGAAAGTCATAAAGCAGGACTAAAAAAACTTACAACACATGTATCTGACAAAGGATTTATCTAGAATGTACAGAAAGCTCTTGCATCTCAATAATAAGACAAAAACCCATTAAAAAAACCAAAAGATTTGAACAAACAATTCACAAAAGAATATACACCAGCAGCCAGTGAGCACAAGAAAAGATGTTCAACATAATTAGTTGATATAGTTTAGATGTTATCTCCTCTAAATCTCATGTTGAAATATAATCCCCAGTGTTGGAGGTGGGGCCTGGTGGGAGGCATTTGGGTCATGGGAGAAGATCTCTCATGGCTTGGTGCTGTTTTCACAATAGTGGTCATCACGGATAGAGTTCTCATGAGATCTGGTCATTTAAAAGTGAGAGGCACCCTCCTCCCCACTCTCAGTCTTGCTCCTGCACTGACCATGTAAGATGCCTATGCCTGCTTCGCCTTCTTCCACGAGTAAAAGCTCCCTGAGGCCTCCCTAGAAGCCGAGCAGATGCTTGTGCCATGCTTGTACAACCTGCAGAACTGTGAACCAATTAAATATCTTTTCTTTATAAATCACTCAGTCTCAGATATTTCTTTATAGCAACACAAGAATGGCTTAACAGAAAATTGGTGCCGGGAATAGGATATTGCTATAAAGATACCTGAAAATGTGGAAGCAGCTTTGGAACTGGGTATTGGGCAGAGGTTGGAAGAATGGGTAGGGCTCAGAAGGAGACAGGAAGATGAGAGAAAGTTTGGAACGTTTTAGAGACTGGTTAAGGTGTGACCAAAATGCTGATAGTAATATGGACAGTGAAGCCAGGCTGATGAGGTCTCAGATGGAAATAAGAAACTTACTGGGAACTGGAGTAAAGATTACTCATGATATGCCCTAGCAAAGAACTTGGCTGCATTGTTTTCATGTCCTAGGGAACTGTGGAAGTTTGAACTTAAGAGTAACAACTTACAGTATCCAGCAGAAGAATTTCTAAGCAGCAAAGTGTTCAAAATGTGCCCTGGCTGCTTCTAAAAACCTTCTCTCAGACACAGGAGCAAAGAAATGAGTTAAAGTTGGAAGTCCTATGTAAAGGAGAAGCAGAGCATACGAGTTTGGAAATTTTGCAGCCAGGTCATATGGTAGAAAAGAAAAGCCCATTTTTAGGAGAAGAATCCAAGTGGTTGAGTAGCAACAAGTTGCTAGAGAAATTTGCATAACTATAAGGGAGTCAGATGCTAATACCAAGACAATGGGAAGAAGACCTTAAAGGCATTTCACAGATCTTCAAGGCAGCCCCTTCCCATCATGGGCCCAGAGGCCTAAGAGTACTTAATGGTTTTGTGGGCCAGTACCAGGGCACCACTGCCCTGCACCACCCCAGGAGACTGCTCCTTGTATCTTGTCTGCTCTCCTCCAGCCTCAGCTCAAAAAGCCCCAAATACAGCTCAGGTCACTACTTCAGAGGGTGTGAGCCATAAGTCTTGGCAGCTTCTACGTGTTGTTAAGCCTGTAGGCATGGAGAGTGCAATAGTAAAGTAGACTTGACAGCCTCCACCTAGATTTCAGAGGATGTATGGAAAAGCTTGGGTGCCCAGGCAGAAGCCTGCTGCAGGGGTGGAGACCTCACAGAGAACTTCTACTGGGGCAGAGTAGAGGGGAAATGTGGGGTTAGAACTCCCACAGAATCCCCACTGGGGCACTGTCTAATGGAGCTGTGGGAAAGGGGTGTCAGAGGCATTCAAAACAAAGCGACTCCATCTTGAATAAGGGCTGGTGAAATGAGGCTGAGACTTCTGGCTCCATTCCCAGAAGGTTAGGCCTTCTAAGTCTAACCTTAGACTTAGGGTGAGATAGGAGGTCAGCACAAGCTACAGGTCACTAAGACCTTGCTGATAAAACAGCATGTGGTAAAGAAGCCAGCCAAAACCCACCAAAACCAAGATGGCAATGAAAGTGAACTCTAGTTGTCCTCACTGCTCATTATATGCTAATTATAATGCACTAGCATGTTACAAGACACTCCCACCAGCACCATGACAGTTTACAAACGCCATGGCAAAATCAGGAAGTTATCCTATATGGTCTAAAAAGGGGAGGAAACTTCAGTTCTGGGAATTTCCCACCCCTCCTGGAAAGCTCATGAATAATCCAGCCATTGTTTAGCATATAATCAATAAATAACTATAAGTATCATTAGTGGAGCAGCCCATGCCACTGCCCTGCCTTTGGAGTAGCCATTCGTTATTCCTTTACTTTCTTTATAAATTTGCTTTCATGTTACTATATGGACTTGCCTTGAATTCTTTCTTGTTTGAGATTCAAGAACCCTCCCTTGGGGTCTGGATTGGGACCACTTTCTGGTAAGAGGGCCACCATCCTCAAGACTGCAGAATGGGAGATCAAACAGCAGCTTGCACCCTGCACCGGGAAAAGCCACAGGCACTCAGCTCCAACCTGTGAAAGCAGCTTAGGGGGCTGAACCCTGCAAACCCACAGGGCAGAGCTGTCCAAGACCTTCGGAGCCCACCCTTGTACCAGTGTGCCCTGGATGTAGGACACAGAAGTCAAAGGAGATTAAGATTTTATGGCTGCCCTTCTGGGTTTCAGACTTGCATGGGGCCTATTGCCCCTTTCTTTTGGCCAATTTTTCCCTTTTGGGATGCAAATGTTTGCCTGATGTCAGTACTTCCATTGTATCTTAGAAGTAAATAACTTGTTTTGATTTTACAGGCTCGTAGGTGGAAGGAATTCATCTCCAGATTAGACTTTGGACTTGGGACTTGCAACTTTTGATTGAGCTGATGCTGGAATTAGTTAAGACTTTAGGGGGTATTGAGAGGGGATGATTGTATTTTAAAATATGAGAAGGAGGTGAGATTTGAAGAGTCAAGGGAGGGATAATATAGTTTGAACATTGTCCCCTCTAAATCTCATGTTGAAATATGATTCCCAATATTGGAGGTGGCGTCTGGCATGAGGCATTTGAGTCATGGGAACAGACGCCTCATGGCTTGGTGCTGTCCTCCTGATAGTGAGTGAGTTCTCACAAGATCTGACTGTTTAAAAGTATGTGGCACCTCCTCTGTCCCCACTCTCTTTCTTGTTTCTGCTCTAGCCATGTGAGATGCCCATTCCTGTTTCACCTTCTGCCATGAGTAAAAGCTCCCTAAGTCCTCCCCAGAAGCCAAGCCGATGCTGGTGCCATGCTTGCACAGCCTGCGGAATTGTGAACCAATTAAGCCTCTTTTCTTTATAAATTACCCAGTCTCAGGTATTTCTTTATAGTAGCACAAGAGTGACCTAATAAATTAGTCAAAGGGAAATGCAACTCATAACTACAATGAGATACTGCATCATACCCACTAGAATGGCTAAAAAGGCTGACAATACCAAGTGTTGGTGAGATTGTGGAGCAACGAGAATTCTCATCACTGCTAGTGAGAGTGTAAAATTGTACAACCACTTTGGAAGCAGCTTGGTATTTTTATAAATTTAAACATACACTTACTTACTTTATAACCCAGCTACTCAAATCCTAGGAATTTATCCAACTGAAATGAAACTTATATGTCCACCCAAAACTGGTACATGAATGTTTAAAGTAGCTTTATTCACAGAAGCCCCAAACTGGAAACGTCCCAAACATCTATCAACAGGTAAATGAATAAACAAATTGTGGTCTACCCCTACAATATTAATACTACTCACTAAAAAGGAATGAATTGCTGATATACTCAATAACAGGAATCAATCTCAAAAATATTATGCTGAGTAAAAAAGCAAGAAAAAGAGTACATAGTATGTGATTTCCTTAATATGAAATTCCAAAAAATATCTAAAATCTAGTAATAAAATGATATCAGTGGTTGTCTAAGGTCAGGATGATTTGCGGGATTGATTGGAAGGGGTACAAAAGTAATTTCTGAGGTGATGGAAATATTCTATACCTTGATTGTGGTGATGGTTGTTATGGAGATGTATGCACTTGTTGAATTCACCAAACTGTATGTGCATTTTATTGTTTGTAAATTATGCATCAATAAACTTGATGTTAAAGAATTGTGTCAAATACTATTGAGATGTTAGGTAAGTCAAGGACAGAAAAGGGACTATTAGGAATGGCAATATTAGAAGTCATAATGGCTTTATTAGGAGTGTTTTCAACGGAGGGATAAAGACCAAAACCTAACCAGTGGGTTAAAAAAGAAGGAATTGACGAAGTGGAAATACACAGTTCTGTTTTTGTTTGTTTGTTTGTTTCTTTTTGATACAGGAATTCAGTCTGTCACCCAGCCTGAAGTGCAGTGGCACAGTCACAGCTCACTGCAGCCTCAACCTCCCAGGCTCAAGTGATCCTCCTGCTTCAGCCTTCCAAGTAGCTGGGAAAACAGGTGCGTGCCACCACACCCAGCTAATTTTTGTATTTTTTTGTAGAGGTGGAGTTTCATCACGTTGCCCAGGCTGGGAAATACACAGTTCTTTTAAGGACTTTTGAGCTGAACTGAGGCAGAGAAATGGGGTGGTACTTGAGGGGCATGTGGCAGCCAAGGGACTTTTTTTGAAGATTGGTATTGTAAAGGCATATTTGTACGCTGAGGGAAATGATCCAGTAAAGAGAGTGAGATGGATGACCCAAGGAGAAAAAGAAGGTATTGCATGAGAAAACCGTAGAGACGTCAAGAGGGTAGGGGATACAAAGCACAAGAGGAGGTGTTTACCTCTGATAGGAGCTGGAATGCATTGTCCACCTGAGCAGGAGAGAAGGCAGGAAAGGTGGGTACAGACACAATCAAAGGTTGGTAGATTTTGTTGGGGGAGAATGAAGGGTGACTCATCTGATTGCTGCTTTTTTTGTCAGTGATTTAACAATGTGTTGGGGAAAAGGTGTTACAGGCTTAAAGCAAGAGATTGAGTTGGGAAACAGTTGCTCTGGGCAGGAGGAACTCACTAGAAAATGTGTTAGGACTGTCTAGTTGAGATGACTGCCCGTTTGAGTTCTTTTGTCATTCATGTGAAAAGAAACCAATAGGCAGGGGTGTGCGGTTTTCTCTAACAACATTCAGCTTCTGGGCTGCAGACGTATAATACACAGAACTTTGCATTTAACTAAGGCTGGCACTTTCCAGGTGCCTATGCAGGAAGAGCTGGACAAAAGATTTTAGCATGGTTGCAAGGGAGTGGATATATGAGACCTAAGTGCCTATGTTAGCCTATATAAGGGACCTATGTTAGCCTAAGTGCCTGGAACAGATTAAGATTCAATATAAGGCACATAGGCTAACATCTGTGCCTAATATAGAACCTAAGTTAGGTAATGAGGGAAGTGAGGACAAGGGGGTGTCATGGATAGAGGAACAGTGATGAGGTTAACAGATTAGAGGCTCTGCCAGGGTCTGCAAATGGATGGGATGGCAGTAAATGAGTTGGAAGGCTGAGAGAGGGTAGTCCAGGAGTGTGGTGCTTAACATTAAGATTTCAGATTTGGTTCAGTTCTTCAGGTGATCAGGATTAGGAAACAATCATGTGAGTGATGGCTGAGGTGGGGTGGATCAGAGACCTGACAGTCCAAGGCTTTGGATAGATGATCTGCATATGTTCAAAATCACCAAGAACGGTGACAGAAGTAGAGACAGAAAGGAGAGCTGCAAGCCAGGACTAGAGGCATGAGTAAATGAGCGTGAGTGACCAGGTGGAAATCACGAGGTGGCCACCGCACGGAATGTGACAGTTGTCAGGTCTGATGGTTTGCTTGTCTGTATTCCCAACCACTGGCTCCTTGCTACTAAGTCCTGATTCTCCCTTAATATGGTTTTGGAGGTGGAGATAAGGAAGGACAACAAAATTGATCCTATCTATGTTTTTAATGTATCCATTTTCCTCTCTCAGAATTTCATTGATTTTTCTACCTTGATTCACCTACTCATGCCTTGCTGGATGAGTGATGTTTTGAGAAAACTCACTGCTGATGGGATTAGCGGTGTTTGGAAGGGATTTCTCAGTGATTACCTGGTGCACGCAGACACTTAAACACTACTGAAATTGCTACTGAAGGGCTTAAAATAACTTTGCCGAACGTTGTTAACTGTGCTATATGTGGCCCAAAGATTCAGCTGTTTTTACTTAGTGTTATGCCAAGACCACATTTACCTGCATGGGGCAGACTTCCATCCCCAGCTCCCTTATTTCCATTAGTGGCATCATTCAAATTTTAAAAATTATTATTAATAAGTATAATCATAATAATTACCATTTGTTGAATATCCACCATGTGCCAGACACTGAACTAGCTGTGATACCAAGACATAGCAGTTATTGAATTTTAATATGCTCCAGGCACGTATGCTTTGATTGTGTAATCTAATTTACACTTCACAGCAGCCTGATGAAAGGTTAAGGCTAAGATAAAGAGATTATGGCTCAAAACTTCTTGGCTAAGATCTCACAGTTATTAAAAACTGGATACAGATAGGGTTCAAAACTCTGGTTGACTCTGAAACATATGCATTAACACTACACTATACTTGCCTTTACTGTGTGCCTCACCACATACAATGATGAATGGTCCCTGTGAAGGTTAACATCCAGCAGAGGGAAGCAGACCTGCAAACAAACAGGTTAAAACCCACATGAAGAGTGCTAAGATGAGGGCTCCGATGAGGGTGGTAGATAGTAAATGATGAACTCAAGACACTTTGAAGGAAGTACATCAAATATTTTGCAGATTGACTCACTGCCTGGCTACAATAATAGCCTCTTAGTTGGTGAGCTCCTGTCACCAGGCCTTTCTTCCGTACGACTCTGAATAGACTGCCAGAGTTCATCTTCCTAAAATACTTGTGCCTAAAATGTGCACTTGCTCCATTTTGCCTATGTCATGGTGCTTTTCATTCTTATTCTTCTTCATGAAATTATTTCTTTCTTGCTCTGTCACCCAGGCTGGAGTGCAGTGGCACAATCTCAGCTCACTGCAACCTCCACCTCACAGGCAAAAGTGATCCTCCCCCCTCAGCCTCCCAGTGAAATTATTTCTAACTCTTGCTACAGTAAACATGCATGGGACTATCTGTCCTAAACTCCCTCCAACTTCTAGTAACTGCCCTCCTTCCTGTGTCCACAGCCTCTTCTCCCACACTGGCTTCCTCCACTTGGCAGGGGACAAGCCACCAGCTGCTCCTGCATTTGACATCGATGTCTTTCTCCCACAAAAAGAAGCTACACTCTTCTTTGGTTCCAATGCTAAAAACTCTGGGTTGGGGCACTAATGGGCTTGATTTGGATCAGGTGCATAAGCCTGCAAAAATGAATCATAGCCAGCAACAGGCAGCGGGAAGGGGGAAAGTTGGAGCATGTTCTTCTCTATAACCTTAGTACAAGGAGCATGATGTCCAAACGCTGAAAGAGAGAAAGGGAGAGAATGACAAAGCGAGGGTGGTTTATTTCTTAAGTCTGTTAACATTTGGGGAATCTGAGTGAAAATTACAAGATTTACCTTGTAAGACATTTGTATGAGTCTGAAATTATTTCAAAATAAAATGTTTAACAAATGTGTTTTTTTTACCATGATAAAAAAGGGTAAAATATACTGTTTAAAAAATGGCCTTGGGGGTGGAGCCTGTGTGCTCCAGTTCCCACAGAGCATGCCACTCCCATTACCTTACACTTGAGCTCGCATAGGTACTTTGACAAGCCAGCCTTCTGAAGGCAATTCAAGGGATATGCAGCTATTATAGAAAGGCCAGACTGGGGAGGACATTGAACACTGGATTTAGGGAGGTCGATGTTACTTTATATCAATAAGTAGGTCTGTGGAGGTTTCGAACAGCGGAGCAATATTATTTAGAAAAGGAATTCCATGTGGAGGACAATTTGGAAGGAGAAAGACTCCAGGAAGACTTATATAAGAACACTGCAATGGAAAGGGAAAGGAGAAATGTGAGTTAGATGTTTAAAGAAGAATCAATAGAATTTGGCTACTGCAAATGATACCATTATTGGAAATAGGGGATGCTGGAGGTTGGCAAAAAAGAGATGGGGCCAGAGAGGAGGTACAATAGTTTCTAGGCAAGGAGGATCTGTTTCCTTGCCTTTTGCAGTGTCTAGAGGCTGCCTGCGTTCTTTGACTCACGGGCCCCTTCCTCCATCTTCAAAGTCAGCTGCATGGTATCTTCACATCTCCTTCTGCCCAGGTGTCCTTTGTTTCTGTTATCACATTGCCTCTGGCTCAACCCTCCTGCTTCCCTCTTATAAGAATCCTTGAGATTATATCGGGACTACCAAGGTAATTCATGGTAATTCCCCAAGTCCAGTGAGAGCTGTCCTTGTAAGAGAAAGACAGAGGGAGATTTGAGACTCAGACACACAAGGACATGTGAAGATGGAGGCAGAGATTGAAGTCATGTGGCTCCAAGCCAAGGAAAGCCTGGAGTCACCAGTGCTTGGAAGAGGCAAGGTAGGATCCCCCTCAAAAGCCTTAGGAGGGTGCACATTTCTGATGACACTGTGATTCCAGACTTCTGAGTTCTACCACTGTGATTTGTTTTGTGTTTGTCTGAACATGGTTTCAGTAGGTGATTTAAGGCTTTTGTCTAATAAGTCCATCTAATATCTGGGCTTCATCAGGGACAGTGTATTAGTTAGTTCTCACGCTGCTAATAAAGACATACTCGAGACTGGGTAATTTACAAAGAAAAACAGGTTTAATGGACTCAGTTCCACTTGGCTGGGGAGGCCTCACAATCATGGCAGAAGGCAAAGGAGGAAAAGGCATACCTTACTTGGTGGCAGGCAAGAGAGCTTGTGCAGGGGAACTGCCATTTATAAAACCATCAGATCTCATGAGACTATTCACTACCACAAGAACAGTATGGGGGGACCACGCTCATGATTCAATTATCCCCACCTGGCCCCACCTTTGACAGGTGGGGGTTATTACAATTCAAGGTGAGATTTGGTTGGGGATACAGCTAAACCATATCAGACAGTTTCTACCAACCACTTTTTCCCCCTGCGTATAAGCCATACTTTGTTTCTTTTATATCACATATATTTTTGTTATTGAAAACTGGACATTTAAAATAATTTAATGGGGCAGCTCTGGAAAGCAGATTCTCTCCACTTCTCAAAGTTTGTTGTTGTTGCTGCTTGTTGGTGTTGCTATTCATTTGTTTGGTGACTTTTCTGAATGAATTCTGTAAAGTCTGTATTCTCTTTCATGTGTGGCCACTGACATTTCTGCTTGGTTAGCTTAACAGTGCGCTAACAATTGAACAGAGATTTCCTTAGATGCCTGGAACCATTAAGCCTCTTTGCAAGAGGGCTCTGTGTGTGTTAGGGCATGCCTTCAATGCTCAACCAAGTACTCTGCTCTATTTTGGCTTCACTTCTTACTTGCATGGGGCGAGCCAGAGGTGAGAACTTAGCACTCGCTCAGATCTTTCCTGAGCACTTGCAGAGCTCTGGGCTTGTGCACAATCCTTTGCTTCTGTGTGGCCTTCTAAATTCCCAGGAATATGTCAGAGCATTTTTAAGCCCCATGTAGACATTTCACACCTTGCCTTTTTCCTCCAGCTTTTTGGTTATCCTATTGTGCTTTGAAGGAACACTAGCCCCTTTCTGCTACCTCCAGTGGCTGTCAGGCTACTGGTTTTAACCATTATTGTGGGCCATTGATTTTTGTGGCTACCCTATAGCCAGAAACTGGGAAGGGAAATGGCAATTGGAATGTCATGAGGCTCATTGTTCTTACCAAGATTCAACCATTTTTTCTTGAAAAAAAAAAAATGCTCCCTGATGGCTTCAAGCCTTTGATTAATTTCTAAAATTCTGAAAAAGTTGACTGACAATTTTGCCAGTGTGCTCATTGCTTTTATGGAGGATAGAGTTTTGGGGGGGTCCTTACTCTGTCATTTTCACTGATGTCATCTTTATAGTCTTTTTTTAAGCTTTGATTTTCTATGTTTAAAAAATTTTTTTAATATTTTAGATTTAGGGGGTACATGTTCAGGTTACTAACATGGATATATTGTGTGATGCTGAGGTTTAGGCTTCAACTGAAACTGTCACCCAGATAGTGAACATAGTACGTGACAGGTAGTTATTCAGCCCTCCCTCTCTCCTTCCCCTCTTTTGGAGTCCTCGATGTCTATCATTCCCATCTATATGTCCATGTGTACCCAATGATTAGCTTCCAATTATAAGTGAGAACATGCAGTATTTGGTATTCTGTTTCTGTGTCGATTCACTTAGGATAATGGCCTCTGATTGCATCCATGTTGCTGCAAAGGGCATGATTTCACTTTCTCCTGTGGAAGCATAGTATTCCATGGTGTGTATGTACCACATTTTCTTCATCCAATCTACCACTGATGGCCGCCAAAGTTGATTCCATGTCTTTGCTATTGCAAATAGTGCTGCAGTGAACATGCAAGCACAGATATCTTCTTATTAGAAAGATTTATTTTCTGGGGGTATATACCCAGTAATGGGATTGCTGGGTTGAATGGTAATTCTATTTTTAGTTCTTTGAGAAATTTCCAAACTGTTTTCCATAAGGGCCGAACTAATTTACAGTCCCACCAACAGTGTATAAGCATTCTGTTTTCTCCACAACCTCTCAATCCCTGTTAATTTGCTTTTTTTTTTTTTTTACTTTTTTAATAATAACCATTCTGAGTGGTGTGAGATGATATCATATTTTGGTTTTGATTTGCATTCTTTGATGATTAGTTATAATGACCATTGTTTCTTATGTTTATTGGTTGTTTGTATGTCTTCCTTTGACAAGTGCCTGTTTTTGTCTTTTGCCTGCTTTTAAATGGGTTATTTTTTTTCTTGTTAATTTGTTTAAGTTCCTTGTAGATTCTGGATATTAGTCATTTGTTGGATGCGTAGTTTGCAAATATTTTCACCCACTCTGTAGATTATCTGTTTCCTACGTTGATAGGTTGCTTTTTTTTTTTTTTTTTTTTTCCTGTGCAGAAGTGCTTTAGTTTAATTAGGTCTCTTTATCAATTTTTGATTTTGTTGCATTTACTTTTGAGGACTTAGTCATAAATTATTTGCCTAGGCAAATGTCCAGGAGAGTATTTCCTAGGTTTTCTTCTAGAATTTTTATAATTTGAGGTCTTACATTTAAGTCTTTAGTCCATCTTGAGTAATTTTTTTTGTATAAAGAGGTCAAGTTTCATTCTTTTGCATATGGTTAGCCAGTTTTCCCAGTACTGTTTATTGAATAGAGTGTCCTTTCCCATTTCTTTATTTTTGCCCATGTTGTCAAATATCGTTTGGTTGTAGATGTGTGGTTTTATTTCAAGAGTCTCCATTGATCCATGTGTCTATTTTTGTACCAGTACCATGCTATTTTTGTTACTGTAGCCTTGTAGTATAGCTTGAAGTCAGGTAATGTGATGCCTCCAGTTTTGTTCTTTTTGCTTAGGATTGCTTTGGTTATTTGGGCCCTTTTTTGGTTCCATAAGAACTTTGGAATTGTTTTTTCTAATTCTGTGAAGCATGATGTTGAGATTTAATAGAGATTGCATTGAATCTATATATTGCTTTGAGCAGTATGGATATTTTAACAATATTGATTCTTTCAATCCGTGAGCATGGAGTGTTTTTCCATTTGTTTATGTCTTCCATTATTACTTTTATTTTCAATCTACCCTTAGTAAATTTTAAGTATACAATAAAGTATTGTTAATTGTACTCACATTGCTGTACATTAGATGTCCAGAACATATTCATCCCACATAACAGAAACTTTGCACTACTTGCCTAACATATTTGCATTTGTCTCCCTCCACACCCAAGATTTTTTTAAAGCTGAAAAATATTTCTCTGTGTAGATATGTGTGTGTGCATATTTGCATGTGTAGTTCCACATTTTCTTTATTCATTAATCCATTGAGGGACATTTAGGTTGTGTCCATATCTTAACTATTATGAATAATGCTAAAATAAACATGCAAGTGTGGATTTTTTCAAGATCATAATTTCATTTTGTTTGGATATACACTTACTAGTGGGATTACTGAATCATATGGAAGTTCTGTTTTTAATGTTTTGAAGAACTTCCATATTATTTTCTTTACTAGTTTTACCAAGTTACCTTTCAACCAACAGCACACAAGGATTTTTTTTCTCCACATCCTTGCCAACACTTTTTATGTCTCATCTTTCTAAAAGCCATTTTAATACGCATTAGGTAATATTTCATTGTAGTTTTGATTTTTCATTCTCGTAATGATTAATGATGTTGAGCAGTTTTTATATATTCATTGGCCGTTTGTATGGCTTCTTCTGAGAAATGTCTACTCAGGTCCTTTGCTCATTTTTATTTGATTTTTTATTTTTTATTTCCATAGGTTTTGGGGGAACAAGTGGTGTTTGGTTACATGAATAAGTTCTTTAGTGGTGATTTCTGAGATTTTAGTGCACTATCACCTGAGCAGTGATACACCGTACCCAATTTGTAATCTTTTTTTTTTTTTTTTTTGAGATAGAGTCTCGCTCTGCCGCCCAGGCTGGAGTCCAGTGGCGCGATCTCAACTCACTGCAAGTTCCACCTCCCGGGTTCATGCCATTCTCCTGCCTCAGTCTCCTGAGTAGCTGGGACTACAGGAGCCCGCCACCACGCCCGGCTAATTCTTTTTGTATTTTTAGTAGAGGCGGGGTTTCACTGTGTTAGCCAGGATGGTCTCGATCTCCTGACCTCGTGATCCGCCCACCTCACTCTCCCGAAGTGCCGGGTTTACAGGCGTGAGCCACCGCGCCCAGCCAGACTTTTTTCCCTTACCCCCATCCCACCCTCCACCCTTTCCCCTCAAGTCCCCAAAGTCCATCAAATCATTCTTATGCCTTTGCATCCTCATATCTTAGCCCCCATTTATGAGTGAGAACATACGATGTTTGGTTTTTCATTCCTGAGTTATTTCACTTAGAATAATGGTCTCCAATTGCATCCAGGTCACCGTAAATGCTGTTAATTTATTCATTTTTATGGCTGAGTAGTATTCCATGGCACATATATAGATATATATCACAATTTCTTTATCCACTCATTGATTGATGGGCATTTGGGCCATCAATTAATATTGATAAATATGAATATTTTTGCTGTTATAAACATGTGTGTGCAAGTGTCTTTTTCATATAATGACTTCTTTTCCTCTGGGCAGATAACCAGTAGTGGGATTGCTGGATCAAATGGTAGTTCTACTTTTAGTTCTTTAAGAAACCTCCCCACTGTTTTTCATAATGGTTGTATCAGTTTACATTCCCACTAACCGTGCAGAAGTATTCTCTTTTGACCACATCCTGCCAACATCTATTATTTTTCAATTTTTTTCTTATGGTCATTCTTGCAGGAGGAAGGTGGTATTGCATTGTGCTTTTGATGTGCATTTCCCTGATAGTTAGTGATGTTGAGCATTTTTTTCATATGTTTGTTAGTCATTTGTATATCTTCTTTTGAGAATGATCTATTCATGTCCTTAAGCCACTTTTGGAT
Source organism: Pan troglodytes (assembly GCF_028858775.2). Lineage (NCBI taxonomy): Eukaryota > Metazoa > Chordata > Mammalia > Primates > Hominidae > Pan > Pan troglodytes. Next base: position 123,166,301 of record NC_072407.2, on the reverse strand, counting down.
GGGATTGTTTGGTTTTTTTACTGCTAATTTGATTGAGTTCCTTGTAGAGTCCTGATATTAGTCCTTGTTGGATGTACAGATTGTGAATATTTTCTCCCACTCTGCAGGTTGTCTGTTTACTCTGTTGATTGTTTCTTATGCTGTGCAGAAGCTTATTAGTTTAATTAAGTCTCATCTATTTATCTTTATTTTTGTTGCATTTGCTTTTGGGTTCTTGGTCATGAAGTCTTTGCCTAAGCCAATGTCTACAAGGATTTTTCTGAAGTTATCTTCTTGAATTTTTATGGTTGCAGGTCTTAGATTTAAGTCCTTGATCCATCTTAAGTTGATTTTTGTATAAGGTGAAAGATGAGGATGCCTTCTGACTGGTGTGAGGTGGTATCATATTTTGGTTTTGATTTGCATTTCTCTGATGATTACTGATGATGACCAGATGAGAAGAAGGTTTGTGATTGTTAAGTGAAGTATTCTGTAGATGTCTATTAGAGTCAGCTTGTCAGTACCTTGAAAACCTACTCAAATTTAAGTGCAGAATTTGTTAGTTTTCTGCCTTGATCTGTCTAATGCTCTCAGTGGGGTGTTGAAGTTCCCTACTATTATTGTGTAGCTCTCTAAGTCTTTTCTTAGGTCTAGTAGTAATCATTTCATAAGTCTTCATAAGGGTGAAGGTTTCATAAGGGTGCTTCAATATTGGGTGCATGTATATTTAGGGTAGTAAAATCCTCTTGTTGAATTGAACCTTTTATCATTATTTAATGCCCTTCTTTGTCCTATTTTTACTATTGTTGGTTTAAAGAGTCTATTTTATCTGGTAGAAGAATAGCAACCTCTGTTCTTTCTGCTTTCCATTTGCATGATAGATCTTTCGCCATCACTTTACTTTGAGCCTATGGGTGTCATTCCATGTGAGATGGAACTTTTGAAGACAGAAGAAGATTGGGTCTTTTGATCCACTTTGCCACTCTCTGTCTTTTAAATGGAGTGTTTAGGGCATTTATGTTCAAAGGGGGACAAGAGATGACTCCCTCTCCAAGTCCATTTCTGGGCCATAATTATGCTACTTCAGCAACTAGTGCCACACCTGTGTTTCCTTTGTCCCAAAAAGGAAACAAGTTCTCCTGTCTCTTAGAGGCAGGGCAGGCCACACTGAAGATTAGGTCACCAGGGGACCTGCAAATCCCAGGAGATCTGCAACTCCCTGGGAAACTGCTGATGTTGTGCTTGCCAGTGTCAGAGCAGTTTGTAGTTTATATCTGTAGGTGGTCTGGTGATGCAGTGGCTTGAGGGTGAGGGATCCCCAAGCAGGGCACTGGCAAAATGCGTGTGCAACCAGTATAATGCCTGCAGCCCAGGGTTTTTAGCCCAGCAGGCAGCTGTGGGGCCTGCCCAGCTCATGCTCCTCTGACCTCTCTCTGGTGTCTACCCTGGCTGTATGCCCAACCAGCTATGCTTGTTAGATAAAGCCATCTATGCCCAGATTACTAGGCCATTCTGGGTGTTTTGGGCTGCAGGACTCCCCCAGGGGAAAAGCTGAGGCTATCAGGCCACACCTTTCCTGGTCCAGCCTTGCAAAGGGCAGGGTACCCAGTTCCCATGCCAGCACATGAACCTGCACCACACTCTTCTCTGTGCTAGGGAGTGGAGGCTGGGCTGTGGGCACCCTACTGTGGGAGTGGCCAGGCAAGTGGTCTTGGGAGGTGCTGGTAGGCAAGGGGGCTCATGGATCAAAAGTACTTCAGTCCCATAGTAATGGTGGTGGGATCTGTCTTGGGTGTGAGAGTGCTCCCAGATCCTGCTGCCTCCTGGCCTGGCAGACAGAAGGAGATGCAGCCATTCAGTGTAAGTCCAAGAGCCTTGGGAGATGGGTAGCTATGGTTACATTTTGCTGCAGGTGCACAATATAGAGATGTCTTCTGGGCTCCATGCAGGTTCAAGCTGTGCCTCTGCTTGTTCTCCAGGCAGCTCCCCTTTCCAGTCCAACTTTCTATGGGTGTCATGGAAACTTCAATAGCTGTAATCTCAGGGGTCTGCATCAGGAATGTGGTGGCTGGGAGTTCCTTCACTCACCCCTTCCTTAGGTCTGGTCCATGGGGCTGGTCCTGGTGCCTGGTGATTCAGCAGGCTGCCACGCTTCTTCCTCCTTCAACCACAGTGCCTCCTTCAACCACAGAGCCACAATTAACTCTGTATTGACTTTTGATGTTTTCCACCATACAATATGTTCAAAGTATCAAGGTTCCTCTCCATGAAAGAGGTGCTTTCCAGCCACATCTGGTTGGCCATCTTGCCTCTCTCCAAGCTTAGATGTTGAAATTGAAAATATATTGTCAATTGTGTTTTAAATACTGAGAAAGAGGTTTAAGTGACTGTTTACATAGTATAAAAAGAAAATTGATGTAGCTCTTCCAATAGCCATATATTTTATTCCATAATGGGATGTTAAAGAAAAGGCAAGGAGGGAATGATATGTTTGATTTACATCCTCATTCTGTACGTGATCTATGTGGTTAGGAACTGTGTGTAAATATCAGCTTGGAGAAAGGCTTATGTGTTAGATAAAGTATAAATAAACATCTGTGTTCCTCAAAAATCATTAATTAAAAATTTGGAATGCTATTATGAATTAAGGTGGCCTGGATGGCTATGTTAAAGATGATTGAGGAATATCTTGCTGTAGAAAATTCAGTTCCTTTAAGCACTTGAAGCCCACCTCTCACTTTTTTATTTTTGCCTTTTCTTTTCCGACAAACAACTTTACAATTCACACAACAAAAACCCTCATACATTGTTGTCTCTTTTTAAGATTCTCAGCTTTCAGACATTTTTGAATCTTAAAAAGGTGTGTATTGGGTCACTCTGTCCTCTGGCTTGTAGATAATTCAAATCAGCACAACTGCAATGTTAGCTTCCAATGCAACAATCAGTTCTCAGCTATTTTTGCTACCATGACATGCTTGATAAATTATTCTCTTATGTGTGAAACACTGTCAAAAGCACATTCATGTTTTGACAAACATCTCCCAAATTTGGAAGTCATGCACTGTAATTATCTGTAATCATCAGAACAGTTAATCACCCATCTGTAGTGGTGACTCCTTGTGATCCACTGAAGAGATGAACTTGGGCTGTGCATGAGGACAATTCTCAGCATTCTGGCTGTGATGCCACTCCCTTCTCTCCCAAAATGCTAGTCAGCGAAGGTAACATTATAGGGATTCCTTGGAACCATTCTAGTGTGTGTGTGTGTGTGTGTGTGTGTGTGTGTGTGTGTGTGTAACCTTTTGAAATAATATATATCCTTTTGGAAACTTCAGCACTTTAACTAGAAAGCAACTTAACATATTGCTTTAGGTGCATAGTCTATGGAGCTAGATTGTGTAGGATAGAATCTGACTCCATTGTGTACTCATTATGTGACCCTCTAGTAAGTTACTGAGACTCCAGGCTTCAATTTCCTCATCTATCAAATGAAGGTGATGGTGCCTATGTCATAAAGCAGTTGTCAAGATGCCTGACATAATGTATATAAAGAACTAATTCTGTTTTTCACACCCAACTAATTCTTGTATTTTTAGTAGAGACAGGGTTTCGCCATGTTGGCCAGGCTGGTCTTGAACTCCTGGCCTCAGGTGATCCATCTGCCTCAGCCTCCTAAAGATCATGTACAACATGATGTTTTGACATATGTATACATTGTGGAGTGGCTAAATGGAGGTAATTAACATATCTATTATCTCACATACTTATATTTTTTTGTAATAAGAACACTTAAAATCTCCTCTTTAGTGATTTTCAAGAATGCAATACATTGCTATTAACTGTAGTTACCATGGTGACTCTTGAATTTATTTCTCCTGTCTAACTGAAATTTGGTATCCTTGATCAACATCTCCCTAACACTCACTTCCCAACATATACTCTTAAAATAATAAACACATTCTCACCTTGAAGAAAACCTAAAAAATACTCAGTAGGTTTTAGGTTGTATTTGCTTGTGGTTAACTTTTATAGAGCAGACTAATCTTGTCATTGAGTCTAAGATTCAGTTCTTTTTAAAAAATATTTACTATTCCAAGAACTAAGACAAGTTCCTGGCAAGTCATGGAAGCATGACCCTTTGTACAAGCAGATGTGGAAAGGGGAATTCTTGTTTTCTATGCTTGAGCAGCAAGAACAGTAATAGGAGAAGTTCTGTAAATTGTTTTCATTTCTGTTCCTTTTAAAGTATAATTAGAATGACTGGTCTATCAGGTAGGTTACAATATTTGCTGGTAAACAACTTACTGATATGTGTCTTCTGAAACATTTGCTAAGAGTGATTAAAATGCATGAGGTTGTGTTTCTGGAATGCATCATTCAAGCATCATTTTAGATGGTGGGCACTGAATTAGAAAAGTGAGAACTTTCATCACTTAAACATACTTAAGTATCTCTATATGATATTTCTCATGTAAGAGGATTTTTGCATACCTCATAAACATAACCAATAATTTAAGTTATTTTACATGACATCCACTTTGACAGATGAGATATTTGTCAAAGAATAAAGGCCATTTGTTGCCCAGCGCCTCCAGGCTCTTGTTTGTCATAGTCTCCCTGGCTGCCTCACACTCTTTCCCAATTTTTTTTTTTTTTTTTTTTTTTTTTTTTTCTGAGACAGAGTCTCGCTCTGTCGCCCAGGCTGGAGTGCAGGGTCGCTATCTCGGCTCACTGCAAGCTCCCCATCCCGGGTTCACGCCATTCTCCTGCCTCAGCCTCCTGAGTAGCTGGGACTGCAGGCGCCCGCCACCGTGCCCGGCTAAATTTTTGTATTTTTTAGTAGAGACGGGGTTTCACCATTTTAGCCAGGATGGTCTCGATCTCCTGACCTTGTGATCCACCCGCCTTGGCCTTTCAACATGCTGGGATTACAGGCGTGAGCCACAGCTCCCGGCCTCTTTCCCAACTTTAAATTTAGATGGAAAGAAGAATGCAGGGTGGAAAATTTGGGAACTATGGTGGAAAAGGGAATGATAATGACTGGTGTGTATTGAGGATATCTCAGCTCAGCTGGGTGTAAAAGTGATGGTTCTCTTTATGTTTGGCAACAGAGCCTAGCTGACCTCCAGATATCTACCACACAGTATCTACTGACAGCTCTGTGGAAAGAAAGCGCTTTTACAGAGTAAAGTTGAAACATCAGTGTGATATCAGTGTGTTTTCAATCTTTTGATGCCATGAAAATCTCTTGCACCTCCCAGAGATTGTGACACGCACTCCTCTTGAGAAGCACCGTCTTCTTTCAAATTCTCATTAGCCAAGATGCCTATCTTTCATGTCTCAGAGGCTGACATGTCCTCCTTGAAGGATGCTGTCCCACTATTACCGTCTGTGGATGAGAATTACTGCCCCAGATGAGTGGACTCCAAATCCCCTGTGGGGTGATGAGAAAACATCCAACTTTTATTTACTTTTTTTAAGCTATCAAATGAATTAAATTAAACTTTACTAACAATTAATACATTAGTTAACACTGATAGATTCACTTGATTAGTAAGTCAATCAAGATGGTGACCTGTGATACGCCAATCCTGTATATTCTGAGGAAAGAGTGGGCATATCACAATGGGAAAGGCTGCACAGTGGCACTTTCATTCATTCATCACCTTTCATCACATTGTGACATAGACACTTTCTTTACACTAATTTAGGTGAAATTTATGGTTTCCAAATGACACGGCTAAAAAGGATTCCTACAAAGAAATCACAGATAAAATACAATAGCAACATTGTGAGCAGCACACCACCATGAGTAAATTAATATGAAGCATCCATCATGTGAATACAAATCTGTCCAATATTAAATGAGTTTGAGAGTTATGGAATATTACAAATTGCTTAAAACATTTTACTAAACTTAATATTAAGTTGTGTAGTAGAAATTGGAGAGTATTTTAAATGAATAACAATAAACAAACACTATGTATCAAAAATATTAGGATTGGGCTTAAGTAGTTCCTAGAAAAAAATGTATAGCCTTAAATACCTATGTTAGAAAAAAGAAATAATTACTTTCATGAGCTAAGCCTACATTTTGAGAGGTTAGAAAAAAATAGCACAATTGGCTCAAAGAAAATATATAATAAAAACAACAACAGAAATTAGTAAAATAGAAAGCATAAATACCATTAGGAAAGATTAACAAAATTGAAGACTGATTTTTTGAAAGGCTAATAAAATTGACAAACCTCTGCCAAGACTGATTAAGGTAAAAATAGGGAAGGCCAAAATAATTAATAACAAGAATGAAAAAAGGGCTTCATTAAAGAGGTTGCAGACACTAAAAATATAGGAAATAGATATAAAAAACTTTATGCAAATAATATTTAAAAATTTAAAAATTTTAATGGAAAAATTCCTAGAATAATGAAACATCAAAACTGATTCAAGAAAAAAATTGACATTAGTGGTTAAAAATTGTTCCACCAAGAAAACTCTAGGGACAAATCAAACAGAACAGAACACATCTACAGAACATCAAAAGAAAAAGTGATATGCAAGATTCCAGTCTTCAAAAACAATTGCAGAGAAGTCTTAAAATTAGGAAATATTCTGGAACTTGTTTTATGAGGGCAGCATACTTTTGGTGTGAAATTCCAGTAAGGATCATATGAGAAAGAAAAAGTACAGGCCAATATAAACAAATTATTAGCAATCCAACAATGTTCACAAGGTTAATATTTCGTAAGCAAGTTGTATTTATTCCAAGAATGCAAGTGGAGCATAATATGAGGAAATCAACTAAGCAATACACCACATTAACAAGTTAAAGGAGAAAAATCATATGATCAACTCAATAGATACCGAAAAAGCATTTGAGAAAAATCAGCATCCAGTCATAATGAAAACCATAAGCAAAGCAGGTATAAGGTAACTTTCATAAGCTAATAAAGGACATGCAAAAATTTGAAAGCAAAGGTCAGACTTCATGGAGAAACACTGAAAGTTTTCATTAGTAGTCAGGAACCAGACAAAAAGTACCTATCATCACTCCTATTGAACAGTGCCCAAGACATTCTTCTCCAACAGGATAAGACAAAAAATTATAAGTAAAAGGTATAAGAATTGGGATAAAATCCAAAATTTTTATTATTTTTAGATTATATTATTGTGTATGTAGAAAACCCAATGATTATACAGATAAATTATTAGAATTAGCTTATCAAGGTTACTAGAGAGAAATTTAATATACAAAACTATTGCATTTTAACAGCCACAGTTAGAAAATATATTAAGAAACAAATACCATTTATATTAACAACAAAAATAAAATACCCAGGAATTGTTTTTAAAAGAGTTATGAAACACGAGGAAGAAAAAAATGGCAAATCATTTGTAAAGATATTACAAACCTAAATAAACAGAATACTGTGTTTATAGGTAAGAAATGTTAACGTTATAAAGATGTCAGTTCTCAAATCGACCTGTGGATTCAATGCAATTCCAATACAAATTCCAACAGGCTTTTTGTGGTTGTTTTGATTTGGGGAACTTGAGGAGCTGCCTGATTCTAAAATTTATATGTAAGAGCAAATGCCTGGTAATAGCCAAGACATTCTTGACAAAAAGAACAAAAGAGAAAGACATGTCTTTCTAGTTATTAAGATTTATTATAAAGCTCTAATAGACTGTGGTTTTAGGGCAGGGATAAATAAACCGGCCAATAAATAAAATAGAGTGCTTAGAAAAAAATCCATTTATACAAAGCAGGCATTGAAAAATAGTGGAGAAAGGAGAGACTATTACACAAATAGTGCTTAGGTTATTTGCTACCAAATGGAAAGAAAACTTAAATTGTATCCCAATCCCACACAAAAATCAATCCTAGTAAAGACTTCAATATAAAATTTGAAATTTTAAAACTTTTAGGAGAATAGCTTCATGAACTTGGAGTAAGAAAGGATTTCTTAAAACACACAAACAGAGAGAGAGAGCGAGAGAGAGGGAGACCACTAACCATAGGTTGATAAATCAACTGTATTAAAATTAAGAACTTGTGTTTCTTAAAAGAAAATAAATAGAGCATTAAAACAAGTCACATGTTAGGGTTATATTCTTTTAGTACATGTAAATATAAAGATTAGAATCTGGAATGCAAAATGATTCTATGAATTAAGAAAATGACAAACAACAGAAAAAAATGAACAAAAGACAAACAGATGGCACAGAATAGGAAACAAAATGGCTCATAAATTCATGTAATGATACTTAGCCTCAATAGTAATCAAGAAAATTAAATTAAAAACATGAGACTGTTTCAGACCCAACAGATTGGCAGAACAAAGGGGAACAAAGCTTTATTATACCGGGTGTGGGCAAACAGGCAGAGCAACTCTCATGCACTGTTGTTAAGACAACAAACTGATACAATCATTTTGGAAAATTCTTGGTATTACTTAGTAAAATTAAACATTCGCTTTGACCCCGCAAACTCGTTCCTAGATAGATGCCCGAGAAACTCTGAGATCTGTGCACAAGAAGACAAGGAACAAAACCTCCATGGCAGTTCTACTTGTAAAAAAAAAAAAGAGATGTAACTCAAATGTCCATCTATAATAGAAAGGTAAACAAGTTGTGGGTTATTCCTATAATGGACTACCATACAGAAATAAAAACGAATGAACTAGAGCTATACCTATTAGATGGATGAGTTTCAAGATGATGGTGTTGAATGAAAAAAGCAAGTCAGTAAGTATGTGCAGTATGATCCCCTTTATATGGAGTTTGAACAGAGGAAAAAGAAATAATACATTGTTTGGGATACATACGTAGGCATTAAAATTACAAGGAAAAACAGATGAATGATTAATATGATGATGGTTACCTTGAGGAGGGGTATGTGCATAGATTTACTTGGAGAGGACCATACAAATGAGGTTTGAAAGCCCTAGTAATATCCTATTTTGTAACCTATGTGGTTGGTACATGAGTGTTCAATTTATTGTAATTATTTAAACTGCGTATCTTAATATACTCTTTTACACTTATGAAACAGTTCACAAACATTTAACTAAACATTTACAATTCTACAAAGTAAATACTTAGACATTTTCTTTGATTAGTTACAAACATACTTCTCAAAACTTTTTAACAAGTTAAAAATTACACTCATAAGGAAGAATAACAACATGAGAAAACCTTATTAATTTTGCTAGTATTTACCTAATGATTATAGAATTACCAGGTAAGTATCTGAAATTTTCACAAACAATGAAGTTTATTCTATCATTTTGCTCCTAAGATATTATTACATAATAATTAGTTAAAACCTGATCCTTTGAAAATGTATGGATGCTTTATAATATACATAATATATTATTAAATTACTACGAACATCTAATTTGTCCATAAACACAAATATTAAGTTGGAGAGGCATGCTCTAAAAATTTCTTACTGGGAAATCACAATATTTGGGGACCATTGCTCATGATATCTTAAGACAGCAGTTCACAAACTGAGGGTGCCTAATAGGAGCACACGTTAGAAATGCTATCTCCTGGACATAACCCTCAGGGTTCTGATTCAGTTAGCCTGCAGCGGGTCCTGGAATATGCATTTTAAATACACAGTCCAGGTGATTCTGTTGCAGGTAGTTTATCAGCCACAATTTTGCTCCAAGTTTAGACCCACTATTAAAGCCACATCTTTAGAGAGCTAGGTCCCTTGACTGTAGAACTGCTTTTACTGAACGTTGACATGATGCCATTGACCTGCACTGAGGGGCTCTGTAAGAAAGAAATACTCCCTTTTAAACTTATGGCAGAAACTAGAATGAAGATGGAGTTGATAAAATAATGTATGTAGAAGAGCAGATCATAGAGCCTGGTACACAGAGAATACTCAGTAAATGGTGCCTTCTTATTGTTATAATACGCTGTCTTCTTTATGAGAGCACTTAGGAGCTAGTTCTTTCTGTTTTTAGTATAGGGAATAATTATGCTATTCTTTGTAATACAGCAATTTGACAGTATGGTTCTTAGTTCAATTTATTTTGATACTTGGTTTAAGTGGCTGTCATAGCTAACAAAAGGTACCTCCCACGGACATGTAGATCCCAACAGAAGAAGTGAAACATTGGTTGGGCTTAATGAATAATTATACCTATTTTTTTCCCACTTCATTTACCAGTTATCCTAAGCAGTTTGTTTTTCTCCTATAGACACTCAATTGAGTGACTTTTGGATTGTTTGCCGGAGTGCTTTCAATCAAATTAGTGGCCCATCCTTGACACTTCATAGAATTTCATGGCATGCAAAAACATGTCTAATTTTTTGTACTATTTTATATTCTTCACCTTTTTCTTTCTCAGCTAGTTCTAAATAATGCCTTTTTGTTGTTATTTCTATATTCTTGTTATTGCCTTAAAGAGTTGTTGGAATACAGTGAGAGGAAGGGAAGGAACAGTGTGTGGGTAGGCATGTCGCTAAGATGGAAAACGAATAGGGAGAAGGGATGCAAGTCTCTTGGTCTTCTCAAGGTCACATACACCCTGGTACAGTAAGTAATCAGAGTTAGGGTCCAGGTATCCAATTCACATCATAGTCTTTCATGGACATTTCTCTTTGCCTTTCATGATCATTTCTCTTTGCCTTTCATGATATTTATCCACTAATTCTATATTCACTGGGTAAATACTGACAAATTAGTAAGATCTTTCACAGAGAATTGTGTTATTTTTGTTTACAAAATGGTCTCCACTGTCTCATAAAAGGTTATGGCACATCTTTTTAGTTAACTTGGAGAAAATTTCCAATGTTCACTCTAAAGAATGATAGGGGAGCAGTGTGTCTTTGATTTCTCTCAGTTGTTTGTGTGTATGTGTGAACTTAGAATATTTATTTTAATTTTTAAATTTTCATTGGTTGAATTTTCATGGGCCAAAGTAACTGTTATCAGTGCACCTAGTCTTTTATTTACTTTATTTATTTATTTATTTATTTTTTAATGGAGTCTCACTCTGTCACCCAGGCTGGAGTGCAGTGGTGCGACCTCGGCTCACTGCAACCTCTGCCTCCCAAGTTCAAGTGATTCTCCTGCCTCAGCCTCCCGCATAGCTGAGATTATAGGTGCATGCCTGTATAAAATAAAAAATAAATTTTTTTTATTTTTAGTAGAGACGGGGTTTCACCATGTTGGCCAGGCTAGTCTCAAACTCCTGACCTCAGGTGATCCACCCACCTCGGCCTCCCAAAGTGCTGGGATTACAGGCGTGAGCCACCACACCCAGCCAATCCACCTAGTCTTAATAGAACTTTATGAAGATCATTATTTTGAAAAGAGGTTCCTGTTTTTTCATGTAGTTGAGGACAAATTTTTGTCTTATATTTCTACCTACTGGAAACAGCAAAAAGATCCAAGTGCAGTAATAATTTGTTTGAAATGAGTTTACATAATTTTTAATAAATGAAAGCTGCTCATTTCCTTTTCATTAATGCTTCACTGTTTTAGCCGCTTTTAATTTCTCTTGCCTTTTTGGAAAGCCTTGCATGCTTGATGATTTTCCTTTTTAAACAGCAATTTGGCATTCAGAAACATCAGCAAGCTTTTTGGAGACTATTCCCATAGGAAATTTCTGTAGGGAAGCTTTTTCGGTAAGTGGCTTAGTGTTTTTAAGATGTTAATAACTTTGCTGATTCGGTCTTTCCTCAGGTTGCAGTTAAAATTAATTGAAAAAAACAACAACAAAACTCTTATACACTTTACCTGAAAGCCAAATAGTCTTAAGGAATGGTGGACAAGTAAAGCAGGCTTTGAAGTAATTAATTGTATATCCTTTCACGGACACCGAAAAGTCACGGTTTACTACAAGAAAAGATTCATTCTCATACCTTTTAAGTGATTTTCAGCAAGGAAAGAGAACTAATCAAAGCTGGATTAGTTGACATTCTTATAGACACAATTCTTTACTAGCTAATCATCTGCACATCTACAGTACTGTGATAATTAATGACATGGAGATAATGAAGGATTTAAAAAAAAAAAAAACTTACTCCGTACACTTACTATACACAGGGCTCCATGTTAAGTGACTTAGATTTGTCATTTCACTTAATACTCTAAACAACCATAAGGGATAAATAGTATTTATATTTTAATTTATTTTATAGATTTTATAGGTTCTCAGAAAGGTTAAACAACTTACCTGAGATTATCTGGTGCTCAAGATGATTAGCTTTAAATACTCACTTCTATGAGCCTGGAGTATAACAGAATATTCTGCTTAAAATACTCACTTTCCTTGGTCAGGCTTCCTCCTGAGTTTTCTTCAGCTTTTTCTGGCTATTCCTCAGTCTCCTTTGGTAATTTCTCCCTCTCTTCCCAGCCTCTAAATTTTGATCCCATAGATTCTCAGACCTCTTGAGATTGAGGCCTCTTCTAGTCTCACGCTCTAAATTCTGCCCCAAGTTTAAAATACCATCTAAATGCATGTGATCTCTATATACGGTTATCACCATCCCAGACAAGTCTGACGAGCCCCTGTCATGGATCTTGCTGCCTACTTGACACCTCTCCTTGGATCTCTTGCAGACATCTCATGCTCAACATGTACAAAAATCAACATGTGATTTTCTCCCTGAAACTATTTCTTACCAAATTTTTATCATCTTTGTAAATGACATCATTCATCCATCCAGATGTACACATCAGATACATCTTTGATTCCTATCTTTTCCTTCTCTCCATATCCAAGACATGACTTAGCCTCATAACTTCAACTTCCAAAATGCAGCTCAATGCCATCCATTTCTTCCCATATCCCAGGTCCCTGGGCTTTTGCCAGTACTCCAGCCTTGGCCTAACACAATAGTCATTTGTTTTTCCTGCATCCTCTCTTTCTCCCTCCAAATTCATTCTCCATATAGTATTGGGAATTATTTTTAAATGTAAATTGAATGATGCCATTCTCTGGCTTACGATCTTCTAGCAGCTTACTATCGTCCCAGAAATAAAATTCAGCCACCTTCTCGTGGCTGACAAGGTCCCTGCCTTCCTCTGCAGGCCTAACTCCTGCCAGCCTAGAACATTCCACGCACACTGGCTGCTTCTCATCCATGCAAACATGCCACTCCCGAGACTTCAGGCCTTGTCCCTGCTCTGGCTTCTGTCTGAAATGCCTCCCCTGGTGCCCACTCCCGACTTCATCCTTGCTGGGTTTCTTTTTCTCCCTCAAATCTTGGCTGAGTGGTACCTTCTCAGAAGGCCTGCTTGAAATTGACATCGGTTCTCCATCCCCATTTTTGAACCTAACATCCAATTTGTATTTTTCATAGGACTTTTCTCCTTTGGAAATTACATCTTTATTTGATATATTTACTTGTTTATTAATGCTCTGCCCCACTAAACCACAAATTCTATGAGGGCAGGGACTACATCTGGTTCATTTACAACTGTAGACCTAATACCTCATACTAGGTAGGCAATCAATAAATATTTGATGAATGAATGAATCGAGTACATCCAACTGGTAAGTGGTGAAACCAGAATCCAAACCCAGATCTGTCAGACTCCAGAATGTGTGTAGTGCACTAGTATGCTATGAGTAAAAGTAACTCATGTTTGGTCAAATTTTAGTATGAAATAAATTTTTTAAAAATTGAACATTCCTTTTTAAAAAGTGGGTTTTTGTTTGTTTGTTTGTTTGTTTGTTTTGAGACAGTGTCTCTCTGTCACCTAGGCCGGAGTATAGTGGCGTGATCACAGCTTGCTGCAGTCTCGACTCCCTCAGGCTCAAGTGATCCTCCCACCTCAGCACTGCAAATAGCTGTGACTACAGAAATGGACCACCATGCTCAGCTAATTTTTATTTTTAATTTTTTTTTTTTTTTTGAGATGGAGTCTCGCTTTGTCACCAGGCTGGAGTGCAGTGGTGTGATCTCGGCTCACTGCAACCTCCACTTCTTGGGTTCAAGCGAGTCCCCTGCCTCAGTCTCCCAAGTAGCTGGGACTACAGGAGCACACCACCACACCCAGCTATTTTTTTTTTTTTTTTTTTTTGTATTCTAGTAGAGTCAGGGTTTCACCATGTTGGCCAGGATGGTCTCCATCTCCTGACCTCATGATCCGCCCACCTCAGCCTCCCAAAGCGCTGGGACTACAGGTGTGAGCCCCCACTCCTGGCCTTAATTTTGATTATTTAGAGATAGAAGTCTCCCTGTGTTGCCCAGGCTGGTCTTGAACTCCTGGCCTCAATCGATACTCCTGCCTTGGCCTCCCAAAGTGTTAGGATTACAGGTATGAGCCACCACACCTGGCCTCTTTTGAAATTTGATAATCCCTATGATAAGCTTCTGTTGGCAATAGTGTACTTGATGGACCTCTCTCCTCCAAACTGACAGTGACGCTGCGTAACATAAATTCTACTATATTTCACATTTTGTTTACTGAGATGCCCAGACAAGGTCCCTTGCAGTGATTCTTTCAACTCCATCAAAAATTCTATGAAATCAAATAAAATGGCCTGTGCAAGTTACTTAACTTCTTTGAATCACTGTTTCTTCATTTATAAAAACAGGAAATAACCATTTTTTAAGGTCACTGAAGGGGACTCAAGGAAATAATAGATGCTAAACCCTCATCACTGGGCTTAGTGTATGGTAAATAAACAATAACGGGTTCTTTTAAAATAAAAGTCTTAATTCTTTAGTGGACTGAAAGACTCTAATCTTTAGGGCCAACTAATCAGGTTTGGTGTTTTTTTTTGTGTGTTTTTTTTTTTTGACTGTTTCTAAATCCTGACATAGTCCAGAGGAGCCAGACTGACACGTGAAGTCATCGAATGCTGATTAAACAGAGGGGGAGTAGGCAGGAGAGCTGCCTCAGAAAGGGCCCCTAGGAATCCACACACAGGCTCCAAATCTAGATGTATCAGGCTCAGAATTTCCACTGAGTTTACACTTTACGACTATAGCAAAGAACAGCTAGAATCCCAGTTTGAAGTTGATGCCATTCTTGGAATTTGTGTTTGGCTCATGAATTTACATTTCCTACCACGGTAAACTTCTTTTTATAAGAGGAATATAGCAGCACACTCATTCTTTTCTAAATTGCTTTTAAAGAGAAATTTGATTCAGTTTATCAATTCTGCCCAAACAACAACATAAAGGTAAAAACACTGATTTTTACTCATGAGAATTTCCTTCCTTTCTTTATTTCTTTCTTTATTTCTTTCTTTCTTTCTTTCTTTCTCTCTCTTTCTTTCTTTCTTTCTCTTTCTTTCTTTCTTTTACCCCAGAGGACTTTGTTATCCAGCATTTGCCAAGTGCTCTATTTCATGTGGTTTAATGAAAGTCTTGGGTCCCATTTTTCTTTGAGATCAGTTTGAGAGGTCCATATTTCTTTCATTTAAAAAGTCAGAATTTCTTTTCTGAATCTCAAGTTTTGAGTATTATCATGACAAAGGTAGACAAGCTGGCAGAGGAAGCCAAAGAAGTTCTCAGAATCTGAAAGCCTAATAAATGGAGATGAATGGATTTTGAATAACAAAACTCTAGTGCCATCTAACTTTGGGAAAATAAAATAGAACGTTTGCTAAATATTGATGTGTTTTGGAGAATAAAATTTTAGAGCTAAATACTAAAAATTTTAAGATTCATCAACTTTTACCCTGAAGCTTTAAGTTACACACACACGCATACACACAAAAATGCAAAAATAAAATGGAACCTTAATGTCCTTAATAACTGGGACTTTATAGCTAAAGGAATGGCCAAGGAACTTGTTTCACAGCATCCTCGGGGGAAATTACTGGTGTTTCTTAGTATCCTGTTGATGTGGTTTGTGTCTGTGTCCCCGCCCAAATCTCATGTGGAATTGTAATCCCCAGTGTTGGAGGAGGGACCTGGTGGGAGGGGATTGGATCACGGGGGCAGATTTCCCCCTTGCTGTTCTCATGATAGTAAGTTTTCATGAGATCTAGTTGTTTAAAAGTGAGTAGCACCTCTCGCTCTCTCTCTTCCTCTTGCTCTGGCCATGTGAAGAAATGCCTGCTTTGCCTTCTGCCACAATTGTAAGTTTCCTACGGCCTCCCAACCATACTTCCTGTACAGCCTGCTAAACTGTGAGCCAATTAGACACCTTCTCTTTATAAATTACCCAGTCTCAGGTAGTTCTTCACAGCAGTGCAAGAACGAACTAATACATCTATGGATTTGCTCTAATATTTATTTACTCATTTTTCAAGGTAATCAGTTTAGTTTTTTTTCCATTTATGAAATCATGTGTTTATTTAAAGGCAGTGGCATCAAAGCCCTTGGTTGCTTGCTTTACATTGGTTTAGTGTCTACAAGGAATTACTTTGTTAAATTCAAACTTTTTTCCTCAGGGCAATCCTGTGTTTATATTTTATTTCTTAGTTCTTGATTCCAGTAGATTTTTACTCACTGAATTAAATCTGAGAGATTCATTGTTTTCTTTCTGATAGTGTTTTCCAAATATCTCAGAATTAAGATCATTTTCTCTATCTTTGATAAAAATCTGCTTAGGGGTTTTAGTAAAGTGAATTTCCTTTTTTTTTTTTTTTTTTTTTTTTTTACATTTTTGGAAGGAGACTGACTGTACCTTCAAGGGCATCTGGCCCACCTGGCTAACTCAGGGTTCCATGAGAAGTTGAGGCCAATGCAGGAGCCACCCACAGCCCTGGCCCTCTGCACTCCTTCCATCATCCTCAGCTGCACTTTGCAACATATAGGAACAAAATATCCTTGTGCTACCTTCACAAAACTAAAAGGTTCTGCCACTCTCATTTTTCCAACCCATGTACATTTACATTCTTCTGGTGAGAAGGAAAAACTCGGCCGGGTGCGGTGGCTCACACCTGTAATCCTAGCACTTTGGGAGGCCGAGGCGGGTGGATCACGAGGTCAGATCGAGACCATCCTGGCTAACATGGTGAAACCCCGTCTCTACTAAAAATACAAAAAAATTAGCCGGGCGTGGTGGTGGGTGCCTGTAGTCCCAGTTACTCGGGAGGCTGAGGCGGGAGAATGGCATGAACCCAGGAGGCAGAGCTTGCAGTGAGCCGAGGTCGCGCCACCACACTGCAGCCTGGGCGACAGAGCGAGACTCCGTCTCAAAAAAAAAACAAACAAAAAAACCCAACTCAGAATAGGGTTGGGATAAGTAATGTGGGAATTGTTTTACAAATAAAACAATAAGAGCAGACTTTGCCAGTGATCAGTGACTCAAGTTCAGGTTTTATGGGTGGCATTGAAAGAACCCACTTCTGACAGCAGACCCAAAGATGAGGAATTTTGTTGTTGTTTATGTTGCTGTTTCTATAACATGAGAGCACCTCAGAATGATACTTTCTGGTAGAAGACTTAGAAATACAACCATACATTTTACAAATTTTATTGTAAAATTTATCAAATCACCACACATTAAAGTTCTACAGTTGTATCTTCCTAACAAAGTATGCAAAACCCTAAGGCAGAGGACAGAGAAATAGTTGTTGCCGTTGAGGTCTCTTGGTTTGCAAGAGTTAGGGGTGCCTCTTTGGGGATCTACCTGGAAAGTTGACTTTTGCCGAATTTGTGTTTCTGGAGTATAATGCCTAGAAATACAACAAAGTCCTTGTGGGTTGTGACTGTCTGAAACTATTCTTCAAAATAAGAAGCATTTAACTTTGTATGATGGAGACATGTTTTCCTGTGATTTAGGCAGCCTGTGTTTTCAGGGAAATTTGTCTAAACAAGATACAAATGTCAACTTAGTTTTGGGGTTCTACTTAAAATTAACTAATGAAAGTAATTTTGTATCAACATGACCAGGTTGAGAATACAAATAGAACAGGCTAACAACAGGAGACATGAATAAAATCCATAGTGGCCAAGTATCTCTAGACTGACTACATTCCTGCTAATCTTAAATTAATATTCAGAATACTTCCACTCTTCTTCTCTCTTGGAGATTCAAAGTAAGCATTTCAAATATGGGGCTTTTTTAGGGGGAAAAAATTGGGTTATGTGCTATCCACAGCCCTTTTTCTCATTTTATGCTTTGAATATTCTGATATGACACCTAGATGCTTCTGCATTATATGTTAAGTCATTTTCCCCTTGTCGAATTAGTTTGCCAAATTGCTTTCTGATCGTGACTTTTCAGGAGAGCAGACTCCGTCCCCTGCACGGCTGCAGATATTCCTTAACAGCATTTTGCAGTCATCAACGTAGAGACTCATGGAAAGTGTGAATAAATACACACTTGTAACTTCTTGATTTGAATGACCCACCTAGTTATATAAACCACATTTAAGGACCAGGATGGCCTGTTAAATTAAGAATGTTTTTGGCAGATAAAAGGGAAATACTAGGAACCTTGTTTTTTCTGCCTTTGGTTAACATATAATTAACTCAGTAACAAATTTCTATGTGACTACAGTCTTGAAATTTAAATAATTCCACTAATACTAGGTTGATCCAACGCAAAGGTTTTCAAGCCTTAAAGTAATTAAATGTTATCTTTTTCAGTAAAATAATGTATTTTTGCCCAATTAAAATAGGGCAATATCGGTGGATTTTTGTACCCTAAAGTATTCCACAAAGGAATTCAAAAGTTAGGGGGAGAAAATAAAGAATTCTAAGTTTGTTTGTTCTTAAAAGGCTCAAAAGGTCACTATCATTCTAATATGTCTCATTAGAAGTTAAAAATTATTAAATAAACCTACACATACAAGCATACATATATGAGTAGGTTTATGTTCTTCTTTAGTTAGTACTTTTGGATATATATAACTTCAACTTAGTACTTTTCCTCTAATTTCTCTGTCAGAATGCAGCATGATCTAGGACTGAACAATATTAAATACAGTGGCAAAGCATTTGTTATGAAAGATGCTACATTTGTGTAAGGGATTGTTATTTCGTCCAATAGGAGACTATCTTAATTTCAAAACTATTTCACCATCAGTATCTTATGCTACTGAACAAAACAACAGCTAACCTAGAGGCTAGATGCAAACAGAAACACACAACGAAATGTACAGTGAACATTCTTCCTCCATTTGTTTCCTTAGCAAATAGAATTTGATTGCTGAGTTCTTCATGGAATGATGAGTCTTTTGTATTTTATTTCTATCTATAGACACAGAGATCTGTCCCTCTGCCATGGAGATGTTGTCTTATACGAGAGTCGTATTTCAGCAAACATAATTAAACCATCACAAACAGAGCCTTCCCATTAGTCAGAACAGAGTTATTGCCGTTGTGCTGTAGGTGCATGTGAACGTATTTCACATTCTGCTGGGGGGAAAAAGACCACTAAATATTGCATGGGTTTTTCTTGATCAGATTGTTTATTTCTCAACATCTTAAAGAGGTACTTAATTTTTCTTGACAGCTATTTTTGTCAACACATTAGAGAAACAGATATTAAGGGCAAAATTTGCATGGGATGCCAAGTGCTGGTATTTCCTGGAGTAATGCGTACTGTATGCATAAAAATAAATCCCATACTGTTCTCCAGAAAACGTCCTTGGCATTTGATGTGTTTTCTAAAGCTATATTCTCATAATGTCCTGCGTCTAAGGTTTCAGGGTGGTAGTGGGGCGGGGGACGGGAATCATAATTCGACTGGTGTGGTTCAATACACATTTGAGCTTCATGCAAAAATAAACAGCAGACACTAGAGGGCGCTGTTTCATTTCCTTTTTCACTGGACCGTGCTGCAGATGTCAGCGTACGGGGCACTGCAAAATATCATCATGGTCTAAACAGGCCCAAATTGCAATGAAGTACAAGCTGTAGAGATCCCCTGAGTTTTAGGAGAAAGGCTGGGAAGTTCAAAACAGGGTGGATGGTAAATTAATTCAGAATTAGTAAAGAAGTAATTTTTTATTACCCTAGCCCTTCATGATTGTCTTTTGATAATTACTTAATTCCTCTGGTTGAAAGAAATTTTATTAGATTTCAAGCTCCCACTAAATGTCAAATGGTTCTAAAAATAGCTAGAATATTAGACAATGTTAAACAGTTAGCGCTCTCAAGTTTTGTCATTAGAATTTTGAGTAGAATACATACCTACTACTGGTTAAGAAACTAATTACAGAATTCCCAGTGGTCACAAATGTCAGACCCCAAGATGTTGTTTCTTTTGATATCAAACAAATACAAAGTCAATAAGATTCCCAATTAACTTCGTTTTCAACCTTTGCTAAGCATGCACTTTCTCACCCCTTCACCCCGCAAGTAAATCTTTTAGAGCAGCAGGAAAAGGCAATGCTCTGAAGTTATCTTAACATATACTATCGTATGGCTTCTCTTTGTAAAAAGAGAAGGGATTGGGTTCGAGGGGGTAGGAGAGTGGGTGGGGTTCCCCAGGTCAAGTGTCTAGTGCCACTTTGTGACATAAGAACATTTGAAAAGAAGCTTCATGTTCTTATGTTACATAGAGGAAAATTAAGGTATTGAGGCATGTAATAATTTGTGTTTCAAGTAGAGAATTAGTGGAAGAGTCAGGATCATCTCTCAGTTCTTCTGCTTTCCAGGAAGTCAACTAAAGGGCCCGTTTGTTTTCAGTTCTGTAGAAGTATTTCTCTTTAATCCAGATAGAAGTGACAGACTCAAAGGCAATGTGAGCACCATCACCACTGATTTCCAGTTCTTCCGCCTTCCAGGCACACGGGATGTTTGTGCTTCCTCATCTCTAAAAGTCAGTTACAGCCATCTGGCTGGCATTGACCAATGAAGTGGGAACAGAAGCGATATGTGTCACTTTAGGCAGAAGCACGGAAGAGCTAGGGTGGGATTCTCCAGGCTGTCTTCCCTTGCAAAGGTGAATCTTGAAGCCACACATTGAGCTGACAACATTGAAGGATAATAAAGCCTCCAGCAACTTCCATTCCAGGATGACAATGAAAGCAGGGGCGACTTGTGTGAGTAAGAAAGAAACCTTTGTTAAGTCACTGAGATTGTGGGGGTGTTCTCTTTTTTTGAGACAAAAATCTCATTCTGTTGTCCAGGCTGGATTGCAGTGCCATGATCATGGCTCACTGCAGCCTCAACTGCCCAGGCTCAAGCGATCCTCCCAACTGAGCCTCCCAAGTAGCTGAGACTACAGGCATGCGCCACCACCCCTGGCTAATTTTTGTATTTTTTTTTGTGGAGATGGGCTCTCACTATGTTGCTCAGGCTAGTCTCAATATCCTGGGCTCAGGTGATCTGTCTGCCTGGGTCTCCCAAAATGCCGGAATTATAGGTATAAGCCACCACACCTGGCCTGGGGTTTTCTGTTGTGGCATTACAACCAGGTTTATCTTGATGGTAGACATGTGAAGGATGCCAACCAAGCGAGAAAACCAAAAGCCAAGAATGAAAGTGTGGCAAAAAGGATTTCAAGTAAAAACCTTTAAGAAAAAAAACTAGAATTTTTAATTGAGGAATTTCTAATGACTTTAATATGGGAATCAATAAAGAGGTGTTGTCAAGTAAGTAATACACCATTTCCTCCTTGTATGTTTTCAGTTAAAATTCATCTAAAAAGGCAGGTGTGGTGGCTCACGCCCATAATCCCAGCACTTTAGGAGGCCAAGGTGAGTGGGTTGCCTGAGCCCGGGAGTTCGAGACCAGCCTGGGCAACATGGTAAAACCTCATCTCTACTAAAAATATAAAAAATTAGCTGGGCATGGTGGTGCATGCCTGTAGTCCCAGCTACTAAGAAGGTTGAAGTAGTAGGATCACTTGAGCACAGAAAGTCGAGGCTGCAATGAGCCAAGATCATGCCAATAGACTCCAGCCTTGGCAACAGGAGTGAGACCCTGTCTCAGGGGAAAAAAAAAAAATCATCTAAGGATCTCAGGTAAAACCATAAATGACACATTATTATATTCAACTCATAATCTGTTTGATTTCAAAAGCCTAAACCTTTAATGGCATGAATGGAAATGGTGCATAAGCTCATCTGAATCCTCTGATCTCGAAGTATGGGACAGTATGGAATCCAGGTTTTCATGCAAACAAAGAACACACACTTAGGCGGGGCGCAGTGGCTCATGCCTGTAATCCCAGCACTTTGGGAGGCCGAGGCAGGCAGATCGCGAAGTCAGGAGATTGAGACCATCCTGGCTAACATGGTGAAAACCCTGTCTCTACTAAAAAAATACAAAAAATTAGACGGGCGTGGTGGCGGGTGCCTGTAGTCCCAGCTATTCTGGGAGGGTGAGGCAGGAGAATGGCATGAATCTGGGAGGCAGAGCTTGCAGTGAGCCAAGATCGCGCCACTGCACTCCAGCCTGGGCGATAGAGCTAGACTCCGTCTCAAAAAAAAAAGAACACACACCTAACATCCATTTCTGTCTTGCTGAGGAAGAAGTACTGTGTCTCAGCTAGAACAGACAATGGCTTGACTCCTTAATCCATCTCAGTGCTCAGCATTTCCCCAAAAGATCTTAAGATGTCCAAGCAGAAGCAGACACATATTTTTCTCCATCAATACCAGTTGTCCGCTCAGCTGCACAGCATGTGTGACTGCTGAGATAAGCTTGAATGTGTTGACTCTCCCAGAGGGCTGGGAGAACAAAACAGCTCAGTGCACATTCAGTCTACACCGCACTTCTTCAGCCCAGTGACAGTGTGATGCCAGTGCTTTGACATATGAGACAATGGCCATTTCACCCACACTCATGTTCAAAGAACACTAAGCATTTTTGCTCAGCTTTTCAGAGTTCCCAGAAAAATATAAAAATGCTATCCGTTTAAATCCAAGACAACTTCTTCAAAATAAACCTGAAGTGGGTTTTACTTTGTTTTTGCCCTTAGAAAGCAAAGCACTCCAGGGATATATTTAGCAGGCCCTCCATTTTGTAGTTAATTATAGCAGATACGTGTTTTTGTACCACTTACAAAAGAGGATGCTGCCTGCTTCTCTTCTACACCGAACCTTAATGCTCTGCTAATGCTCTGTAAGTACACATGAACAACAATATAATGGTGCATTAATGTTCTGGCCAACAGTGCCTTCCTGGTCCAATTGCTGCTACTTCTTTAAAAAAAAATTCATGGCATGCTATTTAGTGTACAAGGCTTAACATCAATAAGAATGATTCCAGCCACCAAGTAATGAGAATACTTGAACACAAAGTTTATTTAAGGATAAAACACATTAAAAAGTATTTGGTTGATTTGTAAAAAGAGAAGGGATTGGGTTCGAGGGGGTAGGAGAGTGGGTGGGGTTCCCCAGGTCAACAATATCCCCAGTGGCCAAAGCTGCCATGGCAAGGTTGAAGGACACAATGGGTGGAGAAGCGCCTCATAGACAGAACACGTGCATAACATAGATCGGACACTTCCAAACACCAGCAAGATTCCTTAGAGGGAGTCAAACCTTCCAGTCATCACTCCAAAATCATTTCAACAGGCCCTCTCTCTGTAAAAAACTGTGATCCAGAAATAGCACTGGCTTGACAGATTTCTCTGGTCAGATCTCCAGTCAGATTTCTCTAACCAGAATTTTTTTCCTTTACTGGTTTTTCATGTGAACCAAAGTCTCTAGTGACAACTGTTTGGGAATTTTACACAAGAGAGATACTTTCCATAACTGGCTTGTAGAAGCCCCGTTTCATACTCTGAAAGAGGAGCTTGGATGGTCGCTGGTTTCTGGACCTCGGACCATTGGAGGCAGGTGGCATCATTTTGAGATGCTGGACACTTTCAAATAGGTTTTGACTTAAGGGCACACACTTTTTATCCTACAGGGCGTTGAAGTAAGTAAATTACAGTACTTTATGTAGCAACCTTGAGTTAATTATGAGGTCGTGGCTGATTTATAGACAAAATGCCATAATGAAATCTGGATCATGATGAGAAGAAGCGTCCAGACTTGAAGTTCGATTGAAGAATTAGAGGCTGTAAACAGAGAGGAACACAGTAAGCCCTATGGGGGAAAAAAATACCTGTTTGATAGGGATCAGACATCTTTGCAGCACTCAGCTAAAGAAAGGAAACTTCATCGCCAAGAACCCATTTTACCTAAATGGCCCTAAGGCAGCAAAGTAGCAGAATTAATCCAATCTTTAAGAGAGTCCTACTTTGGGAGGCCAACACAGGCGGATCACGAGGTCAGGAGTTTGAGACCAGCCTGGCCAATATGGTGAAACCCCATTTCTACTAAAAATACAAAAATTAGCTGGGCGTGGTGGCGTGTGCCTGTAGTCCCAGTTACTCCGGCGGTTGAGGCAGGAGAATCGCTTGAACCCGGGAGGCAGAGGTTGCAGTGAGCCAAGATCATGCCACTGCACTCCAGTCTGGGCAACAGAGCGAGACTCCATCTCAAAAAAGAAGAGAGTCCTGTCAACCTTGTAAGAGGTCAGGGAAACCATATGCTAAGGCTTGTGTGCTGGAGGAAGCATCCCAATCCCAACCTTAGCCCAAGTAGACTTGGCAGCCAGATGTAGGCCAATATATGGTCCTTAAAATTGGCTGGATAACTTGTTTTTTTAAATTACCTTTATATTTTAGAGGAAAGAGCAAGGTTTTTTTGTTGTTGTTGTTTGTTTGTTTAATGGCCCTAGAATTCCTTGGGCATGTTCCCCATCTTTCCTTCTTAATTTCTGGAGTTTTCGAGGGAGAGTTGCTGACCGAGTGGCCTTCAAATCTGAATTTCTCCTTCTGGTGGTAAAGAACCTCCCGTGTCTCCCAGCTGCCTGCCCCAGGGTAGAAGAGTGTCTACCTCTGCAGCTCTTGCCGTCTTCCTGCAGGGTTCCTGTTACACAGCTGCAGAGAGGCCCATCCACCCGGCTCGTGCAAATCTGCTCACACCCCCCGTTGTCCTCACACCAGTCCAGCCCTACAAAAGAGCAGTTAGGAAGATTAACTACAGACAGTTCAACCCTTCCACTGGTATTGAAGGGAAGGGCTTTAAAAAGAGAGGAGGACAGGCTGGGCGCGGTGGCTCATGCCTGTAATCCCAGCACTTTGGGAGGCCGAGGCGGGTGGATCACGCGGTCAGGAGATCGAGACCATCCTGGCTAACACAGTGAAACCCCGTCTCTACTAAAAATACAAAAAAATTAGCCGGGCGTGGGGGCGGGCACCTGTAGTCCCAGCTACTCGGGAGGCTGAGGCAGGAGAATGGCGTGAACCCGGGAGGCGGAGCTTGCAGTGAGCCGAGATCGCGCCACTGCACTCCAGCCTGGGCGACAGAGAAAGACTCCGTCTCAAAGAAAAAAAAAAAAAAAAAGAGGAGGACAAAGAAAACCTCAATGCCATTGTTGAATGTTTATAAGTAAATGAAAAGATGTCTTTAAGGAAGCAGGTGATGTTCTCAAACCGGTGTCCCCAACACCAGCCTCCTCGTCCACTGGACCCACATCAGAGGTGAAACACGTCTGAGCCTTGAAATCCCGTTGTTTTAATAATTTAGGGTGTGTTTTAGGGAACATACATACTCTTTCTCCTAATAGGTCCCACTGAAATGATCTGTTCTTTGGGCTCTTTTGCGTAATCTGTGGCAATCCTGGAATTGTGTGGGCAAGTCTGCAAGACAGAATACCAGGGGGAAATTTTCACACAATTAAGCTGATAACTTATTCTTCACCATGTTTCACCTCTAAAAGAGGCAGTGGCTCTGGCCTCAAGCATTATGGAGGCTCAGATTAATTAGAACCAATGCATTCTTGATCATTGAATCCACTGGGACTCTAGGCTGTATGTTGAACAGAATTAAATACACTCTCCACACTGGAATTAGTACTTTTCCTTTTTAAAAACCTCTCCTTCATTTCTGATTGATCCACACTGGAATTAGATTCAAAGAGGCTCCCTGCCCAGGAATAGGATTGCTGTGTCTCATCAGACACTAATGTATGCAGTATCATCTGTAAGTTGCTCTGACCATAATTCACATCTTGATTCTGCAAATATGGTGTAAGCATAAAGCTGCAATGTTAAAGGCTAGGGGCCAGGTATTGGTGCAATCAAATCTTAAGGACCCAGCCCGTAAGTGGTGGAGGTGGAAGCCTGGCACAGAAGAGATCATTGGTTTGCTACCTCATCCCTCACCCCCTCCAGAGTCTGATGTAGATCAGGTGCGATGCAGGACACCTGGATACATTGTATCCTGAGCTCAAGAGTTTGGTTCTATAGTGGAGTGGAACTTGGCCCAGCGGTCATTAGAGTCAGGCCGCCTGGCTCCTTGAGACTCTAGTGCAGTGGTTCTCAACCAGGCCAACTGGCAACATCTGGAGACGTTTTGGGTGTTGAAACTGGGGGAAGATGTGACTGGTATCCATGGGTAGAGGTGAGGGATGTTGCTAACATCCTACAGTGCACAGAACAGTCCTCCACAACAAAGAATTATTCAGTCCAAAATGTCAACAGTGCCGAGCTTTGAGAAACCCTAGTCTAGCATTCAGCCAATGACTGGTTGACAATTCAGAGATAGAAGAGTAAATAGATATATTTCCCTGCGTTTTCTCTCACTGTCCCATCAAAGATGACTGTCCATCCCAAGCATCTATGGATGATTCCAGTCCGGTCACCTGGCATTCACGATCCTCATGTTGGGAAACCAAGACAGTGAGAAATAAGGCTAAGCACTTTGTTTTCACACTCTCACTTACGATTTTACAGGAGTACTTTTCTGAGTCGCAGAGTGACACTGCACAGTGAAGGTGAACTTCGTCGTAATCCCCTATGAATTTAAAGACGGTGACGTGAAAGCGACAGGTCAGGGAGACTGCATTCTCCTCGATGCCAATGGTGTTATCTTTGAGGTTCTGACACCTATTCAGAAAAAATAATGGAATCTTTGCTTCACATGTTTTCCTCTTACACCTTAATCCTCACCTTCAGTTCAAAATTTCACTTTTCACATAAAACCACCATAAATGGCAGAAATGCCTTTACATTTGAAAGTGACCCCTGGACTGCATGGGCTTGTCATTTATTATCACTCCCTCATGTTTTCATAGTTTGTTTTGAAACATCAAACACCACCTTGAATTAGTATCCTAACTGCAACTAAAAACAAAACGACTGCAGGGACCACATTCAATTTCCCCACGCTTCAGTTTCTCATTCCGCCCCCTCATAATGTTGTGTTCTACCGATACCAATTTAATAAACACAAGATTCATTCTTACTTCTTCTGTACTTTCTTCAGTTAATTATCAATGTTGGCAAGGGCCCCTGACTCAAACCCTGTTGGGAATACTTCCCATGCGTCAAGGGGAAAGAAGACCAGTCGGGGTGAGCTGCAGAGTCGTTTTGATGTAGCTGACTGCCACTTTTCTCAGCCCCCTTCCTTCTTGTGGCATTGAGCCAAGAGACAACCCCAGCCAAGACATATCTCAGGCACAGATAACTTGCTTCAATTATGTATAGTTCCCCAAATGCATCAGAGTCTCCTATAGTCCTGTGTCTTTTCATGCAATGTTTCCCCCACCTGGAAGATCTTCCTGCTCTTTGTCCAGTGCATCACTCCTGCCCTTTCTCCAACACCAGTTCTACGGCACCCTCTCTTCTATAAATGTCCCCTAGTCATGCCCAGACCAGGCACAAACAAATGGCCTTTTCTGAGTTTGCCAACAGCCCTCTGTTGAGCTCCTTGAGTGCAGGAACCAAGTCATGTTCCTTACTGTGTCTCCAATGCACTACATAGCATGTGGCATGTATTTGAAAACTTCTGTCAGATGAATGAATGAGTGAACAAATGGTGTTGCCACAGCCAAGGCTGGCCTATAGGAGCCAAAAAGCTCTTTAAAATGATAAAGATAAAAAGGGTGACTCTTTTCCTTATATTTCCTTTCCCTAGTCCACAGGATTAAATAGCTTAGCAATAAGGAAAATTAAAAATTGAAGTTATCCTTCAGCATTCCCACACTTAATATGTTTTGTAATTAGCCTTCTAGGCAAAATGCAAGTTGCTTTTCAAGGCAATAGCCTCTGAAGTGCTTTGAAGCAAAAACTTACATGCCATACTTTTCCTTAACACTGTTATTCATTTGGATAATCTGAACAGGCTCAAGGATTCTAAAGTGGTAACAGCTCTTCAGTCTTCACACTGACCTTCCCTCTTAACCAGACCACCAACTCTCTCCCAAGGAGATGACTTGACATTTAGGTATCAGAAAAACTGAAGGAAAGGGCATAGAGAGGCAGGAATGGCTATCTGGCTGTCTTTCTTAGAGTGAGCACAGACGCCAAGCACTAGAATCTTCTATTAACAATGAAACATCTGCCCTTTCCT
This sequence comes from Pan troglodytes, assembly GCF_028858775.2. Taxonomy (NCBI): domain Eukaryota; kingdom Metazoa; phylum Chordata; class Mammalia; order Primates; family Hominidae; genus Pan; species Pan troglodytes. Next base: position 123,138,081 of record NC_072407.2, on the reverse strand, counting down.
CTGTCTAGCACATGAAGAGACAACAGAAGTGGCCTGCGTGTCCCCAGACTTACAAGCCACTTGTAGAAGTTGCTGCTGTCTCTGCCCTCCACACAGCTGGAGAGAAACAACTGACCCCAAAATACTTTAGTGGACCCATTTTGCAGCTCATTCATTAAGCATTGAACATCTGGTTTCCCTAAGCGCACTGGAAAAAAACAATAACCACATCCCTCCAAGAAAGGTTAGGAGGACTGATGGATTCACCTACATAAAGAAGTCACTTCCCACCCAACCACAGTTTAATTTGAAGACGTTTATTCAGACAGACACTGGGGTAAGCTGAGATTTATGAACATGCTCTCCGGCTCACTCTCCCTCTCTGGGTCAAGTCTATTAAATGCCATTTTAAAAATGCTAAATGCTACCACGTCCTTCAAAGGAGACATAAGCCCTATAATCTGGGTTTGCATTTGTAGAGTGTCTCATATCTTAACCCTTTTATGTTGTGAAAGGAATACAAAAAGAGGAGGAAGAAACATGGACAAAAGGATAATTGTGATGCTCACCCACTCATCTAGGCCTGCAGGACACCAAGTAGTCACCACGTCCCTCCCTTTCCCTTTGAGGAGGATAAACATCAATTCAGAAATACAAATACCTTAGTGAGGTCTTTGCTGAAAATTCCACAATACACCTCAGCAACCCATGCCATTCACCACACCTGGTCACTTAGGGAGTCGGTGTGTCTTGAAACCTAAAAGGATTTCTTCTCTGCTCCTTGATAGTTGTGTGACCTTGAGTGAGCGCTGTGCCTAGCCTCTCTGAGCCTGTTTCGTCTGCAAACTAGTGAATGTCTATTGTTTGTCTTCCCAGAACCACACCCTTCTTCTCTTGGGAAACCATGCCTCTTTCCCTCAACCATAAAGCTACTTACAGTATCCACAGCACTCTCTGACCACCACAGGGATGGGTGCTGACCAGGCCAGGCAAATGCAATGGTGCATAACCCTACCCACCAAATGAAGGATAAGCAAGTGGTCCAGGATAGGCCTGGGATTCCCTGCACTGGAGTTAGAAGTGCTCTCTCCTCATTGGTTACAATGCTATGAGAATGTGAGTCTAGGATTGCCAGTGTCTAACAAGGTCAATGAGAGAGAGAGACAAAGAGGAGGAGACAAGGGATAAAGCAAGAGGAGAGTGTTGATAGCATCTGGCTCCCTGGATCTAATCATCTCTGAAGTCACATCCACTCCTGTGATTTGGTGTTGTAACCATTAAATGCCTTGGTTTTTGCATAAACTAGTTTGAATGGGTCTCTACCACTTAGAATTGTGATTAATACATTCACCTGCTTTAAGAATTATTGTAGGCTGGCTGGCATGGTAGGTCACACCTGTAATCCTAGCACTTTGGGAGGCGAAGATGGGAGGATCACTTGAGCCTAAGAGTTCAAGACCAGCCTGAACAACACAGGGAGACCAAGTCTCTACGAAAAATAGAGAAAATTAGCTGGGCATGGTGGTGTGTGCCTGTAGTCCCAGCTACTCAGGAGGCTGAGGTGGGAGGATCACTTGAGCCCAGGACGTTGAGACTGCATTGAGCCATAATCATACAACCACACTCTAGCCTGGGCAACAGAGTGAGACTAAATTCATTCAATGAATGAAATTAAAAAATACAATCAAGAGCTTCAACAATATGCTAGATCAAACAGAATAAAGAATTATTTTTTTTTTGAGATGGAGTCTTGCTCTGTCGCCAGGCTGGAGTGCAGTGGTGAGATCTCAGCTCACTGCAACCTCTGCCTCCTGAGTTCAAGTGATTCTCCTGCCTCAAGTTGAATAGAGCATCAAAGAAAGAACACTGGAATTCAACAAAAGAGGGACAGAGGATCTCCGAGGCATGAAAATAAAGGGAAACAAAGCAGTTGGCCCTGCTAGGGTCAGCTTGGAGCCAGGAGAAACTTCCCAATATGGGAAAAGGTAATTGAGAGATCCCCAGTGGTCCATATTCCACTGCAGACTTTCGTAATGCTAGCCATGGGAGAGCCATTTGGGCCCTGAGACTAGTATAGGAAGCTACCCAGACTCCACATAACAGTATTGTTCCAGAGAAGGAGTTCACACTGAATCGCACACCCTCCAGCCCCTCAGACCCAAGCAGCTGCAGCATGGTGCCATGTTGCAAGCCCAGCCCCCGTCAGACTATATCTTGCCCTGGGGCCCGACATCCCCTGCTTCTTCACATCCCTGGAGCCCTGCTAACACTCACCCCTCATGCCTACTTAAAAGGATGCAGGTTCACAACACTGGCTGGACTCAGTGGTGCAGGTGGGTCCAAGCACTCTAACCCACACAGTGTCCTACACCCTGGGGAACAGGTGATGCAGTGCACCAAGGAGGCTGTCCCCAGGAAAAAGGGGCTGACGCACAAGCTCCCCAGAACCCAAGAGCCACCTGCCTGCAGCTGCTGCCACTGTCAGCAACTCTGCCACTTCCCCAGCAGCAGGGCCACCAGACACCCATATACACCTTCAGGGGGCCTGAAGATCAGCCCACCAGGTGCTGTCATGGGGCCTGAGGACAGGCCTGCCCCACCCACCACCACTGGTGCCCATGTATCCTGTCGAGGGATCTGGGGTTTGACTCACCCACCAGTCACCACTGGCTCCCACACACATCTTCCAGGGGTCTAAGGACAGGCCTAACCAACGTGTTGCCACCACCACTGGCAACCAAGTGTGTCGTTGGGGGGATTTAGGGATCAACCTGCCCCATCCACTAACACCGATGGCTGCATGTACCATCAGGGGGCCTGACAACAGACCTGCCCCACCCACTGCCAGTGCTCACATGCACCATCGGGGGCTTGGGGATCAGCCCACCCCTGTGCTCACACACATCATCAAGGGATCTGAAGATAGGCCTGCCCTGCTTGCCACTCCCAGCACCCATGCACATCATCTGGAGGCTTATGGATTGCCCTACCCTGTCCACCACTGCCAACGACTACATTTGCCTTTAAAATTTGCCTTTTGGGAACCTGAGGGCAGGCCCACCCAGCCTGCCACCACTGCCAGAACTCACCAATGTGCCACCTGAGGACCTGAGGACTGGCCCACCACCACCACCACTGGCACTCCCATGTGAAGCTCTGGGGCCTGAGAGTTGGCCCACTGCTGCTACTGCCATCACTGATGCCACACACACCACTTAGGGCCTGAGGACCCACCCACCCGGCCCACTGCTACCACTGACCAAGGATTGGCCCACCCAGACCTTCTACCATGAGTGCTTGTTAATGCCACCCAGGGGCCCAAAAGCTGGCATGCCTAGCCTGTTATCACCACCACTGGTACCCAAGGACTGGCCCATCTGGCATCCCTGTCCCCAGCAAAGCCTCACCATATCCTCCATTAATAGCCTAAGTCACTGACTAACTCACAGACATGACTGATGCTGATTACAGCTGAAGAAATCATATGGAGACCACACTGCTGTGTCCACTCAGAATCAAAGCCAAAGTCAAACCCAACCAACACTATAGATACATCTATAGGAAAAACTCTGTCCCTACAAAAGCCAATCCATAAAATTGGAGAAGCAACTATTATACCAGATGCACAGAAACAAACATAAAGACATAAGAACATAAAAAAGCAAGGACACAATAAGAACACAATAATTCTCCAGTGACTGGGCATGGTGGCTCACGCCTGTAATCCCAGCACTTTGTGAGGCCAAGGTGGGTGGATCACCTGAGGTTGTGAGTTTGAGATAGCTTGACCAACATGGAGAAACCTGTCTCTACTAAAAATACAAAAATTAGCTGGGCATGGTGGCACATTCCTATAATCCCAGCTACTCAGGAGGCTGAGGCAGGAGAATCACTTGAACCCGGGAGGCAGAGGTTGTGGTGAACTGAGATTGCGCCATTGCACTCCAGCATGGGCAACAAGAGCAAAACTCCATTTCAAAAAATAAAAATAATAATAATAATAATAATAATTCTCCAGCAACACATTCCAACAAAAAAAGAAATCTATGAAATACCTGAGAAAGAATTCAATATAATGATATTAAAGAAGTTCAGTGAGATACAGGAAAACACAAATAAACAATACAAAGAAATCAGAAAAATAATTCATGATCTGAGTGAGAAATTCAACAAAGAGACAGATAAAAAGAACCAAACAGAAATTTTGGAACTGAAGAATTCAATGAATGAAATTAAAAAATACAATCAAGAGCTTCAACAATATGCTAGATCAAACAGAATAAAGAATTATTTTTTTTGAGACAGAGTCTTGCTCTATCACCAGGCTGGAGTGCAGTGGTGAGATCTCAGCTCACTGCAACTTCTGCCTCCTGAGTTCAAGTGATTCTCCTGCCTCAGCCTCCCAAGTAGCTAGGACTACAGACACACGCCACCAGGCCTGGCTAATTTTTTGTATTTTTAGTAGAGACAGGGTTTCACTGTGTTAGCCAGGATGGTCTCAATCTCCTGACCTCATGATCCACCCGCTTCGGCCTCCCAAAGTGCTGGGACTACATGTGTGAGCCACTGTGCCTGGCCAGAATAAAGAATTTTAAAACTTGAATACAGGTCTTTGAAATAACCTAGTCAGGCAAAAAAAAAAAAAAAAAAAAAAAAAAAAAAAAGGAATAAGAAAGAAAGAAGAAATCCTATGTTAAATATAAGACATTATAAAGTGACCAAATATACCAATTTGGGGAGTTCCAGAAGGGCAAAAGATGTCCAAAGGCATAGAAAACCTATTTAATGAAATAATAGCTGAAAACTTCCCAAGTCTTGCAAGAGATATAAACATCTACATACAGGAAGCTCAAAGATCCCAAATTGATTCAACCGAAAAATTGTCTTCTCCAAGGCATATTACACTCAAAGTGACAAAAGCCAAAGACAGAATTCTAAAAACAGTGAAAGAAAAGCATCAAGTTATATATAATAGAACCCCATCAGACCAACAGCAGATCTCTCAGCAGAACTCTTGTAGGATAGGAGAGAATGCAAGGATATATTCAAAGTGCTGAAATAAAAAAAACCTGCTAATCAAGAATACTATACCCAGCAAAGCTATCCTTCAAAAATGAAGAAAAATAGTATTTCCCAGACAAGCAAAAACTGAGGGAATTCACCACCAGGCCAGCCCTACAAGAACATTTAAGTGTGTCCTACATTTGGAAGTGAAGGGTTGATATATAACATAATAAAAACACACAAAAGTGTAAACTCAATGGCAGATCATACACACAAAACCGAAAGAGAAGGAGTCAAATGTTACTGCTACAGAAAGCCACCAAACTACAATAATAAATGATAAGAGAGAATGAAACAAAGGGTACACAAACAACCATAAAACAATAAACAAAATGACAGGAATAAGTTCTCACTTATCAATAATAACCTTGAATGTAAGCAGATTAAATTCCCCACTTAAAAGATACAGACTGGTTGAACAGCTAAAAAAAAAAAAAAAAAAAAACTCAAATATATGCTGCCTACAAGAAACTCACTTCACCTGTAAAGACACACATAGACTGAAAGTAATGGGATGGAAAAAGATAATTTGTGACAATCAAAACCAAAAGCAAGCAGGAGTAGCTATATTTGTGTCAGATATAACAGACTTTAAGTCAAAGGCTGTAAAAAGAGACAAAGATCATTACATAATGAAGAAAGGACAAATTCAGCAAGAGGATACAACAATTCTAAATATATATCCATCCAACATCACAGCACCCAAATATGTAAAGCAAATATTATTAGATCTAAAGGGAGAGATAAATTCCAAAGTAAAGAAAATTGGGGAATTTAACACCCTACTCTCAACATTGGAAAGAAAATCAACAAAAAAAATTTACTTAAATTGCACTTTAGACCAAATGGACTTAACAGGCATTTACAGAATATTTTACCCAACAGCTGCAGAGTACACATTTTTCTCATTAGTACACAGAATATTTTCCAAGATAGATCATATGTTAGGCCAAAAACCAAGTCCTGACAAATTTTTAAAAATTGAAATCATATCGACTATCTTCTCAGACCACAATGGAATAAAACTAGAAATCAATAATATGAGAAATTTTGGACACTGAACAAATACTTAGAAATTAGGCAACATGCTCCTGAACAAGCACTGGGTCAATGAATAAATTAAGAAGGAGATTTAAAAAAAATTTTTAAAAACAAGTGAAAATGGAAACAGAACATACCAAAACATGTGAGATACAACAAAAAAGAGTGCTAAGAGGAAAATTTATTGCAATATACACCTACATCAAAAAAGTAGAAAATTAAATCCAAAATTAGTAGAAGGAAAAATATAATAAAGATTAGGCCAGAGCTAAATAAAGTAGAGATCAAAACAAGCAAAGAATCAATGAAATGTAAATTTGGTTTTTTAAAAGATAACAAAATGATAAAGCACCAGTTAGACTAACTTAAGGGGAAAAAAGAGAGAAAACCCAAGTAAAATCAGAAATAAAAAAGAAGATAATACTACTGATACCACAGAAATACAAAGAATCATTACAGACTGTTATGAACAACTATACACTTTGTAAAACCTACAGAAAATGGATAGATTCTTGGACACATACAACCTACCAAGGTTGAACCAGGAAGAAATAGAAAACCTGAACAGACCAATAACTGATAACAAGATTGAATCAGGAACAAAATGTCTCTCAGCAAAGAAAAGTCCAGGACTAGTTGTCTTTACTGCTAAATTCTACCATACTTACAAAGAAGAACTAATACCAATGCTTCCTAAACTATTTCAAAAAAACTGAAGATGAAGGAATTTGGGGATTCTTCCTAGCTCATTCTACAAGACTAGCATTACCCTGATATCAAAACTAGACCAGGACACCACACACACACACACACACACACACACACACACACACACACACTAACTACAAGCCAATATCTAAACATAGATGCAAAAATCCTCAAGAAAATACTAGCAAACTGAATCTAACAACACATCAAAAAGATAATACACCATGATCAAGCAGGATTTATTCCAGGGATGCAAGAATGTTTCAATATATACAAATCAATAAATGTCATATATCACATAAGAATGAACAATAGAACGGTTGGGAGCCAAGATGGCTGAATAGGAACAGCTCCAGTCTACAGCTCCCAGCGTGAGCGACGCAGAAGACGGGTGATTTCTGCATTTCCATCTGAGGTACTGGGTTCATCTCACTAGGGAGTGCCAGACAGTGGGCGCAGGACAGTGCGTGCAGCGCACTGTGCATGAGCCGAAGCAGGGCGAGGCATTGCCTCACTCGGGAAGCACAAGGGGTCAGGGAGTTCCCTTTCCTAGTCAAAGAAAGGGGTGACAGGTGGCACCTGGAAAATCGGGTCACTCCCACCCCAATACTGCGCTTTTCCGACGGGCTTAAAAAACAGCGCACCAGGAGATTATATCCCGCACCTGGCTCAGAGGGTCCTATGCCCACGGAGTCTCGCTGCTTGGTAGCACAGCAGTCTGAGATCAAACTGCAAGGCGGCAGCAAGGCTGGGGGAGGGGCGCCCGCCATTGCCCAGGCTTGCTTAGGTAAACAAAGCAGCCGGGAAGCTCGAACTGGGTGGAGCCCACCACAGCTCAAGGACACCTGCCTGCCTCTGTAGGCTCCACCTCTGGGGGCAGGGCACAGACAAACAAAAAGACAGCAGTAACCACTGCAGACTTAAATGTCCCTGTCTGACAGCTTTGAAGGGAGCAGTGGTTCTCCCGGCACGCAGCTGGAGATCTGAGAACAGGCAGACTGCCTCCTCAAGTGGGTCCCTGACCCCTGACCCCCAAGCAGCCTAACTGGAAGGCACCCTCCAGTAGGGGCAGACTGACACCTCACACGGCTGGGTACTCCTCTGAGACAAAACTTCCAGAGGAACGATCAGACAGCAGCATTTGTGGTTCACGAAAATCTGCTGTTCTGCAGCCACCGCTGCTGGTACCCAGGCAAACAGGGTCTGGAGTGGACCTCTAGCAAACTCCAATAGACCTGCAGCTGAGGGTCCTGTCTGTTAGAAGGAAAACTAACAAACAGAAAGGACATCCACACCAAAAACCCATCTGTACATCACCATCATCAAAAACCAAAAGTTGATAAAACCACAAAGATGGGGAAAAAACAGAGCAGAAAAACTGGAAACTCTAAAAAGCAGAGCGCCTCTCCTCCTCCAAAGGAATGCAGCTCCTCACCAGCAATGGAACAAAGCTGGACAGAGAATGACTTTGACGAGTTGAGAGAAGAAGGCTTCAGACAATCAAACTACTCCGAGCTACAGGAGGAAATTCAAATCAAAGGCAAAGCAGTTGAAAACTTTGAAAAAAATTTAGACGAATGTATAACTAGAATAACCAATACAGAGAAGTGTGTAAAGGAGCTGATGGAGCTGAAAGCCAAGGCTCAAGAACTACGTGAAGAATGCAGAAGCCTCAGGAGTTGATGTGATCAACTGGAAGAAAGGGTATCAGTGATGGAAGATGAAATGAATGAAATGAAGCAAGAAGGGAAGTTTAGAGAAAAAAGAAGAAAAAGAAATGAACAAAGCCTCCAAGAAATGTGGGACTATGTGAAAAGACCAAATCTACGTCTGATTGGTGTACCTGAAAGTGATGGGGAGAATGGAACCAAGTTGGAAAATACTCTGCAGGATATTATCCAGGAGAACTTCCCCAATCTAGCAAGGCAGGCCAACATTCAGATTCAGGAAATACAGAGAACGCCACAAAGATACTCCTCGAGAAGAGCAACTCCAAGACACATAATTGTCAGATTCACCAAAGTTGAAATGAAGGAAAAAATATTAAGGGCAGCCAGAGAGAAAGGTCAGGTTACCCACAAAGGGAAGCCCATCAGACTAACAGCGGATCTCTCGGCAGAAACTCTACAAGCCAGAAGAGAGTGGGGTCCAATATTTGACATTCTTAAAGAAAAGAATTTTCAACCCAGAATTTCATATCCAGCCAAACTAAGCTTCATAAGTGAAGGAGAAATAAAATACTTTACAGACAAGCAAATGCTGAGAGATTTTGTCACCACCAGGCCTGCCCTAAAAGAGCTCCTGAAGGAAGCACTAAACATGGAAAGGAACAACCGGTACCAGCCACTGCAAAAACATGCCAAATTGTAAAGACCATCGAGGCTAGGAAGAAACTGCATCAACTAACGAGCAAAATCACCAGCTAACATCATAATGACAGGATCAAATTCACACATAACAATATTAACTTTAAATGTAAATGGACTAAATACTCCAATTAAAAGACACAGACTGGCAAATTGGATAAAGAGTCAAGACCCATCAGTGTGCTGTATTCAGGAAACCCATCTCACATGCAGAGACACACATAGGCTCAAAATAAAAGGATGGAGGAAGATCTACCAAGCAAATGGAAAAAAAAAAGGCAGGGGTTGCAATCCTAGTCTCTGATAAAACAGACTTTAAACCAACAAAGATCAAAAGAGACAAAGAAGGCCATTACATAATGGTAAAGGGATCAATTCAACAAGAAGAGCTAACTATCCTAAATACATATGCACCCAATACAGGAGCACCCAGATTCATAAAGCAAGTCCTGAGTGACCTACAAAGAGACTTAGACTCCCACACAATAATAATGGGAGACTTTAACACCCCGTCAACATTAGACAGATCAACGAGACAGAAAGTTAACAAGGATACCTAGGAATTGAACTCAGCTCTGCACCAAGCGGACCTAATAGACATCTACAGAACTCTCCGCCCCAAATCAACAGAATATACATTCTTTTCAGCACCACACCACACCTATTCCAAAATTGACCACATAGTTGGAAGTAAAGCTCTCCTCAGCAAATGTAAAAGAACAGAAATTATAACAAACTGTCTCTCAGACCACAATGCAATCAAACTAGAACTCAGGATTAAGAAACTCACCCAAAACCACTCAACTACATGGAAACTGAACAACCTGCTCCTGAACAACTATGGGTACACAACGAAATGAAGGCAGAAATAAAGATGTTCTTTGAAACCAACGAGAATAAGGACACAACATACCAGAATCTCTGGGACACACTCAAAGCAGTGTGTAGAGGGAAATTTATAGCACTAAATGCCCACAAGAGAAAGCAGGAAAGATCCAAAATTGACACCCTAACATCACAATTAAAAGAACTAGAAAAGCAAGAGCAAACACATTCAAAAGCTAGCAGAAGGCAAGAAATAACTAAAATCAGAGCAGAACTGAAGGAATTAGAGACACAAAAAAACCCTTCAAAAAATTAATGAATCCAGGAGCTGTTTTTTTTGAAAGGATCAACAAAATTGATAGACTGCTAGCAAGACTAATAAAGAAGAAAAGAGAGAAGAATCAAATAGACGCAATAAAAAATGATAAAGGGGATATCACCACCGATCCCACAGAAATACAAACTACCATCAGAGAATACTACAAACAGCTCTACGCAAATAAACTAGAAAATCTAGAAGAAATGGATAAATTCCTCGACACATACACCCTCCCAAGACTAAACCAGGAAGAAGTTGGATCTCTGAACAAATCAGTAACAGGCTCTGAAATTGTGGAAATAATCAATAGCTTACCAACCAAAAAGAGTCCAGGACCAGATGGATTCACAGCCGAATTCTACCAGAGGTACAAGGAGGAACTGGTACCATTCCTTCTGAAACTATTCCAATCAACAGAAAAAGAGGGAATCCTCCCTAACTCATTTTATGAGGCCAGCATTATCCTGATACCAAAGCCAGGCAGAGACACAACCAAAAAAGAGAATTTTAGACCAATATCCTTGAAGAACATTGATGCAAAAATCCTCAATAAAATACTGGCAAACCAAATCCAGCAGCACATCAAAAAGCTTATCCACCATGATCAAGTGGGCTTCATCCCTGGGATGCAAGGCTGGTTCAATATACGTAAATCAATAAATGTAATCCAGCATGTAAACAGAACGAAAGACAAAAATCACATGATTATCTCAATAGATGCAGAAAAGGCCTTTGACAAAATTCAACAACGCTTCATGCTAAAAATTCTCAATAAATTAGGTATTGATGGGACATATCTCAAAATAATAAGAGCTATCTATGACAAACCCACAGCCAATATCATACTGAATGGGCAAAAACTGGAAGCATTCCCTTTGAAAACGGGCACAAGACAGGGATGCCCTCTCTCACCACTCCTATTCAACATAGTGCTGGAAGTTCTGGCCAGGGCAATTAGGCAGGAGAAGGAAATAAAGGGTATTCAATTAGGAAAAGAGGAAGACAAATTGTCCCTGTTTGCAGATGACATGATTGTATATCTAGAAAACCCCATTGTCTCAGCCCAAAATCTCCTTAAGCTCATAAGCAACTTCAGCAAAGTCTCAGGATACAAAATCAATGTACAAAAATCATAAGCATTCTTATACACCAATAACAGACAAACAGAGAGCCAAATCATGAGTGAACTCCCATTCACAATAGCTTCAAAGAGAATAAAATACCTAGGAATCCAACTTACAAGGGACGTGAAGGACCTCTTCAAGGAGAACTACAAACCACTGCTCAATGAAATAAAAGAGGATACAAATAAATGGAAGAACATTCCATGCTCATGGGTAGGAAGAATCAATATCATGAAAATGGCCATACTGCCCAAGGTAATTTACAGATTCAATGCCATCCCCATCAAGCTACCAATGACTTTCTTCACAGAATTGGAAAAAACTACTTTAAAGTTCATATGGAACCAAAAAAGAGCCCGCATCGCCAAGTCAATCCTAAGCCAAAAGAACAAAGCTGGAGGCATCACGCTACCTGACTTCAAACTATACTACAAGGCTACAGTAACCAAAACAGCATGGTACTGGTACCAAAACAGAGATATAGATCAATGGAACAGAACAGAGCCCTCAGAAATAACGCCGCATATCTACAACTATCTGATCTTTGACAAACCTGAGAAAAACAAGCAATGGGGAAAGGATTCCCTATTTAATAAATGGTGCTGGGAAAACTGGCTAGCCATATGTAGAAAGCTGAAACTGGATCCCTTCCTTACACCTTATACAAAAATTAATTCAAGATGGATTAAAGACTTAAACATTAGACCTAAAACCATAAAAACCCTAGAAGAAAACCTAGGCTTTACCATTCAGGACATAGGCATGGGCAAGGACTTCATGTCTAAAACACCAAAAGCAATGGCAACAAAAGCCAGAATTGACAAATGGGATCCAATTAAACTAAAGAGCTTCTGCACAGCAAAAGAAACTACCATCAGAGTGAACAGGCAACCTACAAAATGGGAGAAAATTTTTGGAACCTACTCATCTGACAAAGGGCTAGTATCCAGAATCTACAATGAACTCAAACAAATTTACAAGAAACAAACAAACAAACCCATCAAAAAGTGGGCGAAGGACATGAACAGACACTTCTCAAAAGAAGACATTTACGCAGCCAAAAAACACATGAAAAAATGCTCACCATCACTGGCCATCAGAGAAATGCAAATCAAAACCACAATGAGATACCATCTCACACCAGTTAGAATGGCAATCATTAAAAAGTCAGGAAACAACAGGTGCTGGAGAGGATGTGGAGAAATAGGAACACTTTTACACTGTTGGTGGGACTGTAAACTAGTTCAACCCTTGCGGAAGTCAGTGTGGCGATTCCTCAGGGATCTAGAACTAGAAATACCATTTGACCCAGCCATCCCATTACTGGGTATATACCCAAAGGACTATAAATCATGCTGCTATAAAGACACATGCACATGTATGTTTATTGTGGCACTATTCACAATAGCAAAGACTTGGAACCAACCCAAATGTCCAACAATGATAGACTGGATTAAGAAAATGTGGCACATATACACCATGGAATACTATGTAGCCATGAAAAATGATGAGTTCATGTCCTTTGTAGGGACATGGATGAAACTGGAAATCATCACTCAGTAAACTATCACAAGAACAAAAAACCAAACACCGCATATTCTCACTCATAGGTGGGAATTGAACAATGAGAACACATGGACACAGGAAGGGGAACGTCACACTCTGGGGACTGTTGTGGGGTGGGGAGAGGGGGGAGGGATAGCTTTAGGAGATACACCTAATGCTAAATGACGAGTTAATGGGTGCAGCACACCAGCATGGCACATGTATACATATGTAACTAACCTGCACATTGTGCACATGTACCCTAAAACGTAAAGTATAATAATAATAAAATAAAATAAAATAAAGAATGAACAATAAAAACCATATGATTATCTGAATAGATGCACAAAAAGCATTTGATAAAATTCAATGTCCCTTTATGATAAAAATTCTCAAAAAATTAGGCACAGAAGGAACATGTCTCAACATAATGAAGGTCATATATGACAAACCCACAGATAATATCATACTGAACGGAGAAAAGCTGAAAGTACTGGAACAATTCCTGGGTGCTCACTGTCATCATTCCTATTAACATAGTACTAGAAGTCCTAGCCAGTTCAATCAAGCAAGAGAGAAAAATAAAAGACATCCAAACTGGGAAACAGAAAGTCAAACTGTCCCTTTGCAGATAACATGATCTTATATACAGAAAAACCTAAAGATTCAATCAAAAACTCTTAGAACAGATAAACAAATTCAGTAAAGTTGCAGGACATAAAAACAACATGCAAAAATCAGTAGCATTTTTATACACCAATAATGAACTAGCAGCAAAATAAATCAAGAAGGCAATCTCATTTATAATACCTACAAAAAAATGAGAAATCTAGGAATAAATTTAACCAAGTGAAAATCTCTACAAGGAAAATTACAAAACGCTGATGGAAGAAATTGAAGAGGACAAACAAATGGAAAGGTATCTCATGCTTATGGATTGGGAGAATTAAAATTGTTAAGGTGACCATACTACTCACAAAAATCCCACAGATCAAATGCAATCCCTATCAATACACCAATGAAATTCTTCACAGAAATAGAAAAAAAATCCTAAAATTTGTATAAAGCCACAATAGACCCTGAATAGCCCAAGCAATACTCACTAAAAAGAACAAAGCTGGAGACATCACACTGCCTGACTTTTAAGTATAGTGTGAAGCTATAGTAGCCAAAACAGCATGGTATTGTATAAAAACAGACACATAGAGCAGTGTAACAAAACAGAACTCAGAAATAAATCCATGTATTTACAGCCAACTGATTTTCAACAAAGATGTCAAGAACATACATTGGGGAAAGAATGCTCTCTTCAAAAACTGGTGCTGAGAAAACTGGATATCCATATGCAGAAGAATTAAATTATACCCCTGTGTCTCACCATAAACAAAAATCAACTCAAAGAGGATTAAAGATTTAAATGTGCAACCAGAAACTATAAAGCTACTAGAAGAAAACAAAGTGAACATTCTTCATCATTAGTTGAGGCAAATATTTTATGGGTAAGATTTCAAAAGCCCAAGCGACAAAGCAAAAATAGACAAATGGGACTATATTAAACTAAAAAGTCTCTACACAGCAAAGAAATCAATCAACAAAATGAAGAGACAACCTGTTGAATAAAAGAAAATATTTGCAAACTATTCATCCAACAAGGGATTAGTATCCAGAATATGCAAGAAACTCAAACAACTCAACAGCAAGAAAACAATAATTTCTTTAAAAACTGGGCAAAGGATTTACACAAATATTTCTCAAAAGAAGGCATACAAATGGCCAACAGGTATATGAAAAAACAATGCTCAACATTACTAATTATCAGGGAAATAAAAATCAAAACCACAATGAGATATCATGTCATGCCAGTAAAAATGGCTACTATTAAAAAGACAAAAAGTAACAAATGCTAGTGAGGATGTGGAGAAAGGGGAACTCTTCTACACTACTGGTGGGAATAGAAATGAGTACAGCCATTATGGGAAACACTACAGAGGTTTCACGCGCACACACACATGCAAAACAAAACAAAACAAAACAAAACAAAAAAACCCCACTAAAAATAGAACTCCCACATGATCCAGCAAGGCCACTACTGGGTATTTATCCAAAGGAAAGGAAATTAGTATATCAAAAGAATACCTACACTTCCATGTTTATTGCAGCACTATTCACAATAGCCAAGATATGGAATCAACCTAAGTATACATCAATGGATGAATGGATAAAGAAAATGTGATATATATACACAAGGGAATACTATTCAGCCTTAAAAAGAAATGAAATCCTATCATTTGCAACAACATGGTCAGAACTGGAAGTCATTATGTTAAGTGAAATAAGCCAGGCAGGGAAAGACAAATATCTCAGGTTCTCACTCACATGTGGGAGCTTAAAAAGTTGATTTCATGGAAGTACAGAGTAGACTGATAGTTACCAGAGGCTGGGAAAGAAGCTGGGATGAAGAGAGGTTGGTTAATGGCTACAAACGTGCATTTAGATAAAAGGAATAAGTTCTAGTGTTCAATAGCACAGTAGGGTGACTATAGTTAACAACAATTTATTGTATATTTCAAAATAGCCAGAAGAGAAGATTTGAAATGCCCCACACAAAGGAAAGATACATATTCAAGGTGATAGATATCCTAAATTCCCTGATCTGAGCACTACACATTCAATGCATGTGTCAAAATATCACATCTATTCCATAAATATGTAAATGTATCAATACATTTTTAAAAGAAATTCATATAAATAGTAACTATTGGAGTGACAAAAATGTTCTAAAATTAGATTATGGTGATATTTGCAATTCTCTGCAAATTTACCAAAACCCATTGATTTTTACAGTTAAAGCAAGTAAATTGTATTATAAATTATCTTTGCAATAAAGCTGTTAAAATGAATTGTTATAAAATCTATTGCAATAAATGTAAACTGTCTAATGTAACCAGAAAGTATTTTTGTTTTTAATAAAGATAATTATTGTGGTTGGTCTACAGTCTTTTCTTCTCATTCATTCATTCATTCATTTGAGAATTTTTGTTGTGTAATCACTGTGTTTCAGGAAATATACTAAGTGGTAAGCATACAGTGGTGAGTAAAAGGAAACTTGTTGAGTCTATAGGCTATTAGGTTAACTTCTTTTTTATTTTTATAGATGCCTTGTTCATTAACCTGTGGTTATTGTCATTATATTCTTTCATTTGCAGAACTCCACATTCTTCCCAAATTGAAGTTCAAAGTAAACAGCACAGAATCCCCACTTTGAGAATAAAGCATCTGTAGTTAATGCCACATGGACGTGGGGTACCTACCACTATATTTCTATGTGACTTTAGGCAAGTTACTTGATTGTCTGTAAAAAGAGGCTTATAATATCTACCTCATAGGTTGTCTTGAGAATTAGATGAATTAATAAATGCAAAATTCTGGCCTTGTAGGCAGCCAACAAATATCAGTTTCCATTCCCTTCCTTAAAAAATGATGAGGACAATATTATACCTGAAGCTCTGAGAATGTTGTCTATAAAGAGGCTACTCACCCTCCTTCAATGATGAAATATCGGAGCTTATCATTGCTATCTCGGGTGGGTGTGGCATAGCATTTGTTGAGTGTTAGGATTAAATGTGTGGCGTCAGCTCCAACCACAAAAACCCCTACATACAGCACATCTCGAGTCGTCAACACTACTTCACCCTGGCGGTAAGGGTGTTTGTAGGAGGCGTTTTTGTAGAGAGCCATCTTGGTGATGAAGCTGCCTTCTTGGGTTGGAACTGTCAGGTTAATTACACTAAAACGGAAACAATTATGAGACAGGAACCCAAAACAATGTCACCTATTCAATTACCTACCATTTTTCAGGCTGAGAATGCAGAGGGAAAGCAAAGCACGTAGTAGCAAAGTCTAAGGCTGTGCTGTCCAATACAGTACCTGCTAGCCACATGGGGCAGTTTACATTTAAATGAAATGAAATTAAATAAAATTAAAAATTCAATTCCGCAGCCCCCTGAGCCACATTTCAAGTGCTGAGCAGCCACATGTAGCCACCACATTAAACAGTACAGATGGAATATTTCCATCGTCACAGAGAGTTCTACTGAACAATGCTGGTTGAAAGCATTTAGGCTCAAGAAACGTGAATTATGTTTTTCCTAGGGCATCAAAGACAAACGCTAGCAATTTTGATTATGCTAACCTTAACTGTCAAGGAATAGAAAAAGCAATGTGCACAGCCCAGGAGACACCTTACCTTAGCATAGGCTTCACAACAGAATCCAAGGAGATCTTGATATCCAGCTCATAAGCACATGAAAATTCCACATTGATCGTGCGGTCCCTGGTGATGATGTTGCCAGTGTTGTTGGCGCTTTCGATCCAGAGTGTGTTTTTATACATGATATGCGTGCCATTGGACTGCAGAACAAGGGGAAGTCAGAAATCGTTACATCTGGGAGTGAGTATGTAGCTTGCATATCAAATCCATATCCCTGAAAGTGGAGAAATGGCTTCCTTCCATACATAATTTAGAGGCCAGTATAAATCAGCATGGAGCTAGCCTTAGCATTTACTTGAGGGAAAAAAAGTATTACAATAGATATCAGCAGCACCCTTCAGTCTGATAACCTTGAATACCCGTGGAAGGTGATTTCATCTACTACTGAATTCTAACCACTACCAGACCCCACTTATCTGTGGGACCCCAAGCTAGGAATAGCATGAACTATTGCCATTGCTGGGTAATAGAAATCTTCTTTTTCAATGCTTAATTCAAAATCTCTTCTCCACCAAATCCATTACCAGACATGCCTACAAGGACCAACATGAACAAGTGCAAGTTTCACCTCCTTACTCCTTTCAGCCTCTGGTAAAAGTTTTAAGGAATAGAGCCATGAATAGAAGACACAGAGCAAGATGGAAAAAGAAGAGAAACAAGATACTTTGCTAACCTATACACTGGATAATCTGACATTAAAAGTTGGGACCTCACTATATTTCTGAAGCCAGCTGTTTTTTTGTTTTGTTTTGTTTTGTTTTGTTTTTAGCAACAGGGTCTCACTATCACCCAGGATGGAGTGCCGTGGTACATTCATAGCTCACTGCAGCCTTGAACTCCTGGGCTTATGATCCTCCCATGTCAGCCTTCCAAGTAGACACAACTACAGGCACTGTCACCACACCCAGCTAATTTTTAGATTTTTTAAAAATAGAGACAGGGTCTTGCGATGTTGCCTGGGCCGGTCTTGAATTCCTGGCCTCTAGCAGTCCTTCTGCCTTGGCCTCCCAAAGTGCTGGGATTACAGGCATGAGCCATAGCACTCGGCCTGAAGCCACCTGTTAAATGAGGTTTGGGACTCCCTTACCCCCTGAAATAGCTAAGCCTATATGTATTTGCCTCAAAGAGCAATAGAAGCAGAAAAGAAGACACAATCCTGTCCATATACAGAAGAAAGAACCACAGTAGGCATCCCAAACCAAGGAAAAAACACCTCACTCTTTCAACTCCGTCAATCACTTAGCATCAAATGATGACTGCTCTTGCTGTCTTTCATGTTGCACATGCCTATTGCTGTTTTCTAAGGAGCATATTTCTAAGCAGATCACCCTGAAGTTGGTTTTCAGGACAATAAATGTGCAAACACTCGAAACTGTCGCTGCCTCTGCCAGGTGCTCTTTCCTGCTGCTTTTCTCACCTGCACAATGTTTCCACAATTCCCTTTGGTGTTGTTGATCTGAAAGGAGATAAAATCTTCCCCCTCGATGCCGGTGCACTGTCTGTCATTGATCCTCACACCCTCCCTCTCAAAACCGAGCTGGAAGAGCTTGCACTTAGATATGGACACTTCCATTTGGGCTGCTTTGCAGGTCACCTCTGCATCGATAATGTCATGTGAGTCTGTGGGAACAGTTATTACGAAAGGCAAATCAGTGGAGTCGGTCTTGCTGCAGGAGTGGGAGCAAAGCATCCCATTTCCATTCTCCTTTAGAAGAGGCAAATGATCTCCACTCCAAGGCTGCAGCATTTCTAATTATGCTTTGATCAGACCAAATGAGCATATGAATTCATTCAAAGCAGTAACCTGGGCATTAGCAGAGCCTTTTTAAAAGGATAAAAATGCTAATAAAGTGTCTTCTGTCTTTTCTTTACAAACCCAGGTCTTCCCCCACCTTGCTGGTGGCAGCTACTTTTCTGTAAGCTGCATACTGAACATGCCAAATCTGGCACATTGTGGCCTGGCTGAAGAACATGCCTCCAAGGGACAGCAGTGCTGGCCAGACCACATCTGAAGCCCCTGCTGATTCAGCTCAGCAGAACCCTAGCGATTCCCAGGTGAGCACTAGGAGCTTGCTTTTTGACATGGCAAGGCACCAATTGACATTTTCTCTTGAGCATATAAACACTGGCTAATAAGCACTACAGAAACAGAGAAAAACATTTTATCTGTTTAGGTGAAGCCCTTGTCCCCTCCTAAGGAGCCTTTGGTCAACCAGATTTTCATTCCCGAATGCTGTTAAATGTAGCAACTGCCTCTGCGTTATTTGGTTCAGGAAGGGGAGCAGAGATGGAAGGCAAAGCAGTTCTGCCTCAAGCAGCCATCCAGGAAGGCTCGGCAGTGGACAAGGCCATTTCCACACCAAGGGAGCTACAGTTAGGAACAAGTCCTGGAGTCCTAGTTATTTATGGCTTGCTTCAGACATTTCAGTTGTATATATCTTCAGGACCAAAAAGCTTTGGGTCAAATAAATCTGGCTTTAAATAACATTCGTCCTAATGATTTCATATTGGCATCAAAATACCCTATTCCTTGTGCATCTAAAAGATCAATTTGGACCTTTCTGATGTTGAATGTGGCCTCAGATGGAACTGGCTGGTTCCATTCATGTACAAATTTGTGTGTTATCATGTATTGAAGAAAAGGATGTAGCTATACTTTGAAGCAGTCAGATTGCTTCCTTGTTCTGCTTAAATGCTCCTGAAAGCTTCACTATTTGGGAAAGCTTCACAAAGTGGGATGCATCAAGGTCGTTCCCCAGAGCAGCATCTCCCATGGGGCCTTTCTGGGTGGGGAGGTGGCCCATGTCACTCACTATTTCCATAGGGGGGTGGCTCGATGCAGCCACACAGCTCCCTGCCGTTGCCCAGCTCGCAAGTTCGGTTGGGACAGTCCGCCCCCACACAGGGATCTTCAACCACTCCTGCTAAAAAGAAAAACACACAGAAACATGCACAACTTGATTTTCACACCTACATGCGGTAGCTTTTTGTTCCACTCCAGACTTGCCACTTTAATCACATTGGAAATGGTCAGATGGCAGCTGCAAGTTAACAGACAGGGCAACCTTCCAGAAGATAATGTCAATAGCTAGCACATAGGTGCTTGCTATGGGCCTGGATTAGCTTCTTTGACCCTCACAAATACTCCTCAAGCTAAGTATTATAAGCTCTATTTCACAGTTGAAACTTGCCCAAGGTCAAAAGTGAAGGTAAGTGGTGAAGACTGAATGCACAGATGCTCTTAACCCCAGTCATCTTACCATGATTAAGGCACCTACTACACTATAGCACAATGATTTGCACTGATATTTATATAAAGAGTAGCATCCAGATCATTTATCTCTACATCCCAGCACTCAACCACCTCATGGTTTGTGCACAATAAATACGTGCCAATAATGAACATATTAGGGCCAGTAAGATCCCAGAGAGTCTCCCACACCAGGGCTTCTTAGTCCTTTCCGATTCTTGGTCCACTTTCCCCCATGATCTTCTACTTGATTTTGTAAAAAGAGACAAAGGAAAAACCTCCACACAAGTCACCAGCATTGACTTAGATTCATGGTGATGTTTTGCCAAAAGGGGAAAACTATAAGTACAATAAAGATGTTATGTGGAGTATCATCACGATGTTATTATGAACAATATTTCTGTAACAGATGAGATCACCTGCAAGATAGTCAACGCCTCGGTCTGAGAACCACTAATTAGGAGCATTTTCTTTTAGATGTTCATTTCTTTATTTAAAGAATCGCTCTGCCTATCAAGACAGAATATTCCTCCTGTTCATCACACTATATGATGGACAGTGCTAAAGAAACAACTGTTCAATCCCAGCATGAGCCAAGTTGGCTTCAAGAGTTTTTTAAAAAAGAGTTTTAAAAGGATGCAGAATTTCATTTAGACAAGAGGAATAAATTCAAGAGATCTACTGAACATCAAAGTGGCTATAGTTAGTACCAATACACTGTACACTTGAAAATTACCAACAGAGTAGAGTTTCATGTTCTCACCACAGACACACATACCCACACACACAGGGAAAAAAGAATTTAAAAACAAAACAAAAATCCCAAGCTGCCCACAGCTCCATACACCTCTTCTGATCAGCCGCCATGCCCATCTGGTAGGTAACTAATTACATTACGTGGGAGTGCATGGATGGCTCAACATCAGCCTGTCTTAATTTCTGGAAAGACAACTGAAAGAAAGACATCAGCATAAGTTAAATACATTTATTTTCAAAAAGCTCCCTTTTATAAAGATCCTTTCACTGGCCCAGTATGTCCAATACCTAGCACAGTGCTAAGCACATAACAGCCACCAAGCGAAAGTTATGATTCACCACCTCTGTACGAGAATGACAAACAACAGAAAGATGGTGCAGAGGTTACAGCCCACAGGAAGGACACGTTTATTTACAAACGTGGTGGTCCATCTGCCAACTGGCAAATAAGACATGCCCTTAGATAGAGGGAAGCTTTGAGTATTTTTTTAATGATATATGTATTTTTTAAAATTCCTGACAATTTGAAAAGTTCAAAACAGTTAATTTTTAAAGTCATTGAAAGTATTCTTATTATTATTATTATTATTATACTTTAAGTTTTAGGGTACATGTGCACAATGTGCAGGTTAGTTACATATGTATACATGTGCCATGCTGGTGTGCTGCACCCATTAACTCGTCATTTAGCATTAGGTATATCTCCTAATGCTATCCCTCCCCCCTCCCCCCACCCCACCACAGTACCCGGTGTGTGATGTTCCCCTTCCTGTGTCCATGTGTTCTCACTGTTCAATTCCCACCTATGAGTGAGAACATGAGTATTCTTATTAACACAGCAGAGTAAAATACTAATAACAAATATTTCTGTTAGTTTCCAACAGAGACTAGGAATTTGCTTGTTCACAGTTTCTGAAATCACTGAAATGTATTTTAATTAACTGCATTGTTTTTAGGCTCTGAATTAAGTGTATTCCTACACTTGATCAGGTTTGGTCTGCGAATTTACCAATGTGTGTGTATCATCTTGGAGTCAGCCTATTTTCACAGTGGTACCTGTATACACACTGGGTTGGTGTTGTGGGTCAGAGTACAAAACACACATTCCATTGGCCACACTAGTGAGAGTGACCATTTATGTATATGGACACACATGTATGTCTGCGGCACATTTATATGTGTTTGTATACATCTATAATTGCTCTCCTATTTGATTAACACAGTAAGAAAATGAACAAATTGAATAATAGAAATACACATCAAAATAATTTTCTTACTACAGAAAAAACCCCACAAGATTCTGTATATCTTTATTTTACCAGCTGATCTAATATATGTACTCTCCACAGTCAATCGAACTGCAGCTTCCTGTGAGCCCAGGTGGACATAACCAGCTCAGTTCCAGCTCTGCCTTCCACCTGCCCTGTGCCTTCGCTTTCTGATAGAGGGCGGCCTCATGTTAAAGGAGCCAAGGTGGAGCTGAGTTTGGGAACTAAAATCCATCAGGAATCCCACACTGTGTCCCTCTACCTCATAAGCCACTAACCAGGGCTCTTCCAACCCAGAGAGCCCCATCTTCCCACGTTTGTTTTCCAAATCCCATAACTGGACAGGAGCCATAGGTGGGTTAGGCTCCACGGGAGGGGCCCGTCACTGAATCTCGGCTGCAGCTCACAGCTCTCTACTATCCAATCCTGGAAGCAGATCTATGAGTAAATCTGGAGAGGACCAGTCATCCCTAGAAAAAGCAATGCTACCAGCAAAGCTGTTCTTTTCACTGAAAATGGAATCCACAGAAATAAAATAATTCTCTTACAGCAATTCTCCTTCTCAATCCACTCGGTGCTAAGGATCCCGAAGGAGCGGCAGGCCTCCCCGTAGGCGGCCAGGGAGCCGCACAGCTGGAACTTCTTGTGGTTGTAGCAGCCGTCCAGGTAGCAGGACTCGTAGAATGGGAGGGGATCGAGAAGCCCATAGCAGGGCTGGAAGAAGCCCTTCATGTCGGTGAGCTTCAGGCAGTAGCCATCACCCTGCATCTTCTGGATGTGCACATTGTCACACATGGCTGCATACTGTGAGAACTGCAGCTCGTTGCAGCTGGGGGCAAGAGGTCTGGTCAGACTGAGTGAAGCAAAAACAGCCATCTGAGATCTCCAATGGAAGGTAAATCGCATCTGTACCTGTTTTGCTACCCCTGAAGCTAGTGCATTGTGCCAATTCCAACACTAGCTTTGTGACCTTTGGCAAGTAAGATACTGCTAGTCTCTATTCTATCCATCTAAGAAAGTAAAACGGTAATTCCTGTTGTTTATATCACTGAAATACAGTGAGGGTAAAATGGAATGATGGATTAGTGGCCAAAGTGCCACATGAAAGGCCGATATTGATATAGTAAGCATGAACACTTTGACATAATTGATTGATATGATTGATATAATAACCATTAACAGGTATTGATATAACCAATAACAATGATAATAGTAATGATACCTCGTGGAATTAAAGATTTGAAAGGAAGCTTTCTAAGCCAGTTCCACTTTAGCCATTAGGGACCAAAAGCTAAACATTACAAGAAAGTTGGTGTCCAGCTGATAATAGTTTATTTAAAAAGGAAGGGGAGGGGAAGGGAGGGGAGGGGAGGGGAAAGGAGGGGGAGGGAGGTGAGGGGGGAGGAGGAGGGGAAGGGGGAGTGGGGGAGGGGAGGGGAGGGAAGGGAAGGGAAGGAGGAAGGGAAGGAGGGAGGGAAGGAGGGAGGGAAGGAGGGAGGGAAGGAGGGAGGGAGGCAGGCCGGCCAAATTCAAACAGAATCATAATTCCTCAGGAGGAACTGAACCTTGCCTATCTTTGGAAACACTACAATGGCTTAATGTAGTGTTCTAAATGTAATGTCCAAAGTTCTCTCTTTTCTATCTGTAGGTCGATGCATGGTATTCTAGAGTAAGCACCAAATTAGGAATCCTAGAATCTAGTCCTGGCTTTGCCATATATGGGGCCTCCTCATGTAAGTCATTCACTGTCTTAGTCTCTGTTTTACCTAGGAAAGGAAGAGATTGGACAAGATATTGCCCAAGAATTTTCACAGCTCTGAGTCCCGTAATTCACAGGATAGTCTAATATATGATACATTGTTCAGTGTCCACTTGGGGCAGGGTCAAAGAGGCTTAAACTGTGATTTCCAGGACTGGGGATTTAGCTGATATTTAGCATGTAAAGCAATGTGATTGAGCCATTGTACAAGCGGAGAACTAACAAGAAAGAGAAGCATGTCTACAGATCCAGAAAGGTATCCACATACTCAGCAGCCCTGAGGGGCCCTAAATTTAAAACCTTTGGAATAACTTCTTTAGCTCACTCTCTCTCTGCTGGCCAGGGGTGGGCCTGATAATAACCTTGTAACTTCTGTTTTTAAAAAAGGCTTTCCTGATTCCCACCTACTTCTGCCTACACAACCACAGCAAGCCTTCTTGTAAGAGGCAAGGACACACAATTAGACCCAGCACTAAGGGAGTCAAAGATAGCCCTTCTTCTTCTCAGTCACCTCTTAATTCCACACCCAGCAGGGGTGCCTAGGTCCCATGTGGGCAGCTGGTCAAGGCCTCAGAGTTCTCATCCTGGGCACACTCTTCTGTTTAGCCAAGGGCTGGATGACATGAAAATTAGAGTTATATCATCTAAGCCCAACTCCTTCCTCTGCAGTTCACGAAATTACTGGGGTCTCTGATGTGCCCATTTTTAGCATCAAAACTCCAAAGAGCTTTGGCTCATCTCTGTAGGAGAGCAGGGGCAGTGCTAAGGAAAAGGCATTCCTCATTCACACCACCCATGGACGTGAGAGAACTTGGGCCACCAAGTCTAGTGGCTTGAACTCCTACACCCTCACCTCTTCTGCAGGCCATTGGTTTTCCAGCTCTGGGCCAGCACCACGCTGCTTACCACCGGCTTCCCTCGCAAGGTCACGTAATCATCTGTTAGGTCCCCGTTGAAGTTGCCACAGAGACCGCACACTTTGTTCTGCAGCCTCTCGCTGATGCTGATTTTAATGACGTTGAAACCATTGTAGTATATCTGGATGTCTGGGCTGGTGTCAATCACCAGAAACCCCTCACTGCTGTAGATTTTGGTTGCCAAACCAGTTATAAATGGAACATTCACTTGTGTGCCATTCACCTATTGGAGGAGGAAAAAAGAAAATAATTACGCTTAGAGTAGGTGTTGGCAAACTTGTTCAGGAAAGGGCCAGGGAAAATATTTTGGGTGTCGCAGGCCCCGTGATCTCTGTCTCAACGACTCCACTCTGTCCCTGCAGCATGACAGCAGGCATAGACAATATACAACTAAATGAGTGTGACTGTGTTCCAGCAAAGCTTTATTTACACAAACAGGCAGCAAGCAGATTTGCTGGCCCCTGCCCTAGAGTTTAAAGGCATTCACTCATCTTACTGTGTAGTTGCCCCAAAGGAAGCAAACTATGGAGCAGAAGTAGGGGAGAGGAGGTGAGAGATAAGGAAACCTTAGAAAAGTATAACCCACAATGAATGGCTGGATTTGTGTCTAAAACTTTCCCCAGCATAAACCAATGACTGAAAATGAAATCCCAATCCTGCGCCAAGGAGAGTCTAACACAGTTAAAATGGATCTGGGCATCATTGCCATATTTATCGTTTTCTTGCTTATAATGTTCAAACTGGAGGTCCCCTCAGAGGACCTATACACACATTATTTTCTGCATTTGTCATTTTTCTGCTTTCTAACATTTTCTTTCCTTAGCCCTTGGGACAGAATATAACTTGCTTTTCCTGTACTTACAAAATAAAAATATTCTCCCCAGGCTATTAGTAGCTTTTATACCTTAAAATAAATAAAAAAGTAGGCACCTTTTTCAAAAATGAGTCTCTACTGTTTTGACTAGCTTGGGGTATTTTGTTCAACCACAATGTCAGTTTTGCTCTCTTGGGTGGTCATTTTCGTTTTCTAGCTCCTGGATTCTGGACCAAGGCTGTCGTGTTGATGTGGGCCAATTTGTGAAAGGAATGAGAATGTTAAAAACAGTGGCACCTTTCATTGAAGTTAAAACCGGTATTAAATTTCAGATTCTTCATTTTAAGCTCACAAAATACTGCTGCTCTTTTGCCTGATGCTGGATACTAGGCTATTTGATGACTCTTCAATTAAAGATACACTCAAGGCCTGATTATCTGAGCAGGTGGAAAACAGATACACACAATAACACTCAATTCCAAAAATTGTTAATGTGGCTGTCTCCGGGTCCCTGCCTCTCTGTGCTCACAGTGCTGGGGCCTGGCTCCATCCTTCCGGGCGACCTGCCACAGCAGCCTGCTCTAGCTGAGAGGCTGGGTCACCGTCAACAGTG
This sequence comes from Pan troglodytes, assembly GCF_028858775.2. Taxonomy (NCBI): domain Eukaryota; kingdom Metazoa; phylum Chordata; class Mammalia; order Primates; family Hominidae; genus Pan; species Pan troglodytes. The sequence continues at coordinate 123,111,463 of NC_072407.2, read as the reverse complement.
CATCTGAGCAGATGCTCTTCTTAAATGGAAGGGGTGGGAGGAATTCAAGCCGGAGAGCCATATTTGTTGTGAGGGTGGGTGGGGGGTTTACATTTATTTACACACAGGTGTAAGATACACAAGAAACCAGGCAATGGGCCTAAGGAGGAGCCAACCTAAGAGAAATCCACCAAGAGCAGCCTCCCATTTCCTGCCCCTCAGCATGTCATCACGGGGCCCTCGGATAATGGGGGTGTGAGTCAGGTTTTTACTCAGATTGGTGTTTTTTAGGCAAGTGCTTGCTTTCTCTTAGCTTATAGAAAGGATGGCAAAGATGAAGGGTGGGTCTTACTACAAGAGGGCAGAGCCAAGAATAATCTTAAGGGCTGTTAAAAACAAATGAGATGCTTTTTGGAAAGCAATCAGGGTAAAAACTGATTTATCTAACAATTTATCACCTGAAGCTCTATTAGCGCCCACGCCATTGCCTGGCTCTGAGACCCTGCAAGTCTCCTGCCTTTGGAATCATCAGCCAAGAACCAAATGGTGTCCATTCTCAGGCTTAAAACATCTTCATACTTTGATTCTTTAAAACCTGGTCACTGTGTGTGGAACACCATGAAGCAACAATCTATCCTACAACTTGGCTATCTGGGAGAACCCTACACAGTCCCCTAGCCAACCCCTTGTTTCCGGGCCCCTTCTTAAGAATGGTCGCCAGGCTGGTTACCTTGACCGTGTTCCGGTCGTTGATGAGAATCTGCTCTTCGTTAATGTAGAAGTAGACGGGCGAAACGATGGTGAGGTTGGGGGCCGACCACTTGTCGAAGTTGATGATAAGCTGGAAGGAGATGTCGGGCAGTTTCTGGCAGATGGTGGACAGCACGAAGGCGCAGTTGGCTGGGAAGCGCAGGAAGGCGCCGTCGAAGGTGCGGAAGACGCCGCCGCCGGCCGCCAGGCAGTAGGAGGTCTTGGTGCTGAAGCAGCCGCGCACCCCGTTGCGCAGCGCACACTCCTCGTCTGACTTGCATTGGCGCGGGTCGCACTGAATCAGGTTGCGACGGAAACAGCGGCAGCGCCGCGTGCAGTCGCTGTTCCAAAATAGCTGCTTGGGCTGGAAGAGAGGCGCCGTTTGCATTAAATTCAGACTGTGGTCAGGGCTGGGGACCCGAAAGCCCAGTCCCCCTCGTCTTTTATCAGGCTTGGCTAGCCTATCTTTAATGGGGCTGGAATTTGTAGGAGGCAGCAGTGGGGAAACGGCCTCAACTCAAATGCTCCATCAGTTCCATGCAACTCAGACGCCAAACAATACGCAGTTTTGACACGCATTTATTTACTTACTTATTAATTTATTTTTAGAGACAGGGTCTCATTCTGTTGCCCAGGCTGGAGTGCAGTAGTGCAATCGCAGATCACTGTAAGTAACCCGGAACGCCTGGACTCAAGCGATTCTCCTATCTCAGCCTCCCTAGTAGCTGGAACTATAAGCACACGCCACCACACCCAGCTAATTTTTGTATTTTTTGTAGAGACAGAGTCTCACTATGTTCTTGAACTGCTAGGCTCGAGTGATCCTCCTGCCTCAGCCTCCCAAACTGCTTGGATTACGGGTATGAGCCACCACCCCGGCCATAACTTGATTGGTTTTAATCAAGAACTCTGAAATCTTTGTGGCTGGATTGTAGAACTAATCACAGTCAACCTGAATGTGCAGCTGTTAGAGGAACTAGGTAAAGAGGAAGAATATTTGGTAGAAAATATTCATCAAGGAATCACACTTCTAACAAGTACAGACTCTGCTTCAAAGATGAAATTAAAATTCACTCAAGAATGATAAATTGGCCCTTCAAATCTTAAACAGTCGTAAGAAAGCAATGACCAACACTTCTGATTAACCATTTCACATTTCACAATCCTCACCCTTTCTTGTGTCTAGTCTGCTTCCAATTTACTTCTGATGGAAGTACCTTCATTCCCACGTGTCCTGAATGTGAAAGATCCAAAGAACACCTGGGGTCCATGAAAGGAACGTTTGGGATCAGACCACCTGGGTTTCAATCTAGTCCTGTATCCCCACCTGTGCCATCTTGAGTAGCGTTACTCACTTCCCCAGTGTCACTTTGCTCATTTCTAAATTGGAGATATTAATAATATCTTGTGGTTGAGTGCAGTGGCTAATGCCTGTAATCCCAGCACTTTGGGAGGTTGAGGTGGAAGGACTGCTTGAGCCCAGGAGTTTCAGATAAGCCTGAGCAACACAGTGAAACCTCATCTCTACTTAAAATAATAATAATAATAATAGGCCAGGTGGAGTGACTCATGCCTGTAATCCCAGCACTTTGGGAGGCTGAGGTGGGTGGATCACTGGAGGTCAGGAGTTTGAGAGGAGCCCGGCCAACACGGTGAAACCCCATCTCTACTTAAAATACAAAAATTCGCCAGGCGTGGTGGCACATGTCTATAGTCCCAGCCACTCGGTAGGCTGAGGCAGGAGAATCGCTTGAACCTGGGAGGCGGAGGTTGCCGTGAGCCTAGATCGTGCCATTGCACTCCAGCCTGGGTGACAGAGCAAAACTCTGTCTCAAAATAATAATAATAATGATAATAACAACCAGCATGGTAGTGCATGCCTGTAGTCCCAGCTACTCCAGAGGCTGAGGTGGGAGGATCGCTTAAGCCTGTGAGGTAGAGGCTGCAGTGAGTTGTGATCCTGCCGCTGCACTTCAGCCTGGGCAACAGAGAGAGACCCTGTCTCGGAAGTAATAATAATAAAATTAAATTAAAAATAATGTCTTACAGGGCAGTTGTGAGGATTAAATTAAATAAGATGTATAAAACACACTTCCCGGCATGAGATAGGCACTCAATAAATAGAAGCTGCTATTACAAGAGTAGAATGGCTCATCCTCTTTCAGATGGTGAAGAAATTATACAACATTATATAAAATACCTACAACATAGCATATCCTCAACTGGAGGCAGCTATTCTTTCCTTTTCATTTCTTTCCCAGGAGTCCCACAACTAGAATGTTATTTTCTACTTTTTCCCAAAACAGGCAGCAATCTGCAGGCACGACTCTGCTTGGTAGAGTTTGCATTCTTGATGTTGCACTTGCTCTAGACTAAGAATTCCAGGAAACTGTTGGAAATTGGTCATGATTGTCCAAGTGGGATGTGGTACCAATAAATAGACTGTGTCATAGAGATGTGGGCACTCAATGCATTATCGACTTACCAAAATAGTGTTATCCAGAAAAGATCTTTCAATAGCACAAAAAGGCCTATGCTTCTGTCTGGTCAGTTTTCTGCTTTAACTAGAGACATCAAAACCCTGGATATCAACTACAGATATGACTCAGATTCAAGGGTAAATAGATAGAGGAGATCTTCCAGAACAAGTTTCCTGATTGCAGTGCACTTCAAGATGCTATTGCTGATTCTTTCATCCTCAAAGTGAAGTCATTCCTGGAACTAAGTCTACTCTCCTTCCAGACTTATGTAACATATTCTGGGTGCCAACAGCCTCACAAATTGACTTCATTTCTCTTATCAGATTTATAGAATAACTGAGTGGATGGTTTGGCCTCTCTCTGATAAGAAGTCAGACATTACAGTGGTGAAAAGAGAAAAATAACTTGATGTATGTGGATACGATAAAGGGTAAATAACTCATCCACAAGAGAATCTGATCCTGAAACTAGCATCACGGTAAAATGGCTGGCCCAACGCTGCTTTCTTTACTTGAATCATACATGACAATGACAGCTGGGTGATCACTGTACATGCTAATAGCCAGGCGTATTCTCTATTCATTTCCAAAGAAATTTGTTCTATGAACAAGCCCCCAGGCACTTTGGAATGGTGGCAAGTAGATGTGGATTCTTTGTTCTCTGAGTTTGCTGCTTCCCGGATGTAAGCTGTTGTCAAAATCCACTGAGGTTCTGATGAAAAACTGCTCATAATGTTTACACTGTAGTACTAATAGCAGCCAAGAGCTGACCATGCTTTTCCTGAGAGTTCCAAGGGCTTTTCTTTGCATCCTTTCATTAACACGGCTGGATTTTTCGTTTACAAAACGTTTCTCAAGAGAATAACAAAACAACAATAACAATAGCAGCTACCAATTATTGAAGGACTCGATGCCAGGCACTAGGCTAGGAACCCAGCATAGATTATTTATGCAACAGCCCTACTGGGTTGGTATCATTAGTCACATCTCATTCACAGGGAAACAGACGCTCAGAGAAATGACAGCGTTTGCTCAGTGTCACACCTCCAGCAGTGGTACCGCTAGGATGGAACCCAGGTTTCATTGAATTATGCCACACTGACACTCAGGATGCCTGCCAAGGGTGCATGGCACAGTTGAGAAACGGATAGGTTTTGGTAAGTCTCTGGGCTGGAGAACACAGTTTAGAGAGTGCTTTTTGAGTTTTGAGCCTAGTTATATCTTCTCCTCAACTGTGAGAAAACAGAATTCATTAATTTTTTCCACATGTTCTGCCTTTTCCTTTCAAATAACATTTCTAAGAGCTCATTTCAACACCCCCTTTCCCAAAAAGTCTCCTTTGATTAGTTTCACTATTTTACCTTACTTCCTCCCTGTCTTTCTAATATAGCATTTAAATAAATTCTCCACTGAAAGTGAAATTGAGGGTAATGTCCACATTTCTTTTATTTATCCCCGAAGTTAGGGCAACTTGAATGAGTCAATGCATCTTTACAAAAAGGAGATATTATTTATTTTTCGCCTAGCTGATTTCCAATTCAGACATTTCAATTAGATTTATTTTAAATGCTACTATTCTTTTTCACTTAAAATTGATTAGTTCTGTAGGGTATTATTTTTCACTTGCTGATAGGTTATTTTGTAACTGATCTCTTGTTCTTTAAAGTACATTGTTTCTCTCTTCTGAATAGATTTTTAAGACCCTCAAGGCAGGGGACGTGCTTTCTCATCCCCCACAATACCACCAGCACAGTGCTTTGCAAACAGCAGATACTCAATTATCTGTAGTTGTTAACCATCTAACTTGCCAACACATGGTTTTGATATCATTTAAACAGAGAATGGGCTTGAGGTCGAACCATGAACTAAATACCTTGTCTAGGCAAGAGCTTTTCTAGCTTAGTATTATGGAATTCTAGCTTAGTATTATGGAAAGATTACAAAGTCCAAAAAGTGAAATGATTTCGTGAACTAATATGCTTTATTGAGAAACATCTACGAAGGGCATCTTCATTAACTCTATGTTTAAACTCCTGTAGAGGGCGCCGCAGAGGGTGGGATGTGGGGGCACCACATTAGCAGTCCAGACCAAACTCCAGGGATGATACCACAGTGACAAACGGCACACGTGGAGATGGCAGCCACAGCTACCCTCACGGAGCCTCAACAGACAGAAGAGGGAAGTCCGCCCCACTCAGCCTCCAGCTCCATATTTTCCAGTTACAAATGTCCTTAGCTAAGACAGCTACAAATATCAGATTTACAGCCACCGTATATCCAAACTGTAGCTCTATCTGAAGCTTTCAAACTGAGATTTACAGGACAGAAAATCAGAGAAAGGCACGACACAGACACACAAATGTGAGTGAGTAGGGGAGGCAGAGTGCGGGAGACCTTGCCACTGTGGAGGAGGGAGGAAGGAGACACTCAGGTGCTTTTCCAAATCTGACACTCAGTGCCCAAGAGCATCACCTGAACAGTGTGCTTAGCCTCTCTGCCCCCCATCCCATTCCCCTGCCATGAACACGACGCTCTTCATAATGAAGTGGGAAAATTGGTCAATCTGACCAACCTCTTAGAGTTGGAGAGGAATCTGATCATTGGCAAGGAGGAAAAGGCCGGGCTGGCCTCCCATACCTCGTAATATTTGCCATCGGAGTAGCAGCCGCAGCTGTGGGGCAGGATGCAGCTCTTGCCGTTGAGGACGTAGCCAGCGTCGCACTGACAGCCCTCCACGCAGTAGTGGCTGCAGTCACTCTTCAGGCGGATGGCGGCGCAGCGGGGCTGGCAGACACTCACGCAGCTCTCGTAATGGCTGTTTGGAGGGCAGGTGACAGCTGGAACAAGAGAGACAAGTCAAGACTCGCACGATCACAAGGCACCGAGGAGGGTTTTCTCACGGCCATTGCTCACCTACTCAGGGAGATGAAAGGCACGGGGAGAGGCAGGAGCCAGGAGGTCTGCCGCCTTTCTTCATTACTGCCCTCTTTGCTCACAGAAAGCCTGGGTCTGATTCGTTCCTGCTTAAATAAAGGGCCAACATGCAGACGGAGGTGGCTGGAGCTTCTCACATCATGGTCGTCCTCACCTCAGCCTGGCCATTGAGATCCTCTATGGCCTGCCACCTAAACCCACCGCCCATCTGAATCTCCAGTTAGACATGTCACCTGATAACCTCCCAGGGCACCCACACTCCTCCTGCCTCTAGGTCTTCATTCACATTGATCTTTCTTATTCATGCCCTTCTTCATCCTCTCAGCCTATCCAAATTCCTGGTTCTTCAAGTGCCAGCGGGAGTCCCACCTTACCTATATAGTTCTCCCTCTTAGACCAGTGTCAGCTCCTGTACACCCCAGAGCTTCTACAGAACATTTTTCTAAGCCAGCAGTTTATCATCAGTAGATGCCTCAGCCCCATGATCTCTGAGAAGGCAAATGTACACTGTGTGTGTTTGTGTGCATGAGTACACGTGCTGGCATGCATGGGTGTGTGCATGTGCACATGTCTGTGCAAACTGACTCACGTCAATTATGTTCTGCCATTTTTCAAATGCATCTAGATGCTTCTATAGAAGGCAGGTAGGGTCCTGGTGAAGGGTGTGGGCTCTGGAACCAGCTATAAGAGACCCAGAGCATCACTCGGGCTCTCTGAGCTTCAGCTTTCTTATCTATAAATACAGATACCAATAGCATTCACTTCATGGCTGGTTGCAAAGGATTAAGTGAGTCTGTGTGCTCAGAACAGTGGTTGGCATGTAAGTGTTCAGTATTAGTCAATCATTAAAGATAGGTTTGCTTAAAAAGTTTCGTAGAAGCTATTATCTCAATCAACGTATACTAAAAGCACAGCTACCATTACGTGGGAACTTCTACCCTATACCGTATACAGTATCTATATGGGGGGTTATTTCATTTTTTAAATTACATAGCGGTAACACCTACTTTTAGAGTACACAGTTCTATGAATTTTAACACATGTATTGATTCATATAACCACTCTCACAATACCATATGTTTTTAAAAAACATTTGTAGTTTAATACATAATACTTGCATAGTGTAGAAAATCCAAACCATACAAGAAAAAGCGTGATGAAATGGCAACCTCTGATAGCAAACTATAGTCGATTTTTCCAGAAGTGTTCTATGCATATACAAGCACCCATTTGTGTGTGTGTGTATGCACATAAGCATACATGTATGCCTTGCCCATTATTTTTTGCATAAATGGGAGCATAATATATACACATTTCTGCTCATTTCTTTCTTTATGACAATATTCATTCCATTTAGCCTCAAGTTATTGCTTTTGCACTGCTGCATGCTGCTTGTACTTTATGTGTTTATGCTGATGCTGCAGTGAACATCCCTGTACGTATACCTTTGCCCTCATGAGTAAGGGCATCTGTGGAATAAATTACTGAAAGTGGAATTACTGGGTGAAATGGTATGAATGCCGCTAAGTTGCTTCTAAAGAGACTGTGCCAATTTGTCTTCCTACCTGCGCTATTGGAGGAGGTTTGTTTTCCCACACTCTCCTTGATTGTCTATCACCAAATTGTCTGATCCTTGGAAACAAGGTTAAAATGCTATATGTGCCATCTCCTTATTTAGTTTGCATTTCTTTGTGAGGTTGATCCTCTTGTTCTCATTTGTTTATAATCCATTCGTATGTCTTTTTTTGTTAACTGCCTTTTCATATCCTTTTCACATTTCATGTTGTTGAAATTTTTATTATTAAATTATAAAAGTTCTTTAAAAATTAAAATAGGCCTGGCCAGGCACAGTGGCTCACGCCTGGAATCCCAGCACTTTGGGAGGCCGAGGCAGGTGGATCATGAGGTCAAGAGATTGAGACCATCCTGGCCAACATGGTGAAACGCTGTCTCTACTAAAAATACAAAAATTAGCCGGGCATGGTGGCATGCGCCTTTAGTCCCAGCTACTTGGGAGGCTGAGGCAGGAGAATTGCTTGAACCCAGGAGGCAGTGGTTGCAGTGAGCTGAGATTGTGCCACTGTACTCCAGCCTGGTGACAGAGCGAGACTCCATCTCAAAAAAAAAAAAATTAAAATAGGCCTTTGTGGTATGTCATATGTGTTACAAAATATTTATCATTTGTCTTTCGACTTTGTATTCATTTTTAAATAATTTTTAAACTTTTTTTGAAGTTGTTTGTTATCTCCTTGCCATGTAAAGATGTAAAATTTTTAATGTAATGAAATTTGTCAAGTTTCCCTTTTAGCCTTGGGTAATTTGTTTTGAAATGTTCTCTCCACTGCAAGATTATCAAGAACGCTCCTTTGTTTTCTTCTAGTATTTTTGTGATTTAATTTTTTTCTGTTTAATCTTTGTTCTGCCCGGATTTTATTTTGGAGTACGAAAGGAAGGAAGGATTTAGCTTTTCCCAGCTAGTTTGCCCTTTGACCTTTTACTACTCATTGAATAACAAATATGTTTTCCCAGTAATTTGAAATGCCAGCTTTACCATACGCTAATTTCTCTTTAGTGTTTGGGCCTGTTTCTGAACTTTCTCTTCTTTCCGTTGGTTGGTCTTTCTGTTCATGTGCCAGTATTCACTTGTTTTATTTTTATTATTTATTTGTTTAACTTGTTCATATGCCAGTGTTAACAGTGACTGAAGGTCTGTGATACATTGTAACATTTGGGAAGAGGTATTACCAATTTAGAGATGTTTGTTCTTTAAGTATTTCACATGGGTCTATTTCTCCAACTAGATGATAAACACCACGTTTCACACTCTGATTCTTCCATGCCACCCAAAACAGTGCTGAGAACATGACAGATGGCTAAGAAACACCTGATTCTTGGAAAACAAACTTTCAGATTCCTAGAACTCATCTGCTGCTTCTCTCTCCCCACCAAATGATGTACTGAGAGCTGTGGCGTGATGACCTGGGCTCTGCACCTGGATTTGTACCGTGGTCAAGAATCTGTCTCTTGCCATACCCAGCATCTGTGCCTTGGTAGACAGGATGAATGGAGCCCCTAAAAAGCAATTCAGCTCAACAGAATGGACGGGGGCTTTGGAATCAGACCAACCTGGATCTGAGGCCTCGCTCTGCCATTAAGCAGTGTCACTATGGACAGGTTACTTACTCTCTCTAAACCTCTGTTTTCTCATCTATAAAATTGGGATCATAATATCTCCCTCATCAAGTAGTTATCAAAATAAAATGAGATACAATTCGTAAAGCTCCTGATATAGTGCCTGGTACTTCGATAATAACTTCTGCAACTCACAGTAGTAACAGTTGTAGTCATAGAAGGATTTTTTAAAACAATTATTCAACAGGAATTTATTAGATGTATGGAGAAATATGTAAGACAAATCCTAATTACCAGACTTTGGACCCAGCACTCTGAAGTAGCAGCAGCTGCCTCCAATAAAACGGAAAATGACGATGACAACCAACTTTGACTGGCCACATGTTAGGCACTGGTTGACCAGGCTCAGAGAGGTAGCATTGCACAGAAGGGAGAGCACTGTCTTAGGAGCCACTTTCCAACTTACCCAGGCCACCTTCCTGGGGAAAGTGACTTCATTTCTCTGAGCTTCAGTTTCTTCCTCTAAAAAATGGGACTATGAGTAGGACCTACCTGGCAGGGTTGCCATGAGAAGTAAATGCATGAGTCCCCAGATCCCACTTAGAACCTGGCACATAGTGAGAGCTAAGGAACTGTCATTTATTCCTTTTTTATTTCCTTCTCTTTCTCCTCTCACCATCTAATACCATCTAATTACAGTCCCCAATTAAGGGACTGAAAGAATGATAGACTCAGCTTAATGAATTTTAAGGAGAGGCTAGTAATTAAGACAATTTAACTTCCCTACTCCCTGTAAGCCTATTTGTTCAACTTAGGTTACAAGATTTTCCAACGAGTTTACAAATAAGGTAATTGAGTAATAAATTATTCCATTGATAGAACAGTCAGATCATTGAAAAACACCAGCATTCTACCTTGTCACCAGTAAAGCACAAATTTGATGTGCAGTTCTAGGTTAACCCCTTTTCTCCTAAAGCACCATTTCTCCTATCAAGCAATTGCTAGATTGGATTAATTTTTGGTAGAATGAGAGGTGGAGAGAGATGGGGCCTGCCCTCACATGATGGGGAGTCACATCAGATACAGTTACAAACAACCCTATTCTCAGGTCGAATGGCTGAGTTAGGACTCAGTCTCCTGAAGCTTTTCTCTGGTTCTGAGATTCAAAATGTAAAAGGAAGCTGCCTCCAACCACACCCTCTCCCCCAGCCTGACCCCCATACCATCTTTAAAACATATATTTTTTCTCCTATTTTAGTTTTCCTTTTTGCCATTCATTACCACCATCTCCTCAGGTGCTCTAACTTTTGGATCTTTGCCTCTATCCTGAAATGCCATGGTAGGGAAGATCTAAGTCTCCTTGTGATGGGAACGATTCTAAGTTACCTGTTGGCCCTGGCGTACTGGCCTGGAACGTGCTGGTGGGAAGCTGGTAGAAGGCAAGGGATAGGACTTGAGACTGAGGATGAGGCAGGGCAGACTCGGCTCTGGGTGCCATGAGTGGAGCTCCCATTACTGGTGAGCCAGGGTAGAGAGGAGGTAACCAATGTTTGGACAGAAATTTGGGAGGGGAGAGGAAAGGGTTGCTGGTAGAAGGGAGAGAAGACAAGAAAAATCACCTTCTTACTCTTTATCCCTAGCCAAGCTTTGTAGTGGGGGCCCTTCTTCCTTGCAGGTAAGGTTATGAGGCCTTGCTGACTCAATTTCTTTTCCTTCCCATGAGTGACAAAAATTAAGACCCATCAATTGAGGTGAGAGTTCCTGGCATTAGCCCCCTGTGTGCATTTCCCTGTTTGTTGCAGTTGGAAGCACTGGTTTTTGGCATGCCTGTCCCCACCCCAGCCACCCTGAGAGCAGTACACCCAGCACGGCGTGGCTGCAGGTGAAGAGGGAAGTCTCCACAACATGTCTCAAGGGGAAACAGCAGAGCTTTCCCTTCCAAAACAGCTTCCCCATTCTGCACCATGTTTAGGCCTTTGCGTCCAAAGCTTGGTTTTCTGATTTAGAGGAAGACAAGCCCTCTGGTCCTACTGGAATGACCCCAATGAATCCAGAGTAGCTCTGGGGATTTATCCAGACCCGAGCTTTTTTATAGGCATATTTATTTTATTGAAGTCATCAGAGGCCGGTTTGTCTGGACTGTCATCCCTACTGGCACCATTTCCCACCCTGCCTGGCCTCACCCACTCAGGGACTGAGCCTGGATGAAATGGGATGGCATCTGTTCCCCGCCTTCATCCTCCTCCCACCCTTCCCTTACAATCTACGTGAATCCAGTTGTGTGGAATGTAAACTGACTGTGTGAGTGTTGAACCACAATGCTGTTTCTGGTTTTTCATCTGAATCTCCCTTTCCAGATGAAAATGGGAGTTGATTCTCTGGGGACCCTGCTGTATCGCTTAGTTAGAGCTCTATGCATTCAGGATCAATTTGTAGTTTTAAAAGAGCTACAGACCTTCTAAAAGGAATATGCTTTTTAAAGAAATATGCTATTGTTAATGAGATTGAGACAGGAAAATAGATCAAAGCAGGTTAGCTAAAGACCAACAGTGTTTCCCGACCCCCCCCCAACCCCCCAACAAGTTTTTCCTATTCTTATGTGCTAAATGCAGGTAAATTATCCCAGTACATAGTCCAGCAGTATAGTATATGGGTTGGGAGCCTGGGCTTTGGGTTAGAAGCTCAAGTCCTGACTTTGCCACTCAGATTATATGACCTTAGGCAGTTACTTCATTCCTCTGAGTCTCAGTTGCTCCTTGACTAATTGGGTCATTGAGAAGAATAAATGAGGTATATTGATAAAATGTTTAGCATGGGGTCTTGGCTCAGAGCAAGCCATTAATATAACAATACCGCTTGGCATGCACAGAGTGTGCCTGGCTTTCAATTACCTAATTGGATCCCCTTTACATTTCTGAGGCATGAACAGTAAAGGCAGCATTACCACTGCTTTATGGAAGGGGAAACTGAGAACCAGGGAGGAAAAGTGAATTGCCCCAAGGTCACACAGATCCTTAAAGACAGAGTAAAAGCTAGAATCCAGGGGCTCTAGTTCCTTCTCTAATGTACTCTTAATATTCTGCTCTGTTTCATAAACACAAAGACTGAAACATGACATATATGAATCAAATAGAATAACATGCTTAGACAAAGCATGTGGATTATTAACACAAGGATGGGCCCATGAGGTGCTAGAACTTAGTAACTAATCCTTCTTTCATTAATCTCTTGTTAGCATTCTATTGTGAACTTTGTGCATCCAAGTGCCACGTGTGATACTCTGTGATTTATATGCATGATCTTATTTCATCCTCAGGGTAACCCATGAAATAAGTGCTATTAACTCCATTTTACCAATAAGGACGTGGAGGCTCCAGGAGGTTACATGTCATGCTTCATTCAGATAACAAACTCAGTTCCAAAGTGCATATCCTTAAATTGCTACTCAATTTGCTCTGACTTCTAGGGAGTTGGAAGACTGGCCTTCCCAGAGCAATCAAGAAAGAGGAGAAGCTACAAGGAGGGACAACGAGAAGGACTCACTGCAGGACGTGTAATTCCTCCAGCCAGTCACCGTAATCCCCTGAGTCTGGCAGGTGCTGGCGTAGTTCTGCAGCCAGCTGCAGGCGGTCTGCACCGCGCCCCCATCGATGCAAGAGTCAAACAGGCAGTTCTTATAGAAGAAGGTGGGGTTAACTTTGCTGTGACACTTGGAGAAGGCAGCGTTCTGGTTGGGGATCAGGCTGCACAGCTGCTGCACTTTGGAGAAACCTTCCACCTTGGCACAGGATGGACAGCGGTCCCCACAGCCCACCTGGCAGAAGGTGTCCCTCTTCACCCAGCTCTGCCCAAACTCATTGACACTCGATGCAAGCAGACCCATGGGCATCTCCAGGTCATCATCAGGGTTGCCGTTGTAGCGGCCACACAGACCATAGGTGCTGTTCTGCATGCTCCGAGGGACTGTGATGGACAGGAAGGTCTTCCAGTCATATACAACCTTCAGGCCAAAATCAGTTTCCACCACCACGTGGAAGCCAAAGGAAAAGATATTTATCTTCCCTTGCCCCAGCTTCAGGGGCAGATAGAGCCGTTCACTGTTGACCTGTAAGAGGAGAGATGAGGAGGAGAAACACAGTTGGCCCAGAGATTTCCCAGCTCTTCTCCTAACGATGAGTCTCTTGAAAGACAAGTCCCAGAGGGAAGTTTGAGCAGGTTGAATGTAGTCTTTGCATGTACTGTTGTTTATGTCAGTCAACTATTATGATTAGGATTTGAACAGACACAAATGACTATCCTTGGTACACTAATATACCTATTTATTTCAGTGCCTTCTGTTTACATAGCATTATTTCCCCCAGGAGTTCAAATTGTTTTCTCCAAGGTAATGTAAAGGTAATAAGAATTCAATTAAAGTTTAGACTGAACTAGCAAAACATAGAACTCTTGTGTTTCTATTTCTAGCTCTACCATGGAATTTATTTTAGGCAAGCCCCAGTGTATTAATTCCTTCGAGATTTCTTTTTTCTTGAAGGATGGCTTCACTTTGCTGTTCCCTCTGTCTGAAATGCCACTCTCCACCCATCAACATCCCTCTCATCCTCCAGACCCTGCTCCAATGTCACCTCTTCTGTAAGTCAAGATTTTCTGAGCCCGTGGTCAGAATTAATTACTCCCTTGTCTGGGTAACCAGGGCAGGTTATTTATACTTCTCTTGTATTCCTCTCTACCGCTGGCCAGGATCAAGCCTGCATACACTGTATTGCAGCACACATCACAGTCTGCCTTATGTTACGGCTGGGTGTACGCTCTTCCATCTCACCTACAAGATTATGGGCAACTTGAGGGCAGGAACCACATTTTATTGATCTTTATGCCCACCTTCCCCTCATTACCCCCCAGGCACCCAGCACGATGTCTCCCATGGAGGGGGCACTTGACATATGTTTCCTCCCACATATTTTTAAATTCAGACAAGAGGGAAATCCCTTAACAGTAAACTCCAGGACTGCACTGCCCTTGAACTATTTTGATTCAGAGGAGCCAAATCCTATAGCCTGTGGCCGGGTTAGTGCATGATGGAAGATAGAGACAGCCAGCTTGCTCACTGCAGCAAGGGCTCACAGGTGAAGTGGTTTGCCTTGTGGGAGAAGCAGGTGTTTTAAGATTGTTCTCTGACCAGAAATCCCTTCCCCCAACCTCCTTCCTCTCTCTCTTAGCTGACAACCCTTTCCACGCCACTGCTCCTCCCTTGGTTCAGACTCTTATCACCTTTCACCTTGACTGTAGTGTACTCTCCTACCTTGTCCCCCTGGCCCCAGGATTGTCCCTCCATTCAGTCACTACCGCCACGCCAATAATCTTAATGCAATTGAAAGCAGTTAATCCAATACTGAAAGCCCTCTCCAGGGCTTGAGTAAAGTGTCTGATATGCTTAGCACATCACCCTGGGCTCTCTAGGAGCTGGCCCTGCCTCTCAGATCCACCCCATTGGCTTCCTGCACACCAGCAACATCAAACAGTTTGCAGTTCCCTAAATGAACCAAGCTGTGACATTCCACCCTGCCATTTCCTGTGCTGTGAGTGTGAAGGATGCTTTCCATGCTCTACCCAGGGCCCCTAACCCCAGGCCCTGCGTCTATGGGCTAATGATAACTCACAGCTGGCCTTGGCCCCATGGGAACCACTTTGCCCAGAAGATTCTGACCCCCTAATTCAAGGGTAGCCCTTGGCCAATGACTGGCTGACACTGGGAGTCAAGTGCCAGGGCTCCCAGTAGTCCAGGCTAAAGCTGGTCTGCACCTTGGACCACAGCCCTGCTGAGCTCTCTTGCCCTGGTGCTATCCTCACTTTCCCAGGCTCTAGGGAACCTCACCTAAGACAACAGGGATGCCCTTGACCCCACCTTTTTCCTGGGGCAATGTTCACCCTTCAAAACTCAACTATCTGCTCTTCTGTGAGTATTCGTTGAGGCAGAATTCATACATTCATCCAGTAGACATTGATTTGGCACCACTGAGTGCCAGGCACTGTGCTAAAGGCTGGAATAAAGCACATACGGCCTTTCCCTAGGAGTTCCCAGGCACGTGGCAGAGGCGAGTACACAGACAGATAACAATATCATGTGATAAAAGCAAAGATAGAGGTAAACAGATGCACAGGCACCAGCCTCAGCCTGGGCACAAGATCAGGGCTGCCTGCAGAAGACAATGCCCACACCCGGTCTCAAAGGAGGAGAAGGGGTTGGCCAGTCAAGAAGGAGCGGGAGTGAAGACAAGGGAATTCCAAGTAAAGGGCTCAGCCCCAGCAAAGCCCCAGGTAGATAAGGGAAAAATATCCTGATAAATATGAATAATTACAGCAATTTAGTGCTGCTGGGGCATAGAGTGTGGCTTGGGAGTGGTGGGAGATGAAAATGCACAGGTGGGGAGGGCCCGGATCATGAAGGGCCTTGTATCCAATACACACATGGCAAAGAGGCCCATGAGATAAAACCTGCAAAACACCCATTCGTTTTGTAAAATAAAAACATCAGCAATCTTACTAAGAGAATTTAAGTAGGAAGATGAGGCCAGAATTTGGGTTGCAGAAGCAAAAAGCAAATAAAGTAACAAACAGGAGATTCAGAAGCAGAGATGATGCTCTTAAGGAGTCTGACCAGAAAGGGGAGGAGAGAGATTGGATTGAAGCTAGTAGGGAACTGGGGGCAAGGCTTGTTTGAGAATGAGCATGTTTATGAGTTGAAGAGAAGGACCCTGTAGAAAGACACAGAAGGGAGAGGAGATGACAGAGGGCCAAGATTCCAGGGAAGGCAACAAAGAGGTGGCACAGGGAGAGCGGCCACGGGAGGAGAAGAGATGCCTCACTCTCGGTACCTGGAAGGGAGGAGGTGGAGAGGATGCAGTGACAGTCATTTAAGTGACAGGGTGCGTAGAGGGTGAGAGGAGGAGTGAGATCAGGCCATGGAGACTCTGATCTGTCCTGAAAGCTCACAACGAATAAAGTAAAAGCCTTGCACTCAGAGACCGATCGGTGCCAGCTGGCTTTTCTTCCTAAGTTACCTTGCATTCTATATCCCTGGCTACCTGATGCCACTCAGGAGGCAATGCCTTGGGGAGGCAATATAATTGGATGAAGCTAAAAGGCTTGCAAATTCTGCCATTGCCAAGGAGAGCCCTGAGACAGGAACACCCTCGACTCAGACAGGCTCAGCTTCTCTGTGTCTCAGAAACCCCACGCATGCTGCCTCCACCCTGGCACCACTGCCCTGCCTCTCTCTCTGTGAGTGAGCAATGGAGGAAAAGAGGGAGCTCACAGGCAGGAGGTCAGAGGAAAAGAGAGAGGCTAGAATGGCAACAGGCTTGATGGATGGAGGAGGAAGTTGCAGAAGACGATGAGAAGGTATGGGAGGAGTGGGGGAGAGTGTATTTCAAATATTTAAGTATTGGAAATAAGACCACATATTAGAGTTTTTGGAGAGAGTTTTCCTTTAAACAACAGACCTTGACCTAGTTCTCCAGCAAGGTCTTCTGCGGCAAAGTCTCCTTGCATCCCTCACTTTACTACCCACCCTGAGTCTGCACCAATATTTCCTTTTCCTAGACACCCTCACCTCATTCCTGGCCTGGCAAGTGTAATCCTCCAGGCCTCAGCTCTGGGTCTCCTCTTCCAGGAAGCTCTCCCTAAGGTTCTCCTGGCTGATTTAGGTAACCCCTCCTCTGTGCTCTCACGCCCTCCATGAGCAACATTTTTGCAGCACTTCATGGACATTAACTGCCAATGTCTGTCTCTTGCGCTAGACTCTAAGCTCTCTTAGGACAGAGGCCATGTTTGATTCATTTTTCTACCCCGAGGACTTGGTAGAGAATAGGCATCAATACAAGCTCATGATACTAAACCAAGCCAGAGTGATGCTCAAAACCCCACTCTTCTCTGATGGCCACCTGACTGGCAATGAGTGATAAAGACACAGGCTATTAGAGCCCTGAAAACCTCCCTGTTGGCCTGAACCATGTCAGACTTGGCTGCAATGAAGCCTGAGGGTGGGGGCAGGAGCGAGGCAGTCTCTGTTGAGCTCTGGCTGTGGATGGCTGAGATGGGCTATGGCGGTGCCCCCAGGAGTGGCTCACCTTCTGCAGCTCACCCCCCTACCCTGTCTGGTCTATAGATAGCACATTTATTTCTAGCTTCTCTTGGCTTAGTGGATTTTCCATGTCCTGTGGTGCTGCTCAATGCAGGGAAAGGTCAGAGTCATAGAAGGACCCTGTGTCCCAAGGAAGCACTTTCTTATCACCCTGCATTTCTAAGGGCCACAGCAGTGACCTGCACTGTGGGCTGTGTTTTACCCAGCACTTCATTTCACACTGTCATCCTGATGGCCATTATTCTTCAGGCTCACGGAGAGATGGTGACTAATACTAACATCATGGGAAAACAAATGCAAATCATTGAATAAGCAGATCCTGCAATGCATTTTAATAATCCGAAGTAACTGTTAAATCTAGCCTCCACACCTCAGAAGAAAAGAACCCTCAATGCGCCCTGAGCTTGGTCTTCTTGTCAAGAGTTTGAAAGCTGTATACTCTGTTTCCAACTTGCTTAGAAAGAAGTGCCCTAGCAAGGAGTCCCCTCACCTCTTTAATCCATTTCTCCTTGATGCTCATTGTCTCCAATGACCCCCTATTGTGGGTTACACTGTGTCCCCCCAAAAGAAATGTTGAGGCCTTAACCCCCAGTACCTGTGAATGCACTTACTTGGAAACAGGGGCTTTGTAGATGTAATCAAGTTAATATGAGGTCACACTGGATTAGGTGGGGCTAACTCCAATGAACGGTGTACTTAAAAGGAGAAGGAGATTTGGACACAGAGACAACAGGAGACACAGAGGGAAAGAGGCCATGTAAAGGCGGAGGCAGAGACTGGAGTTTATGCTGCCACAAGGTGAGGAATATTGAGGATTGCCCACAGCTGCCAGAAGCTAGGAGAGAGGCAGGGGGTGGTGCTTCCCGAGGACCTCACGGGGAGTGTGAACCTGCCGCCACCTTGACTTTGGACTTACAGCCTCCAGAACTGTGAGAGAACGAGTTTCTGTTGTTTTAGGCCACCCAGTCTGTGGTATTTCATTATGGCAGCCCTTAATAAACTAATTCACGCCTCCCCTCTCCACCTCTCTGTGAGGAAGAAGTCAGCTGTGTGGTTCTCCAGGCTTGGGACTTTAGCAATAAGTGCAACTCGTGAGATTGGGGCAGAGCACATGCCTGGAAGGAGAGCTAACCCACTGGGGGCTTAACCCTAAAGTAGAGGGAAAGGGAAGGAAATGCCTAGAGACAGTGGGGAGTCGGTTATTGTGAAGGAGCCGGAAGGGTAGCATGAAAGAAGAGTAGGTGCTCACCAGGACCCCACAGTCTATACATGAAAAGAACTGGGAGGATGTCTGAAACCAACATGCGTAGCCTCAGATGTCACGGTACCTAAATGCAGAGAGTGTGTAACACAAGGCAGAAAACACAATTCATCATAAACTAGATGAGACAGGACCCATGAAGAGATTACATTTTAAAAGAAAAGAAAAACGTGAAAGGCAGAAAGGCCAAAGAGCACCGAATATCAAGGAGATAAGTAACTGCATGAAAACACCTAAATCTAAGGGTGGAAATATATCACATAAGGCAACAGAGAGTAAAGGACACATATGATGCAAGCAAAGTGGGCAAAACGATCGATATATTTGTTTTAACATTAAGATGAAAATGGATAGAGGGAAGTTGTTGTAATGGGTAGCTTTGACTATCCAAATATCTAGAAATCTTATGTGGCTAAAAGCCAAGCCTCTGACACACTCCTAACTTGTCTCAGTGGCAATATAACCTCTCAGATTGTTGAAGCAGTACTGTGACAACCCTGGAAGAAAGCGGTTATTTGTGTCATTTCATTCATTCTTTTTTTTTTTTTTGAGACAGAGTCTTGCTCTGTCGTCCAGGCTGGAGTGCAATGGCGCAATCTTGCCTCACTGCAATCTCTGCCTCCCAGGTTCAAGCAATTCTCTGTCTCAGCCTCCCTAGTAGCTGGGATTACAGGTGTCTGCCACCACAGCTGGCTAATTTTTATATTTTTAATAGAGACGGGCTTTCACCATCTTGGCCAGGCTGGTCTTGAACTCTTGACCTTGTGATCCACCTGCATTGGCCTCCCAAAATGCTGGGATTACAGACATGAGCCACTGTGCTCAGCCTCATTCATTCATTTGACCAGTGTTTCCACTGTCACTAGGTGCAGGGGGCTGCCTATTCATTCAACATAAAGATGAATTAGGTATGTATGGTTCCTGCCCTTAAGAAGCCCATGATTAGAAGTGAGAGCGCTTTAGACATGAAGATCACGAAAAATACAGCCTGATGAATGTAATAATGGCTACTGGAATAAACTGTTAGGAGGAGCAGAGAGGAAAACAACTGGGATTTAGGTTTGTGGTGTGCAAGCAAGGGAAGAGGACGACACAGTGAAATTGCTCCCTTGGATGATAAAAAGGCAGATTTCCAATAAACATGAAAGATAATTCAAGAGGCTTGGGAATCTCTCTTTGTCAGAGAAGGAAGTTGAGGAAATCCCGAGGCAGGAAAAGAAGTCAGTATAGTTGCCCAGGGAACTCTTTAGTTAGGTTTAGATAGTTTTTAGTTCAGTATAGCTCAGAATTTTTAAGAGAATGTATACAAGATGAAAAGGAGTCCCTTTAGAGATAGAAAAATTATGACACAGACCTGTGATAATAATGTCAAGAAGGCAAGCACCCTAAATCAGCTCCCTAAAATGCTAAAGCAGAGGCTGCTGGCTTGATTGTTAGCATTTCAAGTCATGTACAGAGCAGGACCCTGGAGAAAGAATAGCTGGGCCTGTGGCTGGAGCTGATGTCTGCAGGCCAGACGAGGAGTGCACAGAGCTCCTCAGCCTCAGCCCTGCTGCTCCTGTCTTCGTGGTCAAGGAAGTGCTCTTTGGGTAAAAAGGGTGGGAAGCTTAGAAAGAGGGAGTTGAAGCCCAAGTGAGTAAAGGGATTGTAGGAGAGCCCCGAGTCCTCCAAATGCGTGTGAGACTCATGAAGTCACAGATTCCTTGGGAGCCAAAAGGGACCAGGAGAGACGGAGGGAGGCCAGAACAGGTGAATATCACCCTGATCTCAAAAAAGGGAAGTGGGTGGACAAGGACAATAGCATCAGTTAGGTAGGCCTAGTCTGTGCAAGGTAGGCGTTTCTTTTACAGATGGAGTGGCCAAGCTAGGAGGTTAAGTGACTGCCTGAGGTCACACAGCAGCCACCAAGCAGGGATGCTAACCTCGGTCTGTGCTCTCTCCAACATGCTCTGCTGCCATATGAAAGGCACTGCTTCCAGAGCTGGCTCTGCCTCCTAACTTGGTGTATGTGACTTGGGCAAATCATTTTTTTCTCTGAGCCTCTGTTTCCTTCTCTGTAAGATGAAGTGACAGAAAATCTCTAGGGCCTCTCTCTGCTTTAATATACTATGATTTTCTTTGGATTCCGGACCTGCCTGATTCAGCTGCAGCCTGGCTTGCTGACCCCATCCTGACGTCTCCACGATTCCCCTTTTGAGGGGGCCTCGTGACTACTCACCAGCACAGTGTGCTTGTAAGCTCGGTGGATCACAATGCTGTAGCCAAACACAGTCACGTCCACCTGCTTAACCCACAAGGCCAGTGACGGGTCCCGGTCCTCATTCTTGGCTGTGACAACAAACTTGGGGAAAGAGTCTGAGCTCGGCCTGCTTCCTGTGGTGCACAGGATGAGTGGGCAGCTGGTCTGGAAGTCAAAGGGGAAGCCATCAAAGGTGAGGTAGTGGCCGTAGCCTGAGACGATGCAGGAGGCGTCGGTGCGGGCTTGGCAGTAGTACAGGCCACCTTCCTCCATGCAGTACTCATCATCCTTGCAGGGAATGGTCTCGCAGTGGACCCTGTTGTCTGTGCCATTGCAATAGCAGAAGATCTGGCAGTCCAGGTCCACCCAGAAGGTCTCATTGGTGGCAAGTTGGTGCCCCTCAAAGTTGCAGCCACACTCACTCCGCGTGACACACTGGCTGCCCAGTAGAGCATAGCCCTCATCACACTGACATCCCTCAGAGCAGCTATCCACGCAGATGGGGCCCAGGGCAAGGGTCTCACAGGTCTCTGTACATGTGATGCACTCCTCAAAGTGGCTGTTCTCTGGGCACTCGAGTGCTGCAGGTGGTCAAGGAGAAGACGGGTTTGAGAAAAGGACAAAAGTCAGAGACAGAAGTGTGCGTGCATGCATGTGTGTATGAGTGCATGTGTGTTTGTGAGTGCATGTGCGTGTGTGCATGCATGCATTTGTGTGTGCATGCATGCATTTGTGTATGCATGCATTTGTGCCTGCATGTGTGTGTGCACGTGCGTGTGTGCAAGTGCATGTGTGTGCATGCATGTGTGTGAGTGCATGTGTGTATGTATGCCTGTGTGTGCACACATCTGTGCATGCATGTGAGTGTGCATGTGCACGTGTGTGTGCATGTGAGTATGCATGTGTGTGACTGCATGTGTGTGCCTCTGTATATGTGTGTGGTCTTATTTGCACAGTACAGTGAGCTGTACTCATCCTCATTTGGGAGATCCAAGTCCCAGTGGCACCCCTTCATTCACACACTCTGCTAGGGCACCTAGCTTTCCACATAGAAGATTTTGAGTCTAAGACCCAGAATTGAGCACCTGCTACATGCCAGGCACTGTCCTAGGCACTTTTGGGTACCTTATCTCAACAACCCGGAAAGTAAGGTAAATCTTATCATTCTTATCTTACAGGTGAGGAAACTGAAGTTCAATGATTTAAATAAATCTAACTAGTAAGTGCCAGAGTGAGATTTAATCTGGGTCCACTGACTCAAAGACTCTGGAGAGGGAGCATTGTATGTTTTGGGACCACAGAGACCTGTGGATGCTGCTAACTTAACTCTGGGATGTTATTTCACGTCTTCAGAGCTTCTGTTTCCTCTTTCATTAAGTATGAACCGCATTTAGCTAGCACGGTTGTTTTGAGGGTTAATAATCTAATCTATCAAGAGGGTCTCCATCAATGGTATGCCTTTCTCCTCTTGCACCTCCTTCTATTACACAGACAGGCTATATGTAGGTATTTTTACTCTGCAAATTGGCTTGTAGTCTCTCCCTTTGTCTTTCATTTCTCTATTCCTGGTGCCCTCTGGCCTTGTCCACCTCCTCATCATTCTCTGCAAAGGAGGTCATCACCCCGCAGCCCCTTTGCTCATGCGCTTTCCCCTTCCTGGACAGCCCCCCACCCACAAAGCCAAGTCCCACCCATCCTTCAAGTCTCACTTCAAATTGCCCATCTTCCCAGAAGCCTTCCTTGAAAGATCAAGTCTCTTGGTCAAAAAGCACAGCACACACTTGTAAATCCCAGCACTTTGGGAGGCTGAGGTGGGTGGATCACCTGAGGTCAGGAGTTCAAGACAGCCTGGCCAACATGGTGAAACCCCATCTCTACTAAAAATACAAAAAAAATTAGCCAGGCGTGGTGGTGCACACCTGTAATCTAAGCTACTCGGGAGGCTGAGGCTCTAGAATCGCTCGAACCTGGGAGGTGGCAGTTGCAGTGAGCAGAGATTGCGCCACTGTACTCCAGCCTGGGTGACAGAGCGAGACTCCGTCTGGAGGAAAAAAAAAAAAAAGCACATAAAATGATAACAGCACGGGATACTCACCGTGTAGTGGTGGGCATACTTCCTATTTCTCACTATTACTTTAATGGGTCACAATTTGCCAGAGGCAGGGACAGAACTCAGGAGCACAGAAGAAGCCTCCTACAAGTCTGTGCGATCTAAAGATCAGCGAAGTCCCCACCATCTTCTGGGAAAATAAGATCTCGCCTTTAAAACTTTCTTTGGCTCGTATACATACCATCACTCCTTAATACTGTTTTACAATCCAAGGACACGGAGGGCATTACAGAGAAATAAATTGCATGGCAATATTAGTTCTGCCCACAAGTACCGATACAACAGTTCTGCACTGTGGACTGAAAGCCAATCATTTTTTCCTCTGGGCTAAAGGACTATCTCCACTCCCATTGACTACAATACCACACGGCTTTGGAGTTGAAGGCTAGTTCAGCACTGATTATATATGTCTGTGTAAAGAGATTTTCACATTTGTCTTTAAATTATGAATGTTCTAACACCGACTGCAGATTTATGGTGATAGCAAATAACATGACTTATTTAAATGGCTCTCACTTTATGACTTATTGTGTTGTCTGAATTTGTCTGAAAGTCTGGAACACACAGACGTGGAGTAATAAAACTTCCCCTAGGCCCCGGAATGCCTCTGTGAAATTATTTAATTGGGCAGCCTGGCTCTGCCAACAGGAGGGCCAGTTAAAAATATCTGAACACAGAGGCAGCAGTTGTCTCTCTCTAGGTTCAAAGAAGATTGTGTTCCTGATTCACAGCTGTCGTCCAGTTCAAGCCCCACCATGCAAGACTCCGACCAGATTAATCCCTTAGTGCTCGGCGGCCTGATGAATCAAGTGCGTGCTATCCAGTGCTTCTCGCCAGATCCATGTGCACAAGATCTAGATGAGACATCCTGGGGGACATCTCAAGTAGGAGCCCCGGCCCTCAGCCCAAGAAAGCCACGTTCCATGTGACTGCTTCTGCTCACATCTTCCCTAAAAAAGACACTGATAAGAGCTTCCTCCAGGTCTGCTGGCCCAGATGAGGGATAGTGAGAAGCTTTTCCCAGTAGCTGTCACATGCAGGGAAACAGGGAATATCACCATCACGCCCTGCTAACTTGGCACACACGACGCTATCAAACTGTGCTCTGTGCAGCACAAAAATAACTCAAACATCCCCTGCCAGGTAGGAGTTAGCAGTCTAAAAGGACGGCACTGAAATGGCCTGGCAACAGAACAGATTTGGTATAGGGGAGACTCGGCAATCCTGTAGCATGAATGAAATACAACTGGGAGGCTCCATGTGGGAGCAGAAACAGAGATCGTGTTGGATAAGCTGGAGATAGGACAAAAGAGGATATAGGGAGGTGGATGAAAAAAAAAAGACTTTGGGAAAGTATGATAAGGTCCCACCGGATGTGGTGGCCAACAGAAGCCGTGGAGGCTCCCCTGCTGTAGGTAGCTTTGGAGTCACCGCATCTGCTATTAGTCCCTCCCCGGGGGCTCACCAGGGACACAACTGCCCTTCTGAGATGACAACCACTAAGCTCTCCACATGCTCCTTGGATTTCCCAAGGTCAGGAATCATAGAGTTAAAAAGATATGTGTGCGTGTGTGTGTGTGTGTGTGTGGTGTTGGTTTTCAGCTCTGTCTGTTGAAAGGACCTAGAGGCAAAGCAAAGATGCCCCAACAGCAACAGGGACACCTCCCTTACATCTTGGTTTCTAATAACATTCCCCACTCATCAGGGCTTCTTGGAGTCAAGCTGATTCCAGCATGGGGCAGGGAAGATTAAAAGATGAGCGTGAAGCACCCTGTTATGCCAAAAGGAAGAAAGTGCTAAAAAAAAATGACAGAGGCATGCTGAAGGGACACAGGAGCCAGCTTGAAGGAGATGCTACAGGCCAATCCAGAGCAATTTTAACACCAAAAATAATTAATACATGGAAGATGAAATATAGATGAAATATAGACCACTGGAAAAAACAGGCATCCATGTCCAGATTGATAAGATGACTGATAGACAGACAGATAGACTGACAGACAGGATATTTGCACACTCTTAAAGTATTTCCCCATGGGTTGCTTATTAGTTGCAAGGGAAAGCTCACAGTGACTCTGCAGCAGAGACATTTGACAACACCTTGACCAGGGAATCAACATGCACATCACCAATGAAGGGAGGCTGGACAAGACCATGCTTCTGTGTGTGCTGTGATTCCACGAGAAAAACCACATGGCACCTGCCCGGGAGGCTGAGTGGAGATGCACAGCTGAAGCTCCTCAGGATGGAACATCAACCCCAATGGAGGGTCATTCTGTTTATGGAGGATCATTCTGTTTCAAAAGGCAGGGAGGCTGTGTTCTTCAAAAATGCCCATATCAGAAAAGACAAAGAAAACTAAGTCATTGTTCCAGATTAAAGGAGACTAAAGAGATACGACAATGAAATGCAACGTGTGATTCTAAATTAGGTCTGTACTGAGTTCCCCACCCTGGCACCCCAAAAGAACCGTAAAGAACACTGCTCAGTCAACTGACAAAATTGGAATATGGATGTTAAATTACTGTATCAATGTTAAATTTCCTAAGGTTGAAAACTGTACTGTGGTTATGTATATAAATGCCCCTACTCTAAGGAAATACATACTGAAGTTTTACGGGTAATGAGGCATGAAGTCTGCAACTCACTCTCACATGAAGGGCAGGGAGGGAGGAAGGAAGAGACAGGGAAAGGGAGGGAATGATAAAACAAATGAACAAATGTTATTAATAGGTTAATCTGGGCAATGAGTATACAGGTGTTCTCTTATGTAGCTTTGAAATTATTTCAAAATAAGAAGCTAAGAAAATAAACAAACTTAGGAGGAAATACAATGGGCCAGGTTTCTCACTCTCAGATAAAAGAAACTAAAAAATGGAAAACTGGCCGGGCGTGGTGGCTCACGCCTGTAATCCCAGCACCTTAGGACACCAAAGTGGGTGGATCACGAGGTCAGGAGTTCAAGACCAGCCTGGCCAAGATGGTGAAACCCCCGTCTCTACTAAAAATACACACACACACAAAAATTAGCCAGGTGCAGTGGCAGGCGCCTGTAATCTCAGTTACTCGGGAGGCCGAGGTAGAAGAATTGCTTGAACCTGGTGGGGGTGGAGGTTGCAGTGAGCTGAGGTCATGCCACTGCACTCCAGCCTGGGTGAGAGAGTGAGACTCCGTCTCAAAAAACATTAAAAAAGGAAGACTAGAAAACTCTGTGGTATTGGACTGAAACTGTAGGTTCAGTATGAACTCATGGTGAGATAGAGACAGAAACAGATACAAAGAGAGAGCAACACACCTAGCTACATAAAAATGTGTATGGAGGGTGTGTATAGGCACATACATGCACTTCCTCACTCTCTCCACTAAGGAATGCTAGAATCAATGACACTCTAGGAAGAACGGGCACACCTGACACCCAGATCCTGTCTCCTCAACACTACGCTCCGCTGGAAGGAACCAGAGATCCTTGGAGAAATGGCTAATCCAAGGCTAGAGCAGAGAAAGTACAAGATGAGCCCGGAGTGCATTGTGCCTCGTGGAAAGCAACGAATGATGAAGCAAATGTCAACAGAAACTACTGCTGGAGGGGACTCCCACTGGCCGTATATGGAACAATTTGAGCATAAAACAAATTATGATAACAGATACAATCGGTTAAGTAGGAATCCATGAGTCATCTAAACAAATAAAGATAAACAAATGGGTGAAAAGGACATCTCTTTACAGTAGAATGCAAACTAATAAATGAAGGAGCCATTGAATTAGAAAAAAATTGCCATTTCACAAACAGTAATAAATGATTCAGACAAAAATCATCACTGGATGCTAAATCTGGTGTACGCAAGTTCAAGGAATAGAATAGCTACCTACATTTTAAGTATTTCCCTGAAAAATATGTGTTAATTATACAATAAAAAAACAGTAACTTTCAATGGAGAAATCTGACAGACACTACCTTAAGCAAGCGATCGAATCTATCATGCTCAGTGTAACGGGACAAACCAACATCAGAGGCCTCCAGATATGACATATTGAGAAGACACATCATTGCTTTTGTGGTATTCCTGCCAAAAATGCATAATTTCAATGTAACCAGGAAGAAATATAAGCCAACTCAAACTGAGAAACAGTCTGCAAAATAACTGGCCTGTACTCTTCAAGAACGCTAAGACAATGAAAGTCAAAGACTGAGGACCTACTCCAGATTAAAGGCGCGTATAGAGACATCATAATAAGATGCAACATGTGATCCTGGATTGGATTCCAGGGTTTGTTTTTTGTTTTGGCTGTAAAAGACATTATTGGAACCACTAACAAAATATGAACATGGTCTTCAGATTACATAATAGTATTGTATCAATGGCAATATCCTGATTTTAATGATTATGTTATGGTCATATAAATGTTCTTATTCTTAGGAAACACACTGAAATATTTAGGTACAAACAGGCATAATGACAGCAACTTACTCTCAAGTGGTTTAGAAAAAGAGTGAGTATACTTTCAGAGACAAAATTAGAAAGAAAATGTGTTAAAATGTTAACGATTAGGGAATCTGAGAGAATGGTAGACTGTCTTATTCCTGCAACTTTTCTGTAAGTCTAAAATTATTTCAAATTAAAAAATACTTTTGCCAATTAAAAACGGAGGACAGATAAATAGCCGTCAGGGATGAATCCTTTTTTTTTTTTTTTTTTGAGATGGAGTCTTGCTCTGTCGCCCAGGCTGGAGAGCAGTGGCGCAATCTGGGCTCACTGCAAGCTCCGCAGCCCAGGTACAAGCGATTCTCCTGTCTCAGCCTTCCAAATAGTTGGGACCACAGACGCCCGCCACCACGCCCGGCTAATTTTTTGTATTTTTAGTAGAGACAGGGTTTCCCCATGTTAGCCAGGATGGTCTCGATCTCCTGACCTCGTGATCCACCTGCCTCGGCCTCCCAAAGTGCTGGGATTCCAGGCGTGAGCCACCATGCCCGGCCGGGGATGGAATCTTAATGGTGGCCTTGGCTATGGTGTGGGGCCCACCTTTGTGGTGGGAGAGGGTTGTGTGCTGAAGGCCAGATGAGGCAGTTCTTGCTCCACGAGTGGGTCCTGCCTTCTGCCATGTTACTTCTCCCTGTGGCTTCCCCGATAATCAAGGGTGTTATGTATCAGGTCTTCCCAGCAAGTTTTCTAATTACTACTAGTACTTGCCACTGCATTGCTGAGAGGGGTCAGATACTCTCGGGACAAAATTAAAAGCCAGCAACACAGGACTCTCTTAATACCCATTGTCAGGTTTGCCCTGGGGAGCATGCTAATCTCCATGCCCCAAAGGTGCCCTAGCTGATCACTTCCTGTCAAAATGAATGGGGCTCTTCTTTGCCAAGGGAGAAGGCACCTACAGAGCCATCACAAAGATTTCTAGTCCTTTGACATGGTGCCTCTACCCTCTGCTAGATAAAACCACATGCAAATAGGATGGTTAATTGTTCTACAGTGAGGAGGTACTGTGCAGTTAGGAACAAAAGTAAAGATGAGAGGCTCTCCGGTTTGGGGTGATGAGTCTTTGGGAGGACACATCAGACTAGGGTAGGTATACACAGTAATTAACATCACCCTTGAGCTCAGTCCCACCTGGAAGGGAAGTCCTGAGTAAGGCCCAGTATGGCACCTATTTCCCACCTAGAAAGCCTCTCCCAGAATCCAACCCCAACTTACGGCAGAAGTCATAGGTCCGCCAGGGCCCCACCTCCACGTCCGCATTCTTGCAGGCGCTTGCATACCGGGCCACAGAGTCACAGAGCTCTGACTCATTGCCCACACTCTGGCACAGGCGGAAAAGGCAGGTGCGGTAGTAGGCAGTGACGTTCACCACCCCATGGCACTCCAGGAAGGAGCTGTTGGAGGGGTCGTTGATGATGCCGCACCTGGAGCGGCTTCGATAAAACTTGAGCAGCTCCGAGTCATTGTTGCAGGCCTTCAGCAGGTCCCCACACTCTCCATTGCAGATCTCCTCGAAAGTTGTCCAGCTTTCCAGGAACACTGCCAGGTTGTCCGTGCACTTGCCATTGGGGAGACAGAACTCGTCACTGGCGTTGGCATTGTAGAAGCCGCACAAGCCCCCTGTGCAATTGAAGTATGTGGTGGACAGCCGGATGTACAATAGACCTATGTCTGAGTACTGGACAGTCACCACGCCCTTGGACTCCACTGTCGTACTGTTTTTGTTTCGATAAATTTCCAGCTTCCCCGAAGGATGGAAAAAAGGCAATTCCACTTCCTGACCATTCAACTGAAAAATCAAGTCATTCTTATCAATTCCAGAGACACACAGAGCACTTTCCATTTCCTAGGCTGTGGGATAAAGACACGGTCTGCCCTACTGCTAGCCTTTTGAGAGAGGTCAAGAAGCTGATGGAACCCACACAGATACCAACCGATTTGTCATGGGCTTATTTATTTCTTTTTGGATTCCCCTGATTAGACCCATTTGCTGTTTATTTGTGTGTTCTGGACCCAAAGCTAGCCCAAAACAAACTAAACTGAAGTGTGAGCAAAAATCGTCTTAGATACGTGGCTCCCTCCTGCTGCCTGGCATCTCTGTTTTGGTACCTTTCAAAACAGCTCCCCTCCTTCCCTGCCTTTCTGGCTGCTTTTCTCTTCCAGTCTTACTTTTTCTGTGTCCCAGCTCCTCGAGGGCACATAGCATATCTCTAATGATCTAGCTGTCCATTCTTCTATCTACTTTCTACTAGTCTATTAATAAATAAATCTCTGCCAATGTGGCAATGAGAATAAAAACACATCCCTTCCAGTTTGTGGATGTGTATTTTATTATGTCCTTGGGCAGTACTGTGTTGGCTTTTGTTTTCCAAACTAGACTTCAGGTGACATAAAATGCACGTTGCATCCCAGTTCTGCAACAATTAGCTGTGGGACCTTCACTTACCCTTTTAGTAAGTGTCTTCATGTGAAATGAGGAGTTGCACTAGATAATTCTCAAGATTCCTTCTAGAGCTAAGGATCTATGAGTCTGGGTGCCTAATGATGGGTTTTTCAGAGCAAGTCAGAGGGGTGGGAGTCACCCCTTACATCACCCCACATAGACTGGCATGTATAGGTAGGGGAGTTAGTAGGGTGCAAGGGTTAAGAGTGCAGATTCTGGAGCCAGCCAGGCAGGTGTGAATCTCCCTTCACAGTTAGGTGTCCCTGTGGAAGTTACTTAGCCTCTCTGCTCCTCAGCTTTCTCATCTGTAAAATGAGGATTATAAGACGAAGTGTGATACTGCTTATAAGGGGCTTAGAATAGTGCTTGGCACATGGTAAGTGTTCTGTAAGTATTTGCTATTCCGGAGAGCTAGTCCTGCTCTATCTAATTGGAGAAATCCCAGCTGCATGCCATTTCTCCACCTGATAAGTCTTATTTGGTGCAGATCATTAGAAAACGCTCCCGTTTGGAGCCATCTTCTTTCTAAAATCCACTCATAGGCAGAGGCAGAAAGGCAAACCTGAAGAGGATGGCGAGCTCCTCCTCCTGGCTGGACGTACCAGGAACCCTCCAAAGGAGCAAGGAGCCTTACCTTGACTTCCGAAGCCCCGATGCCTCCTATCTTGACCTCCTGGTCGGCCACCAGGATCCGAAGTCCCCGCAGCCAAGCAGGTCCTGCATCGGGCTTCTTCTTGTTGATGTCGATTTCCAAGTACTCTGGGCGCTCAGGGCAGGTCTTCAGGAGGGTGTAGGAGAACTCGGAGGGGAAGGCGTAGGAGGCGCCGTCAAAGGTGTGCAGCACCTGGTTCTGGCTGAGCAGGCACACGGTCTCCCGCGTGGGGAAGCAGCCCTGGTAGCCGTCCTCCACGGCGCACACCTCCCCGCTGCCGCAGGTCTTGTTGAAGCAGTAGACGTCCCCGCCCTCCTCGCACAGGCATTGCACAGTGCAGTTGGCCGTGGCCCAGAAGAACTCCCCCATGGTGTAGTAGTGGCCGTCGAAGTCGCAGCCGCACTTGTGCAGAGGGACGCACTGGCTGGTGCTGAGGACGAAGCCCTGGTTGCACTCGCAGCCCTCCGTGCACGGCGTGGCGCAGTTCCGCGAGGCCGTCAGGTCGGAGCACGTGTCGGGGCAGCTGCTTGTGCACACGGAGTAGTGGCTGAAGCTCGGGCACTGCACTGTGGACACTGACGCGGGGAAAGGAAGAGAGCCGATAACAAGGTGAATGGACCCGGAGTGCTAACCCGCCAGAATCTTAACGCTCCTCCTGGATCGTTTAGTTCCTAGAGTGAGGGTCAAGCGGCCACTCGGGGAAGAGAGAATTGAGGTTGTATCTGTAAAACCCAGCTCAATGACCCTCCTAATAACTACTGAGCAGCGTGATTGGACTGTGAACTTCTATTGGAATTTGATCATCTTGACTAAAATTAAACTTTCAGGATGCCATCCTTTCTAGACTACTGATTACCCAATATAGGTTTATTATTTGATGATCCACACTACCGAGATCCCTTAAGACCTTCCACTGATGGACATATAAATTGATCTGGTTTTAAAGAGCATGGTCCATTCTTGGAAGGAAATAAATCCAATTTTCAGGAGAAATGAAAAATGGAACCATTAGAGGAGTAATTTGAAAACGTGAAATTTGTAACAGGGAGGCACTTAAAATACCTAAGTGTGACCAAGGAAGGCTGTGGGGATGAATTCCCTGGGATATTAAAAATAAGAAAGCGCCCTGGCTACCTCCAAAGAATTCAAAGAATTTGTGTGGCTGTTTCTCCAGGAGACAAGGTAAGATGTCTTCTAAAGGCCCTTCTTGCCTTAGAAATCTTCGGTTCTTGCTTTAATAACATCTGGGTCTACATAAACGTTTGAGTCTGGTTGAATCCAACAAGCAGGGGCTCAGGGGCCTAGCAAACTAGCTCTCTGAATTAAATACAGTCCGTTGAGCCAGAATAAGAGAGAGAAAAGAAAGCGAAATGTAGAGGATGGGAAAGTAGTGCCACTAGAAAATATATATCTGTAGCCATTGTAACATTTTAGTCAGGTAATTTGGATGCTCTTGGCTTATATAAGGATCAAAGAGAAGCCATATTCAATCTCAACTTGAATCCAAATATGGATGCTCTGATCATAAGAGAGGCTGGTCAGTCACACAGCAAGAATACAGTTGCTTGTATTGTAGTTTGACCAAAACTCTTAAGAATTGAACCTGATACATTATGGTTTATGTGACTCCAACTTATACTGATAGGAAGAATTCTCCCTCTAGCCTTGGAACTTAAAGAAACTTTTAAATCTTCTCACCTCCCTAGCACTCTCAAATGCATGGATTACAATTTTCTATTTACTCATATGGAGAAAACCAAGGACTAGGAAGGAAATGAAATCTATTTGTTTTTAAACTGTGTATAACTAGAAAAAGAAATAAATTTTAAGTGGGATACAGGGAAAAAATACTAAGACAATTAAATGGTACAAAATGCTTAATCCAAAAGTGTAATTCAAAAGAGCCAGGATTTCCCTCAAAGTTGGGGCTTTTCCTAACCACTCCTAATATTTAAGAGAAAGGGCTTCTTTACTCATACGCTGTACTCCTCATCTGCAGCAGCAGCAGGGCACAAACCCTTAAGGGTCTGACAGTGGAGAAGAAAGTGCCAGGAACAATTGCTACAGCTTCCATGTGGGAGGTGAGCTATTTTCCCAAGGGCTAGTTTTGATGACCAGGCCCACAGCTGCATCAACTCAACAGCCACAAAAGTAGCCACCTCCACCTCTGGACACCCCACCTCCTCACTCAACTCTGGAGCTGCCGTCCCCTGCTATGGGACTTCCTGCCATGCCTTTCATGTTTCCAGACCATGTATGTTCATCAATGGGTTCTTGTTTCCTGGTTGTGGTATTAGGTGGGGGCAAAAGTAAAGATCCTTTCACAATTCGTTCTTTGTAATTTGTGCAATTTCAACCTCCCCCTCATTCTTGGGTCACAAGTCTTAACAAGGACATTTGGAGGAGCCCCCAAAGCCTATCCCTGCCCCCTGCACAAGAGAGACCTGTCATGGGGATGGGATGCCAGCTTACCACACCCAGTCTGGGTTCGCCAGTCTCCAATTGGAATGCCAAGGGCTTGGCACACAAGAGCATAGGCCTGGATGGCTTGGCAGAGGAGCGTGCCATTGTCCCTCACACTGCACAGGTCATACACGCAGCTGTGCACAAAAGCAGTGGGGTCCACGACAGTGCCACACTCCCACAGAGGGCCGTCTGTCTTGTTGAGGAAGCCGCAGTAGTCAGAGCCAAAGTAGAGGGCTTCAGTGGCAGCGTCGCACTGGGTGCAGTTGTCAACGCAGCCGGAGTCGCACTTCCAGTCCGTGTGGTACACACGCCAGCTCTCTCCCAGATCCAGGACAGACATGGCCGGCCTGCCATCCGGGCGGAGGAAGTCATCCAGTGGGTTTTTATTATAGTTTCCACAGAGTCCACAGGTGGAGTTTATATAGGAGCCTGGGACGGAAATGGAGGCGTAGTGCTGGCCATCAAAAGTCACTAAGAGCCCAAAATCTGTTTCCACGGCAGTAGATATGCCACTCTGGTAGATTTTCACTGTCCCCAAGTCTAAGGTGACAGGCAAAGAAGTCACTAGGTCATTAACCTGCCAACAACAGTAATAGTGAAAGGCAGGTGAGCAGGTGCCCAGGCACTGGGTTCCAGCAGAGATCAGGAAAGGAAGGCAAAGCAACTCAACACTCCAGAGAGAATGGCCACCTAAACGGTCCAGGTGCCAGTGGGCTTCCCTCTGATTAAGGCAAAGGCCAGGGGGAAAATGGAGAGAGCTGCTTGTGGGCCAGCCCACACACTGTGTATATGGGCTGTGATTGCTGTGGCATACCGAGTACCACTACGGACTCCTCTGGGGACTGTGTGGTTGTCAACATTTCCTGGCTGGCTCTTGGCTAGCTTCATATCTTTTCTTCAAAGACCAGTCACCTCCCTTTTCCTCTGCATTCCTCTAAATATCCATTCTTTAAGTCTCAGCTTAAGTCATGCATTTTCCAGGACCCCCTTCCTGCTTTTAGTCCTCCTCACCCCACTCTCAGCTCGAGTGTGTGCTGGGTCCACTGCTGGACACCATTTAGCTTTGAGGCTGTCCTGATGTAGTATTCTCCAAGTGTTGTACTCTGTAACTTCCTTGTATCAGAACTACGTCATGTAACCATTCAACAACAACACAATTAAACACCTGCTAGGTACCAAGCACTATGTCAGGAACTGAGATGTAAAGGGTTAAAAAACATAATTGCCCCTGCCCCTCAAGGAGCCCTCAGTCTGCTGAAGAAGAGGGACATGCATCGATACTTACAGCATACTCTTTAACTGTGAGTCAATAGAGGATAAAATGGAAGAGCAGTAAATGAACACTGAATCCAGCATAGGGGAATCACATAAGTTTTTTAGAAGCAGTTAAGTCTAACCTGGGTCTTTAAAGATAAACAGAAGTGGCCAAAGGAAGAGTGGGGGGAAGGGCAGAGAAATCCAGGACAAGAGAGCAGAGGCAGGAGGGTGAGGAACAGTTGGGTGGGGTTGGGGGGCAGACACTGAGGTGTTACTGGACTACAGAGGGAAGAGATGGCTGAAGATGAGGCTGGAGGTACAGGCAAGGTCCATTCATTCTACAAATACGCATTTATGCCTTTCTGTGTACCTGGCACGGTTCTAAGAGTTGGGGATTAGCAGCAAGTGAAATGAACAGAAATCTCTGCCTCGTGGAACTTACATTTTAGCTGGGGAGACCAACAACAAGCAAAATAAATGAGTAAAACTCATGTCAGATGAGTGTTAATGCAGAAAAATAAAGAGCAGGAAATACTTTTCTAAAAAGTGCTAAGGAAAAGTGTTTCTAATTTTAAATAGGATGGTCAGGGAAGACCTCCTTGGGAAGGAGACATCTGAGATAAGGAAGCAATCCATGTGGTTATCTGGGGTGAGAGCGGCTCTTGAGGAGGGAACAGCAGCCCTCAGTTGGGAGCATACCTGGGCACTCCCAGGATTACAAGGGGTGTAGGGGACGTGGCTGGAGAGAGACAGCAGGAGAGGGCAGCAATAGATGACGTCAGAGTGAGAAGAGCAGCCAGAACAAGCAGGGCCCGTCAGCCATTGTAAAGACTTTGGCTTTGACTCTGAGCAAGATGGAGAGCCCAGGGAGTGTTTAAAGCAAAAAGTCCGCACGATCTGACTTCTGCTTTAAAAGAATTGCTCTGGCTTTTGTGTTGAGAACAGGTCTTGGAGGGCCTTTTAAGCCATGTTAAAAACAAAACAAAAGTTGGATTTCTATTCTGCAGGGAGAGCCCTTGAAGGCTTTTAAGCAAGGGAATGACATCACCAGATTTGTGTTTTAGAAAGCTCCTTCTGGCTAGCGTGAAGAAATTATTGAAGGAAGTTGAGATTAGAAACAGAGAAGCCAGACAGGCAACTGCTGCAGCAGTCCAGGGAGGTGATGAGGATGAAAGCCTAAACTAGCTGCAGACATGAGAGGGAGGGATGAGCTTATAGAACACACACAGCTGGACGTGGTGGTTTTGCAATGGGGCATGAGAAATGAGGGAATAATCAAGAGTGAGCCCCAGGCATCTAGTACGGGTGAGTAAGTGGCTTGATAAGCCTCAAAGAGAGAGAATTAATTTTCTTTTTCACACTTACTATGCCTAGCACCTATGGACATCCATGCTCATGGGCTGGAATGGAATGACTTGTCTTAGAACAGTCCTCGGTGGGCTTGACTATAAGTGCACATAAACTTTCCAGGGTGTCCTGGACCCACACTGATTTCTGGCACATGAGACTGTCTGGCACTCTTACCTGTCATCATTGTTGCTACTTTCTGAGTTGTCTAGGAGATGAGATGATGGTCTGAGCATCCCTTCCAAAATTTACCGTGGCAGGCGCCACATGCAGCTCTCTGTCTCTATAGATTAGTAGTTGGTCCTCACCAGAATCACCCTTAATGGTCCATTCACTACAATGTAGGCTTTTGCTAGAATGTACTTCAAAACTCTTCCAGCCTCTACCAATTACCCAAAGCTGCTACCATTTTTTTTTTTTTTTGAAACAGGGTCTTGCTCTGTCTCCCAGGCTGGAGTGCAGTGGCACAAATGTGGCTCACTGCAGCCTCAACCTCTCTGGCTCCAGTGATCCTCCCACCTCAGCCTCCTGAGTAGCTGGGACTACAGGTGCATGCCACAACACCTGGCTATTTTGGCAATTTTTTTTTTTTTTTTTGGAGAGACAGGCTTTTGCCATGCTGCCCAGGGTGGTCTTGAACTCCTGAGCTCAAGCAATCTGCCCTCCTTGGCCTCCAAAAGTGCTGGGATTATAGGTGTGAGACACCGTGCCCAGACTGCTACCACATTTTTAGGTATTTATTACAGCAGCACCCCACTCCTGGTACCAATCTTCTGTTTTAGTCTGTTTGGGCTGCTAGAGCAAAATACCATAAACTGGGTAGCTTATAAACAACTGAAATTTATTTCTCACAGTTCTGGAGGCTGGGAAGTATAAGGTCAGGGGGCTAGCAGATTCATTGTCTGGCGAGAGCCCACTTTCTGGTTCATAAATGGCACCTTCCAGCTGTGTTCACATATGGTGAAAGAAGAAATGAGCTCCCTCTGGCCTCCTTTCTAAGGGCACTAATCCCATTCATAAGGGCTCCACCCTCATGACATAATCACCTCCTCAAGGTCCCACCTCCTTATACCATCACCTTAGGAGTTAGAATTTCAACATATGAATTTTGAGGGGACACAAATATTTAGATCATAGCAATGGGGGAAGGGAATAAGAAAATAAGCTTGAGAAATAAACCATCCTGCAGAGAGCTAGAAGTAGAAAGAAAAACCAAGGAGTTGATTAATTTATTCTTGTCTCCTAGGTAGAGGGTTAGCCAACTCTTACTAGCTGACCTTGCCTATAATATGGCTTTTCCTACCCTAAGAAAAAAGGGAGAGAAGAGCCATATTATAGGGAAGGTCAGCTAGTAAGAGTGCTGAACACTTATCCATTGTTCTGTGCTGGTAAGTGGAAGGGGAAATCTTCCCCAATGTTGGTATAATTATGAATGTCAAATACGTCAACTGCTGAATGGGCTCCTCTGCTCTTACTTAAGCTCCTGCTAGCAAGGGACAAAGTCTTATTGTGTCCCAAAGCAGAAGCCATGGGGTAGGCTGGTTCTGGATATTTCTACAGTCCCCCCACCATCACAACCCCCAGGACGCCAGTTTCCCTGCCTCTGTTCTTGTCGCACTCAGGCTGACCTGACACCTGGGTGACTGTGGGTGTCAGTAATATTCCAGTTGATACCTTTTTTTTTCTGGCATAAGTGATCATTGCACCCCCTTTCACTCTCCCTATAGAGTCATTGTGCTTGTGTCCCACAGTGCTTAGAGCAGGAGATCCCAGAGAACTCTTGTCCCCAAGTGTAATTCCTTGCTTCATTCCTCTGACCCTGTCCTCAACCTATGGTTAGCAGACAGCTGATAAGCCTCGCCTGTTTGCTTGCTTTTCTTCTGCCTGCATTCTGGCCATTTCACTCTTCCACAGTACCTCTCCCAGGATGTGGGTAGGGGCAGGGGGAGGAGGAGAGAAGTGGAGTCACGGAGGCACAGGTCTTGGAACTGAAAGAAAGTTCCATGGGAATGGTCACAGGGAGCCAGCATGCACCGAGCACCTACTGTGTGCCAGGCTTTGTACTGGACATTGCCCTGTGGCTGTTCTATTTAATTCTCATAACAGCCTTAGGAGGTCCTTATCATTTTCTCCTTTTATAGATGAGGAAATTGAGGATGGGGGCTGGTGTGACTTGCAAGTGACAGAGCCTGACCCCTCCTAGTCGAGCTCCAAAGCCAGGTTCTCTCCACTTCTCCCTGCTGCCTGTATCCCAGTGCTGAGGAGAGGCCGCCAAGGCCAGCTACAGCCCAGGAGCTCTGCCTCCTAGAGGGCCCTGTCTCACAAAGAAAACGAAGCTCAAACAGGCCACTCAGCTGGCAGTGGTGGCATAGGAATTTGAACAGGTCCAGCCCTAGAGTCCAAGCTGCTCATCGCCATGGGCTAGTTGGCCTTGGCTCCCTGTTCACCGGAGCACCCTAAACTACTCGTGTTCACGTGGGGAAGAAAGATGAGAACTGGTATTAGCTAGAAGGAGGCGCTTCTTCTAGATGGATTTTTACTTATGCTGCCTTTCTTTGGTCCTACTGGTATATCTAATCCTAAACTGTTTGTTTTGTTATTTGAGAACAGTTCAGTGGGGAAAATCCATGTACAGAACCCAGCTCCTAATCCCAGCATATGGAGACAGTGCTGGAGAAGGGGGGTCTGTGTTTTGGAAGAACATATCTTAGTGGCCATTTCTGGTCTGGCACAGCATGGCTGAAGAAGTCAGCTGCCTCCCAGCATCTCAGGCTCCTTCCTGCTTCCCAGCCCTCTCCCTGCCTGTCCCCACATCACCCTGGGTCGGGGCTCTGCCATCCATCAAGCCAGTCTCCCCAGCAGGGCAGGTGTATTCAGAGACGCTTGGAAACCATTTGGCAAAAGGAAAAGGAAGCCATTGTTAGCTTGCAGTTGGAGTCACATAACCTTTTCTTTCTGAAACATTTACATTCACATCCACATCGCCCTGTCGCTACAGAAAATTGAGGAATCTATGCCCTATGCTTGGACGATGGAACAGAGTCACGCAAAATTAGCAGAGCTGCTGGGCCTGAAAGAAATTACGGTGTCCCTTTCCTTCTAAAAAAAAATCTGACTGAGAATAAAAAAGAATTTTAATCAAAATACAAAATAGGAATAAAGCATGAAGCCTTCTTTTTCAACTACTGATATACACATCATCCCCAAATACAGGAAAGTAGGGGGAAGCTAGTGAAATTTTTTTCTAGCTTGAAATGCCAGCATCTATCTACAAGGATAAGTATAGTGCTCAACAGCACAATATAAATTTAAAAGGGAAAATCTCCAAATTTCTATATCTAAACTCTTAGCCTTGATTTGATATACAGAGTTGTCCCTACAGAGACTAACCAAATAGCAAGCACACTGGCATTTCAACCACAGTAATAGCTCACTTTCCTCATTATGAGACTGATAAACTGCACAGACCTGGGAAAGGCAGAGCCAGAAAGAGTGGAATTAGTTCCCTGGCCCTGCCTTTTGTTGGACATGCTACATCAATTAAAACTACAACACATTTTGTTAAAAAAGAAATAAATCCCTGCATTGGTATCAGTTCTGGTTTGTAATCTCTGTAATGACCTCCATGCATGGGGATTAAGGATTGCACTGGGTTGCAGCAATCAACCCCTTGTGGTCTTGGTTATTACTGCTTGAATAAATACACGGTTGCAACAAGGTCTTGATTAACATTATGAAAATTGGGGCCTGCACAAATTGAGTAATTGCTAGTAGCTTTTTGCTTTCTCTCTTTTGTTGATGTCCCTGCTTGAAATCCAGGTGGACAGTGACAGGAATCATTTGCATATGCTAAACTGGCCAGCAGATACCCATGTTCTTCTCTGTTATTCTAGGTGGGAGTTGGGGACTCTATTCGAGGGGTGTCTGGGCAGAGCTTTCATGGGACTTTCCCACCCAAGCCTCACTAAGGAAGTCACCAAAGCCAATCCAGGTGCCTGCACAGGTGGTACCTCTGGAGACATCAATCCATTTGGAGGTTTCTCTGAAAATGAAGCAGCAGCTCTTGAGCAAACAGAATTGGGGCTGAGGTGGGGTGAGGATTATTAATCAAAGGCTGTAGTGAATTGGGGGTTTGTATTGTGTTTGTACCATCTCCAGGGCATGGCTATGTGGCTACAATTATTGCAAGCCAGGACCATGAGAAACTTATCTCTTTCCAGTTTTTCTGAACTGTGTGTGTGTGTGTGTGTGTGTGTATGTGTGTTTGTGTGAGTGTGTGTGCCTATCAGTGTTTATGAGGGAACTAGGAATATAAATGTACTCTAAGTTTAAAAGCAGATAGACATGTTGAGGAGAGAGCTTAGGATAGCTCTTGTACACATAAAATTTGGCCCAGTAAAGTATTTTACAAGCTATTTGCAAGGCGGGGAGAGCTGTGCATCTCTTTGGCACTGTACAGAGACAAACAGCAGAACCAGTAGATCTGGGGAAGTCTTCCCTAGGCTGAAGAATCTCCAGCTTCTCCATTTCCCCGTGAAGGATAGAGAGGGGCTCACCTTGACTTTTCCATAGCTTCCTTTGGGGATGAGAATCTTGTAGCCATTCACCTCCACTGAGAGCTCCTTCACCCAGGAGACGGCTGAACCTCCGCGGTGTTCATTCTTGGCCTCCACACTGAAGAAAGGGAGGCTGGAAGTCTGCAAACACTGTCGGGCCAGCAAGTAGGCACAGGAGCCTTGGAAGTGGAAGAGGAAGCCGTCAAAAGTGTGGTAGTGTGGCTCCCCAAACACCACGCACGTGCTGGTCTCCACAGCGCTGCAGTAGAAGAATTTGCCTTTGGGTTCGCACACCTCGTAGGGGCTACAGGAAGCCTCCTGGCAGTAGATCTCATTGTTGAAATCCAGACAGCGGCACTTGACGGTGCAGTTCAAG
Source organism: Pan troglodytes (assembly GCF_028858775.2). Lineage (NCBI taxonomy): Eukaryota > Metazoa > Chordata > Mammalia > Primates > Hominidae > Pan > Pan troglodytes. The sequence goes on along the minus strand of NC_072407.2, from coordinate 123,070,855 downwards.
TCATCCCAAAACACCTCCCCTCGCCGAAGGAATTGTCCTGGGGAATAATGACATTAGAGCCAACATTTACTGAGCATTTCCCCTCTGTGCCAGGCATTGGGCTAAATGCTTTACTTCCATTATACCATTTAATCCATGTAAGAACCCTGTTAGGGAGGTGTGGTCACCCTCATTTGACAAATGAGGAAACTGAGCCTTAAGAGAAGTGAAGTAATTCATCCAGGATCACTCAGCAACTCCGTGGTAAAGCCAGGATTCCAAGAGGAGTCTGTCTGAATCCCGTCTAAGCTCTTGGTATTATTATCTCCATGGCTGGTGAGCAAACTCACATTCAAGGAAAACCACGTTATCATGAATCCACGGAAAAGGGTATGACACTTGGAGTCATTTCCTGCCTTTCCTTCCGAAGGAAGACCCAGTTTACCCAGGTTACGCGGCAACACTCACTGTTTGCTTGCTAATTTGTTCATTCATTCAACAGACATTTGTTGGGGGCCCAGTATGTGCGGGAAAAGGTCAATAGCACTAATCAGGAGTCAGATGCATGAGTATAAATCCCAAACTCCCTGGGAAGGTTCTGGAAAGCACTGACCACTTTCTTGCACATTTAAAGGCTCATGAATCCTGCAGATGCTGCTTAGGCAGGATTTACACCTACACAAATTGTCTTCTTTCCTACTCTAGGGCCCTGTCCAAGTCCAGGACTTCTCTCTCTCTATGCACCGGACAGACCTTCTTGACAAATTCTAGGTCAGGAAGAGAATGAGGAAAGGGGAGGGGAATGGTTTAAAGGGATGTGATAATTTTAAAAACACTATTATTTCTTTGGTAGACATGCAGTCTTTAAAATCATTTCTGTAAATAAATGACCTCCCCACCAAAAAACTTTGAAATTTCCTGGTTGCTAACATCAACCTTTAATTGAGATAGAAACACGTCTGGGCTGGGGACTGTGATCTAGTCCTTGCTGGGGGATTGGGGTCAAGAGAACTGGGCAGCAGTCACAAATCTGCAATCCATTTCCAAGACTACTCATTCAACTTCCACCTGTCTGTTTTCCTAACCTGTAAAATGTGGATACTGCTATTTCTCATCCCTGTCTCACAGAGAACAGTGATGTTATCAAAAAGTTGACACAGGTTGATAGAAGTAGAAGCACTTGTAAAATGAGAATGTCTGAAAAGGCAAGTATCAAAGACACAGCATTAAGAAATGTAAATAACATCTCAAGTTTTTATAAAACTGACTATCGAGTGAATAGCACAAGGCTGCAAGGTTAACCCAAGTGGAGGGTGCGGGTGTATCAGTAACAGTCTTGACTCTATCTGCCCAACAGGAACAATGATGTTTCAACAGGCAATTCCATTTTATACCTGTTGAGAATAGGGTTGAAAAATGAGAGAATAGATTTAGTCACATTCCCAATAAGTCATGTGCATCCGCCCTGAAAACAGGTCCTAATCCTCAGCACTCCTTGGCACTAGTTCAGGGCTGTATGTATTGTGACAGCCTCCACTCAGCATCATTTCCAGGCCCTGCTTTTTCAGGCTTTCAATAAGTGAGAGGAAAATGCCTTTGAATAGAGGAGGTTTGGACCAAAAGGTAGACTCTTTGAGATAATTTTGTTTGTGGAATGATGATATAATAAACCAGCTCTACAGAACACTTCCCCTGCTATACCCCAGGCCAAATCCCAGTCTCATTAGATTGATATATGTCCAGAGGCACATAAAAATGCATAGCAGTCTATATAAGGATATTGAATTCATCCTGTATATGAAACCCAAACCTATAACTCAGGAGGAAAAGAATGAAGTCAAAGTGGAGACTGTGTACACAGCTGGCATCTGACCAACTCCACAGCTCTGCAAGCCAATGTTTTCCGTTATCACAGCATTTCATTCCCAGGACTCAGGTGAGAGGCTGTCACTGGGCACTCATGTTGTATGGCCATAGCCAGTCATCTCTGTGATGCCTGGACAAAGGGAAGAGGTATTTGTGTAAGAGTCTGCAACTTCTGAGGCCCCTGGTCCAGGCTATACAGGGGAGGGAGATAATGTAGTATTGAGTTGGTATCTCTCACAGACCTTAAGTGATGCCGTATTTACACTCTGTAGGGGAGGAGGGTACAATCTCAAATCCTAATGAGCTCTGGAACTAGATTATTTCCTATCCAGTTAATACCAGCTTAGCTGAAAAACATTTATTTGTTATTTTGAGCATGGGGGACTTTACAGAGTCCACAGAGGCAAGGGTCCAGGCAGGCCATCTTCACACATGACCTACCTTAGAGCGAAGGCACTAATCACAGCACAGGGAAAGGGGCAGAGGGCACAGGTGTGTCAGACCATGTGAATGTGGCTTTTCTGTATATTAAACACATTGAGCCCAGGTGCAGTGGCTCACACCTTTAATCCCAGTGCTTTGGAAGGCTGAGATGGGAAGATGGCTTGAGACCAGGAGTTTGAGACCAGCCTGGGCAACATACTGAGACCCTATCTCTACAAAAAATAAAAATTAGCTGACATGGTTGTGGTTCTTGTAGTCCCAGCTACTCAGGAGACTGAGGTGAGAGGATTACTTGAGCCCAGGAGTTTGGAGTTCAAAGTTACAGTGAGCTATGACCACGACACTGTTCTCTAGCCAGTCTGGGTGACAGAGAGAGACCCTGTCTCCTAAACAAACAACAACAACAACAACAACAACAACAACAAATTGAAGCTGAGCCAAGAAAGAACCCCGAGGCCTCCCAGGGCTGCCAAGACAAGCAGTCCAAGCTTCTATCTGAGGGGATAAAGGCACCTCCTCATTCCTACCCAAAACTTCCTTAGAGGTCTGGAAACACTTTTCCCACGGTCTTCCTCTGTGTTTCCACAGTACCCTACACAAGTGTCTATCATAATATGTCTTATGCTGTGTCATCATTGTTCCCATGGCTCTGTCTCCTCTACCATAGTAATGTCATGGGCAGCTAGAGCAGCTTTATCTCCAGCACCTCACAGAGTGGCTGGCATTTCAATGGGGCTCTTAAAATGTTTTTCAGAAAGATGCAATGGCTTGCTAAATGGCTGGATGACTTGATGGATGGGTTGGTGGATGGGTAAGTAGGTTGATGGGTGAGTAGGTGGATGGATGGGTGGGTGAATGGGTGGATGGATAAATGGATGGATGGGTAGGTGGATGAGTGGGTGAATGGGTGGATGGATAAATGGATGAGTGGGTGAATGGGTGGGTGGGTAGGTGGATGGATAGGTTGGTGAATGGGTGGATGGATGAATGGATGGATGGGTAGGTGGATGAGTGGGTGAATGGGTAGATGGATAAATAGATGGGTGGGTGAATGGGTGGGTGGGTAGGTGGATGGATGGGTGGGTGGATGGGTGGGTGGGTAGGTGGATGGGTGAGTGAATGGGTGGGTGGGTAGGTGGATGGATGGGTGGGTGAATGGGTGGGAGGGTAGGTGGATGGATGGGTGGGTGGATGGGTGGGTGGGTAGGTGGATCGATGGGTGAGTGAATGGGTGGGTGGGTAGGTGGATGGATGGGTGGGTGAATGGGTGGATGCATAAATGGATGGGTGGGTGAATGGGTGGGTGGCTAGGTGGATGGATGGGTGGGTGGATGGGTGGGTGGGTAGGTGGATGGGTGGGTGGGTGAATGGGTGGGTGGGTAGGTGAATGGATGGGTGGATGAGCAGGTGAATGGATGGGTGGGTGGGTGGGTGGGTAGATGGGTGGATGGGTGGGTGGATGGGTGGGTGGGTAGGTGGATGGATGGGTGGGTGGATGGGCGGGTGGGTAGGTGGATGGGTGGGTGGATGGGCGGGTGGGTAGATGGGTGGGTGGGTGGGTAGCTGGATAGATGGGTGGGTGGATGGGTGGGTGGATGAACTAATGAACAGAGGCATTATTTCCTTCTTCTAATTTCTGTAGCTTCTACTCCTGGAAGTAGAAATATTATCAGAAATTCTGTTTTCTAAATATTTTTGGACACAAAAAAGCAGGAATTCATAAACCAGGATGTTTCTCTGAAAGTCCACTGTGAGTTTGCACATCTAAAGGGGTTCGATAGTTCAGAAAAGGCTCCAAACTTTGGGTGCCCAATGTGAAGGACATCCATCCAGGTTCAACTACAGCTTACTCACAGATACCTAAAGTCAGCTTTGATTCTCCTCAAATTCCTGCACGTTTTGCTGATGCTGGGAAGATTTTAGGAGAATTTTTGTTTCTTTTTTTTCTAATCATACTAGGAAGTACTGATTTACCCTCATAGGAACTTGGCAATACTCCAACTGCACCCACTCCTGTAGATCTACAAAGTGCAGAAGACAGAGTGAGAATAAGGATGAGAAGAAAAACATAAAGGGCGGGGGGAGGAAATGGCAACAACAACAACGAAAATAATGTTAAACAGGAGGGCTGCCTTCTGTCCCTCTGGCTCAGAAATCACTCAAGATCTTGGTCCATTTCGGAGTTGTTCAGAACGGATAACTGTGTGCACACTCCAGAAAAGGACTTCCAAAGCCACAAGGTAGTGAATGCAGTGTTTTAGCTTCTTATGTGATGAATGCACATGCTAAAATTACCTTGATCTCCATTACCCAGCGGAGAGATGTCAAAAGAGTAAGGCATCAGGAATGAGTCCGCCCCCGTGGCTTAAAAGCTTGCCTGTCAATCTACACTAAACAAACCCTGCCTTGCCACAGACAGAGGAAAAGCTTTACCCCTTGAGGTGCAGCCATTGGCTGGGTCAATTTCCTTTCCATCAACTTTAAATGCCCAGCGGCCTGGAACATTGACGTTTGTGGTCTCCTGGATATTCACGATCTCGGGGGTTCTTGACCCCGGGAGGCTGAAGAAATTGGTGAGGTTTCCACCATTAAATCCTGCCTGCAGCACAAAAGGAAGACAAGATTTTTGAGTACAAAAATTCCCCATGGGTTAACTGGCCCAACTACCTTATTTTTAAAATCCAGCACCTCTAAAATCAAGAGCCGTCTTTTCCTGGAGTCACTGGGGCCAGCATTCTAGGTGAGAAAGGACGGCCTAGTTCATTTCATAGCCGAGTCAGGGTGCCAAACACGGGCAGGACTAGCCTCGTAGTCCACCTGCGAGATCAGACCTGCGTCTCTAGTTAAAAGCTGGTGGCAGGATTCCCTCCAGGATGCTGAGCCACAGAAGCAGAGAGTGCAGCGACGGAAACACGTGGGGGATGAAGTGGAGAGCCACCTACCTGTGCCATCACTCCACCAAGACCTGTCAGGGGGTCGCCGCCACTCGCTGTCCCCGTGGTCCAGTTGATTTCGTAATAATTGAAGAGGGTGAATGTATAGGAGCCATCGGACACCAGGACGGCCTGGAAGGTGTTCACCTACAGGATGGGAATGCGCAGTCTCATGACTTGCACTCCCCAGGAGGTCCTGGCCCCAAGGAGGTCCGCCCTTCACCCTGCGCCCTCCCCACCCACAGGCAGCTCAGAGCTGCTCTGCAGCCAGGCCCTCCAGCTCTGACTCCTCTCTGAATTTGTTCTCGCCTCCGGTGGGAAAAGCAAGACATGTGGGATTGTGCTTCTAAAAGAGAAATTGCCTGAGATAAACCCAGAGTCTGACTCAGCGCCCACTTACATCTCTGACTTCTACCAGACAGAAAATTCAGAGGCCCGGCTAAGCGTGTGATAATATGAAAGCACCTATAGATGGCAGCATGAGAATAAACTACAGGAAAGACTCGGCCGGGGACCAGGATGCAACCACCGGTTCCCCTTGCAGAGCGGGTTGGAAGAGGGAGCAGATACCAGTCCGTGTGATTAAAGTGGCCATGCGGATTGCGCTCTCTCCCTTCCCGGAAAAACCATTAATCTTGATGAGATGTCTCCCCTTTTAAAAATGGAAGTGGGAAAGTGATTTTTAAAAAGCACTTTGTGGGGAGAAGTTACCCCTCTAATTGAGCATTTGTGCATCACTTTATTCTGAAAATCGTTAACGTTCATCTGTACCCCAGACCAACGCTAAGACGGGTGATCGTATTGGCCCACGCCTATATTATAGTTAAGAAAACTAGGGACTGCGGGAAGTGAGTTACTGGAAATTTCACAGTGACCCAGCAACAGAAAACGGGATTTGCGCCAGAGTTCCCAGTCCATCTCTCAGAGCACTGCCATTCCATGCTGTCTTCATTTTAAACTTTTTAGGATAGAGATGTTATTTAAATTCATATGAAACTTGTAAACGGTTTTCAGAAATAAGCTGTAGCAAACCCTGTCCTTTATATTTTCCTCTTGCTAATCCTCACCCCTTGTCACACGTTTTCAAAAAATTTAATAGAAATAGAGTTAAAAGGAGAGGCTGCATTATCTTTTTCTATTCAAACCTAGCACTTTTCCCAGCTGCCTGACACTCTGTCTGATGCAGAGGAAGACACAAATCCTTATCCTGTGTAATCAAACTGGGGTAGAGGATCTTGGAAGCCCCAAATCTCCCCATTCTAGATGATCCCAGAAAGGGAGGCAAGCTATGAGTAAGAACAGCCCTTTTTGTAAAGAACTTTTCTTCCCATGCTCTGTGCTGGCCACGGCTGATGGCGTTTGTGATAGACTTGCTCAGGTATACGCCTTCAGTCTCTGGCCCCATTCAACAGAAGAGGAAAGTGGGACACAGAGATGAGTGAGCAGTAGGCTCAAGATTGCTGTAAGGTCACCAGCAGGCTCTTGTTCAAGGGACAGGGGCAAAGTCAAAGTCACACAAGGACTAAAGCTAGAGCCTCCTTCAGACCAAGATTCTCCTTCAGAAGGGAATTCCTTCTCCCACAGTGAAGCTGGAAATATCTTTGGTCCAAGCAGATCTCAAGAGCAATCCATTTCCAACCCCCGAAGTCACCTCTAAACCAACCAGCCATCCCAGTGACACCCCAGAGGTTGACTGCCACCCGCACGCACCTCAGCCCACTCTTATACATTCCCACACTACAGAATTCTTCAACGTTCATTCCAAGACTCTTCTGGATAAAAAACCTTTTTTGCTTCTGAGGACTTCAGCGATACCCGGAGGAGGCAGCTGAAGAAAGAAGAGTCTGGGATTTGGAGTTGGAAGACTTTGGTTTGAACCCCTGCTCTGTCTCCTAGGAGATTTGAATCCTATTCTTTTTCCTGCCACTTGAATGAGATACTTGGCCTCTCCCGGCCTGTTCCCTTCCCTTGAAATTGGAGACAGTACTTGTCCGGGAACATTTTGGGGAGGGTTAAATGATATGCAAAAATAGCCTTCAGCACCAGACACATAGTAAACCCTCAGTAAATATTAGTTTTCCTTCCTTGAAGTAAACATGTCCCCTTTCCTTCCCTTCTGTTGGCCTCGCATGAGAATTTTTGCCTTTGAAAGACCTCTCAAGCCCAGTGTTTAGCTGGCCTGATCATATGTGTTTCTATACAGAAGGGGAAACATGGAATAACGGGATGAAAGAGGTGGGGCCAATTTCAAAGATGGGGATGGATGGACACTTTTGCAGCTCCAGAGAACTACATCATCTTTTTTTACTCCAAGGAGCTCAAAGCACTTAGATGTTACTTCATTCATCCTCACAGAAAGAGTTCTCACCTAGTTCAGAAATTTACTCCAAAGTATAAGCCAGAAAGTATCTAAATTATCTTGCCATTTTTATTGCCAATGGAAGTTTTTTTGAAAAACTGGTGGTCAGCATTTGATAGGCATTTCTTCCCCCCACCCCATGACACTAAAATTTGTCGATTGCTGGCATCCCACATTCTAACGCTGTAAGATATGAGGCTTAAAGGACATAAAACATCACCCGAGGAGTCGTTAGCGATCTATAACGTGACAGAGGGAAATGTATGCTTCTTTAGAGGTTATTTCTAGCCAATGCATCGCTGTTTAAACTTGTGTCTTTCTGTTCTACAGAACCTCTTAGCGATAAAGTGCTTCTTGATGCTCTGGCTAGAAGGTGCTAAAACATAATGTGTTCGTGGTGTCGCAGCTGTGAACTGCAAACCCAGCACTTTTCCACCTCTCTCTAACTCAGTCGTTTTTGTTCCACCGCTCCACAATTGACTCGTTGCCAAGGAAATTGGAAAACAGATGGAATTGGAAATAATCCTAAGTAAGTGGAGGGCAGATTTTTTGAGTGTCTTTGCTTACTAGAAATCATACAGTTGAAGATGTGTCTACTACTTCAAAACTCTCCACTGGCAAAGTCACCCAAACAAGCTGCAGGCTTTTGTGAAAACTGCATTCTGTCCCTTTATGTAGAAAGTTGATTATCTCTGCAATAATGGCAGTGATAATCTTTCTTATCTGACTTTTATTTGACTGCTCATTTGGGATTTCAGAGCAGATGTTGAAACTTTATTCATGAAACGCTTTCACTGCCCACTCTAATTAACATCAAATATGAATAATTTCAGCCCTGGTAACAATAAAAAAGATGTCACAACATAATAAAATGAGCCAGATCATTTGGGCCCAAACTTGGAATGCTATTTTTCTCTTCCAACCAAATTTTATTGGGGAGAGAGGGAGGAAATCAGGGATGGAGAGAGGCACTTGTACCTCGGGCAAGAGAAAAGGACCTTTGGGTCCCTAGATGGGTCCCTAAGCATGTGGCCTGGAGTGGGTCTCAGTGCCTCAATCACTCTCCTGCAAAACAGCAATGTCACTTACAGCAGGAAAGTTTTTGAGGGTTTTTTTTAGGCATTAGTGATGATTTGTGATAGGGGTGACATATCTTCTGAAATATTACAGCTGACTGGGCTGGTTAACTGTGATAGTTCCCTCTGTTTCCTGCAAAGTGGGTAGCAAGACTCATTAGTTTAACTCAAGGGAACTGACACTCCTTAGCTCTAATAATTAGACTCCTTCGCGGTAGCGAAGATGGACAAGAATTAGATGTCAGGTTATGAAATGGAAAGGAGAAAATTTGAATTATTACAGGTGTGGTGCTGCTGCCTCCATAAAACGTGACTTCCTCCCATGTCACAATGAAAACCCAAGTGGCAGAGAAGGTTGCCATGTCTTTGAAGTACTTCCTGATGTCCTTGGTGGCTCTTTTCAAGATGGCAGGGTCCATGGTCTCTCTGTAATAGATCTCGCCTCGAATTCCATTGTGCACATCTGCCCAAAATGGGGCGATGAAGGCCCTCCCATCTGTCAGGGGAAAGGATTCTGGCGTGAACTGGCTCACTAGCACATTGAAGGAAACAACTCCGTTGTTATTGACCTACGAAAATAAGAGAGATTTTGCACAGTGGATCTGAAACCATAACAACTTCAGAGTCACAAACCAAGACAGACATTCGCCTAACTGTATGAATGAAAACAACTTTTAAACTACTGAATTAGAACCCCCAAACACCGGGTTCCATTGCTCAGACTAAAAGGTTCGTTTACTTCCAGACAAACTCATTGGTTTTCTTTCACATTCGATTTGTAACCAGCTTCATTTCTGAGTAATAATCAGTCTCATTTTCATGTTCCCTATCCTGTCTCTATTACACTTATCAAATGCTCCTGAGTTGTGCTTCTGTGTGTGTGTATGTGTGTACTGCAGGTGAGATGTGCATGTGTGTGTACTGAAGGGTGTGTGTGTACTGGGGTGAGGTGCGTGAGTGTGTGTTTATGTACTGGGGTGAGGAGTATGGGTGTGTGTGTTCTGGTGATGGTGTGTGTGTGTGTACTGGGGTGAGGTGTGTAAGTGTGTGTGTACTGGAGTGGGCTTTGTGTGTGTATTCTGGGGTGGGGAGTGTGTGTGTATACTGGGGATGTGGTGTGTGTGTATACTGGGATGTGTGTGTGTGTGTACTGGGGGTGGTGTGTGTGTGTGTGTGTATATTGGAGTGTGTGTGTACTGGGGTGGGCAGTGTGTGCATACTGGAGTGGGTGTGTATATATGTATGTACTAGGGGTGGGGTGTGTGTGCTTACTGAGGTGGGATGTATATGTTTGTGTACTGGGCATGGTGTGTATGTGTGTGTATACTGGGGTGGGTGTGTACGTGTGTGTACTGAGGGTGGTGTGTGTGTATGTATATTGGGGTGTGGTGTGTGTGTACTGGGGGTGGTGTGTGTGTGTGTGTGTGTGTACTGGGGGTAGCATGCGTGTATGTGCTGGGCCAGACAGGGAGTAACATGGGTACTAAAGACAGATTCAGGGTCACTAATACAAAATAAGCAGGAAAAATAAATAAGCATGGAAGTAAAGTTAAATTTGAAAATTGAGGTGCCCTATGTTAGGCCTTGCTTCCTATTTTATGACAAAAGAGGAGTGTCAGAGAAAGATAAATCAAATACTCCTTCATCCAACTCCAGTCTCTGATGAAAATATTCTGCTTTGGGTGAGACATTTAAAAGACCTCCACTGATGTCACAACCACTCCTGCACTCAGAGCAAGGACAAGGTTAAGACCTACAGATGCCCAGTTCCATTCCAGCTCATGTGGTGTGATAGTGTCCTGGTACAATCGCTGCATAAAAATGGAGGCATGACTACTTTACACTGTTTATGTAAATGACTATCTTATGGTGATTTCTTCATGATTTGTAAATGGCTTAGTAAACCAATTAAATAGGAAACCTTACTGGAAATCACAAGCCAAGATATACCCTCAGTTTACAAGGGACCTGTAAACAATTCAGCCTCTGCGTGAATCTGCAGCTCTGTACGTTGGTAGATAAACTGATTTAACCCCGTGGCTGACATGGCTTCAGCAGCAGAGGTGCCTGTAATGGGAACTGCAATTCTTGGATATAGAAAACCTGGAGATAATTTTCCTATACATTCCAATCATATGTTAAGTTTCTGTTAACCAGTAACATTATGGACATTAACAGTGGCCCAGATCCCAGAGGCAAGTTATCAAGGCCTGGGCCAAGGGTAGGTCTACATGTTTGGAAGCAAGGCTTTGGGTTTGGAAGAGACATTAAGAGCCTATTGTCTTCCAGTAATTGGGAACATCCTAGAGTCTTGAAGAAAACTGCACTACTCAAAGTGTTAGAAACGCAAGGAACAATTTACCCTCAAATAAATCTGCCTCAAGCTAAGGAACCTCCTGTTGCAAGGGCAAGAAAAAATTCTTCAGACTCCATATCACACCGTACAATAGAGAAGAAAAACTAGCTTAACTGGGCTTCCAGCACGGAAGTCCTCACTCCCTTATTGCCAAAATCAGGTCAACACAACCCAAAACTTAAAACCAGCTATTACAAACACAGACTAGGGAGGCCCTGCCGTGAATACAGTATAAAAGGCGTTTCAGGATGTCAGAATGAAGTGTTTGCTAGGGAACAATAGGTGTAATTAAAACACACAGACTGGCAGAGGAAGCTGGTGATGACTCACATGTGTCTTGATTATATCCTATGGTTGAGATCAGTGGTTCTCAAACTTTTGTGGGCATCAGAACCACTTGGAGGACTCATTAAAACACAGGTTACTGGCTCCTCCTCCCAGAGTTTCTGACTCAGTAGGTGTGGGGTGGGACCTGAGAAATGACATTGCTAATGAGTGCCTGTGCGACGCTGCTTCTGCAGGTTCAGGGACCACCGTTAGGTAATGGAATAGTGAACTCTTTTCTAGCGGGAATCATCCCAGAGCCATAAATCAAAAGTTGGGGAAGAGAGAGGTCCCAGACGTAGAGATGGCCAGAGGTGGACATGCTTAGGGTTGCATTCTTCCTCCAGGGGTGTGGTATAATCCCTCACCCAGTTCTTTAAGGCCAACAATAAAGCCAGGCTCGGCTGCTCTGAATCTTCCTCTTCATGTGCAACAGTTTCGCTAGCAGCAAACCCAATGATCCAAAAAACCAAAAACAAAAACCTGAGAACACAGGTGCCTAGGAGAGCTCTGATCACAAATGGGACCATTTCTTAGTGTGGGTTGGGCGATGAGACCCTCTGGCCTATCTACAGACCCATATTGAGGGTGGCCAATTCTGCAAACAACTTTGATATAATAGTTGATTACCCCCCTACTGTGTTCCGACTCTGCTTCAAATTGGTAGGAAGCCCAAGAACAGCAGATGCCTAAACTTTTCACACCCCCAGAAGGGAAAGAAAAATGATATTGCTCCTACTGTGGTTCATTGTATCTTTTTATCTCGTTGAGTAGCAGAAATAACATTCATGGCATTGGGGCTTCTGCTTCACTTCTATGTTTAATCACCGACAAAAGCAATTTATTGCCCTGTATACTCCTCCACTATGAACATTAGCCATTAAATATCTTTGACTTTCTTAATCATAAAACCTATCAGCTCATGAAATCTCAGAACTTGTCGTTTTGGCTGCCAATAAATCCTCCCTTCCCAGAGCTCTGGAAGAGGATACTTAAAATGCTTTTCTTAATGACAAACAAAAGGGAGGGCCAGAGAACAACAGATGGGCTGCTTCTCCACTTACATAGACAGTGCGGTAAGGAACGCCAAAGAAGAAAACTGGGATGGCCAACTTAATCTCAGATGAGCTTCCATCATCTACTTTAGGGGTTTTGGTGTCATTCTGCCAAAATGGATACATGAGCTCCCTGGGCTGAGCTGTCAAGAGAGATGATGGTTAGATAGATGGCAGCTCCCTCTGCCGTTTGGCAAGCTACATCTCTCCTACCTACTGAAGCCAGCTTCTTTCAGTAGGGCTTGCAAGCTGAACGCAAGTCATACTGCCCTGTCATTCATCCTAAACCTAGGCCATACACAGCGCAGTATCTTCTGCCTCTGGGAAACGGGAAAATGGGAGTGACATTGTTTCTCCATAGGAGAAAGCACTTTGTGCATGTTCTTGCACTTTCATGCATCTTGGTGATATCTATGGCTACAGCTGGCTGGAAATTTGTGAAATTTCCCTGGAAACCTTGAGCTTTCTGGATACTGAGAGGCAGCCTCTAGGTCTGGCATGGCCACAGTTTTGAAGCTCCTGTTCTAGCTCAAGAATTCCACTATCGTGTGTTTTCCTGAAAGGAGTTCCCTCCCTCTTGCCGCACAATTGGAGAAAATCCCAGATCCCAGAAGGAAATAAACAACAGTGGGAACTGAGACAAAAGTGGGAGGAGAGGATTTGTAGTAATTGGCCTTGATTGAGGCCTCATTGATTGCAGGGCCTCAATGAATGACCTTGATTGAGGGCGGCCCTGCAAGAGGCTCTTTGCCCAACTCCTTTTTACAAAAGACAGACATGAGATCCTCCGGGGTCAGAGGGTTGGGTCCTTGAGAACTCTTTGGAGAGAATGAATTGCAGGGCTCTGATTGGTCCTCCTGGTCACTGGAGAGCCATCACACAAACACACTCTGCAACCCACCGTGACAGGGTCACCTCCTCTCCTGGCTTGCTGCTCCCAGGTTTCCCGTCCATACTGTTGCAAGATGTGGCTCAGTTTTGTGGGAGAAATGAGACAAGTTCCCTAGGGTCTGCATCACTGAGGATCAAGTCCAATAGCATCTGTGAAATAATCTACATTTTGGGTGTTACTTTTCTTTGCCTCTGTCCTTTCTTCTCCTGAATGAATATAAGACAATAGGACACTATCGTTTTCTCCCTTTTTTCCTTTCTTTAAATTTCTCATTCTCGGGGGCAGGGGCAAGACCATTCTGGGCATCGGCCACACTTCTTGAGGTACCTGCTTGCTGCTATGAGATGCCGACACCCCCATTCTCGTGTCGGGCCTTCTCCTTGGGAAAGTCCCTGCTCTGTGCTGATGGAAGCAATAGGCTGGGGAGCAACCGGCCAAGGACTGTCTTGGCTCCTTTGGGAGGCTTTTGGTGAACAGACAACAGCTCATGTAAAAGAGAGGCGTGCAAAGGGGCCAGAAAGCAGGCCTGTTGCACCAGGCCAAGAGCCAGCTCTCCAGTTCTGAAGCAGGGAGCAAGAGGAGTTATGCCTCAACGGAGGGCTAATTTCTTTCCAGGGGCTGACATCCAAGGAGAGCAGCAAAACTAATCTGGTCATTCGTGTATATGCATCGTCCAAACCCCAGAAGTTGCTGAGAAGCCGCCCGAATTTGAGGCTGTAGGAGGCACTGTGTCGGGTCATAGGCACTCTGGGCCCGTGAGCTGTATTTAATGTTACAACCAGCAGGTGAAAAGGGCTCTTCTAACATTTCTATTTACATAATAGTAACAAATTAAAAATTCCTGGAAGTACTAATTAAAAAAAAACTTTATAATCTCTACTACAGTATTATACACAGGTACTTATTTCTGAAGTTAACAGTAACAAATTATGTCCTGGCATGGATTTATCCTTCATGGGGAACTTTTTAGGAGTCGTGCCCAAGTATGAATGAGGGCTCAAATTCACACTGAATTATCATCATTTGTATGGAAAGATTAATTGGTATTTTGGGCTGCACTGATTGGCCAATCTGCCTAGGGAATGGAAAACCCATAATACCGCATGGAGGAGACGGAAAACCATGGCCAGGGAGAATGACCCTAACTTCCTCTTCTGCTGCAAAGGTGAGGCCGTTTGCAAGATTCTTCTCTTCGTGGGTGATCCTAATTAGTTCACAATTTTGAATAGGAAAGAACGGACTGTTAAATATTTTTAATTTTAAGAAGGATACAAACATTAAGAATATCTAATATGGTAAATAATACTTGTCAAATGAAAAAGAGGGTGCTAAACACAAGGGCGTAGGTTTAAACTACGGTAATTAACACTGCAGAAGCCATTTTTATATATATATATAAAACTGTTAGCAGCATGGCCTATCAATAACATCAGAGTTGCTAAAAGAAAGAATATCCCTATCCATGCTTGCCCTAAGCTGAGAATTTCACAATAAACATAGCTATGTTTCCAGGATTTTTTTTTTCCCACCAAATAAAATGTACTTTCTTGGAGCTGGGGTAGGAGGTTGAAGTCACGGGCCCTCTTTCATTCCCGTGGGGTTTCACACTATGGTTTAACTGCTTAAATTCACCAATTCTGGAAAAATATTAGCACTGCACAGGGGCTTGACGTGTTCATCTCAGACTTGTACTCATGTGCCACTTGAACTAGACAAACTCGCAAGGTAAAGAAAGGTGCCTTAGAATTTTAGCCAAAAAAGTTAAAATCTATGTAGACCACCCCGTCTTTGTCTAAAATCCAAAACAACAGTAGAAAAAAACATATGTGGCCTTTCACTTACCCAGGGCAGTGCTACACAGAGAAAAAGAAGGAATCACTGAGGGGAAAAATTGTCTTATTTAAGTTTTAGATTTGGGGGCCACGTAAAAGGTCACTGATACACAAACCACTGACATCAATGCTATTGTAATTTCCTAGTTTTTGGCCGAAATAAGTAGATTCTTTAAAGTCTCCACCACAAATTAAATGCCTTAATGGAAATCAGTGATCAGACATGAAGTGCACATACACCTATCTTATCTACTTTTAATGGAAATAATTTTGCGTAATTTTAAAGATCTACTCCACTAGCACAGGGCAAGCTGGTACATACAAATAGTATTTGAAGTTAAATAAGAAAAAAGTGGGAATATAAGTAAACCTCATTTAAAGTTAACGAATTTTACCCCTGATAATAGAATTTAATTACATTTTTCTCTTGTATCTGTAGACACACATGCACCTGCCCTTACAATTATGGTTCCAATAAAAGTGTCTCTTTATCAATTCAAGAGCATGCTAACTGAGAGCTTTATGGAATTCTGTAGTACTCACCTTGGTGCCGTACAAGTGCGAAGATGAAAGAGACCCAAATTCTAAGGAATGATGAATAATTCATCCTGGAATTTTAAAAAGAAAATGAAAAAAAAATCCCCAGCTTGCCAGAGTAAACAGAACACCAGGTGTGTTTAGTGGCGAAACCCAAGACCATCAAAACCGTCATAGAACAAATTCACATAACACATCAACAGTGCTGAGTCGGGCTGAAATCCCCTGAATGCTGGCAGGTCCTCCGAAGTTCAACACTTCATGAACAGATTAGATGCCCAGAAGAAGCCAGTCTGGAAGTGTAATGAGATCATTCAAACTGTCAAGTAATTATTTAGAATCAGTGAGAGTGGTATGCATAAAGGAAAGGTATCCCCTCTGCATCAAATAAAGTGCTGAAAACTAGGACCCAACGCTAAAGATGCATGCAGGTCCCGGGTTGTGTCTCTGCAGCAGAAACCACACCCCAGTGAGACCTGGATTTCCTAATTTTCACTACAGCTTTCCATCAGAATCAAACAAAAGTTGGTTAAAACACAATGTGTTCTACAGCTAGGAGAATTTAGAGTTTGCCATCACCTTCTCCACAGAATGGAGCCGATCCATCATTTTGAAGTACTGACCAGATTCAGGGCCAGTCTACTCTGTTCACTGACTTCCCACAGTGAAATGAATGATAGAAACATTAGTAATAAAAAAGGACCAATCCAGAGTTGGAATCACAATAAAAATAGAATCCAGCGCACAAGCAACCAATTATTAGTTCCAGCAAGTTAATTAAAGAAGGAACACAGCAAAAAGAAACTTGTTTTCGTGTTAGTTTACAATCGGTTGCACGGTGGCTTTACCCTCCATTAGGAGCATGTTTTGTCTGTGTCACTCTGCAAAGCTGCGATGAGAACACGGACGCAAGCTCGAGTTAGACATCACCCAAGCGTGTGGCTAGACCATGAAGTCTCCTCCTGACAGTATTGTTAAAAAAGAAAAACCTTCCTCTTATCATTTGAAGTTATCATAATTCTTCAGCCAAACTTTCACGGGAAAGGCAATGAATTTATCCTGTGAGAGTTTTATTGCAAATCTTTAGTTGTCAAGTATATATGTCGTAATTTCAAGCACATATTAAATATTAGACAGTTTTGCCGGAAAGGGTACAAAGGTTTAGCAGAGATCACACACAGCTTTAATGGAGACAGATGCCGTGCAAGTTTAAGACTAGAGCCCTTAGGGAACCGGTTCAGAGAGAAGTAAGGAGGATTCATTTAGATATTTGTATTTATGAAAAATGTCACTAACCTGTTCTGTAGAGGCTGGAGGAACTGAGTCAGAAATATTAAGCCAAATCTTGGTAAGCCAGAAAAAATTAGGTAAAACAAGAATTCATGTCAGGTCTCCTCAACTTGTTGCCAATAATTTCTGATTCCTGAAATAATGTCTGAATCTCGTACTCTTAAAACCAAAAATTAAGTTAGTCCTGCACTAGAGACAGGTAAGTGTTGAGCTGCAATCAAGTTTTTTTCTATTGATTAAGGAAAAGTAAATCTAAAGATCAGTTTCAGGATTGCATAGAGAGGTTCTTTTCCTGAAAAACTAGACCTTTTTTTTTCCCCTTTGAAAAAAAAAGTAGATTCAGATGGAAATGTCAGGTACTTGGAGCTGAAACCTTGGGCCTTTCTGATCAGAATCACTTTGCACTGAAAAACACAAAAGAAAACCCCCCTTCTACCTTTGTACCCAAAAGAAGGCAACTGTATAATGTTACAGAATTAGCATCCACCAGCATGGGATTAAAACTCCAAACAAAGCAGCTGCCTCCAACATTTAAATGAAGTTGGTTTTCTATTAAAGTCTTTTTTTGTTCCTCTGGTTTTCAACAGTCGCCACAGATAGGCTCTACTCTATTTTTTCACAGGTATGCATGAAGTATTTAAAGAAACTTTTCCAAACTTTTTAGGTTTTATGCCCTCTCTTTTCTCTCTGATGCACCGCTCTGCAGGAGATAGGACAGGGCACTTTCCAGGCAAAATCTAACAAGGGACCTAGCGCTAGACACGATCTTCCACAAGGGAAATCTCAAACTGTGGCCTGGAAACCTTCCCTAACACCCAGTGAGGGTCACTGGAGGCAGAGGGGGAGATAAACCCCTTCTGATAAAAAATTTGCAGTAAGTAAATAGTTTAAAAGGCATGTGAATAAGAGGAAAACGTGCTCGGTTCGATGCTTCCAAGGATCCAGTAGATGTGGAATGAGCAAAACTGGCTAAGGCATAAGCTAAATCTACTATTCAAAATGTTTAAATGGAATTTATTAAGAAAGAAGTAACTTGACTGTAGCAGGAAAAAAAACTCTTCTGTACATCAATGGGAATTTAAAAATTGCTGCAAATTTTCTCTGACCAGACATTTAAATGCCAACTGTACAAAAGAAATATAATTCTGGGTTTAAGCATGTTGTCTTAAAATGGACAAGAGTGCTTGGCGAGCTAAATTTTTTCAGTTTAAATTACTCCGTGTTTTTCCAAAAACCTGTGATAATTCAGTAGGTTTCCCACATTGTTTATTCTCTCACTGGTATTATGAATCCTCCACACATATTTACTTACAGATGTTAAATGACTGCTTCTTTCCAAATGACTCACATTCATTTATTTTTCTTTGGATTCTAGGAGTGCTTAGAATGGCGTATATTTATATAACAGAAAAGCTAGTTTCTTGGGTGCCTATTTAAAATAAAATTAAGTTCAAATCAAAGACTCATTACAGAAGGATTCTCTTTGTCTAGCCTTAGGTTTTAGTCCAGTAGCCAACCTAAATGTCTTGAAGCAAAATCGCCGGCTGTGTTTTAATTAACTGCTGGTGGCATACTAATTGCTTTCTTCCTTTTTCATGCATTCTAGGATATTTATATCACAGCCCTTTTGACCCATGTTGGATGCTCCATCCTTCTCGAGACAGGACTGCTGCTCGGATAAATGCCATCTGGGCATAACCAGATACACAAGATGGTGGCATACACGAATTAGAATGCCTTTGAGAATCCGGCTGCAAGGGAACACCAGGTGCGTGGGGAGACACCAGGCTGGCTTATCACTTTGGGAAGCTGGTCAGTGAGTGTGTGTTCTGGTGTACACCCAGTGGTCACAGATTGACAAATGACAAAAATGTCTTTTCATGCTGTGTCAGCAGGAGGACTTATTTCGTTGAAAGTGTGAGGTGAGCAAAGATTTTGACAAGATTTAGATGTGGGGTACGGTGGGGGTGGGTTGGAGCTAGTTACCCAAGATAACTGTGCTTTATAAAAAAAATGGCAGAAGTTGATGCTGTTTTATAGGCAAGAGGAAAGACAGCTCAAACAAAATAAAAAAATACAGTCCTCTAAAATCAAGTAGAATGGGTTTTATTTTGTTTTTGTGTTGTTTTCTTAGGTTTTGTACACCTTTTTCTGTGGAACAGATGGTCAGATGGGAGCTACTTTGAAATGATGCAGTTATTGGCTATGGCAGACTGGGAGATGTGCCACTCAGACCCCTGTACAACAGAGATGTGAGAAGCACAGTTGGCCAACAGCCTCCAGCCCTCAGTGCCTTCAGGCTCAGCCCCAGTGCTGAAACCCAGGACACAATCTTCATGGGGCAGCCCTCCGCCAATGACCAGGCAAGGTCAGGCTACACAGTGTATCACTTTCCACTCAAAGCAGGACTCCCCGAATGGGCAGTTTTTGCTCTGGAGAGCCCTGTTGAATGACAAGGACTTGGTCAGGCACTCAAGGGAAGCAGCTCTATTATGCCAATATCAAGGCCTACCTGGGAAAAACATACATATGTGTGTGTATATATATGTGTATATAATTTATTATATACACATATATATTATACATATGATTTATCATATACACATGTACACACATATGTACATACAGGTATTTTATATACCTATTTTATATACCTAGCCTCATTTGGAGGCTATCTGGGTAGATGCCTCCAAAGATTTATTTCTCAAAACTTCTGATCCTTTAGACACATCCTACTCCACACCATCAGGAGTTAAAATTCTCCCAGCACAGGAAGACAGTAGAGAGGACTTTCCCCCACAAGACAACAGTTGCTCTCTTCAAAAGCTGCTCCCACCTTCTCTCCTGAATGCCAGGCCTATAATCTGGGCTAAGCTGCCGCATAACCCAGCCAGACACATGCTGGGCCTGACAGGAGTCTAAAGAGACTGTGCCTACGAAGGTGCTGCAGGTGCAAAGTGCCAGCACACACTGGTAGGGATGAGGGGAGGGCATACCCAGGGGGCTGGATTCTGAGGCTGCTCTATCAAGGAGGCTGGGCCATAAGATAGAACAAGAGAGAGTTTGTTGACTTAGGGGCACTCTCTAGAGCTACAGACTTCAACGTGGTGTCAAGAACACAAGGGGATGGTGCAAACGCACTCCTAGAGAAGCTTCTAGAAGCCTGGAAAAAACGATGGCTCACACTGAGCAAGGTTCAAATGCCTGAATTACCATGGCAGATGGCCGAAGAAGGGACCAAAAGGCTCACAGATGTTTGCATGATGGAATAGATACATTATGTGACTCTGCTAGGCCCACTGGACAATCATGTTCCATGGAAGGCCAGAGGACAGACGCACCAGCCACCAAAGCCAGCAGGAATATACTGCAGAGGGAGGCACCAGCATCACTAAGCAGCTCAGTAGTGGCTCCCTAATGCCAGCCAAGGCTAATGCCAGGAAAGGTGATAATGGAACTTGGCTCTGACAGCAACGGAGATGATGGGTCCATGAAGAAATACAAGCCAGGTGACATCACTCTACTGTGTGAAGCCAGGGATGTTGGGGGGCAGTCATAATTTTTATAATGACCAAGAAGATCAGAGGGGCAGCCCAGGGGCCTGATTCTTAAAGAGTCAAGGACATGCTTAATAGAGCACAGTATCCAAGGGGCAAAGCAGATAGGCAGCCAACGAAAGCACGATTTCCTCTGTATAATAATATAAAAGAGCAAGGGCCGGGCACGGTGGCTCACACCTGTAATCCCAGCACTTTGGGAGGTCAAGGCAGGCAGATCACCTGAGGTCAGGAGTTCAAGACCAGCCTGGCCAACGTGGTGAAACCCTATCTCTACTAAAAATACAAAAATTAGCTGGGCATGGTGGTGTGCCTGGAATCCCGGCTTCTCAGGAGGCTGAGGCAGGATAATTGCTTGAACCTGGGAGGTGGAGGTTGCAGTGAGCTGAGATCTCCCCACTGGACTCCAGCCTGGGCGACAGAGCGAGACTCTGTCTCAAAAATAATAATAATAATAATAATAATAATAAAAGCAGGAATGGTTGAGAAAGGTGGAGAACAGTGGTCCCAATAAAAAGCCATGGTCCCTGCTTGGTTTCTGGATCTGAGTCAGTTTTCAAATCTGGAATCTGTAGACTGAAAAGGTAACAGGTCCCCAAAGGGAAGGACCCTGCAACACCATGACAAATATGGTAATTTTCCCAATCTGTCCCCAAAAAGACCTTTGGCCATTTACACAAGTGACCACAGACTGAGGGAAGGAGAATGCCTAGATATTTTGAGGACTGTTATAGAAGGAGTTTGAGTTAATAATGATACCCAAAGACCCTGTTAAAGTGGGAACACATAGGGCTCAGGGAATAAAAGGAATCCTAGAAAAGCTTACAGTAGGTTTACAGGGTCTGCAGACCCCCTGGATGTTATTTTCCCAGCCCCAAGATATTACAATAAAATTAAGCTCAAATCAAAGATTCACCTAGAGAAGGATTCTGTTTGTCCAGCCTTTATTAAGGTTTTAGTCCAGTAGTGAACCTAAATGTCTTGAAGCAAAATCGTTGGCTCTGTTTTAATAAACTGCTAGCGGCATACTAATTGCTTTCTTTTTCCATGCACTCTAGGATATTTATATCTCAGCCCTTTTGACCCACATTTGATGCTCCATCCTTCTCGAGGCAAGACTGCTGCTGGTATAAATGCCATCTGGGCATAACCAGATACACAAGATGGTGGCATACATGAATTAGAATGTCTTTGAGAATCTGGCTGTGAGAGAACATCAGGTGTGGGGAGAGACCAAGCTGACTTATCATTTGTTGGATTGGGAAGCTGGTCGGTGAGTGCGTATAATTGGGATTGATGTATTAATACTTGGCACATTGGGTCTTTAGCCTATAGAGTAACAACTATCATAGTAAGGAAGGCAAATGGAAATCTCTGACACTCCCTGCCCCTACTCTGGGTAAAGTAGTAATATAAAAGAATATTGCATCCTGGGCTGTGGGGAGAATGGTAAACATTAGTGTCACTCTTAAAGAAAAGGGGTGGTGGACTCTACCATATCTTTATTGAACTGGCCAGGATGGATCCTAGAGAATGGCTATGGACCACTCCAAGTTCAACCAAGTGGTAGTACGAATCACAGCTGCTGTGCTTCAGATACGTGATATGTGGCCATTCACTTCACAAATGCATTTTGTTTTCCTGTTTGAATCAGGTATGAGGGTCAAAAATAGTTCACATCTTATGGAACAGACAGCTATATATATATATATATATATATATATATATATTTCTAGCTTAGGCCCAGGGCTATAAGACTCCCACCTTCTTTCATATTACAATGCAAAGAGATCTGAGCCATCTGGGTACTACAGAACATCACCTTGATTCACTGCATTGACAACATCAACAGACTGGGCACCATGGGCAAGAGATGGCCAGCACGCTAGATGCCTTGGTAACACACAGGTGCTCCAGAAGGTGGAAGATAAATCCTACAAAGATTCAGGGATGCTATTTCAGTAAAGTTGTAAGGAATCCAGTGGCCAGGAACATGCTGGGACAACTCCCCCAAAGGAAAAGGCAAATTGCTGCATCTTGCAGCCTGTCTACAAAGAAATTCTTTGTTCTTTGTCAGCTTCTTCGGGTTCTGCAGGCTACATTTTCCAAACTCAGAGAAATTGCCTCAGGTGATATGAAATTAAGCCAGTTTTGTGTTGGTTTGAGAACATAAAAGAATTCCATTGCAGCTCCAGGCTACTATGCAAGCAGCTCTGCTGCTTGGGTCATGCGTTCAGTAGGTCCTTTGATGTGTTTGGTGGAAAAAGATGAACTGTGGAGTTTATTGTAAACCCCAGTGGAAGAACTACCACACGGGCCCCTGGAGTTCTGGAGCAAGGTCATGCCATCTGCAGCAAAGAATTACACACCTGAAAATCAGCTCTCTCATGGGACTAGGCCGTGTGATGGAATATTTGTCCAAGAGACAGTGGTCATGTATCCAGAACTTCCCATGAAGACCTAGGTCTTGTTGGACCCATCAAGTCATGAATTCAGGTGGACCCAATCTAGCATAAGATGGAAATGACATATCTGGGACCAGTTATGAGTAAGATGCCTGAGTAGGTAGTCCAGACTCCATGTCACCTGACATAGTTGTGTCAGTACCTGCTCCCCAACCAGATCACACATATGGCTATATGTGGGAAGGTGAATATGACAAGATGAAGGAGGAGGAAGAAGCCTAAGCCTGGTGCACGGATGGACTCAATTGGTGTGTGTGTGCAAGCCTAAAGCAGACACTGGCTGGCTACATGACAGCTTCATGCGAGTGGCCTTGAAAGACAATGATAAGAGAACATCCTCTCAATGTGTGGCGCTTTGGGTGATATATCTTGTCATGCATTTTGTGTCAAAGGAGAAAGAGTTCTGTGGTTAGAATATGTACAAACTCGTAGGCAGTGGTGAATGACGTAGCTGGCTGGACAAGGGCCCAGAAAGAAAAAGATGGGAAAATCAGTGACAAAGGGGCCTGGATAGACAGATGAGCGTGGACATGAAGTGTGAAGATCTTTGTGTCATATATTATCACCCACCAGAAAACATCCACTACAAAAGAGGAACTAAACAACCAAGTCAACAAAATGACTCGGCCAGGTGATGTTAAGCAGTCTTCATCAGTGTTGGTCCAATGGGCGTGTGTAAAAAGTGGCAATAGCAGCAGGGTTGGAGGTTATGCATGGGACAAATAGCAAGAACTTCCATTTAGCAAGGCTGGTCTAGCTACCATGGTCTCTGACATGTTCAACCTGTTCAACCTGCTAATAATGGAGACCAAGGTTGAAACCCCAATATGTTACTGTTGGGGAGACCAATTGGCCATTTGGTGGCAAAATAACCACATTGGACCCCTTTCATCCTGGAAGGGTCAGCACTTCCTTTCCACAGGGATAGAGCCATATTCTGGACATGAGTATGCCTTTCTTGCCCAGGGGCCTCAGCCAGCACCACTAATGGGAGGCTTGCAGAATGCCTGATCCATAAGCATAGAATTCCATCAAAATAGCATCTGATAGGGAACCTGCTTTATAGAAAAGGAAGTGTGGGTGTGAGCCCATGGCCATGGGATTCACTGGTTGGAGCAGCGATAGTATGAGCAGAAGATGCCAGCCTAGGTGAGAATTGAAGTAAATTGCTTAAGGAGTAGGTGAAGCACCACCTTGAAGACAATATTGTGCAAGGATGAGGTGCTATTCTCCAGGATACTGTGTACACGGTGAGTCGGAGACCTTTGCAGGGTGCCGTGTCCCCAGTAATAAGACTACGTGGATCCAGGAACCAAGGTGTGAAGGCAGGAGTGGCCCTACTTGCCATTACTCCCAGTGATTACTGGGGGACTTTGTGCTCCCCAACCCCTCATCTCTGGCCTATGCAGTTTGAAGTCCTGGTTCCTCAAGAGGGTACATTCTCACCAGGGGACATGGCAAGAGTCCCGCTGAATGATAAGCTATGGCTGTAATGCTGCCTGGACACACTGGGCTCCTTGTGTGCAAAGACTAGCAGGCAAGAACATGAACCATCATCTCATTAGGAGTAGTTGACTCTGATCAGCAGGAGGAGGCAGGGCTACTGTTATACATCGGGTTCAAGGGATAACATATGGAACTCAGGTGACCAATTTTGGTGCCTCTTGGTACTCCCTTACCCAATTAGGGCTGTGATGGACAAGTGTAGCAACCCTAGTCCAAGCAGCATATTGTTACCAGGGACTCAGACTATAAGGAAGTAAGGGTTGATTAAGGTTTGAGTGAAACCACCAGGTAAGCCACTGAGACCAGAGAGACAAAAGCCAAGGGGTTACAATGGACAGCGGAAGAGGGAGAGAGTGGATACCAGTTGTCACTCTGAAATCAACTGCAGTGACAGGGGTTTTAGGCCATTTTCCTAGCCTCCCTCTTCTAAGTTTCCTCTCAGATAGAGAGGCCCACCAGAGCCCTAGAGGAGCTGCCGTTGATCATGGATGGAAAATCGGATCTACACATTGCATGGAGTGGACCGTGGCAGACACTAAGTTGCACAACTCAGATCCACCCTCAGAAAAGGGATGATTTCCAGCTACAAGGTGTACGGTTAGCCGACAGCTTCCAACTATTGGCTCCTTTAGCATCTCTATCAGTGTTCAAGCTGAGATTATGTTCTTGAAGCATTCCCAAATCAATGATTGAGAAAAGCATTGGTAAAGGGCCCTGACCATTTCTGGCCAAGGCAGGACTTATCTAATGGAAAATCTTTGCTCCAGAGCATCCTATTGGGCTGACTGATTTAGGTCTGTAGCATGGTCTGATGGTCCATCCTGCTCAACTCTACTTCTTCCCCTGTTCCTTCACAGGTGTTACTCCCCAGCAAATTTTCTGCACTCCCAACTCCACCTTAGCATCTGCTTCCTGGACAACAGAATCTGTGACATTGGTGTCTTTGATAAATTTACAAGCCCTCTACAACTGCTTTGCTTCATTGTATGATCTACCATGGAGTCCAGATAGTTCTGTAATGCAGATGTTTCTACCACTTATCCACTGATTGAATAATGTCTAACCTCCTAGATCTAGCTCATTAAGGTGATTACATCTAAGGCTTTACTTACATTCTCCCTGAAAATGGTAATGTTGTCCATAACAGGATCCTCAAAATGCATGAGGTAATGGCAAAATGAAATTTAAATTTAAAGCAAACAAAATTTTAACACAACCAAGACAGTTCCTATTGTCCTAGTTGTATTCCCTAACAATGGAATAAAGCTTACATCTGCCCTCAAATGTATCAAATATTTCAGAAAACATTTTTCTCTTTAGTCTGTATTATTTGATGTCTGCTTCCCCTAGTCTCATTCTTATTTATTTAACACCTTAATTGTGTTACTTAGGTGACTAAGAAGCATTCAAGGATGACAAGTCGGAATGATCTGATGAAATGAAATTGCATTGTCTTTTTTTTTTTTTAGACAGATCTAGATCTTGCAGACCATAACAGAAAAGCTGTCTCCTCTATTTTTAAAGTAATATTTATATTCTTTACAAGGCTCTCTCTTGAATTTTAAGGAGGAAGAGTAGCGTGACTGCCTCATCCTTTCCAATAACAAAACCTTTGATAATGGCTCCTGGAACATTAGATTATTGTTTTTCCTCAATAAACACCCATTTTAAGTTCACTTGGAACATTATGTCTCCTTGATAAAAGTCTGAGTTGGAACTGAGTGATCTCTCTCACCTTTGGCTATCTGCTGAAACCAGTTTTAGGGCTCTAGAATGTCCCGAGGTTAAAAAATAAATCATCAGTCTCTTTGGGTCACATTACTTGTTCATTTATTATTGTAACACCCATCCTGTGTCCAATATGGCATTTCAGAGAAGGGAGGGCAACAGGTATGTCCCAACCACAATTTCACAATTCTGGAAAACAGAGGGCAAATTCCAGTCTGGATCTAGAGCTATCAGCCACATCAGTGATTCTGTTACAGAGCCAATCAATTTAGTAAATGGATATTGAGGACATGTCATTTTAGTTTTTCCATGAAAAGGAAGACTAACAATAAAGGTGTGTGCTGGGGAACTTTAGCAGTCAGCACTACAGTACAGCTGTCAGTGCCTGGGTTCTGCAACCAAACTGCTTGGGTTTGCATCCTGGTCTTGTCATTTACCAGCCATGTGACTTTTGGTATTACTTAACCTATCTGTGCATCAACTTCCTCACTAGTAAGAAAATGGAGATAAGAGTGTCGACCTCATAGGGTTGTTGTAAAGACCAAACAGGAACTTCTTTTCCAGAGAAGAACTGAAAGAGAAATGTGACTTCAGAAGTCAACCTTCTTGTTTTAAATGCATTCTAATAACTAGAGGAAGTCACAGCATTTTCCAGTCCAATAGTTATTGGATGTCTTGATACATGTCTACTTTGCAGGAACTCAAAAGAAGCTCATACTAAATAGTAATTAAATAAAATGTAGCACAGAGGCTTAAATTACAATTCTTTGAAATTTGAATAGCAGGCAGAAATAATCTTAAACAGGTCATGATACTTATGTATTTCTGAGGCATTGAAAGAGAAGTGAATGGACTCTGTCTCTTAAATACAGATATAAAGTACAGTCCTTAGACTTTAATCCTTGGTGCAAGGTTAATTCATAATGGCTTACCAAGAAATTATTGATAAGCAAGCAGGGTTCGAATGTACAAAATTCTAATACTTATAAAAAACTATTTTTCTAAGGAAAAAAGCAGCCCCTGAATAAGAACTGGCAAATTTTAATTTCAACAAATGAGATTTTTCAATCTTACTCATAAAAGGTGATGCCAAATATCTCGAGAGGGTTTATCCTCAAAGGATAAAAAAGGAGTATAAACAGCATGTCAGAAGTATAAGATTTTGCTAACAGAAAAGCCATAACACATTTCTTATGAATCTTTGTTTTGTAGTTTTCAACTCTGGCAAAATTCCAATTAAATTTGTCAAAATGGTCAGACTTTTACTAGTTTGGGCCAATCCTCCAGAGAACTCAACCACAGAACCAATGAACCTTTTTAGCTATATAAAAATAAACACATACCTTGACCCCACACTCCAAAAAAAAAAATCAGAACACAAAGATAAAATGGACTTGAATTTTAATTTTTTTAAAGATTATCTATATATATATTAATAAAAAGTGCAAAGAATAGACCTTCATGTTTAAATTATATTCTAAATAAAATATATATATATATGTATATATATTTCCATTAACTGCGGGAGACAACTGGCAAGTAAAGAGCCTGAGAGAGTCCAGTCCCTCTCCACCACTACAATGGACATATATTTCAAGGAAGCACCTGTGAAAAATAGTAGAGTGTTCACAACACATCTGGTAACACAGATAGCTTCTGGGTGTTCTTGAGAGCAGTTTGTTTGCATTTTCAATCTGACATGAAATGAAGGGAAAAATCAAATTCACAAACCGAAATGACATTACTTAGAACAATCTAGTATTCTGTATTCATGTTTTACATGCCCTAGAGCCTAGCATTTTCATGTAGCAAGCTACACTCACATGTGCGTTAAGCCGCGCACCTCAAATGGTGATCAGCTCTTAGTGCAAGTGCTCTCTGCTCCTACCACTGCTGGTTGAGTAACATAGCTGGAACATCTGGTTAGAACTGAATTTTCCTTTCTTTAAAAATAAGCAAAATCTTTAAAAACAACACTGTAGCATTCAGCCCTGTTATACCTAGCTCAAGTTATATTTTGGCCTTAATATTAACTGAGAAGTCTTAATAACTAGGGGCTTATACTATCTGCTGCTTTCTTACGTATTTATGGCAATGCTGGCAAAAGGCTGCAAAAACTTGATAATAAAAAAGATATGTGACTCTGGATTTTTTCCATTAAAGCAATCTAGGATATTTCAACAATTCAAATTCAAAAATTGGTTTCTACTGTGGCTTTAGCAGCCGTTCACCCACATGTAGAAAGGATCCCTTGGTTTTGATTTGGTTTTCTTTATTACTCTTTTCCTTTTTCATAACTGGAAATAATTCCTATTTTAGAAAAGGTATGTTCTATACATTGTGCCTGTAGCAACATATCAGTAATACTGGCTATGACAGCATTTTGCCTCATAATGTCAATACTATGCTCTCACTGAATCTGGACAAAGTCAATATTAAAATACAGATAAGCTGCAGACAATCAATTAGGTATAACATGTAAACTCAAAGGTCCATGGCCTCTTCTCTCCTTCTTTTAGTTCTGTTATAAAAATAATTTTGGTTACAAGTGTCTACACAGCACCAATTTTATTTCAAAAGCAGCATCTTTTCTCAGCCACCCAAATGAATCTATAAGTACACATGCTCAAATAGCCTTTTTCATTAACTTCTGTTCTGTAACTCACACCAGTAATTGTATTACATTTTTCTCTTAATCAAAAATTATTCAGCAATTATTAAAACCATCAATTACAATGCCCTAAAAATACCCACATCCGCTGAATTAAATGAGAAGCTCCCTTTACATGCAACTGTATAATAAAAGAATTATGTCCGCAGTTGATAAACACTGTGTTCTGTAATAACAGAAGAAACAGGTCTCTAATAGTAAAAAAGCATTTCATAAAACTTTGCCATATATAAAATATCTTATTAATTGTGACCATTCCACTTATGATTAAAGCATAACATAAGTGTTTGTTCTGCCTTCTGCTGTGGGACAGTCCAGGGTCACACAACTTCAAAAAATAAGAACTCATCTGTTTCCCAGGCTGACAAAAGCAAAGGGCTCAATTACACTTTTTCTCTCTCAAACTCATCTGCACTCATGCATACATACACAAAGCACCTACAGTTTCAATCTTCATGACACTGTTGCCATACTTTTTTCCTACTTCCAAAAATCTGTCAGGAAAATGTGTTTGCAAAATAATTATTCTTGTCTATACCCAGCCTGGATCTCCATTGCTCATTTTTATGATTTTGAAAGATAAAGTCTGCAGCAGAAGGAGAATAGGCCTTATTCGTCTTTCTCAAACCCTTTGGTTTCCACCTTTAATGTTACACTGAATGTAGATTTGACTCAGTAGGCCTGGGTCAAAGGCTTTACAGATAGCAAACCTGAAGTGCATTAAGAGAATAAACATCTGCCACATGGCACAGGAAAATTTAAAAAGTGGCATTAATAAACACAACTCCTCATACAAGAAGAATTTACAAGTCACCTAAAAATTTCATTAAAAAATTAAATTTGTAGGAGGGGTAGAATTATGTAACAAAGGTCAAAAGGTCAAATGCAATCAGATAATAACTGCATTCTTTGAAAAATACTTCACTTACACACTTTCTGCCCCAGTTATGCTAAGTATCTCTCAAGTCTCCCATCTGTAAACACGGTGGACCGAGAAAAACACACATTAAAGAAAGGGATTACATCTGATTAACAAAGGAATAGAAGAACAAACAAAAAGATTTCCAAGCAGGTAAGGAACTAGCTTTTACAGAAAAGTGCTTTAAATGTGCTTCTGCAAAAAACATGACTTGGAGGCAATTGTAAAGTTTTGACACTTACACTTTACTCATAGATTGGGCAGTTATACTTCTATGAGGCAACTAAATCGAAATGTAAAACAAAAGAACTGTTCAATTATGACATCACAAAGTCCCAGGGAAAACCTGGGAATAAAATCTCCCTTTGATTAATGTTTCCCACTTTTAATGCAAAGTGCAAGAGCAAGGGCTTCCAATGGATGACACAGGTGGGAAAGTCATAAGCTCTTCCCCCACATCCCCCAACTTCATTCCCCACACACACCACAGATAGTTTATGAGCTAATTCTCAACTCTCCTGGTGCACGTATCCAGGACTCTATTGAATTATTTATGAAGTCAGGCCTCAATTCCCAATAGTTTAAAGTAATGAAAAAGAAAGATATGAGGAAATATATTCAATAAGCAAAAATAAAAGAACTCTGGAATCTGACATATTTCATGTTATGAAAGTAATGGCTGACATAATGTACAGGGACATTAAAAGTGAGTTAGTAACATACAAAGAGATCAGACTGTTCTGCCGGTGCTTCCAGAATAACTGCAAGTTTTCCTGGAGTTTTCATTCTACATCTACTCTTCTTCGAGGTTCTAACAGAGTTATAGCTTCTTACTGCGTACCTGAGATTAGAATCAGGTTGAAAAATGCTTAAAACACTTTCAATTATTTCAAAAGGGAGAAATAAGAACAAAAAAATCACCCAGGTTGAGAAATAAGAATTATGAACAGAACAAAACTATTAGGTAAACCACACGTCAAAATGAAAAAAAAACAGAACTGAACCAAAAAAGCCAAGGAGGGAGGGTAGCGGAAGGAAGAACTGGGAGAGAGAAGTTCTGGCCCTTCCTGTGAAGATTCCTTGTCACCCTGTTTAAATTCTCTATGAGACCCTTCTAAGGGGCTACAGTGTTCATGTTATCTTCACAAGTTCACCCAACAGTAATGATAACCAAGTGGCAGGCAAATCCCAGTGAACACAGTAAGAAGTCGGTGATTTCTTTGTCATCTTTCCTTAGAGAGGGCACATACACTGGAAATGTGGCCAATTCCACTGGCTGAGCCAAATCAATCTGTGGTAGAAAACACCCCAAAATGGCCCCCTACTCACTCCAGGGGGAAAAATATACAAAATCCTTCCCAAACCTAAACAGAACAAAACAAAACAAAAACAACCTTCTCCCTCCTAAAGAAAACCACATTAAAAACAAATGCCCTGCAACAAGTCCTTATGTGTATGTTTTTCACAAGGCTGGTAGAGGTTATTTTGTTTTGGATTCCACGTAAATTTTATCTCCATCCCTAATGCCAAAGGAATGCAATGCCCGAGAGCTGTACTTCATTTCCTCTGGGCCAAAGGGTGCTTCATGGTCAAAATAGTAGAGAAGCATGTTGCTTGTGGGTAATTGTACTAGAGTTTTTAACTGTTTCTTTAGTTCTGCCACTGTTTGGTCCAGACGAATGCTCATTTCTTCCACCTGATCGTTAAAGTGGACTTCTACTTTTGCACTGCTCTGGGGTCTTAGGTCCACTTCTGCCAAAGGCTCCAACTTCCCATATTTAGTGATCAGTTCATGATACCTAGAAGGATTAAAAACAACAACACTGTCAGCTTAAACTACTAGCACAGGTACTGTGGACTTCTTCCCAACTACAGATAAACAATATTACTAGGCTCAACATCTTTAAAAAATCTTATTCTATCACATGACTCCCATGGACTCTGTGATCTAATATGAGTGCCCTAGGGAGGCCACAGTAAAACTGGGGAATCATTTTTCCTGAAGATGGTCACTATGCCTACTGTTAATCAATTATTACATAAGAACAGGCTTAGGAAAAAAATGGAACCTAGAAAAGTAGACACTATAAAGACAATAGAAGTTCAATCTCTCTGTAGAACTTGCTTTCTTGGGTGTCATCATCAAGAAGGGCAGGTATCTAGGCATGTACCCCTTGGGAATAGATGGAAAGATGGAAGGAGGCCAGCAGTTTCTGAGGCCTAGAGAAGCCATAACTTATAAACAAAAACATGTAGTTCTTTGTTACTAATTAACCAAGCTCTTTCAGAGATGCCTTGTTTGAATGTTCCAATCTAATTTCAGGTGTAATACACAGAATTTATGGAAGAATTAAGAATACATTCTTGGAAAAAAGTGGTAAGTAAGGGATACATGTTTCTTGATCAAGGAAGGAATACAAAGCAAAAGATACCAAGAGGAAAGTGAATTACAGAGATGAGAATAGGGCCCACAAAGTCATGTTTCTCATAGAGAAAATCTTGTCTGCACTGCCAGCCCTGGAGGATCTAGATCTGATTTTATCAAGGACACTTACAAGTTTCCTACGTACCAGAAAGCGAAAAAATGCTGAAAAAAATTAATATTAGTTTTATTAAAACCAAGATACAACGAAGTCACTTTAATTAAGGATCAGAATACAAGTCACATAAAATTATCCCCCTACTTCCTCCAAACCACTTTCAGCTTTAACTCAGTTAAAATCAGTGTCATGATAGACCGCTAGCAAGACTAATAAAGAAAAAAAGAGAGAAGAATCAAATAGACGCAATAAAAAATGATAAAGGGGATATCACCACCGATCCCACAGAAATACAAACTACCATCAGAGAATACTACAAACACCTCTACGCAAATAAACTAGAAAATCTAGAAGAAACGGATACATTCCTCGACACATACACTCTCCCAAGACTAAACCAGGAAGAAATTGAATCTCTGAATAGACCAATAACAGGAGCTGAAATTGTGGCAATAATCAATAGTTTACCAACCAAAAAGAGTCCAGGACCAGATGGATTCACAGCCGAATTCTACCAGAGGTACAAGGAGGAACTGGTACCATTCCTTCTGAAACTATTCCAATCAATAGAAAAAGAGGGAATCCTCCCTAACTCATTTTATGAGGCCAGCATCATTCTGATACCAAAGCCTGGCAGAGACACAACCAAAAAAGAGAATTTTAGACAAATATCCTTGATGAACATTGATGCAAAAATCCTCAATAAAATACTGGCAAACCGAATCCAGCAGCACATCAAAAAGCTTATCCACCATGATCAAGTGGGCTTCATCCCTGGGATGCAAGGCTGGTTCAACATACGCAAATCAATAAATGTAATCCAGCATATAAACAGAGCCAAAGACAAAAACCACATGATTATCTCAATAGATGCAGAAAAAGCCTTTGACAAAATTCAACAACCCTTCATGCTAAAAACTCTCAATAAATTAGGTATTGATGGGACATATTTCAAAATAATAAGAGCTATCTATGACAAACCCACAGCCAATATCATACTGAATGGGCAAAAACTGGAAGCATTCCCTTTGAAAACTGGCACAAGACAGGGATGCCCTCTCTCACCGCTCCTATTCAACATAGTGTTGGAAGTTCTGGCCAGGGCAATTAGGCCGGAGAAGGAAATAAAGGGTATTCAATTAGGAAAAGAGGAAGTCAAATTGTCCCTGTTTGCAGACGACATGATTGTTTATCTAGAAAACCCCATCATCTCAGCCCAAAATCTCCTTAAGCTGATAAGCAACTTCAGCAAAGTCTCAGGATACAAAATCAATGTACAAAAATCACAAGCATTCTTATACACCAACAACAGACAAACAGAGAGCCAAATCATGAGTGAACTCCCATTCACAATTGCTTCAAAGAGAATAAAATACCTAGGAATCCAACTTACAAGGGATGTGAAGCACCTCTTCAAGGAGAACTACAAACCACTGCTCAAGGAAATAAAAGAGGATACAAACAAATGGAAGAAC
Source organism: Pan troglodytes (assembly GCF_028858775.2). Taxonomy (NCBI): domain Eukaryota; kingdom Metazoa; phylum Chordata; class Mammalia; order Primates; family Hominidae; genus Pan; species Pan troglodytes. The sequence goes on along the minus strand of NC_072407.2, from coordinate 123,037,051 downwards.
ATTCCTTGCTCATGGGTAGGAAGAATCAATATCGTGAAAATGGCCATACTGCCCAAGGTAATTTACAGATTCAATGCCATCCCCATCAAGCTACCAATGACTTTCTTCACAGAATTGGAAAAAACTACTTTAAAGTTCATATGGAACCAAAAGAGAGCCCGCATTGCCAAGTCAATCCTAAGCCAAAAGAACAAAGCTGGAGGCATCACGCTACCTGACTTCAAACTATACTACAAGGCTACAGTAACCAAAACAGCATGGTACTGGTACCAAAACAGAAATATAGATCAATGGAACAGAACAGAGCCCTCAGAAATAATGCCGCTTACCTACAACTATCTGATCTTTGACAAACCTGAGAAAAACAAGCAATGGGGAAAGGATTCCCTATTTAATAAATGGTGCTGGGAAAACTGGCTAGCCATATGTAGAAAGCTGAAACTGGATCCCTTCCTTACACCTTATACAAAAATCAATTCAAGATGGATTAAAGATTTAAACATTAGACCTAAAACCATAAAAACCCTAGAAGAAAACCTAGGCATTACCATTCAGGACATAGGCGTGGGCAAGGACTTCCTGTCCAAAACACCAAAAGCAATGGCAACAAAAGCCAAAATTGACAAATGGGATCTAATTAAACTAAAGAGCTTCTGCACAGCAAAAGAAACTACCATCAGAGTGAATAGGCAACCTACAACATGGGAGAAAATTTTCGCAACCTACTCATCTGACAAAGGGCTAATATCCAGAATCTACAGTGAACTCAAACAAATTTACAAGAAAAAAACAAACAACCCCATCAAAAAGTGGGCGAAGGACATGAACAGGCACTTCTCAAAAGAAGACATTTATGCAGCCAAAAAACACATGAAAAAATGCTCATCATCACTGGCCATCAGAGAAATGCAAATCAAAACCACTATGAGATATCATCTCACACCAGTTAGAATGGCAATCATTCAAAAGTCAGGAAACAACAGGTGCTGGAGAGGATGTGGAGAAATAGGAACACTTTTACACTGTTGGTGGGACTGTAAACTAGTTCAACCATTGTGGAAGTCAGTGTGGCGATTCCTCAGGGATCTAGAACTAGAAATACCATTTGACCCAGCCATCCCATTACTGGGTATATACCCAAATGACTATAAATCATGCTGCTATAAAGACACATGCACACGTATGTTTATTGCGGCATTATTCACAATAGCAAAGACTTGGAACCAACCCAAATGTCCAACAATGATAGACTGGATTAAGAAAATGTGGCACATATACACCATGGAATACTATGCAGCCATAAAAAACGATGAGTTCATATCCTTTGTAGGGACATGGATGAAATTGGAAACCATCATTCTCAGTAAACTATCGCAAGAACAAAAAACCAAACACCGCATATTCTCACTCATAGGTGGGAATTGAACAATGAGATCACATGGACACAGGAAGGGGAATATCATACTCTGGGGACTGTGGTGGGGAGGGGGGAGGTGGGAGGGATAGCATTGGGAGATATACCTAATGCTAGATGACGAGTTAGTGGGTGCAGCGCACCAGCATGGCACATGTATACATATGTAACTAACCTGCACAATGTGCACATGTACCCTAAAACTTAAAGTATAATTAAAAAAAAAAAAAAAAGAAAGAAAGAAAAAAAAAAAAAAGAAAGAGGTCTATAAATTTAGGGGAAAAAATGTTTACCAGTCATGTACACTATGCCTAGGATTATACTCTTGAATTCATTGGTCCCTTAAGTAAACGTTGGTGATTGATTTACAAATATAGTAACTGAAATCAATGGAAGATACATTTGAAATATAATTCTAATCACATATGTACATGAGATAATTTTACAAACGGGACCTCATGCCTGTCACATGGATTAAGTTCATTAATGCCAAAATGTGAGATAAATTATTTCTATACCACATTTTCCTATAAATGGCCAAGAAAGGTTTAAGGTAAACTAATGCTTAGGCAAGCTATATTTGTCAGAAATTTCTAAAGGATAATTCTTGCTCCTTCAATTTAACAATAAGAAAGGAGAAGAAAAGAAAGAAAAGGAGAAAGCAAAAGAAAGGAGAAGAAAGGAAAGGAAAGGAGAAAATCTATTTGAATTATTTAGAGAACATCCTGTACTCTCTTTAGATCCTATGTATTCAGTTTTGTTTCACTGGTGTTCTTTATTGTTTTGTTTCTTTATTATTTCTGATTTTGTAATAAATGGAGGGTAAAATACAAAAAAAAAAAATCAGTGTCATAATAAGGTTTGTGGGTGCATTAAACATACAGTAAGACCACTGTGGCCAGGTGTGGTGGCTCACAGCTAGAATCCCAGCACCTTGGGAAGCCCAAGGGGAAGAATCACTTGAGCCCAGGAGTGTGACCAGCATGGACAACATAGCAAGACCCCACCTCTTAAAAGAAAAAAGAAAAAAAAAAGATTGCTGTGCTTAGAGATGGAAGTAATCATTTCCAATAAGTGGAATAACAGGGAATAGTAAAAATAGCCCTGGCTCTGTCTTCAGGGTCTTGACTCCATTTTATAATTAGCTGTGTGACTTGGCAACTCACTGTCTTTTTGGATCTCAATTTCCTCATCAGTAAAATTAGGAATAATTTCTGCCCTTCCTACTGTATAAGACAGTCATAAGAACCAAATAAAATAACAAATGAGTAAGCACTTTGTAAATTCTATGTTCATAAACAAATAAAATATTTACATTATATTACTGCTGCTCTGAAGCTTATTTTAAAGCACACACAACCATTAAAAAATATAAGATTGCCAGGCACGGTGGCTCACGCCTGTAATCCCAGCACTTTGGGAGGCCAAGGTGGGCAGATTACGAGGTCAGGAGTTCAAGACCAGCCTGGTCAACATGGTGAAACCCTGTCTCTACTAAAAACACAAAAAATTAGCCAGGGGTGGTGGTGCGCGCCTGTAGTCCCAGCTACTCAGGAGGCAGAGGCAGAAGAATGGCTTGAACCCAGGAGGTGGAAGTTGCAGTGAGCCGAGATTGTGCCACTGCACTCCAGCCTGGGTGACAGAGTGAGACTCCGTCTTAGAAAAATAATAATAATTATTATTATAATTATATATATATGCATATATATACACGTACATATATATGCATATATATATACACGTACATATATATATATATATGTATACATATATGATTGAAATCTACTTAGGTGGGACTTCAGGATATAAGGATTTTAGCAAAGGCAAATAAAACAAAACAAAGCAAAACAAACAAAGACAAAGCTGCCAGGACTTGAAATTTTCCAAGGCTCCAAACTGAAAAGGTAAATGATTCAAAGTCTAGGGGTATCTTTTCCCCACCCCATATCCTAGTATATGCCTTCAAATAACTGAAACTAGGTTATGAAAATTTAACAAAATCTCAGAAAAGACAGCAGAACCCAGTGGTCAAATAAGAACTGAACCCAACTCTAGAGATGTTTTACCTTCAGACTATGGAAAAGTAAAATTGTAATACCCTAGCTCTCAAATTTTGCCTAGGAGTAACAAAAGAAACAATGTCAAAGTGGACAAAGAGAATTTACTCATACTACATTTCAACAAAGAGATGACATGAAGACAAGTGACCACTTCAAGCACAAGCAAGATGATGAGACACAAAATGGCAACTGAGCGCATATCACAGCAAAAAGAATAAAGGAGAGGAACACATAATAAGTAAAAGACAGAGGCAGAACTCAATTTGAAAGAAAACACAACTGAAGAAAAAGAAAACACTCCACAAAACTCAAAAGTCTAGAAATTAATAAGTACTTGAATATAAAAACCAGCGCTCAAAGACAAATGATAAACTGCAGAATGAGATGAAAATGGAGACTGCAGAGCTAAAGAAACAAACTGAGGAGCAAAACACCACCACCACAGACCCAAATAAATGAATCAGAAAGAATGGCCCAAAATTATTATACCTAACCTAGTGCTTTGGTTTGAATGTGCTCCCCCTCACCAAGCTCATGTGCTGGAAACTTAATACCCAGTGCAACAGTGCTGACAGGGGGCACCTTTTAGAGGTGACTAGGTCACAAGGGCTCTGCCTTCATGAATAGATTAACGCTGTTATAGAGGGAGTCTGCCAGTTATCCTGGTAAAAGTGAGTTCAGCCCTCTCTTGCTCTCTTGTCCTTCCTCCTTCCATCATGGGATGATACAGTAGAAAAGCCACAGCCAGATGCTGGCACCCTGATATTGGACTTTCTAGCCTGCAGAACTGAGAAATAAATGTATTTTCTTTATAAATTACCAAGTCTGTGGTATTGTTATAGCAACACAAAATGAACTAAGGCACCAAGTTTTTTTTCAAAAATAAATTTAACAAGCAGATATTCTAAAATGAGAAATAAGAAACAGAACACCATGAGTCCTTCTGGTAAAAAACAAAAACAAAAACAAAACCCCACTACTCAACAATGAGATTAAAGAACTAGGGATAAGCCCTGAATCTAAATATAAAACTAAAACATAGTAACAACTGTATACTCCTAGACTCATTTATACTTGACATTATAGCCAATTGAATTAATCTCAACCATAAACATATTTGTAAACAAAATTATGACCTACATTCAGAAATTAGCCTACCTTCCATAAATGGGCAAGTACATCTAAAAATTAAATGACCTATAAATTCAGACACTCTGAAGTCTCAGTTTTCTCAAAATCAATAGGTTCAACAATAATTGCCACTCCCCAACTGTGTTCTCTTCTAGTCTTTCGTATCTCAGTAAGTGGCACTGGAAACTATCTAATTATCCTAGCCAGAAAGTGAACAGTCATTCTTATTTCTTTCTCTCCTATCTCTTCTCCAATTCAATCAATTCAATCAATTACCACATTCAATCAATTACCACATCCCACTCATTATCTTCCTACGTATCCCATGAATCTATCTGCATTTCTCTTGTTCACCCACCTCACAAATTCAGACCACTATAATTAATAACCTAGATTGCTACAATTTTTTGTGGCTGCATAAACTAGATGAGCTTTCTCAATATCTGTTTCAACCTCCTCCTGGTAGGCCTTCCTGTACTACCAAGACTGAAAAGCTGAAAAATACATTTCCCACACTCTCTTGCCAATGAGATTTAGCTTCTATCAGTCACAGCCCTGGAGAGAGGCAGTAGATCTAGTAGATAGAGTATGGAAACAGTTTGGGTAGAGGCTTCCAAATGACTAGATCACACAGTTCAAGCAGTCTGTTTCTAGAGTCAAGGACCCCAGCAGCAGCTTGCTGATCTCCATATCACAGCTAAAGTGGTGTGATCAGCACCAGGGACAGCAGCTTGCTGATTTTCCCTTTCCCTGATTCCTTACAAAGGTGAGCAGTGCCCTTGGTGGGCCAGTTCCATGGTACTACTCTAGAGTCAATCCTAGAGAGGAGGCCTAAGTCTGCTCCTCCAGCCCTTCCACAGATTTTGTAAGCACTTTATTCACTGTATGAAATCCCTTTCTTCTTAAAATAGCTGATGGCTTTCCATGACCACAGGGTGGCTTCTTAAAATAGCTAATGGCTTTCCATGACCTCAGGGTGGCCCCAAGACAATCCTTGTCTTTATGATAGCCACAGGGTTTGTTATAAAGTACAAATTGTATCACATCACTCCTCTACTTAAAATCACTTAATACCCATCAAAATAAAGTCCTAACTCTTCAACATGATTGTGGTAAGCAGAATTTTGGCTCCCATATCTGGGTAGGCCTAATCTAATCATATGAGCCTTCAAAAACAGAGTTTTTCCAACTAGTAGCAAAAGAGGAAGTCAGAGAGACTCAAAGCACCAGAACCTGACACACCATTGCTGGTTTGAAGATGGCACACATGAAAAGTGTAAGAAAGAAGAGAATTCTGCCACCATTCTGACTGTACCTGCAAAGAGATTCTCCTCCAGAGCCTCTGAGATAGAAAACAGCCCTGCAGACACATTGATTTTGGCCTTGTGAGACCCTAAGCAGAGAACCCAGCTGAGTCACACTGTGCCCAGACTTCTGTCCCACAGGACTGTGAAACACTAAGTAGGCATTGCTTTAAGCCATTAAGTTTATAGTAATGTGTTATAGCAGCAATAGAAAACGAATACAATAAGCATAAAAAGCCCTCCATGATCTGGTTCCTTCATAACTTTTCAATCTTATTTTGTGTCATCACCATTACCATTTTCTGCACCTTCCTTTCCACTTGTTTAAATCTTAAAATCAATGTTTAAGGCCAGCAGACTTTTATAGATGGGTTAGGCTTTGGATGTGGGCTCTGAGAAATATTCACTATTAAATACAAAAGAAGAAAGAGTACTAGAGTTGTGATTTACTATACATACATATATATATGTTCCCTTAAAAGTTACGTAAATAAAAATCATGGTTTCAAGATAATCTGTTTTCTCCCAATTTTCTCATTTTCCACTTATCTTTAAGCAGGAAAGATTAGTAAATATAAGAAATCATGATTTTACAAAATATCCAGTAAATTTGAGAAAGCAATTCTCTCCTAGTCTTTCAGCTTATATATTTTATTCATTATCCAAAAGTCCATCCAAACTGAACTATACTGCATGCATTGCATGCCTGAGCTTTTCTTAGCATTAGTTCCAATGTCTTCCTGAAGTATACTCTGAAGAGGTAGATGGTTTCTGCTGACTAAGCATTCTCTGAAATTAATGATTTTGATTTATATTCTACCAATTAGTATCTTCATCTGGCCATTAACAAGTATTTAATATTCATAAGCCCCACTTCTGAAGTGTGCAAAGTGTTATAAACCTACTTTGGAAAATATTACCGATAAGGATGTATTACAATCATCAAATGCTAAAATGTAAAGTATGCCGTATTTGTGTTCAGAAGTTCTCTGGTCCATTCCACCATGACCTTCTAACAGAAAATGGCCAATCACAAGTAAAACAAAATTTGCTACAAACAGCATAAAGGCCAGCATAACCACGTGGGCAAGTGAGAGTGATAAATGGAAACCAAATGCTAGCTGCAACCTTGTGAAGAATACCACCCACAAGCAAACTGGTGTGTTTCTTCCCCCTTCTTACTAAATAAAAACACCCACTGAGAGAAAGCTTCTTTCAACCTTAGGGGTCTTTGAATCATAAGCAGTTAGAAATCAGGCTACCAGCAGTGTGGGGTTGAAGGTGATACTAACAAAGAGGGGAACAGAGAATGAAGCCATCTGTGGTGGAACCAGGCTAGCTCTACTCCCAGTGCAAATAAGCAAGCCTTCATACACTCAGGTCCTGGTCCATGGCACACCTGTCTAATGTTACATAACAGCAGATTTTAGTAGCACGGTGGTCATTTTTAGAAGAGGTATGCCTGTTTCTCCATCTTGCCAATCCTCACTCTTGATTCCCAAGACCTGGGGGCATTTCCTCAATCACAATTCAGTCACATGTACTCCAGAATAGGAAGATGTGGTACACTATTTGAAAAAGACTACAGGTTCCTGCCATATGTCTTAGTCTGTGTTTCTATTTATTATAAAACCTAAAACAAACATTAATTTTTTCTCAGGTTTGATTAGCCTTATAAACGATCCTAACTAAATAAAACAAACAGTACATATTTTACATAATTTTTAGGAAATTGTAAAATGAAACTTTGTCTAGAATCAGGGACTTTCCAATGGCAGAAAGCATTCAGATTTGGACATCAAATCTCCAAATTCACAATCTTTAGGAGTATCCTAGAGAAAAATAAGGGGATTTACATTTTCTGCAGGTGGCTACGCAACAATGGGATCATAAATATCCCAGAAATACTCTATTTATCCCTTACAACTGTCTAGAGGTGTATTCATGGGTAGCTTACATAGTAGTCTCAAGTTAACAATTCTGTTAATCTATTATTCCTCAAATGCAGACACACATTGAATCAACCGAAGTCTTTACGCTAGGTAATGCTATATTACTTCAAAATAAATCCCTAATACATACATCTCTCTCTTTAAGAAATGTAACAAACAAAACATGAAAAATCCCAGATGGTTCACTTGGTTAAACCAAATCTTGAAGTTTAATTAACTAAAAGAAAAATACGGCCAGGCATGGTGGCTCACACCTGTAATCCCAGCACTTTCAGAGGTCAAGGTGGGTGGACTGCCTGAGGTCAAGAGTTTGTGACCAGTCTGGCCAACATGGTGAAACCCTGTCTCTAGTAAAAATACAAAAAAAATAGCCAGACGTGGTGGTGTGCGCCTGTAATCCCACCTACTCAGGAAGCTAAGGCAGGGGAATTGCTTGAACTGGGGAGGTGGAGGTTGCAGTGAGCTGAGATTGCACCACTGCACTCCAGCCTGGTTGACAGAGTGAGACTCCGTCTCAAAAAAAAAAAAAACAAAACATTTATTGAGTTTGTTTCCCAAGGCATTGGGAGGGATTCAAAAGTACATTCAAAACATCTTCTGACTGCTGTTATCTAATGTCTCTTGCTATAGTATGCTTTCTCACTTTTGATGTGGCATCATATCCCGGGACATCAAAGAAACCTCCTTAACATTCTACAACTGGGACTTGACAACCTACTCAAGGTTTTCTCAAGGTCACCAACATTCCACTTATTAAAACACATAAGCATCACATTTTATAGGTAGGAGGAATCTTAGAAACCATCTATTACATACTTTACAGATGTAAAAATTGAGACCCAGTTTGTTAACCCAAAGCCTCATAGCTAGTGAAAGGAAGGGTGGAGGTTAGAACTCAGGTGTTATTCTGAGACTACCTATCACTGTTTTAGTTTCATCATCTTAGTGGTTTGCTGCAATAATAAATACTGTTCTAGAAATTATGTTCTCATTCCTACATTTCAAATGTCCCCATTCAATCTCTCTTCAAGGGTTCTCATTTCTCTTATTATCACCTACACTTGGGGAGTCCTAAAAATTCACTCCTGGACTCTCTTTTCTTTTTATGAGTTCCATCACAGAGCTCATTCTCCTATACCTGAAGCCATAGATGTTTCCCACTTGTCTTCCCCAAATATCTGCATTTCACCTACCTCCAGAATTATTTAATGTCACCTTTCACACATATAGCAAAGTATCTTGAAGTGAATTTAGTATTTTCCATTTAGTTTTTCAACAGAGCTTAAGTCATGGTTCAACTCACTATTTCTTAAATTCAAGTGCTATCAAAAATCATCTAGTAATGGATAAACAGAATGTGATCTATTCATATGATAGAATACCATACAGCAGTTAAAAGAATGACTTTAATCCACATTTATCAACTTGATGCACTTTTGCTCCAAACATAGAGTAAAAATTGATAAAATGTAAAAGGCTGAAATCTAAGAAGATATAGCCAGTCTCAAAAATGATAAGCATCTCCATGGACCAGAAACTGAACAGAAATACAAATCATAGAACTAAAAGTACAAGACCTCCAGGCTAGAAATCTAGAGCAGCAGAAGCAGTAAGGAGTTCAGGTCATACAAGGCAAAGGAGATGGAATGTGCTTCATGGGAGGCAGGGGAACTACAGACAGGTTCCCTGCTTGAAGTAGGGGTAGAATTGAGTGATGAGAGGCTGTGCATGAAATGAGGATGAAAAAAAGAAAACTCCTGCAGATCCACTGCCTAAGGCTACCTTTGTAGAGCAATGGTTCTAATAAGTAAAAGAATAAAAAGATAGCTCCACCACCAGGAATTGAATTAAATCACTTGGTGCTTAAGACTAGGAATATGCACTAGCTCTGTAATTACTGCAGGACAGGTTCTCCAAATTCCATTATAAGAGCTGGTTCTGGACCAGGAGTTAGGGGAGCTGCTTAAAGGCAAATGCAAAACCATTAGACAGGGAGAGACGAGCTCCAGCAGAAAGACATAACAATCCAAAATGCATATGTATCTAAAAACAGATATGTACACAAAAAATAATGAAGCAAAAACTGGTAGAACAACAAATAAAAATAAACAAATTCACAATTATTGTTGGAGAAATCAATACTCCTCTCAGTAATTGATAAAACCGGCAGACAGAAAACTGTTAATGATATAAAAGACCTGAATAACATTAACAACTTAACCTGGTATTTATAAAACATGCCCACCAACAATATCAGAATACACATTTTTTTCTACTGCATATGAGATACTGACCAAGAAAGACCATATTCTAAACCAGAAAGGTACCTCAAATATACCACAACAGACTTTAAAAGAATTGAAATAGTACAAAGTATGTTCTCTAACTATAATGAAATTATACTGGAAATAATTAACAGAAAGATGATGAAAATCCCTGGAAAGATAAGGAAAATATCTGGAAAATAAACAACATACTTGTAAATAACCCAATGAGTCAAAGAGGAAGTCACAAGATAAATTAGAAAATATCTGAATTCAATGAAAACTAAAATATAACAAATCCCAACTACAGAATGTATTTAAAGCAGCACTTAAAGGAAAATTTATAGAATTAAATATTATAATAGAAAAGAACAGTCTCAAATCAATGATCTATGCTTAAAAAAACTATAAAAAGATGAGCAAATTAAATCCAAAGCAACAAGAAGGAAGAAATAAAGATATGAGCAGAAATCAATGAAATATAGAAAATAAAACAGAGAAAACTCATAACACCCGAAGCTGGTTCTTTAAAAAGGTTTGCAAATTTGATAAACCTCTAGCTGGACTGATTAAGAAAAGATGATGCCAATATTGGGACTATAAGCGGGAACATCACCACAGACCACATAGACATTAAAGGCTTATGATAAGCAAATACTATGAAAAACTTTATGCCCATAAATTCAACAAGCATAATTAAATGGATGAATTCCTTCAAAAATACAAACTACTAAAGCTCACTCAAGAAGAAACAGATAACTTGAATCATGCTATATGTCCATTAAATAAATTTAATTCATAGTTAAAACCTCCAGCAAAGAAAACACCAGGCTCAGATGGCTTCACTGATAAATTCTACAAAATATTTTAGAAGAAAATAACACTGTTCTACACAAACTCTTCCAGAAAAAAAGAACACTCATAAATGAGGCCAGCACTACCCTGATATCAAAATAAGACAAAGACATTATAAGAAAATTACAGACCAATATCCCTTATAAGCATAAACACAAAAATCCTTAACAAAATATTAGCAAATCAAATTCACCAACATATAAAAAAAGATACTACATCATAACCAAGTGGGATTTATCTTGGGAATTCAAGGCTGGTTAAAAGGGCAATTAATATAATTCACTATATTGATACATCAAGTAAGAAAAATGGTATAGACTTTTCAATAGATGCAGAAGAAGCATTTGAATAAATTCAGCACCCATTCATGATAAAAGCTCCAGCAAACTTGGAATAGAAGGAAATGTCCTTAATCAAATAAAGGTCATGAACAAAAAAACCTATAGCTAACATCACTTTTAGTGGTGTAATGAATGATTTTTTCCTAAACAGGGAAAAAGGCTAGGGTGTTTGCCATGACTACTCCTATTCTGATACTATATTGGAGGTCCAAGTCAGTGTAATAAGGTCCAAAAAACAACAAAAATGTAAAAAGTCATACTGGTTGGAAAAGAAGACATACACTGTGCTAAGTAACAGAAAACATGACTGTCTACAATTTATTAAAAATCTACTAGAATTAATAAATAAATTTAGCAAGGCTGTAGAATACAAAGTCAATTACAAATACCAATTGTAATTCTATGCCTAGCAGTGAACAACTGAATTTGAAATTTTAAAACAGTACTACTTATAACAGGACCAAGATACATGAAATCCTTAAATAAAATGCAGCAAAATATGTGCAGAATCCTTATGTGGAAAATACACAACACCATTTTTTTAAAAAATGCTTAAATAAATGGAAAGAGATACTGGGTTCATGGACAGGAAGACTCAGTATTATTAAGATGTAAATTCTGGACAAATTATTCTATAAATTCAACACAATCCTAATCAAAATCCCAGAAGAATGTTTCATGGACTTCAACAAGCATATCCTAATATTTATATGTAAGGCAAGGAATTAGAACAGCTTAAATCATGCTGAAAAAGATCAAAGTTGGAGGACCCACACTACCTTAATTGAACAGTTACCATAAGGCTATAGTAATCAAGACGGTGTGGTACTGGCAAAAGGACACAGACATGGGTCAATAAACACAGAATACAGAAATACGGGCCACCTATATGATTAGTTTATTTCTGACAAAGGTATAAAATCAATTCAATAGAAAAAGGATAGTCTTACCCGTGAATATTGCTGGAGTAACTGGCACCCATACGCCAAAACAAAACACTTAATCCGTATCCTACCCCATACAGGAAAATGAACTGTACCATATAAGCTAGGTGTGTAGTAGACTATACTATCTAAGTTTATGTAAGTACACTTTATGATGTTCACATGACAAAATCACCTAATGATGCATTTCTCAGAATGTATCCCTGTCATTAAGCAACACATGACTGTACTTAGGTGTAAATCTAATAAAAGATGTATAGGACTTGTACGTTGAAAATTACAAAATGCTAGTGGAAGAAATCAGAGAAGGTCTAGACAGAGAGACATACTGTATTCATGCACTGGAAGGTCTCACATACTAAAAATATTAACCTTCCCCAAACTCATCTATAAGTTTAATAAAATTCCTGTCAAAACTCCAGCAAAGTTTTCTTGCAGACAGAGACTAAATTAGTCCAAAATTTATATGGAAAGGCAAAGGCCCTAAAATAGCTAAAACAATCTTGAAGAATAAAGTGTGAGGAATCATTCAACATGATGCCTCAGCTTCTCCCAACACTAAGCTTTTCTCAACAGATTTAGGTTGAGGTTCATTTTTTTTGCCTATAGTGATCCAGTTGCTTCAGCACTGTCCATTGAAAAAGCTGTCTTTTCCCCATTGCGTTGCTTTTCTACCTTTTTCAGAAGTCAGGAAAGTATATTTGTTTTGGTGTATTTCTGGTTTTCTTTTCTGTTCCATTGATCTGTATGTTTGTGACCAGTATCACAATCTCTTGATTACTGTGACTATATAGTAAGCTTTAATTCATGTTGAATGAGGTCCTCCAGACACACACAATAAAATGCACAGAACTTAAAACATACACATGCACTTGTGTGTGTGTGTATGTTATAGTTCTCACACAAGTGAGTGTGTGTGTGTATGTTTTAGTTTGAGAAGTCTCAGTAAGATCACTGGACAATATCCACATTAAGATTCTGGTTGTGATACTGTACTGTGGTTCTGCAAAATTTTACAATTGAGGGAAACTAGGTGAAGGGTACATGGGATCTTGCTGTATTCTTTCTTGCAACTGCATGTGAATCTACAATTATCTCAATAAAAATTTCAATTAAAAAGAGACTACATACATGATTCCATTTATCCGACATTCTGGAAAAATCAAAACAGCAGGGACAGAAAACGGATCAGTGGTGGCCAGAGGGTAGGAGTCAGGGAGAAGGGTTGAGGAGTATGAGATTTTTTTGGATGATGGAACTGTTCTATATTCTGATTATATTGGTGGTTCTATGACTGTAGTGTTTGTCAAAATTCAGGAATGTACACTAAAAGGGGTAAAATTTATGTCACATACTTCAATCAATCTGACTTTAAACAAAGTACACTACTAAAAGATAGTCATTAGCAGGGCTGATTAAGAAAAAATGGAAAGGCAGAAACAGACATTATTATGAATAAAAAGAGATGAATATTGATATAGTACATTTTTAAAATCACAAAGACCCTCAACACAGAATGCTATTGAAGATCTATGGTTAAATGAAAAAGACAAGATAGAGTACAGAATGTATTGTTTTGTGACCACTTGTGTACAAAAATTATGCACAAAATAGCGATGGAAACTATAACAAGAAAATAGTATCAGTGGCTGCCTAGGGGCCAAATACTTGAGTAGCTACTAAGGATCCAAATGGGAAGAAGACTTACTTTGTGGTATACATCCTTTTTAAAATTTCCAATCAGGTTCCATGTGGAAGTATTGCCCATCCAAATGAAAATTAAATATAACAATTCAAAAATTAAAACACCTACCCCCAAATCATGACTATTAAATTTTAAATCTGAATGAAACAGTTACTTAGTAGAAAAAATATGAAATCACCAACTCAATTCAATTTTGGAGCTAGTACAACCTTCATAAAACCAGACAAGAACCACAAAAAATTACAGACCAATTTTACATATGAAAATAGATGGAAACATCCCAAATAACATTATAAAATTAAATTCTACATGTTTAAAAAGAAAATTTAATATTTCCAAACCAAGTTGAATATACCAGGAATGCAAAAATGGTTCAATACCTGAAAATGTATCATATTAAAATTTACAGAAGAAAATATGCTCATCTCAATGCAAAAAGAACATTCTACAAAATTCAATGTCTACTCGTAATAAAAGAAACTCTTAGAAAAATAGAGATAGAAACTCCCTGAACCTATCAGAACCCTATAGCAAAAGTCAGCATTCATATCTACATATTGAAACTTTAGATGCATTCCCTGTCAAGTGAGGAGAAAGATAAAGATGACCTCTTTTACTGCGCATTTTAAATATTATACTGGAGGTCATATCCAAGAAAAAAAAGAGGTATAAAAATTATGTATAGATATGACTGTCTACATAGAAATCCAAAAGAAAATGAAGATTAACTACTCTATATGTAAGACTGACAGATACATAATCACCATAAAAAAAAGACATTTCTATAGAGCAACAATAATCAATTAGAAATGATAACAGAAAAAATGATTTCACTTCAAATAGCAACAAAATGTTTAAGATACCTAAAAAGAAACTTAACAAAAATGCAAAGGCCTTTGCAAGAAAATTAGAAAACATTACTGAAGGAAATAAAAAATATTCTGAGTTAAATGAAAAAAACATTCTATGTTCACAGATAGGAATATACAATAGCATCACAATGTAAATTCTCTTCAAGTAAGCAAATAAAATTCAATGTAATCAAAATCCAAATTACAACAGGATTTTTATGGAACTTATAAGCTGATCCTAAAATTCATATGGAAGAGAAAAGGGCCTACAATAATTGATACAATCTGAAAAGCAACAACAAGGTAGGGAAACTTACTGTTATTGGGAATTAAGACTTAATATAAAGTAATTTACCAATGTTGTAATAGTACAAGGGATGGACAAATACACCAATGGAATAGAACAGGGTCCTGAAACAGAAGCATACATACAAAAAATAAGACATATGACAGATGTGGCATTGAAGATCAGTGATAAATACCAATTATCCATATGGGGCCAGATCTCTATTTGAAACTATACATAAAAAGTAATTCCAGGTAGATTTAAGTCATAAATATAAAAACACCTTTAGAAAAAAATTAGGAACTTATGTGAACTTTGGGGGAAAACAGGTTTCTTTAAAAAGATGCAATAAGAATAAACCATAGAGTTAAGGATAGACAAATCAGACATTAAAATTTTAAAGTTTTTTTCAACAAAATACGAGGTGAAAAGACCAGGTTGAAAAGCCACAGTATGAGGGAAGACATAGCAATTCATACTAATGAAG
Organism: Pan troglodytes; assembly: GCF_028858775.2. NCBI lineage: Eukaryota > Metazoa > Chordata > Mammalia > Primates > Hominidae > Pan > Pan troglodytes. The sequence continues at coordinate 123,021,457 of NC_072407.2, read as the reverse complement.
AATCATAAAATGCCACTTTATGTTTTAATGGAGATATAAAATATGAAAAATAGACATCAAGCATACAAATCAAATTTCTGCTGGTGGTTACTTCTTGGAGTAAGAAATAGGACTGAGAGTAGTAGAAAAAAGCTATTCCAATTTTATGTATATTATTTCTTTTTAATGAAAAATAAACTCAAAGTAGAATAAAATATTAACTATCATCAGTTCTGAACAGTGTGAACAAGAATGTTTTATTACTCTCAATATTTCTTAGTATTGTTTTACTGACAAAAAGCAAACAAAAATGAAAAAGATAAAACTGGCCCCTTGCCCTGGCCAAAACAAAAGTTCAGACAGCAAAGAAAATTTCCTCCAAGCCCATGATTTGGGAGGACTGGCTCTCACACTCTCTTTCCTTTGCAAGTATATCCAAATACTTGTATATAACTCCAATCAAGATTAGGAAGGTAGTTTGTCTTCTGCTGGGCTGGGAAAGTGGCAAGAAGTCAAAATAAAGTCCAAGGTAACTGGAATGACAAAGGCTGTAAGCAACAGGGAAAGCTAACATTTCAGAGGCTCTCCATGGTGCACGAAGGAGAATGCCCCTTTTGTTTCTCCTCAGACTCACGGCTGAATGTGAGGAGTGCTGTGTCACGGCCCTTGTCAGAGGATGATGGAGCATGGCAATATGGAGAACCCCAGGAGACTCATGTCCAGTATAGAAATGTTCCTTCACAACAGCAGGTCCTCTGTCTGGAAGGAATATGAGGTAACGGACACAGCACACTAAGATTTCTCCAGCATCCAAGACAAAATAAGCCTTCATTGAGGTGGTGTCCAAATACAGGCTGCTGCCTGCTCTCACAATAACATGGAGATACAATCTGCTCTATTTAGAAAAGCCATTAGTCTTAAGCAGGGAAAAACATACTCTCCATATTTTAAAAAGCATACCACTAATGACAATCAAATCAGCATTTGAGGAATTCCTAATGTAATCCTTGCCATCATAAAGGACTTCCCAGGACATAGTTTAGGGATTACTTGGGACAAACAGAAAATAAGGTACCAAAGAAAAGAAAAGGCAAAGAAAAGCCTCTAAGAAAACCTGTTTCTGGCATTGCCACTGTCTCTGACAATGGTACTTCCTCTTTCCATCAAATAATTGTTCACTGGAGCTATTTTCTTAAGACTCCTCCTTATGATAAGCAAAATTTTAAAGTCTGAAAAGGCACCCTAAATCAATGCATTTACTTCCTACCACTGCCCTCAAAAACAAAAAGAAATCATTGAGTTCCCAAAGATACATGATATGCTGACTTCTAAAAGTTGCATTTTTTTCTCTTTAAAATTAAAGAGGATGACTGTGTATTAGGTAAGCACTAAAGAAGCAATTTAGATTCAATCTCTCAGAGGAAATGGAGAGAGAAAGTAAACACAAAATGAAGGGAACACTGAAAAATTTAAGCAATGTGGACAGACATCTGATCAAGGGCAAGGCAAAAATAATAAACATGTACACTTTACTATGTGCCAGACCCACAAACATGGAGGTTTCTTTCTCTCTAAATGATATTTCTATACCCTCAGAGAAATCAGGGCTATAAATACCAGACAACAAGTACAACTTCACGATGTGTTTTCTGAGTACCAGCTCAAATTCTAGAGTGAAATTCAGTCTTAATACACATAATCTCTCTAAAAAGACATAAGCAACCTCCACCACACAAATCCTCCTTTACTAGCCTCAGTTTTTAAGTCTCTGGGTCTCTCTCAGCTGCCTTTTTTTTTTTTTTAAATACTTTAAGTTCTAGGGTACATGTGCACAACGTGCAAACATGTGCCATGTTGGTGTGCTGCACCCATTAACTTGTCATTTATATTAGGTATTTCTCCTAATGCTATCCCTCCCCCCTCCCCCAATCCCACAACAGGCCCCCCGTGTGTGATGTTCCCTGCCCTGTGTCCAAGTGTTCTGATTGTTCAATTCCCACTTATGAGTGAGAACATGCGCTGTTTGGTTTTCTGTCCTTGCGATAGTTTGCTCAGAATGATGGTTTCCAGCTTCATCCAAGTCCCTACAAAGGACATGAACTCATCCTTTTTTATGGCTGCATAGTATTCCATGGTGTATATGTGCCACATTTTCTTAATCCAGTCTATCACTGATGGACATTTGGATTGGTTCCAAGTCTTTGCTATTGTGAACAGTGCTGCAATAAACATACGTGTGCATGTGTCTTTATAGTAACATGATTTATAATCCTTTGGGTATATACCCAGTAATGGGATCACTGGGTCAAATGGTATTTCTAGTTCTAGATCCTTGAGGAATCGCCACACTGTCTTCCACAATGGTTGAACTACTTTACACTCCCACCAACAGTGGAAAAGTGTTCCTATTTCTCCACATCCTCTCCAGCACCTGTTGTTTCCTGACTTTTTAATGATTGCCATTCTAACTGGTGTGAGATGGTATCTCATTGTGGTTTTGATTTGCATTTCTCTGATGGCCAGTGATGATGAGCATTTTTTCATGTGTCTGTTGGCTGCATAAATGTCTTCTTTTAAGAAGTGTCTGTTCATATCTTTTGCCCACTTTTTGATGGGGTTGATTTTTTCTTGTAAATTTGTTCAGCTTCTTCTTCTATATACAAACCAAAATCTCTCCACTTAACTTCCCAACTTGAAACCTTTCAATGGTTTCCCACTGTCTATAAGAATAAGCCCTACTGTCCGAGCACAGCATACCAAAGTCTTTCACGGACTGCCCTGTTTCCTACCTTCCTCCCAGCATAATATGTATCATTACTTCCCAGTTATTAACTACTTTTTTTTTTTCAGACAGTCTAGCTTTGTCGCCCAGGCTGGAGTGCAGTGGCACAATCTTGGCTCACTACAACCTCTGCCTCCCAGGTTCAAGTGATTATCCTGCCTCAGTCTCTCCAGTAGCTGAGACTACAGGCATGCACCACCACGCCTGACTAAGTTTTTGTATTTTTAGTAGAAATGGGGTTTCACCATGTTGGCCAGGGTGGTCTCGAACTCCTAACTTCAAGTGATCCACCCACCTCGGCCTCCCAAAGTGCTGGGATTACAGGAGTGAGCCACTGTGCCCAGCTCCCACTTACTACTTTTCACTAGTCATATCAAATTGTTGTAGTTCACTGCACATAAAGACATTTCATACCTCTGTACCTTTACTTCCCATGTACTCACATCTGTCTAGAATATTCTTCCCTCATCGTCACCAGATTAACTCAATCATTTTCCAGGAAAGTACCCTCTTCCAGCAGACCTAAGTCCTCCTTAGTGTTCTCAGAGTATAAAGCGAATATTCAATCATCTTACTAAACAGTTGCTATACTGCCAGGCACCGCTCTAGGCACTGGGGAGATGGCAAGGTACAAAACAGAAACAGTCCCTACTCCTACAGAGCTTACAGTACCATGGGGGGAGATTGACAATATACAAGAAATGTAACTCAGGTGTTGATAAGTGACAAGAAAAATATTAACAAAAGGAGGTTAAGAGAATTATAGGAGACAGAGGTGTGCTATTTTAGACTGGGTGAGGAGAGAAGGAATCTCGGATAAGGTGTCAGCGAGGGAGAGAATGAAGCAGGTAGCCTGGTGCATTCTGAACAGGGAACAAAGTGCAAAGGCCTGAGGAGGGAGTGTGCTTGAAGTGTGTCAGGAACAGTAAGGACAGTTTCTGGTTTTTGTCTGTTTTTTTTTTTTTTTTTGAGATGGAGCCTTGCTCTGTCACCCAGGCTGGAGTGCAGTGGTGTGATCTCAGCTCACTGCAACCTCCGCCTCCCAGGTTCAAGTGATTCTCCTCCCTCAGCCTCCAGAGTAGCTGGGATTACAGGTATGCACCACCATGCCTAAGTAATTTTTTTTGTATTTTTAGTAGAGACAGGGTCTCTCCATGTTGGTCAGGCTGGTCTTGAACTCCCGACCTCAGATGATCTGCACGCCTTGGCCTCCCTAAGTGGTGGGATTACAGGCATGAGCCACTGCGCCCAGCCTCTGTTGTTTTTTTAAAAATCAACTTGAGTTCTTAGAAACAGGCTGCTATGAGATGCACGGGCCTTAAGGGAGCAAGGGTGGACTCAGGGAGACTGGTCAGTAGGCTACTACAATAACACAAGTAAGATATGATGAAGGATTTGGACTAAAATGATAGGAAGCAGTAGTCAGATTCTATACATAGGTTTTGAAAGTAGAACTGAAAGAAAAAAAGACAGACTAGATATGGGGTGTGGGAGAAAAATAATCAAGAATGACTCCAATGTTTTTTCCCTGAGCAACTGGAATAATTGAAAAAGGGAGAAAAACTGGCAGAGCAGTAGCTATGGCACAGGGGGCTAGGGGTGAGGGAGGCAGGGTAAGGGAAAAGGGAGGGTATCGAAAGTTGAGTTTTGGACACACTAGGTTTAAACATCCAGGCAGAGGCATCAAGCAGGCAGCTGGAAAGCGCCGTCTGGAATTTAGAGGCAGATCACAGCTGCATGTATACATCTGGCAGTTATCAGAATACAGAAAGCACTGAAAGCCTCGGGACTGGCTAAAAGTATGTGGGGGATGAGTACAGAAGAGAAGAGGTCCAAGGACTAAGTCCTGGGGTAACTCAAGTTTTAGAGGTTGGGAACATGAAGAGGGCCCAGCAAAGGAAATATATCTCTAGCTTAGCTTCTTGAGAGTAGACACTACTGTTTTTGTCTCTTTATCTCTAGCTTGAAGCCCAGTGCCTCTTGGTCCTTAGTAGGTATTCAGTAAATAAATTAAACTGTCCTTTGAAACCCAGCTAGAATCTAGAGTTATTTCCTAGAAGTTCTCCTGGTAAGGCCTGAGAGGCTAATAACTGAAATATGACCAGCCCAGTAAGGACATCTTTCCAGCTACCTGCAGTACACACTGAACTTATCTGGAAACAGCATATCACACCACTGCTACATAAGCCACTAAGAAACATGGCACAGATGACGGCTTTAAAAGAAAAGAGTCCATTGATTGGAAAAGCAAACAGTATGATGGTCAAAGGCCAAGAATCAGAAAACAGAGATTTTTCCTCTTCTCTTGTTTCACAAAGTAAATAAACATGAGACATATGGCTGATTGCTCAGTTTTTTGTTAGTCCATTATTGCCATAAGCAGCTAGAGCAGAGAAGCTAAACTTCCAGCTCTACCTATCAGAAGGCAATAAAAAGGATAATTGAGCACCTGTAAGAAATTATAAAGCTCTTAATAAGTATGTCTCCCTTCAGTCTCCTAAACATTTTACTCTTTTCATCATAAAAATTCAAATGATTCAGATTTTGCATTTCATCCTGGGATAGGAAAACAGGTATGTGAATCTCTGGATCCTCTTTAAAGTCTTTTATTGCCAAAATGACTAATCACATAGAAACAGATGTGTGTAAATAATCCAACTGACACACAAAATAACTTTGCTACCATAAAGGACATTCGGCTCATCATGTCGGCTCTTTATTCATAACCTCAAAGACATTTTGGGTAACTTTTCTTACTTTATGTTAAAGTTAATTAGAGCTATTTCATGTTTAACTGACACAAGAGGAAAATAAAAGGAGGAAGAAAAGCTCAGGGAACCGAGCTAGGAAGGCTGTAGTGGAAGTTAGAATTTACAGGAAAATTGAGCTGAACACTGATTTTTAAAAAAATTTCATTAAATGAAAAGGAATGTTTTTCTCTAAATAAATGGATACCTCCATCCTACCTGGAAACTAAAGCTCAATTTTATATGAGACACTGAATGATGTAGAGGGTCAAATTCCACCTTTTACTAACTATACACAGTACTATGTGCTATTCATTGACATTTTAGGGAGAGATTATGGATATAATTTGGAAGACAAAGAGATAAGTATAATACTAATACTCTGTTTATATATCGTTATTTCATAACAAATACATTTTAATGCAACTCCTCTGTTGTTATTTGCCACTCACTCTGGCCATCAGCATGAATACTATTATAGTTCCTTTTTAAAAGCCTAACAGTTCCTGGCATACTGCAAGGGCTCAAAAGACATTTGCTGAGTAAATGGGTAATTCCACAGGGGACTTGTATCAACAACTACTAAGGAACAGGTACTATAGTAGATATATGCCAACTTTGGCTGTCCAGCATCTGAATGCCCTTCTGATTGGTAGAAAACCAAAGACAGGTAAGATGCAGGAACCACTTCCTACTATACAAACTGAAGAGGAGTAGATATTCTCTTTCTCCATTCCTTGGAAGCTAGAACATGGGAAGCTGATATAAGCCTGTCTAACTATAACTGGGATTTTAACTCTTAAGGAGTAATGCGAGGACACAAGGTCTAACAGAGATTATTCACAAGATACAGAACAGCAAAGAAGTCAAAGCACGGCTTTAAGTGTCTGAGGGCAATGAAGTCCAGCAGCTTACTAATGACTGTAAAATGACCAGTGTCAGAAGCATATTGTTTGTATAGTGAGATACAGAAACCTTGGCTGTACCCTGCTTCCCATCAATCCTGCTCAAACTTAATTTTCTAATCTTTTCTATTATGTAAGCCACACAGTATTCACTATTCTTTTACTAAATTCCTCTTCTACTTTGGTTGGCCAGAATTGATTTCTGTTGTTTGCACTAAGAAACTGGTACCAAGGAGTGGATTATAGGCAATAGTTCCTCAGGTAAGTAAGGGTAATTTAGGATTGGTTTCTGGCCTAGAAGAGGCCAGTAAATATCATATTAGTGTTGAAGGGATTCTGTAAGCCCTCGACATGGAGTAATGAAACAATTATCACCTGTGGTCACATGGACTGTTTTAGAGAGTGCTGTGCTGTGCCGGTGATTTAGAGAGTGCTGTTGAGAAAAGAACAATATGCGGGGCATGAAGAATTCAAAACTATGAGGTAGAGCATCTGCTATTCTAAGGATACAAGATAGCTTAAATACAGAAAATGTTAAGGTCAAATCCCCATAAACTAGGCTTTAGGCACAGACTGAAATGCAGGTACTGTTAATAAAATGATCTTTTTTCTTTTACAAAAATAGAGCTGATGTAACCAGAAACACAAATGCACAGGGTTTGATGCTCTAGGTTGCTGAATTATAAGTCACTTAAATTTGCATACATATTGAGACTATTACATATATGTTGCAGAATTGATTAGAAAACAAAAAGAAGGAGAATTGGAATGGAGGTATACAGGAGGATTCTGAGGAGATGAGTTAAGAGTATCCTAAATCTCTAATTCTCACTTAGGCCCCCCTTGCTAACTGGGTAGCCCCTCTTCCCCTGGCAAATGAAACTGATCTTTTCTTGCTTGCAGAGGCAGTAAAATCCCCCTGCCTGAGAGAATTTTCTTCCAAGAATAAACTTATTCCCATTCACTCTGCTCTACTAGCTCAGATAACAGCATGCTCAGTAGGGTTAATTACAAAACACCAAAATAATTGCAAGGCTTTAGTTATTTATATGGAAAAACGTATAGAAAATAAGTATGGGCCGGGCGCAATGGCTCATACCTATAATCCCAGCACTTTGGGAGGCCGAGGCAGGCAGATCACGAGGTCAGGAGATCAAGACCATCCTGGCTAACATGGTGAAACCCCGTCTCCACTAAAAATACAAAAAAATTAGCCAGGCGTGGTGGCAGGTGCCTGTAGTCCCAGCTACTTGGGAGGCTGAGCAGAATGGCGTGAACCCGGGAGGCAGAGCTTGCAATGAGCCGAGATTGCACCACTACACTCCAGCCTGGGCGACAGAGTGAGACTCCGCCTCAAAAGAAAAAAAAATTAAAAAGAAAATAAGTATGATAATGGAGATTATAATTATTATTGTGTCACTCATGTCCTTCTACCTGTTCTCCGTTACAAATCCTAAAAGGACCCAGAAGACATTTCCTACTCCAAGACCTTGAAAATATATTAGGAAGTAGAGCACCCATATATCTGAAAACACTTCATAGGTCAGGGATGCAGATAGGAGACACTGAAATCAGGTTGCCATTTCAATTTAATGAAGGATGGAAGAGACCAAGCAGTGGCATTGAACCACTAGTGCATATGAAAGTAGGCATAATTATATAAATAGCAAGGCCAGAACAGTAAGTAAAATAGTCTGAATGCATGAATCTTTTCCAATAGCTAATCGGTCCTGGAATCTTTAGGATTAGAATAAATAGGTGGTCTGTGAATCTGTTTCAACAAAAACACTAAAGCAAAAGCAACACCACCTCCCTAAAAGGAAACAGAAAGACATTGCCACCACTAAAAACTGGATGATGACTACTTATCATATTCCCATTTAACTCTTCATTAAGTACGGGTCTTGAAGAACAAAAGTGATACCAGTCATCCTTTGTAAGAGTAGACAGGTCTGCAAACTCAAGGGTAAATGTGAAAAACACAATACAGCTCATGATTACATCTAGTGACTAACTTGCAAAACTCTTATTTCATATTTCTAGGTTTAGCGGCTTTAGAACCCGAGAGGCATGTCTGCACTAGTGCTACAACAATTATTCCAACTGGAAGCTGAGACTTCCAAGTACTGAATTTAAGTTCTACAAATTACTAGGAAAAATCATCCCCTACCCACAAGCCCCACTTAAAAATGAGCTTGTCAGCTAAGATAAGTAATCTTGACTGTCAAGGAGAAATACAAGAGGGGTAATATACGAGTGTGGATGGAACCCTGGTGGTATCTCCTGGTATTACCAGGACTAGTGGTAAAAAGTAGATTAATCTAAGACTACTAAAACCAAATACAAGTAAAACTTCCAAAAGTGTAGATTCTACCAGAAAAGATTGAGATCCACCCCTCTCCCCCAACAAACAGTTACAGAACACTGTCCAACAAAGTTATGTGCAGGCAAAGTTAGTTGCAAGCGAAGAAAAAAAGGCAAATAATGGAAGAGGGAAGTCATAAATACCAATTATAGCCCCAGTGTAGAAAAATGAGAGCATCAGTCCATATTTATATGTTGTTCTTTCCTGTTTCATGTAATTGCTTGTGAACTTTAACTTTCCTTTTCTTTCTTCTCTATTTTTCCCATTATTCTGTAAACAGTATATACCAGGGTAGTTAAGTTTACAACTGGATCAATAGATTTAAAGATACGGAAATAAAGGAGAAATGAATACCACCCAAACATCCAAGACTGGGAACTAGATGCAGCAATTCATAAGATTTAGGTTATGTCATTTAAGGAGAGAGAAATGTATTTTCATTTGTGCAAGGAATGCATTAGGGCAGATAAGAATAATTTTTAAAAATATAACTATGGGGAAAATGTATGCGTAGATATTGAAGAGTCCTAGTAGAAGACAGTAACACTTACTATTTTTTTTTTCTGAATTGTTCCTATTTGAGGGAAAGTCCCAAGATCAGAGGAAACAAGATTTTACCCCACCTGCAGAAGCTAAAATGGAGCAGATAATCCACCTCCCTATATCTTGAGATGGGGTATGAATACATGTCCTAAACATAGCCAGTTGGTCCCATGCAGATTTTTGATTCTTGGGGAATGAAGTAAAGGTGAGTGAGAAATCCCATTAGAATATGAGCTCCATGAAGGTAGGAACTTTGTTCACTTCTATTAACTGCACCAACAACACTGCTAGTCACATGGTAAGTACTTAGTAAATATTTTTTAAATGGAGAAAAAAAAAGGACAGTGAGAGATTATTTTCAGCACTCATGAGGGAATAAAAAGTCCAATGATGCAGCTGCAAGTGTCCAGTGGTAAAGTCCAGCATGTGGTGTCTAGAGATGACAGTGCCAGCAGCAATATATGAAGCACAACAAGAGTTCAAACTGTATCTATCCTTGACTCCCTTGGTTCCTGTCTAAAGTTGGTTCTCCATCCTACCTAACAATTATTTTCTTTTCCCAGTAGTCTTTCAATAAATTCCTTTCCTGACTAAAGTTAATCAAAGCTGGTTTCTATGACTCGCATTCAAGAACACCAACTAGTACAGACGTATAAATGCACTTAGGATAATTATACCATCAGGGACAGAAAACAACTCACTGTACAGTTAGGTGCCACATGAAGACATTTTGGTCAACAATGGACCACAGATACAACAGGGGTCCCATAAGATTACAATGCAGCTGTGACATCTTAGCATCATAACGCAACATATAACTCAAGCACTTGAGTGATGCTGGGATAAACAAACTTACTACACTGCTGTATAAATGTACAGCACATAAAATTATGTACAGTACATAATACTTGATAATCAATGACGATGTTACTGGCTTACGGATTTATTATACTATTTATCATTATTTCAGGTGTACTCCTACTTATAAAAAAAAAGAAATTAACTGTAAAACAGCCTCAGGCAGGTCTTTCAGGAAGTAGTCCAGAGGAAGGCACTACTATCATAGGAGATAAAGACTCCATATATGTCACTGCCCCGATGACCTTCTAGTGAGAAAAGATGTGAAGGTGGAAGATAGTGACATTGATCCTGACCATCAGGATCAGGATAGTGTTTTGTGTGTGTTTGTGGCTTCATTTTCAATTAAAAAAAAAATTTAAAAAGTAGAAAAATAAAATAAAATTTTAAAAATAATGCTTATAGAATAAAGGTATGAACAAAATGCTTTGGTACAGCTGTACAATGTTTGCATTTTAAACATAATAATAACATTGTAAATGTTATTACAAAAGAGTCAAAACGTTTTAAAAAATTAGAAAGCTTATAAAGTAAAAAAGTTAAACTAAGCTAAGGTTGATTTACTATTAAAGAAAGAAAAAAATTGTATAAATGTAGTACAGCCTAAGTGTACAGTGTTGATAAAGTCTATAGTAGTGTACAGTAATGTCCTAGGCCTCCACATTCACTCACCACTCACTCACTGACTCTTCCACAGCAAACTCCAGTCCTGCAAGATTTTCGTGGTAAGTACCCTAGACAGGTATAGCAGTTTTTATCTTTTATACCATATTGTCACTGTACCTATTCTATGTTTAGATGTATTTAGATACACAAATACTTACCATTGTGTTACAACATTCATTATAGTCACATGCTGTACAGGTTTATAGCCTAGGAGTAATAGGCTGTACCATATAGCCTAGGTGTGTAGTAGGCTATACCACCTAGGTTTGTGTAAGTATACTCTATGATGTTTGCAACATAAAATCACCTAATGATAAATTTCTCAGAACATGTCCCTGTCATTAAGCAATGGATGACTGTATGGACTTATGTATGTATGTATGTACATGTATATATATATATGTGTGTATGTGTGTGTCTGTCTATATACAAAAAACCTTTTGTAGTAGACTGGAAGTTAAATAAACTCTGATGACAGACTTATGCTCAAAGCTATAATATTTATTAATCTAACAAATCCATTAATATGTTAGATTAAACCAAATGAAACCATAGATACCATAGCATTTTTTACCTAAAAAAAATTTCATCTGGTTTAACCTAATATACCTAGGTTGTGTTAAATGATAAAGTAGTATCTATTTTCCCCTACCTAGTTGTTCTCAGATTGTTTTTAAAAGTTATCTTAAAAATCTCACTTAATTTGTCTGAAATTCTTAAATGCTTAGGCTTTAAAACACTACTGATAATACCACAAAGTCTTGTTATATGACACTGATTGAGACTTATAGAATATTAACCCCCTTAAAATCTACAAACAATAGAGAACTTTGGGGGGAAAATAGACACATTGAATAAGAATGAATTAGAACCACAGAATGAAATTAAAGCCACAGACTTCTGTAGCCAAAAGAACAACTAATGTGACTCACATTCAGGCTGTTTGTCTAAAACTCCTCCAGTCAAATGGGTATTCATATTATCCTTAAAGTCAGTAAGGAAGAAAAGCACATAACTTTTCCAATAACCGATTCTAGTTATCAATACCCAGAAACCTGTTTTGGGGGGTATTTTTTTTTCTTGAATGTTTGCCTATATCATACCTGCTGCATTTCCTTTTACATTTACAGAATTAAAGTTAGTTCCTCACTAGACAATATTTATTAACTCTTCATATACTTAAAGATATTTACTAATTTAGCCCTCAGCATTTCTCTTTATATTCACCATACTAATTCCTTTAATATTTCCTCAAGAGTCAATTTTCCAGTCCTTTTCTCATATTCATATTTTGTGAACTTACTGCACATTTGCCAAATCTTCCTAACCGGAGAACTTAGTATATCCTAAAAGTAGATCCAACATGAATGAACAGACTAATTTGGGGGGTAGGTAAAAATGTACCCCAAAGAAAAAGATCAAAAAGGAATCAGTGATATGGAGTATGCAGCAGGAACTACTGGAATTGTCAAATACTTACCCAATCATTCTTAATACATGTGTTAATACATGTGCAAAGCTGAAAGAAATATACTGTGGAAAATGAGATAAAATAGGTTTGCTCTTGTGTTTCTTCCTTTTTTTTAACGTATTAACAAAGTTCTCTAAGAAGGGTCCAATAACAAATGATTAGATTTTGCTCTAACACTAGAGTTCTTAACTGGCATCACCACCCTCTAAAGTGTTTGGCCAATGGGGAATTTTTTACCTGAATGGCACTTCTTCCTGTGGAACATCCACATAGTAACGAATAAAAAATCTCTCAGAATCTTCTCGTTCACCATCAGTAACAACGCTGCCATTAAGTTTGGAAACTGATGGCAATCTATAAGTTAAAACCAAAATAAAGACATTTTTTAAGATACTAATATATTTAGCTTTAGAAAGAAACTAATTGGCTTGTGGCCCAGTCTTATTTTCTTGAAAGGACACATTTGGTGTAGTTCCATTTGTATACAACTACTGACATGAACTAAAGTGGTCTAAACCGAAAGGACAAAAAAAATTGAGTTTCACTTTCATGTGACACTGAACTTTCATAATCATACCTCCCCTTACACAACAAGATTCTAGGCAGCACTGTCCAACTTACATTAATATAATGAAGCCACATATGTAATTTTAAATTCTTTAATGGCCGCATTTTTAAAAAATAAAAATTAAACACATGAAATTAATTTTAATAATATATTTCACTTAACCCAATGTATCCACAATATATAATCATTTCGACATGTAATCAATATTTTTAAATGAGCTAATTTACATTTTTAGTCATATAAAATATTTGAAATCCAGTATTTCTTTTACCCTTATAGCACATTTCAATTCAGACAAGACATTTCAAGTACTCATAGCCACACATAGCTAATGGCTACCATATTAAACAGCCCAGTCTACAGAGTAGTCAGTAAAACTGGGTTATATAATTCAAGAATTAACTTATTATATTTGCAAAAGAATTGTGTAAAGAAAATAAAGCACAAGACCTACTGCAAGACGTATTCTTCAAAGAAAAGTATGCTCACATTTATTTCTTCAGAAAGATATTAATGTGTACGTTAACAACTGCAAAGCAGTAAGGATCTGCTAAGCATTAGCTTGTCACAAAGATCAACAACCTGTTTAAAGAACCACTCTTCTTTAGAGAACCTTAAAGCCTACAGTTCCCCTTTCAAAACTGCTATGTATAGTATACAAAGAGAAAAAAAGCAAAGCTCTATGGCCCTTGCATTTTAGCCTAAATCTTATTTCTGCTAAAGGTTCATACAAAAATAAATACTCATGGGAAATTCCCGAGTATGTGGAGGCAGAGGCTGAGACACAAAAGGCAAGGGGAGTCAGACAGAAGATAATAATTGTGGTCATATTTAAGTCAATCTACATTCAAGAAGAAAATGCAGATGCTGCCCTCTTAAGTTTTCCACTAATGAAACAGCCCAAGTTTCAGGAATTTACAATCTAAATGATCAACATGTTAACAGAGAAAATAAGAACAGAAATGATTCCCTACTGTATGTACTTTTACTTTGTGACCCAAAAGAGGACTTCAAATATTCTAAGTATTGAAAAGCATAAAAACAGATTTGTAGAAAAATTTTTCAGTGGTGTCAGCAGCCCAATTACATCTCATGTTTTCCTCATCATATTGCTCACATTCCTTTTCATCCAGGATTTGGAGCTACAGGGGCAGCTCCTTCAAGCACAGTCTGCTCAAAGGATGAATAATTTCACAGTGCACTCCCACTAAACAGTGCATTATTCCTTTAATGAAACAATAAGGCCTCACAAAAATAAAGCAAAATGATCAGGACAACAGACCTGGCTATTACCAATTTCCTTCGCTCCTCGGTGGTATATGGCTGCAGAAGAGGAATTCCTAACAATCTCACTTCTTCCAGTTTGGGAAATGAATTTAGCTTATCAATGTCTTCCCAGGACTGCAAACCTAATTTGAGAATATATTGTTTAAGTAAATCCAGAGATGCACATAAATAAGAAGAGAAACATAGCAAAAATATTAGCTCAATTAGTAACTTCTGAAACGTTAAAATGATCATAAACTAAATGGTCTGAAAGTTTTCTTCATCCAAGGCAAGAGTAGAACACAGTTAAAACCACAAAAACTTCCCCATAGCCTCTCCTACCTCTGTGATCCAGGGGTTAAGAAAGAGAGTGTTATTGTCTAACATCCTCTCATCTACTCATTTTCTACCAAAGTGACTTATAAAGAGGGGTCACTGGTAGTTTCATCAATAAGCAGGATGTATGCCATGATTACGTAATTTAAAGAAAGCTATGTGACCAACTCATTTCACTCAAATATAGACTCATGGAATAAAACTATCGATCAGAGTTGATACTAACATACTCAAATTTTTACCTGAAAAATTCTAAAATGAGGCAAGGTCAACAGAACCAGAAACTAAATACAGCTGTCCCTATCCATGGGGGACTGGTTCCAGGACCTCCTACAGATACCAAAATCCACAGATGCTCAAGTCCCTTATATAAAACAGTATAGCATTTGCATATAACTTACACAAACCCTCCTGTATACTTTATCTCTAGGTTACTTTTAATAGCCAATACAATGTAAATAATTGTGATACTGTATTGTTTAGGGAATAATGACAAGAAAAAAGTCTGTGCATGTTCAGTGCAGCCACAACTACCCTTCTTCCCCATGTATTTTCAATCTGCAGTTGGTTGAATGCATGGATGAAGTCCATGAATATGGAGGGTTGACTGTATTATCAATTTGGTGACAGGAGAGATGGATCTAAAATTTAAAACAAACAAAAACCAAAAACCTGAACCTTTGAGTAAGGAGAATATGTAACAAATTAAGATTTTTAGTCCTAAAATGAAACTCTTCTTATAGCTATAAGAAAATGTATTCTCCAAGTCAATACTTGACTTCTAAGTCAGGTAGGTTTTCTACACAGGAAAAATTTTTCTATAATAATGAAGCTGGTCAATTTTACAATGCATCATCAAGCCTATTTCATAGAACAACATAGTCCCATCCTATTTTTATCAACCTTCAGCAAGGGTAAAGACAGAGGAGCAATTTATGAGGTCTCTGGTGTATAACTACCCCAAGTCACAACTATCCTCATCCCTTAGAATGGCATTTCCATCAAGGAGGAAGAAAAGTTAGCTCAAGGGGTGACAAGGTGAAATAAACAGCTTCCTTATGCAAAACACTGAATTTTAAAACTTATTTCCCACTTTTAAAACCTCTATGGTAAATTAAACTAAGTTTATGTTTTTTCAGTTGTAGGTTAGAGTTATTTCTAATTATGTAGGTGTTTTCAGAAATAAGCTAAAAGACAACATCAAGAGAATGAGAAAAAAAGTCACAGACTGGGAGAATGTATTTGCAGAAGACATATCTCATAAAGAACTGTTATTCAAAATATACAAAGAACCCTTAAAACTTAACAGTAAGGAATAAAAAACAATCTGGCTACAAAATGGGCCACAGACCTGAACAGACACCTCACCAAAGAAGACATACTGATAGCAAACAAGCATATGAAAAGATGTTCAATATCATACATCATTAGAGAATTGCAGATTAAAACAAGATACCCCAATATACCTATTAGAATAGTCAAAATCCAAAACACTGAGAACATCAAACTCTGGTAAGGATGTAGAGCAAGAGGAACTCTTGAACTGCTGGTGGGAATGCAAAATGATACAGCCACTTTGGAAGACAGTTTGGCAGTTTCTTAAAAAACTAATCATAATCTTACCATACGATCCAGCAGTCATGCTCCTTAGTATTTACCTAAATGAACTGAAAACTCATGTCCACACAAAAACTTGCATACAGATGTTTACAGCAGCTTTATTCATAACTGCCCAAACTTGGAAGCAACCAAGATGTCCTTCAGTAAGTAGGTGAGTAGATAAAATAAACTGTAGTACATCCAGAAAATGGAATAGTATTCAGCACTAAAAAGAAATGAGCTATCAAGCCATGAAAAGGCATGGAGGACTTAAAGGCATATTCCTAAGTGAAAGAAGCTAATCTGAGAAGGCTACATACTGTATGATTCCAACTAGATGACATTCTGGAAAAGGCAAAACTATGCAGATAGTAAAAAGTTGAGTGGTTGCCGGGATTGGAGGGGGTAAATAGGTGGCGCACAGAGGATTTTTAGGGCAGGGAAACTATTCTGAATGTTACTACAATGGTGGATACATGTCACTACACATTTGTGAAAATCCGTAGAATTTACACCACCAATAGTGAACCCTAAGGTAAATTATGGACTTGAGTGATAACAATAAGTCAACATAGGTTCATTGACTGAAATGGTACAAATGTACCATTTGTACCATTTGCTATGTACAAATGTACCATTTTGCTAAGGGACACTGACAGTTGGGGAAGTTGTATATATGTGGGAACAAGGGGTATATGAAAACTCTCTGTACTCTCTGTTGAATTTTAATGTAAACCTTAAACTGTTCTAAAAAATAAAGTTTATCAATAAAAAAAGAAATAAGCTAAATATATTCATTCCTGTGATACACAGGATCAAATGGCAATAAACTGACAATCAATTACATACAGATACTAAAAAAGTCAGCATTTGAAAAGACAGCAGGTTGGGATTTCTTAAACTAAGTCCAGATAAAATGGTCTATTTTGTAATTCTTTGTACTATTTTTACTGTGTCTTTTAATATCCAGTGCATCAATTTCATTTCACTTTTTTCATAGCATGACCCCTTTAATGTATAAAATATAAATTGTCAATGTAATGCTATGCCACTTAATATTTATCAGATCATTTATGAAAATGAATGTCTTAAGTTTAGCCAATCATAGGCATCTGCATGTCATATAGAAAATTCACTCTAAAAAAGGTAAAACTGTGACTGAAAGAAATATACTTTCATTGTATTTCATGCATATGCTCAGGTTAATTTGCATGTAGAATAAGAACAAGCCTGAACCTCACCTGACTTGTGGAGGCTGATGGATCGAAGATTAGGAAACAACCTGGCCAATGAATCATCAGGCTCCTCAATAGCATTCAGATGATTGTTGGCCAGGACGAGGGTATCCAGTGAAGGAAACATAACTCCTAACTTTCGTATTTCAGTCCAGTCTTGGAGGTTATTGTCTGTTATATGTAGTAGCTTAAGAGAATGACAGCAAATAGAAGGACAAGACACTGTTTCATAGTCATTAAGGCACAGGAAGAGCTCCTCCAAACTGCAGAGAAAAAAGGAAATATTTCATTGTTTAAAGCAGTTTAATTTCTACTTTACACCTATTTTCATTCATTCAATAAGTAAGTAAGTGCCTACTATATGTGAGACTCTGCTAGGAATTGTGGAGAAAATACCAAGATGTCTTCCTGAAGTTCAAAATATAGCTGGGAAGACAAAACCTAAAGTATACACTGAAATAGCAAAGAATGATATAAGGTAGTGCGAAATTACTTTTGTGCTTAAATAATTAAGTACTAAATTAAGCAGTACTGACTGTAAGTATAATAGCCATTCACATAAGAATGAAATTAAAATTATACTTAGAATAATCAGGAAGAATACATGGCCTTGAAGGAGGGGAGGACTTCCATAAGTTGAAAGGAGATAGAAGAAAATTCCAGAAACAACATGAACAAATGTTTAGAAGTAGAAATAATAACTATCATTTATTGAATCCCTACCCTGTGTCAGACCCTATGCCAGGTGTATTATAGATTTTAGTCCTACTTCTGCAGGTAAATGCAATTATGCCCATTTTACAGACAAGGAAACTGAGCTCAAAGAAGTTAAGTAGCTTATCAAAGGTCATATGGTTAGTAGTGAAACTAGCACTTAAAAGCTCATTCTCTGCCATGCTGGGTGTTGGGTGCAGTGAGGAAACCAATCTCATTAGAGTTAGAGTGTGAAATTAAGACGGAATAAGATGAAGAGTGTGAAATTAAGATGGACAAGATTCTAAAGGGCTTTGAGAATTTCCATATTTAGACAGTCAAAGAAACTACAGCCTCTTTAAATTTCCTTTGCACACTTACATGTAAATACAAAGATAGGGACAAACGAAACATAATAAAGCATGTTTTAATTGACAAAAATAAAATTTCTTTCTTAAATTTTTGAAAACAATACTAGGTCAATTTTCCCATCAGATCAGCTAGACACTTAATCATCTGAATGTTAACACATTTTAGTGATACTATGACTTTTCCTCCCAAAGAAAAGGGCTGAGGCTCAATTCTCATATCAGAAGATTCAAATAGAGTAAGGCTGAGTTGATTTAGAGTGATAAGTGCTTCTCAGGGGTATTTTCTAGCCCAGAGATGACATATCCCATGTCTTGGTGCTACTCAACACTGAACATGTATTCCACTGGAAATGCTACTAGATTACCCTCACATTCTCATTCCAATAACTTCGTTTTTCTAACCTCTTTCTCCACTCAATCTGCAGTTCTAGTATTTCTTGGGTGGGAGATCAGCAGTACTCCTATGTACTAATACAGATGGCAACATAACTCTCTCGCCCTCATGCTCTCTGGGCTTACTCTGGTAACTCCTGTAGTATCGTGTGGACCGTCTCCCAAGAAGCTTTGCTGTTGTTGAGGACAAGTTTGCGAACCCCAGAGAAGGACCCAGCACATGTTCTTTCTAAAACCGACAAATTCAGAGGGTTGGAACTCAGGTTTAGAAACTCCAACTGAGGAACATTTGACACAATTTTACTGACCTAAGGAGAAAAAAAGAAAAGCATTATCAGGCAGTAATCAGAGCTGTTAAATAGCAATCATGCTCAAGAAAGCCTAGAGGAGCGGGTCTCCAGGCAAAGGGCCATTTACATCAAGGAGTCCTATTTAGTGACGGTACTCACAGAGGGACATAAGTGATTTCAACAAACCTTGGCAAATAATTTAATCTTTCAGTGAAATAGTGGCATAACTGACTGGTACATAACAGAACTTAATGGTAAAAAGGAAGATTTCCTATGTCGCCTTTAGAAAGGTTTCTGATTCTGCTCTATGTGATGTTCTCTTTGATAAGTGGAGAAAAGACAGTTTTGATGACATTTCTTAAAGAGCTGAGATTAGTTCATATAATCCTCTTCGAATATCTCCTTCCTCTCATTCTTGGCAAAATATTAAGGCTAATTAAAGGTTAAAATTCACCTGGTAACAATTCATGTGTTAAATTTGACTACATTATCACAATCACTTAGAAAACAGTTTCAATTTGGTTCAAAGATGTACCAAACTTTAAAATATGTTTACTCAAAAACAAAAAAAAATCCATAACTATATAATGAAAGGGAAAACAAGATTATCAACGATTTAGCTAGCAACTTGGTAGACAAAAAGGAAAAAAAGAAAATGAGCATTACTGACCTTAGCTATTTGGTCTGCATGGTACTAGTCTCTTTGATATAGTTTATTCATTAAATTCTCAAAACAACTTGCAAGATACTACTACTTTCATTTTAATAAATGAGGAATCTGACTAATAATTTGACTAAGGCCTTACAGTTACAAAGGTCACGTCTGGGATTTAAAACTCACAGCCATTTTTCTTTCCAATATACCATATTTATACATCATAAATATAAGCAGAAAAAATGAATAAAGAAAACTGAAGACTGGTTGGTACAATCTGCGAGAAGGATCAGCTTAAACAAGTATGAAATAAATGCTAGATGTCCAGCAAATGTATTAAGCATCAAACAACCAGGCAATGTGGTAAGTAAAAGCTATAAGAAAAGGAGAAAAGAGTAGTTAGGATTAGTTTTAGAGTCAAAAAGCCTGGGTTCAAACGAGGTTCCAACACTTCCTAGCTGTGTGATTTCAGACAAGTGACTTAATCTTTCCAAATCTCAGTTTCCTCATTTGTAAAATAGGGAAAATAGTTCCCATCTGTTGGTAGGATTAAATGAAATACACATTAAAGTGCTTAGCATAGCAAGTGACACATTTTTTTGAAACTTGTTTCCCTACGTACCCCCCAATAGCATGTAAGCTCTATAAAAGCAGATATAGTACTTACCTACTTCACTACTGCATAGTGGACACTTATTTATTGAATAACTTAATGGCAAAAAATCATTTAATAAATGTAACTATTATGAACATAAGCATAATATGACCATTATCTCAACCTTAGCTACCCATCGGAATCACTGACAGAATTTAAAATATGCTGATTCCAAGGTTCCACCATAATTACTGAATCAGAAGCTTCATAGGTGGGACAAGCTTCAGGGTTGCAACCTGAATATCTTTCTTTTCAGAGCTCCAGAAGTAATGCCAAAAGAGTATCCAGGAGGGAGAACCATGGGTAGAAAGAAAAAGTAACCTGTACTTTACATCAGATCTACTGTGTAAACATTGAGTTCAGGAGCTCTAAAATCAGTGAGAAGTAGATTAATTCCAAGAAGTTTCAGAAGAGTGGGTGAGAAGAAAAGGTTCCCTGCATTCACTATTTCATTTATTCCACACACTAACCCTATAAAGTGGGTACCATTTTTATCCTCATTTTACAAATGAAGAAATGAGCTGCCTTTTAGAGAAAATACACTAGGCTTCTGTTTAAAGTGTAAGGAATTTACACCAGTGTGCACATATACTCTTGCTTGATCCCTTTTGTGATCAAATGGTACCAAACATTTGTGCAATATATGGCTAGTATTTGGAGCTTAGTCTGTGACCAAAACACAGCTAAATAGTTCATGCAGGAACCAATCTGTACTGCATTCTATGATTGAATACCGATACGAAGAACTTTCATACAGAAGATGCTTACCAGCTATACTTAACCTCTTTGTGGAGGTTGGAGGGGGACAGGAATTATGCTCCAACTAAAGCACGAAGAATAACTTATAGGACAACCCCAGTTAAATAAAAACAAAACATAAACCCTTTGCTAACTACTACCACTCATATTTTATTTTTATAATAAAGAGGAAAACGCTTTAAAAAATAGATAATTTAAGGGTTTTGAAACAATTTCTGGGAGATTTCCCAAGGCTAGCAGATACATGATGTACTCATCACGGTCTGCATCAGCATTACTGTACAGTGAAAATTAATATTCAGAATAATGACTTGTTAACCCTAGAATATCCTAAAAGATAAAACTGGACTAGAATTTAATCATTCAAGCAGGAAAAATAACAAATGTTAGAAATAAATGAATATTTTCTTTAAAGGGATAAAATAAAAAAGGTTTTTTTGAGTAACCTCAAATTGATAAGACTCAGGAAGACACAATATTCATTACACAGATAAATTTACTTATGACAGAAAAACTTCCCAGTACCAAAAGCCGACAAACATTCCATGAGTTTCTAGGGCAGTATATTGACTTCTCTTTTTTAAATTCTAAAAATAAAAAAGACTCCTCTAACTGGAATGAGTATGCTCATGTGCAGAAACTGGAGATGAACTCAGATCACATTTTAGGTTTCTACAATTCTATGATGTAATAGGGGACCCTTTACTTTGGCTTCCAAAAAGGACGAAACTGAAGATTTAAGAAAAATGGGAAAAGGGTTTTAAGACAACAATCTGTCATCTGTACCTAAGCTATTCTCTACCTTACCTGAGTGGCTACTTCCTCCCTCCTCTCAACCACTAGGTTTAATTTCTTTTATAAAATGGTTTTGATAAGGAATGGAGTAAAAAGAAGGTACCTTGGGAAAGGTCAGACAAAGATCTACTCAGCCAAAAATTCAAGTCAAAAGCTAAAAAAAATGCATTATTTTTAAACATAGGTGCCCAATTTTAGAAGGGTGAAGACAAATCTTTGCCTCCCCAGAAGTATTACTTTTCTCATCCATATTTATCTTAGTCTCTGGATATATAGCAGCCAGCAAATTAAGTTACAAAAGAAGTTACTCATAACCTATAATATTCTTGGTCATCCAAAAAACTAAGGGAAAAATTATACAACTGGTTCCACATTGCCCTATCAATACTGGCTGAAATAAATTCTGTTAATGGCTAAGGACAAATTATCTTTTTGGTAATCAGATATATGGGTTATAATGGGGTTGAAATGTAATGTCCTAAAACAGGCGACCTATGAAGCATTTGTAGCCTGGCCAAAAGTTTAATCAATCCTAAAAATCAACATTCTTTTGTCATATTTCTCCCTTTTCTATGTTCTGATATATCCTCTAGAAGACTGGGATCAACTACAGTTAAGGATAAAGAGGAAATATAAAGGAATGATGAAAACAAAAATAAATTAGAAAATGGATACCTGAAAGCAGCAGCAACAAATATTTACTTGAAAACTGCCTGAAAACAGACTATAGAGCACTTAGGAATATACAAACTGAGTACAAATACAGTATAAATAAGTATGTGACCCTCTGGATATATGTCAATGTGGCTTGAGAAAAATTTAACATAGACCTTTGTCTAAGCAGGGAAAAATGCTGAATTACTTAGTGTACACACTGTGTACTGATCCATAGTACACACATCTTCCTCCTGAGGTAGCAACTACATCACTATTAAACTGTTCCCACCAATAGCAAAAGCTTATATACATGGTCCAAGCACAAAACCTTTGTAAAATTTTGTATTTCCAAAGAAACAAATTTGAAGTGCAGATAAAGCATGCATGGCAGTTAAATGTTGCAGAGGACCAAGAAGGCACAATCTGTAATTTGTTAAACAGTAAACTATACAAGTTGTTCAGATAAGTAAATAAATATATATACAAATAGAAATTATTTTTTAGAATAGCCCTATAAATTTGCATATGTTAATAAATCACTTAGAAATAGGTGACATGCATTGCAAAGAATTTTGGTTAAAATCCTAATAAAAGTAGGAAATATAACCAAGAACACAGTTACCAGATTAAACAAGGGCATAAAATAGAGAAATGTAAGAAAAGCTTACCAAAACTAGGTTATGGATAGGTTTTTCTTAAACAAGAAATCTGTCTTAGGATTTGTATAGCATTCAATATCTACTAAGTGTTTCAATGATTAATTTTATCGGCAAGCCTACCTTATGGATAAGCAAACTAAAGCTCTAAAGGATTAAGTAAATTTCTTAAGATCACAGGAAAAGTTGGAACAAGAGGTCTTGATTAATCCTTAAGATATAATCATTTAATCATTAACGCACTCAACAAATATTTGACTACTTGGTATGCTGGGCTTATGATAAAAAAAAAGATAAAAATCTCCACTTGGAATAAGCTCATAGTCTATTAGGAAAACTGTCAAGTAAGCAAGTCATTATACAAGACTGTGATAAATCCTTTCACAGTGGTATAGTGTAGGTGCTCTGGGATAATCTGACTCTGTCTGTGAGACAGCCAGGGAAAATTTCACAGAGGAATAGCAACTTGGGCCAAGTCTTGAAGGATAAATAGGAAGTGGCCAGGTAGACAAGAGAAGAAAGAGAGCAGTGGGTTCAGAATGAATAAAAGCAAGGAAGCTTTTTATTTTGAGTTTATCATGAGCTGCAAGTAAAAGTATATGGCTAAAGAGGCAGAAAAAGTTCTAGAAATAGAAAAGGGCCATATGATGAAGGGTCATGCTTATAGAGTCAGACTTTAGTTTCTAGGCAAAGAAAGGCGACTGTAGGCCTTTATGCAGGACAGTGTCATAATCATGAGTCATATATTAAAAGGAGTCTGTGGTAGCACTACGGAAGACAGCTTAGCGGAAACAGAATAAAGCCGGATCCAGGAAAACCCATTAGGAAAGTCTTCCTAAAGTCAAATAAAAAAATAAGAGCCCAAATTAAGGCAGAAGAATGAACCAAGTAGGAAGAACATTTTAACCTTCTTCTTCAGGGTAGCTTCTATCAGGTAATGTTATAAGCAGGTAGGTAATGTTACATATAAGAATAAGAGAATGTTACAAAACTGTATTTGTGTAC
The DNA here is from genome assembly GCF_028858775.2 of Pan troglodytes. Classification (NCBI taxonomy): domain Eukaryota; kingdom Metazoa; phylum Chordata; class Mammalia; order Primates; family Hominidae; genus Pan; species Pan troglodytes. The sequence goes on along the minus strand of NC_072407.2, from coordinate 122,997,208 downwards.
TTTTACAAACTATGTGTGTAGTTTATAGTTACTCTGAGATCAAGACATCAGTTATGTCAAACCACCCAAGGGATTTGATAATATAAGAAAAGTTGTAAAATATTTGAATAAATTTCAATAACAAGAATAAATATATTTATATATATTCTCAGTTTCAACAATTTTATGTCAATTTTCAGTAATAAATATTGAAGTAGAAGTAGAGAATGAGCATAGGATGTATAAATTAGTGAAACAGTAGAAAATTTAATGCACTGTTAGCAGTTTAAGCTGACGAAGACTAATCAACCTCTTGATGCCTAAATTTCCTTAGTGATTGATGAAAACAAATGAACAATGAAAAACAAATTAACAATAACAAAGCAACAATAACAATAACAAAGCTAACGAAAAATCACCATAGATAGAGTCAGTTATTTGCCTTTTTTTTTTTTTTTTTTTAAATTAAAGATGGGTTCTTGCTATGTTGCCCAGACTGGTCTTGAATTCCTGGGCTCAAGTGATCCTCCTGCCTCAGCCTCCTTAGCACTGGGATTATAGGCCTTATTTATCTTGATATACAGACATACAGACAATAAGATATACAGACAACAAGAAGTCATACAGACATCAAGTGAGAACAGAATTTAGCAGAACATATAATAACATAAACAATGACACAATGGTTATTGCTGCTTTTCACTAAAATGTAGCAATATAAAAACTTCACCTCATGCCAGTCTTCGAGTTTGTTGTCAGAAAGATCTAGTTCCGACACATGAGCGCAGAAAGCAGCAATTTCTTTTTCATCTCCTGCACAGGTTATTCCACAGCTGTTCAACACTAGTACACTTGGGAGGTTGAGGCGATCTGAATGATGAGAGACACAAAATGTTTTCTATATCAGCCAAATTCTTGTCTACATATGTTCAGCCCCCAGGAATTGTCAAGAAACAAAAATCAAACTGTGTGAAATTACATAAGGATCTAGAAAATACAGGATATAATGGGACCAAAGGGTACTGAATCCTAAGAGGAGACAGCCAGTTATTGCCCAGGAGGAGTTCAGAAGTACTGCACCCATACCACCAAAAAAAGTCCTCTAGGCTTTAACTCATAGCAGGATTGTTTATCTCAATTACCAACAACAGAGCCCTCATCCACGCTATCATCTTATCATCTGAACAAGAGATCCATGAAATTCATGTGTGGACTACCAGTACTTTCTTATAGGCCTCAATTCTTTCTTTTTGAAATTTAGTTCCAAAGTATTCTGGATGGCTCTTTTCTCTCTATCTGATGTGTATCTTTATCTTTTGTGCCTCTGAAAATCATCTCAAACCATTAATCTACTAAATCACTTCTGTTAAGTTTATATCATTCAAGAAATCTTCTTCACTTAAGTCCATTCAGAACTCTACATCTCTCTCTTGTCTATCAATTATCTCCATTTCATATCTCTACAGAATTTGTCCCTTATGAAAATTAGCCTTCTTTAAAAATATAACTGTAATGGAAGAAAGTGTTTCAGTCTTAAACTATTAACATTGAATTTGGTCAAACTGAGGTAACAACTTTTTGACTACTGCCTGGTTCAAAAACACATGTGTCAATAAAATCACTCTTACAATCTCTACTAGAAAGGATAAACATGAGAATGCAACCACTCTTTTCCCATTTGGTATAAAACAAGGACTCATCAAGGTAGTACTTTATTAATGGAGACCTCAAATTACATGGTTTTCAACTTGCTACTTTCAGCAACATATTTATCACAGTGGGAATGGATCCCGGAAAAAAAAAATTACCAAGTAAGAAATCCACTTCTCTCTGCCATTCCAGGTTACGTAGAGATAAAATTATTGCATTTAGAAACAGCAAACAGTAACCTTTGAAAGTAAGAACTAAAACAGTGATTCAATATTAATCCCCCACAATTACAAAAAACTACTTCCAAGAACTCTTAATGGCAACATTAAGCTAAAAGACAAGCAAAAATATACCTTGCACACTTCTAGTTACAGATTTTCGCTCACATCTAATCCCTCTCCTAGAATGTGTCTCATCTCTAACCAAATTCTACATTCTTGAAGAACTAGTTAAAATCTCACAGCTTTGAATCATTTCTTGATCATATTAATTATCTTTTCAATTTCTTTCCAAATCACTATACCATTCATTTGGTTCAACATAAATTGTCTTGTGTTTATTTACCTTTGTAAATGTGAATGTCTTGTAAACCAATTAGGCTATGAGGTCCTGGAGGGCACAGGCCAGTCCTGTACTGTTTTGTACCCTCTATGTTCCATAAAAGAATATGCATTTGAAATATTATCACTCAAATATTATTCTTGTCATACACATGCAACTAAAACATCTCTTAATCAATCTGGAGGAAAACCAGTCCTGTTACGTTCTTTAGAAAACTGAAATCATAACAAGGGGGAAAGACTATTTGACTGTAATTAAAAATAAAATAAATCATTTGCAAACAAGGCAACACTGTGATTTAACATCCTAAGTAAGCTCCACTAAATAACTGTTTTAGGTCCCATCTTTCTTACCTTTCATAGGAGAGCCCTGAGGTGTGGCTGGGACATGGACTCCCATCCCCGGGCCACGGCGATAAGGAAAATTTTCAGGACTATATTTTTCACATAATACTTGCATGAAACTTCTTCCACTAGGTTGATCCATCTTTCTTTCTTAAAATGCTACAAGAAACCAAGAAATCATCAAATTATGTAATTATGTATTTACTCACATAAGAAGTATTTATTGAAAACCAATTATGTATAAAGTACTAGACTAGGCATTGCAAGACATATGATACTTAGTTACTGACCCCAGAAACATATACTGTGGTGACAGCTTACAATTTAGGGAAGCTACATATACAGACAAATGACAGCAATAACAGTTGAGCATATATCTGCAATACAGATGAAAACTATTACAAGATTTAGAAGAGGAGCTGATCACTTCCAACCAAGGGCAATGAGAAGGCTTTTGGCTGGTACATAGGATTCATGTGGATAAGTAATTGAAGAAAGGTCTGAAAAAGAAGGTACAGATTGAACATCAGGCTAAATAGTTTGGATGAATCCTTTAATATCTGTCCCTAAAATCCATTATCTTCTTCCATAGTAAAAGAACCTTTAACTGGATAACTGGATAACTGTATTTGGGAATGAGTGCTGGCTAAGTTCTAGCTCATGGGCTAGAAACCAAGTATTCTGTGGCAGCTTCTAGGAGTCATCCTTAAAAGATGACCAGAGTGTGCCACTTGCCCTCCTTTGTTCCTTCCCCCATCTGTTGCCTAGAAAACTGATGCCACCAGACAATGAACCCAAGGAATATACACTAAGAAAAGTGGGACGAATTGCTGAAAGGGCTCTGCATCCCTGAGGACTTCATGTAACTGAGCTGCCATACTGGTACATATCTCTGGAAATTTCAATGACAGATAAATAACCTATTTTGCTTAAGCCATTGTTCTTCTCAATTTTTTAGTTACCTATAACTGGACCTAATCCTAAATAATACAAAATGTCATCTCTTTTGGTTCTGAGTTTGGGTAGAGTCCTTTCTGTTTAGCATCAGCTAAGGGTCCAAACATTGAATGATTCCAGCATCTGAGAAGATAAGTACTGAGAAGGACTCATGCATACATTAAAACAGGTAATATTAAACAACATGCTAACTTCTAACAACCTGATAACTCATTACTTAAGGGGCTGGCCTATGATGCATATTAATCAAAATATAGGCAGCTAAAATTGACCTGTGTAATTTCAACTATTAGGTATCAGGCTTTTTTACTAAAATAATCAGTAGGGAGAAGGATATACAGGCTCTAGAGTACTCAGAGAAGAAGGGGTATCATAAGAAAAGGAACTGTAGTCAAAATGTATTATGGTATATATGAGTAAGCACAAAATATCTGATGTTGCCAAAGCAGCCTGGCAATGGTAGACATTGTCAGGAGCATCTAACTAGGAGCCTCAGAGGAGATCTTGTATACCACATTAGGAGGTTTAATGTTATCCTACAGGAAACGGAAAAAACTGAAAGGTTTTAAGGAAGGGAATACAACAACGAAGTTTTAGGGAAAACTCATCCTGAGAATCATGGAGCTGATGAATATGAGGGAAACAAGACTGAAGGCTGGGAGAAGAGTTAGGAAGATACTGCAAAAATACAGCAGAGAGATCGTGAGAGCTTGAAGTGATTCAGTGGTAGAATAAATAGAAAGCAGAGGCAGATTCACGATCATGTTAAAAAGCAAGCTATTCAGAAATTACAGGGGCTGAGGGAGAAGGTAAAGTCAAAAATGACTCCCAGGGTTTCTAGTTCAGGTGACCAGGTGACTGGTGATACCATTAACTAACAAGAAAGCAGGAACAGAGCCAGTTTTACAGAAGAAAATGATGAATTCCACTTTATACGTGTTCAATTTGAAGTGCCTGTGGAACATCCAGGGAAACAATCTGGAGTTGAATGAGAAAAATGAGCTAAAGATGAAGATTTGGACACCATTACGATATATAAAATGTTATGAATAAGGACAATAAGACAACAGTCACTGATATTTAAGGGACAGGCAGAGGAAACAGAGTCATGAAGAAAAAGAAAGAAAACAGCCAGACAGTAGAGTGTTTAGCCAATATTTTGAGAAGTTTTGCTGGGAGTGGAGAAGGAAGATGGGATGATAAGAGAGTAGGGAATCCGGGCAACTGTCAAGATTTTATATCTTAAAATAGGAAAGACCCAAACATGGTTATAGATTACAAGGAAGAAGCCAGTAGCCCTGAAGAGGCTGAAAAATCACCACCCGTACTTTTTCCTAGAAGAAACTAGCAGGAACAAGCACTGAAAAGCTTCTCAGAAGGCTGTTTGATATTAGCCAGATAATGCTTCAAATTGCTTCCCATTAGTGGTGACATATTTACTTCACTATAGTTACTGGTTTACTTTTGCTTATATTGTTTAATTATAATGAACGTTAGGTATTTTTCTTATGTGGTTATCCTATCTCTACCATTACACTAAAAAGGGTAGTGGAACTGTGTAATCCTATTTCTTTCAGTATCAATTCATAGCATCAGGCATAGCTTATTATACATGGTAACGGTTTGATAAATGTTGCCGAGTATTAAAATCGCTAGCCTCTCAGGTGCTGAGAAGGGCAGAGAATTCAGGATGAAGGGCAGGTTTACGCCCCACCCAGTTCTGACTACATAATAGTTTTGTGCCATCAGGCAAGTCACTGTTATCTCAAGTGTCCTCAACTATAAAATAAGGTATTAACATCTCTACTACCTGGATTACAGGGTTGCTGTAGAGCCCTAAAATATACAAATGCACTAGTTGGATTAAAGGGCCGTCGTAAAGTTCTAAAATATATAAATGTTAATTCTAAGAGGAAGTTGTAGTACAATAGAAAGCACATGGACATAGGAAATTTAAGCTCTTTCCCTAGCTGGGTAAACCACAGGCTAATTATCTAATCTCTCCCTACTTTAATTTTCTCACTTATGTATGGTCTAAACCTTCCTCTCAGGTTTGTAATAAGAATTTGAAAAAAGTATGAATATGAAAGTGGTTGTTAAACTTGGCTCATTTCCTAGATTACTACCAGGACCATGATCTACTGGACTTTGTGGAATCAATTTACAAATGCCTAGAACACAGGAGATGCTCACTGAGCACATGCCCATCCACTGAACAAAAATTTTCATGATAAATGGCATCAATATCATAATGAGTAAAGTGACCTTGAAAATAGAGGGCTGCCCTTTGCTCAAGATTCCCATTTGTAAGCTAAAAGATAGAGTTTGTTTTAGTACAAGACACTTTGTTCTTTCTATCCACACAGTGTTAAGTGTCTATATAGTGGCTGCCCTCTATTCCAACGCGAGTGTGTCAAAATTGAACTGTGTTGTGTTCAGTTAGGGCTTTGGGAACTTCAGGTTGAAAAGTTCTTTTTCAATGTAAACTCCTCACCACCAACAGCAGACAACATAGAGCAGGTGCTATGCCACTAGCAACAGGCACTATAGCTATTACCAAAAAAACCTGTCTCAAGCAGAATGCCAACAGAATTTTTAGAAATTTTTAACAAAAAAGCCAAGGGAAGTTACATTGTTCTTTCATACAATCAGCAGTTCAAAAGAATAAAAAGTGTGTGGAGAGGGTGAACTGTCACTGTCAAAATAATGTCACTGAGTTTAAGCAGCACCTTTTGTCTGGAGCCTTCAGAACCACTTAAACTCAAACTTACACAATTCAAGGGCAATAATCTTATATACAATTTAAATACAGAGAAACGAAGGGATGGTAGGAAAGACGTATTCAAGTTAAAATGCTAGTAAGCAAGCAAACATGGGAACTTAAAAGCTTTTCCTCATGGTCCCATGCTGTAAGAACTCTTCCAAATACGATTTTTTTAAGACGTCTTTTTCTTTTTTTTTTTTTTTTTTTGACTAAAAAGCAACACCAAGTACCTTCATTGGTCATTTTCCAGGATACACTATTGGATTAGCTTTCCAGGAATGCAGATAGGCACACATTAATACATAGGTTTTGAATTAGAACATCAAGATTGTGAAATGGATTGGTAATGTAACTCTACTCAAAATCTGTTGGGGCAGTCTGAGGAGGAACAGTAGGTGGGAAAAAAGGCTGAAAACCTAAAAGATTGAAAAATGAGGAAATACAGGATGGAAAAAGATCTTTCACTAGAGCCTTTACAAGGTTTTTGGGGGGTGGGAGGGTAATCTATGACATTTTGGAAATAACGGGTGTCAAATTACATCAGACTACCTCTATAGTTAGCAGAGTTCTAATGCATTTGTAAAACTGTTCTGAATTGGTGCTGAAAGCCAGAGAGCCAGGGATCTTTGGTGATATTGCTTGCTTCCATTACTAAGTTGTGAAGTGGGCCTGTGAAAATTTCAATTCGTTTGTGCCTCAAGATCCTGACTATAATATACTCTTGTAAAGTGCTTGGAAAAAGTCAGAATAATGTATGAGTTGGAGGATAAGGTGCTCAGTACACTTTCGCCAATTACATTAAAATCAGAACAGAACATCCAGTCACCTTAGTACCCTTAACCACTACTGAGGTTAAGTACGCAAACAATTTGTACTTTATGTTCCCAATAAACGGGTTAGGTCAAAATTAGTAAGAAGCTCAACACAACTGAAAACAGAAAGTAGGCCATGTCTGACCACTAACACTGGGAAACATATAAGATAGATCCTTTTGTATAATAAGTATGCAAGGTCAATACTTATTTCACAAAGAAACAGCGTAGAGTAATATACTTCATAAAGTATGAACACTGCCAGCCTCACTAGCTAATTCCAAAAGATATAAAACGTACCCCACAGAGTGCTAAAACATACATTTTAAATCTTATAAAAATAGATTTATCTGCTTGTATATGCATAGACTATCTCCGGAAGGATAAAACAGAAATGAATAAAAGTAGTATCGACAGTTGACTCCAGAGAGAAGAAATGAGGAATACGAGTGGAAAGGTTTGCTTTCCAATGTTTACCCTTTTGAACAACTTGAATTCACCATGTACATACATCATCTTTTTGAAATGTAAAATGTTCTTAAGTAACATATCTGGAAATGACCTAATAGTTTGTCAAAGGGTTTTTTAATGTCTTCATTATTATAATATTTCTATTTTTAAAATTCCAAATTGGAATTTGTGTATGTAGAATATAAAATATTAATTTTGAAGAAACTGGGGAGTGAGGAAGAAAAGAGAAATAAAATAGATAGCTAAACAGAAATAGATAATTTTGTAAAACAACATCAGCACAGAAAAAGCAAGCAGAAACAAAGCATATCCAAGCCTGAGAACCAAACCGCAGTGAAACTAAGAGGAGGGAATGAGATGAAGGTGAGCAGGCTGCCAAGGCCACAGCAGCGTTCTGCCCTTCTTTACCATGGCTTTCACAGGGGCAAAGCGAAAGCTCCACTATGGGGTGTACCAAAGGGCTGGAAGAATACCCTCAGCTTGCACAGTTCCATTTCCTTTGCTAGCCAAGTTAAATGTGTTAATACAAGTTACCCAAATCTTTCATCCAAATTACCCAAATTTGACCCAAATTCTGCTGATTCTGGAGCCATAAGCTAAGGAGGTGTGATGCCTTAAGATGGCTGGGAGATTCAGGCCTCTCTGTCACCTCTGACTGTAGAGATTAAAAAAGGAAAGAGAGGTGCTTCCTGAAGCAGGAAGCCATTTCTGCAGGTTTCAAGTTACTACAATAGTAGATAGTTGGGAACTGATTTGTGCTTTTGAAAAAGAAATCACAATAATTCAAATGTGCATTAATTTAGAATGGGGCTAAATCTTCAAGAAGTTTTCATAGCTTTCACAAAAATGGAGAAAAGGAAAATACTCTCAAGTAGTTTAAAATTACCTTCAGTTATTTGACAAGGACCCATTTGTACAACGAATCAATCCTATCTATTCATCAGAGAAGGGCAGAAAAAACTACACTCTAAAAGCTACTGCCAATATTTTGCTACCACTATTTGAAAACAAAACTTCAGGTAAACAATTTGTCAAAGGCTCCACAATTTCACCTTTAGGTTCCTTGGGTCAGATGACATTTCATTCTAGTGATTTGCTATCCACTTGGGTAATTGTTTTCTTCACAAGACAACCTGAGAATGAGAATTTCCTTACCAATTGTTTAGTAAAAATGCAGACAACAAATACATTGTTTTCTCTGCCATCTCGTTTCATTTTCATACCTTAACAAATTCTCCCAATTAGGTTTATTTCCCCCATTCATTTATTTTTAAAATACGTGCCTTCACAGAGCTTAGTTTCATTTAGTTCAGTTCAACAAGCGTGTACCAGATGCTAAATCTATGCCAAACACTATGCTAAGCACTAAAGAAAGTGAGAAGGAATAAAATCCAAACTCTGCCCTCAGGGCATCCACACTCTAGAAGGAAATACATGAGATAACACATATCTAAAATAAGCCAGACAAGAAATAGTGAATTCAACGTAAGAAGTGATTAACTTTCAGAAGTGTGATCAAGGAAGTAGGTGAATCCTGAGCCATTTTGAAAGATAAAGATTAGTTGACAGGGTGGGGAATGGCATTCCAGGTACAGGAAACAACAGCACATGAACAAACACAAGAGACCAGAAACAAGGGTTATCAGCTGTACTGCTAAAACATAAAATATGTGTGCTGATGAGGGGGAAAGCAGGAGATTCAACTGTGGAGGTGACAGCGGTCAGTAAGGTCATGACTTTCTTGGTCTAGACTTTATCCTGCAAAGATAAAACTAAGAAAAATGCTGAGGGATTACAGTGACTAGAGTGCAAGGATGAGGGTTACTGATCTTTATGCAGAATAGAGAGAGGTCAAAAATGAGAATTTAAAAATCAGTAAAGGACTGGGCAACTAAGAGTTTGTTTACCTTAGGAGAAGCACTTCCAGTACAGTTAAGGGAACAGAATCCATAGAATAGGGAGTTAAGTAAATAAGCTGAGAAAAGAGTAGCAATCATACCTTTGAGAGGCTTAAATGAAAGTGGACGAGGTGGGACAGTTGGTGGAAAAAAAACAAGGGTTAAGAAAGAGTTCTTTTTTTTCTGAAAAAAGACAAAAGAGAAATGTATTGCCTGAATTTGCAGGGGGTCGGGGGAGGTCAGCAAAAACTAAGAAAACAAAGCCATAGGAGGAAAATCTCCCAGCTATCTTCAAAGAACCTCTCAGGATTGCTACCTTTCTCAAGTTTTTCAAGTTTTGTTTTTGTTTTTTTTTTAAGCCCATTAAATTTTCACTTTGTGAACTCTTCTTCTAACCTCATCTCCAAAAAGCTTTCTTCTTTTGAACAATTATCCACTGTATCCAAACTCTGCCAGATTCTTATACATTTTAAGTAGCTGGAATTTTTGTTTTGTTTTCTAAAGCAGTCTTTCTGATCTGCAGCCTAAGAGTATCCCCAAAAAGACTGATTTATTCTGGAAAAGCATATGTATATGTTACATATTTTTCCCTCCAGGAAAGATGAAATAAATCAACGAATAAAGGTCTACTAACGAGCTTTATTCTAAATATTTGCTTTTAAAAAATATATTGTTCGGCCAGGAGCAGTGGCTCACGCCTGTAATCCCAGAACTTTGGGAGGCTGAGGCAGGTGGATCACCTGGGATCAGGAGTTCGAGACCAGCCTGGTCAACATGGCGAAATGGTTTCTGTCTCTACTAAAAATACAAAAATTAGCCGGGTATGGTGGCACGTGCCTGTAGTCCCAGCTACTTGGGAGGCTGAGGCAGGAGAATCGCTTGAACCCGGGAGGCAGAGGTTGCAGTGAGTCGAGATCGTGCCACTGCACTCCAGCCTGGGTGACACAGCAAGACTCCGTCTAAAAAAAAAAAAATTCATTCTGAATTTTTTACAATTTCCAATTGAAAATAAATAAACAACAACAACAAAACCAGTAACCTCACCATGTAGTTTCCCTTTTTATTAGCTAAGCTAATAATGTGAATAAGTATTATCAAAAGCTTTTCATATCTGAAGCACAGAGCCACATCCACACCAGGAGACTTTGGTTTAGATTTCACAAGCACATGAAGCCTGAGGATGCACCTCATGGTGTGTAACCTTCCAGATCATTTTTTCCATGCTATGTAGATATATAATTTTTATACAAAGATTAGATATATAGTTTTATAACCTGCCTTTTTGCTAAATAGTCCATGAAAAATTTTCCATGTCAAGAAGTGCATATCTACCTAATCATTTTTAAGGTTTATAAAGTATTCCATTAGTAAGTTTTTGGAGCTAAAGTCATGAATGACAGCTATCTCTCCCATATAAACACTTCTGGGACATTGACCAAGTCAGCGTAATTAGGCTGGATGGTCTCATTCTGTATGGCACTTCCAATTTCATTTATCCTTAAGTATCTATACCTGTGATTCTATCTCAGTTATTACCCTTGAGCATTAGGTAATATAGCTAAGTGGATGCTCTCTTTGGATGAAAAGGAAAATAAACTAATTCTAATAAACTTCTAAAACTATTTTGTAGAATTATACTTAGCCAATTCACTAACTTAACTCTTAGCATTCTAAAAGCAAAATAAGTGTAGCTGATAAATCCCTTATCATAACACACCATGCCACCACGATTTCACACCCTACTAAGAACCACCCTATGTCTCAAAGTCTCCTGCTCAACTGTATACTACACTATACGCAAGTGTAGTAATGTGGCACATCAACCTTTCTCGGTAGGAGGTTTTTAAAAAATCCAACACTGCCAGATGAAATGTGAATTTGGACTCCTGATCATTCCTTTAATTATGCTATCAATCAGCCATTACCACCCTCTTCTTGTATCACAGTACTATGCTTCTCCTTAAAAGCACTACAGACATTAAAATACCTATCAAAACTTCTTTATTTCATTGTATTAGTGACAAATATATCTAAAACTGTGACTATGTTATCAGTGAGAAGTACAGCCTCAGAGCTGTCTATATTTTCTACTAAAGAACTACGTTGCATATAAGGCACTTTAGATGTTGAACAAAGACACAAACTTTTTTCATCAATAACTGCACATTAGCAACTATGACTGACTCTCATGCTTGTAGTCCACCATACATAAACACAGCCCTTGAAATTTCTGATCCAAATACACTAGCCCCAGAATGTCATAATTTTGATGAGAAATATGAGGGGAAAAAAATTAAGACAATACTACTATTTAGACTGAAGTACCTGTTTGTGTGATATTTCTAAATACTTCTTTCTTCATTTCCATAGCCTCTCCTCGTCCAAAAATGTTGGTTTAAACCAACTGTCTATATCCCTATTAAATTAGACATTCTGAAATATAAGACAAAAACACTTTGCATATACTTTCAGCAACAAAAACAACCAAAAAGGTTTAACATTCACTGACTTTTACTCCAAGGGCTTCCAAGGAGACTTCCACCCTGCCCATCCCTCCACCCTCACTCTGCCCCACCACACACATCCCCAACTCCTTTACAAACAAATTTACATCTACTCCTACCTTTCTTTTGGCCCAGATTCGATCTGGTAAAATTCCAAGGCTTTCAAGTTGCATTTATTCAAAGCAGGATCAGATACATTTACTCTTGAACTGATGTCCCCAAACCAAATGTCCCCACACTGAGATTAACAATCATTTTAAAGCCTAGTAGTTTTCCATAACCACTCTCTGAAACAGAAAAACTAACTTATCTCTATTTACAGGATATGAAACTGGGGGAACTTGCTTGGGTTTTTGCGGCCTTACCAGCATGCTAAGTCATACTTTCTGTAGCTCTAATCTGTTAAGCCAATCCATCTTTACCAAAAAAGGAGTATTTCATGTCAACAGTACACAACATCACACACAAGACATGGAAACATAACTTACAAAAATGTATGAAATCCATTACAGCCAAAATTCCTCTTGTAACCACATCAAAGTAACTGAACCAAAAAACTAAGCAACAGTACTGAGAGGTCTAATTATCAAAGGGGAAAAAATTATTCCCAATTTTTCCATCCTTCCAAAAAGCAAGATTCTTTTTCTTGAATACATTAGGTTTCATCAGAAGAAAATTATATATGCATGTTTTCTTTCCGCTGTGAACACACAAGTTTAAGGTCATTACTTAGCTGTTTACAGAACAGATTACCCCCATTAACTGTGCTCTTGAGCAGCTACAGAAGCCATCATGTTAAGGAAAAGCCTCATTAGGAACAGACCACTAGTTCATCACTCTACAGCCTTCCAGAGCAGTTTACAAACCACCCTGGCTAATAACCAGGGATTGCCAGAATGTTGAAACATCAATCACGCATAAAGGTTGCAAAAGTTTGCAGGTCATTAAAAAAAAAAAAAATCCACATTTGTTTTTGTTTTTTTTTCCACTAGCCCCTCCTACATTTAGTGCTACGGCAATACTGCCCAATGGTAGTAAGTACTGGTTCTAAAACTAAACGCCCTGGGTATGTAAATCCTGACTGATTTCACTACTCTGTGTGACTGTGGGCAAGTTACTTAAGTTCTCTAAGTCTACCCCTCTTCACTCACAGGAAGGGGTAGTAGCCCGTAACTCCTAGCTCATAGGGTTACTGAAGAATGAATGGAGATAATATTGGTAAAGGGTGGTTAGCACAGTGCCTGGCACATAGAAAGCACTTAATAAATATTAGTTTACTATTACTTCTCCTGCTTCCCCTATTACTATTACCATCATCACTTAGTGAACATGGCAGCGTGAACGGAATATAGAGCTGGAGGACTAACTTGCAATTTTTGTTAAATAACCTAATTTTTAGGTCCAAGGACTATGCTAAATTAATGCCAATTAATGATTTGGCACAGCAAAAATGTCTGACATTTATGCTATTCCTCCTTAATTGGAAGAGCTTGCCCTTACCTCTCCACCTATCTGAATTTTATGCATCCTTCAACACACTACTCAATATATACTTTAGAGATGAAGCGTTTTCAGATACCTCTCCCTATAGTGATGTTTCCTTTGAGCTAAGCTCATGTTAATCCAGCCTGAAATACTCAGTGGGCGATTAATCACATACTGGCATCTCATCTTTTCATTTTAAATAATATACCCTTATTTTTCATGTGTTGCAATGTAACTTTCATGTGTTTGTCTTGTGACTTCAAACTGTATAGCTCTTGAGAGTAATAACCACATCCTAATGCTTGTTTGTATCTACCATATACTGGAAACTTGCATATAATTGACACCCCATAAATGTGCTAATCAGTAGGTTTTCTAATCACTTCTGATTGTGCATACCAAATATATTTTATGTAATATGAAAAGTAGATTTATTAATAAACTCTGAAATCAAAGTACTTTAGAAACAAAAATTCTTCACAGCTACGGCTAGAATACATAATTGTATCTACTCCACGGAGATTCCAAAAGAGGTGCCATCATGTCACAGTCAGAAATATTTGCCACTACAAGTTATTCAGCAAAAAACACAACCACAAAAGATTTCATACTGAATATATGATTTTTGTACTCCTACTGTACCTTACAACACATATGCAAGAGTTAATAATTTATAACATACTTCAGAACAATAGGTGCTGCTCAGTAACTCAATATTAATATATGTGCACAGCTGGTAGGAATGCAAATGGTACAACTGGTGTGGAAAATATGATTGTTCCTCAAAAACTTAAGCACAGAATTACTATATGACCCAGCAATTCCCCTTCTGGGTATCTACCCAAGAATCAAAAGCAGGAGTCAAAACTTATTTGTACACCAATGTTCACAGTAGTATTATTTACAATAGTCAAAAGGCAGATAAATGGATAAACAGAATGTGACAGATACATACAATAGAATACTATCAGCCTTAAAAAAAAATTTGACACATGCTACAACATATATGAACCTTGAAGACATGATGCTAAATGAAATAAGCTAGACACAAAAGAACAAATCGTGTATGATTCCACTTACATGGGGTAACTAGAGTGGTAAGTTCATTGACACTGTAGAATGGTGATTGTCAGGAGCCAGAGGGCACGGGGAGTGGAGAGTTATTAATTAATAGGTACAAAGCTTCAGTTTGGAAAAAGAAGAAATTCTGAAGCTGATTGATGGTGATGGTTGCATAACAATGTGAATGTACTTAATGCCACTAAACTATAAAATGGTTGAAATGATAAATTTTATGTTATGTACATTTTACTACAAAATAAACATTTTTGAAAAATACAGGAATATAGTGTATACTATATAAAAAAGATGAATATAGGTGAGGTCTACCATTTCTGATTCCTACTCTCAGCACTTATCAAATTAATGCAAATAATTCACTTGAGGATCTTAAATCATGAGGGATAAAAACAGGCAAGTCTCAATAAATACATTTAGTGGGAGATCTAATTTATGATGTATACAATCTTCATTTATCTTTTTCTTGGAATCCTTTATCAATGTTCATGAGGAAAATCATCACTAATGAGGGACTAATAGAGCCAATATTTAAATTTCAACCTCCAAAGGGCATTTGCCTTTACAAAACTTATGCCTTGTTATTAATAATGCCTATGAGAAAATATGATCCTCACAATTCTCATATAATAAAAGTTTCAATAGTTTAGACTTGTTTTCAACATTTTAAGAGTTGCAATTCTTTCCTAAAATTATTTCCTTCAATTTACCTATGAATAACATGATTATAAATATAATAAAGGTATTCCCAAAAAAAAGCCTTTTTATTGACATAATGGCATCTATTAGAAGACTTAGTATTAGAAAGATTCATAGCATTATTCTCTTAAAATAAAATGCTATAAAGATATGTGTAAATATGACAGAGAGGGGAAAGTGCTAATGCTAAGTTTCCTAAAAAACTACCTCTCTCCCAGTATTTCATAGGTTGAGTCTCATTCTTCACAAATTCCCTATCTACAAATTTCCCTACTTGCCAAAAGGTACTTGTTACAACAAAATCAATACTTGCAGCATTTTCGTGGTCATTTGCAGATAAGCACAAAGTGACAAAAAATTTGAGTTGTTCAACGGGTATGTTCCCTGCTGAGGTAGAACAAGGGGGCACTATGCCTTCTTGTTTCAGCTCTCAAAATATAAACAAGTGTCCTTTCCATGATCTATCTAGTGCCATGCTTTTCATATTTTTGTGCTTTTTGTTGGTGACTTCACTATTTAAGTGGTCCCCAAGGGTAGTGTTGAAATGCCATCTAGTGTTTCTAAAGCATGAAGCACGAGGAAGCTGCAATATGCCTTATGGAGAAAATGCACAATTAGATCACTTTATTCAGGCATGAATTTAGGGCTGTTTGCAGTTAATTCAATGTTAACCAATCAATGATACATATTAAATGTCTTTAAACAGAAACTAATATAAAACAAAATTATCTATTTATCACTTGACAAAAATGTTATGATCAGAGGCTCGCAGGAACCTAATCCTATATTTCCACTAGGAGTAACAATTTCCATATTCACTAATTCACTGTTCATGGCAACTTCACATAAAAGTACTGTAAATAACAAGAATCAACTGTATTCTGTTAAACAACCCTGGGGAAGAAAAATAGACCAATGAAACAGAGAACAGAGCCCAGAAACATGCCCATGTAAATATGGCAGGGAAGCAGCATAGAGATCACTAGAAAAACATTAAGCTATTCAATAATTGGTGCTAGGACAGTGAATAACAATCTGGGAAAACATGAAATTGAATCCTTACCAAAAAATTCACCTCCCCATAAAATATGAAAGCAAACTTTATCTCCTTGAGAAAAAAATAAGTTATTTCTTCTAATAGGAAAAGAACTTTATGATCTTGATTTAGGGAAATATTTCATAAAGAAAACATTTTTAAAATCCATAAAAATAAAGTTGAGCAGTCAAATGAAAACTTGGCCAGTCATGGTGGCTTACATCTGTAATTCCAGGACTTTGGGAGGCCAAGGCAGGAGGATCGCTTGAGCCCAGGAGTTCAGGACCAGCCTGGGCAACATAGCAAGACCCCATCTCCACAAAAAAATCAGTCGGGCATGGTGGCATGTGCCTGTAGTCCCAGATACTTGGGAGGTTGAGGTGGGAGGATCACTTGGGCCCAGGAGGTGAAGGTTGCAGTGAGCAGAGATCATACCACTGCACTCGAGCCTGGCAACAGAGCAAGACCCTGTCTCAAAAAAAAAAAAAAAAAAAAAAGAAAGAAAGAAAAAAGAAACACTTTTGATCATCAAAAGACATTAAAAACATGAAAAGACAAGCCAAAAACTGGAAAAAAGATACTTGCAACACGTGTAACTAATACAGAGAACTCTTAAAAACAGTAAGAAGGAGGAAGACAACCTAATAGGAAAATGGACAAAAGACATAAACAAGTACTTACTAAAAGATAAAATTAAAAATGTTTAACATATGTAAAAGATGCTCACGTTCAATAATTTTCAGAGACAAAAATTAAAATCTCAATGAGATACCATTTTATGCAAATCAGCAAAACTTAAAAACTCTGACAATACCAAGTGTTGGAGAAAATGCAGAAGAATAGAAACTGGCAATGTAGCCAGTGGGAGTATCAACTGGTACAAACACCTTGGAAAATAATTTATTACTGTCTAGTAAAGTTGAAGACGCACATACTCTATGATTAGCAATTCCACTTCTCAGTATAAACTCTACAGGAACTTGTAGTGTGCACCAGGCAATAAGTAAAAGAATGTCCATAACAACAGCATTGCTTAAAACTGCAAAAATCCTGGGAGGATTGTGGTGGGGGGGAATGCAGTGTGAAGAAGCCCTTATATCTAAGAACAGGCAATTGGGTAAATTACAATATATTCATAAAATAAAATGTTACACAGCAATGGAAATTAACAATTGGTAGTTCATTATGCCTACTTCCTCATCAACATGAATGGCTTTTGAAAAACAGTGTTGATTTGTTCACACAGGGCAGAAAAATAAAACAATGCTGAATGGGTAAAAAAAAATCACAAGAATATATACAGTATAATTCCATTTATACAAAATTTTAAAACATGGGAATTAGCCATCTTATCATTTAAGGTCGCATACATATGTGGCAAAAACTGTAAAGAAAAGGCAGAGAAAAAAAACACAAAATTCAGAATAGTGGTATCCTTAGTGGATAGTGTGATCAGGAAGGCAAAAACAGAACTCTGAATTCCCTCTCCAAATCTGCTCCTCTTCCACTCATTCCCATCTTGGAAGTTATATTTGACTTTTCTCTTCTTCTCATACCCCGTGTAACTAATCAGCAAGACCTATCAATACCACATCCAAAATATCCCAATTTTGCCCAATTTTGTCCATCTCTATTACTTTATTCTTGTTCAAGCCATCATCAACTTCTCACCAGGACCTCTGCATTAGCCTCCGCCCTGGTCCCTCTTGACTCTTGTACAAATCATTCTCCACAAAGCAGCCAAGTGATCTTTTCAAAATTTAAGTCAAATCATGTCCTTTACACTCTCCAATGGCTCCCCTTCACATGCAGAATAAAATCTAATCTCTTCATCATAGTCGCCAAGGATTCATTTAATCTGATCACTGCTTACATCTCTAACCTCATTTCCTCCCACTCCTTTCCTAGCCCACTACTCAGCCTCCGTGGCTTTCTATTTCTCAGACTTGCCAAGCTGATTTCCCCCTACGGCCTTTGCATTTGCAGGATTGCCCTTTTCCTGTCTCTTGGCAGAGCTGCTTCATCTCAGTGTTTAAGTCTCAAATTTAAACACAAATGTCACCCTCTCAAAGAGGCTGCTTCTGACCACCCCATCAAAAATAGCACTACTGCCACCATCACTCATAGTCACTTCACCCTCTGTCATTCTTTATAGCACTTATCATAATCCGTTAGTTCAGTGTTTGTTCTCCAGCAGAAAATAGGTCCCACACAAGCAGGGATTTGTCAGTCCAGTTCAGTTTTGTACAGAGCAGTGCCTGGCATATGATTAAAAAATATTCATTGGATAAATGGAAAAGTGAATTTTATTATCAATAGACATGAAGCAACACCTTCTGACAGTGAAATGAAAATGAAGCTCACCAATGGCAGAATGAGAAGAAAGAAAAATTTTGAAAATCACCGGAAACGCATTATTCCAAGAACAGTTTTAAATAACTTTTTACAATAGTACTTGTTATGGATCACATTCCTAAGAATGATTAGTGATTAATCAAAGTTTCACACAGTTTTAAGATCCTGAATTTGGGAAATGGGCTACCTGTTTAAATTTCATTTTTAGAAGAGCACTGTGATTAAAAGCATGGTCTTCAGTTAGTTCTGAGTTCACTTATGACTACTGTGTAATTTGAACAAGTTACTTACCTATCTTTATGCCTGCTTCCTCACTTGTAAAATGAAGCTATTAATAGCTATTTCACAGTTATTGTGAAGACTACATGAAATAAAGTTTTTGAAGCATCTAGTTAAGTACCTGGCATGAAGTAAGTGGTCAACAAACTAGTTATTATTGTGAAAGCTGAGACGTCCAGACAAATGGAGGAGCTGATATGAGTCAAATAAACAAACATCCTCGCCTTTTGGCAGAGGTGGGAATACATGCCAGGATTAAATCGTTTTTCCCTCCAAAAAGACAAATGTACACAAAGGTAATATATAAGAAGTATGGACAAAGGACTTTGAGAACACTGAGGGAGTGACTGTCTTCACTAAGGAGGTCAGTCACATGTAAAACTGAGTTTCACAAGACAGCAGCAGAAATATACTAGATGAAAAGAAGGGGTAAGCATCTGCACAAACACAAATGAGTGAGAAATGCAAAATAAAGTGAGAAATGTAGTGTAGTTGGTGTAGAGTATATGTGGGAAGACGGCTAGAAAATAAAGAATTGGTAGGGCCAGATGGTAAGGGGCTAAGGTCCACCATTCAAAAGTTTGCACTTTATTCTTCCATCAGTGGGGAGATGAAGGGGAAAAATCTTAACATGCTAATTTGATACCAATTCTTCTAAAGAAGGCGGAAACACCTTTATGACTTTAAACACCACATAGGGCCACAATCTGTTAATGTAAAATAGAAAATATTTTAAGCCTTAGTTCTTAAAACCATATGAGCAATTTGTTTATTAACAATGACTGATCTGGAACCTCTCTTCATGATGTTTTATTATTACTGCGGTGACCACTGTTGTGCTAGGCATCATCATGACAGCAGATAAAATCTATTGTAAGTTTATTATGTGTTGTGTACTGTGTTGTTTTATATGTATTATCTCACTTAGTTATCACAACACTTTTATAAGGGGTACCATTATCCCATTTTGCAGATCAGAAAACTGAAGCAGAGAGGTTATGGGCCCAGAGTTAGTGACAGAGCCAGGACTCAAATCTAGGCTGACTTCAAGGCCCTAAAATTAAACCAGTTTGCTGAATTATGATATTGCTCAGTTCATTAACATCACTTGCTGAAAAATTATTTGAGTACCTACTGTAATTTAAAGCATCAGGCTAGGTCAGTGACTTTTAACTTTTACTGTATGGAAGAATCATCCAGACAGCTTGATAAAATGCAGATTCCTAGATTCCACCAGAGATTCTGATTCAGTAAGTCTAGGTCAGAATTCAGGGATCTGCTTTATTTTATTTTATTTATTTATTTATTTATTTAAACAGTGCCTCACTCTTCTTGCCCAGGCTGGAATGCAATGGTGTAATCACAGCTCACTGAAGCCTCAGCCTCTGAGGCTCAAGTGATCCTCTGGCCTCAGCCTCTCAAGTAGCTGGGACTACAGGCATGTACCACTATGCCTGGCTAATTTTTAAATTTTTCGTAGAGATGGGTCTCCCTACGTTGCCCAGGTTGGCTTTGACTCCTGGATTCAAGCGATCCTCCTACCTCGGCCTTCCAAAGTGCTGGGATTACAGGTGTGAGCCACAATGCCTTGCCGGATCTGCATTTTTAACCATACGTTCAGTCAATTCTGATCTACTTGGTCTATGAACTATGCTCTGGTAGACCCTGTGCTAGATGTCCTAGTTTTTCATGGATATTTGAGCCTCCTGTTCACTATGCATTTATAATCTAAAAGGGATAAAAATAAGGTGCACAAATAATACAAAGCAATATAGCAAAGGCAGTACAGACAACATAAGCAACAAAGACTTCAAAGAAGAGGGGTCATCTGAAATGAAATGAGAGTGAGTAGGATTTCATGAAGAAAGGGAACATTTTATATGCAGACTTTCAGGGATAATTTTACACACAAAGGAAGGTACATGAGCAGAGGCCTTGGCAGGTAGAGGAACTGCATTTAGGAGTGTAATGATGATGCCAGAAAAAAAGTAGAGAAAGTCTGTAGAAGGCCCTAAATATCAAGCTAAACACTATGGGCTTTATTCAGTGCCTGTACTGGAAAGCAGCTAATGGTTTTTGAGGAGGGAAATGAAATAATCATAGCAATATCCTTTGGAAGAGTTCTCTCATGAAGCTATGCAAGCAAAAGACAACGGGAACAGTCCAGTTATTACCATTCTAATTCCAAAGAAGTAAGTCAGAATGGGTGGCATGAAAAAGGGAGGAATAGTAAATCTCAATAACTAATCACGTGTAGGAGAAAGGCAACAATCGCAAATAAGGATTCCTTCACCCTTTAAGCCCAAATTGTATCACTATCAGTTTCATATTACTTCTTATACAGCTAACCAGGCCCAAAATATATAAAGAGTTCACTTATTTAAAACACAGCCAAGGACTAAGTAAACTGGTCTCTAAGTAGCCAACATACATGTCACACAGTTCACACACTAAGAAAAGGAAAAAAAAAGTATTATATAACAAATATAAATATCTGATTTTCAAAACCATAGTAGTTTGGAGGCAAAAATTAGAAGGAGAAAAGAGCCTGCTACACGTGGACATGCTTAAGAGTCTAAGGATCAGAGAAGAAACAAAAACTATTAAAAAGCACACACAATCACTCAGGGTCACTTCTCCGTAACTGTTTATTGACAAGTACACATGATTCCCAGAAAAATGAAATAAATAAGAATCTTCCTTAATGTTCCAGGCACCTACCACAAAAGAAAATCTTCTTTAAACATTCATTAAAGCTAAATATTTTAAAACAAATATTTCCCTGATTAAGAGGTCATTTTTAAAGGATGGCTGATATATGCCAGCATAACCCCTCTATCAGTACCTAATAAATAATTAAAGGCAAGAAAGATTTATAACACACAAAGTTCAAAGACGATAGAATGTTTTCATAAAGCATTTGATCAAGAATGTGACCCCACTGATGAAGTTTTAACTTGGGTACTTCTGTCCTGATGACCGTGTCTTTGAATTCTATGTTACAAATAATATGAACTCATCCTCAACAAAAAGAAACGCTATTAAACTGGTCTTAAATACATACCCTGTGTACTTACTGAAATTAGACAACATCCTTTGACACTCAATGTCCTGCAGCAATAGGCTATGTAACAACTTTTCAAAGGACTTTAACATTACAACATTTAACATTACATGAAGGACTCTCACTTTGTTCACCAACAGTCATTAATGTTTATTATGAATTAATACTATTTTTCTAAGGACCCCACCTAAAATTTTTGTAAGGGGAATTAAGATGTTAACTGATTGAAAGTTATACTTAGGTTTATGATTAAGTTTATATACCAAAGCCGTAGACTGTAAGGCTTTTATATATGTCTATGGCTTTGGTATATATTTTATCGTGTATTTTTCATATATTTTTCATCATGTAGCAAAAAGTATATCATAATAATTACTGCAGTAAGAAGAATCGGGGATGTTTTTAAATAGCAGAAAAGAAAATCAGTGTATCTTCACAACACTGGAACAGTAAAATAAAATTTCTTTAACTATGTTGTGATAAAGCAACTAAGTGGAACTAGGCCTCTCATATTTCTCAGACACAGCAAAGGATAAAGAAAACTAAAACACACACGCATACACAAAATTTCATCAATCAAATGATCAGGCAACATTGAGATATTAAAGATCAAGATTATGGTACTTCAGAAAACACAGGTCAAATATGCTACGTGGTATAAACATCTAAACCGAAGCAATCAATTGCACCTAGCTGCCCTCCTCCCTCTCCCCCGGCCAAAAAAAAAAAAAAAAAATTCCATCTCCTTAGAATCATCCCTGCTCTTTAGAAGCTTACAGAAAGAGGACACTGATTGACACCAAATAAATGTGCTTCAGAAACAGTGTTTTTCAAACTGCAAGTTGTGACCCACAAATCATCAATTTAGTAAATGTCAGCCAGCATTTTTTTTTAATGCAAGAGGGTGGAATATAATAGAAATTAGCAGAACACATCACATATAATAAGGGTAAATACTGCTTTGTGAAAGTTTCCCTTCATACCTAAGTATGTACTAGATCTGAATGTAAGACATACTTATTACTGTGGGGCATATATATATATATTTTTTTAAGTTTGAAAGCTACCACCCTAGAGATCTGGGTCTAATGCTTCTCAGGACCCAAAGGGTGAATGTTTTCCTTAGTCCTCGGCACCTATTCATACTCTTTGCTCAAGACAGACTACTGGAAACTAAGGGCTCCACAGCAGCATGACATGAACAAGGGACAAGCCCCAGCTCAGCCTGTATTTGGACTTGAAAGCATCGCCAACTTCTCTCAACAGCCCTAGGCGTTGCCTACAAGCTCTTTGTAGCCTAGCAACCTCCACAGTAGAGCTCCTCCTTTCTCCACTGACTGTATACAGTTCAACACTTCCAACCAACTTTCCTCAACTACAACTTCTGGAATCACTGTGTCCCAAGAAAAGACTATTAAATCTCCTCTCTTCACCAATTCCCAGAATGTCTTCCTACTAGCGGACCTAGAACTCAACAGAGAAGCTCCACACAGATCCTTACTTCCCCCAAGATCCCACGACAAGGCACCCTCCTGTCAGTCCAACACCCTCGTTCTCAGTCTCCCAACCTTGGGGCAAATCTTTTCTCCCAAAAGCCCTTATTCAATTACCACATCCTTTTATCAGCCCCTGGTAAGAGCAGGCCTAATGTCCCAAGGGCCTAGACATGCCGGTCCTTCCCCCAGCAAACCTCCCTGGGGACATGTCCTCTTTTCTGGGATTCAGTAGTTCAGAGACAAGTTTCCTATTTCCCCAGCAGTCCCAGACACGTCTCCCTCTTCTAACAGCTGGGAGGCATCTATCCATCCCCCACGCTGGGGCAAGGTGAGACGCCTAGATTCTCCCAGGAACCCAGGCAGGCTCCCCAACACGCCCTCCTCCAACCCGGGACCAGCCCCCCAGCCCAGCCCAGCCCAGCCCAGCCCAGCCCAGCCCAGCCCAGCCCAAGACCCTCCCAGCTCCGCCCTAGCCCAGGCCAGGCAGGCCCCATCCTCCCTCTAGCCCCAGGGCAGGTCTCCCATCCCCACAGCTGCTCGAGACAGGCCCCATGTGGCTTTCACCCTTCCCCGAGTGTCCTATCCCAGCACCCTGCAGGAGAGACGCTCGGCGCCTCGGCTCCGGAGGGGAGCGCCTCGGGCCTCGAGAGCCCGGCAGAGCCAGCGGGCCCGGCTCCACTCACCCCTCAGCCCGGGAGGCGGGGGAGCTGCTGCGGCGGCTCCTCCGGCTGCGCCTCTCCTCCCCCCTCCCGGCCACCGCTGTCGCCGCCGCTCAGCCTCGGGCCTGGTCCCGGCCAGCCCCGGCCCGGCTCCGCTTCACCTAGTCCCCCACTCTGGCCGCCTGAGCCCAGTGTCCTGCATTGACCCGGAAGCAGCTTTCCCGGCCCAACAACAACACGTGACCTCGCCGCACGTGTCACGTCCGCTGCGTGAATGGGAGGGGGCGCCGGAGGAGCGGGTCCTCCCCAACCGCGCTGGGGTTGCCATGGCGACGGGGATGGCTGCATTGGCCTAGGCTTTACCACAAACACCTCATCTGCTCTTTCTCTTGCCCACCCATTTGAGGGGACAATCCCCAGGGGCAGAACAGGAGTACACATTGTCATATCAGAGGACAATAGGGGCTGCAGAAAAGAGCATTGGGCTGAACCTTTCCAGAAACACTTGGAATCTTGGCCTGGCTGTGTTACTGATTTGCTGTGTGACCTTGACCAAGTCTCTTCCTATCTCTGGCTTCAGTGTCCTCAACCATAAAATGAGGGAACTATACTAGATGAGCCCTCAGGGCATGGTGGCAGTCTGGCCTTTCTTCTGTGCCCCCTTCACAAGTGGCATCCCGAGCTTCCAACACCAATGTAGTAACAGCAGCTTTCATTTATTGAGCACTTTCTAGGTACAGGCACTGTGCATGTGCTATTTTTAATTTTTACAGCCCTCCAAAGAGATGGTATTTATAGAATTGAAAACAAGTTCAGAGTGCTTAAGTGATCTGCCCAAGACCACCCAGTTAGTAAATGTGACCAGGGTGAGATTTGAATCCAGGTCAGGCTGGCACCAGGGTCCATGCACTTCACTTTATGCCACGCTATTGCTCCAACTCCATGCATAGTATTACTATATCTGACTGTTGAGCTGTGATTCCTTATGTACCCCTTCGTCCATTTATTTTGCAGAAACATACATGGAATAGGCATGGTGCTGGCTCAACCCCAAGTGAATTCAGCCTTGTATGGGAATGTCCCCTGAAGTGCTAGGAGATGAAGATGTCTTTGTGCATAAAGTGTATGTGCTTCCGTGTGGTGTGTGCCAGAAAACAGGTGGGGGATGTAATGTGCATGTGCATGTCTGCATTGGTTTCTAGAAGGGGGAAACAAAATTATTTAGGAGAGACCCAATAGCAGCTTACCATCATCAGTTCCTGGAGACTTATTTTTGTCATTCTATTTTGTTTTATCATATCCCATAGGTAGGGTTAGAGAGGGTAGAGAGGAAAAAAAAAAAGCCAGAAGGTCATGGGTAAAGAAACTGCTCTGGGTATAAAGGGGATGATTAGCCAAGAATTGTATCTTAGGTTACTCAGGAAGGGGCTTTACTCCCCCTTCCACAGAGAACAGAGTGCCTTTCTTGGCAATTTAAGAATTACTGGCTTTCGGAACACTGAGATCATTAGCATTGTGTCCTGAATTGGTGGGTTCTTGGTCTCACTGACTTCAAGAATGAAGCCGCGGACCCTCGCGGTGAATGCTACAGCTCTTAAGGTGGTGCGTCTGGAGTTTCTTCCTTCTGATGTTCGGATGCGTCCGGAGTTTCTTCCTTCTGGTGGGTTAGTGGTCTCGCTAGCTCAGAAGTGAAGCTGCAGACCTTCGCGGTAAGTGTTACAGCTCATAAGAGCAGTGTGGACCCAAAGAGTGAGCAGTACTAAGATTTATTGAAAAGAGCAAAAGAACAAAGCTTCCACAGTGTGGAAAGGGACCCGAGCAGGTTGCCAATACTGGCTCGGGCAGCCTGCTTTTATTCTCTTATCTGGCCCCACCCGCATCCTGCTGATTGGTAGAGCCGAGTGGTCTGTTTTGACAGGGCGCTGATTGGTGCATTTACAATCCCTGAGCTAGACAAAAAGGTTCTCCACCTCCCCACCAGATTAGCTAGATACAGAGTGTCCACACAAAGGTTCTTCAAGTCCCCACCAGAGTAGCTAGATACAGAGTTTCGATTGGTGCATTCACAAACCCTGAGCTAGACACAGGGTGCTAATTGGTGTGTTTACAAACCTTGAGCTAGATACAGAGTGCCGATTGGTGTATTTACAATCCCTGAGCTAGACATAAAGGTTCTCCAAGGCCCCACCAGAGTAGCTAGATACAGAGTGTCCATTGGTGCATTCACAAATCCTGAGCTAGACACAGGGTGCTGATTGGTGTGTTTGCAAACCTTGAGCTAGATACAGAGTGCCGATTGGTGTATTTACAATCCCTGAGCTAGACATAAAGGTTCTCCAAGGCCCCACCAGAGTAGCTAGATACAGAGTGTCCATTGGTGCATTCACAAATCCTGAGCTAGACACAGGGTGCTGATTGGTGTGTTTGCAAACCTTGAGCTAGATACAGAGTACCAATTGGTGTATTTACAATCCCTGAGCTAGACATAAAAGTTCTACACGTCCCCACCAGACTCAAGAGCCCAACTGGCTTCACCCAGTGGATCCCGCACCCAGGCTGCAGGTGGAGCTGCCTGCCAGTCCCGCGCCGTGCGCCCGCACTCCTCAGCCCTTGGGTGGTGGAAGGGACTGGGCGCCGTGGAGCAGGGGGCGGCGCTCATCGGGGAGGCTCGGGTCGCACGGGAGCCCATGGAGGGGGTGGGAGGCTCAGGCACGGCGGGCTGCAGGTCCCGAGCCCTGCCCCGCGGGAAGGCAGCTAAGGCCCCGTGAGAACACGAGCGCAGCGCCGGTGGGCTGGCACTGCCGGGGGACCCAGTACACCCTCCGCAGCCGCTGGCCCGGGTGCTAAGCCCCTCATTGCCAGGGGCCGGCAGGGCCGGCCGGCTGCTCCCAGTGCGCGGCCCTCCAAGCCCACGCCCACCCGGAACTCCAGCTGGCCCGCAAGCGCCGCGCGCAGCCCCAGTTCCAGCTCGCGCCTCTCCCTCCACACCTCCCTGCAAGCTGAGGGAGCCAGCTCCGGCCTGGGCCAGCCCAGAAAGGGGCTCCCACAGTGCAGCGGTGGGCTGAAGGGCTCCTCAAGTGCCGCCAAAGTGGGAGCCCAGGCAGAGGAGGCGCCGAGAGCGAGCAAGGGCTGTGAGGACTGCCAGCACGCTGTCACCTCTCAGCATGGCCACAGTCAAAAGTAGCCTCAGTGGTGAGGACCATGAGAAGAGCGGAGTAAAATGTACAAGGTGGATGCTGCATGGATACTCTGTTGACAGACTTACTTCTGAGCTCAGGTACCTTTGGGGACACCCAGAAACGGTTAAGAGGCTAGTTGCCCTGTGAGCAACTAGGAAAAAAGCAAGAAATATGGGTCATTACTGTTAACAAATACTATGTGCAACGTATATAAATACATATATGAGTATTGTATGTGGCTGGGTGTGGTCGATTATACACTTCTTTGTATCTCTGAGGTATCCTCCAGTCATTTTTCTGCTTCTTTTCCCATCTTTCCCCTTATAGATGAAACTTCTAAAGACAAGATCAATGTCTCTACCCACCTCCCATCTTTCTCCCCAAGACAGCCAGAATTATCTTTCTAAAACTTACATCTGTAATCTCAGCACTTTGGGAGGCTAAGGCAGATGGATCAAGAGGTCAGGAGTTTGAGACCAGCCTGGACAATATGGTGAAAGCCCGTCTCTACTAAAAATGCAAAAGTTAGCTGGGCGTGGTGGTGCAAGCCTGTAATCCCAGCTACTCGGGAGGCTGAGGCAGGAGAATCGCTTGAACCCAGGAGGCGGAGGTTGCAGTGAGCCGAGATTGTGCCACTGCACTCCAGCCTGGGTGACAGAGCGAGACTCTGTATCAAAAAAACAAACAAACAAACAAACAAACACAAAAACTCATATGTGATTGTGTTATTCTCTGGAACTTAGAACCCTTTCAGGATTCTCTGTGGGTCTCAAGATAACGTCTCTTATTATTAATGTACTTCTCAAAATTTTTCCAGATCTGGACCCTGCTGACTTTTCCAGCCTCATTTATCACTGCTATTTGCTCTTCTGCATCTGCTCTGTTCAATCTGGTTGCCACTAGCCACATGTGGCTATTTAAATTGAAATTAATTAAAATTAAGTTAAATTCGAGTTTCATTTCCTCAGTCACTTGACACTAGTTACATTTCAAGTGCTCAATCACCATATGTGGCTAGTGGCTATCATATTGGACCGGGCAGATACAGAATATTTTCATCATCACAGAAAGTTCTATTGAACTGCACTGCTCTATACTCACAAACCTTCCTGTATAATATATTCTATAGGAATTCCCTCCACAAAGCCATTTACTTCAAATGTTCTTCTTTCACTTCCTTGAGACAGAAAATTATACGTAATAGCTTATTTCCTTGTTGTTTCTTCGGCGAGCATGTAAGCCTCAATGAAGGCAGGAGTAGGTCTATCATGTTCACTATTGATTCCGCATTATTTCTAAAGGGCTATCATATAGGAAAAGGAGAGAATGGACGTTGAACTAGACTGAGAGAAAATAACAGGCAGATTTGTGGCCATTTTATTAGATATTATTATTATTAATTATCATTTTAGACAGGGGCTTTCTCTGTCGCCCAGGCTGGAGTGCACTGGCACAATCATAGCTCACTGCAGTCTCAAACTCCTGGGCTAAAGTGATCCCTGCTTCTCAAGTCTCCCAAGTAGCTGTGACTACAGGTGTGTGCCACCATGCCTCCCTAACTTTTTTTTTCTTTCTAGAGATGGGATGTCACCATGTTGCCCAGGCTGGTCTTGAGCTCCTGGCCTCAAGCGATCCTTCCACCTTGACCTTCCAAAGTGCTGGGATTACAGGCATGAGTCACCAAGCCCAGCCAAAAAAATATTCATAATTCGATCACTTTGACTTACAAAGGGCAATTTTATACAGTGCAACCTAATAATAAGGAAGAACTTCGGGAGAATTGGAGCTGCTTTAGTCAGTTCTAGTTAATTCTCTGCCATTGGAATAGGTTGAGCAAAGGCAGAATCTGTTAAAACAATATGTGAACAATTCCTGGATCAGAAGATTCGAAGTCTTCTAAGATTCTCAGTTTATGTTTCTCCTACTGGATCTTTAATTCAGAGTCGAATATGCCATAACAAAAATCACAGCTACTTTCTAAGGTTTTACTATGCCAGACGCTGCTTGAGACATTTTATGTAGATTACTGTTTTTCCCTCAGTCTTCACAATGATCTTATTAAGTATGCTTAATGCTATCAGATTTACCAACTAAGACTGAGGTTGTCATACACCCAGCAACATACAACTAGTAAAAGGTAGAGTCCATATTCACATTAGGTCAGTCTGAAATCAGCATTTTAGTTTACAATGACCCTGTATTATGAGATATAGTTCTGTCATGAGGTTTCAGCCAGATATTTGCATGTCATTTTAATTTAACAATTGCTTATTTTGTAAGAGTTTTGTTCCTTGTACTTAGCTAGGTGGTCTGGGGAAAACAAAGATAAATAAGGCATGGTCTCTACAATGTAATTGGAACGGTAACAGTGATACATGGCAACTTACAGGATGTTATTTTTTGAAAGGAGATAAGGGAATTATCTTCACAGCTGAAGGCTCTTCCCAAGTAGACAAGAGGATAAGGACATAATTATATGAGAATTTAATGTGAACAACAGCAGTACACAGATGGGAACACAGGGGAAGAGAAAAGCAGCCGCTTCACTTGAAAGAATAATGGCTGGTTTGGTGACTGTGTCTTTAATACCATTCCTGGTTTTTCCACTAACCAGCTCTGCCTCTTGGACTGTTTCTGCCTAGAGCATTATCTACCAAATAACAGAGATTGGATAAACTATCATGGCAAACCACCTGAAATTATATATATTGTGTATATTACACATGTATGCATTTTTAAAAGGAAGTGTCCCAGATTTCATCAGATGCATACACACACACACACACACACACACACACACAAATTCTAAGTCAAAAAATATAGAATGGATGACCCCTTTAAATTTTGCAATTCTCAGATTCTATATTTTATTTTTGTCAACATTATTGACATATTTGTCAGGAGCTGTACTGTCATGCCAAGCCTAGTGACCAAGCAAAGGACAAAGATTTTTAAAATTTTAAACTGGGGAGTCATACCTAGAATTATTTAGACAGAATCAGTATTTCCTTACTGGGCAGAATATGGTCTTTAAAAAACAACTCTTAATTTGTTTTTTTGCAATTTGCAATAGACCAGCCACAAAAAGCTTAATTTTCAAGAAGACCTTACATTAATTAAAATCACTTGCAACAAATTGCTAGAAGCCTCACTAACCTCTCATAATTTTTTTATTGTGAAGAATAACAGACATACAGAAAAGTGCACATAGTGTACATAAATGCACAGCTCAATGAATTCTCACAGGTAAGCATGTAACAACCTCCCATTTAAGTCATAGAACATTGCCAATTTCCCAAAGACTTCCCCCAGTACCTACATTCACAATTCTCCCCAAGTTAATTAACTGCTATTCTGACTTCTAATAGTGTAGCTTATGTTTCCCCGTTTTTAAATAAATGAAATCAAACGAGATGATTTCTTTCACTTAATATTATGAGAGTCATCTATTTTGGTCCATGTAGCTATAGTTTATTCATTTTTGTTGCTACATGTATCTTATAGTAACACTCTATTTATTTATCCATTCCACCACTGGACATTTGTGTTGTCTCCAGGTTTTGGTTATTATGCATAACACTGCTATGAACATTCTTGTGCTTGTCATTTAGGGCACATATAAACATTTCTGTTGGGAATATACCCAAGAGTAAAATTGGTAAATCCTAGCTTTAGATCAGCGTTGTCCAAAAGAAATATAGTACAAGTCAAGTCAGATATGTAGTTTAACTTTTTCTAGTGGCCACATTAAAAATATTTTTTAAAGTTAAATTAATATTAATCATGTATTTTATTAACCCAGTATATCCAAAATGTTATTTAGATATTTTGTTATTGTTTTCATATTAAATTCTCAAAATTCCATGTATAATTTACACTTAGAGCAATTTAGTCTAGCCACATTTCAAATGTTCCAAAACCAAAGGTGATTACTAACTACCATATTACCATATCTGCTATTATTTGGTTTCATTTACTGTTATTTTTCTAATTTTCTTATTTTCTAAAAAGTCTTTAAAGCGGTACATCTCTAAGTACAGCATTAGTTGTGAGTCACAGTTTTGATATGTACATTTTCATTATCATTCCACTTTAAACATTTTCTGATTTTTTTTAATTCATTGATGTGATGGATAACATTAATTGAGTTTTTAGTATTGAATCAGGCTTGCAAACCTGAAATATATCCCATTTGGTGTAGTATATAATTCTTTCTGTACATTGTTGGATTTTCTAATATTTTGTTAATGACTTTTGCATATATGTTCATGAGAGATATTGCTCTATGGTTTTCTTTTCTTGTAATGTCCTTGTGTTGTTTTGGTATTAGGGTAATGCTGGCCTCATAAAATGAGGTAGAAAGTACTCACCTGTTTCTATTGTCTTAAAAGATTATAGATAATTGGTGTAATTTCTTCCTTAAACATTTGGTGGAATTCATCAATGGACCCATGCTGGCTTAGGTGCTTTATGTTTTAGAAGGATATTAATTATTGATTTAATTTGTTTAAGAGATATAGGCCTATGCAGATTGTCTTCTTCTTGTATGAGCTTTGGTTGATTGTGTCTTTCAAGAAATCATTCCATTTTTTTCTAGCTTATCAAATTTATGGGCACAGAGTTGTTCATAATATTCCTTTACTATCCTTTTCATGTCTATGGGATCTGTAGTGATGTTTCTGTTTCATTTCTGATATTAGTAATTTGTGTCTTCTCTCTTTTTGTCTTAGCCTGGCTAGAGGCTTATTGATTTTATTAATCTTTTCAAAGAACCATCTTTTGAGTTTATTGATTTCTCTCTACCGATTTGTTTCAGATTTCATTGATTTCTGCTCTAATTTTTATTTATTTCTTTAGTTTGGATTTAACTTGCCCTTATTTTTCTAGTTCCCTAATATGAAAGCTTAGATTATTGATTTTATATGTTTCTTACTTTCTAATATATGCATTCAAGTTTCTAAATTTTCCTCTAGGCACTACTTTTGCTACACCCTACAAATTTGGACGTTGTATTTTCATTTTCATTTAGTTCAAAATATTTTCACTTGTGATTTCTTCTTTGGCTCATGAATTAGTTAGAAATATAGTTAATTCCTATAACTTTATGTTACTTCAACATCCATTTAAATATAAATTTAGCTTTCTCATACCAGATATCAGAAGCAGGACATAGTCACCTTTGACACACTTTCCAGTTGTCCACTTCCTTACAGTTCCTTAATGCAGTGGATCCAGTTATCTGCCTTATACAACCACCTCCCTATGGAATGGTTAGATACAACCTACTTCACTCACCCCTGTGATCCCCTTAACCCCCAAGGACTGCACAGATATGCCACAGTAGCCCCTCTCAGTCACAGTGTGACCCCATGGAACTCTTGCCAACTTGCTTTAAACCCATCAGTTAGAATGCCTTGTGGGAAAACCTGCTTGGGTAATGACCCCAATAAAGACCATGGCGCACAGGTCCCTCTCTCTCTCTAGCTCCCCATCCACCAGTTGAGCATATATGTCCCAGATGGCTTTCTCCTTCCTGTTGGTTGAGGATACATTCTTTGTGAATGTTTAAAATAATTTGTGTTTTACAGTTGTTAAGTTCAGTGTTCTATATAAGCAATTAGATCACTTCTGTTAATTATGTGGTTCAATTTATATCCTTATTGGTATTTTGTTATAAATTGATTTTGTAACAATTGTTACAAGCAGATTGATTACTTGTATTAGTTACTGAGAGAGGTGTGTTAAAATGTCTTACTAAGTCTATGGATGAATCTTTTTTTCCTTATAGTTCTGATAGCTTTTGATTTATGTTTTGGTGGTATAATACTAAAAACTGTATTAAATTAAAATTGTATTCTCTGTCTGGTAAATTGGACTTCCTCTCATTATGTATATCCCACTTATCTCCAGTAATATTTTAACAATAGCCTTAAAGACTATTTTGCCTAATATTAATCAGCTTTCTTGTGGTAAATCTTCTATCTTTTTATTTCTATAACCTTATATTTTAGATGTATCTGTCATAAATAGCATAGTGTTATTGGTTTGTTGCTGTTGTTGTTTTCTTTTCTTTTTCTTTTTTTTTTTTTTTTGAGATGGAGTCTCTGTCGCCAGGCTGGAGGGCAGTGGCGTGATCTCGGCTCACTGCAACCTTCGCCTCCTGAGTTCAAGTGATTCTTCTGCTTTAGCCTCCCAAGTAGCTGGGATCACAGGTGCGTGCTGCCAAGCCCAGCTAATTTTTGTATTTTTAGTAGAGACAGGGTTTCACCATTTCCACCAGGATGGTCTTGATCTCTTGACCTTGTGATCTGCCCGCCTTGGCCTCCCAAAGTGCTGGGATTACAGGCATGAGCCACTGCGCCTAGCCCGTGTTATTGGATTTTAATCCAGCCTATTATTTGTCTGTTAATTTGAGAATTTTATCTATTTATATTTAATGTAAATACTGAGGCCTGGCGCAGTGGCTTACGCCTGTAATCCCAGCACTTTGGGAGGCTGAGGCGGGCGGATCACGAGGTCAGGAGATCGAGACCATCCTGGCTAACACGGAGAAACCCCGTCTCTACTAAAAATACAAAAAATTAGCCGGGCGTAGTGGCGGCCACCTGTGGTCCCAGCTACTTGGGAGGCTGAGGCAGGAGAGCGGCCTGAACCCGGGAGGCGGAGCTTGCAGTGAGCTGAGATCACGCCACGGCACTCTAGCCTGGGCAACAGAGCAAGACTCCATCTAAAAAAAAAAAAATTGATATATTTAGGTTTAAATCCAGCAGTTTACTAGTTAACTCATATTTTTTTTACCTGTTTCATGTTCATAATTCTCTCCTTTTAAATATTTGAGTGCATTTTTCATTCTATTTTCTCTTCTATTAGCTTGGAAGTTATATACACCCTTACTATTCTCTTTGTGGTCAATATAGAGATTAAAATATGCATCCTGAACATAATAAAAATTAATATTTCTTAACACTATTGCCATTTTCTCAGGCAATGCAAGGATTTTTGTTTGTTTGGTTGGTTGGTTTTCTTTTTTTGAAACAAGTTCTCACTTCTCTTGCCCAGGCTGGAGTGCAGTGGCTTCATCAGGGATCACTGCAGCCTTGACCTCCCCAGGTTCAGGTGATCCTCCCGCCTCAATCCCCCAAGTAGCTGGGACTACAGGTGCATGCCACCATGCCTGGCAAATTTTTGTATTTCTTGTAGAGACTGGGTCTTGCCGTGTACAGATTTTTAACACCATTTGCCTCTGCCTGAATTATATGTGATTACTGTCATATATTTTAACATAAATATTTAAAATGCACAATATAGTGTTAATATTTCTTTAATAGTATTCATTTAGATATACCTTATGGTTGTCAACTTTAATTTTTAAGTGATAAAATGTATAAAACATAAAATCTACCATTTAAAGATTTTTAAGTGTGCAGTTCAGTGGCATTAAGTACATTCACAGTGTTGTGCAGCTATCCCTCCTCTGAATTTCCAGAACTTTTTCATCACTCCAAACAAAAACTCTGTACCCATTAAATAACAACTCCTCATCCCCCTGCCCTCCCACCCTGATAACCTCTAATATACTTTCTGACCCTATGAATTCACCTGTTCTAGGTATCTCATGTAAGTAGAATCATACAATATTTGTCCTTTTGTGTCTTGCTCATTTCTCTTAGCATAATGTCTTCAAAGTCGATATGGTTTGGCTGTGTCCCCACTCAGATCTCATCTTGAATTGTAGTTCCCATAATCCTCATGTGTTGTGGGAGGGACCTGGTGGGAGGAACTGGGTGGGAAGTGATTGGATCATGGGGCGGTTTCCCCCATGCTCTTCTTGTCGTAGTGAGTTCTCACAAGATATGATAGTTTTATAAGCATCTGGCACTCCCCCTGCTTGTACTTCTCTTTCCTGCCATCTTGTGAAGAAGGTACCTTGCTTCCCCTTCACCATCCGCCATGATTGTAAGTTTCCTGAGGCCTCCCCAGCCATGCTGAACTGTGAGTCAATTAAACCTCTTTCCTTTATAAACCACCCAGTCTTGGTTATTTCTTCACAGCAGCATGAGAATGGATTAATTCAAAAGGTGAAAGCATGTATCAGGATTTCTTTCTTTTTTTTTTTTTTTGAGACAGTCTCACTCTGTCACCCAGGCTGGAGTGCAGTGGCGCAATCTCTGCTCACTGCAACCCCCGCCTCCTGGGTTCAAGCGGTTCCACTGCCTCAGCCTCCTGAGTAGCTGGGATTACAGGCACCAGCCACCATACCCAGCTAATTTTCGTATTTTTAGTAGAGATGGGGTTTCACCATGTTGGCCAGGCTAGTCTCGAACTCCTGACCTTGTGATCCACCTGCCTGGGCCTCCCAAAGTGCTGGGATTACAGGCGTGAGCCACCGCGCCCAGCCTCATTCATTTTTAAGGCTGAATAATATTTCATTGTGTAGATATACTATATTTTGTTTCCCTATTCCATCTGTTCATGGACATTTGTGTTTTTTCCACCTTTTGACTATTGTGAATAATGCTTCTATGAACATTGGGGTGCAGAGGCCTGTTTGAGTCCCTGCTTTCAATTCCATGGATATATGCCTTGTTATAGAATGAATGCTTGTGTTTCCCCAAAATGCATATATTTGAACTAACCAGTATGGCTAATCACTGTGGCTATATTTGGACATGGGCCTCTTAGGAAGTGATTAAGTTAAATAAGGTCACAAGGGTGGGGCCCTGATTTGATAGGATTAATGTTCTTATGAAAAGAGATACCAGAGAGGGGCTGTGCTAGCTCTTGCACTCTCCCTACCCTTGTGTATACTCTTAGAGGAAAGGGCATATGAGGACAGCATGGCCGTCTGCAAATCATGAAGATCCCTGCTAAAAACTTGATCTTGGACTTTCCTGCCTCCAGAACTGTGAGAAAATAAATTT
The DNA here is from genome assembly GCF_028858775.2 of Pan troglodytes. NCBI lineage: Eukaryota > Metazoa > Chordata > Mammalia > Primates > Hominidae > Pan > Pan troglodytes. The sequence continues at coordinate 122,961,018 of NC_072407.2, read as the reverse complement.
CTGTTGTTTAAGCCATGCAGTCTGTGCTGTTTTCTTATGGCAGCCTGAACTGACCAACCATACATAGAAGTGGAATTGCTGTGTCAAATGGTAACTTTATGTTGAACCTTTTGAGGAACTGCCATTCAGTTTTCCACAGTGGCCACACCATTTTACATTCCTATTAGCAATGCAGCAGGATTGCAGTTTCTCTACACCTTAGCCAACACTCCTTTATAATAGCCATTGTAATGGATGTGAAATGGTATCTCATTGTGGTTTTGATTTGCATTTCCTCAATGACTAGTGATTTGAGCATCTTTACATGTGACTATCAGTATATCTTTGGAGAATGTCTCGTCAAGTCCTTTTCCCATTTTGTGATTGAGTTGTTTGTTTTTGTTGTAATTGCTGAATTGTAGTTCTTTTTATATCCTGGATATCAATGCCTTCTAAGTATATGATTTGCAAATATTTTTTCCATTCTGTTGTGTTTTCACTCCCTTGATAGTGTTCCTTAATGCATAAAAGTTTTTAATTTTGATGATGTTCACTTTACCTATTTTGTTGTTATTGTCTATGCTTTTGGTGTCAGATCTGAAAAATCACTGTCAAATTCAATGTCATGAAGCTTTTCTTCTATGTTTTCTTCTAATAATCTTATGGTTTTACCTCTTATGTTTAGGTTTGATTCATTTTGAATTAGTTTTTGTATAGGGTATAAAGTAAGGGTTCAACTTCATTATTTTACATGTGGATATCCAGTTTTTCCAGCACCATTTGTTGAAGACTACCCTCTCCCCATTGAATGGTCTTGGCACCCTTGTTGAAAATTAATTGACCATATATGCAAGGGTTTTTTTCCCAAGCTCTCTGTTCTATTCTATTGGTCTTTGTCTGTCTTTATGCCACTACCATGTTGTTTTGGTTACTGTAGCTTTGTAACGAGTTTTCAAATTAGAAAGTGTGAGACCTCTAACCTTGTTCTTCTTTTTCAAGATTGTTTTGGCTATTAAGGATCCCTTGAGATTCCATATTAATTTTAGGATGGATTTTTCTATTTCTACAAAAAAAGTCATCGGAATTTTATTCAATCTGTAGATCACTTTTCACAGTATAGACATCTTAACAATGTTAAGTATTCCAATCCATGAACACAGAATAGCTTTCCATTTATTTGTGTCTTCTTTCATCTCTCTCAGTAACATTTTGTGTTTTTCAGTGTAAAAATATTTTGCCTCCCAGTTAAGTTTATTCCTAAGTATTTTATTCTTTCTGATATTATTATTATTATTATTTTGAGATGGAGTTTTGCTCAGTCGCCTAGGCTAGAGTGCAATGCCACAATCTCGGCTCTCTGCAACCTCTGCCTCTCGGGTTCAAGCAATTCTCCTGCCTCAGTCTCCCAAGTAGCTAGGATTACAGGCGACTGTCATCATGCCCAGCTAATTTTTGTATTTTTAGTAGAGATGGGGTTTCACCATGTTGGCCAGGCTGGTCTTGAACCCCTGACTTCAGGTGATCCAACCACCTTGGCCTCCCAAAGTGCTGGGATTACAGGCGTGAGCCACTGCTCCCAGCCTCTTTTTGATATTATTATAAAGGAAATTATTTTCTTGATTTCACTTTCTGATTGTTCATTGTTAGTATATAGAAATGCAACTGATTTTTGCATCTTGATTTTGTGTCCTGAAATTTTGCTGAGTTTGTTTTTAGTTCTAAAAGTTTTGGGAGGAGTTCTTTAGGGTTCTGTACATATGGGATCATGTCATCTGGAAACAGATAATTTTTACTTCTTCCTTTATAATTTGGATGCCCTTTTCTTTCTTCCTTTTTTAACCTAATAGCTCTGGTTAGTACTTCCAACTCTATGTTAAATAAAAGTGGCAAAAGTGAGCATCCTTGTCTTGATATTTTTTTTTTTTTTGATGGAGTTTTGCTCTTTTTGCCCAGGCTGGAATGCTGGAATGCAATGGCTCGGTCTTGGCTCACTGCAACCTCCGCCTCCCAAATTCAAGTGATTCTCCTGCCTCAGCCGCCTGAGTAGCTGGGATTACAGGTATGCACCACCATGCCCAGCTAATTTTTGTATTTTTAGTAGATACAGGGTTTTGCCATGTTAGTCAGGCTGGTGTCAAACTCCTGACTTGGCTTCCCAAAGTGCTGGGATTACAGGCGTGAGCCACCACACCCGGCCCCTTGTCTTGTTGTTAATCTTGGAAGAAAAGCTTTCAGTCTTTCACCATTGAATATGATATTAGCAGTGGATTTTTCACATATGGCCTTTATTATGTTGAGGTAGTTTCCTTCTATTCCTGTTTTTCTTTTTAAGTGTTTTATCATGGAAGGGTGTTGAATTTTGTCAGATTATTTTTCTGCATCAGTTTAGACAATGGTGTGTCTTTTTTCCTTTATTTTGTTAATGTGGTAGAATTACATTGATTTTTCATATTCTAACCCATCTTTGCCTTCTGGGGAAAAATTCACCCTGATCTTGGTGTATAATCGTTGTGATATACTTTAAATTAGGTTTGCTAACATTTCGTTGAGGGTTTTTGCATCAATATTTCTAAGGAATATTGGTTTGTGTTTTCTTGTAGTATCGTTGTCTAATTTTGGTATTAACATAAACTGGTCTCATAGAATGAGTTAGGCAGTATTCCTTCCTCTTCAATTTTTTAGAAGAGTTTGAGAAGGATTGGTGTAGTTCTTTAAATGTTTTGTAGAATTAAATGATTCCATCTGGTCTGGGGTTTTCTTTGTTGGGAAGTTTTTGATTATTAATTCAATCTCTTTTCTAATTATAGGTCTATTCAAAATTGTAATTGCTTCATGATTTAGTCTTGGTAGATTGTATGTTTCTATAACAGTGTCCATTTCATCTCACTTATCCACTTTGTTGGTATACAACTCTTCCTAATACTCTTTTATACAGATGTTTCTCAACTTATGATGGGGTGTCTTGTAGAGAGTATCATTGGATTCTGTTTTTTTAAAAAAAAACCCTTCTGCTAATCTATGTTTTTTTAATTGGGAGGTTAATTCCTGATAGAAAAGGACTAATTTTGCCATTTGTTATTTGTTTTCCATATGTCTTAAACTTTTTGTTTTTCATTACCTCCATTACCACCTTCTCTTCTATTTAGTTGATTTTTTGGTAGTGACATATTTTGATTCCCTTTTCACGTCCTTTTGTCTATAATCTATAGATGTCTATAATCTATAGATATTTTCTCTGTGGTTATAACTGGGATTACCTATAACATCCTAAAGTTATATAAATCTGTTTTAAATTGATACCAACCTAACTTCAATCACATACAAACACTTTGCTCCTTTACAGCTCTGCCCTGATTGTTACTGATATAACAAATTACATCCCTATACCCATTAATATAGATTTATGATTATTTTTATGCATTTGTCTTTTAAATCCTGTAGAAAATAAAAAGTGAAGTTGCAACACAAGATTGCATTAATACTGGCTTTTATATTTTCCCATGTATTTACCTTCACTGGAGATCTTTATATCTTCATACAGCTTTGAATTACCATCTAGCATTTTCTTATCTGAGTTTTAGGAACTTCCTTTAGCATTTCTTTAAGGGAAGGTTTAATGATAGTGAACTCTCTTAGCTTATGTTTATCTAGGAATGTCTAATTTTGTCTCTCATTTTTAAAGGACAGTTTTGCCAGTTATAGAATGCTCAGTAGTTGGTTTGTTGTTGTTGTTGTTTTTACATTTTGAATATACTACCCTATTGCCTTCTAGGTTTCTGATGAGAAAGCTGATAATCTTATTGAGGATCCCTTGTATGTGATGTCACTTCTTGGTGCTTTCAAGAATTGTTTTTTTTTTTTTTTTGGCCTTTAGCCTTTGAAAGTTTGATTATAATGTGTCTTGGTGTGGGTCTCGTTGTGTTTAATTTATTTGAAGGCCATTGAGATTCTTAGATTTGTAAATTCATAACATTCATCATATTAGGGAAGTTTCTGGCCATTATCTCTTTAAATAATATTTTTATCCCTTTCTCTCTTCTCTCTATGGGTCTCCCATAATGCATATGTTGGTCCACTTGGTGGTGTCCCACAGTCCCTTAGGCTCTGTTCACTTTTCTTCATTCTTCTTTCTTACTGATTCTCACACTCATGAATTTTAATTGTCCTAAATTCAAGTTCACCAGTTCTTTCTTTTGCCTGCTGTTGAGTCCCTGTAGTGAATTTTTCATTTTAGTTACTATACTTTTCAGCTTCAGAATTTCTCTTTGGTTCCTTTTTATATTTCTGTCTCTTTGTTGATAGTCTTGTTTTGTTCATATATTGTTTTTCATGATTTCCTTTAGGTCTTTGCCCATATGTTCCCTTAGGTCTTTGAGCATATTTAAGACAAGTTGTTTTAAAGTATTTTTCTAGTAAGTTTGATGTCTGGGTTTCTGTCAATTTATTTTATTCCTTTGAATGAGACATATTTTCCCGTATCTTTGTTTGTCTCGTAAGTTGTTGTTGTTGTTATTAAAAATTGAGCATTTGGTCGGGCGCAGTGGCTCACGCCTGTAATCCCAGCACTTTGGGAGGCTGAGGCGGGTGGATCATGAGGTCAGGAGATCGAGATCATCCTGGCTAACACAGGTGAAACCCCGTCTCTACTAAAAATATATATAAAAAAAAAAATTAGCTGGGCATAGTGGCGGGCGCCTGTTTCCATTGTTTCTTTTGAAAGATCATCAGTTTTGAAAAATTCTTATCAACAGTATTTTCAAATATTCTCTAACTCACTTGTTCTTTCAATCTGAGACTCTGTTTACATGTATATGAGACTTTCTCTGTATGTCTCATGTCTTTTATGCTCACTTAAGAATTTTCCCATTTGTTTGTGTCTCTATCATCTTGTATGGATATTTTCTTCTAACTTACCTTCTAGTGTATTAATTCTCTCTTCAGCTGTCTGTACTTTGTTATACAACCTATCCATTCAATTCTTAATGTTTTAATTTTACAGTTTATATACAGTTCTCTGCCAAAATTCTTAATCATTTATGTTTTTTGAATATTTTAACCATAGTTATTTTAAGGGTTTGCTTCTCATATATTATTATTTGGAATACTTGTAGGTCTGATTCAATTATACATTGCTTCTCTTGGTTTTCTTTTATGTTTTCTTATCTCTTCACACTTGGATTAATTTTGATGATAGGAAAGATATTGCAAGTTAAGATCGTAGTAATAATTTGAGGTCCAAAAGGATTTATATTTGCTTTGGGAAGGCAATTAGAAGAACAAATAATCTCTAAACATCTTAGTCCAACTGATTCCAGATTATTTCAAGTTGGGCTTCAAAATATTTGTGAGCTAAGTTCCTTCTAGTTCATCCTTCCTTCTAAGAAATAGCCCTTTAGAGACCTAACCAAGACATGGAGAGGGCCTTCCTTTTGGGCTTTGGACAAGTTTTTGTCTCGATTTTGTTTTCCTAGTCCTGTGAGGCTGTCAAAAGCACTGCTCAGCTTATAAGTGTCTCAATTATCTCTTCTTGAATCAGCAGACACTATCAGAGGTAACCAGAACCAGTGCCTCTCTGGGTTTCTCTCTTCCCTTGGATCTTGGCTCTTTTCATTGCCTTGTTATTTATCTGATGCCTACAATCAGATTTTAGAGTATTTGTCCAGTTTTTTTAGTTGTCTTCAAAAGGAGGATTACTTGATATTATCTAGTTCTCCATGCTAGGAATAGAGGTTGTCAATTCATTTCCACTTCTCCTTTTTTTTTCTTTTTAGTATTTTTACTAATTTCTGACCCTGCTTAAGAAATATAGTGAGAATAGATATAGTAAATTGAGAGAATTTTAGTGGGCATTTTGGGCTTAATAACTAAACAAATATTATTCTGAGCTTTTCATGTACTTGTTTCATTTATAAAGATAAATCGTATGTCAACTCAGGTACTTTTCTTTAGGAAGTAAGGATTAATAATTTAACACAGGAATATTTCTATGTTATTATACATGTCTAGATCTATAGTTTGCTAATAACGTTTGAGAACTAGCTGAAAACTTTAATATGGTCATTGGTAAATATATATAACATATTTATATATAAATATAAATATATATAATAATATATATTTACCAATGACCATTTTATATATATATACACATAAATATACACATATATACACATATATATATACACACATATACACATATATACACATATACACACATATATACACATATATACACACATATATACACATATATACACATATGTATATATACACACATATATACACATATGTATATACACACACACACACACACATATATATACACACATATATATGTGAAGAATGAATGAAATCCAAGCACTTTAGGAGGCCGAGGTGGGCAGATCACTTCAGGTCAGGAGTTCAAGACCAGCCTGGCTAACATAGTGAAACCCAGTCTCTACTAAAAATACAAAAATTAGTCAGGCGGGGTGGTGGGTGCCTGTAATCCCAGCTACTCAGGAGGCTGAGGCAGGAGAATTGCTTGAACCTGGGAGGCAGAGGTTGCAGTGGGTGAGATCGTGCCACTGCACTCTAGCCTGGGCAACAGAGGGAGACTCCATCTCAAAAAAAATAATAAATAAATAAAAATAAATGAATGAATACTATTGAAACATAATTAAACTAGTGATTATATTATTAATTTGTATTTTAAATAACAATTTTTAGGCCCAGTTGAAGATGCAGGGAAGCATCTAATCAAGTGTTCATAAGAATGCTTTAAATGATGGCTCACAATAATGCAGTTGCTTGGACATCCTGTTGTTCTCTATTGTCTGTAAACATTTAGCTCACAAAGTTGTGTCACAGTAAGCATTGTTTCCAAGCCGGGAATTTGTCATAGGTAAGCCTGGCTTGCCATTAAGATTAAATATTTCTCATAGGTATCCATCTGTCTTGGAAGGTTTAGCTGTTCGCCTACCTCAGGTGGTTTCATTGAGCTCTGTGAATATGTCATTTTAAATAATTATACCAATTTTGAAATAACACTGGTGTAATTAAAAATATTATAGACAATTTTAGTGCAAAAGATTCAGCTACCTTCTGAGGCACTGGGAAGGTAACTTTCTCCAATGTAAAATTCTCCTACTATATGTTATTTCATTATTTGTTTGTTAGAATTTTATAGCTATTTTTCTCTTAAAATTTTCTAGATGTTTGCATATGACTCCTTTGAGCTCTTTTCACATAAAGTTGTAAACAAAGGAAGTAAGGTAGACTACTGAAAGAGAAAAGGAAATGAGAAAAAGAAAGGGTCTGGAGGGACTTTGGAAAAGCAAGTAGTACTCTTCCATACATTTTACATGAGGAAGCTGTATAATAGATGTCACTTCAGTGCTGGATGACCAGCTTTCCGTTACATTAAAGATCTTCCCCTATTTAATGACCTTATTCACTGATTCTCTGGGATTTTTAGAACATGTCCACACATTCTTTGATACTCTTTCCATTGAGTGGTGGGGTCTATGTCTTCTCCCCTTGAACCTGGATGGGCCTCTGTGACTGAATCAATCAGTGAAGTAAAATGCCATGTACCACTGCCTTATACTTTTGGGGACACTTGTGTTTAGAACTCAGCCATCACGCTATGAAGAAGCCCATGTAGTCACATGGAGAGGTCCTGTAAAGGTGTTCCAACAACCCTGGCCAACAACCCTGGCTCAGGTCTCAGCTAACAGCTAACGTCAACAACCAGACATATGAGAAAATTAGCCTTTGTATGTTTCCAGCCCTCAGCATTGAGTCACCCCCAGCCTTTGAGTATTTCCAGCTGAGGCTCCAGACATCACAGAGCAGAGATACACCATCCCATTGTGTCCTCTCTGAATTCCTGACCCACCACATTCATGAGCATCTAAAAGGTTGTTTTATGCAGACTAAGTTTGGAGTAGTTTTCGTACCACAATAGATAACTGGACCCACTCATAGTTGAAGACAGGAATCTGGGCACAACTGGCTTTCCTGGCTCAACTTCCACTGCTCCTTCTACCCCCACCCTTGCCATTCTCCTCTGTTCTTTCTTTGCCTTCCTACTGCTGTCTCCCATCACCCCAGGTTCTCCCTTACATGAACATCTCATGCATTTTCACATTCCTTGGGCCTTTGCTGGTGCTGTTCCCTCTTCCAGGCTTTCAACATCAGGAAGACCTGGGTTTCAGTCCCCTGTGGGCCACTTTATAGAAAAGTAATCAACATCTCTAATCCTTGCCAGAAAAATAGGGATAAAAATAGAACTTATTCATAGATTAAATGGCTAAAGTATGTAAAGTTCTTAGTGCTTGGCACATAGTAAACATTAAATAAATGTTAGCTATTAAATTCTTTCTATCTTCTTAAGTGAGTTTCTATTGAACATCAAGACCTAAATGAAAGCTCTTGTCTTTAAATCTGAGAAGACACGATACGTCCATTTATCTGTGAAGACAGCCCCACCTACTAGACAAAATTGAATTGCTCCTTCCATTATGTTCCCAAATCCTTTATTCATTCTTCTACTATAGCTTTTATAAGTATCTTTTTTTATATGTGACCCCATTAGACCCAGAATTTGTCAAGGAGAAGGTTTAAGGCAAAGGCCTCACAAAAGAAAGAATGTCCTTGTCTCTTACGTGTGTGTATATGTGTATGTGTATGTGTATATATTTGATATATATGTACAGCAAATATTATAGTGGGGAAAAGGAAGTGAAGAATTGGTTATATGGCTATGGCAGGACAAGACTCAAGAATTTACAGAACCTGGGGCCCTGTCCATACACTCCCTTGCAAATATCCCCAATTCTAGTCCCCTCTTGTTGTTCTCTGTCCATCTTGCAGGGCAAGCCCCGAGGTAAACCTAACTGTGCCAGTACCAGAGTTGCTGAACACTGCCAGGGAGAATCACACACCTGAGCTGACTGGCTGCTCTTTAACCTCATCTCCAACTGTAAACGGGTACTTGGTACTGCTTGCTCATCTTACTGATTTACTTCACTCCTTAAGATGACTTTGTGTCTCCTCACTTTCCCGTGTCCCTCATCTTCCTGCTGAGCTCACTTCAGAGCACATTAGGAAAAATAAATGCCATCAGTGTGATGTACTTATCTTCTTCCTCCTTGCCGACCTGCACTCAGCCCCTTTCTCCTCCTGTTAAAATGAAGGGCCTGTCCCTTCACCTATCAAAGGCCAGTTCCACCATTTGTGTTTGGAGTTTTTCTTTCCACCGTTTGACTTCCCCCTTCTTTTCATGCGTTACCATCTCTTGTCTCTAGTAGATCATTCCCATCACAGTGTCAGCATGCTCTAGTATTTCCCTTATTGATTTCACATGCTGTACCCTCTTCTCTACTGCTCTATTTTTATGCTCCCCTCTCAGCAAAATTCCTTTAAAATAGTCACTGCACATGTTAACTCTGCTTCCTCTCTCACCATTCACTCTTCAGTTTACTCCAATCTGGATTCTCTTTCTACCACTCTCCACTGAAACCATGCTTGCGAGGCTTGCCAATGGATAGTTAGCTGTGTTCACTTTAAATTCATAGTAGCATTTGATTCACTTAGCCCCTCCCTTCTTTTTGGCCCTTATACATCATTTGCTTCTGGTTTTCCTCTTTCACACTGACTGCTCCTTTTTAGTTTTCCTCCTGTATCCTACTTCCAAATGTTAGAGTTGCTTAGGGTTCAGTTCTAAGGCTTCTTCTCTCTTTTCTTGCTCCAGTTTCTCCTTAGGTCATGTCATTTATTGCCCTAATTTAAATGACATCTTCATGTTGGTAAATTCTAAATAAGGAGCCCAGACATCTCTGGGCCACCAGACTTGCATATCCAGACTTGCATATCCAACTGCCTATTAAATATTTCCACTTAGATAGCCCATATGCATCTCACATTTAACATGCCCCAGAGAGAAATCTCAGTCCCCTCCCTTCCTCCTTTCCCAATCTAATCTTCCCTATTTTAGTAAACAGTATCACTTTCCACACCAGTTACTAAAGAATCCAGTAAGATGGAATCATTTTTGATTCTACAAAATGCTGTCCACCTCCAAAATATACTTATCTCTATCTCTATAGATACCTAGCTCAGATAGGCACTCTATAAATATGTCTTTAATGAAAAATAGGAAAAAGGTTAATAGTTTGTCCACTTGAGAAACTCTGGAACAGGTTACTGGGAGCCTTACTATATGAGAAGTTGGTATTCTTGTTGCCAGCAGGGTAAGAAGATACTGAAATTAAAGCACACTAAAAATAAGTGGGGAAAGATTTTCCCAGCTTCCGGAATGAGTAGAGAATTTACCTGGGAGGGAGATAAGAGTCAAGGTGCTCAGATCCTTTTGAGTCACCATAGTGTGGTGTGCAAGGGAGGAAAGCTTATACAGGTGTATTAGTCTGTCCTCATGCTGCTAATAAAAACATACCCAAGACTGGGTAGTTTATAAAGGAAAGAGGTTTAATTGACTTACAGTTCAGCATGGCTGGGGATGCCTCAGGAAACTTACAATTATGGTGGAAGGGGAAGCAAACATGTCCTTCTTCACATGATGGCAGGAAGGAGAAGTGCTGAGCAAAAGGAGAAAAGCCCCTTATAAAACCATCAGATCTCATGAGAACTCACTATCATAAGAACAGAAGCATGGGGGTAACCGTCCCCATGATTCAATTACCTCCCAACAGATCCCTCTCATCACACATGGGGATTATGGGAACTACAACTCAAGATGAGATTTGGGCGGGGACACAGCCAACCCATATCAACAGGTTAGGGATCAAACCCCTCCGGGCCATACCTTGGGAATTTTCTCCAACTCTCTTCACCAAAGAGTTTGTAATCTCAAAGAGTGAAGCAATACTTTGCAGAGTTCATTCAAAGGATCATAGTATCCTAAGAAGAGGGGCAGCTCTGTAGTACCTGGAATGGGTAGCATGAGGGCCGACAGCAGTGCTGGCAAACAGTAGTACTAAAGCAGCAGAGAAGCTTTGCAAGCTACTGACATGCAGGAAGAGGAGGTCCAAGAAAGGTGAGTTTTCAAGCCTTCATGTTCCCAAGTTGCTACAGGTGCTTTACACACACAAACACACATGTACACATACATGCACACATGCCACAGCTCTTGTCAAAAATGTCTGTGAAAAGCACCATCCCATATCACCCCCTTGGAGAGTCACTGTACACATTTGCATTATAAATGCTCCGCCAAGTTCTGCAAAAGAAAATAATGGCTTAAGTATATTTTGTGCAGCATATTTGGCCATGGAACCCTTTGTCATGGACACCTTTTACCAAGTAACTGACTACTGCTCCACCAGACACAGGATTGCAGGGAGGCAAGGTTTCTCTAGATGTGGACTCAGGCTCAGAGGGTCCTGGAGAGTTCTTCACAAGGGGTCTGCAAATCCCCCTGTGCACCAAACCCTGAATAAACAACAGTTCTCAAACACATAGGTGCTACTTTAAAAAATATGCATCACTACCTATAATTTTAAAAATACTAATTTTTAATCACTTTATGCTAAATGTGTAACAATGACCCTATTTTGTGGGAGCATGAAGAATATTTTTTCATTAAATAAATAATTTATGTAATTGAAAAATGAAAAAAAAAATTTTATTGTTTTAAATAAAAATGAAAAATTTGTGGATCAACCATACTTAAAGTGATTTTGACCCTATAAATAATGATGGCTGACATCTTTTGGTGCTTAATATGCATGGGTACTGCCCTAAATGTGTTATAGAGATTATGCTACTTAATCCGTATAAACACTGGGTGCAATGGCTCATGTCACTTTGGGAGACCAAGGTGGGAGGATTTCTTGAGGCCAGGAGTGCAAGACCAGCCTGGGCAACTTAGCAAGACTCCATATTTACAAAAATAAAAAGAATTAGCAAGGCATGGTGGTGCATGCCTGTAATCCCAGCTACCTGGGAGGGAAGCTGAGGTGGGAGGATTCCTTGAGTCCAGGAATTCAAAGCTGCAGTGAGCTATGATTGTGCCACTGCCCTCCAGTCTAGGAGACAGAGTAGGACCCTAGCTCTAAAAAAAAATAAATTCTTATAACCACCTTATGAAATAAGTACTCATATTGTCATTCCCATTTTATAGTTGAAAAAATTAGGCTTAGTGAAGTTAAAGCGCTGCAATTTGTTGAAAGCACATGTTATAAAGTGGTAGAGTTGGGATTTGAATCCAGGAGCCTGAGTGCAGAGGCAGCGTGTTAACCACTAGGCTGTATCTGGCTCTCATTGGAATGATATGTCCTGAAGGGAATAAGGCACAAGCCGTGTGTTCTATCCTTTTCAGGGAAGAATGGGGACTTCTGTGTCCTGTTTCATGGCAGCTAATCCTAATCCTACAAACTCCTGAGAAATGTCTCTACAGACTTCTTAACAAGACTCTGCCCTCCCTTCTTCTTCATTAATTATGCATCTGGAAAAAAAAAGTCAGTTCAGCATTTGGAGGAAAACAAAAGCATGAAAGAAGGGACCTTACCTCACCTTTCTTTTAGGCTAAAAATTCACATTCTTTCCTCATGAAGTCACATCCATCTTCATAGCACCTCACCGGGATTTGGCCCAGAAACAATTGCAAAAAGCAAACTGACAGAATTACCAAGAGTTATGAAGCAAAACACTCCGTGCAGGGGGGATTTGGGGGGGGTGGGGGCGTGTCAATGTGCCTTTCCTAAAAGAGGGAAGCACACGTGGCTCAGAGCTGAGGCCCCCTCACCTCGCTCTGGGTCATAATGCTGAATTATGTGCACTCCTCTTAGTCAGGGACAGGGGACATAATTTGAGTGAGTTAAGTTGTGCCCTTGAACCCATGGCGAGGCTTAATATCTATAATTTTAAAAATAAAAGCAGACACACCAGAGAGCAAAAGGAAGGCAAAAAGTGTTATGATGGTCCTTCACGCATAAAGATGACGATGACTGAAAAAGTGCAAGGCCTTGACTCTCAGCCCCAGAAAATAATCTCCTGAGTGTTCCTGCTTAGTGTCTCACATTGGAGTTGCTTTTGTCTTTCTTTCAGCATACAGAGTAGATTTTTGCTTACACATAAACAGTGCTGCCCCATCGCAGATAGTATCCCACCAGGAAAATGGAACATAAAATTGCTTTCTTGAACTGTTTCTATTTTTGCAAGTTACTTTCCAGAATTTTCCCAGCATGTCTCAAGCAGCACTTTAATACCTCAATTCCTGAGGTGCAAAACAGTATATTAGAAATGATGTATTGGGAAAAACACTTATTTAGGATCTAGATGAGAGTTAACAACTTAACTGCCTTTTTAAGAGCTGCATTTAAATGTGTATATGAAGGTTTTATGGGAAAAACAAAACTTTTGACTAGTCAGCACTGTATTAATCTATTCTCAGACCACCCAGAGTGACAATACTTCGCATAATTTCTTGTATAGATTAGTCTGGAGCACTATGTTGTAGTGTAGGTATATGTATCTGTGTATCTATATATGTGTGTGTGTTTTTAGCTAAAAATAGGGTGAAAGGAGAAGAAAAACAAGGACAGGAACAAAGAGAACTCCAGAGCAGGGTTAAAAATGCACACAGTGATGACAACGCATTTATCCAATAGATCTCAAATTTAGCTCTCCAGATATTGATTCAAAAAAGGAAAAGAACCTTGTCAGTTCCCAGTATCTATAGGATAAAATTAATTGCTCAAGATATTTTTAGCTATTTTTGGCTCTAAGGTCTGATAGCCATTTTCCCCAGAGACCTGGGAATGGACAATGTAAGATGCGATGCACTGAATCTCATTGTCAAAAACTGTCTTTACAATGGAGCTAGTGAGTTTCACCGGGCTCCATCTCAGCTAATAACATCTTACCAAAGGGTGCTTCCATAAGAATAATTCTGCAGGGGTCCAGTATAATGTAGTCCATATAGTCAGCTCTCTGCTGATCAATAACGTGCAAACAATAAGGTAAATCAAAGCCAGAAAAATTACAATAATAAAATAGAGTGGCTAGTTATCATCTAAGTGCAAGAAACTACATTTTGCCACTAAGTGCTTTCTAGACTTTTGATCCATTTGCATAATTTTTTTGTTGCTTTCCCATTAGCACCACAAATATTTGAAGGAGGATGTAGCTGATAGCAGCCTAGAAAAGGGCTTTTCTGGCCAGGTGTGGTGGCTCACTCCTATAATCCCAGCACTTTGGGAGGCTGAGGCAAGCAGATCACCTGAGGTCAGGAGTTCAAGACCAGCCTGGACAACATGGCAAAACCCCATCTCTACTAAAAATACAAAAAAATTAGCCAGGTGTGGTGGTGGGTGCCTGTAATCCCCACTACTTGGGAGGCTGAGGCAGAAGAATTGCCTGAACCTAGGATGTAGAGGCTGCAGTGAGCCAAGATCACACCATTGCACTCCAGCCTGGGCAACAAAAGCAAAACTCTGTCTCAAAAAAAGAAAAGCAAAGGGCTCCTTTTCCTCCTCCTCCTCCCTTCTTCTTCTTCTCTTGATCTTCATCATCATTATAATCTCTACCATTTCTTGGACCCTTCTTATTTACCAAGCCCTGTACATATGTATTTTACATGTGTTACCTCTGTAATCCTCCCAGCAAAACTGTAAGAAGTTCTATTTTATTTTTTTAAAAACTGGGGATGAGAACCATTAAATGAGTTGCCCAAAGTACTACCAGCTCATACGTGGGAGAGGCAGAATTGACTCAGTTCTGACTTTCCATTGTGCCAAGCCGCCTGTATACGTCTACACTTTAATTAGGAAGATTTTTCCCCCTGATTTCTTGTAAGCACTTTCTAGTTTGGATGACTTCCTTCCAAATGCCACATAGGACTAAAAAGCATTTGGGTAAAAACTCTGATTATTGATCCTTTGATTAGATTTCTTTAGTAAAGAAAAACAAAACACTTCTCAAGCCTTTTACTGTGTTGGTAGCAACAGTGCGATCTGAGTTCTTGAAGACTGTCTTCCAGATTTCCTTTGACTAACACATTCTCATTAAAACTACTTACCTGCATTCCTTTAGCTGGGTTACTGCTGCTTTTATACACTTGTGATTGGCAGATACTTTTTGGGTTGTTTTCTGCTTGTACCTGTTGTAGTCCATCGTTGATAGTACAAGTGATTCCCTCCACATACTACAGGTGCACCTAAATCATGAGACCCTGTAGGAGAAGTTTCTTTGCTGGCATAAAATCAATAGTTCAGCCTCATAGAATACCTGAGGCCATGTCCATATGATTAAAAACACTGCTTTGAAAATACGGTTGAGAATGTGTTTTTCCTGGTCAATGATTGAACTTGAGCGACAGCTTAGTTCACCTGAGCTACAGGAAATTTCACTCCATCTTGTATTGTAAAGACTTATCCATATGGAAATATGTAGAGCTGGTCCATTCACTTTTACTACTGTGAGTTGCTGCATTGTATTGATTAAGTCATAGATTTCAAAATCCATCTTTTTATTGATATACTTTTTAAATTGCTTCCAGGTGTTTTGGTTGTGTCTGTTTTGCTGTTACCAACTATTGCAGTGAATATTTGTTGTCAATGTCTACTTGTGAAAGTTTGCGAGAATTTTTCTAGAGTATATTCCAAGATATGAAATTGATGGGTCATAGAATGTTCCTCATTTTACCTTTACTAGATATTACCAAATTGTTCTCCAGTTTACCACCTACCAGAGGTAGATACATGAAAGTTTCCTATATCCCACCTCCTTACCAGCTTTGGTACTATCAGATTTTTGTTTATTTATTTTGCTTACCTGATGGATGTGACGTATTATTTCATTGTCGTTTGAAGGTCTTCAGGTTCTGGACAAAAGCTGACTTGGTAGCTTTGTGAGCACATAACCTTGTTCTAAAGGAAGTGGATAGTTCATGAGAAGAATTTATTCAATTAGGTCCTGATGACTATGATAAAAGAAATCAATCACCGCCAGTGCTTTGAGCACCTTTTAGTGTTCTGGTTTTTTTTGAGACAGGGTCTCACTCTGTCACCCAGGCTGGAGTACAGTGGTGCAATTATGGCTCACTGTAGCCTCAAATTCTTGGGCTTAAGCAATCCTCCTGCCTCAGCCTCCCAAGTAGCTAGGACTACAGAGGCACACCACCATACCCAGCTAATGAGCACTTATATTTAAAATAAAAATGAGGCCAGGCATGGTGGCTCATGCCTGTAATCCTAGCGCTTTGGGAGACTGAGGTGGGAGGATGGCTTGAGTCCAGAAGATCGAGGCTACTGTGAGCTATGATGGCACCACTACACTCCAGCCTGGGTGACAGACAGAAACACTGTCTCTAAAATAAATTTTAAAAATAAAATAAAAATGAGTTGCTGGTATTCATATTTTGACAAGCCATAAAAAGTTCTTTCTCTTTTCCTATGCTGCATAACCTTTTCCTATTCGGATTGAGTTATGAATTTGGTGCTACTCCAAAATAAATAATTCCAGATTGGCATTTGTTGGTATGGGGAAAGCATTTACTTAGAAATTTGAAGCCTGGCTTTAGACAATGGCCTGAACTTGCAGGAACATAAACATGCTTTAAGATGTTCCGAGTTGCTTGCGGTGGGATGGGATGGGAACTTTGGTCTCTGCTGCAGAGGCAGGCTAGAAGCTAGGCAGGCAGGAACCTGTGCAGGGGCCCCTGAGGATGGACCATGCCTTGGAGAGCAGTCACAACTCTTGAGCCCAATTAATTAGCTACCTTTTAATCTGCTTTTATTTTCCTTTGTTATCTCTGGGCCTTTTCGTTTAGCCTTACTTTACCATTTCAGCTTTGTTGCAGCTGTGCTGTAGGGAATTAAGGAAAATTTTTAAGTCAACTTGAGTTTCATTTGTGCAAGAGCAAAAGTGGCCCCCTAAACAAAGATGGCAACAGTGATTTGTGACAAGACTCCAAGGGGAAGATGAGTCTCGAGGGGATGGAAATCTGGTTATCATATCCAGACTCCCATTCTCATGTACAGATTCCACCTCCATTGCAATCTTGGAAGATTTTATTAAGTGAGACTGTGGGGGTTCTTAGAATCTCCCACAGAGGCCCCTGTGGCAAGGTGAATCTTGGCTGACTCAGCTGTGAAATGAGCTGCTGCTGCTTTTATTTCCAGGGAACCAGCATGTTGTCCCAGAAAGACCAGGATCTTTGAATTCTGGCAAACTTGAGCTCAGATCCATGCTGGGAGAAGTTTGTGAACTTGGACAAAGTCCTTACACTCCCTGAGCCTCCAACTCTTCAGCTCTAAAATGAGGGTAACAAGACTACCTTAGAGAGTTAATCTTGATGATTAAATATGATAACTTATATAAAAGTGGCTAGTTTATGCCTGGAACACAATAGACACGAAAGAAACATTCATTTGCTTCTCCGCCCCCCTACTTCACCCCTATGTCTTGGGACCAGGTTTCCACAGTAGCTGGTGCCTCCACACCCCCAGACCCCAGGATCCTTTGTTGTGGATCTCCTGGCACCAGGCCTTGTGTGACCCTCCAGGAGCTGGCCTCTTCCTTGTCGCATTCCTGACCTCTGCTCTTGGGTGGCACCTGACTTTTTTTTTTTTTTTTTTTTTTTGAGACAGAGTTTCACTCTTGTTGCCCAGGCTGGAGTGCAATGGTGGGATCTAGGCTCACTGCAACCTCTGCCTCCCAGGTTCAAGCAATTCTTCTGCCTCAGCCTCCTGAGTAGCTGGGATTACAGGCATGTGCCACCACGCCCAGCTAATTTTGTATTTTTAGTAGAGACAGGGTTTCTCCATGTTGGACAGGCTGGTCTCAAACTCCTGACCTCAGGTGATCTGCCAGCCTCAGCCTCCCAAAGTGCTGGGATTACAGGTGTGAGCCACCGTGCCAGGCCTACGACTGACTTATAATGATGAACTCAGTATTATACCTCCTTAACACAAAGAAATCACTCTATTGATGGCAATTTCAGGTATCACAGCAGGTGTATGGGGGAATGCTGTATTTGAGGACAGCAGAATCTTGCAGTAATTAAAACTGACTGCCAGTGCATACCTTTACATCCACCTCAGGGCAAGCTATGGTATTCAATTCAAAGTGAATGGATTTTTCACTGAGCGTTCCCAGGGACAATTGATGTCCTCACCTGCCCTTAAGGCAACTGTCTCTCCTCACAACTGAAAGAGACTTAGGACCTATAGATGGGATTATGGATCTCCTTGACATGCTTTGATCTTGAATTAAAATGCCTCCAATGGCTGCTGGCTTGGGTGGCTGACTATGGAACTTTTCATCTCTCAGCTACCATTTCAAATTTGCCCCTGCAACAGCATTCTTCTCCTGGAAGAAGGCAGCCTCTGATAAGGAATTTGAATGGGGTCTCAGCCATGTCCCTTACCCGTGGACACTCAGCTAGCTGGAAACAGCTTTCCTTCCGGCATGGTAGTCTCAATGGAGGAACTGAAGATCAAACCAGTTTAATCTCTGACCTGCACACTGACCACCTAGCAGGGTTCTGTCTTTAGGGCAAGAAGGATCTGAAATAATTCATGCTGTTCTCAGCACAGTGTTCTTTCTCCATAGGAGGCTATCAGCTGCTGAGGGCTACCAATCTGACATACTTCCCTGGCTCTACATAGAGACTAAAATACCATTTAAGCCTTATTCCAACATTTCTCAAATCACGTGGGTATTACCAAGCATGAAATTATCATCTAAAAACTCAATTTTAAAGAGCTGATTCTTTGGGAAAAATAAGAAAGAACATTTCTTCCTGTTTACTCTGAGATTTGCTTTTTTCCCCCAATAATGTGGTTATTGCGTCTTTCTTAATCTTTAGCGATTAGGCTTGAATTTTCACCTAGTGTCCAATTTGCTCATAAATCTCTTCATTTTGCATAATTTAAATGTTTTGGCCAACTTCATGGTTTAATAATGAGAAATAAAATTGGAGCCTCAATGATTACTAAGAAGGGAATTTTCATTTCATTTGGAATTAAAAGAGCTGTTAAAGGAGCAGACATCCCGTCAGACAGGCTGCCACTGCCTTAGCTGGAGCATGCCAAATGCAGCTTGATACTATACATTTCTTTATGCTCAGGGTATTCTCCAATAGGATTACTTGAAAAATCCCTCAACTCCATCCCTGCTTACATCCACCTGATTGCTATGCCCCTATTGATTAGCTGTGCACTATTAATTGAATACAGGCCATCTGAAAAGCCCCCAGGTCCCCCGTGTGTTGTTCTCTTGCTGCCCAGCAGAGCCAAGGCAAGTTACCCAGCTCCAATATGCTTCAACACAAGTTGTATAATGGGGGCCCTGAGACCACAATTATCAGATAACTAGGCAGTAGAGAGTACTGTTTCAGCACTTCTAGTAAGTTTACCCACTGGAGAAAGATATCTGCAGCATGGCTATATAGCCTAGAATTCCCTCCTTGTCCCAGAGCTGGGAGGAAACCCTAGCTGGGTAATTCCCCTTGTGAAGAGAGAGGAGCTCTGGTTTCTTTTGCTTGTGTAGAATACAGTGGGTCCTCTGAGACAGTCAATGGGGAGACCGCTTGGCACCGGGTAGAAGAATGGGAACTGGCTTGAGATCGACTAACCCATTTCTGTTGGGGGCTTATTGGAGAGTTCCCAAAAAAAAAAATCTCAGATTCTTCAGGCATGCCCCAGGCCATCTTTCCTCACCACATACCACTTCTTTCTAAAGAGTATCTCACAACTACTATTTAGCATTTAATCACACATTGTCTTGGGTTAGAAGGCTTTGTACAAATAGACTTGACTTTCAAAACAGATTGTAAATGCCTCAAGGGCAAGAAATTTGTTTTTATATTTTTTGTGTTCACTCATTTATTAATTGATAAGTGAATGAGTGATCAATCTATTCATTATTCCAGCACCTGCTGTACTGAGAGCATTGTGCAAAGTTTGTGTCTCTGTGCTCCAGGGGCTCCAGAGAAGTGTGCTCCCTAATTTCTGCCTTCCAGTAGCTCACAGTCTTGTTGGATAAGCTTGATGTACATGGAAAGATAATAATGCAGTAGCCTACAGTAAGAACACAATGACTCAAAAACACATAAAAATGACTAGAAGAAAAAATGTTAATAGTGTTTTTAGGTACTGCATTTGGGGTATTTTGTTTCTTCTACTTTTTGGATATTCTAAATTTTCTATATGTATGACTATTACTTTATTTAGTGGAAAAAAAACTCAAGTATAAATTAAGTACCAATACGATATATAACAAAAATGTCAAAAAAGCAAATTAAGATTCAGGGCCAAATGAGTCATCCAGAAAGTGACTTCCTTCCACTGGGCTTTGCTTTCTGTATCCCTTAGTGCCTAAGACAGAAATGTGGACATAGTAGGTGTTGAAGGAACATTTTTTGGACCATATAATAAATACTTGTTGAATATCAAGTTTGTTAGTTGATTCATTTGCTGTTATGCCTCTTGTAGTCATATCTTTCATTATTAAAGAAATCTCTTCTGTTGTTTTCTGTGTTTCCAATCTCTTCAATGAGATCATGTTTTTGTCTTACATATTATTTCCCCCTTGCACTATGGTTTGTCTCCTCTCTTACATGGTGCATATTGGTACTTTTGTCTCCTCTTTTGAATGTTAGTCTGAAGGCAGGCCCCATGGCCTGATAATCGTAAGATGTCAAGGGTGGGTTGAAAAGGACTTTTACTAAAAAAGAAACCTTTTGAGCCAGGCAGCTGTGTTCAAATCCTAATTCCACCACTGACTTCCACATTGATGCTGACCAAGTGACATAGTTTTCTTTTCTGTAACATAAGGAAAATAATATCTACCTGCTATGAATATTAAAATAGCATATATAAAACAGAGCACCTCATCTGGCAATTATTAAGTACTCAATAAAATGTAGCAGTTACTATTGTTATTATACTACTCTTATATGATTATTATTATAACAAGTCACCTAGTCTGACCTCTCACAAAATAAAATAATCTTCTTCGATATTCTTAATTTGTTAAGGTAACTCTGAGAACATTAACTCACATATTACAGTGATAAGGAGCTTGTTGCTTTGTTTAAAGGTTCTTTCTTTCATTGATCTTTATTCTCTGTCTCAGCAATATGCACCATTAGTTCTAGGGGCTACAGAGAAGAAAAAGTCTACAACCTTTTCCACATGGCTTCATCCATCTTCATACCTCTCAGCTGTATCGACAAAGCTCTCTCCCTCTCCACCAATTCAAATGTAGCATTTAATAAATGTTTATGGATTTCAATTGATAGATTACCTTTGTGGTCTCAAGGGCTTGGGTATGGTCCTAATGGTAGGGGAATAAACTAAAATGGTGCACTGACTGTGGGAGGGTCCTTCTGGTTTACCAGTCTGGGTGGCAAACTTCTAGATCTCTAAGGGCCTATGTACAATTTTCCTCAATTAGATTGTTATCTCTGCTCACTGAATATTGCTTTCTTTCTCTGGAAGAAAAATCAGAGCAGCTGGTAGCTTACGTCAACTAAATGACTGTCCTGGTTAGTTGATGTGTGCTATGCTAAAACCATAAACCCTCATTGCTATTAATAATAAGAAACATTGTCAGAGAACCTAATAAAAACTCTTCTTGTAGTAAAAGTCCATCATTTTTCTTTGTTTTTTTGGAGAGAAAGTCTTACTCTGTCACCCAGGCTGGAGTACAGCGACATGATCTTGGCTCACTGCAACCTCTGCCTCCTGGGTTCAAGTGATCCTCCCACCACAGCCCCCCAGGTAGCTGGGACTACAGGTGCACACCACCAGGCCTGGCTAATTTTTGTATTTTTTTGTAGTGACAGGGTTTCGCCATGTTGTCCAGGCTGGTCTTGAACTCCTAGACTCAAGCAATCTGCCCACCTTGGCCTCCCAAAGTGTTGGGATTATAGGCGTGAGCCACCTCGACCAGCCAAATGCCATCTCTTAAGTTGTATCTTTAGCATCACTGATCATTTATGAGCATTTATGGAAGCAGGTTGTCTCAAAAACTAATGTAAAAGATGAGGGGTGAACAAACTTATAGAATCAAAGTGATTTATCTGCTTCAACAACAAAAAGCAAGAGTCCTAGCTCTTAAAAAATCAAGCATATTTGGAACCTTGCCTGGGGTTTATCCTTTCTGGGATCAGGTGATGTGATGCAATAAATGATATCCTGGAAATGGAAACAGAGAGAACAGAGCTCTAATCTTTGCCCTTCATCTTGAAGCTTTTTCACTAACTGTGGCACTCTGGGCATGTCATTTTCACTTTCAGAAATCTTCATTTTCTCTCCTGAAAATAACATTTAATTCATGGGGCTATCACAAGGATTAAATAAATAAATGTTTTTGGCAGGTAGGAGATCCTGGAGAAATACTGGTTCCTTCTCTCAGTGTCTCTCCCTTTTTTTTTTTTTTTTTTTTTTTTTAAGCCAAACACTAACACTTAGAAAAATTGCAGCATTTTTCTAAACTCGTCAAAACTGGCCAGACTTCCCAATATGGTAATCACTCTAAATGCCAGAGCTATAATTTGTTGCCCTTCAAACCATGATGATGTTTCACATTTTAAAAGCAAACCACCAAGGGGAAATGTGTCTGTTTTCCTGGCAACTAAGGAGGAAACGTAGATTGATTTTGATTATTTTGGTAAGGAAGACTGCATCTGCTCTGAGCAAGCACCACCTTGCTGGACTTATATGAAAATGGATAGCCCAGTAACCAAGTTTTGGTAATTTTATTTTGGAGCACAGATCACTTTTTGAGGATAATGAAGAGAGAAGGGAGAAGGCTGATTGATTTTTTTCAAAGCTGGCTTGGGAGTTGGGAGCCTGAATTCTTCTAACCTGTGTAGAAGGCATGCAGCCAGTGGGAAGAAAACATTCCCTCATACCTACCGTTTGGAACCAACTCTGAACCACTCTACATATATTATCAACTCTCTCTCCACTAGGTTCGTGCCCAGTAAAGTAAATGAAGTCATATTTTTGTCTGGTATAAATTATTAAGTAGTTCTTTGCATGGTTGCTTTAAATCAAAGGTGTATTAGCATATCCTGCCACTCAGTTTCACACCTGCTGCATTTTTATGTGCATTTGCTCTCAGTTGAATTTGCCTCATTCATTCATGCATTCATTCATGGGAACCAAATATGTGCCAGGAATCCTACGCACTGTGAAAGATAAAAGGTGAAAAAAGGATTTTCTCTATACTTTAAAGACCTCACTGTGGTAGGTGGGAGTAAGGGGGCCAGCATATGTGTGACATATAATTTAATGTAGCAGGTGATAAGGGTCGCAAAAAAAAAAAAAATGATTGAGAATGTTCAGGAGAGGGAGAGGTTATTGCTTACTCCCTTGGTGATGGGGATCAATGAAGACTTCACAAGGGAGGTGGTATTTAAGCTAGATCTGAAATATGGGTAGGCTTTGGCAGTGTAGAGATGAATGGGAAGGGCATCCCAGCAGCTAGGAACTTCCAGAGCAAAGGCCCAGAACATGGGATGTGGAGGGTCAGTATGGGGGAGTGGGGGATATGGTTTGACTGCCGTGTGGGTTGGTAGGGAGGTAAGAAGTGTCAGGAGAAGGTTGAAAGATCAGCAGGGGCCCAATCGGGGAGACCTTTGAATCCTCTGAAAATAATGACAGCCTTAGCAAATTTGCCGTTTTATTCAAAACAAGAGGTAGGCTACCTGAGTAAGACTGTTTCTGAATTCTGTACTTTATTGGTCAATCCAACCACTCAAATTTTAACAATTTCATTGTCTGAGCTTTTTGAAAATGATTTTCTGCTTAAAATGATGAGGCTATTGATGATAACAATGGAGTTTAAGTGAAAACCGGCCTGCACCGCTCTTGTTCTTTCTGGCTGTGTTCTATCACACTATCGGCACGACATTTTTTCTAGTCACTTACTAATGCTAGAGGAACTTTCTTTTGCAGCTGATGGAGGTAGAGTGGCAATAGGTTTTAAGAAGTCAGCTCAGGCATCTTATCACTCATCTGGGAATGGGGAAAAACACCTTTTACCTCATGCATCTACATATACATTCACCTTAGAAATAAATTACATCAAAGACCATTCAGTGAGAACTAAGCCTCCAAAAGCCAGAAGACTAAAGCCAGCAGTGTTACCTAGAAGCACAGAGAAAGGCTGAAGCGATAATGGGAAGAGTCTTCTGTCTTTTGAAAGGGACATTAGGAGGATGGACAGGAACCTGCCACACACACGCACACACATCATACAACACACACACCACACACACACGCTGACAGGAGCCGGAAAGTCTGTGCTAAACTGCTACACACACACCACACACTCTTACACACACACACTACACACTTACATATACACACCCACTTGGTGCACACACACTACACCCACACTGACAGGAACCTATAGGTCCCTGCTAAGCTGCTACACACATACATCACACACACATGTACATACCCACACCACCCCACACACACACACTGAGAGGAAGCTGTAGGTCTGTGTTAAACTGCTACACACACACACATATACATACCCACACACCACACAAATACACCCACACACACCCCACACCTCCGACCCCACACGCACACATACAATGACAGGAACCTGTAGGTCTAAACTGCTACACAAATACACATCCCATGCTCTCAGACATGACACACACACATATATACACCCACATACCCCCCACACCCTACACCACACTCATACACACACCACACACACCCTGACACTCATACACTCACACACCACACATTCACACACCACACACATATACACACCCACACACCACACACACACATATGCCACCCCACACTCACATACATGTCACACACACACACTGGCAGGAACCTGTATGTCTGTGCTAAACTCCTACACATACACACCAGTTTAGTTTATATAAGAAGGGAAAAATCAGCAAAGAAAAATGACTTCAAGTCTCTCTATACTGAACTGTTTCTCATCTCATCCTCCGTAAGCGGGTTTTAAAGTTCTGTCAGCACTTGAGCTTGAGGGCACAGTCTCCTGGTAATGACAGCCTGTGCTGTCCACCTGTTTGTGACTTCTCTCTGTTGACCTTCACATTTGACCAATCTTAGTGATTTAAAATGCTTTTGTAGCCCACTCGGTGCTGTAGGATTACAGATGATGGAAATGGAAGTTACATTTTATTATTTTTAATGCAAAAGCTACTAAGAAGCTAATTGGAACAATCCAAGTAGAATACCTTTCCAGTAGACTCCTTGTGCTATGAGTAACAGGATGGTTAAATGGACTGAAAAGGAAGACAGTTCTAAATGTTCCCGTACATCAGAAATTTGGACGTTTGGTTCTGTATTAATTTTTACACTGGCTCCAGACCTTCAGTACTGTGTTCTTACTCCTTCCCCCAATTTTAAAACTCTTTGATCTTTTTCTTTCTAAAAAGAGCTCCCAATCCACTTCAGACAGTTTCATTGCTTGTTTCAGTTAGCCTTTCTGTATTCTGTAGGGCTAGGCTGTTTGTATCTGCAGCTGATTCCACTAATACAACTTAAAGAAGCCAAGGGATGAGACATTGGTGAGAATCTCTAGTGTTGGCAGCAAACAGGAAGAAGCATCGTTTGAGAGCCAGAATTCCTCAAAAAGGGACAAACTGGGTGAAAACAAAACAACAGCTACAACAAACTATCTTTCATCAGAGGGGTGCTGAATTCATCAACATGAATTAACCATATTTCACTCCAAGGGCAATGAGCAAGATCTTATTTCCCAGACATCAAAAAAATAAATTAATTAACAACCCAAACACACAAACAGTCCTGCTTCCTCCACCCAGCCTTCCTTTGCTCTTTTAACTACTTAGAATCTTGAGCTCCTCTGAATTTCTACATGGTTAATATTCCAAACCACACACTGTAGCACTTTTATTGTTATATTTTGTGTGATTTTTTTTTTTCAGTTTCTTACAGGTAAAGTTAGTTTTTTCCTTCAAGCAGAGTATAGATCACTGCTTCTGTGTCTTATTTCTGGCAAGATCTAATGCGGTGCTGGGTGCTAGGTAAATACCCTCTCCAGGTCCCTCACCAATCTATGGAAAAGTGCCAGTGTTCCCTGACAACCAAGAGACAACATTTGATTGGGCACAAGGAATACTGAAGAGTGGGCAGGATCTTCAGCTAATTTTCTACAGGAGGATCTTTTGCCCTAGATACAGATGATGGAGGGATTTGTCATCCATCATCTGTATCTAGTCTAACTTGTAAATAGGATCAAGTCCCCAGTTGGTACACCATCAGTCACAATGCACTGACATGCTTTGGTAAATCCTGGTGAATGAAATATTTATATGCATATGCTTAGTTAACCTATGGCTATAGTATATGCTCAATTTTTTTATGACCCTTCTTGGGGCCTCAATTTTCTGCCACTTCTGGTAGAGAGCTTATTTTTTACTTCGTTGCCTTCATAGACTTCTTTCTTTCTTGATCTCAGCATTAGTTCTGCTGTTTGTTGAATGGTAACATTCGTATTTGTTTAATTCATTCTCCAGATTTGGAAATTGGTATGAAATTCATAAAACTTGAATGATAATGTTCTTACGGTAGTGGCGGAATTTCTCTTGCTTGATTGCCCTCAAATTACAAGAAGCTTGTTGACCATGTAGGCTCTAAAATTCGGAGTTTTTTTTTCTTTCCTTTGGAAGCCACACCCAGTAACAACTTTTTCCCCTATGGGAAAAGTCTTAGGAGAGCATGCTATCCCCAGCCTTTGAGGCAAACCTTAGGATGGGCAGGTTGTCAGTTCCTGAGGGCACTCTCTGGCCACTGTGGGGACCTGCCTGTGGGGAGAAAGTCACCATTCTCCGAAAGGCAAAGGAATTACTCATGGTGCTTTAATTTCTCTTTGAGAAGGCCCCATAGGAAGCATTAGCTATAAGCAAAATCTTTATGAAAGGATTCCTTCTCTGAATTTTCCAAACAGGCCTCTTTGTTATTACCCCAAGAGAGCTGACAACTAGTCAGGCACTCAAATCTCCCTTATCATTTCCAGACTGTTTTACCTTGCTGTGAACACCCCATTGGTGGGAGGGCCACAAATGAGTCTCTCAAGCTTCTCTCAAACCACCAATCTGGTGTTTCTGAAATGCCCCAGCCCTTTTCTGGCCTTGTGTACTTGACTCCTACAACATGGGGAAGTTCCCCCTTGGATTCCAAAAGAAAATTAAACTCCTTGGAATCCAAAACTAAGAAACTTTCACAGAGTGGCCCCAGGTGGATTGGTTATCATGATATTTCAGTCTCACCTAACCAATAAGAGAGCTGGCTGGCAAGTTCCCAGGAAGAATATTCTCATATGAGCAGTGGATTAGAGGAAGCCAAAAGATTTTCGGCCCTCTCCGTGCTCAACTTACACTCTACCTGGTTTCTGAGGTGAGATCTTGTGACGGTTGGGGCCCTGCAAAGCAATTAAAAGAAATAAAGCAAAGTATTATATTTTAATTGATGTAATCTTCAAGCTCCCAGTGGAATCTGGGGTGATATCTGACTAGAGTTACCCTAGGTATCAATAGATGACTATTCTGTGAAAGTGCATTTAGGAAGACAAAACCCTAGGAATCCTGAACTTCATTAACATATGTATCCGCTTTTGGGGATGGGGGGGCGGATTGGCTCAGGCTCCTAGGACTAAAAATTGAAAGAAGCCACCTAGACTTTTCTGGGATCTGAACGAAGAGCCAAAGCGGGTGGGGGAGTAGAGAGGGAGGTGGAGAGAAGGAGACAGAGAGGGCAGGTGGAGGGGAAGACAAAAAGTGGGTTTATGATTTTATTTGCTTTTCAAGTCTAGTACCTGGATATTAGACACACTGAACCATACTTTCTAAACCCAAACAGCTGTCATCCATCACTAACATTTCAGGGTTTGTTTCTGTTTTATTGTAAATATTCCAGTTGAAGAAAGATAAACAGACAAGAAAAAACTGCTTTATACAGTATACAGAGTCAGATAGAAAATACAGAATGGAAAAGAAAGCCAACAACCAACAGATAAAAAGTGGAAACAAACCAAGGAAGAGTATTAGCTGGTTGCAAATTCACCCACTAGCTTGAGCAAGGTGCGGCCCTGGTCTCAGCAGCTAACAGAAACCGTCTAGTGCTGGCAGTCTTATCTTGATTCCACACGGAGAAAGAAACAGACTATAAATGATGCATGGGGACATTTATTTCACTAATCCATTAAAAAAAGTTTGCTATTGATCAAGATAGCCTGCTCATAAAAACGAGTTTTTTTAAAAAAAACCACCCTTCCCGCCCCAAATGTGATCTGACCGTAGGAACCACGTTGTCTGTGAGAAGCATAGGATGGAGCTGCAGGTTGGAGCAGAGTGGCACCATTGGGGTTTGTTGTCAGCTGGCCTTCGGGTGCCCTTCCCACCAAATCCACGTTTCTCCACGAGGATCAAGGCAAGGTTTAAAAAAAGACACAAGTGTCTTGCACAGCTTGTTGTCATTTGACGGTTAAAGAGAAAAAAGATAAAGGATTCAAATTCATGAGTGAGGTCAGGTGAGGACAAAACGAGTATCCCTCACAGGAATAATCAGGGTACCATTTGGCCCCCAGGACGGCAGCCCTAACTGATTGTCCTGGCATAAAGAGGATGCCGACCAACCCAAATGGCAAAAACATGAATTAAGCTCGTCATCTTCCAAAGATGTCTTTATTTTAGTACATTTGCAACAGCAACAAAAGTGAGGACAATTCCATTCAAGGTGGTGGCAGCGGTGGTGGAGGTGGAGGTGGTTGGTAGCGGCTGTTTGTTTCTCTCTGAATTTTCTAAGTTTACAATCAGAAATTGCATAGAATTTGTTTTCCATCAGCCAATGAGAACTCTCTGCGTGAAACTCCCAATTGGTGAAGCCAAGCAAAGGTCAAGCAGCTGTAGAAAGCCTCGCCCCTCCCATCAGATGTGTGCTCTGGACTCTGCAAACTTCTCACATGGAGAGCAGTCACTAGCAGTCACCTGGTAACCTGGACAGCATCAGTAACTCCTATTTGGTGGATGGAAGAGAAGTTAAATGCTTTACCTAAAGTCATACAAGGTGGGAGGGCTACTGCTCAAGCTGAGGTTACGACTCAAGAGTTCCTGGTTCCCAGGCCCGTGTATTGACTAGGAGACTCCAGCTCTCTCCCAGGAACCTAGCAAATTCTTGAATACTTAAGGTCTTTCTGTTGAATAAATACACACACGCACACGCGCGCACACATACACACACATACACTTGCACCCAGGTCTCACGTCTAAGTAGCAAGAAACCACCCAATCCATGATAGTCTTGGGGGTCTGGCTTCATAGGCAGCCACTCATTTGAGTTTGGTTGAAAAGAGATGCAGTTGACAAAGTATGCACCATACCAACGGGGTGGCCCAGTCCTTCCGCCTCTGTGAACGGCACGTTCCACCGGAAGCCAAGGCCACGGTATGGGAAAATTCTATCTGCTCTTTCCACTCCTTAAACGAAGTCCTAGGATACTTTGTGCATTCTGTTCTCCTCCCCTGTCTGTCTTCAGAGACTACATTCACAAAAAGATCAAATCAAACCCAATAATAGTGACAGTCAGAAAGAGAAAGGGAAAGAAAAGACAGATTAACCCTTGACATTCCAGGCGTTTCAAGGTCTGAGTATAGGATGAGTTAATTGCTTTTTGGCATCTCAAAGTTTACTGCAATGGACTTTTATTTGAGACTCTCCATCTGATTCTTCCCAAGACCCCTTCTCCTGTGCTCCTGCAGGCCCCTCAGTCACCATACAGAGAGTTAAGCACCTGAAATCGGATGCACTGGTAACGCAATATTCCAAAATTCAGGAAAAAGAAGAAATAGGGATTATTTAGGCTTCCATTCCCTAACCCAGCCTCCCCCTCCAAAAAACACAAAACAAATTAACAGGACTGAGAAGATGACAAAGAAGAAAAGGAGAGGAGGAAAGAAAAGGGAAAAGAACATTAACAAAAATATACAAATCCAGAAAAGAAAAACTTCCCTGTTTAATTTTTTTTTTCTGTAAGAACTAGACGGAGGGTACATTGGCCCCTGACTAGGGGGAAATTCAACTGATGATTCCACCAATTCATTGGACTGGTCTGGGTAGGGACCCCCCACCCTATACTCTTGTTATTTTGGCGAGAGGGAAAGACCCCCTGGGAGAAGATGGGTCCTTGTGCCCAGGAGGGAGGGCCGTCCTTTGCCCTTTGGGTGCAACGTTTCCGGGTGGACCCTGCTCCCTGACCGGGCGCGGTCTCTGGCTGGGGCGTCAGGCTCCTTGATCTTTTTGAAAAGTGACTGGATCCGAAATCTGGAGAGGTGTCGACGCTGTACAAGTTCCGGCTGGCGGCTGACAGCAGCGCTCGCCCCGCCCCGCCCCTCCCCTCCCGCCCCGCCCGGCCTCTGCGCGTCCTGTGGCCTCCGGGACTACTCGGGCTCGCTGCTGTTGGTGGTTTTCTCCCACTCCAGGCTCTCCTCGCTGCGGGCGGGCGACGGCCGTGCCCGCAGGCCCTGGAAGCGGCGGCACTCGGGGCAGACGCGGATGTGCGTGCAGCCGCGGGCCACCAGGGCGGCCTCCTGCGCCAGTCTCTGCGCGAGCTGGTCGGGCTCCCCTGCCCCGCACAGCTTCCCGTTGCTGAGCGTCGCCGTGCCCCGGGGTCGGCGCTCCTCGGGGATGGGGGGCCGGGGCGGCGGGACTGCGGCGCGCCGCCGGCGGGGGTGGATACTGTCCTGACACAGGATAATGCTGCGCAGCTCGGTCACCATCTCCTGGCAGACGGACACCTGGAGGAGACAGCGAGGTCAGGGCCCAGCCTCTCAACCAGCCCCCGTGGGCCTCCTGCCAGTCCGCTGGGAGGAGGGATGAGGGGGGCAGCGGTCACAGAATCGTGTCATCTTAAGTATGAAGATGATAAAAGCCTTTCAGTCCATCTCCTCACTCCACTCCCATTTAATGTTCAAACACCCTCCATACCATAATATTCAAGAGCCCCACCAGCTGGTCTCCAATCTTTGTTTGAACACCTTCAAAGACAATGATCTCACTTTTTTTTTTTTTTTTTGGCACATTTCCATTAAATGCTGCTTCCTTTTACCGAGCTAACAATTTCTGTCCCTGAAATTTTCATTCATTGATCCCAGCTAAGTTTGGACCTTGAAGCCTACTAAATAAATAATTCCTCCACCACATGTCAGTCTCTCAAGTATTTGAAAAAGCCACCATGTCTCTATGAACATTCTGTTCCTTAGGCTAAGGATTCTTATTTCTTTTAGCCAACTGGTTATAGCAGGAGATGGATGTATCCTCATGATAACCAAAACAAGAGGAGGGTAATACAAAGCACAAACAGTATAGTGTGTATCACACCCGGTGGGTCTGGGGCAGACTTGAATTCAAACCCACTCATATTTCTGTAGCAACATCTCACACCGTGTGAGATAAAGGCCACAAACATCAGCCAAGCCACGCCGCCACTGAGTGCATTTGCATTAAACTTACGAGGAACTTGGAACTCTCCAAGCTTTTTAGGTGTCAGAACTGTGGATGAAGAATACAGGATAGGGCTGGGCACAGTGACTCACACCTGTAATCCCAGCACTTTGGAGGGCCGAGGTAGGCGGATCACTTGAGGTCAGGAGTTCGGGACCAGCCTGGCCAACATGGTGAAACCCTGTCTCTACTAAAACCACAAAAATTAGCTGGGCGTGGTGGCGTGTGCCTGTAATCTCAGCTACTCGGGAGGCTGAGTGGGGAAAATCACGTAAACCTGGGAGGCAGAGGTTGCAGTGAGCCAAGATACCTGCCACTGCACTCCATTCCAGCTTGGGCGACAGACTGAGACTCTATCTCAAAAAAAAAAAAAAAAAAAGAATATAGATGGGCCTGCATTTTGTTTGTTTGTTTGTTTGTTTTTGGTTTTTTTTAGACAAGAGTCTTCCTCTGTCGCCCAGGCTGGAGTGCAGTGGCACAATCTCAGCTCACTGCAACCTCCACCTCCTGGGTTCAAGCGATTCTCCTGCCTCAGCCTCTCCAGTAAGCTGGGATTACAGGCACGTGCCACCACACCCGGCTAAATTTTGTATTTCTTAGTAGAGACGGGGTTTTACTATGTTGGCCAGGCTGGTCTTGAACTGCTGACCTCATGATTCACCTGCCTCGGCCTCCCAAAGTGCTAGGATTACAGGCGTGAGCCACTGTGCCTGGCCGATGGGCCTGCATTACTACTATTACTATTATTATTATATCCATTTCACAAATGTGGAAATGGAGGCTCAGAGAAGTTATGTATGTTGCCAAAAATTGACTAATAGCTGACTCTGAATTTGGACCTAAACCCATCAACTCCAAGCCTGTACATGCTCTGTTGAGTGCTCTACTCTGAGTTGAAAGGACACTTTCCTAGACCATATGGGAGCAGAAGTCCTCAGTTCTTTAATGTTCTTTCGTCCAATTCTACCAATGGGACAGTTGTTCTACCACAGCCAAATCGCTAACATAGCACTGACTCTTTATTTTAGCTATTGGGGCTGCTCTAACTACTTGCTGAATTTTTCAATATACTTCCAGACCATGGGTGAGCTTTGGGGAGAATAACAAAATGTGAGGCAGCTACAGAAACGTGATGTCACTTAATGGAATAAGGCCTACATTAGTTTTCCTGACTTGGATTATAGGCCCCCATCACACCCCCCCAATTGTTAACTAAATAGCAGAGACTCTTGGCAAGTCACTTAACCTCTCTGTGCTTCTAGTGATAACTACAATAAAAACAGTACCACCTGCCTAATCTATTACATGTGACAATACTATAACAATGTAGATTTATTGACTGTCTACTGCATGTCAAGCACAGGGATAAAAGACACAGTCTTTACTTCAGGCAGCTCAATCTCTAGTAGGGGGCTGATACCAAAATAACTGCAACGTGGTGTGTAAGTGGTTCATGCATAGGTTACACTGGTGTCAGGAAGAAGGAGGGTGACCAATTGCTGGGAGACAGCAGGAGAAATGAGGAAGGATTCGCAAGGAAGGGAACACCTGAACTAGGTCTTAGGGAATAAATAAGACGACCACCTTTTAAGGGGTGGGCAAAAGGAAAAAGCCAGTAAAGCTGGAGACAGCAACAGGAGGGGAACCAAGAGAGCTGGGTGCCACGCAAGGCAAGGGAAGAGGGATTCTGAAAGAAAGTATCCCCATCATCAAGGGACACACCAAAGTCCAATAAGGCCCAGTAGATTCTCTTTGGTTTGGTCCACTGGGAGGGGTCAGACCTTTAAGCATCGGCCTTTCGGTGCAGGGGTAGGGAGGAGCCAGGCTGCCCTGGGTTTCGGACCAAATCGGGAGTGAGGTGATAGAGACTGAGATTCTCTCAGCTGGATCCCCTTGGTTTGGAAGAGGAGAGGGATAGAGCAAGAGCAACAGTAATCTTCCTATTATTTTGAAATATGGCAGACACGTTCATAATGGTGGACTGGAGAAAGAGCAGGCAGAAAAAAATACAGGGGCAAAAGAGGATAATCCTGGAGCAGCTGAGGAAAGACAGGATCAAGGAAGAGACAGCAGGAGGACTGGGGTATCTGCTGCAGCTGCAGGGTGGCTGAGCTGTGGGGAGATGTTTAGTGGGGGTTTTAATTCAGGGCTAGCCACTCCTGATTTCTTGGGAGATGGGAAGTAAAATGAAGCTCTACACATGCAGAAGCAGAGGGGCTTGAGGAATGGGCAACGGCGTGGAAGTCTTACAAGGAGACAGGAAAGAGGCTGAGCACAGTGGACCAGGACTGGCAGGCAGTGTTGTGTTAAGGCCCCATGTGAGGCCAGACTCCACAGACTTCCAGGGGCACTGTTTGTCCTGCTGTGAGATATTTTCCCAGTGCCAATTAGGAAAGGTTTTTAGGAAGATTCAGAGTTGGGAGACTGAGATAGAGGCTAATGTAACTTTTAAAAAAATCTAATAATGCAATTAACATGTAAGGATTTATATATCTTCCCTGGGGTGGGTTGGAAGAAGAGTGGCATAGTCTTCTCCCTTCTTTTCAAACTGTTCAACCTGGGTAAAGTTTATGTTAACCCTGTCTCTAAGCCACAGCTGGGGAATTGAACTTATTCAAAATCCCCGAGAAGGGGGATAAAATTCTTGGGTTCACATGAGTCGGGATATCTCTAAGGATCTTTCCCTGCAAGGCAAAAACATACTCAGAATGAAAGGGCTGAGGTTGTCTTTTCCATAGTAACCTGGTACTTTCACCTATTTTTCTCAACTATATCTTAAATGATAGTTCTAGAAGGCTTTGTTGTTCATAATAATTACTAAGTAATGAAGCATTGATCCAAATCCCCTCTGCTGGGCACTGGGATTCTCTTCGCTGCACTTCCTGTGGTAAGCGTCTGAAATAACCTTATATGTGCATGAGCCTGTGAACTTCACCCCATCTGCCAACACTATCGATCATACCCCTTTGAAAGTTTACCTCAGTTGCTTCTGAGTGTCTGAGAGTCCATAAAAACTCCAACATAGCCATAAAAATGGCCACGATTAAGCCACAAATAAGAACCACAAAGATTCCACCAATATTCTCCATTCCCAGGCCTGTAAGAAAGTGATAACAAATGAAAAATATTGTAAAAGATCAGGAAGACACAATCATTTTATCAAAAATACTAAAATCATTCAAACAAGAACTTGAGTATGGTAGATGCTCAAGTAGACACCCATGCATCTACTTGACATGTAGACACCCAGTCCTTGAAGATATTTAATTATTTATCTGGAAAAAATGCAGCATAGTTGAAATAAAATGGAAGAGAGAGATCTTGCCATCAATCAAGGACACTGGCAAGAAGCCTACCAAAGGGTGTCTGGGGCTGGGAGGTGAGGACCATTTAAGAAAAGGGCTCAGGCAAACTCTGACAGCTTATAGAGAGAGACATGACACCAAAATACCTGTCAGTTCTAATAGTTTCATTAAAGTTTTACTCAATCTTCCTAACATTGTATTTATGTGATATAAAAGCAACTGTTTTGACCAAACCACGGATAGAAAAAGTTATATTTACCTATCTTTGTCAACATGTTACTAAAATACTTATTTGGAAAGTAAAACTTTTTATCCCACCAAACGAGTGGTTCACAAACCAGCTGCCATCAGAACTGCCTAGAAAGCTGACTAAAAATATTGATTCCCAGTCCTTACCCCAGACCTACTCAATCAGTATCTCTGGACATGGGGCCCAGGAATCTGTATTTTTACAGAAGTTTCACAGGTGATTCTTTTCTAGTCATTCCTAAAATTAGTTTACAAATTGGTAATTTTAGAAGCATTGTGCAAGTATGTAAGTTCCTGGGAATCAGACATTGTTTCTGGTCATGTCCTCATTGCAAAGCATGATACCTGGCACACAGTATATAGTCAATAAATACTTATAGGATATGATATGGCTGTTTCATTTCCACTGTGTCAAACATTGAGTTCAGCTATGTAATTAAATGCTTTTTTTTTTTGGCATTAGAGAAACCCAAACACAAAACACCCTGATTCAACTGGGGCCACAATCAGAAATCAAAAGGCATCTTTCATCCAGGAGGGTCTCTTGTGTCCTGTGTTTTTCAGGAATGCTTGCACATCTGAATGTTCAGTCAGTAATGTCCTCACAGAACATGGAGCCTCGTCAGTGTCAGGGGCAGTCAGCTTCACACGGCACTATGAGATGAGTCACAGGGCCAGATCAGAAATCGACGCTACCTTCTGCACCTTGGAAAGCTGGAAAAATAGCTCTATGGCCATTTCAGTATGCCCAGGGTTTCCTTTCACAAAGCCCTAAGTGGATGTCTGACTTTTGTTTTTAAAATAACACAGTGCAGTAGCTGTCCCTGCCTACAACTGAAAATCTGCTTGGAACGACTCTGAGGACTCACATGATGAACACACCAAATGAACTATACACTCTGATCTGCAGGACCACAGTCAAATCTTGAGTACCTGTGTGAATGTGGGAATCCTGTATTTTGAACAATCAAAAATAGGGGATCATTTAAAAACTCAATTCTACCTTCCAGGGGGAAGGTGCTTAAATGGGCAAAAAGCCCTTAAAACACCTATATTTGGAGGCCCAATCTCACATAAAAGCAAGTAGAAGAAAATGCACCCACATCTTACGTTAACACCTGTCCCTCTAACCTGGGCCATTTGGGTAGAAAGTTTTCACTCTGGGAGCATCAAGAGCCACAAGAAGTAGGGGATGAAAAAGGGACACTTAAAAGGGAATGTACCAAGGAGCTGGCTGGGGTTGTAGGCAGATACTTCAGCCCACAGATTTAGGGGTGGTGAGAACTGGAGTATTAGGATGTGTATCTGTGCAACACGGATGAATTACCTTCTCTGGCCAGCCCCTGTCGAGGGAGGCTGGGTGGACATCCCCCGTGAATGGGGAAATGACAATGGTGACATGAAGGACGGCCACCTGCTCAGGTAACTGGAGTCCCCAAGTGACTGCTGAGAGTCTACAGGATGCCTCCATCACTTGGCAATAGTTGTGCTCGAGATAGAAAACAGGAAAAGGGGCTGGATGCAGTGGTGCATGCCTGTAATCCTAGCCCTTTGGGAGGCCAAGGCAGGCAGATCACTTGATGTCAGGAGTTCGAGACCAGCCTGGCCATCATGATAAAACCCCATCTCCACTAAAAATGCAAAAATTAGCTGGGCATGGTGGCTCACACCTGTAATCCCAGCTACTCGGAAGGCTGAGATAGGAGAATCACTCGAACCCAAGAGGTGGAGGCTGCCACTTGATCCGACATCGTGCCCCAGCACTCCAGCCTGGGCAACAGAGTGAGACTCCATCTCAAAAACAAAAACAAAAGAAAACAGGACAAGGCCCCCTTGCAGAGGGTCTCGCATTCCTCTTGTTTCTGTAGAGGGGGTTTTCTTTCCCCTTTAGGTCTTCTTCTGCTACCTGTGTTCCAGCTGTGCCCCCTGCCTCCCTATCAGTCCCCTCCCTGGTCTTCCTCCAATCTTCTCTCCACTGGCTCTCTCCCTCAGCATATTCACGTACTCATGTTTCTCCCTCCTTAAAGACAAAGAAATTCTCCTTACTCTCTCCAACTCTGTCTAATCCAACACTTCTCTCTCCTTCCATGGCTGAGCTTTTTGAGAGTTGTCTACATCAGAACTATTTTAAGACCTTCTAAAAGCCCTTAAAAACACTTACATTTGGAGGACCCATCTCCCATAAAAGCAAGTAGAACAAAATGCACCCAGATCTTATGTTAAATGCATTTAAAAATTTTTGCTTCTGATATTACTGAGTGGCAAGAAACAGTTAACTTACAACTGGCTGTGCTTTCTCAGCAATCATTGCACATACATACAAAAGAATGTTGCAAAGTTAAAAATCTAATCAAAAAATTGTTTCTACATGTAATGAAGTTTTTACAAATATTAAATTTCAAGATTAATGAAGTTGAAACAATGTTACATTTTGGAGATATTTAATTAAACATGTCTTCATTTAATTTTGCAGTTTCCTTTTTGCATTCTGAAGCCAGTACTTTTTATTCAGACCTCAAACATAATTTGGACACTCAAAAAGCTTTTAAGCTCCAAGTAATTCTGTCTATGAGATCTAAAGGAGAAAATAATTCTGTTTTCAATACACTTTTGTTCTTGCTATTCAATCTTCACCCCATGCAATTTTGTCTTGCACCACTAAAACCACCCTTGCTGTGGTCACCAATGAACATTTTGTTTCTAGCCTAATGGAAATTTTCTAGTCCTGATCTTGCATGACCTTTGTTAGCACTTGACACTGTCAGTCACACTCCCATCTTGGCTTTTTATAAAGCCATTGCTCATTGCTCTCTTCCATTCTCCTCAATCTCCTTTGATTGGCCCGGGGCACATTTTCTTCTCATTTTCCTACCTTTGGTCTCTTGCCTCTCCTCCATGTCTTGGCTATTACCAAGTCCTGCTGATTTTGCCTCCTAAATATTTTTCAGTTTCTTACCCTTCTCCC
Source organism: Pan troglodytes (assembly GCF_028858775.2). Taxonomy (NCBI): domain Eukaryota; kingdom Metazoa; phylum Chordata; class Mammalia; order Primates; family Hominidae; genus Pan; species Pan troglodytes. The sequence continues at coordinate 122,923,037 of NC_072407.2, read as the reverse complement.
TATTCCTCCTGCCACTTCCCTAGTTCAGGCACCCACCATCTCTTGCTTGGACTATTGCAGTAGCCTTTAAAACTATTTCCCTGCCTGTAGCTGTTTCCTCCTCAACTCTGCACACTACACAGTTGCCTCACTGATCTTTCTGAAATGCAAAATCTAACTGTGACACATCCTCAAGTAACACAGAATTGTTTATAGTTCCCAGCACAAAGCATCGTTGCTCTTACCTTCCATACCTTTGCTCCTGTTAATTCCTCTGCCTGGAACCTACCCCTACTCCCCAGACACACATCTGGCTAACCTTAACCTTTGCTTTAAGACTTAGCTCGGAGGTCACTTCCTCCAGGCTGCCTTCTCTACTCTTACCTGACTTTTAGGTATACTACTTTTGTGTTTTACTAATAATACCTTGTTTATCACTATTATGCATAAAATAATACATTAGTTTATATATCTGGATTTCCCACTACACTGTGAGCTCTTTGAGGGGAAGAACCATGCCTTGTTCAACTCTATAACCTCACGGTCATGGTACCTGGCCCATTATAGGAGCTCAGTAAATGTTTGTGGAAAGAATGAGCAGAAAGAAAGAGGATAAAGACATTCCAGATGCAGAAGGCTGCATTACCAAAAGCTCTGGACCCATATGTATTCCTTTTTAATTAAATTTGGTTTGAAATAACGGTAAAACATGACAGCCCTGGTTGAGTGCTCCGCCCTGGTTGAGTGCTCCAGCCTGGTCACAGAGGAAGATGGCCCAGACTGTACTGAGTGATGGCTAAAGGGGACTGAATATTGACATGAGCAATTCACAATATAGACCGCCTGTATTGGGTGTGGGTATTGGGAGAGTTATTCACAGGCATGTGGCCTGCACTGGGATAATTTTTATTAGATCAGGGAAAGCTTTGAGGGGAGTTGAGGTTTAACAGGAGGCTGGTAGAAACCATGAGTCACTGAAACACCCCCTAGTCTTTCTTTCCCAGCTTCTCGCATTTCATGGCCAGCATGTTAATCATGGGTGTTGGCTCCAGCATCCTGATTCCTGGCTGAGTGGCCTCCTCCTCATAGAAGCAAGGCTTGTATACCATTCGTGCCTTGAGGAAGTTATTGGAAAGAGGAAGCAAGAATAGATTGCTGGCAGAGTCAGAGTTGAAAAACAGATGGAGCGGGGAGTGGGAAGGGAGAGTTCGGAGAGCGCAGCAGTTCCATTTAACACTGTCATCAGTCATTCTCTAGAAGTCAAATGCCTTCCACAGCACATCGACATTCATCAGAAGGGGCCCTTGATGTGAACTCCCTTCAGCCTACAAGGCCCACGCGGCACTCACAGATGCCTCAGCAACGGCAAGGGGGACTGGGAAGACATCTAGTCATCTCTTTCCTTCCTTTCTTCAGATGGGACCACACATAAGCCATGCAGGCAGATGGCTTTACAAAACTGGGACTTTCTCCTGACACTTGAGTCTCTGAGGCTCAGCTATGCCCCAGCAATCAGTTGTATTCACTGAAATAGAATCACGCTCTCCCCACAAACTCCTGGTTGGCTAAATACTAACTTTGGTGTCACCCGCAGATTGCCCGCAAATATTTTGCCCACAACATGATAGTTCACAAATGCAAATGAATAATGTTCTTTGTCTCTTGAACTACAAAGGGGAATGGCACCCTGGAAGAGAGCACCTGTGAAGAGATGTGAATCTCCACCCACCCACTTGCTCTTCCTTTGGTTCTGTCTGGCTAATAACCACTTCTTGGATTCAGGTACACTCATGTCCTAGCCCTTAAAACACTCACATATCTCCACGAACCACTGTGGAAATCTGCAACTAAAATACAGAGGGAAAGCTCCTTTTGAACAAAAAGTGAGGGAAGGCTGGGAAAAAAGGCAGAGGCCACAAAAGCCATGGAGGCAGGTGCAGAGAATCCACTTGCACAGAGGACTGACTAGTGCCACGAGATCCCAGCAAGAGACAATGTATTTGCTCTTTGACATTGGTCAACAGATCTTGACTGAGGAGCTTCCATGAGCTGGGCACTATGCTAGGTGCTGAAGCTCTGTGCCACACTGGCTCATCAAGAGCACTGGACAAGAACATGGATTCTTGGAACCATATGGCTTTCAAGCACTTTCAGAACAATATTCACTTATAGCCATGCAAGTGTATCAAATAGTCTGATCTCCAGGGACTTATTATTGTAAATAGCAACTTTATGTGCCCTGATATAAACTGACCTATATGATCTTCCCAGAAAATTCAAAGTGATTCATCATGTTGAAATGGTAAGTTTGCCAATTCTTCTTGTATTCACCAAGGCATCTGGTGACTAGACCTAGCACATTCTGGAGAGAATAATGGGAGAAAAGTAGGCAAAAGGAACTCAAACTAGAAGAGGGATGGGAGAGGTATTTGATAAATTTTGCAATTTATCCAAACACGAGCTATGGGAGGTTGCTTATAATCCATCAAAATATGAGCTCAAGTGCCTCATTTTTCATTTGCTATCTCATTCAATTATTGTTAAAAACACCATAGAGAAGGCCCATTGTCCCCACTTTACAGTTAAAGAAAGAGAAATTCAGAGAACTTAGGTTGTTCATGTTTTCATAACTAACGTGAATTCTAGATCAATTTGATTCCAAAGCTAATGCTCTGTATAAATATAAAGCTGACCTTTATGAGTGTTTACTATGAGCAAAGTCAGCATGCTAAATGTTTTAACTCAATCCTTACAGTTACCCTGTGAAATGGGCACTACTCTTACCTCCATTTTTCCTGACACGGAAACCAAGGTGCAGAGGAGTTAGGTAACTTGCCCAAGGTTCCACGGCTGACAAGTGGAAGTGCCCGGATCTAAACTGATGCCAGTCCCCTCCCGTCTACTCCACACCACCTCTCCCAGTCACTCGGCATCCACTCATGCTGCAGGGGGGTGATTACAGAACTCATCCTGGCATCCTAATGACTGAACACATTCCTGGGAACCTCTAGAGGGACACAGGGCAGAGGTGAGGGGGTCTACGTGTGAGTTACAGCTCAGCTTATAAAATCCCCTTCTGTCCTTCAGAACATGACATCGCATGTTTGAATCGATGATTTGTTGGCTTAATCTTGGCCCAGTTTCCAGACAACAGTGAGCTGAAGTCTTAACAATTGTGACCTGCTTTGTTGCAGACTCATGGGGCCACCATTTGCCTCTGTTCTGATCATGGTTTCTGGATATCCCTCTGGAGTTTCTCTCTCTCAAAAATAGATCTAATTTGATCAGAGAGAGGCTTCCTCCACAGCATCTCTCTGAAACACTATCTAAATTCCCACATTCAGGTTTCCAGCCTTGGCTCTCTCCAGAGAAACCAGAGAACCAGGATAACCACGCTGGATCCCATGAGAAGAAAGAGAGAGGGAAGCATCCCCGGGGCCCCCTCCATTCCCATCACTCACCCCCACTCTTGCTAAGATGTCTCACACTTCCATTCCCACCGTGCCAGACAGCAAACTTCCTGTTTTCCAAGGATTCTGTGAGTCAATGCCACTGGCCTCTTTTCCATTCTTGAAAGGGAACCCTGATTTTCACAGCCTGGTGGTGTATTTATGTTCCTTTGAAGCCCCATTGTGAGCTCATGTTTTTCAAGATAAAGGTATTTAATTTCCTTGGAGTTCGCCGACCACCTTTTTGTCTAGCAATTGTTCTGCAAAGACTTCAGTAATCCAATCTCCTTGAATTGGGATGCCAGCATCTGTGAGTGGCTAGTGATATTTTCTTTTTATAGCAGTTAAATGAGAAAATAAATAAATAAGTGTTTTTTGAAAAGAAAAGGCAGAAGAAAATGAAACAGCTTGGAATGGAGCCTGTTCCTTTTTGTAATCTCCAGTTTTCCACAGGATCTGCTGTTTCATTTTTTTAGCGAGGTAGGGAGGTGGACAGCCACCCAGCTACAGGCAGGGAGAGTCACAGGGGGCGAGGAAGCGAAGGGGTAATATTGTGGCTCTTACCAGAGGCAAGCAAGACCTGGCAAAAAGACTCGGGATTGGTGGCATCACCACATCGTTAGGATTCTTCCCTGGAATTTGGCAGTAATGTTTGAGCTGTAATATTGGATTAGAAGTAGGGTAAGCACCAGTTCCTTTTCTTTGAAATTTCTCGAATTTTAATAGGATAACAAAGTAGAAAAGGATTATGTTAGGCACTGGCGCGTCGTCTGGTACATTCTAATTAAAACTGCAGCCACTCTCAGTTTCAGAGGTCTCCGAAAAACAGACCCACTCATAGTTCCTTTCACCTCTATCCCTCTCTGCCCATTCCATATTTCTCTCCTTCCTTTAGGCACACGTGAAAGCCAACTGATTCAAATTCTAAAAAACAAATTTAGAGCTGCTTGGGAAAGCAGGTGAAAACTACTGCCCTCTGTTCAGTCTGAGACACAGGAAAAAAATGTTCCTAGGTCTCGATTCTTGGTGAACACTTAAAGACTTAAAGCCCGGGTATGGTGGCTCACGCCTGTAATCCCGGCACTTTGGGAGGCCAAGGGGGACAGATCACTTGAGGTCAGGGGTTCGAGACCAGCCTGGCCAACATGGTAATATCCCATCTCTACTAAAAATACAAAAATTAGCTGGGCGTGGTGGCACGCGCCTGTAATCCCAGCTACTCAGGAGGCTGAGGCAGGAGAATTGCTTGAACCCAGGAGGTGGAGGTTGCCGTGAGTCAAGATTGTGCCATTGCACTCCAGCCTGGGCGACAGGATGAGAATCTCTCTCAAAAAAAAAAAAAATGATTTAAGGGAAGAGATCTTTGGGTCATGTTGGTTGTGTTTTTCCAAATCCCTTGAACAATGAATTATATACCATAGTAAGTTTGACAGCTAATTTATCAGAGAGAGACCAAGCAATGGCACCTCCCGTTTCAGGCTAGTGCTTCTTACTTGGCTTAGAAGAGGTCACGTGCAGTTTCGCTTGGCCAAGAAGCCTCTTAGCCTCTCTGAGTAACGTTTGCTTGGGCTCCAGCCATGGCACAAATGGGGCCGCCACATTAAACTGGCACTAGCAGCTATGGCTGGGACGGTAGCTGAAGTCCTGGCTTTCAGAGTGATTTGCATAGCATCTCCCAGACAGCCCCACTCTGAAACATTGCCTCTTATTAATATAGCTCAGCCTCTTGTTCCAAAGGATGACCGTAGAGAGACAAGTTAACACTGGCTGGCTGATAGCACCCAGAAATCTTCGGATGCATTTGGGACCTGGACAGGATGACTTCCACTGTTTATTTTCCCTTTCATCTGTTCAGTTCTCTCCTTCATGCCAGGGAACATTTGGTCCCAAAGTGTGGTGGAGAGAGGCCTCCTGTTCACTTCTTTCCATCTTTCCTGGAAGCCTGATCTCCCTTTCTGCCTCCCTTCTCCCTCCATCCTGAACTCTACTGTCAGCACAGTCTTCCAAAAACTGTGGAACCATCTAGACCTCTGTGGATGCGGAACTGTTTCCAAGGCCAACAACTGCAACAATTATAACTTTATATTTCTATTCCACCTCCAACTTCCATTTCCACCACATGGCCAAAAACATAGAGAATTTTCAGTCATTTCATGTTTAAATTCACTTAAATCCAGTGTCTTCTCCATTCCCTCTTCTTCCCGGGATGTATTTCAGGTTTGCGGTTGTGGCATTGTATTGGGGTGGGGATAGGTGTCTGGTCTTATGCCGTAGTCCACTTAGATTTCCAATATCTTTGTCTGGAGTTAAGGAAAACTCAGGCCTTTCACTGGGCCCTCTGCCTTGGGTCCCTACGTGCCGCCTCTTACGTCCCCCACTTCACTAAGGCATGGCACATATTTCTGGGGTTTGCCAAACTCCAGAAATATGCGTCATACCACAGTACAAGCCCATTACACAGCCAAACTCTCCAGAAGAATTTCTCCAGAAATTCTTCTCTGCTCCACATGTACCACCCACAGCCCCTACACAAGTAAAAATCTATTTAGAACTCATGGAATATCCAGCTAATTCTGGGAGTGATATCTGCCTCTCTCCGGCTCCCAGAAGGGCAGGGACCAACCACATTTTAACATGTCCTTTTCTGCTCAGAAGCTCCTGTCCTGGCCAGGGCATCCTTTTATCTGATTTGCAGACTTGGTGGCCTGGTTCTTCTATTTCTTTCTCTTTTTTTTCACTCTAACTTCTAGCATTAACTTTTTGACCAGATCCTATTAGGAATTAACCTTCTGTATTCCAAAATACTTCTCTGGCAAATCAAAAACCTCGCTCTCCAAGGACATTATCTCTGCTGTGAGCTTTAAGAACTTATTTTGGAACTTAAAGCCAATAATTTGACTTGATTTCTCTCGAGGCAGTAACTATCCCCTGGGACCATGAATGCCGCCAAGAGATCAGAATTCCATCCCACCACACCAGCTTTCCGTGTGCCACATCTCACCCCAGAACCTTTGACGGCTATTGCCAATGCTCCCAAACCCAGTCCAGGGCACTGTTGGTGTGCCGAGGAGTCTGACAAAGCTGTGGCATGATGATGGGGCATCTTCCTGGGACACTGATTTCACTTAGGGCTTGGGTGGGAAAAAAAATTCTTACATTAAATAAATATGCCTGTATTACAGAGTAAGATGCAAAATTCACATGTATTTTTAGGACAGAACAGAAGACTTCCAGGAAATTCTGAACAAGTAGGCTGCTTTACACAATGTCCTAGATCCCCAGCAGCTCCCATTTAGTCTCCTCTGCTTTTGGTTCCTCCTGTGAAAAAGCGTGAGACAGATTGGTTGCAGTCCAAGTACCTTTACCCGGTTTTCAACAGTCTCTTAAGTCCAACCTCATCCTACCTATTCAAACCAAGTTCTCAGTGTAACACCTGTGCCTCACAACAGTCCTAAAGCAGCGATTCCTAAGGGATGCTTCCAGGTCCAGGCCATGTGCCCTTAAAGCCTTCCCCGACCATTCCACAGAATTCATCACTTCCTCTTCCGGGCTTCCAGACATTCTCTTTATACCGCTATTAAAACTCTCCCATACTGCAACCATTACAGCAACTATCTGTGTCTCTCTCTAGCTTCTAAACCTCTTAAGGGCAAGGCCAGGTTGTACTCCTTTTGGTAATTTCAGAGCCTCGCACAGTGCCTGGTACACAGTAGTTTACCACGCTGTTTGTTGGCAGCAATAAGAACTACATGAATACTTTCCATTGCAACACTTGGGGTGCTGGGCACCCGTTTGAAAGGAAACAATCATAAGATAAGGCTTTCCAGACTTTTCCTCCTCCAAAGTCAGGAGGACTTTGAGATGCTTGCTCATTCACTTGTTCATTTATCTATTCATTTGTTGTTCATTGTTTCATCAAATACTGATGGCAGGTGATGTTCTGGGCATTGGGACACAAAAATTAATAAGACACAGTCCCTGTCCTTGAGTTGCTTATTGTCTATAGGGGGGAAAATGTCAACAGACAGAAAATATATGTCTTAAGTGTTGATTTTTGAAGAGCCCTTCAGCCTTAGGGAGAATGGATGAATGGGCACATTCGCAGCTTGGGGACACTACTTAAACCTCTCATTGTGCCTTAATTGCTCGTTCAGGCCTAGATTTTGGAATAAAATTCGTTGCCATAAACTTTGTGCCAGGCACTTTGCTGAATGCTTGATTTATCTTATTCAACGTTCGCAACAGCCCTGGGAGGTGGCCATGCTATTATTACCTCTATTTTCCAGAGAAGGAAACTGAGGCTCAAAGATGTTTCAGAGTGTCTACGATCACAAGGGCATCTATGGAGTGAAGTCCATTTGACCCAATGTCCATTCAAAACCTATCAAAACTGCCTCAGGGAAGAGAACCACCCTAGTGACTGTCAGTAGAACAAACACATACGCAGGAGGGTAAACATTTAATGAGCTCCATTCTTAAGAGGTAGGTGGGGAGGGATGAACAAAAGAAAGGGTCCTTGGACTTTGGGCGAGATCTGGAATGGGAGAGATGGTCTAACTCAAGGTCCGTAAGTGGAGACTGCAAGGCACCGAGATCCTGGATCCCCTTCCCAGAGCTTGCCAATGGGGCTGCCCTCTGCTCCTCCACAAGAATGAGCAGGAGATGCAAATCAATACACATGACTAAGTACACAAAGCAAGAGGTCCTGGGGCTGGATTTAGGGTTCAGGGAGGAAAAGGGGAACTGGAAAGATGTGATCAACTCAGTAGCAAGTCTAAAGGGGAAACAAAGGCTCAAGAGATCAAATGGAATAGGGTTGAAAAATGAAAGGAAAGCAGGAAATCCCGGACTAGTAAGGAGGAGGAGAGAAGAGAGACTTGGAACTGACCAGAGCTTGCGGCCTGGACCTGATGGGTCAATGACAGGATCCTTTGGAGGGTCCCTGCACTGCCCCTGGCCACTCCTGTGTGGCTCCAGCCTCCCTCTTCTCCAGCACCTCTGCACCACCACACGCCTTCCGTCAGCTGTTCAGAGGAACAACTGAGTGTGAGCGGACAGCTCCTGGTGTGAAGGCTATTTGGGAAATAACTCCAAGCACAGTCTCATGAGTCACGTTAGCATGACCCAGGAAAACACAACAATTGGTAGCTTCTGACAGCTAGCAGCAGTTTTCATCACACATCCCACAAACACTGAGTAACTACTATGTGCCTGGCTCTGTTGGGGAGGCTAGGACCACAGAAGCAAATGATACTGGGTCTGGGTCTAAGGTGCCAGCAACTGAGTAGAGGAGACCAAGATTACAGCATAGTGCATTGAGTGCTCTGTCCAAAGTCACAGAAGGCCCTCAACCCACTGTGGTGAGGGGAGAGGGAGATCAAGCGTTTCTAGGAAGAAAGATACCTAGACATTTCTTCTATTTCACTTATCAATCAGAGGAAGGATTGATAAGCAGAAGGTCCTTCTGCTCTAGGCCCCAGGTTCACCTCTCCATTTCCACTTTAGAAAGCTCCAGAGCACAATACCACTGCTGTTTCCCTCCAGATGGAGGAGAGACGGCGCTCTTTCCCACCATCCTTTAACTCATTGTTATCATAGAGCAACATTAACATATGCTGACAATCATCCAACTTTATTTTAGCTATTCCAGGTCCAGTCACATGTTTCCAATCCATGTGTCTTCTTTTGGGGGAAGGAGTGGAGGAGCATTTTGCTACCCACACCTTCCCTAGTACAAACCCATTACACAACCCAACTCCCCAAATGCGAATTCTTATCTGTTCCACATGGACCACCCGGCGCCCCTGCACACAGCCCTGCCCACAGCGCTGACTCCTGCCCCACATCCATCTTCAAGGTGCGTATCTGCCTGCAATGCCCTCCTCCCACGGTGTCGACCTATTCAGGTCCTGGGCATCTTCAAAATCCAGTTCATTCTATCCAATCCACAAAAGTGCCTTGACACTTTTTTCTGCATCCCCCCCATTTTCTTTTACTCTGAACAAGGAGAAGTAATCTCCGCACTTCACCCCCCAGTATTTAACTGTAATTTGGCAAGTGTCAGGAATTGTTTGTTAACCACTTCAAGTAAGTGAATTTTGTTTCCAGAAGTCACCTTAAGATGCTTGCTGGTAAGCCTGTAGAGCTTTCTTATTCCCAGGAGTGTGAAGTGATGTGCTGGGACACCTCACTGTCACTCAGCATATCCCTATTGATGGAATGGCTAGCTGAGCCTTGAAAGTAACTCCTCTGCAGGCAGCTGATGGAATCAGACTGCCCTGAAGTTCTGAGAGCAGCAGAGCACGGTGCTAGGGTGCAGATCAGTCACAGCTGTGATACACTGGGCCCAGGGATGAGCCAAGCTCTGTGCTTTTTCACTCTCCCTTCACAGCAGCCCTACAGTGTGTTACTTACTGAACTCATTTTACAGATAAAGGAATGAGGGCTCAGTGCTGCTAACTAATGTGCTGAAACTCACAGACTCACAACTGGTAGAGACGAGACTGAAATGAGGTCTGCCCATGCCCTGTGTCCATTCATGTCCACTGCTTTCCCCACGGTCAGCTCTGGCCTTTGGGGAGTGAAGAGCCAAGAAGTGTGTGGCCTCACTCAGTTCCTCTGAGGGCAGCATTTCCTTTAAATTATAAAAAATACTTGCTCCGTATATCCATATTCTTGAGACCTCTTCTTGCAAGATAGAGATCCACGTATAGACATTGAGAATCACATAGTTATTCATTCACTGTCTCATCAGGGACAATCATTCATGCTAAGCAGAAAAGACAAGCACATGATATCCCTCATTCTACTCCTCAGCTGTCTTCCTCGGGCAGAGCGTGGACAGGTAAATCTGTTGCATATTTTAACAAGGCTGCAGTAGATGGAGTAGTAGATATGGTACGTGACCATATGATTTATTGTCTAAACCAGGACACTTTGAGAATGAACGCTGTCTAGAAATAATTTATAGGCATTAACTGATCTACAATAGATAGAAACAAGACTATACCATCCTGGGCAAACTAGGGTGAGTGTTCCCCTACAGAAAATCCTGGGTGCTCAGGGACCGTCAACACTTCTTAGCCATACATCTCAGTAAGTGACTGCTTTCTATTCAGCCTAATTTAACATTTGCTCATCCTTTCAATAAAATATCCACATGTCCAGCTCTTTGGGCAGCCCTGTGATGACCAACCCTACCCTCATGAAACTTACATTCTAGTAGAGGAAGTGGAAAGTAAACAAATACATAAGAAATATAATATCAGGTAGCGATGAGGTCTGAGAAGGGAAATAAGGTGGGGTTAAGGTGATGGAGAGAAATGTGTAGGGTGGGAGTGAAGAGCTCTTCGAGGGGAGGCCAGGAGGAGGGAACAGGTGCACAGGCCCTGGGGTGGAAGAGCCAGATGGGAGGCTTGGGGACCACAGAAAAGAGAGGAAGGCTGAGGGGGAACAGATCACACAGGGTCCTGAATTTTATTCCCAGTGGGATGGGAAACCATTGGGAGGTTTGTGGGGGGAATGCTGCCATCGAGTTTGCATTTTTTTTTATTTATTTATTTATTTATTTATTTTGAGACGGAGTCTCGCTCTTTCACCCAGGCTGGACTCCAGTGGCGCTGTCTTGGCTCACTGCAAGCTCCGCCTCCCGGGTTCACGCCATTCTCCTGCCTCAGCCTCCCGAGTAGCTGGGACTACAGGTGCCCGCTACCACGCCCGGCTAATTTTTTTTGTATTTTTAGTAGAGACGGGGTTTCACCGTGTTAGCCAGGATGGTCTCGATCTCCTGACCTCGTGATCCGTCTGCCTCAGCCTCCCAAAGTGCTGGGATTACAGGCGTGAGCCACCGCGCCCGGCCGGAGTTTGCATTTTTAAAAAGGATCACTCTGGCTAGTAGCGGAGAACATACTGTAGAGACGCAAGAATGGGAAACTGAAACCAGGCGACTGTGACTGCACAGGTGTGAGACGATGGGCCAGGGTAGAAGCCATGGTGCTAGGGGTCAGAGGCAGCTGGGTTCAAGAAACATCATGGAGGCAGAGCCTCTAGGACTTGGGAGCCGGGTGGACACTGGGTGCCTGCGATACACAAGACCCTGGGACAGACCTGATCCCCTGCCAGCCCACTTTATACCTAGGTTCCTTCCAAGGCCATTCTCAATGGGTCCTAGAAGTCATTATGTGTACCTGGAATTTGAACACGAGAAACAAGCTACTTTGGTCCTCTAGGGCAGGAGGAGGATGGCCCTGAACGTCCTTACCTTTAGCTCTGTGATCTTCCTCCTTGGGGCACTTCCCTCCTTCCCACCATTTGCGCTTCAGGATCTCCAGGCGGTTGTTCTCCTGCAGCTGGAGAATGGCCAGATCAAACTCGTCCCGGAAAACCGAGCCTGCGGGGGTTACAGGAGAGCCCAGGACACAGGTTATGAATGCCCTGTTAGGTGTCACTCTGCTCCCCTTCCCGGCACACCTCCTGGCCACCCTGCCTGCTTTCACCTCGAGAGGGGACAGACAGATGCAGCGGGTGGGGCGAGCCCATGGGGCCAGTGCTGTCTACTCCATTAGGGCTCCCCCGGGAGAGCGGGGCATTCTGGCTTCACGCAGTGTTCTCAGGCTTTTCTGCTTCCCTTCTCTCCATGCTGACTGGCACGTCCAGCCCATGGCCAAACACCCCAAGATGGGTCAAGAAACGGCTTTCCAGGCAGTTGTGCCATCCACCTCCCCAGCCGGGCACCACCACTTTCTAAATTAAAAAGATGGTCTATCCAAGTTAAACAACCTGCCCACCGACACACAGGACGCTGGCTGCAAAGCATCCCATCCACCTCCAGGAGGCCAAAGTTTGTGTTTCTCTGACACAAACCTTTTAGTCAGGTGTGTCCAATTTCTACTTTATTTAAATTAATTTCTCACAGCCAGGCACGGTGGCTCACGCCTGTAATCCCAGCACTTTGGGAGGCTGAAATGGGCGGATCACTTGAGGCAAGAAATTCAAGACCAGCCTGGCCAATATGGTGAAACCCCATCTCTACTAAAAATACAAGAATTAGCTGGGTGTGATGGTGCGCACCTGTAGCCCCAGCTGCTCAGGAGGCTGAGACAGAAGAATTGCTTGAACCTGGGAGATGGAGGGGCAGTGAGCTGAGATTGCACCACTGCACTCCAGCCTCGGCAACAGAATGTGAGGACTCCGTTTCAAAAATAAATAAATGAATTAATTTCTTAGGCACTCGTAACTCTCACTACATTACACCTGACAACTGTTTATCCAGAGAACCAGAGAAGTCACCAATCAATGAGAGAAGAGCCACCCCAGAGTGTGAGAATCAGGTCACCAGGTGTTCCCCACTCTCAGCACTGCCTGCTGAGCGCACGAGAACCCACTGGCCTGTCCATCACCCTGTTTCTCCCAGTCCTCCTTCCCTCCTCAAAAGAAGGCTTTTTTCTGTTCAGTACCATTCTTTTTAATTTTTCTAACGCAATTTTGTCAAGGAGCTTTGGTTCTAGAATTTAGATTTAATCACAAATACAGGCTTAAGTGAAACCATGGAAAGCTCAATGTCCCAGCACAGGCTGAGGCCTGAGATTATTAAGAAAAAGCTGCCAAGGGGCTGGAAAACAACTAAGCTGCCCAGTTTCCTTGCCCAAACTCCATGAAGGCTGGATGTGGACATATGCCCCAGAGGAGAAAGGCTACCATGAAGGATCAGGCAGAAGCTTGGAACAAACAGATGAGTGCTTTTCAAATTTTCACGTGCATTGCAATCACCTGGGGATTTCGCTGAACTGCAGAATCTGATTCAGTAGGCCTGGGGTGGGGCCTGACAGTCTGCATTTCCAACAAGCCCCAAGGTGATGTCCGTGCTGCTGGGCCGTGGACCACACTTTAAGAAGCAAGGAACTAGAACATCTCCCAGATCTCTTCCAACTGTGACAGTCCACAGCTCCACAGTAGAACCTTCCCTACTATAGACACAACTATGCTTGGACGCCCAAACCCCAAGCCTGCAGCACTGGATGTGTGTCAGTGATTTGGGCAAACACCAGCAGAGCTTCAAGTACAGTAAGTGCTTATTACACATCTGCAGTGAATGGACACATGAACGAGTTGTCTAACAGATGTTGTTAGGTGGTGAGACTAATGAACATTTCAGGTTTAGAGAGAACTGTCTAGCCCAGCAAAGCATTTCAAGCAGTTTCAAGGCATGTTCAACCCAACCTCGGAACACACCAGGGGCCACATGAAAGGCCTATTCTGCTTACTCCCTGGTTACCTACTTAGTTCCTAAGCCACCTGATTAATTTTCCATCTTGTTCCTTGTTCTGTCTCGCTTAATTTTCCTGGGTCCAACCACATTGCTTATTCCATAGTTAGGCTCTTACATTCCACTTAAGAATGATATACATGCTTGTATCTCCTGGGCATACTCCCAGCTGGACCTAAATCCTGACTCATCAATGAACTGTGTAATGTTCTTTCCAGCCTCACGTGGGAAGCTGGGCTAGCTCAGAGTAGACCTTCCCACCTATCCTGTCCTTTCTAGCTGATAGGACCCATTGGCAATATGGTCTGGTAAATGAATTACTGGACTGGAGACAAGCATCCTAGGCTCACACCCAGCTTCTCTACCTATTCTGTGACCTTGGACAAGTAATCTCTCTGCTCTGAATCTGAGTTCTGTCCTCTATAGGATGGGAATAACCACATCTATCTTGCAGGGGGGACTATTAAGTGAGAGAACATGTGAAAACAGTGTCATGTCAGATATAGAGCAAATGAATTTCCTTCCATTTTTCCTTGGTTATTGATGAAAATTTCTAGAGTTGTGGTCTATCTTACCCCAACTCTCCATAGTTTTGTTCCATGAAAACTTTGGAAGCATTTGAAATTTAGTTCAAATTTGTTAACTTGCTAGAGTATCATCAACGTGTGCCTTAAGTTCATTTTGCAGTTCACGCTACCATCTTGAAACAAAATGTCAGCGAGTATATCTCTCAAAGGTGTCCATAATCTGTATTATTAGTGGACACCAATGAAATATAATAGCATATAGAGGGTGTGCAGGTTTCTGAGTACCCAGAGTGAAGCCTCCAGTTCACAGTTCACAGAACTCCTAGTGCCATAATTTACAGAGTTCAGGGATGAACCATATTATTACCTATGTTCATTTTCTTTGTTTCTGATCAGAATTTAAGTCATTTGCTTTTGTCAAGTAGCAGTGGCTCATGCCTGTAATCCCAGCACTTTGGGAGGCCTAGGTGGGTGGATCACCTGAGGTCAGGAGTTCAAGACCAGCCTGGCCAACACGGTGAAACCCCATCTCTACCAAAAATACAAAAATTAGCTGGGTGTGGTAGTGCATGTCTGTAGTCCCAGCTACTCGGGAGGCTGAGGTATGAGAATCACTTGAAGTGGGAGGCAGAGGTTGCAGTGAGCCTAGATAGTGCCACTGCACTCCAGCCTGGGCTACAGAGTGAGGCTCCATCTCAAAAATAAATAAATAAATAAATAAAACATAGGAAACCATGGAAGAAATAAGAAGGACACTAGTATACCCCAAGGTAGGCTCAGCGTGAGACACTGAGGTAAGGCACCTAACTAGATTATCAGGTTTAATCCTCCCAACCCCATAATGTAGGTATTAGAAACCTAATTTTATGAATTAGATAACTGAGGCTAAAGAATGCATCTAAGGTACCACAGCCAGTAACCAGAACACATCCCGGGGTCTGCCTGACTCCCAGCCCGTGCTCGTTACACTCCACAGGTGTGAGTGAATCCTGCAATTTACAGAGTTTTGAGCTAAGGTAAAGATCAACAGCAGGGATGTGTACTGTAACTACAAAGATGAGCATACCGTATGCCAATTTTCTCCCAGAGTCTGATGGCCTTGATTCCTGCTTCTTCCCCTGTTGCCTTTTACAAGAACACCCTCATACCAGCACAACCCTCTACAGCACGGGCTCTCTACGGTGTGTGTGTGAAGGGGGAAGGGTGCATGTCAGAAGCGGCTGGAGGAGCATTCAGATCCCCTTCACAATCACCACAGCAGCTAAACATGTTCTCTCCTCATCTTCTTGGGGAGGTTCTGTTAGCAGGGGAAGGCCCAAAGTCCAAAGTGTGAATGTCCTTTTAAAAAGCACAGCTAGGACACCTTTCTGGAAGCCAAACGTCTCTATCCTCCTATTAATACAACGAGACGGGCTGACACTCAGTCAGCAGGCTGAACACCAGAGCCTTACTGCCCCTTCTCAGTGACCCACACCGACCTACCATAGATGGATCAGTGAAATCCACAAATAATTTGAAAGCCATTCCATCTAATCATGGCCGTCTCCTTTAGAAGTAAACTTTTCACTGGCGACGCTAACAAATAGCAAAATTAACTGATTTGAATTTTACCATCTCATCCTTCTTCCCACTGCTAGTAGAGATAGCAATCAACAGAGAAATGGCCAAGGAGAAGCAAGCGAGAAAAGGAACAAAAGGCCTAAATACACACCAAAGACATTAACATGCCCTTTAATAATTACTATTAGCCCTTTAAATTAGTCAATTAATCAATCAGTAACTAATCAACTAGCTCTTTAATAATTAAGGATTGAGCACTGGTTGTTGATTAAAGGAAATATGTGTGTTTGCTTTAAAAAAAAAAAAAAACTTTAGAATGCCCACGTAAAGTCACTGTTAAACTGGTTCTAACAATAGGGGGTACTGGATTCAATGCTGTATTCAGTGGTTTGAGCTACCCTGACCCTGTCTGGACAAAGCTACCCAAAGAGGCTGTTCCTCTCCCGCATACCGACTGGCATGCCAATCCCATAGCCCTTGGTGTCCAGCAGGCCCCCAATCTGAGTGAGGTTGCAGTTTCGCTGCCGATAGTACTCGTTCATGGTGGATTCCAGGAGGAAGGCGTAGTTGGAATTCAACACCCTGGCGATTCCCTCCTCTGTGCTCTTCACGAACACGCTGGGCTGCTTGGAATACATGTAATTCCACATGCGTTGGTAGGTCTGGTAGCGGGAATTCTGGGAAAAGAACAAAAGGAAGCAGGATTGGGAAAAGAGGAAGGAAACGTTGGCTTAAAAAGAGAGGGAATCAAAGTGCACTTAAGATGCCGGCCCTTCTGCTTCTCCACCCGCTGATCACAGTCAAGAACCTTTTCCCTTTCTGTCTCTCAACACAAGATGTTCACTGTCACTGTGTAATGGCAGAGGAGGGAGTTGTGCCTTTGACACCTTGTATAAAAAGATGAGGAAGCAACAGCGCACTAAGGTCCTGATTTGGTCATTGGTTTTGCCTCATCTACCCTCAAGAGCTCTTCTACTGCCAACCTCCATTTTCCGGTAGAACTGAAATTCTGGCTGGGTACCTTCATTGTCCCTCAATTTGGGGCAGTGAACTTAGGTTCATTTAGGACTATACAGAGATACCCTTTGAAGAAGCAGTTTCCTATTTTCCATCCACCCTAAACCAATTGATCAATCACATATCCAATGCTGGCTGCTGTTTTACAAATAATAACAAGTCAGAGAACTCTGGGGGTCTATCCAAACTCTGTGTTTGCATGATGACTTCACTGTTCTCTGTGCCAGTAGGCACGGAGACTTGCCTGGAAAACAGAAAGCTGAAGGCATTGGACTTGTTTCATGGGAAAATGAACTTCTTGGATATTAGGTTGGTTAGACACCTTTTAACCCCAGGGGAAACCTGCTTTCCAAGAGAGCTTGAGGCATATGAAAACCACTATTCCATCTGGTCTGGCTGTCAGTCTTGGCGATCAATCAGTTTGCTTGACAGCGAACACATCGCTGTGGCAGGGCTTTCTCCTGAGCCTTGCAAGGGAAACTCAAAGAAGCCAACAGGGTCCCTATCTGATACCTATCAAGTCTGGAATCAGTGAAGCCAGTTCATCTTAAGCTGGTGTTCCTCAAACTTCAGTCATTCATGTATGAATCTTGCTCTGTCTAAATACTACCTATACGATTTAAATCACTTTAAAAATGTAAATGTATGCATTAACCCCATTCTATGCAGTAATATAAATAAAACTAC
This sequence comes from Pan troglodytes, assembly GCF_028858775.2. Lineage (NCBI taxonomy): Eukaryota > Metazoa > Chordata > Mammalia > Primates > Hominidae > Pan > Pan troglodytes. Next base: position 122,905,554 of record NC_072407.2, on the reverse strand, counting down.
AGGTTTGATTCACTGCATATATATACTTTTTTTCTAATGGCCATTAATATAAACATGAAACTATGGCAACTAAAAAACAGTTCCACCACATCAGACCTAAAATCATCTCAAGTACCACCACTCTGGCACCGGCTGATATTAACGCAAAGTTCTTTTGGGACCTCATTCCAGGTGTATTTTGTGGAGCAGCAGATAAATGAGCCCCATGTGGACCTCCAAACTATATGTTCAAAAGAGATAATGAGATGAGGAGAGATGTTTTTATCTCCAGCAGAGAAACATCTCAACTTTATTCTGCCCAATTCCCGATGCTGGTGAGCAACCAAATGGGGTTTACTTGGAAGAAGGTCATGCTGGAGCCTCCGTGAATTGTGCCATATTCAATGGCGGTCTGGTCAGCCAGGTCATCCACTGACTCAATGGGCACATCCATGCGCTGCACGGTCAGGAAGGCTGCCAGGTTGGCCGTGTAGGATGAGATGATGATCAGCGTGAATGCCCACCTATGTAGGAAAAGACGAGGAAGTCATCATTGCCTGGGCACTCCCTGGAGTCTTGGCCCCTGACCCCAGTCCTGCTGTGACACGGGAGAGACCAGGCATCTTTCTTATGAAAGAGCTTTCAGCTTAGTAGGGGAAGAGAAAGGAGGCAGGGCATATGATGTCAACAGAAATGAATCGCGTTTGTGAGCACTGCCTGGAAGAAGACAGTTGATTTGTTTTTCTTATTTCCTAAAGGAGATGATTATTGGGTTATTATTCAAAAGAGGTGTAGTCCATGCACATGAGACAGTTTTGGAGACTGTGAGAAATGAGCTAGTGAATGAGCTGCGGGTGCCAGCTCCAAGGGCTCTGTTCAGAGCTAGAGCAGGAGGGCTTCCTCACCTCCTCGTGCTGAAGCCAACCTTCAAATGTGCATCGCCAGGCAGTGAGCAGCTACCACGAGCTACATCCACTATCTCACTTAATCCCTAGAGCTCACGGAAGCAAAATTCTTATCCCAATTTTACAGGTGAGTAAATTGAGGCTCAGAGAAGTGAAGCAACCTGCCAAGTAACACAGTGATACATTCTTTGTTTTTTTTTTTGAGATGGAGTCTTGCTCTGTTGCCAGGCTGGAGTGCAGTGGCACGATCTCTGCTCTCTGCAACCTCCACCTCGTGGATTCAAGTGATTCTCCTGCCTCGGCCTCCTGAGTAGCTGAAACTATAGGCATGCACCACCATGCCCAGCAAATTTTTGTATTCTTAGTAGAGACGGGGTTTCACTGTGTTGGCCAGGATGGTCTCTATCTCTTGACCTTGTGATCCACCCGCCTTGGCCTCCCAAAGTGCTGGGATTACAGGCGTGAGCCACCACACCTGGCCGATAAATTCTTTTTTTTTTTGGAGACAGGGTCTTGCTCTGTCATCCAGGCTGGAATGCAGTGGCTTAATCAGGGCTCAATGCAACCTAGAACTCCCGGGCTCAAGTGGTCTTCCTGCCTCAGCTTCCCCAGGTACTGGGATTATAGGTGTGAGCCCCTGTGCCAGCTGATAAATTTGTATTTTAAAACCAGTTCTGTAAATTGTAACAACAGAACATCTCTAATAAAGACTACCTGGCGAAAAGCACCTTTGAACTGCTGAAAGGCTGGAATTAGAAAATACTCTTACAATGGTCATGCTATTTCAAATTAGAAGATTGTTTTACTGAGTAGACAGAACTCATTTAAAATTAGAATAATTTTGCAGCTCAGGCAGCATATATGCTAAGTCCATTAAAAACTGTGTGTTCATTTTGGTAGGTTAAACAAGCCTTCTCCCATCTGGTCAACAGTATGGATCTACATCCCAATCCCAAGGGGCTCAAAGATAGATCTAAGCACAGTTTGGGATGGAGAATCACAAATTCTGAATCAGTGGAGCCTGAGTTCATGGGGCTTTATCCATCATAGAGACACTGACGATGAATGCATAGTGATTAACACACAGAACTTGGCAACTTGCCGCTGCTGGGTAGATTTTCAAGAGCAGCAGGTCCCATTGCCCCTTTTGCCATTGTGACCAAGAACACTTGCTGGCTGCCTCCCCAGGAGTGAAGCAACAGGGGCATCCTCTGACTCGATGGGCATGTCTACATGGCAGACCACCGCGAGCGAACTGGGTTTTGGTTCTAGCTGTGTTCCACTGTGAGAACATGGGGGAAAACCACTCGCCTTCTCTGAGCTCATTTACTTGTCTAATAAATATATGGGGATAATCATGCCTGCTCTGCCTATTGCTGGAGAGTTGTGAGATAAAATGAAGTAATATGTCATGAGTGATCAGCAATCTGTAAAGGACTAGAGGGATGTGAGATATAGAGAAATGTATAGAGAGACCATCAGACTGAATATGGGATGAAAATCACCTGGCTGCCTCCTTCTGCCTTCCCTATCTGTGACCTGTAAGTAGCAGGTATCCCTCCATGCCCAAGGTCTGCTTTCCCTGCTCCTGCCTCAGCTCTTCTGCCCTATCGGAAGGTGCTCTCATGACCATCCCTAAACCGAGACCTGGGGCGGGCAGTCCCCAGGAGGAAGCCAGCACTCTGCAGCTGCTTAGCTGTGGTGGTGTGTGCTGGGGGTTAATGAGCCCTGGGTGTGGACATGACTTCGGAGTTGGCTACACTCTGGCTACACCCCAGGTGGCTATTTAGGCCATTGGTCACAAGGAAACTGGTCAGAGGGCACAAGCGGCTCAGTGCAAACCCATCGGCTCTGCTGAGAAAGGGAATGATGCCCGCTTCCGGAGGGGTCAGTGAAGCCTCGCTCCTGTGTCAAAGGGCATTTTCAGTTGTCAAACTGGCATTCTCTCCAGCGACATGGTGTTTTCTATCACGTGCTCTGGGTGAGGAGGCCGAGGTAGGCCACGATGGCCCTGTCTTCTGACCTCCCACTCCTCCATGGAACGGACCAAACCGAGGCCCTGATTTAAGAACTAGGAACTGTTAGTGTGCTGGGAGAGAAGCGCAGTGACCACCTGGAGTCGGGGCTGGCACAGGCCTGTCACGGTGGCTTGCATTTGCGCTGAGCCCCTTCTCACACAGCTCTGGAACAGTGACCAAGCCACCTGGGGCCAGCCATTTAAAGCAACGCTGAGTCCTCCCCTCAGGGCAGGGCAACCTGCAGGATGGCTGGGTCCTGGAGGAGGGATTTCCTGGGGTAAGGGTAGAGCTGACAAGCGGATGAAGTGGGCAATGGGGTTCTAGCTGCATCCATCTGTGGGAGCAGGCACTCTCCAGAAGGAAAAGCCCCAGGGAGAAGCAGATCGGCATCCCCAGATGCTCCTCTCCCAGGGCTTCTGCCCAGGTTCCCGGATGTTGTGGGTGGGACTTCCGTGACTCTCCTTGCTGAGATCGTCCATCCCTCTTCCTGGAGACCTGAGCTCCTGTTCTCCATGGTGATCCATTCAGTGACTTCTCCAAACTATCTGGTAACAGGCGAGCATCTCGCCCAGGTTTAAGTCGTGCTACATTTGTTGTTTATCAGGGATAATGGAAACCCCAGACAGGAAGGCATGGCTATCTCAGCTGCGTTTTCACCTGCCTAACAGCCCAGTGGCTCCTCCCGTAATTCCGTCCAGACCACCCACTCTGGGCACCAGTACTCAAGGGTGGAAACATCACCTTTCCTTTTCCTTTGGCTAAACAGGCTGAGAAGGAAGGGAGAGAACCAAGGTCGTAAGTCCTGTACGCTATGACAGCCAAACCCATAGCAGATTTTTAAGAGAGGATCAAAAAGTTGTGTTCTGCAAACTTGCCTCTCTAGGCTATATATATATATACACACACACACACATTTGTTTTGTCTTTCCTTTGCCCCCATAATGGTCTAATAACAATGATCAGTCCATATGTTTACGTAGCACTTTCAAGTTTTCAAAGAGCTTTCCCACACATTGAATCATTTGCTCAACTCTGAACGACAAGAGTTGCGTTTTCCCACACCTGCTGAGGTGAACAGGCCAGCAAGCCCCCAGAGCCAGGGGCAGAGACACAAAGCCTCAGAAGGCTGGTAGAGGGGGTGTGATGTAGCAGCCAGGCTGGCTTCCTCCTGCAGGGACTTCCTGCCAGCAGGCTTATATTTGCATAAATCTGCATATGCCTTCTCAAACCTCAGGTCATTTTCAGGTCAGGAAGTTACCATTGCTTTGCTGAAATTCATCAAGGCTGTTTTGTCACCTCCTCTCCCTTCCTTCCTTGGCTCCCCTCTGCATCCAGACCCCAGAGAGTGAGCAAGGGGAAGGGGACCAGATGGCACAGAGCAGGCCCCATCCATTGCCCCAAGCTTCTGAGCTGGCAGAAAGCACTCGGCTTCCTGCGTGAGTCTGCTGTAAGAGGCAGAGGCTCTGGGGCTCTAGAGGCTAGAGCCGGCTTATCAGAGGGCCCCTTTTGTGTCCCCACCCCACCTGGCCTGGTTCACCTCTGCCTGGGGCCTTACCAGACGCCACTGACACAGCGGGTGGATAAGGCGCGAGGGGCGATGGTGGAGCCCTGCTGCATGAACCCCCCGACCGGAAACCAGAGGCTGTTGCCCAGGGAGTACTGGTTCACCAGGAGGTTGCACCGGCCCTGGGCACATGGGTGTGGGCTGTACCACTCGTAGGGCGTCAACCTGTGGGAGAAAAGGAACATACACTAGTGCCACGGAGGCGGGGTGTGAAGGGACACGGGCAGGCTCTCCTGGCTGGTCTCACCTCTGAGACCGGCCTGTGGCCTTGGGCAAGCCACTTCCCTTTGGAGTTTCGCAACCAAAAAAAAAAAAAGTGGGTTGAACTGGGTTAATGGTTCTCAAAGTTTTTTTTAATCAAAGAGACATTTTTACCCCCAATAAATTCTGATGTGGAACTCCAAAATACAAAATAGAGGATGGCCAGGTCCGGTGGCTCATGCCTGTAATCCCAGCACTTTGGGAGGCGGAGGCGGGAGGATTGCTTGAGTCCAGGGGTTCGAGACCAGCCTGGGCAACACAGTGAAAACCCGTCTCTACTAAAAAATACAAAAAAATTAGCCAGGTGTGGTGGTGTGTGCCTGTAATCCTAGCTACTCAAGAGGATGAGGTGGGAGAATCACTTGAGTCCGGGAGGTAAAGGCTGCAGTGAGCCAAGATCCCACCACTGTACTCCAGCCTGGACAAATAGAGTGAGACCCTGTCTCAAAAAAAAAAAAAAAAAAAGATGAAGTGGAGCCCCTGAGGCTAGGAGTGTCAAGAGGTGGACAGCCTGGGAAGCCGCTTGTTCTGTCACTGCCAGTGACAGGGTGATGAGAGAGATACTAGTGTCCCTTAGAACCACGGTTTGAAGACCCTCAGCCTACAGCAGTGGCCCTCCAGCCTTAGCCTACCTCAGAACCACCAAGCCGGTGTGCTGACACAGATGGCTGGGCCCAGCCTCAATGCTTCTGCACTGGTAAGTCTGGGGTGAGGCCTAAGAATTCCCAAGTTTCCAGATGATGCTGGTGCCACCGGGCCAGTGTCCACACTGAGAGCCACTGGCCTGGATGGTGTCTAAAGCCAGGCTCTCCCTGTCTGTGTTTCAGACCTCCCCAGACGCTTTCAAAAAAAAAAAAAAGAATGCTGCTGCTTGAGTTCCACTCCCAAAGATTCTGGTTTCATTGGCTCAGGTGGGGCCTGGACATCAGTGTTTGTTTAAAGCTCCCCAGTGAGTGTAATGCACGCATGGGGCTGAGAAGGGCTGCTCTAAGCTCTGTGCCTTGGGGTGAGGCAGGGACACTCCCCTGCTTTCCCTCTCAGCCTCACCACTGGCGTCTCTCTGAATGGCCCCTCTGATGCCCAGAATGCCTGCTCTTCCCCTGCCCGCCAGGGAGATGCTTGCAGCCCCGGCCCATCTTGCACGCAAAGCCTTCCAGCTCTGACGAGAGAAATTGTATGCACAGGTGTGCACCCCCCAGGAGGGCGGGGTGCTGTGTGCTCGGTGTTATCTTCACACTGCTCTTTCCCATCCTGCACTCGGCCTGAGGTGCACTTAGTGTTCCCACTGTCGCTGCCTCCCATTTCCATCCGCACCTCTCCTTCCTGAGTACAACACAAACGTCTCAGCGTTGGTCCTTTGACCTGTGAGATGTGCTCTGTCCCTCTGTGTGGGTCCCGAGGAGCTGGCTGGCACTCTGGTGCTCCACTTTGTTGGCTCCCAAGCCTACGGACCATTGGTGGGATCTGCAGAACTTCAAAGATACAGATTCTCAGGCCCTTCCCCTAGAGATTCTGAGCTCATGGGACCTGGGAATTCAAATGTCTAAAAGCTCCCTACAGGACTCTGAAGATCAGCTCTCTTGGGAATGGCTACCTAAGAGCTGTTGTTTTCAGACATTTTTTTTCCCTGTAAAATCTTACCCGAAGTACAATATATAAGAAATAAAAGTAGAGCTGGTCTGGATGAGGAGGAGTTGGGGACCCAGGGCTCTGGCTGCCCAGCCTCTTGTCATTCCACCCCCAAAGGCTCTGGTTGCTCCCAGGAGCCTTTGCAGTCCACAGAACCATGTTTGAAAATCACTACCTTAAGACAGAATACCCTAGACTCCAGTATTGTGTGTGTGTGCGTGTGTGTGTGTGTGTGTAGTGAGAGAGAGAGGCCGTATGGTTAGCCCTTTAGCACATTTTCTGTTAACCTTTCTGTGATGCTAGATGCTGGAGGGTGTGTGTTTGGATGTGGAGGGGAGAGAGGAGGGGCAGTGTACCACCACAGGGCTGGTTGAAAGCTCTAGGCTGCTGTGGGTATGCTGAAGCAGGCTTGTATGTATCTGCTCTCCAAACCCCAAGACTTTTCAGGGCCCTTGAGGTGACCTGAGTGTTGTGGCATGCCACACGCAAGGGCTCACATCCAAGGGGCAAGTGTGAATTACAGAGCAGTGGCACCAGGGCTCATGAAGACAGCCTCCTAACATGGCAGCAGTGTGGCAAAGTGGAGAGGGGAGGTGTCAGACAGCGTGCTAGCTCCCCGTCTTGCAGGCCGTCACTGACAGCAGATACTCAACAGTGGCCATGCCTACAGGCCCGAGAGGGGTTGGTGGTGCCCAAGCAGCAAACTGTGCCAGTTTGAAAATGACCAGGTTGTCAGCAAGGCCTGTCTTTTTTTGGCTGCATCTTGTGGGCCCCAAAGACCTTCCTGATCTTGGGGACCTTGGTCTCCACTAGAAGAGGTATGTGCAGACAGGTTGATGCAACCCTTCGCTGGCAGTCTGGGAAGTGCCCTCAGGGGTTAGGTAGCCCGTGGTTCCCTAGGGCTCACCATGCGGCAGCTCCATCCCCGAGTGCCCCCATCAATCCAGTGAATGAACGTGCCCTAGGGGAAGACCCCACCCACCCCACAGAGATGGGATGTGCACTCTAACACTGTCTGCCCTCCCACTGTGGCCTGGAGGCAAAGGTAACAACTGAAGAGACACCTGCAAACCAGAGCCACGGACAGATTCCAGAAGCTCCTCCTGAGTAGTTCTCTGCTCCCACATAACAGCCCTTTGTGAGCCTCCACTGCAGTAAGTGGAGGGTTAGCAGCACCAGGGACCTGAGTGAGTGGCCTGGGAGCCACCAGGGCTCATCCCACTTCTGGAGGGTTAAGCTGGCTCTCCTGCAGCTCAGGCTGGCCCAACAGCCTGTGGCCTGGAGCGAAACTACCTTTTCTGTGCACAGTCTTGGGAGGCCACAGCCTCGGGCTGCTCCTCGGGTTTTTCCATAGGGCCAGGGCAGCCCCTGGTTTCCTGGGGATAGGGCAGGGCTTATTCTCCCCACTCCCTGGTCTGGCCCATGCGTCTCAACTCCGCACTTCTTGAAAACGCCTCTCTCCATCCCGTCTCCTTGCCGCCCGCCACCAGCCTCCATGGTTCCCATTCGACAAGGCAGCTGTGTTTTCAGAGGCAGACCCAGGCTGTCTGCAGAGAAAGCCTTCTCCCTGGCCTGCTCCACTGCAGCCCCCAGTGCCCCCAGTCCGGATTTGCACGCTCTGTTTCTTGTCATTCGGCACTTTGTGGCAGATCCTTTGTGGCAATGACTGATGCCAGGGCAGCCAAATGCACAGTGCTTAATGAGAGTCATCTTCCTGCCAACCCCACCCCTCCTCTCTTCCCAGGGCTCCTACACAAGCAAGGGGCTTAGGTGGGGGTCTGGGGAGAAGTGGGAGGGGACAGGAGGCAGAGGTGCAGAAGCCAAGCCACCTGTCTGCGTCGTGCACAGTGGGGAATGTTTGGATGGGCAGCATGAGGTCGACAGCTGGGCAGAGAGCATTTCAGGCCCCCAGTCCTTCTCCTGTCCCTCTAGTTTGGCACCAAGATCTTCCCAACTCCTCCTTCCCTTCTCCTCCTCCCCACCCCCTCCCCATGCAGTTCCCAGAGGTGGACACGAGGTGGCGGTGTAAGGACAGGGAAGGGAAGAGGAGAGTACCGAGCCACCAGGAAGAGGACACAGCTGACGGCCAGATAGGCTAGGAGCATGAAGAGCCAGACGCCCGGAGAAAATGGGTCCAGGAAGGAGAAATAGCCGGGTTTGCGTCCCTGGAAATGGAGAGAAAAACAAGATTCACCGCACACATTCAGTCAACATGACCTTGGGGCAGGCAGGGCGGGGCAGAGGAGGTAGTGAGTGTGGGTCTGGCCCCAGTTCCCATTTCTCTGGGTTCTGGGTGATTGGTTTAAATGACACCGGGAATGAGGGTGTTGCCGGGCTGCGCAAATGACACGACCCAGCCCTGACCTCAGCAGGTGACACAGAACAGCAGCAGGGGCCATGCCACTTCCTGGGGTGAGGCAGGCTTTGTGCTGGCAAAGAGGAACAACCCTCAGTGCCCCGAAGTACCACCCTGTGTCCTCCATTGGGGGTAGAGGATGGACTCAGGAAGCACCTTTGAGCTGCTGCTGTCTGCATTGCTGGATTCGACCACAGCATCCCTCTTAGACACTCACATCTTTTTCACCAGGATGCTAATACAACCGGAGTCTCTGGGTTTTGTTTGCGGGGTGATCTCACACAGCGAGACCTTCCCCCGTCAACCTCAAAACAGTCCTGGGAGGCACAAATTATTATTCTCATTTTACAAGTGAAGAAGCCAAAGCCGAGGGCAGTCAGAGATGTGCCCGAGGTTCCACAGTGCGTAAATGGAAGAGCCGGGACCCAAACAAGCCCATGTTTCCTGACTCAAAGCCCAGGGCTCACACCACTGCACCGTGGGAAAACACATTGCAAGGCCAGGGATGAGTCTGGCCAGAGTCCTGTGAGCCAGACAATGGAGCCAGGAATGGAATCCTGGGCACCAAGCTCCCCGCCATTCTTCACGGGAAAACAAAATGGAATGAGAAGGATGGAGTTAAGTCATCTGCTCCAAGTCTTTAGCCGTGTGGTCTCAGGCAAGTCCCCACCGCTTTCTGGCCTCAGTTGGAGTGGGACTAGATCCGAGATGACACACCAGTGGCTTATGGATGCATACGGCCCACAGAGTTGAATTGTTTATCCTGCAGCATCTACCTAGTTTGTATTAGTTGCCAGCATTAAATAATTAGGTAACTTCACATACAAATCTAGATTTCTGGCTTTTTAAAAAATGGGGTGATCCGACACCACTGAGTACAAGTTCCCAACTGGCTGAAGCTGAGTGTGGGCTGCCCACTGGAGACAGGGCATATTCTCTGCAGCTCTGTGCTGCTACCCTGTCTTGTCCCAGGCTGGTTTCTTTCATTTACTATAAAACCACTGGACTAGATGCACCCTAAGGACTATTGTAAATGGAAAACGCTATGATTCTATGATGCCAGAAATCCAGGAAGTCCATGGATAGGACTGAAAATCAGTACTAAGCTCAGGGTTCTATGAACAGGTAAGCGTTTAAGCTCAAGATCATATCAGTCATGGCGCAACCTACTGTCACTATCAAGGCATGTCATTTTTACACTGGGGTTCCCAGAAACACAAAAGGGAACTCCCTTTGCCAATACCGAGCTAAACTCAACCAGCCTTCTGAGCTTTCATTATCCAGGGGAAGCTAGAAGAAGCTGAGAAACTCCAAGTAGCAATAGCTGTTTCCACGGCTGCATCTGAGGCAGGTGGGAGGAGACAGTTCTGCACGCTCCTGTTGTATTTGCATAGCCCCCATCATGGGTGATTTTCCGCTCCTCTTCTGGATGCTTTTCCCTTCCTTCTTAGGGAGCCGGTGGGCCTGCGGTGCAGTTTTACTTTCCTCTTTGGAGGGTACACGGAGAGGACATAAATACTCATCCTCTGCCAAAAAGGGCAGCTGTTCTTGGGCACTGTGGCCTTTCAGCAGCATGACAGTGACCTCTCACGTGATCTATCTGAAACTGTTTTTCTTTCACAGTATTGGCTCAGACCACGGAACTGCCCTTTGATACTAATTGCAAGTTCTCTGACCCACTGTGGATCCATGCTTAGTCTACATACAACACTCAGGTATTACTGGAAAAATGAAAAATCTGGGGGACAAAACCCAGTAACTTAGGGAAGGGAACAGAAGAAGAATGAGGAGATCTTTTGAGCTTGGCTCATCCCGTCATTACATAAATCCTCTAACAGAAGGCAAAGGACTCCAGAGCAGCAGAATCCAAGTCCCCAGTTAATCATTCCTGTGTCCATCACGGCTTGACTGTGTTTCCTTCATCATCCTAAGAGCCAGAGGCAGACACAGGAAGACACAGAGAGGGTAGTATCCATATACAGAGTCCGGAAGCAGTAAAGGAAGCCGATCATGCCTATACTCCTACTGCAATAGAAATCACTAGTGTGGTCCACTCCTGGGGTCTTTTTTGACCCCCAAGTTTCTCTGAGCAAGTGTGCATGAATTCCACGTGCCCTGTCACTTATGACTATTTCAATCTGTCTCTCAACTGAAAAATCTATTACTGTTGCTTTCTGAATCTGAAAACCCATTAGATGCTCAATGTCAGAAATCTATACCTGATTATATCACAAGTGAAATTGAGGAAAATGACAGTACTATTTAAAGCTGCCATATTTGGTTATGGGTGATAAGGAATGATGCACAGCTGTGGGAAAAATTCCTAGAGACCAAAGTTAGAAAACAGAGAACATCACACAGACAAAAACCATGACATAAACAAAGCTCCCCCAGAAACATATCAGTCACGTTGGCAAGGCAACATCTGATTCTACTTGTGATTGACTGACGCCAACCAGAAGAGCAAGGAATGGGCAGTCATTTGAGATTTGGGTCTGGGCTTATACATCCTTGGCTTAAGCTAAATCCATGCTGTCTCTATGATGCCAAAGAGAAGTATGTGTCTTGCAAGATTCTGAATGCCTAACATTTTTTTCTATGTGGATGGTTTAGATCACTTTCTTCCCAAAAGACATGTGAGTCACTGGCGTTTGGGGCAAATCAGGTGTCATATGCCATAGGCATTTCTTCCAAATAATTGATTTTCCTTAGCCCAAAGGAGGTATGACGGTGATGCCTTTCTTTTGAAGAACTAAAAGTGCTTCACTATATTCTCTTGATTTCAATACCCAATTTTCCATACTGACAGATGGAAGAACTGGGACCCAGGGAGGTTAAGTGCCTCACTCAAATCATTGGCAATGGCTTCAATTTCTCTGGTGCTCATTCATCAAGCTGTGCCATAGGCATGCCACACTCTCCTTCATTCAAATGGCAGCTGTACTGCATCTTCCTCTCCTTTTCATCTTCGCATCTTTGTTTACTCCAATAAATTCCCTAATTAATCCCACGCCTTCTCCCCAATGCCAGCAAACTCTCAACCTACACACCCCCTTAGAGTACTCTTAAACATTATTTATTTATACCCATCACCATTTATTGTGACTCTGCTGTATTTATAGGCATTTGTATTGATTTATACACGTCTCTGTGGACTGTGAGTTGGGCCAGTTCCTTCTGGTGAATACAATCACTTTGGAAGTAGATAGGTGGTTATATATAGTCTATGCCCCAAATGTTGAAGACAGGTCAAGCTCTGCGGATGAAATTGCAAATTAGACAGCAGCAAAATTAGAATTAGCTCCCTTGACATTTGGACTGTGCATCAGACTGACCATCAATCAGCATCCCTGATGCTCTTAGACGGAGGGAGAGATGCAAAGGGCTGGTCATCAACTGACCACAATCCTGGTGTGTGTAGGTCCTTTGCATGATAGTAGTGGGGCTGTCCACGGAGCTATGAAGTGGCATTAAACCCCCCTTTCATGCCCAAAGTTCCTGTTATCCTTAAAAACAATCTGTTGACTCATTGATACTTCACTCTATATATACTGGAAGAAATGACATTCTCGGAAGAATGCAATTGCTTTCCCAGAGTCTGAAGCCAGATTCATGGGGACACCGGAGCCAGGCAGTCAGGACAGGTAGTGAATAAAACCCAGACTCTGCAGCCAGACTGCCCAAGATTGAATTCTGGCCCCACCATTTACAAGACACGCAATCCTGGGTAAGTTGGGTAACTTCTAGGTCTCTGTTTCCTCCTGTATAACATGGAGGGAATAATAAAACCTACCTCGTGGGGTTGTTTTGGGAACTCAGTGAGTTAACTCATAGAGCTGTATGTATGTTCGCTCTCCTTCTGTCTAATGGTAGCCGTGAGTGAAGGGGGAGTGGGGAGATGGTGTGTTACAAAGGCGGGAACTTCCTTTTATACTGATGCCTTCCTCAGTGGACAAGAAATACTATACTTTCTCTCTTACAGTGACACATGTTAAAGATGCTTTGGGGAAGAATGCTATCTGGCTACAGCCACTTTTCAGAACTCCTGGAGTTTCTATGGCTGTAATATATGCATCATGAGAGTTCCTCCAGGGCTCTCTGGAGAAGCACTTAGGGCAATACCAGGCTTTCTTCTGGAAGGAAGACTCTTAAAAGCCAGTGATTCCAACCTTTAGAACTCAATCCCACCTCAGCCTACCCAAAGACGTCATTGACAGAGTGGACCAGACACGTTGCAGGTTCTCTTGGATCTGTGTTAGGGCTCTGTAGCTTAGTCACCATTTCCCTACACAAATGCATGATACGAGCTCTCTGCTTTCCTCAAACTCCATCCCCTCCCAGCACAGCCAAGGACAAAGGGTCCTTCATGTGCATTTCTACAGTCTTTAGAACTAAATGGCAATTTATAGAAAGGTTGCTTATGATATAGTCAACTCCCAGCAGTGCCCAATGGTCAATCACACACTGTCCAGGGCTGAAGAGGTAAGAGAACGCAGTGTCTCCAAGACTCCTTCTGGGAGAGGCAGGAGGAGGTGATTTCTTCCTGTCCCTCAGCAGGATCCCATGGATGGCCTCCCTCAGTGTGTCTGCAATGGATTGTCTGCTGATATTTTGGTTTAGCATGCACTTTCCACCTCTGACTCCAAGAGGAAAAAAGGAAGCAAGTAATTAATTCCTATCCACGTAAAGCACCCAGATGGGTCTGTTGCCCATAGAACTCATATGCTAGTGTATCTATTTTCACTTACTGGCTGAAAATCTGGTGTGAGGAGACCTACATTCTAATCCTGGCATTGACCTGGACTTGCTGAGTGGTGGTGCTAGGCAAGCCACTCAACTTCTCTGGGTGCCATTGTCTTCTCCCATAGAAAGGAGCACCATGAATGGAGCACTTTAATCCACATGAAGAGGGGCCGTGAGAATTACTAAAATAATGTTAACACACCTTGAGCTTCTTCAGAGAGAGGCACTCAATAAATAACCAATATTAATATTATTATACATTCAGGGATCCATATTTCCATTATATGGGCTATCATGTTACTTAGCTTTAAGGAACAGAACTCTTATTCATTTTCCATTTTCTTAGAACAGAGTATTAAGCAGTATTAGAAATGACTCACTGGTTTACTTAGCATTGTTCTCCATTTTCCTAGACAGTCTTTCTGAAACGAAACAGACCTTCTTGAAAAGCGGGTAATATATCCAGCAATGTCATGCATTAATTTAATGTCAGCATTTATTTCTCCCTTACTTTTTTTTTTTTTTTTGAGACAGAGTCTCGCTCTGTTGCCCAGGCTAGAGTGCAATGTTGCAATCTCAGCTCACTACAACCTCCACCTCCCGGGTTCAAATGATTCTCCTGCCTCAGCCTCCTGAGTAGTTGGGATTACAGGCATGTGCCACCATGCCCAGCTAATTTTTGTATTTTTAGTAGAGATGGGGTTTCACCATGTTGGTCAGGCTGGTCTCGAACTCTTGACCTCATAATCCGCCTGCCTCGGCCTCCCAAAATGCTGGGATTACAGGCATGAGCCACCGCGCCCAGCCTATTTCTCCCTTACTTTTTAAACACTGTCTGATTTTTCTTTTTCTTGAGAAAGAAGACTCTAGCTAAGAGTTAAGAAGAGAAAACGAACAGAGTATAAAACTTTCCCGTTTGTTAACCAAAGGTGGAACAAGTTGGTATGGAGGGAAAATGGTAAGCTCACATTTTCCAGGGAGTCTCGGGTGTTCTAGCTGGCTTGGGACCCTCTCTGGGATCAGAGATAGTATCCTCAGATGGGAAAGGATCTTGAAAGATCATCTAAAGCACACCATTGACACTGAAAGAAATACACCTATGATACCGTAAAGACAGGTAGTTGGACGTGTATGGAGATTTGGAGACCAAAAACCTGGTTTCAATGCCCCCTGCAACATTGTGTTGCCTTTCCTCTTTCCTCTGCACTGACTGGGCTCACAGAGTTTCAGAATTTTGTCCTGTAAAATGAGAATCATACTACCTGCTTCAGGGCACTGTTCCATTCAACCAGAGACTGTACATGGAAGTACTTTATAAATTAGGAGACGTGAGTCAACAAACCACCATCTTACACATATACCCAATCTCCTTGAAGATGTCAATACTGAGTTTTTATTTTAAATTATTTAATTTTTTAAGAGATGGGGTGTTGCTCTGTTGCCTAAGCTGCAGTGCAGTCATAGCTCACTACAGCCTCGAACCCTGGTGATACTCCTGCCTCAGCCTCCAAAGTGGCTGGGATTACAGGCATGCGCCACTGCACCCAGCAACAATGAACTGTTTAGATGAAATTTATTCACATGGGGGTTCTACGGGCCAAACACTTAATCCCAGGTTGGCTTCTGGCGCAGTCTGATGATGCCTTGCTGTAATAGTCGGGGTGTGCTTGAGGAATACAAACTCACTTTAATATTAATCTGAGCAAAACATCATTAGGTAAATTGCTGCTGCAGAAAAAAAGAGACAGAAAACTACATGATATACTCTAACGTCAAATAGAAATGGTTTCGGTTTTTCATGTTCTTTTCCCCTCCATTCACACAGATATTTGAGAGCTCAAAGTATGCATCAATACCATAAAACTCTTGGCTGCAAAATGTCCTTGGAATTATACTGCTATACCAAATACTAAACTTATCATTACAAGAAGATGAGCTGATGTGCCAGGGAAACCAAGAGTCTTGAACTTCAGATGTTCTGCCACTTGGCTCCCATCCTTGAAGTATCAGGGGACAACAAAGGCTAAAGGCTGGACCATCTATGTATAGCCTAGAAGCCCATCTGGCCCTAGCCACGGATTCTGATACTTTCTCAGGTGGATGCTATGTTGTGTGTGGAATATGCAGGCATTGAGAGAGAGAGAGAGCAGTGAGTTCAGGAGGCAGCTACAGCCAGACCTGAGCCAGAGGCTGCATCTAGGCTGCCTGAAACATCTGCATCCCACTTCTTTTTGTTCTCAAGACCTACAGGGGTAAAGGCCAGACGGTAAAAAAAAATTTGGGTCACTTGTCCTGCTGCCTAGAATACTGGCCCTGTAGGGTTCCCTAATAGAATCTCAGGTTCCTGGGGCTCAGTACTGCCCAATCAGGAGCACAAAGGAAAGCATAGCATTCACTGCCCACAGGATCACTGGATTTATGGCCTGCCCTCCTTCCTTCCTGTCAAGTAAATACTGCATGTTTAGGATGACCACATTTTCCATACCAAAAATCATATCATAAAAATCTATGGTCTGACAAGAGGGTACCTTTCCCTTAATGTACCTCCCATTGGAGGATACAAAGGGAGAGACAGATAAACAAAGAATAATATAATGCAACCTAAAAGTGTTGTAATAGAAGTATAGGCAGAGGGCAAGCAGCTCCATCTAGGGGAGCTGCGTGGAAGAGCAAGTGCCATTTGAGCTGGGTATTGAAAGCCGGGAAAGAGTTCGTTAGCTGGCTGAGAGGCAGGTAGATGAGCGTGAACCTAGATGAGGAGGCAGGAAGGGGCTGACCTGACAAAAAAGCAGTGAGCAGCAAGGGGCAAAGGTGCCTGCAGGCAAAGACCTGGATGTAGGAAAGTTGAACTTTTTTTTGTGAGTGATGGGCAGCTGGTGAATGATTTCAAGAAGGAGGTTGATATGATTACATTTGTCTTTTTTTTTTTTAGACCAACACCCAGGCTGCAAATAGATTATGAAGGAACAATTAATATACATTTGTTGAGTATAATAGCTAACACTTTATTGTGTATATGTCAGTTACTGCTATGAGTGTATTACATATGTATTCTCATTTAATTTTTCATGACAACCCATTTTTACAAATGAAGAAGGTGAGATGTATGTGACATGCATCTAATAACTGTAAAAGCTGGGAATAAACCCAGACAGTCTGGGTCCAGAGTCCATGGTTCTCACTCTGCTGTTTCTTAGTGAATGCTTATAATGACTGTGGCCTTTTGATGGGGATCCAGTAATGGACAAGAAATGCCTTGCCCTAAAGGAGGATACAGGCTGCAGGAATGGCAGTAGAGATTAGGAAAGCCTGAACCAAGGCACAAGTGGGGATACACAGTATATTTGAGAACTCTTTGGGAGGTGAGATGACCAATAGAATTTGTAAGGTAAGAAAACTTAAGGATGGCTCAGGTTACTGGATGGAAATTCCATTACCTGATATGGGGCACAGGGAAGGAGGCATAAGTGTGACTCAGAAACACACAGAATTCAGCTTGTGACACAGTTTTTGGGGTGCCTGTGAGACGTCCAGATGGAGATGTGAAGAAATGTGTCAGAATTACACTACTGGAACTCAGGGGAGCAGCCAGGGTTAGATTCACAGATTTGGGAGGGAGTGAGATTATCCAGGGAGAGTTGGTAGAATAAGAATAGAAAAGGACCATGGACATTTAAGTTGGGTGAGAAAGAAAGAAAGAGAAAGACAAAAAGAGGGAGAGAGAGAGAGAGACAGAGAGAGAAAGAAGGGAGGGAAGGAGGGTGGGACGGGGGGGAGGAGAGAGAGAGAGAGACAGAGAGAGAGTGACTTTTAAAAAGCAGGATGGAAAAACAGTAACGAATGCCAAAGCCAGACTCCTCAGCCAGCCTGTGAGTAACAGGGAGTAGGTGGTAAAAAGAGCAAAACATTCTTATTTTGGTCCTAAGGATGCCTGAACAGAAACAGAGATTATACCCGGTGTTAGGAAGAAGGTAAATATCCCACAATCAACTGTTGATGATCTGTGTTCATGAAAATGCCTAGATAATCTTGGATCGCTGGAAAGTCACAAATTATTTCTTTAGACTTCAGAGGCATACTTGCCACTACTTATTATTTTGGAGGCTTTAGCAATAATTCTTAACTAGGCACTCTAAGTTAATTATTTTTACATTTGCACACAGGTTGGATTGCCACCAGATGCTCACTTTTTGGTAACAATAACTCATCAGTCAGGTGACCTCATAAACATAGAACTAACATAGACATTCTCGATCCTTATAGATCATAAATGTGATTAAATTACCCATATTTTTGCTCACAGATAACAATTAGAGAAAAATTGCAAAACAACGAACACCCAGTATTTAATTTCATTACCTTAACACTATGATATTAGAGATAGAGTCTCTATGTAAGTTTAGAATTAGGCTCTTGGGGTGGACTCTACCAGTTCATCCTTTAGCCACAGCAGATCTTCCTAAGGCCCTCCTCTGTTTCAGACATAACAATGTTCATCTCAGACTTATTCTAACCACATCTCCCCTGGGTTAGTCAATTTGGGATTGTTCTCCCCTCAGCTGACTTTTTGGTACTTCCTAAGCATGGTGTCTCACACACAGAATGCACTCAATAAATATTTGTTGAATAAATGTAGAAACTGTCAGTTCTGCTTAGTGTAAGCTGTTAATCCCAGCACTCATTTCTTGCTTGGCCCCCTGTTATCAATCAGGTCTAGGCAGCCACGTGGCATCCTGGCGCTTCAGTGTGGAGGCCAGAAGAGAGGAATCCTCACCCAACAGTCAGGGGTGTGTGTGTGTGTGTGTGTGTGTGTGTGTGTGTGTGTGTGTGTGTGTATGGAGAGAGGGACAGAGATAGCGATATTGGGAGAGACAGGGAAAGTTATTGTAAGAAATTGGCTCACAGGATTGTGGGGGCTAATAAGTCCAAAAGGCAGGCAGGCTAGAAACTCAGGCAGGATTTCTATGTGATAGACTTAAGGCAGAATTCCTTCTTCACGAAACCTCAGGTTTTGCTCTTATGTCCTTCAACTGATTGGATGAGGCCCACCCACGTTATCAAGAGTACTCTCCTTTAGGAAATCAATTCACTGTAGTTGCTAATCCTGTCTACAAATACCTTCACAGCAACACCTGACTAGTATCTGACCAAGCATCTAAGCAACATAACCTAGCCAAGTTGACACAGAAAAGTTGTCATCCCAGAAATGAATGCAGGGAAACTCATACAGGTCTTCAGGTGGTAGGAAACATTTAGTCAACAATCCAATTTGGGATGTCCAGAGGATTGGAGAATTGTGGTTTCTTTCTGGCCAGAGTTGGTATTCAGGACAGTGGTGCCCTAGGTGGGGAGGGCAGCCTAGCAGTAGGTGTTTCCTGGTGGCAAAAACACTTGGGGTCAGGTACCTTCTGCCATCTGGTTCCTGATGGGCCACTGAGTCACCAGGAAGGCTTTAGTTCCCTCCAGGAATCTAGACACCAAGGCCAGAGCCTAGTTGAGTGGCTACCGCAAGCCACAGCAGGGTAGTTTGGACAAAGGCTGTGTGCCTCCATTTCTTTTGGATGTCCCCCGATTCCAGGGGTCAATGTGGGGGAGGGGAGCTCCAGAAATGGTGCTGGCTGGAAGACTGCCTAGTGAGTACCGACAGATGTAACGATGGCAAGACACCCTCCTGGAGTTAAGGGGCCTGGGTTCCAGGCTCAGCCCTCAACTAGCTCCAAGCATGACTTCAGTTTCCATGTCTATAAATTGGGAATTATCATACCTGCCCCCTTTCCCCCAAAGAACCATCTTGAGGACCAAATGAGAAAAAGGGTGCACAAAAGTGCCCTATGCAAGTGATTCAAAGACCACACACAGGAGGGTGGCAGGCTGCTGTCCTGGAGAAAGCACAGGCTTCAAACACATCATTCCTGGGTTTGAACCCTGTTCTTTCACTTACGAGCATGTGGCCTTGCCCATGTTTTTAAACTGATTACAACTTAGTTTCCTCATTTCTAAAATAAGAATGACACAGCTCTATTCATCTCCCAGGACTGCCATAAAAAAGTACCACAACTGGTGGCTTAAAACAACAGAAATTTATCATGTCATAGTTCTGGAGGCTGGAAGGCCACATCGAGGTATTGGTGGGGCCAGGCTCTCTCTGCAGACTCTAGGAGGATCCTTCCTTGTCTCCTCTAGCTTTTGGTGGTTGCTAGCAATACTTGGTGTCCCTTGGCTTGTAAGTGCATGACTCCAATCTCTGCCTTCGAATTCCCATGGCATTCTCCTCTATGTGTCTGTGTTCAAATTCCCTTCTTTTTATAAGGACGTCAGACATTGGATTAGGGTCCAGCCTAATCTAGCATGGCCGCACCTTCGCTTAAGTACATCTGCAAAGACCCTACTTCCAAATGAGGTCACATTCACTGGTCCTAGAGGTTAGAAATTCAACATATATTTTGGTGGCAGGGGACACAATTCAACCCTTAACAACAACCCCCATCACAGGGTTGGGAGCATAGGCTGGAGCTGCAAAGGTGGACGATCTCCTTTTCTCTAGAGCTGGGATGTGGGGCCTGGCAAGGGGTTACTTCTTCAGCAGGCATGTTGGGTGATCTCTTGGTCTCTACCCTGTTGGGCAGCCTCGAGGTACAGGCTCTGTTCTGGAGCGTACCATGGCAGCTGAATCATGGGCACTGAAAATGACTAGTGTATTGGGCAAATCTGTATGACGCTCTGCACTTAGAGCCAGTTCAGCTGACAAGAGGAAAGGAAGGCTCTTCTGGTCCAGCAAGATAAACTAGCAAAGTCAGCTATTTGCTGGCACTGTCATGATTATTCATTGATGGATGAGACCCAGCCAGGGTGACTCTTCCTCTGCTCTTCCCACCAGCCAGTATACTTGAAGGTCGTGTCTGTACTCTGCTGCCTATTGGTGTGTTCTCACAAACTCACTGTGACACTCACCCTGGCCTACCTAGCCAGAGGAGTCTTTCTGATGGGGGCATGGAATGCAGAAAAGGGCAGGCCAGGTATAAATGACATTAAATTATCTACCATTTATTCTCCAGGACAGATCATCGAGAGAGAAGGAATCTACATTCCCTCGCCAGATGCAACACTAGAAGTGAACACAGAATTGGAAGTTGGCAACGTGCTTGAGAAATGCTAGGGTGACTTATCTGGGCTGCAGGCAAGGGAGCAAAGTGACCCACAGGGCCAATCACCAACACAGGATCCACCAAGTATTGAATGACCATTCTTGGTCATCGCTATTCAGAGAGGCAGAAGTAATTTTTACTGGAAAGCCCACAAGCATGACTTTTCCATCTCTTCAGTTTGCAAGTTCGTGCAGATGATAGGAGAAAAAATAGCCCAGCACATTTGCATTTAAGTCTTGAAATCTAAATATTTCCATGAGTCATTCATTATTCCCGTATAACTCAGTGTTTGCATGCAAATAACTTTAATGACATAAATGCTTATAAAATAAGTCTCTTACCATATGAACGCGGTAAAGAATGCTAATTCCCAGAGTCATGAATGGCTTAGAGAAATCAATCACCTTCTCCCGTTCAGCTGTAATGGTGAGGCCTGCCACAGCCAGATCTGCTTTCTGAAAGGAACAGAGACAGCCCGTCAGTGGGGTGGCCATAGGAGAAGAGGCACAGAGACTTGCGACCAGCAACCGTCACTGCTATTGGAGATGTGATGCTGGTCTGGCTTCTTGCTTGAGGAGTGGCTCTAAGTCAACACAGCATACAGATCTGAATGATCACTCATAAAAGTACATGGATATTGAAGCTATAACTCATGTTCACTTGTCGTTAGATCCCTTTAAATACATAAATAATTTTAAAAACAGGGGGTATCACTACCAGACTGTTCAGAGACAGTCTCAAAGTGTCCTAGGGTAGGGGCTTGGGAGGAGGAAATTGGCAGATTGGGCTCCTGCGTTCTCAATACTTTTTTTTTTTTTCTGGATACAGGGTCTCGCTCTGTCGCCCAGGCTGGAGTGCAGTGGCGCCATCTCGGCTCGCCGCAACCTCTGCCTCCTGAGTTCAAGCGATTCTCCTGCCTCAGCTTCCCGAGTAGCTGGGACTACAGGCGTGGGCCACCATGCCTGGCTTATTTTTGTAATTTTAGTAGACACAGGGCTTCACCATGCTGGCCAGGCTGGTCTCAAACTCCTGACCCCGTGATCTGCCCGCCCTCGCCTCCCAAAGTGATGGGATTATAGGCATGAGCCACCGCGCCTGGCCCATTCTCAATATTGAGTAGTGTTTGTTTTGTTCAGTTGACAAAACTCCACTGACTGCTTATGGTGTGTAAGAAACTTTGCTGAAGGGGCTACAATGAAAAGTAAAAATGCTGGAACCACAGAAATCAGAAAAACCTTAATGCAACCCCATTTGTCCCACAGTGAGAAAGCAGAGACCAGAAAACTGAGCAAGTGGCCCAACATCACAAAGCTCATCCCAGCTGGCTAGGATTCAGGCCTCCTGGATCACTGGCCACGTATGTCGCTGTCTAGCTGAAACTTCAGATGTCATTAGCAGACCCAAAGAAGAGTTTCTGGTCCCCTTAATGCACAACAACCAGCATTTGTTCAATGAAGGCTTCCTTCCTTTCCCCTTGCCTCCAAATTGTACCTCAAGTGCCCACATCTGATGAGAGTTAGCCCTGAATTAAACCCTTCTGGGAAAGATGTAGACTTCCTCATACTCTTCTATGTCAGGAAGTTTTTCCTTGTATCTAATTTAAATCAATCCTGTGGAAAGCAAGTCTGTTTCCTATTAGTCTGCTCTCCTACACATGGGGCAGTGGGAAAAGCCCAGAACTGGTGCTCAGTTCTAATGCATCCTCTACTCTAACTAACAACCAACTAACCAACCTGGACTAGTCACTTCACTTCTCTAGGCTCCCTTAACCTCATCCATAAATCAAGGAGAGTGCCTGGGTCCTTCCCAGCAATCCTCTATGGTGGTTCTCAAAATGCTGTCTATGGGGCCACCTACCTCAGAATCACCTGCTGGGTCAATTAAAATGTGAATTCCTGAGTCTCATCCCAGACTTCCTGGATGAGATTTTCTGGTGGTAGGACCCAGGAATCTATATTTGTAAAAAGCTGCCCTGATGATTCTAACTTATACTGTACTAATTGTTAAGAGCCATGTTTTTATGACCTGGGCGCTGGATCTCAAGACGAGCCTACAATGATTGACATTTTCTAATGCTGGTCGATCAGTTGATGCAAAAGATGAAATAAGAAAAGTGAAGTGTGGTCCAACAATCTACAAACAGGCTAATCAGTTCTGAATGACTACGTACAAACATTGCAAAGAAAGTGGGGAGACAGATGTGCTGGCCCTCATTTTACACACAAGGGAATTATGATTTGTGTACAGGAAGGATAAATCCATTGGCAAAGATCAGTTTCTTCTCCACCTCCACCCCAATCCTCCATCACCAATTCAGGTTCCACCCCATAAAGCAGTCACACGATCCAGCACAGCTTAACAAACTCGGAGCCTTATACGGTGAGGTCATCCTTAAAAAGCAACTAGGGTGCAGATGAAGGGGATTTTCACTACAAAATAGAAAATGTGAATGATCCATTCTGTATTTCTCCAAGACAGTGCTGATGACTGCTAGCAAGTGAATCGACACTTGCGTTCAAAGTTAGGTTTGATTAGAGGATTGTTAGCGCCTTCATTTGGGGGACTCTTTAGACAGTTGCTTGGGCCATTCAGAGCCTCAGCCCCTCCACAACAGAGGCACTGATTTGAATTCAGCTTTTGAGCACAGGTGTCAGGTAACAGAAATGAACCAAATTGGTAGCCAACCCCTACCTGAAACTTGAGGGGAGGAAACAAGAGTTAAATGGGCTGGAATGAAGAAACTGGAGGAAAGATGGCAAGATTAGAAAAATTAAAAGTGATAAAATGGGCATGAGGTTAAACGTGGCATCCATTCCTTTCTCTGGTTCTTAAAAAAAAAAAAAATCCAAATCAATTAACCAAAGTCAACAACTCTATCCTCAAGTTTATTTTCCTCACACGCTGCTTTCCTCCCAAAGGGCAAACTTTGGATTAAAATTTGGAAATCATTTCACAAGTCGATAAAAGTTGGCCAACTGTGACATTATGCCAAAACAATTCCATATGTCCCTGTGGAGACACATCTGCAGATGGGCAGCAGCTCACTACCAGGGTTCTTCCCTGGGCACAGGGAGAATGACCACATGCCAAGGGAGAGCTTGTGCCTCACGTCTGGACAGAGCATTTCTGTCTACTCGCTCACTGACACTTCCCTACAAACAGGGAACCGGCTTCATGCACACATTGCTGGCACATTCCCACCAGTCCCAGTCTTTCTTTCCTTTGTCCCCAGTCAAGAGGACACTGGGGGTAAGGGAGGCAGGGAAGGAGACAGGAAAGGGCAGTGACAAGCTGAAAGAAGCCATGAAAGGTTTGTGGCGGTCGTTTCTTGCATTTAATATTATATTCTCAATATAGAGGAGTAATTACCTACTTTAGCTCGAAGGCACTGGGGTATCAGCAACAATCACATGGGATCAGATTATTCCAATCACATGTGCATTCGTTATTTTACCTAGTCAAAGACATTATGGCTGGGCGCAGTGGCTCATGCCTGTAATCCCAACACTTTGGGAGGCTGAGCTGGGTGGATCACCTGAGGTCAGGAGTTCGAGACCAGCCTGGCCAACACGGTGAAACTCTGTCTCTATTAAAAATACAAAAATTAGCTGGGCATGGTGGTGCACGTCTGTAGTCCCAGCTACTCGGGAGGCTGAGACAGGGAGAATCACTTGAACCCGGGAGATGGAGGTTGCAGTGAGCTGAGATCGTGCCACCGCACTCCAGCCTGGGCAACAGAGAGAGACTCCATCTTAAAAACAAAACAAAACAAAAAGACATTATGCTATAAAGCAGCCTTCAGATGAAGAGATAATGTGCCATGAAACCAAACTAGTAAGATAGGGGGCTGGGACTGTGATTCCACCCAGGAATCACTGGTGTGGGAGGCTGAGGGGCATGTACAATGACAACTCATCCAAGCCCTTCTGCTCCTCTGCCTCCTGGGGGGCAGTGGGGGCCAGGCCAGGGAGGGGTGGGCATGCTCCTAAGCGGAAAGAGCAGGGAACAGGACATCAGAAGACCTGGATTTTGGTGACTGCTCCTGCTTTCACAGCCACTGAAGTACACTGAGCTCCATCGAGACAGCACCAGGGCAAGTGAGAACCAGATGGGAAATGGGCAGCTCTGTGCCTTGCTGAAAACAAATAGCTAAACACAGGCAAAGAAGACCCTAAGAAGCTGACAGGCAAAATCTCATCAGGTGCACAGTCTGTGCAAACTTGCTGGGAGGAGCAGGAGAAGCAGCACTCAGCTGTCTCAGTCAGCTTTGCCAAGTTTTCTCAGAAGTACTCAGTGCTGGAAGGCCATGTCTGCTAAAGAGAAGGGAAAATCTGCAGACAGGGCAAAGGTGGAAAAGACCTGTTACGAAAGAGAAATGAAACCTGTATCTCTCCTAAACGGGAGACAGAAAAAAAGTTAAAAGATCCTAATGCACCCAAGAGGCCTCCTTTGACCTTTATCTTGTTCTTTCCTGAATATTGCCCTCAAATCAAAGGAGAACATCCTGGCCTGTCCATTGGTGATGTTGCAGAGGAGCTGGAAGACGTGGACTAACACGGCTGCAGATGACTAGCGGCCATATGAAAAGAGGGCTGTGAAGCTGGAGGAAAAATGCCAAAGGATATTGCTGCAAATTGAGCTAAAAGAAAGTCCGATGCAGCAGAAAAGCAAGTTATCGGGGCTGAAAAAAGCAAGGAAAAAAAGGAAGAGGCGGAAAACAAGGAAGATGAAGAGGAGGAGGAGGAGGAGGAACATGAAGAAGATGAAGACCAGGATGATGATGACGAAGTTGGTTCTAGAGCATTTTTTCTTGTCTATCAAGCATTTAACACCCACCCCCCCATACACAACCCATTCCTTTTTGAAGAAAATAAGTAAAATGTAAGGCTATGTAGGATTTGTTTTTTAACTGTACAGTGTCTTTTTTTGGTATAGTTAACACACTACTGAATGTGTCTTTAGATAACCCTGTCCTGCTGGTATTTTTAATGGCCACTAACCTTGCCTGGCACAGTATGGGGTTGTAAGTTGGCACAAACATTTAAAGCAGGTTCTTGGTGCACAGAACAAATTAGTTATGTATGGGGGTGGTGGCTTATTCATCTTTAGTTGACTCCGATGAAGCTTACACACGATAACTGTCGTTCCGTTAACTGAGTACCACTCTGTAATTGCAACAACAAAAAGGTTGCAGCTGTTTGGTTGACATTCTGAGTGCTTCAAAGTAAATACAATATTTATTTATTTATTATTTTTATTTTTTTGAGACAGAGTCTCGCTCTGTCTTGCCCAGGCTGCAATGCAGTGGTGCGATCTTGGCTCACTGCAACCTCCACCTCCCACATTCGAGTGATTCTCCTTTCTCAGCCTCCCAAGTAGCTGGGAATACAGGTGTGCACCACCACACCCGGCTAATTTTGTATTTTTAGTAGAGACGGGGTTTCACCATGTTGGCCAGGCTGGTCTCGAACTCCTGACCTCAGGTGATCCACCTGCCTTGGCCTCCCAAAGTTTTAACATTTTAAACCAAAAAGCAGCCCTGACTCTTGTCACTTGTGGGCCACAACCTCATCACGACCTTAGGCAAATTATTCCACCGTCTGGAATAGTGTCCTCAACTGTAAAATGAAAGGGTTCAAGCAGAGGCTCTCTAAGCTCCTTTCCAGCTGTCAAATCCCCTGCTTTAATGTGCCTGACTAGAAGAGACAGAGCTTACATGAGCGGTCCCCACTTTGCTTAAGTGGATGATGGCGGTCAGCAGTATTGAACGCTCTGAGGAGGAAACTGATGACCAGACTCGTCAGTGAAGAGCAGCAGCTAGCAGGGACATTTGATTTTAGGGAAAGAAATTCAGGAAGGGGCCATCTGGGGAAGGCAGGTCTAAAATCATAACCCAGGGGGGATGGAAAACCAGAAAAAGCTGGGACATTAGAGCCACAGGGTAGGTCTCCGGAGAAAGAAAAGGACAGGTGAAGGGAAGCAGAGAGTGCTCCACGCATCCCATGTGCCCCGCTGTGGCATGGGGCGGATGTGCGCCCCCACAGGGGTATATAAATACATTCCCTCCGAGAGAAAGACCTCTCTCCTCTCCCTATTTTTGACTGAAAGTGTTCTTTGAAGAGCTTTGTGTTCTGCCTCTGAGAGATCCCCTCTTTTATCTCCTGGATGTTTGTAGAGTTTACAAGGGGAGGGCAGGCGGGAGCCAGCCTGGAGGTGACTTCCAAAACATACTCTCTTTGGCCTCCTGTAGATTAATAGGGGCCGTACAGCTGCCACCATTTCTATCAAAGCCTGAAGGCTTGGCGTGGCCACTGCTCTTCTCCTGGGACATGAGCCTGGCTGGGAGGAAGATGAGCCTTCACAATAAGGCTGTGGTCTGCGTCTGCCTGGGCCCCCTGCTCCCACTCCGGGCTTCCTGAGAATGGCATGAGGAGTGGTCTAACGGCAATACCAGATCTGGGAGCATCCGAAGACAGCAAAGCCTTCCCATCTCCCTCCCTTCTTTTTCAGACAGCTGCTGCCCCCTTTCGGGCAAAATTCCCTCCCTCCCACTCAGCAGTGCCCTAGCACCATGACGCTGACTTTTTTTTTTTTTTTTTTTTTTTGAGATGGAGTCTCGCTCTGTCACCCAGCCTGGAGTGCAGTGGCACGATCTCAGCTCACTGCAACCTCCGCCTCCCGGGTTCACACCATTCTCCTGCCTCAGCCTCCCGAGTAGCTGGGACTACAGGCGCCCGCCACCATGCCCAACTAATTTTTTTATATTTTTAGTAGAGATGGGGTTTCACTGTGTTAGCCAGGATGGTCTCGATCTCCTGACCTCGTGATCCACCCGCCTTGGCCTCCCAAAGTGCTGGGATTACAGGTGTGAGCCACCGCGCCTGGCTATGACCTCTTGCAGCCTCAGGCCTGCCTCCTCCACCTGGCCTGGCTGCCCTCCCTTACATACAGCCATGCTAATGGGAGGATGGGACGGGTCAGGAGACCTGCCAGTGCCTCTGCTCCTTGCCGTCCAAATGTCCATGTGCAATTTACTTCCCTTCTCTGGGACTCATTTTTCTCCACTGTAAAATGGGGCAATACCAGCCTATCAATATTATGTGAGAGTCAAAAGAGATGATGGTTGTGGAAGAGCCTTATAAATCATAACACTGTAGAGCGCTGCCATATTAATAAGGGGCTATTAAGGCAGTAGAGGGGGTAACTGAACTTAGTTTTCAGTGTGGCCTAGAACTACCTGGACTCGCACTCACTTACCTGTTGTATGACCTTGGGCAAGTCATTTATTCAACTTTTTCTAAGCCTCAGTTTGCTTATCTGTAACGCGGGGATAATAAGAGTACCTAGCTCCTACAATTGTTGAGAAGATGAATGAGGCCATGTCTGTAAATGCTGAGCATGGGGCCTGGTTTGAAGTAAGTAGCCAGTAAGTGTTTGCTGTTGGGATGACAATGATGCTGCTGCTGAACTTGACAATGAGGATCATCTTAGCAAGGGCTTCTGGAGACCTTATGATGAGTCGTGGGCATGTTTGGAGGCAGGCAGACCTGTTCTGTGTATGTGCAGCCCTAACTGGTCACCGCGTCCCCCACTCTGGCCCCTGCGGCCTTTCCCGGGTGACCTGGAGCACATGCACAGCTGTGTTGACACAATGTGCTTCTCTGGTGTGACCGTCTGTCTATGTGGACCTCTGTGGGGTCCAGGCCTCCCAGACCTCATGCTGTCCAGTCCTTTGGAAAACTCTGGGAAAAATCCAGTACCTAGCTTGGAAAGCCAGTCATTCTCCCCAGTCCCTTCCTCCAAACATGATTCTCCTTTGGGGAGAATGAATTAAATGGCCTCTCCAGCTCCCTCTGAATCCTCTTTCAGATCCTCTCTTCTATCTCTGATCAGCTTCCAGATCTTTCTTCTCTGACCTTTTTACAGTATACCTCCTCACCCCAGCTTTCTGCCCTTGAGGAGGCCAGCTGCCCCTGCCCCCTCTACATGGCAGCAGCTTTCTACAACTTTACAAGTCAGGCTTCACATCTCCTGTTTCACCTGCTGCTGGGGCTGCAGAGTGCCTCCCATTCTTCAATGTCATTTAACTCTGTAATTGTGTTACTTAACTCCGGAAAGCTTTGGGAGGCTACAGTTGGGATGAGAAAATGCTACCCAGAATAAGCATTCCTGGAAACCTTCATTCCAAGGTAATTGTCTCTGGAGATCCCCTGTATATTGAAAAGGCTTATGGAATTCCAAGCAAGGCCAGGCCTGAGGCTGTGAAAATGAGACTGGCATTATCAGTAAACACACAGATAGGAAGCAGCTCTGTGCCTAGCAAGCCTGGCTTTCCTGGGAGGGATAATGCACATTTGGCTCTGGATGAGGATATGGGCCGAGAGTAACATGGGGCTGCTGAGCTCACTGGGGGATTTCAGGGTGGGCGGGGACTGCCTGCAGAGCCCAATGCCCCCTCCCCGCCTGTTTCCTCCTCTCTAATGCTCAGTGTACCCTTGCAGCTCTCCACTGACTCTCTGCCCTGCACCAGGCAGTGTGCAAGGTGCTGGAATACTATGGTGAACAAATACAGGCACAGTCTCTGACAGCAAAAAATTTACAGCCAATAGAGGAGGCGAACAAGTATCAGATTGCAAAAAAAAAAAAAAAAAAATTGTAAAATGGCACGTGTGCTGTGTTTATAGGGGGGTTATATATGTCACCATGAGAAGGTGGAACAGGGCTTGGGCAGAGCCTGGAAGGTCCACAGGAGCTTTCCCCAGATGAGACTCAGCTGCCTGAACAGGAGGGACCAGCGAGAAGGCCTGGGTGAGTATTCCCACAGAAGGTACAACATGTGTCAAGGCCCCGATGCAGGAGGGAGCTTGGTGCTTTTCAGGGGCTGTGGGAAGGCCAGAGTGGCTAGAACACACAGGGCCAGGAGCATGCTGTAAGATGAGGCTGGAGAGGCAGGCAGGTAGCAGAGGATGCAATAAACCAGACAGCAATCAGAAGGTCCTGAAGTATTTTCTACAGTGAATGTCCTACAGTATTGGACTTGTAATATCAATACAGCTAACACATATCTCTTCCTATGTATCAGGCACTGAACTAAGCCCTTTACATGTCACCTCACTCAGTATCCACAAAACCTCTATGACATAGGTTACTATTATTATCCTTATTTCACAGATGAGAAAACTGAGGCACAGAGAGGTCAAATAACTTGCCCAAGGTTGCACGGCAAGTAAGTGGCAGAGCCAGGATTCAAACCCACGTAATTTGGCTTCAGAGTCGCATGCTGAATCTGCAGCACATTCAATCGGCTCTAGTGAAGAAAAAGATTGAAGGGAGGCAAGAAAGGGCCCTCTGCACTTTTCTCCTCACTCCCTTACCATGTATATCACCACACTCCAGGCAATCTGGTCTCCATCCCATCACTCCACCAATATCACTCCAGCCAAGGTCAGCATGACCTCCATGGTACAATAACCAAGGGGTGCCTAAGTCCTTGTGTTGCCAAACCTCCTAGCCTGCCATTCTCTCCAGTCCCTGCAGGGGCCCTCCTAATAAGGCCAAGGTCAAAGACATAACTCTGCTTCCCTCCACCTGCTCTGACCTGTGACTACATTGCCTGGGTCACTGGCACCAAGCCAAACTGGGTTCAAGTCCTCGCCCTGCCAGTTACTAACAGTGTGACCTTAGATAGCTGTGATATCCTCTCCCAGCTCATTTTTCTTATCTGTAAAGTGGGGATAATAACTGCCAATTCAGAGATGTTATGAGGACAAAGGAAATAATACATATAATGCACAAAACACATTACCTGGAATAAAGCGGGTGCTCAATATTTCTAGCAAAACTCACTTACGCACCACAGCAACTATACCTGTCCTCCCTAAGAAATTATTCACGACTCCCACTCCTCTGCAGTCCAGCATGTGGGAGTCTGGCCCTCATGGTCTGCCTACTCCTGCAAGTTCAGCCCCATCTCCATCACTCCTCTCCCAGACACTGCCCCTCCCCTGCAGCCAGGCCAACTCAGCTGGCTCTCAACACACCTTGTACTTTTCTGCAGTTATATTTACTCCACATCAAAAGTCCAAACATCAACTCCACCTACTCTTCAAGGTCTATTCAAAGTTTACCATCCTCATAAAACCTTCTCTGATCATCTTCCCAGGCATAAGCCCTCCCTTCTCTGTCGCCAAAGAGAGAAGGCAATGCTCGTGCCACCCACCATGGCATATACTATAAATTTCCTTGTATTAGTACAGGATGCCTGGACTCACACTCCAACTCTGCCACCTATGAGCTGCGTGACCTTAACTTCTCTGTGCCTCAGTTTTTTCATCAATAAAGTAGGGATAATGATAGTTCCCACCTCCATGGAGCTTCTATGGGAATTAAATAAGCAACCCACACAAAGCTTAGGCCTGACACAGATAACTCACAATAAATGTTAGCTCTTACTCTTACTGCTGTTTACATTTGTGTGCATATCTTATCTCCACATTAGATAAACTTCTTGAAGCAGGGATTAAATCTTTGAAAAAATTTAACATAAACAACATTTCAAAACTGCCATTAGCCCTGTTTTGGAGACAAAGACGCTGAGACCCAGAGAGGTTCATCATTTGCTCAAATACACGCAGCTAGGACATGAAGAAAGCTAGCTTCAGACCCCCATGTACACATTCTCAGGACTGTGCGCTTGGCTTTCTTATTACTGCACTGTTCGCAGTGACTTTCCCCAAGAGGGCACACAGTCAGTCCCTAGTGAAGAGCCAGTGCAGCCAACAGCGTGGGTAAGGAGGGGGCCCCCCCTAAACGTGGCCTGCCCTCGAGCCCCTTCTTGCTGGCAGCTGAAGCAGGCTGACTTCTGACAGATGCCTGTATGCAGGAGGGATTTTTGTCAGGAGGCTGGAACATTAGAACCAGATTCAGGTCATGCTGTGGATGCGATCAGACATCCTCCAACCTAAGGAAGACTTGAAGCCGTAGGTTCCCCACTAGAGGGCGCCCTTCTCCCCTTGCCAGGGTTCCCTCTAACACCTTGGACAGTGTCATGTGGGACGCCCAACCAGAAGAGGAAGGGCCCCATGCTCCAATCTGGCTTAAAGCAGCTGTCAGCGGAGGGGTGTTAATTACAGCCCGGGAAGGAATGGAGATGACAGGCCCAGGCTGAGCCAGAGGCCAGAAGACTGGCTCCACGGAGCTGCTTCCCAATTCTCCCCAGGCCCCAGTCCTTTTGTGCTGTGCATTTGAGCAGAATAACATCTGTATCTCAGCCCATTTCAAATTAGATTATCTGCTCACTTCCTGTCTTTTGATCAGTTTACCTGCGGGCGGCTTTCTCCCTCCCACCCGCACCTATTGAGATGCCCAGGGAACCTGCCAGGACTCACTGGGGTCACCGAGCTGCAGGGCAATGGGATCAGAAGGAGCCAGGGAGGCTCACTCCCACTCCTGGCCCACGCGAGCATCCGCAGGGCTCATCCCTTAGACTTCAGCGTCACATGCCTGAGAACACACACATCTGCTCTCCTGCCACATGAGTCAGGCTGTCTGCCCACGCCACCCGCCGCGGGCTGGAGACAAAGAGAAACTCTTAGGGGTCACATGGCACCTGCAAAATATTTGGTGTCCTTGTCCACTGGGGAGACTGGATGCCAACCCCGCCACTTCTCCCTTCTTTCAGAACCAGGATATAGGAACAAAGATCAGGGAATAAAGGAACAGTAAATAGCGCCCAATTGTTCACCTGTGCCAACACACACACACACACACACGCGCGCGCGTGCGCACACACACATACACGCGTGCACGCACGCGCACACACACACACACGTCTTTGCTAACCAGTGCGAGCCCATGTTTGTAGAAATCATCCCTGCTCACTGGGCCAGGCCTATCCACAGCAATGCTTGAAGAGGCAGAGGCCCAGTGGAGCATCAGCATTCCTGGGAAAGTGGCAATGTCATCCGCAGGTCCAAGTGCTCCCTGGTGCTATTTCTCGAGGTTACAGCTTACTCTCGGGGCTGGATGAATTTCTTTAGAGTTAAATTAAAGTCCCCATGAAATATTTAGTTGGCTCGGCACAGGGCTGTGTTATTGGCCTATGGAGGGCAGATTTTAGGAACGAACCAGCGCTAAGGAAAGAAGGGGCTGGCAGTTCATTTGCAGGTGAAATTATGCGGCACAGAGGTCCAAGCTGACTCAAGAGGCCAAGCAGATACTATTTACCCTTGACCCTCTTGTTACAGGCTTCTATTCACTGGCCCACGAATCCTCAATCCTCTTGCTTTTTGGGGTCAGGCAGATGCATGTTTGAATCCCGACTCTGCCATTCACCAGCTGAGCAATTACCAGAAATCTGAGCTTCAGTTTCCTCATCTCTAAAATAGGCAAAATAATGTATACTTCTTAAGATT
The DNA here is from genome assembly GCF_028858775.2 of Pan troglodytes. NCBI lineage: Eukaryota > Metazoa > Chordata > Mammalia > Primates > Hominidae > Pan > Pan troglodytes. The sequence continues at coordinate 122,872,541 of NC_072407.2, read as the reverse complement.
GTGGTGAGGGTTAAATTCAACTCCCTGTGTAAACAGAGCTCATGTGAGGTCCTGCTTCTTACAATCCCCTCTTCCCGCTGCAGCCAGAGGGGTCTTTGGGAAAGCTAAAGCAGACGATGCCATTTTTCTCCGTGTCGCCTTCTAGCTTTTTTTTTTTTTTTTTTTTTTTTTTTTAAGACGGAGTCTTGCTCTGTCTCCCAGGCTGGAGTGCAGTGGTGCGATCTCGGCTCACTGCAGCTCTACCTCCCAGGTTCCAGCCATTCTCCTGCCTCAGCCTCCCGAGTAGCTGGGATTACAGTTGTGCACCACCATGCCCGGCTAATTTTTGTATGTTTAGTAGAAACACGGTTTCACCACGTTGGCCAGGCTGGTCTCTCACACTCCTGATCTCAGGTGATCCGCCTGCCTCGGCCTCCCAAAGTGCTAGGATTACAGGCATGAGCCACCGTGCCTGGCCTGCCTTCTTAATATTTTTTTATGCCATGGACCTCTTTAACAGTCTGCTGATACCTGTTAACCTCTTATTTTAAAATATTTTAAAATGACTACATAGAAATTCAGTTATCAAAATATGTGTACACTTTTTGTGCTATAGTGGTATCTGTGCCTCTTTACATAACAAGAGCTGGAAGTGTGTCTAACAGCAACACTAAATTAATACCATTGGTGACAAAGTCACAGGTGTGGTTAATACCATGAAGCTTTGTTGACCACATTCATAATTGAAGGAAATATTACATTTCTGTTTGAACTTAGAAAAATATATAGATGTTAATTTTTCCTTTCTTTCTTTCTTTCTTTTTTTTTTTTTTTGAGACAGAGTCTCACTCTGTCACCTAGGCTGGAGGGCAGTGATGTGATGTGGGTTCACTGCAACCTCTGCCTCTCAGGTTCAAGCAGTTCTCCTGCTTCAGCCTCCTGAGTACCTGGGACTACAGGCACGCACCATCACACCCAGCTAATTTCTGTATTTTTAGTAGAGATGGGGTTTTGCCATGTTGGCGAGGCTGGTCTCGAACTCCTGACCTCAAGTGATCAGCCTGCCTTGGCCTCCCAAAGTGCTGGGATTACAGGTGTGAGCCACTGTGCCCGGCCAATTCTTCCTTTCTAGTTTTGTGGACTCTCAATGCTATCCTCAGACCATGGGTGTATGTGGACCTAGGAAAAGAATCGAGAGACTTCCAAGTTCATAGACAATAAAGTCCCAACTCCTTACCGTGGCCCACCAGGCGTTGGTGATACAGCAGCCCATTCACCACAGTCTAGCTAGTCATGCTAACCCCCATCCTGATTTCTGAACATGACAAGTTCACTTTCCACCTTGGGGTCTTGGAGTTTACTCTTTCCCCTCCACATATGCTCTGCCCTGGCCATGGCCCAGCTGGCTTCTCACCGTTCTGACCTCAGCTCAAGCACCATGCCATCAATGCAGTCTTCCCTACTTGCCCACTTAATGGGCCCCTCTCCTCGAGACACTCTGGCTCATTATACTGCTTTATTTTCTTCACAGCAGAAATCATGACCTGAAATTGTCTTGTTTATTTACCAGTTTACCTGTTGATTGTCTAGAGTGCCATCTTCAGGAAGGAGTGACCTTTGTCTGCCTTAGTCATCATACATCTCCAGTGTCCAGAACCTGCCATGTGCCAGGCACTACATAAATATTTGTTGAATGAAGTCATGATTGAATGAATGAATAGACAAATCCAAGAAAGAGGAGCTCAGTTAACATTATTCTCTATCCTTGGCTCTCAACTGAGGGAACGATTTTGTAGTAGAATGTTTTGACTAAGGGTACACCCTCTAGGGCCAGCTCAGCCACTTACTAACTGCATAATCTTAGGCCAGTTACTTAACCTCTTTGTACCTCAGTTTCCTCATCTGGAAAATGGGGTTAGTAATATTACATACTTTGTAGGTATGTTGGGGAGGTTAAATTAATGAATACACAAAAAGCACTTAGAACAGTGCCTGAAACATAGGGAATGTTCCAGAAGTGTCAGCCTTTATTATTTTGTTGCAACTTAAAGGATTCACTTCAATTTTATTTATTTTTTAAAATTATTGTTTCACAAAATTCAATGTAGGTATTGAAGGGAGTGAAAAGAAATCCCATGATTAAAAAACTAATATGCATTATAGATGTCAGTGTTTATATAGTTGAGGTGTGAAAGAGAAAGGGAACTGAGAGCTTAGGTCCAGGCAGGTTATGGTATGTGGCAAAGCCCAGAGAGGCCTAAGCTTCACTTCCTCACATCACTACTACCACCACCATCACACCTGACTTTCTGAAGACTGACCAACAATTTACATGTCGAATCAAGAAAAGAAATTGAATCCTATCTGAGTTTTCAGGAAGATATGCTCATTTCTTTTCTTTCTTTTTCTTTTTTTCTTTTTTTGAGATGGAGTCTCACTCTGATGCCCAGGCTGGAGCACAGTGGTGTGATCTTGGCTCACTGAAACCTCCACCTCCTGGGGTCAAGCAATTCCCCTGCCTCAGCCTCCTGAGTAGCTGGGATTACAGGTGCACACCACCACACCTGGCTAATTTTTTTTGTATTTTTAGTAGAGATGGGGTTTCACCATGTTGGCCAGACTGGTCGTGAACTCCTGACCTCAGGTGATCACCCGCCTCAGTCTCCCAAAGTACTGGGATTACAGGCATGAGCCACTGCGCCTGGCCGATATGCTCATTTCTAACCCAAATGCACCCTTTATTGATAAAATCTCTGGCCCACAATACAGTCACCAATAGGCCATGGGACAAGGGGCACTGAATTTTCACCAGTGAGTCCACCCTCTTCTGCCTGTCTCCCATCCCTGCTGGCTGCCAAAACAGCTGGTTAAGCTCTGGGTCGCTGACAACGGGCAAAGCTAACTGGTCCACATGGGGATCCAACCTGCAGACCTGAACTAATGAGCAAGGGCTTGTGCTGGCCTAGCCAGCCCTACACTTATTTCGAGGCTATGGGTTCCAGGCCTGATTGGGGGCCTGTGTAAAGCTGGCCTGGGCAAGCCCAGGCGACAGGTTTCTGCTGTTGTAGGAGCCCGACAGTGCCACTAGCTCATGGCGCTGTCTTCCTTTCATTTTCCCTCCCACTTGCCAGCCCTGTAATTAGGAATGGTGAGATTCATGGGCCTGTTATTAGGACTGTTTTTGTTGGGTGAAATAAAGTACCACCAACTTCTGTGAGCATTGCCCACAGCCATAGAGAACTTCTAGAGGCCTCCCCTGTGCTCCTTCTCCGTTCCCACTTTTTCACCCATCCCTTACAGCTCCTGCTAGACAGAATGGAGGCCCCAGCTCTGCCTCAGAGACCAGCCCTGAACTGCCCCACCTCCCCAGGGAGTGAGCAGTGATGTGACCAACTGGATCCACAAAGTGGACAGCATCTGGCCCCTTCTCATTTCCTATCAGTATGTGCACACGTTGAAACCACTGCAAAGGGCAGCAGGGCATTTTCTCAGGAATCCCTGCCATTTTTTGAGGAAGAGAGCTGAAGACATTGTTGTGAACCTCTGGCCACTCTTCCTGGGTGATAAAGGTGTATTTGGTCTTTTTCTGAGAGGTGTCGCACTTGTTGACATGGCTCATATGCCCATCAATAGTCATACCCCAAAAGTGTTTTTTCACAGATTGTTCTTGAGACCCACAGCAACATCTAAGGTTGGCAGTAACCTATTTAGAGATAAGGAGAATGAGACTCAAGAAGTTATGTGGTGTTAAATTTGGAATAATGGTTACCTTTGGGCAGACGAAAGGTGTAGAGAGTGAAACAGGAAAGAGGTGGGTGGGGACAAGGGGGTCTTCAGGATGCCGCTAAGGGTATATTTCTTGATCTGGACAGTGATTGATCACACAGGGATGTCCTCTTTGTGATCATTCATTAAGCTGTCACGATTTGTGCACTTTTCTATATGTCTATTTCAATATATATTTTTTTTAAGTTAAGTGATTTTCCCAAGTAGGAGAATGGCCACTGTTGAGCCTGCCACTAAACGCTCTGCTGACTCTGTGGTGAGGAGCCTGGAAGGGGAGCCAGGGCTGCTGCCGCTGTACCGACTGCTGCAGCGGTGACCTCACACACGCAAGGGAGCCACACTCAGGCCTGGCCAACCTCCTGTGCACCTCTCTTTACACATCTGGGTGGCTTCTAATTCAAGAAGGGGTAAAATGCACATCTGGATGTTTTCATGGATTTTCATTCTCATTTGGATGAAGAAGAGTCTAGATTCCTCGTCTGGCACAAACAGCTTAACAGATTGTGAAATTCCCAGAGGAGCCAACTCTGCCTGCTGCGAACACCAGGCAAAGCCCAGGGGGAAGACTTGCCTCCCTGCTGGGAGCTGTAATCGCCCTCCAGGACTTGCCAGCCATCACCCTAGAGAGGTCCTAAAGCCCAGGGGAGAGGGACCAGTCTGTCCTAGATTCAACAGTGATGCCCTGACAGTGTGCTGGGTGGATGAACTACCCACCAGAATCTGACACTAGGCCAGAGAGCCATCAGAGGGTCCTGGGTTTAAGTCTGCCTCTGGCTAGCTGTGTGATTCTGGGCAGGTTACTTAGCCTCTCTGAACTTGCTTTCTCATGAGTAAAGTATGAATGGTACCAGTTTCTGCTTCATGGGTTTATTCTGAGGATTAAATGAGCGAATGGGGCCGGGCACGGTGGCTCATGCCTGTGATCCCAGCACTTTGGGAGGCTGAGCCGAGCGGATCATGAGGTCAGGAGATCGAGACCATCCCGGCTAACAGAGTGAAACCCCGTCTCTACTACAAATACAAAAAAATTAGCCAGGGGTGGTGGTGGGTGCCTGTAGTCCCAGCTACTCAGGAGGCTGAGGCAGGAGAATGGTGTGAACCTGGGAGGCGGAGCTTGCAGTGAGCCAAGATCCAAGATCGCACCACTGCACTCCAGCCTGGGTGACTGAGCGAGACTCCGTCTCCAAAAAAAAAAAAAAAAAAAAAAGAAAATGAGCGAATGGATCAGGCCTAGCATGGGGCAAGTGCTCAGTAAGTGTTCGTTGCTATTCTTCTATTAAGCCGTTCCTGATTCTGGCATCTTGTCTCCATTCTTTGTGCACGAGCCCCAGAGATCCAGCCTCTGCTTTGGGCAGCAACATCCCACCTGGTAAGTTTTTCTAAGGCTGAGCCCTCCTATCTGATTTGCTCCTAGTAACTCCCCTTCCCTGTTGGCCAGACTAACCCCAGCTTGCACACTTGCTGGACTTACCGGCCACACCTAGCATCTGTTTTGATCTCCCGCCTGTGTCCCACTGTTTGCCACCCTCTGACAGCCAGCCAGGCCTCTGTCCCACTGTTCTGCCGCCACCTAGGACACGGCAGGTCCGTGCAGGGTGTCTCCTGGATCTGGATAGGGATCTGTCTGGCAAGAGTCAACAATGCCTTTCAGTGCAGTCCAAATGCATCGACCGTACTACATGCTGCTATTTCTAAGGATCTAGGCCTTTGTATTGTTGCCTCAAGAGCAAATGCAGACACAGCTAGGGCCAGAGTTTGGCATCAAGCGAGGCAGCCTATCTGAAGGCTGCATAAGATAAGGAATAATTCCATAGGTTCTGGAAAGGGGTGTAATACAACAGGACTCTCAGATGGCTGCCTCTGTAGCTGCCAACACCGCCATCGGCACAACTGAGCCAGGCCTGGCTCTCACGCTGACAAATGGGAGGATGTCAGTTGCTCCTGACAAGCTATAGGATGGCAAGAAAAATCATCTGTAAATAAGCCCCCCAGAGCATATAATGACTCTGGCCAGGAACTGTGAGTTGGCGAGGCCAAGCCAGGCAGTACGCACATTGAACACACCACAAGACCTTCTGGTGAGGGATGGCCAGAGGGCAGAGGGAAGATAGAAGGAGGTGCCACATTTGGAATTCTTTGAAGCAGGACTATCTATTCACAGGAAGGCAAGGGATGAGCAGGGCCTAGCTGTGGGGTAGGGCAGGGAGCAAAAGCAGCAAGATGGGGTGACTGAGGTACCACCCTATAAGTGAGAGGTGGCAACTGCTGGGGGCAGCTCTGCACAGCAGTCAGGAGAACACACTGACCCATCTGAATTTGAATCCTAATTCTACCACTTCCCAGCCACGTGATCTTGAACAAGTTAGTTGACTTCAGAGCCTCAGTTTTCTGATCTATAAAATGGGGGCAATATACTTTTGCCCTTGTAATGTTGTCCTAAGATTAAATAGGAGAACATTTGTAAAGCAAGTATTGTTCCTGGCACACAGTAATGAGGCTAGTACTATCTGTGGAACAGGCACAGGAGGTGACATAGGGAGCCACGGGAGTTGAGCACAGTGTTGGGAGTCTGGGTGAGGTGGCTCCGAAGTCCAGATGGGTGGGGTGGGCACTTGCTCTGTGACCTCCAGCCTGCTGCCACCACACCTCACCAACACATACTTCAGGAAAGAAAGCCTTTAAGCTTGATAGAGCAGATTTATCCTAAAGACAGTTGGACCATAGATGTGTGGGTGTTAGGGGCTGCACCGATACCCAGTTAGGTTTAAAGCTTAAAGAATGAAGCAAGGAGTCGCTGCAACTTGGAGAACAAAATTGGAGACTGGAGGGTCAATCCTAGAGTCAGACAACTCCCCCTGGACCTCCCCACCCCATAGAGAGAGGAGGGAGGGCAAGGGATGCTTAAATTCTTCTTTCTCAAGATAATACTGCCCTGGGAAGTGAGGTGGGGCCGCGCATGCAGTGGTGTGAGCTGGAGGCCCAGCTGTGGGAGCCAGGAGGGTGGAGGCAGGAGCGGGAGGCAGGGATCACAGGAAGTGCACGCAAGCGGGAGGGCAGCCACATCCTGCAGCCCCAACCTGCTAAACGCACCGGTACACCTGGACTGCTGCTGTGCTTTCCCTGTTAGCAAAAGGATCTTCCGAAAACCTACAACTGGTCCCCAGCATTGGGCTGTTTGATCCAGGCTCCAAGTGCTTTGGCATCAGCGCTGGGATGGTTAATTCTCTTCCACATGCCTTTACAGCATCCATCCAACCACCCACCCCCTGGTGGCTGAGTGAGTGCTATATGCCAGAGCCTGTTCTGAATGCTGCCAATAGAGGGATAAAGAAGACAGCTATAGTTCCTGACCTCAGGAAACTTACATTCTAGTGAGCGGAGACAGTCAATAAACACATAGTCCCATAATAAGCAAGGTGGTTTTAGACAATAATAATTTCTTTGAAGATCATAAAACAGGGTAATGTGGTAGAAGGTGACTAAATGAGAGGATGGGGGTCCTTCAGGGTGGCAGAGAAAGAACACGTCTCAGAAAAGGGGACGCCAGGCTTAGACAGAGATAATGAAATGGAAATAGACTGGAGATTTGGGAGACAGGTTTTTGAAAGAAGAAGGCGCAAATGTGAAGGCCACATGCTGGAATTGACCATGCTGTGTCCAAGGAACCAAGAGGAGGCCAGTGAGTGTGGGGCACTTGAGGGGAGATGCAGAGATGTAGACTCTGGATTAGTTCTTCCAGATGGAAGGGATACTGGTGAAATTGTGGCTGGTGCCAGGCAGGGCATAGAGGAAATGTTTATGCTCATTGAAGATGTGAGCAAATGGTAGCCCATGAAGATTCAGATACTAATTTATGGTTCTGGAAGAGACCCTGGCTTCCAACTCAAAATTATATTTCTCTAAGCCCAAGAGGACTAGTGGGTGCTCCACCACTGCCATTGCCTGGATACCTAACAAGAGGGGGCTCAGACACCCCCACCTCCTGGGGTGAATATCTGAGGGCAAGAACAGAGGAGGTTGGAACAGCGCATATAACCTTGGAAGTCTGCTGGGCCTCTCCCCACTAGGATCAAGACTGGACACATGTGCACTCTGTGTTGATGAATGACGCTGCTGTGGTCTGCATGGCAAGAGGAATGAACCCAGGCCGGCCTGGGAGAGGGAAGACTGGGGCCTGGATGAGCATGTCCCAGGGGAGCAGGCAGACATGCACGTAGATGGGCATGTGTTTGGGGACCGAGGTGGGTGAGGCTGAGGAGCTGAGCTCCAGGCCAGAAGAGGAGGTGAAAATACAGCCCTATGTGGGGAGGGAAGGAGAGGAGAGAGCGAACACTCACAGAGCGTCCACAAAGTGCAGGCACGCTACAGGAATTATATTCCATTTATTTCTTATAGTAATCCAGGGGTGGGTACTATTATTTTCATTTTGAGGATGAAGACACCAGGGTTGAGAAACGTTGGGTGACTTGTCCAAGTCCACACAGCTCATAGCTGGCAGAGCAGCAATTTGTATCTAGGTGTCCAGTCGGGATGGAAGGCAGTGTGAGGACAGGGGTGAGCACATTCCTCCCATTTTACTACCACCTGTATGCTGACAACTTCCAAATGGGGTTCAGGCCCAGTGCTGCCTCTTGCCAGCCTTCCTCACTCCCCCTACCTACTGACTTCCTATACCCATGTCTAATTCCCTATCTCTGCCGTCTAAAGCTACTTCCCTGTGTGCCATTAATGACTTCCCCATCCGTCATCCCAAACAGAGACCATGAATCAGCCTGGAGTCTTCCCTCTCCCTCCCTTCCCTGTTGTCTCCCCATTCAATAACCAGGCCCCATCCCTTTTACCTCTGAAACGCCTGTTGAATCCATCACCACCACTTGACTCTCACTGCCCCTACCATCATTCAAGCCTTCCTTTGAATTATTCAGTAGCTTCTGCACTGGTCTCTTTGCTTCCAGTTCTTTCCCACGCCATCCATCCACTCAGCTGAGACTCAAGCAGCATTGGGAATCAGTGGTTCTCAAACCTAAGCTCGAATCAGCACCACCTGGAGGGCCTGTTAAGTTGCAAATTGTTGAGACCCACCCCAGAGTTTCAGGTTAAGTAGGTCTAGATGGGGCTCCAGAATTGGGATTTCTGACAAGCCCCAGGTGTTGCTGATGCTACTCGTTCAAGGACAATACTTTGAGAACCACTGCTCTAAAGTTTACACCAAAGATCTAATATTACTCATCTTCTTTAAAAACTCCAGTTACTCTCCACTCTCTTTAAAATGGAGTCCCAGCTCCTTCCCATGGTCTAAGTGATTGTCACCACCCAGCTGAGGCTTGCCTCTTCAGCATCACCTTAAGCTGCTGACCTCTCTTCAGCCTGTGATGTGGACACAATGCACTCTTCATGTTCCTTAAACTTGGCATACATTTCGGACCCCACACCGTTCCCTCTGCCGGCAACTCTCTCCTCCTTGTCACCTGTCAGATTCCTACTTGTCTATCAAGGTCTGACTTGACTGCACTTCCCTGAGAGGCATTGCAGTGGTTAGAATGACCGTGGGCTTTGATGTCAGACAGGTTTGGCTTTGAATTCCAGATCAATCACTTGTTAGCTGTGCGACCCTGAGTTGGCCTTCTCTGTTAAGCCAAAGTCAACCTTGGCATCTTGGTTATGAAATATGAATAATAATATTTATCACGTAAGATTGTTATGTGGAGAGGAAATGATGCATGATAAATGCCTGGCAGGTAGTAGGTATTCAATAAACACTGGCGACAATTCTCATTAGCTCTGCTCTGAAGTCTTGCCTGGCTTCCTCCGGCTGAAACGCTTCCCTCCTTCTCTGTGCTCCCATACCATTTTGCGTAGGATTCCCTTTTGTATATATCACATGCTAACATCTCATACTAACTTATACACTGGGTCTCATTCCCAGTACAGTTGGGGACGTTGTATGAATTATAAAGATTGGCCCTCTGAGCAGACTTAGTGGGCACATGCCTTGGCAAGCTAAAGGCATTTTTGTAGGAAAAAAAATCGACAAGTAGATACCCCCCAATCCCAGAGCACGTGTTTGGTGAGCAGAGTGAGGGCTGGGTTTCACACCCCATTCCTCCTTCACCGTGTCTTAACCTGCACAAACCATACATGGAGGTTCTATGTATACAGGATGTGAACTCTATGAAAGTAAAAACTGTGTGAACTCTATGAAAGTAAAAGCTGAAGGCACAACCAATATGGAATCAATGCATCTAGAGGCAGGCACCATTGGCTGAGGATGGTAAGTACATCAGAATGGGTCAATAGGGTTGTCACCCCGGGTTCAGGAATAGGATTCTTACTCCTGAGGGGAAGGGGAGTGAGAGAACCAGTTTGGCAAGCTCAGAGACTCAGGCTTGGGGAATCATCAGAAGCTGGATTTCTCAGTCTGGGTGGGAAGGAGAGCAAGGCAGAGGAGGCTTGGTCCCTGCATGCTGAACTGGAGCTCCTGAAAGCCTCCCTGGTCTCAGACCAGAGTCTGGTGTCTGGCCAAGCCCACAGGTAACATCCTCATCTCTGCTGTGTGGCTGGGGAATCGAGACTAGAGAATTCTTAGAAGACATTAAGATCACATTGTCTGTAGCTTCCTTTCCTGTCTCTGACCCAGATCGACTCCCTACCACCTGTCTCTTCTGCTTAACAGCAAGCCAGTCTCTTAGAAGGCTTTCAGATGCCTTAATTAATACATTTTCATTTCCTTTGCAGACCCTTCACTCCCCTTAACAGCTGGCGCTCAGTGGGGAAGGTGGAAATAATTCCCAAGAACTGACAAGTTTCCCAGGCTGCTTTGAGATGCCCAATGGGGTTTGAAGGAGTTCCCAATAGGAAGCTGCTAAGGGAGACACTGAACCTAACTGAACTCCAAACCCTTCCAGATCCCCCCGAGCAACTCCTTCCATGGAAAATAACCAGCACAGGGATCTGAGGATGGGCGGGGAAAATTCTGAAGTCTGTTTCAAATCTGTGGCTGACTGTCTCTGGGCCTGGAGACTGCTCTCCCAGAGACAGGGATTTAAGCAGCGCACCTTCACGGGTGGCGCTCCAATGTCATTCCTTAGTCCTGCCCTGCTCGGGGCTCCCAGCCATGTACTCACACCTACACTTTATTATCTTACATGCCTGTGCCCCCCTTGCCTTTTACCGCCCGGTCTGTAAGCTTTCAGAGACAGAACCAAACCTGATCTGTTCCTTTACCCCACACCCCAGCACAGTGACTGGCACATAGGTGTTAAATCACTGTCTGCTGATTGATTCATAAATGGAAAGCCTGGCTTTCTTTTCTTTCTTTTTTCTTTCTTTCTTTTTTTTTTTTTGAGACAGAGTTTCGCTCTTGTTGCCCAGGCTGGAGTGCAATGGCGTGATCTCGGCTCACGGCAACCTCCACCTCCTAGGTTCAAGCAATTCTCCTGCCTCAGCCTCCCGAGTAGCTGGGATTAGAGGCATGTGCCACCATGCCCAGCTAATTTTTGTATTTTTTATCAGAGACGGGGTTTCTCCATGTTGGCCAGTCTGGTCTCGAACTCCTGACCTCAGGTGATCCGCTCGCCTCGGCCTCCCAAAGTGCTGGGATTACAGGCGTGAGCCACCACACCTGGCCGGAAAGCCTGGCTTTCTAAGCCTTGGGTTGATGCAAACCTGCTGAAGGAAGCACTCCCTAGGGGAATGCAAGCACCCCTTATCTGAAATGCTTGAGACCAGAAGTATTTCGAATTTCCGACTTTTTCAGATTTTGGAATATTTTCATAAACATAATGAGGTATCTTGGGAATGAGACTCAAGTCTAAACACGAAGTTCATTTCTGTTTCATATACACCTTAGACACGTAGCCTGAAGGTAATTTCATACAATATTTTAAATAATTTTGTTCATGAAACAAAGTTTTGACTGTTTTTGACTACGACCCTTCATGAGGATAGGTGTGGAATTTTCCACTTGCGGTATCACATTGAAGCTCAACAAGTTTCAGACACTGGAGCATTTCAGATTTTGGATTTTCAGACTAGAGATTCCTAGTATTACCTATGTTACCACTTCACCGTGTTTCAGGCACTGTGTTAGGTGCATAAGGATGTCAAGATGCATAAGACATTGTACTTTCCTTCAAAGAGTTGCCAGTCTTACTTCCACTAGGAATCCATCCTGGTTGTCCTGATTCAGAAGCCATTTCTGCCCCTACCTTCCTAGTCATTTATGATGTACTTTGCTATGTCTAATACAGCACTTATCCTGTATGACCTCATTAAAATAACTTCTGCTCGCATCTGTCTGCTTTTTTAGCTGAAAGGCTCCTAGAGGAAAAGGACCTGACTTCAACTCCTAGCACTCCTGGGCGTTAGCTTCTTGGGGCTTTGTTTTCTTAGTCTGAAAAACGAGGTGGTCATAAGAAGCCCAGTTTCCAGATAAGAGGGTTGAGGACAGAAGTGTCAGCCAAATGTCCCTGTCAAACTGGCCACTCAGAGCCACCTCCTTGTTTACCATTCTCCTGGGCCAACTTATTCCTTCCTCCCCATTCTTCTAGGAGGCTGATGCAGAGAACAAGACGATGCCACCCAAGTCATCCTTTGTTCCAGACACCAGTTCTCACATGCCCCTTTGGTGCAGTGAGAAGAGCCCAAGATTGGGGTCTGAGTCTGGGCTCTGGCCACTTGCTGTGTGTCTGAGCTTGGATTAATTATGGAACTCTCCAAGCCTCTGTGCCCTCATCTGTGGAACAGAGTAATAATTCCTGTCTCATGGGTCATGTAAGGATCAAATTAACTCATGAGTGTAGAGCTTCTACATGGTGTCTGGCCTTGTCAGGAGTTATAGCACCCTGCTTCTACTCCCTTCCCTCCTGGTGGCTCGGCTTTGAACTAGGAAGACATGTGAGCAAGGGTCTGGAGCACATGAGATCCCCATTCAGACCCCCTATAAGCCAAGGGAAGCCAGAGGACAGAGCAAATCAGAAAGCCACAGCAGAGCCCTCCACCGAGCGCAGGTAGGGCATTGGCTGGGCTCACACGGTTGGCAGCTGCGGCTCCAGAGGCCCAGCGGCAATCTTCTGGGGTGTGCGCACCTCACTCCCGAATGGAGGAGAGGGAGGCCATCAGAGGGAGAGAGGGAGACAAGACGGGAGAGCCCAGCCGCAGCCTGGCAGCCGATACAGACATCTCAGAAGGAAAAAAGGGCGGCTGCAGTCACGAAACTGCCATTACTGCCCTTTTCTCAGGTGAGTGAAAGGACTCCTACTGACAGAAAAGAACCTTTTGGGAACTCACAATGAAGCAGAGTGTTGTGGAGAGGGTGCATGAACATGTTTATGGCTAAGGTGCAGTCCAGCGCGCTGGCCCCTTTATTTTCAAGTACACCTGTCTGTGAATAATGAGCTGGAGAAGATGGATTTCCTCCCTTCCCAGGTCTCAGTGGGTTGCATGCAGGGATCGCTATGTGGCATGCATCTCTCAAGGAGCCATTGTAGAAAGGACCTTCCCAGGGTCAAACAGCCAATCCCTTCTCCCCTGAGAAGCAGGATGACCTTAACCCATGCTTGAAGGTCTACAGGAAAGGGGAGCTCCCTGCACTCACTGGGTCCCAGACTCAAATGCTGAAGTCCCCACACAGCCACAGTCCTCTCTTGGGCATCCTCACAGTCACTGCTTAATTCAGACCCCATTCCATTCTCCTGATCACTGGACAGCTGTCTAATGAGTAAACCTGCATCTGGTCTTCCCACCTCCAATCCATCCCCCTCTCATCTGCTACAGTAACCTTCTGGAACCAAACGCAATTATGCCACTCCCCTCTTTGAATAAAACAAACAAACCACCTGCTCTTAGACAGCTCCCACTAGCGCTCTGGACATAGTTTATAAAGATCCAAACACATAAACCCTATCACGACTGGCCCCTGCCTACAGCCCTGTTCTCCTCCACCCCCTCTCATGCTTGGCTCCAGTCGTCCAGAACCAACGGCACTGCAGTGTACATTTCTCACCGTCCACCTCACCTAGAATATAATATCCTTTTCTGCCAAGGCGATCCTTCTTGATCCTCAGGGCTCTGCTCACTCGTCATTTCCTTGGTGAGCTCTTCCCTGCTCCTGTACCACACCTCGCTCAACTTCTGTCAAAGCCACCCCTGCCACTCACTACTCATGGGACTTTGAGCAGGTTCCTTAACTGTTTTGCCACCTCACCTGCCACATTCGGTTATTGTGAGGCTTGAGTTAATACAGTCAAGTGCTCAGAACAGTGCCTGGCCCATAGGAAGCACTTCATACCTGTCAGCTGCTGTTATTACCATCATTATAACTATTATTAATATAGCATGTGTCACACTGTACAGTAATTCTTGGTTTACCTGTCCGTCTCTTTGAGTAGATCCTGAACTCCTTACAGGCAATTCCTCATATCCAAGCGGTGCTTGTCAGACAGCAGGCACTTTGATGAATGAATGAATGGTTGAATTATAACAGAAGCTCATCTCTTTCAGATTTGCATAAATGCAGAAACTAAGCCTTAATGGGGAAGGTAAAGCAAAGCCCTCGCTGAGCTCGGCTGTCACATGGGGAAGGAGTGGAACACTCCACTTTGGCCCCTGGATCAGTATCTTTATTTTAAAGAATGCTGAATAGAATTCTGTGACCTATTTGTAGTTAAAATAGTCTCTGGCTTCAAGGTGAAAAGTAATCTCAGGGGACCACTTGTATTTTTTTTTTTTTCAGTTCAGCAAAATGTCTCTGGACAACCTTCCCAGTGAATTGAGGCCACGAACAGCCCGACCCACCAGGCCTCTGGGAAGCTCCCTCCACAATCCTTTCTCCTGGGCACCCAGGAGAAAAAATGGAATGAGGCGTTTCAGCTTCATTTACACTGAATTCATCAAAATGTCATTGGTAAGAGCTATTTGATGTCCAAGGCTTATAAGCCCTGAATCTAAGCCTTCCAAAGCCCTTTTCTCTTTGAACTTAAATGTGCCATTCCGCCAACATGGAGTTGAATGCCAACGGGGTACTTTGTTCTGAACTGTGAACCTAGAGGGGGACTCTGTCTCTTCCCAAATGTGCTTTACTCTCTCCCAAGCAGGGCCCTGAGGATGGAAAATGCAGCTGTTGTACCTTCCAGGGTACTACAGCTCAGTACTTGACCAAGAATGTCTCCCTACCAAGCAGAAGGGGCCTTGGAAGTCATCTGTCTGGTTCTGTCACTTTACAGATGGAGTGCAATCTCTTTATGGGCCAGAGTTGAACTTGGGTATCAAATTCTGGGCACCCTCCACATCCTCTGTCTGGAAGGACATCTCAGAAGTGAATGCCAATTGTGGCTGCAGGGAGATGAGGCTGTAATTTCTGCAGGGAAAGACCGTGTGCTGCCATGGACTTGGTCTCAGGTGCCTAAGTTTCACCAGACCTCTGCCACTAACTGGCAGTGGTTCATTTTGTTCTTTGAAACCTCAGTTTGCTTAGCTCTAAAATGGGGATAATAATACCTACTTCACAGTGCTGCTGTAAAGGATGAAAGAGCTAATGCTTGTGAAAGCAGTTTATAGACATTCAGTCACTGCCCAAATGTCAAGAGGTTAAGACAATGCCCAGACAGATACTTGCCTGACTGTGCTGGTTCCCAGATACCAGCTGTGGGAAGAAGTACTAGCATCTCGACAAAAACTCCAAAACCCTTTTCTGAATGCTCCATCATCTCCAGCCTCCATCCCGCCTACCTTTTACTGACACTGCCAATTCCAATATTGCTCCAGCCACATGAACGTCCCTGCATTTCCCCAATCCATAAGAAAAGCATTCTCAATTCTGAGCAGCTGCTTACATAAGTGATTTCATCTTGACTTACAGTCAATCTGTCAGCTCCACAGCTCCCTCTAGCTACAACCCTTTACCTTGCTTTCCCTTACAAGCTACATGACTTTAATGAGTATTCCCCGGCCGCTGTCTCCATCTCCTCTGCTCACTCTTCTTGTTCACAATTCAATCACTGCCATTGGACCTCAATCCAGCCACCCCCTGAAACTGCATTTGCCGGTGACCCCCGTATTGCTCAGCCTGGGAAATGTTCTTCTGTACTTCCTTTCAAGCGGCAGAAAACCTCTTTACCCATTCTCTTTCAGCAGCCTTCACGGGCTCCCGTCTTCCTCCCTCTTGAACATGTGCTCTTTTCCCTGAAAGATTCCTTCCCTACTCATATCTTCAGTTGCACCCACCCATCCATTCACCCTACAGTCTACGCCTTCAGCCTGCTGAGGCCCACTCTAGCCAACTCTCTGCTGAACGTCTCTAAGTAGATATCCAAAAGGCACCTCAAACTTGCCATTTCCAAAGCTAAATGCATCCTCTCTCTCCTCCCAGACCTGTTTTTCTACCTCATTGCTGGGCACCACCAACCACCCGTATGTCCAAGTCAGAAACTGGTGAGTCATCCTACATTCTCCCTCTCTCTCACATTCCTCATCCACTGGGTCCCCTAGTCCTGATGATTTCTCTATTAAATAGTTTTTAATGGGTTACACAACGCTGCATATAGTATAATCCCATTTTTACAAAAAGAACTTGTGTAAAACATATATGCATTTAAAAATTAGAAGGCATGATACAGAAGTGTTAGCCATGGGTATTACCAGGTGGTGGAATTACAAATAATTTTTAGTTTTTTAAAACCTTATCTATTTTTCAAAAAGCATGTCTACCTCCGTATAAGAGAAAAACCTTTTTTCTTTTTTTTTGAGATGGAGTCTCACTCTGTCACTCAGGCTGGAGTGCAATGGTGCACAATCTCGGCTCACTGCAACCTCCACCTCCCAGGTTCAAGTGATTCTCCTGCTTCAGCCTCCTGAGTAGCTGGGATTACAGGCATGCACCACCACGCCTGGCTAATTTTTGTATTTTTAGTAGAGATGGGGTTTCACCATGTTGGCCAGGCTGGTCTTGAACTCCTGACCTCAGGTGATGCACCCGCCTCGGCCTCCCAAAGTGCTGGGATTACAGGCGTGAGCCACCGTGCCCAGCCTATTATCTTTAAAGAGAATTTTGGAATCTGTACCTTCTTCTAACTCCCAAGCTACTTTTGGTTCTCACCATCTCTTGCAACAGTGAAAGCCTTCTTCCCGGCTCCCCTGCCTCCAGTGTTGCCCTCCTGCCCACTTGTTTCATGCTGCAGCTCAAACAGGCCCTTCATCAATGACAGCTGCCCACGGGCCACACTCCCTCACCACCATGTTCTGTTCCAGGGAGACCCACCTATGTGTGGTTGCTGAAATGGAATCTATCCCTGCACCTTCATGGCCCCATGACTTGGCTCTTGTACTCTCTCCTCACTGGCATGCTCTTCTCTCTCCGTGTCTCTTCTTTGATGGCCAATGTCTCTTCATCCTTAAAGATTCAGGCCTAGCATCACCTCCCACAGGGTCCTTCCCCACACGTCACAGGCAGAGTTCAGAGCCCTTCTCCAGTATTCTGTCTGCACTTCCCCATCATAGTCCGCCTCACCCTGCTCTTACCCGAACGGGGCCCCTATCAAAGAGTGGCCTCCTTGAGTCTAGAGACATCTTTGTACATGAATGCCTTGAACAGTTTCACCAAAACTGTTTATACATCCAGTACATCCATGTACTGGCATGATACAGAGGGCCCCTGGGATTAGTCCTGGGGTGTCTGCTTCTTCAAGCTACTCCAGTCTGTCTCCTCTCTGCCAAGCACACCTCCAGTGAGATACAACATCACTGCCACTCAGTCCTTCTGTGGGCTTAGCTGCGAAGGAGCTGACCAGGCAAAACAAATTCAAACCTGAGAGCCTCTCAAACAACCATCCTTCTCATCTCCACTGCCCAGACACAGCCCCAGGGTGAGAGGCCACCCAACTGGCCCAGTTTGTGTGAATCCACTTGCTTTCACTCCAACCACACTTCCCCTTTTAATGGGATTACAGGAAAAGACATGCTCTGATGATTTTCACACATATGCAGAAAATATGCTTGAATTCTCCTCCACAATGAATACACGGCCGTGTGTCTAAGCCCATGGTCTCTGTATGCTTTCCGCTGTTGTTAACAGGATACCACAGACTAAGCAATTTATAAACAATACAAATTTATTTGGCTCACAGTTCTGAAGGCTGGGAAGAAAGTTCAAGAGCATGGCATTGTCACCCGGTAAGGGTCAGCCATGGCAGAAGTGAGCGCACAAGATAGAGAGAGGCACCAGAGGCCTGACTCACTTTATAACAACCTGCTCTTCCAGTAACTAATCTTCCTCGATGATGACATGAATCCATTCCTAAGGGGAGAGTGCTCACGACCCATTCATCTCTTATTGGGCCCCACCTCCCAACACTGTTGCATTGCGGATTAAGCTTCCAACACATGAACTTTGGAGGGACACATTCAAACCACAGCACCCACTGTTTTGGGTAAGCAGGTGATAACAAATGTGAAAAGACTGAGGCTCTACAACTTCCACTGGAGATAACCCTGGGCCTCTACACTTTAATTCATATCACTCAGACATACAGGCAGTCACTATATTCCCCAAACTCTCCAAAGAAAGAGATTCCTTGGTCAACCCCAAGCCCCTTGTTGGGGAGGTTCTCCTTTATATCAACCTTCATTGCTTCTGCTGCAGTTTCAATTACACATACCTTGCTTGTTGTCCAGGGGAAACTGTTGGGCAGCCCTGTCCATACACACCCTGGCACCTCATCCTTGTACACATTCTCTTTCTTCCCCAAGTTCCACATGTGCTGCATAAGTGAGAGCCCCTGGAGAGCTGCCATGCCTGCAAGATGGCCAATGTCTGGGCAGGATCCCTGGACCCCCAAGAGGAAATCCTAGGCTTACCCAATGTGTTACAATGGTTTTCACTCTCAGCTGTTGATAATTGGCCTAATTTTATTCTTTGTACTAGCAAACATATACCTCTTGAACAAGAAAAGGGGCATTGAGAGACAGCCTGGTGTCCCTAAGATAATCACTCCTGGGGCCAAAGCTCATCCTTATGTTTGCTTGGGCATGCCCATGAGGATTTCCCCACATTGTTACTAATAACCCTCCAGGAAGATGACCCAGCACCAACTGCATTCTACTGACCCACAAAGGGAAGTTCCAGTCTTCACTGGAGAGAGGCTCAGCAGGTTCTGCCACTGCCTTGGTGGTGCTCTGCCTGCTGGCCTGGCCCGGCCCATGGTGTCTGCTCTGGCTGACCTTTGTATTGCCTCACCTCACTCCTTGCACCCTGTCCTCGAGCCTCCAGCCCTGAGGCGTCTTTGGGCTGCTGTGATGCAAGAACACTGGTGCATCCAGCTGCAGGCCAGGCTGCGGGCAAGGAGAGGGTCACAGCTCTCACCCATTTGCTAGATCAGCCCACATTTTATGCTTTGCACCTCGAGTGCTGTTACCAGTGTCTTGGGAACCAACTTCTTTGAAGGTGGCCAAAGGGTCTGGGCGCACAGCCTAGAAGTGTTGGGGAGGTGACTTCCTGTGGTATGAACTTCAGTCAGTGAGAGATGGGACTCACAGATACAAGTTTCCCCCTCCTTGCGGTGGACTGTTTAGTGAGGCAATCATTTCATAGGGCCTCTGCAGGCTGAACGGTCATCTGTGCTTAATACAAAGCTATGACCAGCAGCTAACACACCCCTTCTGCATACTCTCCCCGCCTGCCTGCCACCTTCCCCTTTCCCTCACCTCTGTGTCTGTGGACTTGCACTCCCTGATTTAGCATGCAAGATTTGACCTTCGGCTCTGTTTTCTAGGGAGCCTGGCCTAAGACAGCTCTCATACTTCCTGTATGCCAAATTCTCAATCTCTCTCTCTCTCTCTGTGTGTGTGTATGTGTGTGTGTGTTATTTTAAATCCTTACCAAAAAAATCCTTTGCAGATGAACACTAGAGCTGTGGGGGAAGGGGTGGAAAGGATAAAATAATGTGTTTAAGCACACACAGCTAGTAAATGAATGAACTGAAATTTTAGCTTAGGTCTGTCTAACATCAAGATTTGTGTTTTCTCAGATCACAAGTACTGAGATCAGACAGACCAGGGCTTAAATGCTGGCTCTGAACTTACTAGCTGTGTGATCTTTATCAGGTTACCTAACCTCCCTGGGCCACCATTTCCTCATCTGTATAAGGGACAGATTTAGATGCAATGGCTTCTAAGGTCTCTTTCAGCCAGCACATTCAATAGCCCCAAGGGCCTCACATGGGCCTCTGCTTGCTGTTACAGCCTCTGGAATTTTCCTGTGCAGCTTGGGAAAGGGGTCACAAAGAAGGGATCCAGGCCTGAGGGCTACCACAATCCTAGGGGAACATCCTGGAAAACATCCCAATCCTTCAAACCTGGGGATGGTGGGGTCCCAGTGTCATCAACTCCCATCCAGGACCAACCCCAGTGGCACACCAACGGCCTTCAGCCTTCTACCTTTTGCTTGCCCAGGAAACTCCCACCCATCCTCCCTAAGCCAGCGCACACATCCCAAGGGAAGCCTTCCCCCTACAGCCCCATTGTGCGCCCACAGTGCATCCTACTCTCCTCTAGATGTTCTCCTACAACGCCTTCCACTCTGCCTCCCCTGCACTTATCACAGCTTGAAATTACACAAGAATGCGATCATTCATTGATCTCCGTCTCACTCACTAGTCCAGAAGATCTGTGAGGGCTGTGTCCGTGTTTATTTTGTCCCCCATTGTATCTCCAGTGTCTACAACAGTGGAAGATGTTCAAAAATATTTATTGAATTAATGGGTTAATGAATTAGTTCATGTCAAGTAGCCAAGTCTCAATGAGGCCAAAGCAGCAGTATTTTTGCTTGAAAGATCTGGGGTGAATTCTAAGATTCTGACTGTTCAAGTCACTCGGTGTGTGGCTGCATGTCTATGAGTCCCAGACTCCTCTCCTTGCCCTCCAGTCTATGTCACAGCTCATTAGGGGACTAATAAGGAGATGGCTGTGCACTGACACTGCCGTCTCTGAAGTCACCCTACCAGTCATCAGGCAGCCCAAGGAGACCAAAGAAATCAGCTCAAGGTGAACAAGGACATCAGTAAGAAGGTAAAGAAAAGGCCTGGCATTTCGGCTTTCTATGGTCTAACTACTGAGCTGCACCTTCACAGTGGAAACCAAATAAGAAGAATGTTTCAGGAGTGGGTCTGAAAGATTAAGTAGAGAAAGCCACAAATCCTCTTCCACTTAAGCACGTACATCATCAGGCTTGAATCTCGAAAACTGAGGCTCAAGGACTGCAGAGGGCTTTCTGCTGAAGCCTTCGCCCTGCCATCCCCACCCCCATGGCAGTCGTCCAAGGCTCCCTAGGCCTTCTGCAGCCTTCTGTTGACTTGTCAGCCGTCTGTTTGCAAGCCCCCCTCTGCAAGCAAGGCCTCCCTTCTGAACCAGCCCTCTCTGGACTCCAGTCGCCCTGGGTCGTTCAGAATTCCCAGAACAAGGCTTGCCATTTTACCCTGCTCGGTCATTGCAGATGCCGTCCATGTTCTGTCAGGCAAACTCCTGAAGTATCCTCCCTCCTCAGTTCTTAAACACCTTTTCCACAGTTCTCATCTACATAGGACTTTTCCCAATCCCTTGTCAAGGACTGCTTATTTAATACCTCAAATAGTATTTTTATCATTGAAGAGTAGGATTTTAAAAATTTATTTGATTTCCAAGTTTGTTTGATACGAAGGGCTTAAAGCATATTAATTCAATAAAGAAAAAGATCCGGGTTCCAATCTGAGCCCTGCCTCATGCTAACAGTATAGCTCCCGACAAGTCACTCAAGCTTTCTGGGCTCGATTGCTCATTTGTAAAGTGGGACTAACAACCAGCTAAAAGGTGTGTTTAAAGAGGATTAGAGATAATGCATGTAAAACACCTTGCATATCAGCACATGCTGGGAGGCTGCAGGAGCTCCTTCTACCATTGAAAGCCCAGAGGGGAAAAGAGTTGGATCAAGGGCACATCAAGAACCCAGGTCTGTGCTCTCTGCATTGTGTCCTCATCACCTATCCTGATCATTAAAACTCAGTTATGGAAATATGGATGGTGAATTCGCAATGACTTAATTAATTTTTACAGTTGTTAATAGTGTGTACAAAGAAAACAAGAGATTTCCCCCTGGAAGAACTTTCTATACCCTTGCTCTAACCTAACAGATGTCTGACATTCTCCAATGCTCACCTGAATGTTAATCACGTCTCCACATTCACCCTGAAAATCTACAGCAGGTCCAAGCACACCTTGGCCCTCGGTCTGTAAAAGGACATTAACGCTAACCAAAGATAACACAAGATGTAAGAAAATAACTGTAGCTGTGACCAACTCCTCTGCCAGTCAATCCCTTTGCCCTGTTATTTAGCCACGTCTCCCTTGGCAGTGTCTCTCAAGGATCCAAGCCAGCTGATGTGGGTGCATTCTCTTCTCCCAGGGCCTGTTCAAGCTCTGCTAGGGAGTGCTAATGAGCCACAAAATAATCAGAACAATCAAAAAGCACCAAAAATGGAACCCAAACTCCCTAATCTGTGTTAATCAATCAGAGCCTCCATGACTTGTCACAGGCTCTGGACTGGGAAAGCCACGGGATAGGGATTGTTGCAGGCTTATCCACCACCGCACGTCTGTGCCAGTCCAGGAAAGATTTATAGAATGAGTGGACAAATAAATGACAAATGCATGAATGATTGACTGAACAAATGGAGGGTTCATGAGCGTGCAGCACAACCTCATGCTCTTCCAATCCCTCCCAGCCCACCCTCAGGCCCAGATCACTTGTCCTCTCCTTACCCTAGCGATCAGCTCCCCGACCATTCCCGTCCAGGTGCCGTTGGCCTCGGGAACGCCGTACACGCCATCCCCAACCAGGCGGATCTTGTAGTTGAATCGGAGGATCTCTGCCAGCTCCTTGAGCATGTCCACACAGAAGCCCTCGTAGCGGTCATTGCCTTCCATCTCCTGGTGGTTCCCCTTCAGCATTAAATATGGGTTTTCCTGCAGCAAAACTGGGCAGCTGTCATTCTCATCTTAGCCCTGGTGTCTCACCCGCATGTGATGGGGAGGGCCAGGGGCACAGAGGGTCGGGGAGGACATGGGGCAGAAGGAGGAAACTGACGTGGGTAATGGGCTACTTTGGAGTGATGACCAGCTCCTCTCCCTGATGTGCTCCTTAAAGCTGTCCTTCAAGGTGCTTCTGTTGTCAGGAACACACAGTGGTTCCCACTGCACGGAGGGTCAGGCTCAAGCTGCTTCAACTTGTTTAAGGTCATCATCTGACCCCACCATCTATCTCTCTTTTTTTTTCTACCCCTGCTTTATTCCAGGCAGACCTATGGCTGGGCGTTATCAGAGATATAAGGATGTCTGCAATAAGCAGGCTAGGTAAGAACAGGTACATGAGCAACTGCAGTCCAAGGAGGGCATTGGGAAGAGGGCAGGTCTCTCCAGTGAGATGTCCAGAGAAGGCTCCAAGCTGAAGGTGGGATCCAAGCTGGGCTCTGGAGGAGGCACAACACTGAGAGATGGAAGGGCTGTGAATGAAAGGCATGGGCCAGGGGAAGGCACAATCAAGGGCATGATCCTGAGTGGCTGCTCAGTGGACGATGGACCTTCCAGGGTAGCCGGAGCACAGGTTGTGAGCAGGGGCGAGATGGGAGGAGAAATGTAGATGGATGGGACTCAGATGCCAGGATGTGGTGGCTGCACATTACACAAGGTATAGGGGGAAAGCATCAAGCGTTTTAAAGACGCAAGGCTGTGAGTAAGGAATGCTAAGTAGTAGGAGAGGAAGCATCCAGGGGTGAGGGCAGACCCTCTCCTGAGATGAGACCCTGAATTCTGGGCTGCAGGTTGGATTGGAGAAAGCCAGAAGGATGTAAGAGACACAGAAAGGAACAGGTCTGATAACTGGTTGGTTGGGTGTGGGTCCTCAGAGCCTTGGAGCCTGGTGGATGACTAACAGAGGGTGGTGTCATGATGGGCTCGAATGCCTGGAGGGGAGGAGGATTTGGAACAGGTTGAATCTGAGGTGCTGGCAGGCTACGCAGGCAGAAATGACCCACTGGGTGTTTAAAATGTGGAGCAAGGGTAAGACAGGGGCCAGAGATTGGACATGTACAGAGATCAAGGCTGAAGCTGGGGAATATGAGAGACCGTCAAGGGGAAGAGTTGAGAAAGGGCAGAAGAGGAAGAAGAAGAGGCCCTGGGGAGAACCTGGTCTTAGAGAGTGGGGAAATGAAGGGCAATCACAGAAGACAACACAGAAGCAGCCAGGAAGGCTGAAAATCAGGGGAACGTGATCTTAGCGTCAAGGAGGAGGAAATTGGAAGATAGAGGATGTAGCCACTCCCACCATTCTCACAGACCTAGCAGGGCTGGGAACCAGCGTGTTGATCATGTGTCACTGCCGACCTTTTGAAGGCAGGCGTGGTGGGGGCAGCAGGACTCCGTAGGATGAGGACTGAGCGAGTGCCACAGGAGTGAGGGCTGTTCAGCATTTTGACAGGTTAGGAGCTAAGGGAGGCAAGGCGGCAGGCACAGAGAGGGCAGATCGCCTCTCCTCCAAGCTCCTTCCCCACCGCAAACAGCAGGGCTGGGGGTCCCAGGGGCCCACCCAATTCTGTGATTCTGTGACTCCCTACGTTGGAGGGCAGCTTGAAGGGCAGCAGGGTGTAGGAAAGGTGAAGGCGATGGTGTTTTAGGATGGGACAGTCCAGGGTGTATTTATAGGCAGGAAGGGAAAATCCCTGGAAAAGGGGAGAAAAGAGGAGGAAAGAACCATGCTAGCTGGTGGAGCAAGGGCCCAGGAAGTGCAGGGTGGAGGCAGGGTGGGGCGGGGTGAGGTTGAGGCCTGAGCCTGGAGGTGAGGTAGAGGGTGTGGGTGGGTTCACAGAGAGAAGGGAGCTCGTGCTGGCCCCAGAGTTGTGCTGAAAGTGGGGCAGATAGGCTTGAGTCTTGGTGTGTGGGAAGATTTTCAGCAGAGCCGCTCAGGGGATGCGACAGGGACAGAGGAGAGCTGGGCTCAGGGATTACCACGGCCCAGCTGCAGAGGGGAGGCTGGATGCAGACAGGCAGCTGGGAGCAGGGGTGGCAGGGACAATCGGGCTTGGGTACAGGTGTGCATGGAGAAACCTGCACATCACGATTCTAGGAGCCCGGAGAGGAAAGCACTGAAATCCTGATGGGCTGAGCTCATTCTGAGAGGGACTTCTAGGCTGGGGAAGATGAAGGGCCAGACAGACCCAAGGTCATGGAGGGACTGTGAGGGAGAGCAGGATGTGGGCGTGATGAAGTGGGCAGCCAGAAGGCAAAGGTCATGTGTCAAGGAGCGGGAGCTCTGAGTGGAAGGTGACGTGATTCTGATTCTGGATGAGTCCACTGTCACGTCAATGAGATATGAACAGTCAGCCTGCCTTCCACACACGCCGTCCTCAGCACAAGGGCTTCTCCCTGCACAAACTCTCCACACACTCCCCCATCTTCTACCTCACCTAGTCATCTTTGTCCACAGAGTCACACTGCCTCCTTCTGTGCCAACCCATGTCTCAGAACTCCCCTGCTCTCATGCCAGGGCCCACACAATCGCCCTCCAGTGTTTTCCGATTTGTGCCTGCTCTAGGTAGAATGGGAGTGGGGCCTGGGACAGACTCATCACCTGCTTGGTTCCCCTACCTGGCTCAGCATTAAGCACTTGCCGATCATGTGAGTAAGAAGCAAACAAATGGCTTCCTGGACAGGGCATAGCTGGGGGTTTCCATCTCAGGACTGGTAATGTCCCATTGTATCTTTGATTGTCCCAAGGGGTGTCACAAATGCTTCTCCCCAAATACTCACTACTCTCAAGTTAATTTAAAACTTATTGACATATTCAAAGTGAACAGACACAAGGCCGGTCTTGGAGACGCGTTGGAAAGCCCAAGGATGGGGATGGTTAGGGCTCACTGGCACTTTGGAGAATGCTGGGGGGTTGAGTGCTAGACTGGAGCAGGGGGTGCTGTGAACGCGAGGTGAGAATGCGGCAAACCGCTGAACACGGGGTCTGATACAGAAAAGGTGTTCAGGGAATGGGAGCGGCAGCCAATTCCATATGTTTGCTGGCATTAACCAATAAATCATCCACACGTCCCCAAGTGTGCCCTGACCAGAGCGGGGAGACAACATGAATGTGTGCTGAGTTTTAAGGGATAAATCATTCGGGATTACCATTTGCCAGGGAAAACCCACAAATGGTCACCCGGGGACTGAATTAAGATCGTCATTCCTGGTAAGAGCTATCGAATTGGATCAGCCACTGCAGGCACACACGCGCAAGAAAAGAACCAAGGCTAATAGTTGTTTGAGTTGTACTTACCATGTTGTTAAATGTCACCTCACACACCAGTGTCCTGCCTGCACCACCCCTCATGAGCACGTGCACGTATGTGAATAAGCACACGTGCACACATGCACAAATCAGGGTGACTTTCCCAGACTAGCAACAGGACCCTGTGGACTTGGCGTAGCTGTGGATCTGTGCCAGAACTCCAAGCACGGTGTAATTCCCGGCTCTGAGGGGCCGGCGGTACAGCCCAGCCACTTCCCCATCTCCCTCCCAAAGTCTTGCTGGCTTTTAAGGGACACCCCTACCCTGTAGGAAGGAATTCCTTCACTCAGATTCTAATTATTGAACTCCTACTTTGTGTCAGCCCCTCTACCTTCGAGGAGCTCTCATCCTAGAAGGGGAGGTAAAGCTTTAAACAACAACCTCTAATAAGAGAAATGGGAGGGGGCAGGGCAAAATGCTGGAGACAAGGAGGGGACAGGAGTTAGAACAGGGAAGGCTTCATGGGAGACGTGACATCTGAGCAGAGCCTTGAAGGATGCACAGACATTTCCAGCTGGAAACAGAAATTAGAGGGAAGGGTAACCCAGGCATAAGGAACAGCATGTGCCAAGGCAGGGAGGGGCAGGATGCAGCGAGCAGGTGTTGAGCCATCCACTAGACCCCATGCTGCATGGGGAGGAGAGGGTGAGGTGGGCTGGGCCTGGTTACAAGGGTTATGTCCCATGGTAAGGGGCAGCAGGGCCTGGGCAGTGGCTGAAGGATTGTAAGGAAAGAAATGCCAGGCCAATTCTGATTTTCAAATGACCACGCTGACAGGAGGGTCAGGGGACAAGCAGAGAAAGAAGGGAGCCTGCCAGCAGAGTATGGAGCGGCTCCAGAGAAAGAAGTAGAGGGGCCCCGATCCTGGATTAGGGCAGGGGCTTTGCGGATGGATAGAAGAGGACAGATCCAGAAGATTTTTAGAGACTAAGAAGACAGCGGGAAGGAGGTCCCAGCAATCACACTGGGTGCTGCACCCCCTCCCCCGAAGTGGACTCAGCCAGGCTGTTCCCAGCTCTCTGCTGGACAGCGACACCGCAACCCTCTCATCTTTCTGGCATTTTCACACTGGTTCAGATAAGCTAAGGCTGAGCAGAGACGGGCGTGGGTGAAACCCTGGGGGCTGGAACTGCTCTCTCAGTCCTTGCTTCGACAGCTCCCTGTGCCAAGAATACCCCTCCCCTGGCAACTACTTCGCTGTGTCCTCACCTCCACCAGGTCTCTGCTCAATGCTCCCTTTCTCAGAGAGGCCACCCTGACCACTGGGTATCAACATCACCAACCCTCTCAGCACCCCAGGCCCTTCCCAGCTCCAGCTCTTTTTCCTCAGCCTTGCCGCCTTCTAATTCACTGATTGACAACATTGCTTTTTACTGTCTGTCACACATTCCTTGCTGGAATGTAAGCTCCTTACAGGCAGGGATTCTTGTCTTTTTGGTTCATGGATGCACTCTGAGCACCTACAACAGTGCCCAGCATATAGCAGCACCCAATAAACAGTCATCACATAAATAAATGAATGAATGAAAATGTTCAGTGACCCCATCTCCTAACAATGAAGGGAAACTTAGTAGCCTGGCATTCAAGTTCCTAAGCTCTATGGACCCAACCCACTTTTCTGGCTTATGCCTCTTCCCTTTCTTACCAGTGTCTATTTCTCAGGAAAACCTGTAACTTTCAGCTTTTCCTGAACACCTGACAATGCCCTTCTTCATTGACCTCTCCTCCCCACTCATTCCCTGTCTTTCAGAGCCCATCGTCAATGCCCCTTCTTTCCTGAAGGCTTTGCTGACCTCCCCATGGGAGGGGACCTCTCTCTCCTTGAAACCCCACAGTTCTAGGTGTGCGCGTCTTTCCAGCTTTTATCTCTTTCTGTTTACAGTAGATCAATCATTTCAGCCCAGGGCGCCTGGGCCCCAGGAGTTCATAAAGGTAGTGATGGAGGTCCTTGAACTCTTTTTATTATCTCCAAAAGCCTAAAAGACATGGACACATTTGCAGACCTTGCACAGTTAGCAATGATAAGGCTGAGGAGGCGAACTCATGCATCGCCTCTTTGCTCTGGGCTGCAATGATATCATTGAGGTTCCACTGGCTATCTCCTGCTAATAAGATGCTGGGCCAGGCAGGGAAAAGTGCTTTAGATTAGTTAAAAGGGGGAGGGGAGGAACAAACTAATTACTGCTTAATACATGTAGTTGGTTTAATTGACAAATCTTTTAAACATAAGGTCTTCAGAGGGGAAGACAAATAATACCTTGGCCATGTATGCACTTGACTTATCCCATCTACTAACTTAACAACCTCAGGATAGAGAACAGAGCTGAGTCCTACTCATCTTTGGTCTCCAGGACTGGGTACAGCACCTGGCACATGGCAGGGGGACAGGGAAGGGAGGGTGAACTTGGCAATTACTGAATAGAGGAGAATCAAATAAAAAAGGGCACATAGTCTCTTGCCCTGTATTTTTTTTTTTTTTTTTTGAGACAGTCTCACTCTGTCACCCAGGCTGGAGTGCAGTGGCACGATCTCGGCTCACTGCAACCTCCGCCTCCTGGGTTAAAGTGATTCTCGTGCCTCAGCCTCCCAAGTAGCTGGAATTTCAGACGTGTGCCACCGTGCCCGGCTAATTTTTCTATTTTTAAATTAGTAGAGACAGGGTTTCGCCGTGTTGGCCAGCTTGGTCTCAAACTCCTGGCCTCAAGTGATCTTCCCACTTCAGCTTCCCAAAATGCTAGGACTACAGGCATGAGCCACTGCACCTGGCCTCTTGCCCTACAGATTGAGAACTCTCTTTTTACCACCTGGAAATGAAGAAACAGGCCATGTAAACCCACTGACATTCCCATGTCCGCTTCAGGATGTGGTAGGGGAGGGTCCTGCTTTGTACACAGCAGGCACCCAGCAAGGTGAGCTGCTGGGAAGGGGCAGGGGTCCGCAGGGTCTGGATCCAGCTGCCCGCTCTGTGTCACAGGTCCCCTTCCCTTCCTCCTGCACAGTTGCCCCAGCTGACAGGGTGCCTCCAAGAGGCATCCACAAACTGTGGTGTCTCTCCACCCCAACCCCCCCCTCACCTGCTCTGGAACTCATCAAATATCATTTCCATATGAAACAGCAACTTGAGTGTAATTACGCTGTCATAAATTGGGCTCAGTGCTGTGATTAGAGCTCCCATCTTCTGTTCAAGGGGCAGCCTGTGAGTGCTCAGAGCCGGGGAGGCACCCCAGGGAGCTGCAGCTGGGAGCCTAGGAGAGCCCACTTACCAGGATGGTGGTGACGACCAGGGTGGTGTTGAAGAGAGTGTCCGAGATGTTGGAGGCATAGAGGCGGCTGTCCATGCTGAGGCCCTCTGCCACGTGCCACTGGCCGATCTGCGGAGACCAACGGAGAGGACTGGGAAGAAACGGTGGCCTCCAGAGCTGGAAGGAGCCAAGAGGCTGACCTCTGCCTCCGGCTGGGCTGCATGTGAGCAGGGAAGGGTGTGGAGTATGGAGCCGGGGGCTGAACTGCAGAAGGGAGACTGTTTCCCAGGGTTGGGGGGCTGAGGGAAACGGGGGCTGTAACAGTCAGGGAAGAAAGGAATAAAGATGTGGGGGAGAGGTGGGAGAGGAAAATGGAGAAATAAATCAGGAATGAATGCAGTTTGGTGAAGTTCTCTCACACAGAAAGGAACGGAACATGTGGAATCACATTATTTTGAGGCAGGAATGGGCTGCGGAGCTCTTTTGATCCGGCCTGCCTTCAGTCATTTCTGATTACCAAAATAAGAACCAGAAGGCTATACTGGAGAGAACTATGCCCTTTGATAAACATTTGCTGGATGGCTGAATGAATGAATGAATGAATGAACCTAAACAGGTCTAGTCCAGATGGACTCACTTATTAGCTGTGAGAACTCAGGCAAGTTATTCACATCTTTCAGAACCCCAGTTTCCCCATGTATAAATGGGGATGATAATGCTTGTCCTGCCTTCTCGGAGCTTCTCATGTATGTGCCAGTGGGTGTTCCATTATTTATCCAGACCCAGGAACACAGATCTCAACAGTGAAACCTTAGAAAAGTGACTGAACCTCTCTGAGCATGTTTTCTCATCTAAAAAATGGGGATAATAATAGAAACCTCATTGGGTCATTGTAAGAATGTATTTAACCTGGCACTCAATACATGCTGCTTTCCTTCCACGTTGTCTTTCGTTTACTCTCTCTATTGTGTTTTGTTTCCTTTATTTTGTTTTTACTTTATTGTGATAAGAACACTTAATACGAGATGTACTCTTTTTTTTTTTTTTTTTGAGGAGTCTTGTTCTGTCACCCAGGCTAGAGTCCAGTTGTGTGATCTCGGCTCATTGCAACCTCTGCCTCCCGAGTAGCTGGGATTACAGGTGCCTGCCACCATCCCCAGCTAATTTTTGTATTTTTGGTAGAGATGGGGTTTCACCATCTTGGCCAGGCTGGTCTCAAAACTCCTGGCCTCGAGATCCACCCACTTCGGCCTCCCAAAGTGCTGGGATTACAGGCATGAGCCACCGCGCCTGGCCGAGATGTACTCTTTTACCAAGTTTTTAAATGTACAATACATTACTGTTGTCTGTCTCATTGTCTCAAAGAACTCCAGGTGAAAAAATTCCACAACTTACTCAGTTCTTCATTCTGGTAAGTTGCCTAAATCTAAACTCAACAGCAATGGGTTTTTAGATTGCTTGTTTTTCCCAACGGACCTCTCCTTTTAATTTTTTTAATAAGACATGGGGTCTTATTATGTTGCCCAGGCTGGTCTTGACCTCCTGGACCCAAGTAATCCTCCCGCCTTGGCCTCCCAAAGTGCTGAGATTACAGGCGTGAGCCACTGCACCTGGCCAGAACTCTTTTTATACATATAAAAACACACACACACATATCTATATACATAAAATCCCAATATATCTCTACTAGCTGGAGCCCCTGGCAAATCACTGCTGTTGCTGAGTGTTTTTAGGTGGGCAGCCAGGAGAGACGGCTGGCTAAAAACGCAATGAAATGCACACACCTTTCTCTGCCAGGCTTCTGCAGGCATCAGCAGCAGCTTCCCTGGAAGACCCACACAAGTTCCACAGATGCCATGTGGTTCTATTCCGCAGAACTGGGCTCTGGGTTCTTTTACGGAATTTCCAGCAACAATAAAGACATGTTGCACCCTTTCTCGCCGCCCCCACCCTATGGGGCCAGAGGACTGAGAGTGAGAGGGAGTGGCTCCCTGCCTTCACAGTCTGGAGAAGGTGGAGAGTGTGGATGGCAGGGCCAGCCAGGCCCACCCCAGACCATCAGCTGGGAGCTCTCGTGGGCCTCCAGTTCCAGGCAGGAGCCTTATGGTCTCTACAGTTGGGCCTTTCATGTGGAAAAGGGGAGATGACCAAATGCTCCCGTCCACGCCCTGCAAGAATGCCACCTGGAAAAGGGTGGGCAGCTGTCCCCATCTCTGCAAGGGCAGCATGGTTCTGTGTGTGTTCATGTTCCTTTTCAGTTTACAAGCAAGGCCTCATACACATCCATACAACAAGCCCCGTTTTACAGGTAAGGAAACTGAGGCCAAAACAAAAGGGCCCACCCAACTTGCCTGAGGTCACACAGCCTGTCAGCTGAGAGGCCTGAGCTTTAAGCCCTGCACTCTTAAGCCCAGATGAATCTTCCTGAGGAAGCTGCCTGGTCATCCTGTCTGACTCCTCCACCATTCAACTGCACATGCTTGTTTACCTATGTGTCTTCCCCATGAGCAGCCTGTGTGGCTCAGGACAGCAGGTGCTGGCCTTATACTTATGCTTGTGCCCTTGCTCTGGGCCTGGCCTTGGAAGCGAGGGAAAACCATTGTCTATCAGCAGATTGCTGTTGTTGGTGAGGCATGGGCGGAAGGCACTTTCTCTTTCTCTGAGCCCTCCTCTGGCCTTGGGAGCTCCTATTATCTCTTAAAGGGACCAGCCAGGCCATGTTATGGCCTGAGATTCCCCTTCCTCCTCCTCTCTGCATGGGTGAGGGATGAGCTGTTAGGTTTCCAAATGAATGGGGAAAGGGTAACAGGTACTGACACCTGATGTGTTAGATGTGTCAAGCCTATCATCTCTGAATTCTCCCATCAACCCTTTCGAGTAGTTACATGTGTTTCTGTTTTAGTTATGAAGAAACTGAAGCTCAGAGAGGTTTAATGGCTTGCCTAAGGTTCCCCGGATGGCAGGTGTAGCATGGGCTTGAACCTAGATCTGTCTGACTCCTAATTCTGTGATCTTTCTTGTTTCTGCTGCTGTCTCTTAGGGTGGGGATACGAATGTGCCCTTCACTTAAGCAGGCCAGGTTAACCGGGGAATGGCTTCTAGGGCCATTCCATTAAGAAGTCCAAATACATAGCTTTCTTCTCCTTGACCTTGACACTCCACAAAGCCAGGTGAAATTATTGTCCTCAAAGAGGCTCAGTTTCCCTGTCTGAAAAATGGATAGAATTGGCCCCCAATGGTCTCCTAGGCTGGGAGGGGCTATATTTAAGCAGAAAGAACAGAAAGAGCAATTGGGCTAGATGTCAGCACTGGGATGTATGGAACAGGACTGAACTCCTTAGAGTCCTTTCTGTCATCCTAAACCTCATACCAACAGAGCCAGTAAGACCTCAGCTCCCCGCTACCCACTTTCCCACTGCCACTGTTCTCAAGGGATCTAATCCTCACTAACCACTTGCTAAAAGAAGCCCCGGCCCCAGGCTCCCTGGTCTGACCCAAGCCATGAGATAGGTAAAAGCCAGGGGTAGAAACTATACACCCAGAGCCAGATCCAACAGCTTGAGCAACGCACCTTCCCACCTCCCTCCTCTGGGGACACGGCAAAGAGACTAATTAGCCCCCAAGTTCCAGTCAGGAAATGAATCCCCCACCCACCCTCCCATCAGCCCCCAAGAAATTAATAAACTCATCAGATCCAACAAAGCGGCTTGGCAGCTATTACCCAGTGCAATCTAATTGCAGAAAGGCAGTGGGAGGGAAAGGGAGATTCACAGCCATGCGCCCTGGGATACAGGCTAATTGCCCCACCCACTGGGCACCCTTGAAGCCACACACGTGCCAGGAGTGGGCAGGAGACATAGCTCTTTCATCACTGACAATCTGTGGCTCTGCCTCCAGCCAAATCCCTTTGCTCCACCCTGCTGACACCTGCCCCCCAAACCTCCTGTAGGAACAGCTGTTTTGTAAGCCGCTTCCACATGCCCACATGTGCAGGCTTGATTTTGCTTCAAATAATGTCTCTCCTTGGCTCCCTCTATACTTTCTGTCTCTCGCACCTGCTCTGCCTTTCCACTGTTTAGAGGCCCCAGGGGTTGCAGTAAGGAGGAGAAGGTATGGATTTGGACAGGGCCGCTGCTAGCCTACAAACAGCATCTTAATGCAGATAAGAAAAAAGCACCCCTCTGGGCTGATGTGGCCCTGCCACCGCACCCTGGGAATGCAGAGTTCGAGCTGGACTTCATCCTTGGGCGTTGCACAACCAGAACCAGCAACGCAAAGTTGGACAGGAGTTTAACCCGGCTTCTCTGCTGATGAGCTACGTGAACTTGGGCAAGTTACTGAATCCCTCTGAGCCTGTTTCCCCCATCTATAAAATGGGGATTAAAATAGTAATTATTACCTCATAGGGGTTCTTAAGATTAAGGGAGATGGTGTATGTGCAAGGTACTGTGTCAACCCTTATTAGTTTTTAATACCATTGCCCAAGGCAGAAGGTGGGATCTCCTGTGTGCTCTGTGAAAGGCTTCACACTATGGGCTTTAGTTGATTAGGCAGATTAAGACGGTGTCTCAAAGTATAGTTCCCAGACCAACAGT
Source organism: Pan troglodytes (assembly GCF_028858775.2). Classification (NCBI taxonomy): domain Eukaryota; kingdom Metazoa; phylum Chordata; class Mammalia; order Primates; family Hominidae; genus Pan; species Pan troglodytes. Next base: position 122,838,585 of record NC_072407.2, on the reverse strand, counting down.
ATCAGCATTAGAAATGCAAATTCTTGGGCCCTACCCCAGAATGACTAAATCAGAAATTCTAGGAGTAGGGCAGGCTGCATTAGAGCCGAGCAAAAAGACCAACTTAGACGACAAACAGGATGACAGAGAAAGGTTAGGGTGCAGAGATTAACAGTGCTTCAGTGCCTGCCCATGCTCAGTTAGGAAATGTTTACAAACTGGCTCTCCTGGGGGGGAAAAAAAAAGACCCTCATGTGTAGCATTTGCCAATTTCTGTGGTGTAAACACACCCGCTATGGCTGATTTAAAGCTGCCAACATGATGTCACCAAGCACAGAGCTGGGAACGGATGTGTACAACGGACTCTTGCAGGCTGGGGCAAGCCAGCTGTAGCACATGACTGGTGCCCGCCATACTCACATGGGCTCTGTGCTGGGCATTAGAAGGTGATGCATACTAATCCCATTGCCACCCCCACTGTATTCATAAGGAAAGCAGGGTCCAGATAAGTTAATAATTTACCTAACTCGCACAGCTGGTGACTAGAAAAGATAGGATTCCAGACAAGGCCAATGGCTGCTTAATTGGTTCCACAATATTTAAAACAAATGTGTAGTCCTTCTACCTACAGATTCTTAATGCCATTACAAGAAACATTTTATGATAGGACTGCTTAGTCAAATATTAAAATTTAGGTAAATATAACCGATATGGGATGTGTTTGCACGTACATAGAATGTATCATTTACCCAACATCCCCAAGGGACACAGGTGGATATAAATTAATAATGATCTTGCTCCTGAAGCATTAAAATTTGGGAGAGTTTAATTATTTATTCAAAACCATTGTTTCCAAAACTCCTTTCTAAAGGAATTATTATGTTCCTCTGTCCTCTTGAACAGGGAGCCTGTCTACCTTAATATGCAGTGTTATCATTACGAAGCCAGTTATTACACTGTGCCGTGATACAGTGCTACCCTTGGGGTTACTGAAATGTGGAGGGCCACTGCCTGCAGTTCTGCGCTTTTATAAGTTAATTTGTCTGCTTTCTCGTAGTGTCTGTTTCTTTTCTCACTGTGAGCCATCACTTCTTGCTCCTATTACAACTGCTGTCTCTGAGCCTCTGTCTTTCTAGGACCCCTGGGTAGAGCAGCCAGGGACCAAGCTTGAAAGAATTTTAAGGAGAGCCTAGACAAGGGGGCTGATGGGGCCACAGGGTTGTAGTGAATGGTTCCGTGGCATCAGTAGGGGCTACCCATAGTCCTTTGGAAAGGAGATGACTGTACAACTGAATGAGTGTCAGGGACTTGGATTTGGTCTGTCGTGTGACCCCAGGTCAATATAAGCAAGCTGGTCACTTCTGCGGCAATGCACTGCAGAAAGTCCTGCACCCAGGGGCCAGGACCACAGGGGTCCTCTGGGGCTTCCTGACAGAGGCTGCAGTGTGTCACCTGGCATCAGGAGACCCCCATTAGTACCTGGCACTATGACCACAGGTGGGTGACCCTGAGCAAGTCAGTTAATTTCCTCGAGCCTCACCCCTCCCCAGCCTCCACCCTAATCAAAATCCCCACTGACCTTGCCTGGGACTAGAATCCACTCTGGGCCTCCCTGTTCTGTTCTTCACACAGCAGCAGCCAGTCGTCACTACCAAATCTCACATACACGCCAGTCCCTGCTTAAAACCCTTCAATTCTTTCCCATGTTGGTTTAAGGATAGATACCAAAACCCTTACTATGGCCCGCAAAGCCCCATGAGGTCTGTCCTTTGCCCACTCTCCATCCTCTTCTCATGCTCTTCGGTCCAGCTTTACCTGTGCTGCAGCCACACCTACCTTCTTCCCGCGTTCAAGTGCAACAGGCTCCTTCCCGCCACAGCCTTTGCACACGCCATTCCCTGTCTGGAACTCTCCTTGCCACATGAACCCCTGCCCCCCAGCCCCTTTCAGCTAGTTTAGGAGTTGGCAAGCCCGGGACTACAGGTGGAATCCAGCCCACTCCCTATTTTCTGAAATAAAGTTTTATTGGAACGTAGCCTCGCCCATTCATTTGTGCACTGTGACTGCTTTCATCTACAAAAGCTGATTTGCTCAGAGCCATGTGACCTGCAAAGTCTAAATATTTATCACGTGGACCTTCATAGAAAAAAATTTGCTGAATCTTGATCTACTTTACATCTGTTAATCCCCTCAGGCTTCAGCTCAAAGGTCCCTTCCTTGGAAGACTTTCCTTGCTAATCCCTCAAAGTCGGACTCCTCCCAGAACCACGTTCTTTTCCTTCCAAACATTCATCGATGTGACTATTGCTTACGGCCTATCTTTCTTACTAGATAATGAGCTTCATGAGAGTAGGGATCATGGCCAGCTTTGACTGCCCTTTTATCCCTAGAGCCTGGCACAGTGCCTAGCTTATCACAGATGCTCAATAAAATCGAGTTAAGTGAATGCACCAGGAACATTGCCTATATAGAATCTCATTTAACCTTCAGCCTATCTTTAAGAGGGAGTTATTTTTGTACTCATCTTACAGATTTTAAACATCCTGAATCTTAGCAAGGTTAGGTCATGAATGTCCCCAAAGTCACATGCTGCTAAGTACCAAGATGGGGATGTAAACCCATGCTTTCTGCATCCCCAAAGCATGTGCTCCTAACTACTGTGCTGTTCTGTTTCAGAGTCAAGACAGCGATGGGAACGGGCATAGCACAGTGCCTGGTGTGTAAGCAGGGATGAAATGAACTTTGCCAAGTCCTTTCCACTTTCTGTGGCTCGGATTCCTTCCAGGCTGCAGTCAGTGAGCCCTCAGGCCCTTTCCTATAGACCAGTCCTGGAGGCCCACAGGCTCACCTGGGTGTCATCCCTGGAACTTGCACGCCCTGCCGCTGAGGGGGAGCCCTGGCAATCCTGCCTGCTCACAGCTCTCACTCCTGCCTAGAATCACACAGGGCTGTCATTTTGCCACTTTGTTCCCTCTCAAGTAGGTAAAAAGAGATTCATTTTTAAAGCCTCGAGGGATTTCCTCACATCTTTGCCTGCATCTGTGGGTGTGCACGCAGCACTATAACATGTAATATTTTATGTACATTTAGATGATTGTTCTTTGCACTCAGCGGTGCCAGGATCCAGCTTCTTCTAGGGAGGCCACCGTAACCCCAAGGCAGGGTAAGTCCTTCGGCTTCAGACTCAGGTTTTGCAAACACTTATTGATCACCTTTGCATTCTGGGCACTCAGCCATGTGCTCTGCTTACATAAATCTCCTTGATTCTGCACAACAACCTTGTTATTATTCCCACCTGAGAAATGTAGGCTTAATGGAGGTACTTCAGACAACAATAATAATGCTTAATGTAGGCACTTTCATACACGTTTCTGTTGAATAAATGAATGAATGAATGAAAGTGAGACTCAGAGATGTCAAGCAACTTGCTGAGGGTCACACAGTTAATAGGAGATTAAACTGAGATTGGAACTTAGGTTCTATTTATTACTATATCATCTGGTTGAGTTAGGACAGGTGTATGTTGTCTTGACCTTAAGGCCTGGGCCTTCTCAATTCCTCTCTGATCATCATGAACTTGTTTACTAAATATAGTCCTGAAGGGAGTCACTTCAAAGAGCCCATATGAGTGATCCTGGCCAGGGCCCAGAGTGGTTGCTTAGGAGCTAGCTTGGCACAAGGGGATTCAGGGGGTACAAGAGGACCCACATTTTTTTTCCTCCTCTCCCATGCATAAGCTATATGAGCTGCGGTAAGGCATTTAACCTCTCTGAACCTTCTCCATCTGGAAATAAATGAACCTGCCTACCCACAGTACAGCGTTGTTGTTGTTGATAAGCAACTGAGATAATGTACGTGATGGCCTTTGACGAGCCACAATAAGCCATGGGAACATAAGATAATGGTACCATTTAACGGTACCATTGTGTATTTGGTGGGAATGCAGCCGGCCAGAAGTCAGGAGATTTGGGTTCAAGTTCCACCCTCCAACTTACTACATGGTCTTGGGAAGTTGATTTTGCTACCTATAAGATAAAAATAGCTCCCCTTCCCTTCTCCCCTTATTAGGGTGATCTGAGGCAATTACAGATGTGACAAAAGTTTCAAGGCCTATTCAAATGCAAGCTCTGACTGGGTGCAGTGACTCACGCCTCTAATCCCAGCACTTTGGTAGGCCAAGGCAGGCGGATTACCTGAGGTCAGGAGTTCAAGACCAGCCTGACCAACATGGTGAAACCCCATCTCTATTAAAAACAGAAAATTAATCAGGCGTGGTGGCACATGCCTGTAATCATAACTACTCCGGAGGCTGAGGCAGGAGAATCACCGGAACCCAGGAGTCAGAGGTTGCAGTGAGCTGAGATCGTACCATTGCACTCCAGCCTGGCCAACAAGAGTAAAACTCCATCTCAAAAAAAAAAAAAAAAAAAAAAAAAAGTAAGCTCTTTCTATTTTATTCTATTTCAGATCCTTGTTCTCCAGGGACATCCAAAGTCAGATGAACCATAACCAATGACTCTTTTTTTTTACTCTCAGGTTCAGGGTACTAAGTTGAAGTTCTTACTAGGAAAGATGCGTATTAATAATGTATTTGTGGCTTCTTGAGTGCACAGAAGTGATTTTGACATATGGGCAGGAAAAGTGACATTCAGGTGAAAACACTATGGCCAGGGATCCCAGGAATAAACTGAGATTGTTAGAGTTTCAAAGTCTCTTATATTATATAGATCTGTACTTTGAAATAAAACCAACTAAAAAGGTTTGTAATATTAGCCTCCGTGGTGAACACCTTGGCACGAGGGAGTAAATGCTTACTGCATTTAAATCTAATATCTCCAATCATAAAAGTTTCATTCACAGAGGAGACTGAGTCATGAGTAAGCAAGAGCCCAACCAAGTCCTGGAGTGGGTGATCTGGGGAACAAAGAGAGATGCTGAAGTTGGCCAAAGGCTGCATTCTAGTAGCAGAGGGAACCATCAAATACATGCTTGTGCAGAATAATGCTGAAAATTCAGGATCAAAAGAAAGCAATGGTAAATGCCAAGGGTAAGAGATCAAAAACAAGTCCAGGGAAGGCTGGGAAGACTCGATATCAAGTGAACTCTAACTGGGCTTTATTAAGCCTGCAACTCAGTTGGTCCAAGGCAGTATTTTGTTAAACTGTGGGTTGCAACCCATTAGTGGGTTATGAAATCAATTCAGTGGGTCAAGACATGCATTTTAAAAAGCAAATCTATACCTAGAATAGATCAGGGTGTAATGCACATAGCAGGGGTACCTTGTTTCACAAGCTTTGGTTTCAGTTACATATAGATGGATGTTTATGTGCATCCTGACTTGCAACCCAAATGTAAGTCAGGCTCAAGAAGTGTACAAGTGCCTGGCATAAGAGATCTGGACACTCTATCTGTTCACTACTCTATCATCAGACCTTAGCCGAGTACCTGGAACATAACTGGTTCTCAATAAATACATTCTTTTGCATCAGTGAACTCCTAGTCCTGGTCACTTGTTATAACTGAAGGACTAACTACGGTATAAGAAAATTATACAAGCTAAGACTTTTGAACACTTACCATATGCCAAGCAGTGGACTAAAGCCTTTATATTTGTCATCTCATTTAATCTTCCCAACCACATCACAAGGGAAATACTGCCATCATCCCTGTTTTACAGATAAGAAAACTGAGGCTCTGACAGGTTGGGTTTCTTGCCCAAAGCTCCATAGTTAATGCAGATTCAAACCCAGGCAGGTCTGCTATGCTACTAGATAGATATAGATACTAATACTAACAGATATTAATTCTATTGGGTTGGGACTCTACAGTTAAACATTTAGTAAACATTCGAATCCTTATCCTTTATCCATTGGCATTTGCCACAAGCGTTCCTGCCTGAGACCCCATATCCTTGAAGGTGGCCTTTGCTATCCCTTGTCTTTGATTCTGAGTTACATATTTAGAAGAGGACACGTAAATAAAGCTTGAGGAAGGGGAGGCTAGGCGGCAGAGAAATAAGCAGAGTGGGAGTTCTGGCTTCCCAACCAGCTCTGCCATCCACCACAACCGCCTCTGGGTGGTTCCACTCAGGATCCTCACACTCCCCTTCACCTGGGGTTTCCCAGTCACCCACCAAGCTTCAGCCTGAATGTCACCCCTCAGGGAGGCCCCTCCCAGTCTTTTGTCTCCATCAAGACCCACATCACAGACTTGTGCATAGTGCCCTGAACTACTGCTTTGTAGCACTCATCACGTTTGTAATCATATATTTAGGTAATTATTTGTTTCACGCCCCTCTCCTGTACCAGAGTGAAGAGACTCCATCTTGTTCACTATCATATGCCCAATACCTAGCATGAAATTGGCACTTACTACATATTGGCTGGATGCATGAATAAATTCCCGTTTGTGGCCCCAGCTTCCAGGGCAGTGCCTGGCCTATACAGGGTACTCAATAAATATCTGTTGAAATGAATTACAAAGTTCTTTTGGGCAAGTCATTTCTTTTTATCTTTAGTTACCTTACCTATAAAAGAAGGATACAGGCTTGCCCCTTCCAGCTCAAACAGGAATTCCTGAAAATGCTGGGTTTATTTATAAAGAGATGTAAATTTGCAAAGTGGCTTGGGGCAGAGCCTGAGAGAGATGGGCTTATTCTTTTTTACTTTTGTGAGTGTCAGCAACTCTCGTCTGAGCAGTTTCCTGAGCAGGCAACCCCAGAAGGTCTCAGACAGGTGACGGTAGGAGGCCACGGGCAGCACTGCTTCCCTGGCATGAAGGTGAGGCAGGTGGCCACTGATGTGAGGGATACAAGGAAGGCTCCTCTCCAATCTGCCACAAAACAGCCCTCTCTGAGCTGAACGAAATGAAGGTAGAAACAGGAAGGGTGGAATAGATGTGTGAACCCAAGAAACACAACTAAGGAAAAAGGAAAGAGGCTTTAGAAAAGAAGATTTCTGCCCAATAGATAGAAGAACTTTCCAAGAATGAGAGCTTTCCAAGATGGAATATACTGTTCCTGTAGGTGATGAGTTCCTTGACACTGGAGGCATTCAAACAGACTCTATGATGATCCATTTGCAAGAATCCAAGCAGCCAATTAGAGTGCTGCTGGTCTAGAAGCCCTTTAGTATTCTTTTTGACCGCAGGAATATAAGATCTGGATTCTACTTCTGCATCAGGGGAACCAGGAGAAAGGCAGGACATCAACAGGAGATGAAGTCCTTGCTCTTTGTGAGAAAACAGGAGAGCAGGAGTATGGGGCAGTGAACGCAGAGAAAGGGCCACTGTAGGAAAACTTCAGCTACTCATACGTTTGCTCATTCCTGGTCTTCTCTCCTGGCTGAAACTCACTACAGGTGATTCCATTATTCATGGTAGTTCTGTTCTATAAAGTTGCCACAAACACTGAATTAGGGAATACCGAACCATTTTTGTTCCTATGGGAAATATAGGGCTAGGTTCCTGTGAGCCTCTGGTCACGGTGCTTTCTTCAATCAGTCAATCACTTTGTTTTACATGTGTTGCTGTTTGCAGGCACCTCGCTTAATATATGTTGTTGATGCGTTAACATTAAACAACAGCACGCTCACTCAGCCAGAATGCAGCTTACCTAACACACGTGCTTTCTCTGGAAGGCACATCACTGTTCTTGTAGGTAGGAACACTAGATAGCACTTCAGCACTATGCTTAGGGGTCATTTTAAACAGAAACATTACCAAGAAAAAGCACAAAAATAGACAAGATGTGGCATGCAGTGGACTGTGAGAAGGACACTTGTTTACAGTATGAGAGCTGAAACAAGAAGACACGGTGCAGCCTTGTTCAGCCTCAGCTGGGAACGTGCACATCAGTGATTCCAATTTTTTGCTGCTCTGTACATGTCTGCAAAAGCACTGTATTGATTTGGGGGTTACAAATAGATTTTAGCAAGTAGTTGAATTTGCAAACATGGAATCCACAAATAATGAGGATCAACCGTACTTGTCTGCTCTCGACTGTGTAGCTTGTGCCAAGACCTGCCCAGACTTCCATCCCTAATCCCCAACGTCTGGCATAAGAAGCAGAATTTGGTCTAGCCCTCACCACTCCTCTTGCCAAAGAGAATAAAACCACATTGGCTGTTCTCAGAGATTCCAGTGACAGCGAAAATAATAGGGCAGGAGTGAAGCTCAGTCCACCCTAGTCAGCTCTGACTAAAAATGCCACCGCTGTATGATGCTTGTATGAACTTAATAGACTTCCCACCTAGCTCATGGTTTCTGAAGTTAAATTTCCAGAGACGAGCTGTGAGGATGCTCAGATCTCCTTTCTTTTCGGACAGAAGTACTAAGTGATTTTAAGAATTTCTGTTGCTGGCCAGGCATGGTGGCTCACGTCTGTAATCCCAGCACTTTGGGAGGCCGAGGCGGGCAGGTGACCTGAGGTCAGGAGTTCGAGATCAGCCTGACCAACATGGCAAAACCCCATCTCTACTAAAATACAAAAATTAGCCAGCCGTGGTGGTAGGCGCCTGTAATCTCAGCTACTTAGGAGCTTGAGGCAAGAGAATCGCTTGAACCCAGGAAGTGCAGGTTGCAGTGAGCCAAGATTGTGCCACTGCACTCCAGCCTGGGCAACAAGAGTGAAACTCTGTCTCAGAAAAAAAAAAAAAAAAAAGAAGAATTTATGTTGCCTACACCCCAACTTCCTCTTCTTTTCTTGCATAGTTGAAAATCTCAGACTCACTTATTTTTGGGGATGATCAAATTGGCCTTCCTCAAATTGCCGTGTGCGGAGTGCATGGCAGGATCAGTCAACACGAGGACTCATCTGCATACCCCTCTCTCACCTCCAGGAAGCTAGAAGGTGTTTTGAATTAGCTGCCGAGGAAAGAATTTATCAGAGAGCTCAGGCATGCTGGAGATTTTTCATCTTACAAGAAAATTACTGCCAAAGAACATGACACAGGCAGGCCATGCCTGGCTTCATTTGTTAAACGCACCAGGTGGAGAAGTACCTTGGGAAAGCTGGTTGTATTAATAACACAACTTTGCGCTCTGAGTGGCAGATGCCAATTGAACTCACGGTTTTAATGAAGCGCCCGGGTGGAAGGAAGCCGGTTACTTGCCGTCCTTCTGGAACTCAGGACACTGAAGTCAGTAGCATGCTGGAGGGCAGGGGAGGATGCAACTTCTGAGCTTTCTGCGATGGCCTGAGCATGGCCCGGCTCTGCCCCTAGCTGGAAGCTGGCTCACAGCAGGCAGCTAGCACGTGCCCGGGCCTTGCAGTGCTCTGGCTGGATGGGGAAATTTTAGTTTTGGGGGTGTCAGCAGCTCTTGTCTGAGCAGCGCTCTGTCGGGCAGGCCTTTGGGGTGCTGGGATTCTCATAGGAGTGGGACCATAGCTTCTGCTTCCCTCAGCTTCACACAAAACCAGAGCCACTGCCAAATGGAACCAGTGAGGCTGCCACATTAGAGAGTGGAAAAAGGAGGGGTCAGGCGTGGAGGAAGGAGAGGGACAGGCTGTGGGGAGGCCATCCTGAAGCCCTGAGTGGCCAGCCTGGTACAGCTGGTGTGCGCCCCGCCTGGCTGGCATGGGCCGGTCTTTGCATGGTTACCGCCAGAGTGACCTGGCCCTGGGCGTCTCGCTCACCCCCGTTTTGTTCTTCTCTCTGCCCTGAGCCAGCCTAGAAGCGAGACTCCGGGAATACGGCACACAAAGATAGACAGATACATAGATAGTCATCTCTGTGTGAGATGACAGAACTAAAATTTGCAAATATAGTAGAATCCTCAAAGCACAGCTATAAACAATGTTTCATTTTGCTCTCACAATAATTTTATGATGCACATAAAGCAGATATGATGATGATCACCATCCCTGCTTGACTGAGGAGGAAATTGAGAAACAGAATGCTAGAACAGAAACTGGGAGAGCTGGGACTCTTCCCTGAGCCTTTGACCATGAAGCCTTATGCCCTTCCCAGTGCCCCACACTGCCTGCTGCTGCATGTGGCTCCCTCACCTCCCTGGATCCACCTTTGTTCTTTCCCCAGGCCTGCCTGCCTGCAAACCCCACACCTCTGGCCGGTGGCCTGGCCCACCTCCCATCAGAGCTGACTGACGCAGGCTGCTTCCTGAGACCGAATTAGCAGGTCCGCCTCTTCCAGCTCTTCCAGGCATGAGCTGGCTGAAGAGGCACGGAAAAGAGTCACTGGGAACTGGCAAACTTCCCCAGACTGATCTCAGGCAGAAGCGTGATGGGGCACATTATAAGAAATACATTTAAAATGCAGCACTTTAAAACCGTGCTCTTCTGCCCAAAAGCAGCCCCCAGCTTGAAAATTTAAGTAGCTCTAATTTGTTTGCCGGCTGATGTGTGAATAAGCTTCTGCAGTCAGTGAATTTTCCATCAAAGCTGATAAGCAGGAAGTCCCTGTGCTTTGGGAGAAAGAACCAGACTTACGTGGGCCAGGAAGGCAGGAGAGAAAACGCCCTTCAGGTTACATCCTGCCAAAGCCAGCTCATCTGCCCCTTGACCGTTGTCCCTGGGGTGGACAGGAGAGCCTGATTCACTCACAGGAGAAAGTATTTCAGAGCCTTTTAGTGAAGTAGGGGAGCACTGTTCTTGGAGGATGGAAAGAAATGGAAAGGGGAAAGATATCAGTGATTGGAGGGGCCTTCTGCTTCAATTTTCAAATTCCAGTTGTCAGCGGGGAGGTTTGTCATAGGAAATCTCTCTTGAACAACTTGGTGAACAGTAGCTTTAGAGAACTCTCACGACAAAATCCTCAGGTCCCCAGGGCTCTGGTGTCCCTGTTGGCTATGAGCTCCTTAGGCCTGGACAGCACATCTGTGTGCCCCCTGCACACCTCCCCGGGGCCCAGGGAGGTGGGCTGTGCACACACCAGTCCCTCGTTCGCTCCGTATTCGCTCTCCAAGCCTGCACTGAGCACCACTCTCAGCTGGCTCAGGGAGCCCCCAGCACTGAATAATAGTGTGAAAAGGCTACAGTAGAGGGAGCACATAAACAGAGCACTGGACCGGTGCTTGCAGGAGCTGGGGATTAGGGAAGCCTCACTGAGCTGAGTTTTGGAGACGTGAGTAGGAGTAGCCAGGTGAGAAATGGGAGTGGGTACGGGTGCACTGGCACGGGCATGTGAGAGAGCCTGGCATGCCTGACCGTCACAGCATCTGGTATTGCTGGGGCAGAGCGTCGGAAGGGCCAGTGCAGACGAGGGGACTCAAAGGTATGCAGCACCCAGCACCTGTCATCCTGAACGCAAATGGGGGCTGCCAAGGGGTTTTACGCCCAGGAATGATATTCTCACTGATGTGTTCTCTGGTAGGAAAGACGGAGGCGCTGACCTCCAACTCTTAAGAATTTTTGACATTCTATGAGATGTTGTCAACTATTTTAAACCTCATTCCAATTTCCCTTCTCCTGGTTCCTTAATTAAAAAGAAGAAATAAGTGACTTCTCAGTAACCTTCAAAGCAGCCCCCCAGCCACCCATCTCTTTTTCTGCTCCCTCCACCCGGATCTGCCATCTTGAAGTTTCCTCATCAAAGGCAAAGTCACTCCCACTGGTTCTGGGGGAAATCGCCTGTCAAGCAGCCTCCTCAGCTGGCCCACGGAGGTCTGTTCCCCAGACGGAGAGCTGGCACTCAAGGCTGCTGATTCCCAGCAATCAAACCTGGCTCCAGCACTCTGAGCCAGGCTCCGGCAGAAGCAGCTTCAAAGGATCGGCATATTTATGGTAAATTCCTTCCTCAAATTGAAAATGTATTAGACAGTAGCAATCACAGTACTCTCAGAGCTACCTTCCCCCTCCCACCCCCCTCAACCTGTCTGAGCCTTAATAGCCCTTCTCCTTAGCACAGAAGGGGCTGGAGCTATGATGGGGTCAGCTCATAGTAAGAGGGGCTGGGGTCAAGGGCACAGATGCCGGGGGTACCTCTCCATGGAGAGCATGAAATGCCCCTCACTATTCTTCCATGCCATGTGAAGGCAATGTCAGTGCAGAATGTCATCTGACAGGCAGGGCGCTTTGATGGTTTTCTGTTGTTCTAGGTTTGTTTGCTTTTGAAATGGAGGAAGGGCCTAGATATGGGGACAGGAGTGGCTCCCACCAGAAAGCAGGTCTGCTAAAATTCCCACCAGAGCAACAGAAGCTATTTTCCAGAGTTCTCAGCTGCACAGGGCCACGATAAGAAATGCAGCTGCCTTTACATGACTCAGGAGTGCAGCAAAGCAAGTTCCACCGCTGCCAACGCAGGAGGATCCCAACTCCCCTGGAAAGGGGCAGAGCTGCCTCTGCGTGGGCTTGTGTCAGGCAAGATGGCAGGAGAGGAGATTAAAGAGAGGCAGCCTGACCTCCTAGCAAAAGGTGGGACCTACAGGAATTTCAAGGAGTTGGGTTGAATTCTCTGAGCCTTCTAAAGATGACACTGGATCCCTGAGTTCTTGGTTTGCAAGGGTGACTCAGGAAAGCCATCTTATCCATCCTCCTCCTTGGGTTAGAACTCAAATCATTCCAGAGAGCCAGCCCCTTGAAAGCTGGGTTGATATAAGCTTTGGAAAACAAAAGTCTGGCTGTCAGCTCACAAGGCTTATTACTGGCCCTCTCCTCATTGCCTGGCCAGTTTCTCCAGCTCTGTAGGAGCAGAGTGAAATAAATCCATGGTCTAAGGAAAGTGTGGCTCAGGTCTAATTTCTAGAAAAGTTCACATGAAAAGAACCCTGTGTACCTGGTGGGAGAAAGGCAAGTGGAATAATTAATTGATTCCAAAGCCCAGAGTTCAGAATGAATAAAAAAAATTGGAAAACAAATTCCAGTAAGCAAGCTAATGTGGCAAATAGAAATTTGGCGTTCAGTTTGAGGAAATTCATAATCCTCCAGTGCTCTCAGCTCTGTGCTGTTCAGCCCCATCTGGAGTGTGGTGTTCAATCTGGGCCTTGTGTTTTAATAGACAACCTAGACGAACCGAAAAGCACTAGTGGTGAGAGATGTGGCAGCCACATCATGTTGGGAACCGCTGCCTGAGAAAGGAAAAAATGGAAGAGCATGACAACACCAGCCCTGTACAGTAAGACCTGGCTGCAGTTTTTGCCTTCCCCAAAAGATTATGAGCTCTTGAGGGAACCATGATTCATGAATCTTACATTCCCGGCCCCTGACACAGAGAAGGTGCTCAAAAATTCTATGCTAAATTCAGGCATGAAAGAATAAGTGAACGAAGTAAAATCAAACTTTTAAAAAATATTTGAAGAGCTGGTAAGAAAGAGGAAGCAGACTATTCCTATTATGGCAGAATTAGGAGGCAGATTTTGACCCAGTGCCTGGAAGGATTTGGAATGTGTCCCTTGAGAGGCAGTGAATTCCTCAGCCCAGGACATGCTCAAGGAGAGGCTGGGTGGTCATCTCTTTCAGGGGAACAATGGAGAAACGTTCTTACACTGGGTTGGAGGAATCCATGAAAGGCTTGAAGGTCCCTTCCAATATGGTCTGGGACAATTCTGCATAGTGGAAAGACCTTGGACTTTGAAGGCAGACCCAGTTCTGCCTTGTACTTGTACTTGGACTTGGACTCAGACCCAGTTCTTCAATCTGGCACTTACTGGCTGTATGAATGTAGATACATGACTTCTTCTCTCTCTGTGTCTCAATTCCTTCACCTACAAGCTGACAGAATAGCTCTCCTGCAGGGTTGACGAAATGATGAAAAATTTTAAATACATACTTACACCACTCTGCACAGCACATCACGTAGGTGACAACAAATGTTAGCTACTATGTCAGTAGAGCCAGCTTTCTATGTAACCACAGGCAAGGACAAGACTGTACCATGCAATTCTAGTTTGGATAATTCTTGGGTTCACCCAGGTCAAACGCTGGGAGGTTACGACCTTCATTGCTCAGAGAAATGAAACTGAGGTATCCACGTAGTGATACACAGTGAGCCAACAGAAAAAGTTTAGATCTGCATCTTTAACTAGGAATAGCAAACCTCAAAGGCTTAATTAGAGCCTGTTAAGCCATTTCCAATCCTCAGATGAAAGATGCGCTCATCTTATTACAGCACTAACAAAGTTGCTTGGGGGCTGCTCAGAATCTCTGATCTTTAGACCAAGTTAAACGAAGGAAATTAAGGGCCTTATAATGCTGTGCTTCCTTCTTTCCCAGCCTCTTCCAAAGATTTCTCCCAAATCAGGAAGGGAGACTATACTTTCCTAATACTGTCCAGGCCATCTTCCGTGTCATGAAAAGGGAGGATATGAGATGGACAGCGGAGATCTCGCGTGCGCAAAAACTGGAGGGTGGAGCTGAAACAATACTGTCAACTTCTATGCCCATAAGCCAATAACTGGGCGATGGTCCGGGTTCAGAAATGTCACTGACAGGGCACAACAGGGAATTGTCCCTGACCCTGCAGTCTCCAGTAGAAGCTCCACAAGGTCAGTCCCAAGACTGAAAACCCTCTCCGAACAGAATCAAAATACTCATTTTTAAAATAGTAGAAAACAATCCTGAGTTCTGATAGACTATTTTTAAAATGGTAATAATCCTTTAATCAGCCACCGGCAGAGAATGTGGTATTTGGTTCAGATGTTTTACCAATTACAACCCACCAGGTCGCTGCGTGGGGCTTTCTAAATAATCAAAACCAGCTTTTAATAGTCACTCACCCAGACAGGAAGAGAGAGAATAAAACCAAGCCCCAATGAGAAGATGCCATTCTTAAGGAACGCCCAGCCCAGCTGGTCATCAGGACCCAGGCACTGTCCTGGTTTGCAGCAGGTGGCAGCAGACCAACAGACCTGGCTGAAGAGGTTTGATTTGGGGTTTTAGGGATTCCAGGAAAGTGAGGAATAGCCAGGAGTGGGGGATCCAAGAGCACGGGCTTTGCCATTGGACAAGCCTGAGCATAAATTCCAGCTCTGTCTGAAGTGCTTGCTAATAGCGGGACCAAGTTCCTTCTGCTCCCTGAGCTCCCGTATTCTTATTGGTGAAATGGGAGTTTATCTGCCTTGAAGGGCTGTCGTCAAGATTGGAAGTGATTTGTGCAAAGTGCGCATGTGGTGTCTGGTATGCAAAGAGTACTCAAAAGATGTTATTTCCCCTGTTCCTTGTCACTTTCTCTTCCCCTGCCCAGCATCACCTTGAATGGAATTGGGAGAATATTCGCGCAGAGATATTGACATTCCTCCCACCTGGAAGAGAGGCCCAATTAATTATCACTCCCTAAACCATTTCTTCATCTTGTAATAAGCAGGGGAAGGACACCTGTCAAGAGGCAAAGATCGGGCGGTGATTGGGATGGGACCTGGGGACCAAAGCTGCGAAGCTACATCTGTGCCCCTGATACAACACGCACAGTTTTTGCTTGGTACTCACAGCACCTAAACCAGACAGGGAAGCAGCAGGACACTCACTAGATTTGTTGAAAAAAAGGGGGGGGGGGGCAGGGCATAAAGAGAATGATCACCATCCACTTCACAAGTCCAATCAAGAGTCTGTGTCCCTTAGAGTAGCCGAAGGTCAAAGCACATCCTCTTTAATGGTCATTTCTGAAGCAGATTCCATCCAACACTGGCTCAAAAAGATGGGGGTAGGATGTGGAGAGGTCAAGAAAAAAATCTCTGTGAAGAGGCTGCAGTTCACGAACACTCTTCTACTAAGACAGTATTTGTCAAAGGGTAGTCTGTGGACCACCTGCACTGTAATCATCTATCTCGGTGCTGGTTAAAATTATGCAGATTCCTGGAATACATCCAGTTTTACTAAACTGGAATTTATAGCTGTGAGGCCTGGGAATGTCCAACTTTTATGAAGCACTCTCGGTCATCCTGGTGCACGTCTACATTTGAGAAGCCTGCCCTGCACCGCTTATGTGTGCTGCTGCCAAAGAAACTGCAGCCACTATGGAGGATGCCTCAGGGCACGGTCCCTTGCTGGCCTGGGTTGGGGGCTGAAGGATGAGCCCTGGGGGCTGATGACGCTGTTTCTTAATGACTCAGGCAGTCCTCTGGCCTCGGGGCTAGCACAAGCTAGCCTGAGCAGCGGCTGCTGGAGAAGCAGAATAAAGGTGAAGAGGTACTTGGAGCCTAATCGGCTGTCCTTCAAGTGGAGAGTGGGATCAGGGCTACCAGCCAGCTCTGCCACTGCAGGTGTCTCTTGATGGAGGGTGCTGGAAGTGGGCTCTTTCCCCAGAGCACTCACAAAGCAGGACTGAGGTCTAAGGGGAGTGTTTCAAAGTCTGGGATCAGGCTTTCTGTGGAGTGAGCATCATGTTCTCCTAACTATTCTTCCACTGTAATCATCTCCACCCCTTCTCCTTTCCCCATTTTCTTTTCCCGCTTACCACTCCTGACACTATGTCACATATATATTTGTTTGCCCACTGCCTGTCCCCTACTAGAATACAGGCTCCACAAAAGCAGCCACTTTCTCCATCTTAAAAAACGTATACCTAGAAGACAGTCTGGCACATAATAGGCAATCAACAAAGATGTCTTGAAAGAATGAATGAATGTTCTTCACTTCACATCCCTCAAGCACATTGGGGCTCAGAGAAAAGTCTGCCTGACAATTTCTCCACAGGCTGGCAGCTTCACCTATTCAGGGAATTAGGAGCCCGAGGGCACGATCTGAGTGTAATAACCCACATTTGCACTTACGGTTTTCTATGTCAGGCTCCCTGGACAGACCGTGAGCACTCTCTCTGTGCAGCGGCTGAATCTTTTTCAGCTTCCTTTCCCCCAGGCCCAGCATGGTACCTGATACACAGTGCATGCTCAATATATGACTTGTTAGATGAATAAAATGACCATTTTGTGAAACGCCATCCCCGTAGTTTCTGGCTGCCTACCTAACCCTGCTCTCATTTGAGAAATTATACAAAATGGTAGCTGTTATTGCTTACAGACAATGCAGCTCTGCCCCAGAGATACGAGGCCTTTCTGAGAGTCAGCAGCAGGACTCTGGGCTCCTGTCTGAGACTCTTTCCTTTTACTGCCTCGTCTTCCAAGAAGGGTGACCTGGCCTCAGGGCCCAGCATAATTATGATCTCCTAGAAAGAACTCCACTGGACTCTAAGGAGGGCTGATCGGAGCCTCTCAGATGCTGGGACCCAGAAGCAGGAGGCAGACGTGACAGGGCCTCCGCGGCCGTAGGGCTTCATTAGAATCACCTTGGGGGCTTGACAACTGCATCAGTTCCCGGGGCCTGTCATAGGCCTACCCAACTAGACTCTTGTGAGGTAGAGTTTAAAAATCTGTGTTTTTATTGCATTTCCAAGGTGATTCTGATGCATAATTTGTTGTAATGGTTAAGAACTTAGACTTTAGAGGTAGATCTCTCTGGGTCCAAAACCAGCTCTGTCATTACTGTTTGTTCAAGGATAAGTCAGTCAGTCCCCCTGAGCCTCAGTTTCTTCAAGTATAAAATTGGGACTAATAAAAAGTATCTATTTTGTAGGGTTAAAAGAGAAAATATATATGACACACTTAACATGGTATACGGCTCATGGTAAGAGCTTAATAAATGGAGGCTACTATGATGATGACAATCGCAGTGGTAGTGATGATGATGTTGGTGGTGGTGATGATAATGATGACAATGGCGGTGGTGGTGATGACTGGTGGTGATAATGATGACAATGGTGGTTGTGACGATGAGGCTGGTGGTGGTGGTGGTGGTGGTGGTGGTGATGGTGGTGATCATGATGGTGATGGTGGTGGTGATGGTGGTGATGATGGTGGTGGTGATGATGGTGGTGATGGTGATGGTGGTGATGGTGGTGGTGGTGATGATGATGATGGTGGTGGTGGTGGTGATGGTGATTATGGTGGTGGTGGTGGTGGTGATGGTGATTATGGTGATGGTGATTATGGTGATGGTGGTGGTGGTGGTGGTGGTGGTGGTGATGGTGATTATGGTGGTGGTGGTGGTGATGATGATGATGGTGGTGGTGGTGGTGGTGATGATGATGATGGTGATGGTGGTGGTGGTGGTGATGATGATGATGGTGGTGGTGATGGTGATTATGGTGGTGGTGGTGGTGATTATGGTGGTGGTGGTGGTGATGGTGGTAGGGTGATGGTGGTGGTGATTATGGTGCTGGTGGTGGTGATGGTGGTAGGGTGATGGTGGTGGTGATGGTAGTGGTGGTGGTGATGGTGGTGGTAATGGTGGTGGTGGTGGTAGTAATCATGGTGGTGGTGGTGATGATGATGGTGGTGGTGGTTGTAGTGGTGATGATGATGGTGGGGGTGGTGATGATGACAGTGATGGTGGTGGTGATGATGATGAAGATTCTTCATAATCTCCTGGAAAAGGTGATTGTGCAACCCTTCAGTGGTGTGCTCCCTTGTTCAGCCACTCTGACAGTCAGGAAGCTTTTCAATGTACCCACTTCTTGCTGTATTTAGTGCTCGGCTTCCTACTTACCAGCCTTTTCTAAGGCTGCAGAAGGGTCAGCCAAATAATAGGGAGTTGAATATTAGGGTGATGGCGAGGGTGGGAGATCTTCAAGAGACACTTCAAAAGTCAGATCCCTTTCAGATCTCTGTTTCTTCTGATGGAGGAAGATCTCAGAAAAGGGGAAAAAGGGTAATGGCGGAGAATGAGCAAAGGAGTGGGGAGCTGAAAGGAACTATGAAGGACAAGGCATCCCTGCAATGATGGAGCAGGCAGGGAGCGGCCAGAAGAGGAGCTGTGTCATTGGCATGGGGGTGGGAGCTGTGGGTTGGTCAGAGAAGGGCAGACAGGAGAGACCCAGCCATGCACTGCAACACTGAAGGGTTTCCTTGGCCTACATGTGATACAGTCTCTGCCTTGCCAGCAGGCTCCCTGGAGTCTAAACGGGCTCCAGGATTAGGGTCAGACTCAGGGAGTAAAATCCTCCCTGGGAATTCCCCCCTTACATGACACACCCTTGCCTCCCCTTTCACCCCAGTTCTCTCCTTCTTAGTATTTTGCTGGGGGTGCAGTCCCTGAGCCACAGTGGCTGATCTGGTGGCAGGGAGAGGCTGGTGCAGGTCAGGAGCCTTGCCCAGGATCCAGCCTGCTGCTGTTGGGGATAACTGGGAGCAGGAGGCCATCCAAAACACCGAGGCATCAATGAAATGGGCTGGGGTCTGAGAAAGGAACAGAGAGGAGGACCTGCCATCACCACGGCGCAGCTAGGCTTACCTGCCGAAAACCATTCCTTGTGAACTGTAAGATTTTCAAGGCGTAGTTGGACCTCTGGCCTTTGCTGTTGAATTCAATGTGGCCGGTAAGACCTTCCAATTCTACCTGTCCAAGAGAGAGTGAGTTACAGCACCAAACAGGCCCCAGGTTACACTTGCCCCCAAGCAAGATTTCTACACAGAGGCTATTTAAGGATGCCCAGAAGAGGCAAAGCAGTTAAGATCCTTCTCCTGCCCACACACAGCCAAGGCATCTTGAGATGACAAATGTGATGTCTGCGGAGACAATTCAGACTTGGCTTGGCCTGGAGTAGGAGACGAATGCTCCCCCAATAACCCCATACCAACTGCACAAACCAACCCAGTCATGGTGCTAACTTGAGCTCAGATTCCCCTCGGCCCCTCCTCCAGGCCCTTGGCTGTCCAAAGCATTCATCCTCTCTGGGCAGGCACTCACCCACCCCCAGGTCCACAGGAAGTCAGGATGACTCTCCACCTAACTCTAAATGCAAAGTCCAAGACACTGTGCTGCAGCAGGCTTCTCTGACAGAAGTCTTCTGTGTAGGGTAGAGATCCTCATTCACCCACCAGAGGAGGCATGGCTGGGGAGGACAACAATGGGAAACCCAGCCAAGCTAGAAGTCTTGAGCCTGCATCTCCCAGAGGGATGCCAGTCTCCAGCAGCACCACCCTTTCCCAGCTGTGTGGAGCTTTGCTGAGAACACCGCTGAACAGAGAGGCCAGGTGCTAAGTCTGGAATTCAGGGGCCCATTAATAGTGTAAGGCTCGAGGGCTGTTGCCTTCTGAACAAACTTCCATGAATTCTCAGTGGTTATTGGGGTTTAGGGAACAAATGTGGCTCATGATCCATTCAACTGGGGTCACCAGAGATCACTGATTTATCTGGGGCTGTAATAACAGACACATTTCGAGCAAGCCTGGAGTTGAGGGACTCTTGTACCTTGAACCAAGTGTCCCACCCCACCAGCCTGGGCACAGCCCTGCAGGGCCTCAGCCGCTCCTCACCATGCGCAGGTAGTTCATGAGGCTGGTGCCGTGCTGCCAGATCTGGGCCGAGCCGCAAGACAGGGGCTTCACGCCGATCTCTTGGCTCCGGTTCAGTTCCTGCACCGCAGTCACCACAGCATAGACAGCATCAAACAGCAGGGCCGAGGAGAGCTGGGAGAGGCCGGGGAGCAGGCAGAGGGAGGGAGTGACAGGTGTAGAGGAAGAAAGGGAGGGGAGGGAGAAAATAAGAGGAATGGAGGAAGAAAAGAGAAAGCAAAAGAAAGGGAAATAAGAGTGCATCTTCATCGCCCTTGGCCCACGTCCTGTCTCTGGGCCAGCTCTACTTCATCTAATAGTCAGGTGTTCACCCAAGACACACAATGGTGGCAAAGGATTCTCTGGGATTGAAGCCTTGTGCTGGCCCTTTGGGCCCCACATGATTTCAAGTGTACCCTTTTCTCTCTGCTCCAGGGAAACAAGCAACTGCCATTACTCCCAGGAATCCTCAAGAAGAGGGCAGGGCTGCTTATGTCAAGAAGAGAAAGGAACCTGGCCACTGCCCCGCTATCTGCCCATTCTATAAGGCTCAGTTGAAGGTCACTTCCTCCTACAAGACCCCACGATATTGTTTCTTCCTAAATGTGCCTAATATTAGTCCACTTTGTACTGTACAACTTGATGAGTAGGTATGAAGCACATGGTAAGTTCAAAGCCCAAAGATGAGTAGGAGCCTATTCCTGTGATTACAGCAGGATGGGGAAGGGAGGTAGGAGGAGACAGGGCACAAACAAGGGGAACATGAGACAGAGTGTGGTAGGTCCACAAAGGTCTTCCTGGGGAGGGTTCCAAAGAGGGAAACATCTGGTTGGGCAATCAAGAAAGTCTTTCATGGAGGATGCTGCATTGGAACTGGGCACTGAAGGATGGGGAGTCGCTGAGAAGAGGGAAAGGCATTCCAGAGCGTGGAACTGCAGGAACAAAGACTAGAAGGTGGAGAGTTGGACCACTCCTAGAAGGAGAGGAGGGCAGAGGAGGGGCGGGGCTGGAGGAAGCAATCCATCACTCACATGGCAGGGGTCATGCCATGCGGGGCCTGAAAGTCAGGGAAGAGGTCAGCACAGTTGTGTGCCCACATTTTCATCTTCCCTATTAAAATGCAAGCTTCTCAGGGCAGGGAACACACAGGACCTTAATCTCTATATTCTGCACAGCATCTGTTATGGGGCCTGTCGTGTGGCTGGCCCCTAAGACATTTGCTTGACTTGAATTAACTTCTGGCTGAAATTTGCCCACTACCCAATAAGTGGATACAATGTTTGCAGCCTGTGGGGAGGGGAAAGCTGAGTATCTTGGTGGAGGTGGTAGGAGTGGAAAGACAGAAGACACCTGTCCTTGAGGAACGTGCCATCTAACGAGGAGATGATACCACACTATGTTAATGTATGTGGGGTCCCTGGCAAAAAACAAACAAACAAACAAACAAACAAAAAAACCCTAGCAAGTGCAATTGACTATACACTCAGTACTGTGCCAAGGCCCTGAGGGGGTCCAGGAAGGCAGGTGGAGGCCTCCTGGGAGAAGTGGTGTTACAGGGCTAGAAGTCCACACAGAGTCCCATTATAAGGCAAGTTCCTTCACTGAAACACGACATTCCATCACTGGCGACTCAACATTGCCCCTTCCGAGCCTCCTCTTTCAACTGATGGCATCCTTGTGAGGGTCCCACATGAGACCCTTGTGAGAGCACCCTTGTGAGACCACCATTCCAGGGGACCGACTGCTTACAGCCTGCCTCCCTCCTAGCCAGCCCTGGGACACTGGCCCCTCCACGGTTGGATGGAGGGATGCTGTCTCGGGGTTTTTCAAGCTCTCCAGGCAGAGTGTAAGCAGTGTGAGACAGTGAAGTGTCGAGGAAAGAGCTTAAAAGCATGAACACCAAGCCCAGAGTCCAGATCCCAGCCCCTCACTATGTGCTGAGTGATCCCAGGCATGTGAATCCCTCCAAGTGAGCAACAATTTCTTTATCTGTAAAAGAGAAGCAGCAGTCCCTGCCTCACAAGTCTGTAAAAGTGCTCTGCAAACTGCCAGCGTCAGAAGACAGCATTCCTGAGGGCAGGGGCTGTGCCCCCTCAGGTCCAGACAGATGTTAGCAGGTGCTCAGGAAGCCGGTGTTGACTGAACTAAGTAAGGCTCCAAGGAGTGGTAAGGACAGGGGGCTACAGGCAGGGTGGATGGGCTTATTTCCTACCCAGTTTTGCTACATGTTGGGCCAGGAGGCCTATGAGGGGAACTGGGTGAGCCAGCTCTGGATAATCTCTTTAAAAGGCAATTACAGAGCAAAACAGTCAACAAAGTTTGTCTGTTCCAGTCCAAGTTCACCTGCATCACAAAACTACCTGGCTGGTGTATGCTTTCTTCCTCCCTCTCTCTCCCTCCCTCTCTTGCTGCTTCTTCTCCTCCTTGCCTTGCTTCTTTGCTTTATTCCCACTTTTATTCAGCCACTACCACCTGGCAGGTACCATAGACCTCAACACCTTCCCACTCTCCACAGAGACACTGGATCAGGCCACTGCCCTCGGCCTCCATCGAGTCTCCTGCCTCCCCTGCTCCAACTCCCTTCCTGTCTGTCCCTTGGTCCCAGAGCCTCCTGGAACCCGAAGACTAAGCAACAAAGGGCACCCAATTCTCACCATGGGGAACAGTGCACACCTCTGCAGTCTTGCTGAGCGAGGATGAGCTGGGCTGAGCCGCCACACTCCCGAGTCCCTCCATCCATCATCTTCCACTCTCTCTTCTCTGCCTCCCTGCTCTTCCCCTTTGCCCTCAGCTCCTTCTTCATTTGATTCGCCCTGCATGGCAATGAATGCTCCTTTGCAAGCCTACAACCGTCCTTGTCCTTCCATGTAACTCGCTTTCCCCTGAGCACATGTGGCTCTTTTATTAATGGGCCTCTCACATGCCACAGACTAATGCTGCAGATTCTCCCTTTCTGGCTTAGACAAATTGACGGGAAGTTAGCTGCCCCAACTGAAACTGGCTTCTAGATCCTTCTGTTTGGCTATTTAAATGATGGTATAAACCAATTTCTGTCCCACCTTCTCCCTTGCCTCCCAGTTAATCTCACCATTCTCAGATTCCCAAAATCGTGGAGTGATTGAACTGGAAGAAATTCTAGAAGACAACTCATCCGGCCGGGCGCAGTGGCTCATGCCTGTAATCCCAACCCTTTGGGAGGCCGAGGCAGGTGGATCACTTTGAGGTCAGAGGTTCGAGACCACCCTTGCCAACACGGTGAAACCCCATCTCTAGTATAAATACAAAAATCAACTGGGTGTGGTTGTGCATGCCTGTAATCCCAGCTACTCGGGAGGCTGAGGCAGGAGAATCGCTTGAACCTGGGAGGCGGCGGCTGCAGTGAGCCAAGATTGCACCACTGCACTCCAGCCTGGGCAACAGAGTAAGACTTCATCTCAGAAAAAAACAAACAAACAAACAAAACCAAAAAAAAACCACTCATCTGTCTTCTTTCACGAATGAAGAAACTGAGGCACAAGGCATTCTTCTCTTGCCCAAGGTCACAAAGCAAGGCCTGGAGGCCCAGTACCCCTTTGTCCAGACTGGCTTCCTCCCCTCTCCACAGCACTGTCTTCCACCTCCCTCCCTCCGAGAAGCCTAGGTTGTCATTGCTCTATCAGATTTATTCTGATGCCTCATCTCCCAGGACAACTTGCGGCAATCTTTCATTGTTGCCTTCTCTGCAGCAGATGGGAGCGTGGGACTCTGGCACCGGGGTGGGGGCAGGAAGGGGTGGTGGGCAGGCTTCTCTAATGCCCTGTGTTGGGGCCATCACCCAGTTTGCCTCCTGGCAAGACTGGTTGTTTGTCCTCACGTTAGCCCCTCAGTTAACAGCCATTAGCCACTGGCTGCCTACCTAGCACCCATTCTCCCCTTCTTCCTCCCATTTGACTTAGGTATCCTTCCCTGTCCCAAACTGTAAGGAGCTTCAGAGGAGGCTGAGTCAGCCCCAGGTCCCAGGGAATCCTGGGTGGTCCAAGGTCCCCATGCCAATATGTGATTTGGGACAGTGTGAGTGACCCCACTGAAACAATGAGCCGTGAACTGAGGCCTGGAATGAGGGGCTTGCTTCTCAGGAAAGTTTCCTGTCTCCTAAGAGGACGCTCCTCTCTCCTCTGGACATGTCTGTGTCTGGTTGGGATGCTTGGACTGCTGCAGCCAGCCCAGCTCCAGCCTGAGCATGAAGCTGTAACCAAGTGGGGACACAGCAGAGATGGAAAAGATTTGGTCTCCAACCTCACCACTCTGGAATCTTGCTAAGCCACGCAATAACACATTTCCGTTTTCTCACAAGACATTTTGATACAGGGTTTCTGTTGCCGAGAGTACTCTGGTACCAAGGCCCTGGGGATCCCTTTCCTCTCAGAGGCATTGTTGCACCAGGCCTCAGTGTCTACAGGCCCCCTCCCCAGGCCCCCTCTTCCTCCAGTGAGGCTGTGTGCTGGTCCCCAAGAGACCGTCATCACGGCAGATTTGCAGAGGAAGCACCACGCCATTTCTCACATCCTCCCACCAGGCCCCCAGCTGGTTCCTGCCACATGGTTGCCACTATTCCCACTCCGTCTGGGACATGGTTTTCTTGGCTGATGCTCTCTTATTAGCACATGATGTGGATGCTGAGATCCGTGCATGCCTGTTGGCAATGTTCTTTGGCATCTCTAATTCCATGGCCTTCAAGATTCTTCGAGTGCTTCTAGTACTAATGCCAGCTAGGGATGCTGGGCACAGGGAGCAGGTAGAAGGAAAATCCTCAAGGTTGTGGTCTCCTCTCCACCTGTGTGTGGCCTTCAGAGGGGTGAAACCACTGACGTGTCCCCTGTAGGCTCTGGGCTTCACAGTTCCTCTCTGTGATTCAGCCTGGGCTGGTCAGAGCTGACCCTTTCTAAACCCCAAACGTCTTCTCCCCCGCTGCAGTCTCCTCGGGTTCCTCCACCCATCACCAGGCGCTGTCTTCTGCAGGCTCCTGCCAATCTGCCCACGCTTCTCACCTGGATCCTTCAAACTGCTCTGAGAATTCACCTCCCAACCCTTGTGCCTGCAGCTATCTCCTCACAGTCACCAATCTCCTGCCCTCACCCAATTTCTCCTCTGATGGCGTGCGAGCCTGTCATCTCTCTGCCTCATCAATTTTTCCATCTTGTTTTAGATCTCCATCCCAAAGCATCTTTCTCCCTCTCCTAATTGTTTTTTCCCTCCGCTATTACTTACTCATTTAGCTCTGGAAAGCATTTGGGGCTACAGTCAGGGAGAAGCAGTTTCTGTTACAAAAGCCCTCCTGGCCGGACACAGTGGCTCACGCCTATAATCTCAGCACTTTGGGAAGCCAAGGCGAGCAGATCACGAGGTCAGGAGATCGAGACCATCCTGGCCAACACGGTGAAACCCCATCTCTACTAAAAATACAAAAAAAAAAAAAATAGCTGGGCATGGTGGCACATGCCTGTAGTCCCAGCTACTTGGGAGGCTGAGGCAGGAGAATTGCTTGAACCCAGGAGGCAGAGGTTGCAGTGAGCCGAGATTGTGCCACTGCACTCCAGCCTGGGCGAGCAAGACTCCGTCTCAAAAACAAAAAGCCCTCCATCCATGTCTCCACTTCTGGGCTCACCAGGGGAAGGAGACACCCCCCCGCCCCCCCCCCCCCGCCCATTTCCACCCCTTCTCTGTTCTCTCAATACATTTCCTTTTCCTTTCTCTCTTTCCATGGCCTCTACTCCTCATCTGTGTGTGCACGCCTCTCGCTTTTGTCTCTGCTTCTCCTGTCCCTGTCTCTTCTAAATATTAAATCCCCCAAATGGCTCAATCCTCATTTAAAATCCTCTCCTCTTTCTTGGCACCAAAACGTTGCTTGGCAATGAACCCTCGATTCTCTTGTTTTTATATTTTCATTTGGTTCTTCATTGTTATTTTCTTTTGAGCTGTTTGCAAATTGTTTAGGGGAATGCAAGGCTCTGTATAAATTAAGATGAATCAGTTCTGACTCAGGGAGCTGTGGCTGAGTTCCTTCCCCTTCCCATGACATGAAAATAAGAATATCTCCTAAATACACACCTGTAACCCTCATCTCTCTCCATGCCCCAGATGACGGGATTCCCAGGATCCTCCCGGATGCCCATTTGTCTCTGAACTTCTGCAGCTTAAACTCTACCCCCCAATATAATACCAGGACAGGAACCATTAAAATCCCATGGAATAGTTCTTACAATCTGGATTTTATTCAATGAAATAAACACTTAATTACAAACATCTGCTTTAGCCTAAATTCTAATTACTTAATCTAGCCATCTGTAATTTTAATGATTTTCCAGGATTTTTGTTCTTTGCAGCGTGATTAATGGGAATGGCGTGTGAAGCTAGCGGGTGTGTGTCTCCATTTGTGACATCCCTTCTTCTGCTTGCATTGTCTCAGGTAGAAGCACATCTGCATCTCCTGTCGGCCACCTGGCAGGTATGGCCTGGGGGCATGGACTGATCTTGCTTTCCTGGTTACCTCTCAGTTCAGCCACTCCTCCCTCAGTGCCCTTAGAACGGGGCTCCCTCTCCAGAAAGCTCCACTTAGAATGCCGAAGGCCTGACCCGGAAGGTGAGGAAGAGCGGCAGACCCTTACCCAAGTCAGGAGAAAAAGGCAATGGAGAGAAGAAAGTGCCAAGAGTGAAGAAAGAGCAGGGAACATCGTGTGGAGAGAGAGAAACAGAAAAGAAGGTTAGGGAGAAAAGGGTAAAGAAGGGGAGAAGAGGGAGAGAAAGAGAGAACGTCCCCATGAGGCTGGAGCTGCAGCTTTTGTAGAATGCTTGATGGTGGGGACAGAACCAGGCTTTTTTCCTGGAACTGACTCCCTCTCGCCTTCCAGCTACCCAGAACATAAAAGAGCTGGGCTGTTTGTGCTGTGAATTTCTCAGCCCCCAAAGAGACAGGAAGAGGCACCACTTTTCAAAAGCTGGTTGCTAAAGTGAGAAGCCTTGAGAGAGGTGTGTTGCTATTGTCACTGCCGTGAGCTTCCTTTCCACACGCTGAGGTGAGAGAGTCCGCAACACCTTCCCTTCCCTCTCGGAGGCCACAGAGACAGTAGCTGGAAGGTTCTCTGGCACTGGGAGACAGATGTATGTTCTACTCCAGGTTATATTGGAGTGCTGACCTCAGAGGACCCTTGATGTGCCATCCAGCACTTCCGTGCCTCAGTTTCCCCACTTGTCCAAAAGGGCTACATGACCACTCTTAACTGTTACGAGGATGCCCTGAGAAGGAAAATAGGAGAAGGCAGGATAATTTCATGGGAAGGGCTACAGGAATCTTCAGCTCTGTGCCGAGGTGAAACCCAGTGGGGTGGGCGCCCTGCCGTCCTCAGCAAGAAAGAACACTTGTCCATTTTATTGGCACGAAAACCAAAGGGGCTTGGCTGAGAGAAAGCTGACTAAAGTAGACGCAGAATCTGATCAGCACAAGGACCAGCTGTAGGCCTGAGGCCCACATGGATGCTCCTCGCATGGTTCCCTGAGACAGCCTTGAGCCGGTGCAGCTCAGCCCATCTTTACTCTTGTTCTCCGCCAGCAGCACCAAGAGAGCCTCAGAGAACACCCCCACTCACTGAATATCCCCCAAGCATTCTTGGGGAGCATAAGATGCTGAGGCCTTGGGAGGTCTGACATTGGACTGGGAAGGAGACAAACGAGGTCAGGGTTTCTATCTTTTAAACGGCCCTGGGCGGCATCCTCAGGACAGGACACCCTCTCCAGTCCACTGAGCAAGTCAGCACGGGACCCCTGTTCCGTTGGGATGCTGTGGACCCTGCCTGGTGCTTTGCACACAGAAGAGCGGTGAACTACTGGCTTCCCTCTTTTCGGGCAAGCCTTCCCCAACCTCTGCAGGAAGAACTCAGGGGCTTTCCTCCGCTTCGATGAGAGTAACATATGCCGAGGAGTCACCTTCCCAGAGGTGGAGGTGAACGCTGCTCCTGCATGGCGCATCCGGAGAACAGCGGCTTTGATCTTCACTGTGTGACTACGTGATGGAGCCAATCCTTCATCCCACTCTGCCATGGTTTGTTTGGTCCCAAGTCTCATGTGGCAGTGACCCGGGTGGGTTGGATAAAGGGGGTGGATGCTTCACAAATGGCTTTGTGCCATTCTCACAGGAGTGAGTGAAGTTTCACTCCAGTTCCTACAAGAACTGGCTGTTGAAAAGAGCCTGGCACCTCTTCCCCTCTCTCTTTTGCTTTCTCTCTTGCCATGTGAGCTGCATACGCCCCCTCCCCTTGCCTTCCACCAAGAAGCGTCCTGAGGCCCTCATCAGAAACAGATACCGGCACCATGCTTCTTGTACAGCTTGCAGAACCAGGAACCAAATAAAGCTATTTTCTTCACAAATCACCCAACCTCGAGTATTCCTTGATGGCAATACAAATGGTCTAAGACACACTCCGTATTCGGGTATTCAGACTTTTTACCATGTGCCTTTGCATTTTTTGCCTCTAAAAGGGAGAGTACATTTCCTCACTCCCTAACACTGAGTTTGTGTGTGTGCCTTTCTTTGGCCAAGAAAATGAGAGTGTGCCTTTCTGGGAGCCTAGGACTAAGAGGTCTTTGTGTTTCCACTTGCTTTGCTGCCCTTCTGCCATCACCATAAGAATATGCCGGCCTGGCCTGCTGGTCCAGGGGAAGAGTGAGAGGTACTGGCCCCAAGTAGGCCCAGTCTGGATTAGCCAACCCTTGCATGCTGAGAGATCTCAGACAGAGCAGCAGAGCTGCCCAACTGAGCCAGCTTAGACGAGCTGCTCCCTCGCTGACCCACAGGTCCGCGGGCTACATAAATGTGTATTGTATGCATATTTATTGTGTATCATGAGATTTAGCAGTTGGCTATTTACATAGCAAAAGCTACCTGATATATTTAATAATGCCTATTCCAGCATCTGGCATATATAGGTTGTTATATTAACTTAGTGAATGATTGTGAATTGGAGATAGAATCGTATATGCATATTTATTGTGTATCATGAGATTTAGGAGTTGGCTGTTACACAGTATTTACGTAGCAAAAGCTACCTGATATATTTAGTAATGCCTATTCCAGCATCTGGCATATATAGGTTGTTATATTAACTTAGTGAATGATTGTGAATTGGAAATAGAATCGTATCTGATTCCGTCTTCACAATAATGCTCTAAGATGGTCAGGTATAATTCACCTACAGTTATGGAAAAATAATCTGAGGCCCACGGGGGTTACGTCACTACCTCAGATCACACGGTGAGAAAATGTCAAGGCCAGTATTTGACTCCAGGCTCTGTGACTCCAAGGCCAGTGGCCTTTTCAGCCTGTCTGACCATGGCAGCGCTGACCCACAGCTCTGTGAAAGGTACTCCTGGCCTTTGTGCTGGATCCTTACAAAGAAGCCCACTAGGAACCGAAGGACCCTCGTCTGTCTGCTCATGGCCAATGTGAGCATCAATGCAAAGGCAGATACCCTTAGAGAGAATGAGGAAATAGAGCCTGGGACCATTTACTTCACTAGGTCAGATGCCATATGTGGTGAGGCTTGGGTTGAAGGGAAAGAGACAGATGTTTTTTTCTCCTTTCTTGATATTGTATTGCAAGCCTTTCAAGTTTGTCAGCACCTATTAAAATACTGGAATGATGGCTCACGCCTGTAATCCCAGCACTTTGGGAGGCCGAGGTGGGCGGATCACGAAGTCAGGAGATCGAGACACTCCTGGCTAACACGGTGAAACCCCATCTCTACTAAAAATACAAAAAATTAGCCAGGCACGGTGGCGGGCACCTGTAGTCCCAGCTACTCTGGAGGCTGAGGCAGGAGAATGGCGTGAACCCGGGAGGCGGAGCTTGCAGTGAGCCGAGATTGCGCCACTGCACTCCAGCCTGGGCGAAAGAGCAAGACTCCGTCTCAAAAATAAATAAATAAATAAATAAATAAATAAATAAATAAAAATAAAAATACTGGAATGAGAACTTTAAGAACAGCAGACGCAGCTGGGAGAACAGGGCTTGCATTGCTGCTAGGGGTTGAGTCTGATCCTGCACATGACACTGTGCTTTGAGATGTCCCTCTCTGTCCCTTAAACCATTTAATGGACATGACTCCTTCCTTCAAGCTGCCCTTCCCAGTCCTTCCCATGGATTTTTGCCTCTTTTAGGTCTAAAATATCTTGTTGGGATGGGTTCCATAAACCTGCATGAAACTGTTTCTCAAACCCGCTCCTCCTGTCCCACTCCCTGGATCAAAGCTTCCTGAGTTTTCCATGAGCTCTGACCTCCTTAGCTACTCCTTCCTTCCTGAGATGTCCACGAGGCTGCATGATCATAAAAGCACAGAGTTTTGTGAAAGGTCTTTAAGTCCAGGCCCTGGCTTCCGCAGCCCGCCTCCAAGGTCACCGTGTTGGCCAAGTACTAATTAGATGCCAAGTGTGTAGATGTCTAGATATGCCTTTGCCTCTGGGCATGTCTTATCAGAGACAGGCATCGCTCCTATTTTAAAAACTCACCAGAGAATTTCCCACTCCAGGAGTGTACCCAATTCCATTGCCATCTCCTAGACCTAATGCTTTTCCACTTCTTTCTATCTGTAACTCATCATTCCGCCTGACTCACTCACTCACTCACTCATTCATTCAACAAATACCTAGTAACTACAGTCATGTGTTGCTTAACAATGGGGACACATGATGAGAAATGCATCATCAGGCAATTTCTTCATTGTGTGACCATCATAGTGTGTGCTTACACAAATCTAGATGCTATAGCCTACTACACTCCTAGGCTATATGGTATAGTGTAGTGCTCCTAGGCTACAAACCTGTACGGTATGTGACTGTACTGAATAATGTAGGCAACAGCAACACAGTGGTAAGTATTTGCATATCTAAACATACCCAAACATAGAAAAGGGACAAGAAAAATGTGGTATTATCATCTATGGGACCACCA
Organism: Pan troglodytes; assembly: GCF_028858775.2. Lineage (NCBI taxonomy): Eukaryota > Metazoa > Chordata > Mammalia > Primates > Hominidae > Pan > Pan troglodytes. Next base: position 122,807,408 of record NC_072407.2, on the reverse strand, counting down.
TCATATAAGTTGTCCATCGCTGACCAAAATGTCATTATGCATGCATCACTGTACTTCCGTCTAGCCAGGCTCAATTACAGTACAGCGTGGCAAGGAAATGACAGTCCTAGAGAGATGCACAGTGGAACAGAGGTTAAAAATATCAACTGTAAAGCCATATGGCCTGGGTTCTGATCCTCGTCCTCTGCTCACTGGCTGTGTGACCCTGGGCTATTTGCCTAACCTTTCTGGCCTTTGGTTTTATCATCTGTAAAATGGAGATACTGATAGTAGCTGCCTCAGGAGTTGGGGTGAGCATCACAAGGGCTGCCTCATGGGGCTTTTAAAAATAAAATATTGTGTATAATGGGGCTAGGACAGGGCATAAAAAGCTACATAATCCTAGTCTCCTGAGAACTTGCCTTTTAACAAACGTACACAAGCAGATATTCTTGGCCTGCCCCACGGAGAAGAACATCCAACTCAGTGGAGAATGGCCATGGAAAGGTTTGCTTCCGTCACACATGCCGGAAGGGGCCAGAACTGCAGAGAGGAAGCAGAGGGACTGGGCAGAAGGGAGCCACTCCGGATGAGCCGTGACACAGGAAGTGGCCAGGGGGTGGACAGAGCACCAGACCAGGAGCCAGGAGTCCTGGGGTCTAGTTCCACTCTGCAACAGCCTCGATGTTTGCCCCTGAACAAGACCCCCACATCCCCACTCCACATCCCATTCCAGTCTGGGCTTTAGTTTCCTTATCTGAAAAATGAGGGAGCAGATCAGCTTAAAGGCCCTTCCAACCGATTCTTGGATCCTAAACTCAGGCAGCTCTCGGCAATTGTATTATTGAGAGTCTGGCCACAGGGGACTTGCAGACATCACTAAGTGACAACCCAGTGCCTCTACACAGCCCCCTCCCTGCTGTCTACAGCTCGTTGCTTCCCAAACCTCATACCCTGCAACCGCTTCCCACACCTCTCTACCTCCCTTTCTGAGCTGGGACTGGAGCAGGAGATGGCTGGACTCCAAGAAGATGTGTTGCCCAGGGGTTGGCCCACGGAGGGGCGATGTGCAGAGGCCAAGGGGCACCAGGAAGAGCTCTGGCGGGTACTTACCGCAGGCCCAGTGAAGGGCACATGGTCACAGTTCTCCTGCCAGGACTGGTTGAGGCTCTGGGCAAACTCTTGGAAGAAAGCATGGGATTGGTTGAAAATGGAAAATCCCAGGATGTTGACACGATCATCCACAAGGCTGTCCATTCTCTGGAGTGAGAACTCCTGGAAAGACCCAGCATCAGAAATAAGAACATAGTTAGGAAGGGGTGAAGTGAGGGATGGACTTTGGTAAAGCATATCTGGGTACCACATTCTAATCCAGTGAACACCAGACACTCTGTTGGGACCTAGGGGTCCAGAGTTAATGAGAGCAGTTTTTCTGGGAGTTAACACTGTGATGGTGGAGGATGGAGGAGAAAAAAAATAGCAGAATGATCTCTACACAAGTTATATACAAGATGCACTAGCTAGAGAGAGAAAGAAAAAATGCCATGTGCCTAGTGGGGGCAGCACTAGGCACACAGGGTTTTTTCCACAGGAGGTGGGATGCTTGAGCTGTGTCTTGAAGGATACATAGGCATTTTCTGGGTGGAGAATTGTGAGTGGTCAAAGGCTCCTCCAGCCAGAAATCCCCATGTATACAAGGGCAGAGCTGAGAAAGTGCATGGCCCTTTCAGTGAACTGCCCATGGTGTGCTTGTACTTTGATGAAGACATCACCTCTTAAAGTGTGATTCTACCGTCAGCATCATCCAGGTTCCTTTTTAAAAAATGATAGGGCCGGGTGCAGTGGCTCACGCTCATAATCCCAGCACTTTGGGAGGCCGAGAAGGATGGATCACTTGAGGTCAGGAGTTCAAGACCAGACTGACCAACATGGTGAAACCCCATCTCTACTAAAAATACAAAACTAGCCAGATGTGGTGGTGCATTCCTGTAATCCCAGCTACTCAGGAGGGTGAGGCAGGAGAATCGCTTGAATCCAGGAGGCAGAGGTTGCAGTGAGCCGAGATTGTGCCATTGCACTCCAGCCTGGGCAAGAAGAGCAAAGCTTTGCCTCAAAAAAAAAAAAAAAAAAAAAAGAGGATGATTCCTGAACCCCACCTAACACTACCTGAATCCGAATCTGAGGAGCTGAGGCCCAGGAGCTTGCATTTCCAGCAGGACCCTAAGTCTTATACACCTGAAGTGTGGGTTAGCACACTGGATACAAGGGGGCCTGGGAGAGGGATGGTGAGAAACGAAGCTGGGGCAGTCAGCAGAGACAAGACCATAAGAGTCAGGATGCCAGGCTTGGGAATGTGCCCTTTGTCCTATGTGTGATGGGACCCAGGGGAACTGTCAGTGGAGGAATGCCAAAACCAAGTTTGCTTTCTAAGAACCTCAACCTGAAGGTTTGTGGGTAGGGTGGTGCCTTCATTTACCACTAATTTTTTCATTCACTTGATAAATATTTAAGCATTTATCATGTGCCAGACATGGTTCTAGGCATGGAGGATATGGATGAGAGAGACACACTTGCTGCCCTCAGGAAGCTTGCAGTTAGTGGAAGAGACAGATAGTAAGGAAACAAATTCATCGTCATTTCATATAGCTATGGGGATGGGACTTGGGGTGAGGGACTGCTACTTTAGTTGACACAGTCAGGGAAATCCCATCTAAGGCAGTGACATTTAGAAGCTCAAAGGAGTTCTCCCTGCAACCCATGGTCCTCATGCAATAACGCTGGTGGGGCCACGTGTTAGCCTGCAGGTGTGAGTGCACCGAGGCCAGTTAGTGTTATAGAGAGGGGCAGTGTCCTCCTCTGAGCTCCGAGCCCTGGCCCCCAAGGTCTCCCTGGGCCCTGTACAGCGAAACCAGTCAAGAGGGTGTAGATTATTCAGCTCACTTATCTCCGCTCCCGGAAATATGCCTTCAAATGTGCGTCAGGCCACCTTTTCACACAAAAATCACATTCATTTCATGTTCATTCCAAGTGCCTCGCACACAGATCCACACCCTGGGGGTACACAGGACTTCCAGACCCCAGGACTAGCCCGTCAGCCACTCAGCCTGACAGGACAGATGGAAGTGCCTTAGGCTTTCCTTCTGGCCAGGAAGAAAGATTGCTTTCCTCCAGGCAGTCTCCTCTTCTGAAGACTTAGCTGCTGTAGGCCCCTGGCGCCACCCTTGCATCCTTGCCACACAGCTCCAGACACTGCCAAGGCCTCAGGCTACAGGCCTTAGCTCACCTACCCAGAGCCCGGCTTCATTAGCTTACACGTGCAAACTGGAGGTACCAAGCTTCCTTTGAAGCCACCAATGCCTGACAGAGTGGATTTAGATAAGGTTTAAGTGTATTTTGGATCCTGCCACATTCCCATTAGGGGAAAAAGGACATGCCAGAGAATGTATTGATTCCTACACTGATATTATCTCCTATCTCTCTAACAGGGCAGCTGCCCATGTGCTGTGGGCTATCGGTAGGCACAAGGGGGCAGATGGCTAATGGAAGAAGATGCATTTGGCAAGGGTGCAGTGACTGGGGCAGAGCCAGACTGTTGTGGGCAAACCAAGGGGCCTGGCTGGGCATGGTTGGCAGGGGCTGGAAAATGTCCTCTTCCCTGGCTTCCTTATCATTGTGGGCAGACACATCAGCCCAACTCCATCCTCTCCCCACACACATAGCCTGATGGATGAAGGCTCATTTTAAGGAAGCCCTGAGGCTCTGGATGTCCACAGATTCACAGTGGCAGCTGGGGTGATATAGTGGATTCAGGCTTTGGTGTTCAAATCCAGGTTCCTTACCATACTGGCTGTATGACTTTCAGCAAGATCTGTAACCTTCTGGGCTTCAGATCCTTGTTTTTTAAAAAGAAACAATATTAGCAACCTTATAGGTTATGTCAAGAAACAAGTAAGATGCATGTAAAGCTTAGCCTCCTATTTGGCAAATACGACAGCTACTGAAAGACCACTGTGAAATCTGGGGTAGCTTCTGGCTTTCTGCCTCTTCAGTTCCACAAGTTAGAAAGGTATTCCCTTCAAATGCATGTTCTGGGCGGAGTAAGAATGAATGAGTTAATTACAGACACTTAGAGACAGTCTACCCAGAAGTCAGCCAGTCTGTCTTCCTGCCTTTTTATTCCTACCTTCTTGTCCCACAATTCTATGCAACTTTCAAAGGCCCCTTAAGATAAAAAGATTCCAGAAGCTTCCTTGATAATTCATTCTATTTATAATGACTCATGGGATAGCCTGTGGAAGGACAAGGAAGGGGGAGGGGCACATTCTTTTACTGCCATTTCCCATGACACTCTAAGGTTCTAGTATCTAAGAATCCTTACAGTGAGGAAATTCTCCTTTTTATCTAAACTTAGACTTTCCTGCTGCTATTGAAGACTATTGTCTAAAAGAATATGGGAAATAACTGACCACCGTTAGTTTACAAACAATGAACATCTTATGTGCCAGAATTTATCAAAGTGTGTTCCTCAGGGCATTAGGTTTCCAGGTGACACCAACAGAAATTTCATGAAGACAAGGTTCCATGCTCAGATAAGGCTGGAAAACAATGCATATTATATCTGCCTTTTCAAGATTCATAATAATCACTAGCATATTAAAGGCTGAAAAGAGTCCAGCAGTGAAGCAGCTGGTTTAATTCTGTTTAACCCTGAACTTCCCAAACACACTGACCATGGAACAAACCAGGACTATGGGTTTTTTTTTTCTCCTCCAAAATCCACGAGTGCCTGGCAGTGGCGTGCTTCAGAACGCTATCTGGGAAATGCTACTCTACATCTATTCAGAGAAACATTTCTTAGAAATCCAAAGTCAAGTGGTGGAGACATTTTGCGGAGAGAGATATTTCATAAAACGAACACATTTCAGGAATGGAAGGGATTAAAGTTCACCCAGTTTCCGCTGCCCACCCATCTTGAGCCCTACCTAAGAATGCACACCTGGCTCACTTAGGCTCCCATTGTGCCTCCCCAACCCCGCCCCAGCCACACTGCCTGGCTGGTTGTAACCTTCATACAATGACAGAAAAGAACAGTCCCTCGGGTGGAACAGGTTCTCATGGGGACCTTGATCCTCTTCTTATAAATACCACAGGAAGGGATATCCTGAGGGTCCCTGCACCCAACAGGAATCAACTCCCATTGTCCCAAACCAGGGAATGAGGGTGAAGAACAGAGCAAATGGGACCTGGTAAAGCCAAAGTGGTGGGGCAGAGACCAGGACCAGGTCTTCCACTACTCCAAGTGTGGGTGGCTTTGTGATGGACCCCATGTTGCATTGTTTGTTCACACATGTGGCCTCTCTCTACAGGGGGCTGTGTGTTTCCAGGAAGCAAAGATATGTCTGCCTCATTTTTGAAGTTCACACTGCATCTAGAGAGTGCTTGGTACCTAAAAGCTGTTTGGTCAATGCTGTTTTGAGGACAGTTGATTGAAGACATCTTAATGCCTTGGGGTCTCACTGTGGCCAACTCTAACACCAAGCACACCCTGTCACACCTCCAGAAGGTGTAAAAACATGAGTAGAAGCTGTGCTAACCACTGACTGTCCTCTGTGAATTGCATTATTGTATTTTTTTTTTAAATCCTGACAGCTTGCTTTATCATCACTGGGCTTTCACATGAAAAACATTTTTAAAAGTGTGTGTGTGTGCATGCGTGCATACATGTGTGCAAATCTTTGTGTATACAACGGTATGTAAGGGTCCAAATAGCTATAGTTGAAGGTCAGGTAAGAGCCACAAGTGGATATGGACAGATGTTACCCTGAGATGAAGGAATGCTTCACGGATAATGGCTTGAGAGCTACGTGGAAGGGCGCCCCTCACTTTCTGCAGCAGATGTGCCATGTCCAATGTCCTGGTTTACAAACAGGCATCCATTCACTGCAAGCTGCAGGAAGCTTTATGGGTCTACAGCCTGTTCATCGCCTGGGCCAGGGAGCAAGGACAGGCTCTGAGTGGGGGCTGAGTTGGGCATGGCCCCAGACAGGTGGAGGTCCTAGAGCTCAGGTAGTTTTGTTGGAGGAAGAGAGGAAGACAGGGTCTAGGAAACTGTGAGATTACCATGGCTGCAAGGGGCCGACCATGCCTTATACCACACAGGGTCCAGTGCCAAGAAATGTAGAGCTTTAGTGTCTGGTGTCTGGGAACATGGAGGGATAAGGGAAAGGTTGGGCAGACCCTGTGGGCAGCTTCTGCAAGGGAGGTCTAGGGGAATCAGGGCCCCGGGGACATGTTCAGCTGGGCCAAGCAGGCAAGTCCCATCACTGGGGGCTGGATTTAGTCAATCCTGGGGACAGGACCAGGTTAGTCAACTAGAGCTAAAAGCACAAGAACTTTTAATGGCCCAGATTAAGTTTCTGAGTTTGACCTTAAGTAGAAAAGCAAGAAACCAAAGCACAGGTCCAGGTGGTGCCCTTAAATCAAGTTCATCTCCCAACCCAGGCCAAATGGGTAAGCAGGGGAAGTGGCATTCCGTGATGTTTTCTGCCCAACAGCCCCTTCCCCTTTGCCTTCCTAACCAATAAGGGCATTACTATTCTCCCAGGCACCTAAGCTAGAAACTTCAGAGACAGCCTCAACTCCCTTATTTCTTAACTCCACACCCAGTCAACTGCCAATTCTGTCAAATCTATCTCTTAAATGTCTCTCGAAGCTGTCCCTTCCTTTCCAACCGCTCCAGGTTAGGTCCTCGTCATTTCTCCTCTGCAATAGCTGCTATTTAATGGAGATCATGCCTCTGATCTTGGGATACCTAGCCACTATGCTGTTCAATTCCCAGGTGCCATTTATACTGATGACCATGTGAATGGTGCCCCTTGGTGCCACATTGTGCAATGTGGCAATCTCATCAGGAAACAGTAACATGTATTAGAAAGAGCACAAGTTTTGAAATAAGACAGTCCTGGTTTCAAACCCTCATTTGGCCACATACTGGCTGGCTGATTTCAGGCGGATCTCTGAACTTTCGATGTGTTCACCTGTAAAGTGCGGGTAAGAGCATCTACCTTGCACAGGTAATCCATGAGAAGTGCCTGGCACACAGGCACTCATGGCCTGGGAGTCCTCTTCTGTCCAAGTGCAATCCATCCTCCGTGCTGCCGGTGTCACCAAAGTGGGTGCCCTGCCCCAATCTCCTTCCTTTTCCTGGTCCCCCTGAACTGCTGGGCCCTGCCAAAAGGAAAGATCTGGCCTGGAGGCTTCGCCATCCTCTTTCTCTTCCTCTTTGTTTGGCAACAGGTGACTCTTAGCTACTTGTCAAATGGGAAAAGTTTTGCTAAATAAGTCACCATAGGCCGGGTGCGGTGGCTCACGCCTATAATCCCAGCATTTTGCGAGGCCAAGGCAGGGGCATTACCTGGAGTCAGGAGTCCGGGACCAGCCTGGCCAATATGGTGAAACCCCATCTCTACTAAAAATACAAAAATTAGCTGGGTGTGGTTGTGTGGCGTCTGCCTGTAGTCCCAGCTACTTGGGAGTCTGAGGCAGGATAATCGCTTGAACCCAGGAGGCAGAGTCGCAGTGAGCCAAGATGGTGCCACTGCACTCCAGCCTGGGCAACAGAGACTCTGTCTCGAAAAAAAAAAAAAAAGTCACCATAAGATGCTAATTGCTTGGTCTGGCTATTTGTGTTGAGAGAGAAGCCTTTAGTTGAAGTTCCAGACCTTCCAACCATGAATAATCACAAGAAAGCAATAATTCTAATAATAACTACTACAATTTACTGACCACCAACTGTGTGCCAGGCAAAACTGAGCACTTCACTGAGAACATGAGAGAGCTGAGGTTTGCCTCACATCGCATCTGTTCAGCATGAAGAACCCAGAAAAGGAGTCACAGCAAGTACCAGGGTGCAGCAGGTGGGAAGGAATTAGAAGTCAATGCAGTATAACTGCAGGCTTGTGTGGCTAAGATGGCTCAGAGAAACAGGCAGTCGAATGCAGCTTGGTGAACTTGGCTAACTTCTGCTGAGAGCTGTCCAGCAGCCTCAGCCGCCCCTAGTAAAATCTCTCCCAGGTCATCATTATTTGAGCCTCAAATGCTTCCCCGCTGGCCTGTGAACTCCTGGAAGGTAGAATAGACTGTCTCACTCACTGCTGTGTCCCTGGCACCTAGAAAAATCAGTGAAATCAAAAGTTGCCTTTTGGGCTTAATTAAATGGTTAGGAGAATAACTGTCCTGGAGAGAGTGGGTATGGGTTTGGAGTCACCGCATTTTAAATCATACACTGTCTGTGGGTATTTTGACCTAGATGTTCCTCTCTGAAAGCCCACATTCCAAAAACCAATCTTTAAAAAAAAAATCTTTTAATTTCTTTATTTTTCTCTTTTTTAATCATAAAAGTTTCCTCATTTTAAAATGGGGGAAATAAGACTTCACTGTGCCATTGTGAGACTCAAAAAAGATAATATATAGGAGAGCTCTGTGCAGACTGGAAGTATGATACAGACTCCTTATTAGTATTATTAGAAGTAATAATAGAATAGCTCAAGGAATGCATGTTTCATGCACTTTCAGGGATCATTAGCAGGTAGTGAGGAAGGCAGTGTGCGGAGGCCTTCCTGAAGCCCACCAGATCACGCCACAAAGGTGGCTGGCTGTCTCCGGCGTCTGCAGAAAGCCCTCAGCCCCAGGTAGTCCAAGAACCTTAAAAGCTCCCTTCCCAGCAGGGCCACACGCAACCTATAAAAGGTGTCACTCCAACACCTCTGTGACCTCTGAAATCTCTCCAAATGTTAACGCTTGCACCCATTTGGGTTATAACTGGCCCTATTTGCAGCCTCTTCACTCCAGAACTGGCTCTGCTTCCTAACAGTGGTGTTTAAAATCCTTAACCCCCTTAACAGTGGGGTTTCAAGCAGTCCCTCATCTCTTGCCTGCTTTCACCCAAGCCTCAGCCTCTGATCCTCTCTGCTCCATGCTCAGCCCTGGACCCTAACTGCCTGGGAGAGGAGGCTGGCAGCCTCATGTCACCCACATCAAAGTGATTTATGAAATATCAATTTATTACTGAGTATAATAACATCAACTGCTTCCACGGATGTGGCTGAATGAAGCTTACAGGGCACTTTCATGCACTGCTTTTGGGTCTCCCGACCACAATTGGAAGTGAACAGAACAGGTTTTATTCATTTTCACATGTGGTAGAAGAGCAAACTGAGGTGCCCAGGAGTTAAATGTCTTGCCCCTAAGACAGACATGGAATTAAGATCCAGGTCCTTGGCAAATAAGACCAGTGATTATTCTATCTTCCCTACTGTGTGCTCAGCACTGGGCTAGGCCACTAGGAGGTGGTGTCAAAGCATACTCCATCACTGTGATTGTTAATGATTGACAACTTCAAATGTTCTCACCCCAGGAGTCCTGAAACACTAAACGATTCTAATTTCTTAAAATATTATTATGAAGCTGAAAAGGAGGAAGATATCCTTAAGACCGTATCGCTCTTTAACTTGAACTCCTTACCTTGCCACTTGGATCTGCTTCCCTCCCTTGGTTCCCTGTTTGTGAATGTCACATGATCCACCTGTCAATCAAGCTAGAATTTAGAATGCATCCTCCCCTTCCATGCTCTCACTGTCCACATCTCATTCATTCATTCATGTAAGCAGGTATGCACTCATTTATTGTCATTTGAGGACATTATAATTCCTTTACATCTCTTGAATCTGATCCCTTCCCTCCACCCCATCATCTCTACCTCAAATCAGATCCTCACCAGCTTGGTCCTAGACTACGGACTCATTGGTTTCTCCTCCTTTAGTCTTGCACTTCTCCAGGTTCCTTCTCCACGTTATTGCTGGAGAGATCTTTCTAAACTCCAAATTTGATCATGAACGTCCCCCTCACCAAATACTCCTTTATTGAATACAGGACAGAAACCCCTTGGCTAGACACACAAGGCTTTTCATGCTATGATTCCTGCCTACCTTTTCCTCAGTGTCCACCTTGACCTCCTGCATCTCCCAAGCCTGGAAGAAGCGGTCACTCAATCATGCCCCCTTTACACCTCATCTGCATACCTGTCATCACTTGAAGCTTTTTATCACGAGTTTGTTCAAAGCTACCTCTCCAAGGACTAGATGCCATTTGAAATAAATGCACTTACATTATCAGTGTTCACTCTGGTGCACCCCATATAGAAAGAAGTCAAGGCTGTTGACTAAAAACATTTAGGAAGGCAGCACTTGTCAGGCTGTGCCTCATCTCACCCCATTGGCAGCCTGGTCCTCTCACCTGCCCAAGGCTCTTCTTCATAGCTAGATCTAATGCATCGCAGAAGCCAGGCCCCAGACCCTTGTCTCAGAAGTCCTCTCTTAGCCTTTTTGCAGGAAAGCCCTGGAGCCACCAGAAGTCCAAAATCTCCTGGGCACCCTTACATCCTCTCCTTCCCTCCTGAGCCCACTTGACTGCGGTACCCGTCTGTCTATTTATCTGCATCAAAGCCTGTGCTCTCTGTGTAGGCTGGGAGATGGCTTTTTGTGTTGTAGGTCTTTGAAGACAGTAGCAGCTGGGAGGCTAATTCACACCTGTCAATGAATTCTATTTAATAGGAGATTTGGTCCTAAATCTCCCAGCTTTGGATTCTTCTCCCTGCATGTTTCCTATTCATTTACCCCATAACCTGGACATGCACATCCCTTCCTCCCAGGAACTCTGTCCTTTCTCTGCTCTTCTTTCCCAACATAAGTCCACAAACAGGACTTCAAAGGCAGACCATATTCCTTCTTGTTCATGCTCTATCCCCTTCACTATATCCTACACTTGCGCTTAGCAAGTGCTCAATACACATTCATTAAATTAATTCATGTTCACCTGCAAACACCCATCAGGGTAGAACTGCCTTTACAGAGACCTCAGTCATATGCTTCCAGGAAGAGGAAGGCAGAGGCCAGGTGGAAAGCCCTCTTACCTCCTCGGCAGCAGCTGGGTCTGTCTTCATTTTTTTATTTACAACACTGTTCTGGGTCTCTAGGTGCTAAATAAGTAGTTATTAACTGTGTGGTTAAGTGTGTAGCTGAAGCCTCAGTAGGTCAAGTTGACAATGAGAACTAGTGGACACCTCGGGCTCTCCCCTTAGGCTGCAGTGAGCTACCGCTTTTCTGCAGGCTTGCTTCCTTCTTCAGGCACTGATCAGCATTCACTGGTCAGGCCTCCTGTCTATACATCAGTTGCTAAACCTCTCCTTTCCCAGGTCCCAACACATTAGCCTCAGGCATGTAGAGATCCCAGGCACCCCCAGCTCCACCATCCCACCAGGGGTACAAGGAGTTGTTTAGGAAGATGAGCGATGCTGTTAATCAGTGGACTCTGCCTCCTTACTAATTTATGTGCTCCACATTGGCAGCAGGATCAAATAATGGGTTCTCCACAAGGACTGAGCATCTTGCTGACTCTGCTGTGTTCCAGAGGCCACCAGGCTCTCAGATAGGTTCCCACAGTGGGGGCGGGGGAGGGGCAGGGATATGCATAACAGATTTTCAGCTCTCGGACACTTTTTAGATCTTAGTTAGTCTCACTCATTCCTTCATTCATTCAACAAAAACATGAGTGTCTCCTTGAGAACACACATCATGTTGGGCACTAGAAATAGAATGATAAGCACACTCCATGCCTGTCCTCAAGATGCTTAAACTTAGTAGCAGGTGGAAGGTAAGTCCTGAAGAGTGGTTAATTACACGGCGCGGCACGTATAAGGTGGTCTTTTCTACCAGAATTGCTGCTGATATTCCTGAGCTGAGAGCTGACTGCAAGTTGAGACCTGAAAGCTGAGCAGGAGTCAGCCAGATAAAGAGGTGGGAAGAGGAGTTTCACGAACAGAGAAACCACAGCATGTGCAGAGCCCCAGAACAGCAAGAGCTTATAACAGATTCAGGGACCTGCAAGTCATTCAGTATGGCTGGGGTGTGCAGTGGGTGATAGGGAATAGGAGGTCACAGGAGTTATGTTAAGGAGTTCAGACTTTATCCTGAGGGTAATGGGGAGACAGCCACTGAAGGGTTTTAAGCAAGAGAGCAATATGATCAGGAATGGGTTTAGGACTATCTTAACTCTTGGCCAAGATAAAAATCCAGCTTTGGAATTCACAGGAGATGCGTCTACCACATGAGCTATGGCTGGAGGCTTCAGTGGGATGGGCAGGCATCAGGCTTGCCACTGGGCTGTGAATGTGAGGGAAGCCCCAGATGGTGATTTACGGAGCTGTTGACGCCTTTGACACGGAGTGAAGCCTGATGCTGAGGATGGAGAAGCTGGATTGCTTAATAATAACAGCAATTGCTACTCCTAATGGTGCTTGTAATACAATAGCACTTATAATGTAATAATAATAATAATAATAATAATGTGATTTGCCATAATGCCTTTTATTTTCAGTCTCCTTCTGCTTTCCAAACATTCATTAAATCTCAAACACTCTTCTCAGCAGGGCCCAAATTCCTCAGGGCCACCAGCCTCCCTGCTAGCCACAGCAGTTTCAAGAGAGAGGCCTTGGTTTCCCCCTTTGCCCTGGCTGTCAGTTTTCCCTCAGGGGCTGGTTTACAGGCCATCATCAGGAGGCAAGGGATGGGCCCTGCCCTGAGCTCTGCCTTGCTTCAGCAGAGACAACACAGAGTTTATCATTTGCATGATCAAGGGATGTATGGATTTCCTGCCTCAAGTGTCTCCAGCACTCTCCTCCTGGTGCCCTGGCCCCAGATCTCTCCTTGTATACCATTTCACCAGATGGTAGAGGAGAAAGGAAAAGAAAATAAACTAATTTACACAGTTGGCATGTGTGGTAGGCAGGATTCTAAGATGACCCCCAAGAAACACACATCACACACACACACACACACACTCCCCAGGACTGTGACTACAATGAATTTTACCTCTGCAATTAGGTTACGCTATATGACGCAGTTGCCTTCAAAGAAGGAGATTATCCAGATGAGCCTGGCCTAAGAGTCCTTTAAAAGCAAAGAGTTTTCACTGGCTGTTTGCAGAAGAGGAAGCCAAGGAGATATGAACTAAGAGAGAGACTGGACTACAGGGAGGTTCCCTGTTGATGAGATGGAGCAGTCATGGGGAAAGGACCCAAGAATGGTCTCTTGAGGCTAGGCTGTCCCTAGCCAAGAGCCAGCAAGAAAACAGATTTCATTCCTATAACCACAAGGAAGTAGATTCTGCCAACCACAGGAATGAACTTGCAGGGGGACCTTGTGCTCCAGATGAAAATGTAGTTGGTGACACTTAGATTTCAGCCTGAGCAAAGAGCCAGTCATGCCATGCTGGACTTCTGACCTATATGACTTTGCACTAATAAATGCTCCTGTTTTAAGGTGCTAACTTTGTGGTAATTCGTCACACAACAATAGAAACCAATAGAGCACAGAAAAGCCAAAAAGATCAGTTTGACAAGTACAAGATGTAGACTGGGAGGTAAAAAGCAGATTCTCACATCTGCCACTTATTGAGTGAAGACCCTTGAACATCTCTGAGCCTCACTTTCATACTGTGTAGAATTGGAACACCCACTTTGCAGTGTTATTTTGAGGGTTAAAGATCTTGAGTAGAAGGTGCTGGGCATGGCATCTGGTACATTGCTGGTATTCAAGAGCCAGCAGCGCCTATTGTGAGAATACCAGCTTTGGGAAATGGGTAGATTTTTATTATTAGACTCTCTTGATTGTGAATAATTGGAAATTGTTGGATCAGTAGACAGAAGGAAGGCCGAGGCATCTCTCATTAAATTAATGCGACTTCTGAATCTTTAACAACTTTGTGATAGAGGGTCAAGGCAGCTTCCTTTTCTCCCAAAGCTCTATTAGATAGAAGGCCTGGGCAGTCAAAGGGGAGCATTTCCATTATGTGTCCAGAGATATTGAACCACAGTAGTCTCCAGGGTCTTGTTCTTATTTCAGTTTGATGTATTTTATATGCACAGTCTGATGCACCCACTCACCAAGGCACATGGGCATAGAAATGTGTGTGTGTGTGTATGTGTGTGTGTGTGTGTGCGCGCGTGCGCGTTGGGGGCAGATACAAGCAATGCGTTTCAATTTTTATTAAATGGATGCTACACAAGTATCTCAAACTCAGCTGTGGGAGCCCCATGGGACTTATCTTCCCTGTCATGCTATTTGTCAAACATCAGCAAAGGGGTTGTCTGATAATTGGTTCCTCCGAAGCAAAGAAGAGTTTCTTTACCTCCACCAGGGTCTCAACATCCCCTGTTGAATGCTTCTTCAGTTTCTATTGACTTTCTGGCAATATCCATTCTGTTCTCACACCCCCTGTCCCCCTCGGTTAGGAATTGAGGGTATCTGGAAACTCCTGCCTCACCTTGGATAACCAGATCTCACTGAAAGGCCCAGGGGCTGGCTCCTCCTCCCCTACCCTAGCTCTGGGTGGGATAAAGACCTAATTGGTTAATTTTCATTTTTAGTGATCCTGCATCCCCAGGGTACAGTGTCTGGCTATTCTTCCAGGATAACTGACAATAATGCCTCATTTCCCCCCTGGATATACTGATTCATCAGTCCCAGCTGAGACCAACTCTTGCTGTGGGTGAAGAGCAGATGAAGGGACCCAAATAGAACAGCCTAATATTGGGGTACTCTTGGGGAAAGTTCCCATGCAGCTTGGGGTGATTCTTCTGATCACCTGAGCTTGCCAAGGGAAGGGTCCCTTCTCTGATACCTTTTTTTCCTCTTCCCCTAGCCCATCAGGAATGGGTGAACAGCCACATACCCACCAGCCAAGTAAGGCAGTGGCTTGATTCAAATGCCCCCTGAACCAGAGCCTGCGCTAGGTACTGTTAGCATAAGGAGAGGGAAAGTCAGAAGTACTGAGGAAAGAGCGGCCACCTATAAATGCTGACAAAAAGAAAGGTGAACAGAGCATAGGAGGTAAGCCCTGCCCACCTGGGGTCTCCTGGAGCTCTGGATGTAGTTCGTCAATGGCACGTAGCATCTTAGAGTCAGTCTGTACCTGTGCCTACTACATCCCCTGCCCCCTCAAGGGCTGCCCAGCCATCCTCCCTGCAGCATTCCTCCTCCAGGAGGGAGTTTCTCCTGACTTGGATCTCAGGGTGAGAAGGCTTCCAGGGTCAGGAACAGGGATGCACTCCAGTGTTGGCAGAATAAAGTTCACCTTTCAGATGCTTATTCCTAGCTGGCACTGGAAGCGAACGAAGGCTATGCCACCTTTAGGACTGGCCTAATCTCCCTGCTCCTGCCCTAGGGACGCTCTGGTTTCCATTCTCTTTTTAGGCCACTAGGGCCCATTCCCTGGAAGAGGGACACCTATTGACAGCTATCCAAGTGGTAATCCCTGGGTCTGGGATTTTATGATATTTAGCCTGGGACAGGCATTTGTGACAAGCCACCACCAAGCTAAAGGTGCTAACTCAGGTCCACTTGGGAATATGCCTTTCCTCTTCCCCTGCCTTACATAGGATAGTAAGTTGGCTGTCCGTGTGGAGTAATATGAAAGTTCTGAAAGGTTCTCCCCACCTCCAAAATACCTTCCTTACAAGCTCCACAATTTCTCATGCAATCTGCTTCCTTGGTTAAGGCCTTAGCTAAAAAGCAAATGTTGTCTGGGATGCATGAGCCATTAACTGTGTGTATCCCCCACTTAGAATGTCCTTCTCTACCTGGCTAACTCCCATTGATTCTCCAAGGCCCTTTGGATTGGCCTATTCCAGGAAGCTTTTGATGAACCTGCCAGGCTAGTCTGGAGGCCTTCCTTTGATGGCCCCCTAATACCCTGTGCATATCTTCATCACTTTATTGAACCCACTGATTTATGATAATCTGCTTGTGTTCTTCTTCCCCTCTAGTCTGACCTCCTGGAAAATCAGAATTTTATTTTTCATCGTATCCCCAACACACAGCACAGTAAGTGCTCAGTTAATGCTGATCTAGGGAATGTGTGAACTGTGTGAGTGAGGAGACCTCCTCTCTCTACTCCTGACTCACTGTGAGAGCCTGGCCAAGTCACTTTCCCTCTTCAGTTCTGTTTACTCAACTGTAAAAGGATGAGATTTAGTAAGATGCTCTCAACAATCCAAAAGAATTTAATGTTGTCATGGACATTAGCACCTTGGCACGAACTGGATTTTCAGATTGCCCTGTCATTTGTCAGGGCTCTACAGAGCAGGTGAGGCCACAGGACAGGTACTTCTGGGTAAGGTGATGGTGAGAGATCAAGACAGCTCAGAAGACAGGGGTGCTCCCCCACTCTGGGGGATCTGGACAGCTGAGGGCACTGCAGGGATGAGCCAGCCAGATGAGGACACTGGAAAACCGTGAAGAGGAGGGTGGCCGATTTCATCTGGAAAAAATTCACCAGGAGAATTCATCTGGTTGTTCATTATGTATTCATCCAATCCATAAACTCAATAGAATTTCAGAGTTGAAAGGTCTTTGGAGACCTTCTAGCTTGTCTCCAGAGAAGAAAGGGCTTGTCCAAGATCACACAGTCAGTGGGACAGCCAAAACAAGACCCTGGGCCTACTGACGCCAATTCCAATGCTGAAAAGTCCAGCAAACGTGCATAGCAGAAGGACATCATCTCACCTGAGACTTCCTTGGCTGGCTCTGGGTCCACCTCTCTCCATCACACTCTCCTGCTCCAGGCACAAAAGGAACCATAACTTACCACTGCCTACATGTCACTCTCCAATTGCCATCTCTAACCCATGCTTCAGTAAGGGAAGCCATATCTGTAAACCCTCATCCAAACTCCCAAAGAAGAACTACACGCTCTCTCCTCTGGGCTGCCACACCTCACATTAATAGACGCAGACCTCTTCAATTCACATCCTGCTGGACCACATCCTCCTAGTCCTTGTTTCTCCCACCACACAGCAGGCACTTAATAGATGTTTGCTGAATCAGTGTAGTTGATGGTAGCATTTTCCATATGCAAATTGCTTAATCATAGCTGGCTAATCATTTTATAATCCTATAACTTGGGCCAAGGAACTTCAAGCTGTCAGCCACAGTTTCCACAATGCAAAAAATAAAATCTTCAGTCAATGCCTCCTGAATCCCCTTGTGATTCTCTCTGTTTTTTCTCCTTCTGAACATATTTCCATCTTCCAACAACCATGTGCAGAGAATAGGTACAGGAGGGTTAGCAGCTTTGGAAAACACAGGTTTGGATCAATAGCATCTCTGTAAGAAACTGCTGTGCCCAAGCACGCCCAGGAGACATCTGTCACCGCCAGACCTGCCACCTCTCAGGGTTTGCATTGGGTAGGGTGGTACCTTGGCAGCTCAGACTGACACACAAGGAGCTTTCATTCCATCATTCTTTTTTCTAGTTGCACTAAAAACATATTTATTCATCAAAGTATACTATATTATGCAGAGTGGTTCTCCTAAAAGGCTCAGTAAAGCTGAAATATGTGCATACTCTTAATAATTTTACAATAAACTACACTTTGGAATCAATTGCTCTGGCACTAGAAAGTTGTCTGGCTGATGGATTGTAACTTCTGGCCATGTGTGTGTGTGTGTGTGTGTGTGTAGAAGTGTGCATAGGGATGTGTGTGTATATGTTCATGTGTGCCTGTTGCATTTTCCGTGAAGAACTGAAAGGCTCAAGCATCCTGGGAATTACAGTTCAACTAGGTGAGAGGCCAACTGAAATGTTTCTGATAACAGCTGTAGAGTTTTGGAAAGCTAGAGGCAGTAAATCAGGAAACTGAGGTCTAAGGATGGAAATAAAGACAGGTAAGTGAGAAAAAAGAGAGGGAAGGGAAATAATATTTACTAACAACCCTCGGGATTAGAAACTTCCCATGGTCTTCACAAAACAATGTTATGAGATAAGCATGATTATCTCCATTTTACAAGAGGGAAAACTGACAGGCCAACAGGTTAAGTAACTTGCCACAGGTACATCTAATGTACGGCAGGGCCCAGATAGGAACTCAGGTTCTCCCTGATCTGAGGCCCTGGCAGCTTCCATTAAACCCTTTCTCTATCCTCAGTGTCAACACAGTAATCAGGCTCACCCAACCTCATATGCCAAGCCATTGGGACAGAGTACAGGACTAGATCACTTCATAATGGCCTTTATAACCTGAAGGAGAGGTTTCTTTTAAAGACCCTTGGGTTCTGGTTCTATGAGTCAGCTGCCAGGTGTTGGCCTGAAGACACCACATGATCAAGGCTGACCAGGGCAGGCATGGTGTGGCCAGTGAAGGAAACAGTCCCAGGTGACAGAGAGACCACTTGGCACAATCAGCCTGACTGTCCTTGCACTCTTCTGCCCTCCCCTGCCTCAGTGATCATTCTTGGTGCCAACCCTGGGCCTCAGGTTTTGACATCACTCTCACTCAGCAGAACCCCTGAAATTGTGTCTCTTGGATCCTGAACTAAACCACCCTACATGGTCCTGCACAACGTTGACTTCAAATCTGTCCAGCTCAGAATGGGAGGAAGGGTATTCCAGATGGAGTAGTTGTCATGTAGGCTAAGCAAGTACCGGGGGTCCCGCGGAATAGGGAATAGGGCCCAGCTCTCCCCGGCTGAAACGCAGATAGGTTCCTTTGTGTCTGAGGCTTAGTTGGGATGAACTGAATTCCTGTGGGATCTAAAGAGATGACTTATCTTACTTGGCCAGCCCTTCTACCCCAAGAACTCCAGATGTTACGGAATGCTCCATTCACTCATACAATATTTATTGAGTGCCTACTATGCAGGAGGCCACTGGATCTATGGTGATGAACAAGAGTGATTTGATCTTGCTTTTATGAAGCTCAAAGTCTGGTGGAAAGGTTAGCGTAGAAAAATGGATTCCCACTTGAGATGAATGCTACAAAAACCAGAACACAGGGTGCTGGGAGAGTGTGTGGCAGCAGACTCAACCTTGCGGGGTGTCAGGGAAGACTTCCTTGAGGAAGTGACATTTAAGTAAGTCCTGAAAGATGAGTAGCGTCAACTCGCCAAAGCAAGGAGTGAAAGAGTGGGGCTGTGTGCATTCTCACTTCCTCCTGGAATCAATTATTTTTTCCCTCTCTGTCTGCCCTGGGTCCCCTTTCTGTAATAATTTTAGCAATTTCAAATTACTTATGGCTAATCTCTCTGATAAACCTTTGGAAAAATAAACATAGGCTCAGGTCTACTGACAATAAAACGAACCCAGGGGAGGAAAATTGGCTGCATATATCCATTCTGCCAAAACAAGATAGAGACTGGGGCACGGAGGGGTTATTTCTGCAGGGCTCACTTGGACCTGACTATAGTTTGGGAATCTGAGGAGCTGTCGGGTGAACAGAAACTGCTTCCACGAGTCACACGAACTCCCCAACCTGATGGGGCATTCTCCCCTCACTCCAGGGAACATCCCCAATTCCAAGGCATTGTGAACTGAAATGCCCCAAACCACATATAGGATGAAACAGGTCCAAGGCTGAAAAGGCCCTTAGAGATCACCTAATACAACCTCACAATTTTTCAGATAAAAAACCGAAGCCCAGCAAGGTAAAATAGCTCACCCGGATACAGGCGGTAGAGTGAAGAGGGTCTCAACTTGCTCATCTCTAAAATAGGGATAAAACTGTGTCTCCTGCTAGAGTTGTCGTGAGGTTTAAATGGGAAAATAACTGTGAAGCACTTATTAGCACTTACTCACGTAAATATCAACTATTGATATTGCCATACACCCAGCTAGTTAGTAGTAGGACTGGAACTTGAAGCCATAGCTGCTTCACTGCTAGTCCAGGGCCTTGCCCTCTATAATAATGAGGCCTCCTGCTGATGTACTCCTTCTCCCTGTCTTCTAACATGGCATACCCAGCTCTCAGTCCCTTCTCTCTAGATTCCCCAAAAGAAAAACTCTGGGTGCCCACTGCCTCTGTTGACACCCCACAAATAGCATTCTACCCTCCAGCACAGCGGCGGTGCCGAGAGCAGAGAGCTCTGGCCCTGCCTGGGGCATGGCAATGAAATGGTGGCGCTGGAGTCCAGCTAGTCACACCACCTGCAATGCCGTAGCAGCTCAGTGGTCAGCAGACCACACAGCCTCCTGCTTCCAGTGCCCAATTATTTCCCATCTTTCATTGGCAGTCCCTGACTTTTGACCTTTACCCTTAAATCTCAACACTTCTCTCTGCTGAGATGGCAGCTCCTGCCATAGGCACAGGGCCCACCTATGCTCTCTGATAATAGATTAGGGTGATTTTATCTTTTCTGTTAGGCAGTGACTGCATATCTCTCTGGGTTCATTAGTAGCTGGATAATCCCTCCAGATTTATTAGCTCAAATTGAGCTTCCTCCTTCATCTCTTCTCTTACGGCATCAACCACCCTGCTGTCTCAACGGTAGACTGGTTGCCCAGAGGCCCTTAATTCTTTATGTCTTTTATTCAAACTTCCATCAGTCTTGCACAACAAAGGTTTCCCCCAACCAAACCCAGAGGCCGACTGGAAGACAGAGACTCCCTTGCAGAGTAAAGAGCGGAATAAGCACAGTGCATCTATAACCGCCCTATGCATGCCCTCCTCGGGTAAGAGAACACGGGAAGCTGACATCCTTATAACTAAGTGCTGATTTCCACTTTTAGGATCAGTTATCCTCTAAAAAGACAAGCCAGGGCTTGGGATTCTAGTTGGTTTTTTAGTATACATGAAATAGATGTGTGATGATGATTGATAATTTAATAATGTGGCAGAGATTGCTTTGTGATCATTAAACTCATTTCCTCTTCTCCCTGGGCACATGGCTAGACTACCTTTCCCAGCTTCCCTTACAAGTGAGTGTGGCCATGTGATGAATTCTAGCCAATGGAATTGTGAGCTGAAATAATACGTGTCACTTCCAGGCCTGACCCATAAACCCTCCCATGTATGATCTTCCATGTTGTTTTCCTAACACTGGTCTCTAAGAGGACACATTTATAAACTAGAAGAAGACTGGGGCCTTGAATAACCTTATGGAATGCTGCTCACCAGAAACACCCTTTTGGAACTTCAATTGAGTAAGAAATTTACTTCCATTGTGTGAAACGATGAGATCTGGGGGTTTATCTGTTATAGCAGCTAGCATTACCTACCAGGTACAGTGTTATCAGTTGCTAATTTTTAAATCTTACCAAGATTTTCAAAAGATGGATATTATTATTCACATTTTACATATGAGGACAGAGAACCTCCAAAGGTCCCAGCTCATAAGCTCCTGAACTGGAGATTTTTACCACTTCTGACTGATTGTAAGGATGCAATTTTTATTCATCAGCTACTTTCCCTCATTATAAAGCTTCTTAATCGCCAGGACTCTCAACTTCAGTCATGTGGTCTTGCTTCTTCCAATTTGCACACTTCAAATAGAAATAAAAAACACATCTGACTACTTGACACCCATCGAGATGGCTATTATTTTTAAAAATGAAAAATAGCAAGTATTGTCAAGGTTGCAGAGAAACCGGGACCTTTGTACATTGCTGACAGGAACGAAAAATGGTGTGGTCATTCTGGAAAATGTTTGGTGGTTTCTCAATAAAAAAACGGATAATTACCACATGACCCAGCAATTCCACTCTTAGGCATATACACAAAAGGACTGAAAGCAGGGACTTGAACAGACATTTGCACACCCATGTTCATGCCAGCATTATTCACAAGAGCCAAAAGGTGGAGGCGACCCACGTGTCCATCGATGAATGAACGGATACACAAAATCTGGTGTGTGTGTGTCTACACACACATAGTATATTATTTGGCCTTAAAAAGGCAGGCAATTCTGACATATGAATGAACCCTAAAGACATGAATCTAAGTAAACAGAGCCAAACACAAAAGGACAAATATTATATGATTCCACTTACATGAAATACCTAGAGTAGTCATATCCATACAGAGAGAAATTAGAATGATGGTTGCCAGGGGCTGGGTGCAAAAAGGCATGGGGAGTTTGCATCTAATGGGTACAGAGTTTCATTCTGAAAAGGTGAAAAATGTTCTGGAGGTGGATGGTATTGATGGTTGCATAACAATGTGGATGTACTTCATGCCACTGAAAAGTGTACTTAAATATGGTTACAATGGCAAATGTTATGTCACATATATTTCACCACAATAATACAAAGCTTAAAAAAAAGAAATGCAATTTCTGACACATGCTACAACATGAATGAACCTAGAAAACATTATGCTGAGTGAAATAAACGACACAAAAAATAAATATTGTATAATTCCACTTCTATGAGGCAAACTCATTGAGAAGAAAATAACATGGAGGTTACCACAGGCCATGGGGACGGGGAATGGGGAGCTACTGATTAATGGGTACAGAGTTTCTGTTTGGCTGGATGAAGTTTTAGAAATATATAGTGGTGATGGTTGTACAACACTAAGAATATAATTAACGCCACTAAACTGCAAACAAAGGCAGGCAGGCAGGCAGATTGATTTCTGGATGAGGGCAGAAACTAGTTCCCTGTGTTGGCATGCTTTTATGACTCTGCACAGTAATTTTATTTCTCTTAATTTGTTCCTTAATCGGTCCACTTCACTTTGGCCTGGACTCTTGACCCCTTGCCTCAGTCTACCTGCCAGGACTTACTTCCTCATAGTTGCTCTCTGCGTGCCTGACCTCTGGCCAAGTGCTGTCAATTTCCCTGTCAAGTTCTCACGATTTGGACCTCATAAGCTGACCCTCTGCCCCAGGGCTCCCACCTTAACCAGGTGCCATTGCCGTCTGTTGATCAGAGATGTGCTCTGCGGGGAATGATTCCTGACCCACTAGAACCAGAAGCAGGGGCATGATGCTGTTTCACTGATCAAGTCTCCAACATCAGTTCCGACCACCCAGATCTCATTTTGAAATAGGTAATACAAATAAAAGGCCCAGATGTCAGTTCACTGTTTCCTCTGACTGTGTGCCTTCATCTCCATACTTCCTGTCACTGACTTCCTCCTCTGTTCTGGAGAGGGGCTGTCCCTGTCTGCTGCTCTCTCCCCTCCTGCAGAAGTGTCTCTCTCCATTGCCTGACACCTCACTGTCACCCTGTCACTGAGCCCAGCTTCCCCTGCACCAGAGACCTGGCCCTTCCCTGGACTTGCCCAGCTTCTTCCAGCTCCGCCTGTGATGGCTGTGTGACCCCCGAGCAGCCTCCGCTCTCTCTGGCTCAGTTCCTCTTATTGCATCAGTCACCTCTGTCACCCAAGGCTCAGGGTTAGAACACTCACTCTTCTGCTGACCGGACCCTGACAGAGAGAGAAACTGTGTTTCTATAGGGTCAAATGAACTGATGGTTTAGAAGTTCGATTCGTGATGGATAATTTTGTCCCAATTCTTGTGATGGGTAATCAACTGACAGAATCCACAGCAGTCAACCTAATTCATTTATTACAGATGCCCTAAATCAATCACTTTTCTTTATGCCTGGATGGGAGTGAGGTATGGGCATTTGATCAATTACTCAGCAATTACCGACACAAATAAACCCTACAATGGCCAGTTCAGTCACACACAATAACCATACTACCTAGTCCTATTTCTTATCTGGAAATAAATAAAATGGCATTTTAGGAGTCACTTTCACAGGCCATGCATGGCTGGGGAGCAAAATAAGCATCTTCCATTCATTTTAGCCCATGGGAGGCATAAGCTGGACTTCTTAAAATAACACCTTCTCCTAAATAAACTCGTATTGTGAGTCCATTGCTATGTGCACATTATCTCCCGAGGCAGGTACTATTAGTGTCCACTTATAGAAGAGGTTCCCGGGGCTCAGAAAGGTTAAGTAACCTGCACAGGATCACACAGCCAGTAGCTAGTCAAACAAAAGTTTTGAGTCATGAGTACCTAATGCCAAGGTCCGTCCATGCCTTTCCCGTTCACCCTGCTTGTTCTCTAAAAGCTGATCTGAGGACCTACTGCATCACTGTAGCAGAATTCAGAGTGATGAGACACGGTGGAGATCCCCAAGGGATTCAGAGAAAGAAGAAATAAGAATGAAAACCCAGCTGGCATCTGTATTGGGGAGAAGGGACTGGAGAATGCAGAAGACAACTCATTACCCTCTGGATGAAGCCCCTCCCTCTATGGCCCAAAACACCAACTGGGCCAGATGCAGTGGCTCACACCTGTAATCCCAGCCTTTTTGGAAGCCAAGGCAGGCAGATCACCTGAAGTCAGGAGTTTGAGAGCAGCCTAGCCAATGTTGTGAAACCCCATCTCTGCTAAAAATACAAAAATTAGCGAGGCATGGTGGCGTGTGCCTGTAATCCCAGCTACTTGGGAGGCGGAGGCAGGAAAATGGCTTGAACCTGGGAGGCAGAGGTTGGAAGGTGAATCAAGATGGCACTACTGCACTTCAGCCTGGGTGACAGAGCGAGATTCTGTCTCAAAAAAAGCAAAAACAAAACACACACACACACACAAACAAAATAAAAAGCAAACAAACAAACAAACAAAACACCAACTGCAACTGGGCAGAAAGAGTGGTCCTAAAAACAGTTTCTTTACTCCTATTAGAGGTTTGTCCCTTTTAGAAAGCCAACACACTCATGAGAAGCTTCTAGAATATTCTCTTACTGGCAGATTTTTGCAATGGCTCTGCTGTCGTTTTCTTGACTATTATTCAACCAGCATCATTTATATAGTTACTTTTCATCATGATTTCCTCTTGCAAACTTACAAACTGTTAATTCCATGAGTCCTGTTAATTCCCAAAGCTGATCTCATCCATGCCCACCCAAAAAGGAGAAAAGCTCTTTGAAAACTGAAAGCATCATAGAGCTATATATTTTTCTAAATATAATGCCTTAGAAACATATAGTACTTTGCTATTTAAAATACATTTTTACTTACAGAATTCCAGTTAATCCTCATAATAAACTTGTAAGGTTTTATGTTCCCATTTTTTTTTATTATACTTTAAGTTTTAGGGTACATGTGCACATTGCGCAGGTTAGTTACATATGTATACATGTGCCATGCTGGTGTGCTGCACCCACTAACTCGTCATCTAGCATTAGGTATATCTCCCAATGCTATCCCTCCCCCCTCCCCCCACCCCACCACAGTCCCCAGAGTGTGATGTTCCCCTTCCTGTGTCCATGTGATCTCATTGTTCAATTCCCACCTATGAGTGAGAAAAGGACTATAAATCATGCTGCTATATGTTCCCATTTTTAAAATGAGAAAACTGTGGTTCAGAGAGTCACTGCGACTCAACCAAAGGCTCACAGTGAGCATAAGGCTGAGTCAGGACTTGACTCTGGGCCTCCTGACTTCACAGGCCAGTGCTTTTTCCACTAGATAATATCATCACCATCATTCTTATGATTTCTATGAATGGGAAATAGTGGTACACTGTGGAGGATGCTGTCTTAAAAACCTCTAAGCCAAGCAACTCCACCTCATTCCGGTTACTGTCCTGGGAACTCATATTCCAAATGAATGGCTTCCTTCCATCTGCTAAATCACCCCAGCGACACCTCGTTGCCCAGTTCCTTCCTCCTCTACTCATGTTGCCGGCCTAATTTAGGGAGCCTCTCTGGCAGGCTGGCACTGGCCTGCCTTTTCCCTCTCCTCCTTCTATTTCCCAGGCTCCCAAAATGGAACACAACTGTACTTTAATCTCTCTTTGCTCCTTTGCCAACTTGCCCGGGCTCCCCCAGATGCCTCCTTACTTTAAGCAAATGCTTTTGCTTTGCTCTGGGAGTAGTCTAATCCTTTTCTCCCTTTTTACATATCAATGCTCTAATTTATAGCAGCAGTGTTAGGTTAAAAAAAAAAAGGAAACAAGTTCATCTGTTTTATGTTTTGAGGGGCATGAGGGAGATTCTGGGGTGCTGGTAATGCTCTATTTCTGGAGCTGTGTGCTGCTTACACAGGTGTGCTTACTTGGAAAAAGTTTTCTTAAGCTACGCGCATATAATATGTGTGGCTTTCATCTATGTGCACGCTAGACTACAATGAAGATGCCCAACAATGGGGCAGGTATTTGGATGGTGGTGGCAAACTAGGCACTTCTACTCAAGTTCAAGCGAAGGCTGAACGGCTTCCTGACAAGCCTGTTGTGGGAGTCCCTATACCAGAAGAAAGGTCACATTAAATTCCTCTAAGGTCTGTTTCAGCTCTGAGAACAAAGGCCTGTCAGATGCTACAGGGTTAACAATCCCACAGCAGCCCCTGGAAAGGACTGTTCATAGACACCGACAGCTGGAAAAGAACAAGGATCTCAGAGTCCAAGCCTGTCTCTCTGGGCTGTCATCTCCTAAACCTCACAGGACTTTTTAGGACACCTGATCCCTAAGTCCATGTAGAGACTAGACTGCAGGCCAGTAACTGGACCTACTGAGGAGGCTCGTCCATCACACTACAGCCCAGAATTCGCTTTATGTAGCTAGCGGCATTTGAATGGAGGCATTAGATTCCCCAAATCCTCATTCTCCTGTGGCTCAGAATTATTGGGATGAGAATTTCCAGGACGCCCTGCCTCTCTGGTTGGCTTCTGCTCCTCTGCTTCTATCTCCTGTACTCGTCATCCTCTGGGTTTTTTTCCCTTATAATCCATCAATCCTGACCACTGACAACACTCTCTTCCAAGGAGGTGAGCTGTGAGAACATCTTACCAGATTAGTGAAGATGTATGTGTAATAGGCTGACACCATCCCAAGTTCGGCTGCCTGCAAGGCGAAGAGAAGGAGATTAGAGAAGAAAACAAAAACTCACTTGAAGCAAATGAGCAGTAGGGGTTCCAAGTGTCTACCATTTGTCTGGCCCACTGCCCCTTGGCACCAGGCAGAACAGAACATCTTGATTAGTTCTTATGTTGCCCTTGATCTTAGAGGATGGAGCACAGAAATTCTGGTCTCAAGAGCGGGGTCTCTCCACCTCCGCCTGGCCCCCTACCCCTGCAGTGGCATGCGTAGTAGCTGGTGTTCTTGTACACAACATACTCCCATGGATATAGCCAGACATTACTGAAACCAAAATGACTTTTAGGGAAATGAAGCAAATAATAAAAAAGACTACAATAATGATCTCCACAGCTATTAACAATAACAATGGCTAACACTAACCCACTGTTTAGTATGTGTCAGGCACTCTCAAGCATTCTACATGGGATGACTCTATGAGGTTGGCGCTATTATTCCTCCCCAACCCCATTTTACAGCTGAGGAAACTGACACAACGAAAGGCTAAGTGACTTGCACAAGATCACATGTCTCATTAATGGAAAAGATAAAAGCAAATCCAGGCAGCCTAATTTCAGTGCTTTTATCCAAACTCTATACTCCCCCTTCAGGACTGTTACATTGATGGAACCACAAACACAACTCTCTTTGGGGCCCTGGCATAGATAAGAGAGTCCGTAGGTTGTAGCAATGCAAATGAACTCCACTCTGTCAGAGTGCAGGGCAGACTCATAAGGGTATTCTTGAATCTGCAGTGACGTCGGAAACAAGTGACTCATTTGCAAACTTGGGTCCTTTATTTGTCGTAAGGAATCAGTTGCCTGTGGCATGCCTCACCCTTGATCACAGCGCATCAGTGTGGCATCACTCCACAGTTGAGAACTGCTACATCAGGAGAGTCTCCCTTTTGTCTGATCTTTGTACCCATCATAAATACCCCTAGCCAACCTTCCCCGTCAGTGTGCCTGGCTTTGAGTGTGACAGGTGCTATAGAAACTGACACGTAGATCAGGAAAATAATGAGCCCCGTTCTCTCTGGGGACCCTCATCCCTCCTGACAGTCGGCTAGATTGTCATAATGTATCCTGCAGCCCTGGGCCACTGGGAGACCCGTTTTGTCATGACTATTGAGGTGGATGGAGGAGAAACCAGACCAAGGATGATTACATTTTTCCTCTTACATAGTGTTCATCTCCCAAGGAACTCAAATAATTTTGTGAGCTTCTTTTTTTGTTTGTTTGTTTTTTCTTTGAGTCAGAGTCTCACTCTGTCACCCAGGCTGGAGTGCATTGGCGCGATCATAGCTCACTGCAACCTCCGCCTCCTGGGTTCAAGTGATTCTCCTGCCTCAGGCTGCCAGGTAGCTGAAATTACAGGCACCCACCACCACACCTGGCTAATTTTTGTATTTTTAGTAGAGATGGGATTTTGCCATATTGGCCAGGCTGGTCTTGAACTCTTGACCTCAAGTGATCTGCCTGCCTTGGCCTCCCAAAGTGCTGGGATTACAGGCGTGAGGCACCGCGCCTGTAATCTTATAGGATTCTTATAGGAACCCTTGCAGGCTCCCTGAGGAGCAGGTTGAGGGTAACTCTATCATGGTTGTTCCAATGGGAAGCTGGAGGGCAAATGCTCAGTGACTGGGGCAGGAGTCTCAGGGCACAAGGGAGCTCAAAGCCTCTTTGGTGAGGC
Organism: Pan troglodytes; assembly: GCF_028858775.2. Classification (NCBI taxonomy): domain Eukaryota; kingdom Metazoa; phylum Chordata; class Mammalia; order Primates; family Hominidae; genus Pan; species Pan troglodytes. The sequence goes on along the minus strand of NC_072407.2, from coordinate 122,779,036 downwards.
TCCTTCTTCCTCCAGGCCAAGCTATATTTCCTCCTTCACTTTCAAGAGGATGATGTGGCAAGATGACCAACCCATCCTACGCCCCACTGCACACACACAATCACACTGTCCAAGTAAGAGTGCTGCTGCATCTCACCCCTGCCTAGACGGATGCGACCCACAGAGCGAGCCCGCTGCTTACAGCGACGGGCTGGGGGCAGAGGGTCCGGGCGGGGTCACAGTGGGGAGCTAAAACCCGCTTTGTGAAATCTGCTGTCCTAGAGATAAAAGACAAGAGATCCTTGGTTTTTAAGGCCTGATTTCTGGGTAAACATGGAGTTCGTTGCTGGAACAGCCGCTCAATAAAATCAGGGATTACTCTGCAAATCCTCCTGAAATCAAGAGATGGCAGAGTGTTGCCAAGCTCCAGGGGCTGGACTCCCACGTGCACACTGAGTCTCCCAGAGGCCCTGTGTGCTCCCTGCCCACTCTGCTTCCCATCCTTGCTGAGGCCCTGAGAGGCCCTGTTGTGCCCTCCTGGAGGGAAGAGTACGGAGCCCCAGGGAAGCATGAGGACAGAGGCCAGGCCTGATGGAATGCCTGCCTGCCTGGGCCATTGGTAAGGCAAATGGGCAAAGGGAACAGGCTTTCCTGAAGCCTTGCTGCTCATTGATCAGTGTGGCTCCAATGTCACAGGAGTTGGGGCTGACAGGTGAGCTCAGGAAAGACAGCCCTGAGGCATCGAGCAGAACCGTTTGCTAATAATGATCACTACACTACAGGCAGAGCTTCCTTCAAAAGCATGGCCACACACACACACACACACACACACACACACCTATAAAGTGTTTTTAATTAACATACCCAGTATTGGCAAGGGTGCTATAAGACACCTATATGCTGCTGGCGAAAGTGTAAACTGTTACAGCCTTTCTAAAATGCAATCTGGCAAATCATATCAGAATCCTTAAAAGCATGCATACCTTTAACTCAGTAATTCCACTTCTAGAAATGTATGCTGGGGAAATATTCATGAATGTGTATAAAGATTTATGTACAAAGATGTGCACCTCAGCATTATTTATTGTAGCAAAAGATTTGAAACAACCTGTATCTCCAACAATAAAGTGATGGTTAAATAAATTATGGGACATCTGTATGATAGGAAATGAGGCAGCCATTAAAATATTTCTAGAAAAATGTTTAATGACATGGGGAAAATGCATGGCATAGAATTAAGTGTGGACAAAAAGCGCTTACAGAAAAGTTTGTGCAGTATGACAATAATTTGGGGGAAAAATGTGTCTGTAAAGCAGAAAAAAACAGACATCAAAATTTAACAGTGGTTAAATAGCTCTGGGTGATAGGATTGTGAATAATTTTTAGTTTCTTCTATGTGCTTTCTGTTCTATATGTTCCAAAATTTCAACAATGAACTAGTAATGCTGTTCGAATAAAAAAAAATAATAGTGCAACATCAGATGCTGGGAGCTATGGAGGGCACGAGGCTGGCCCCCAGAGGCTTCTACCTGGGGGCTGTTCAGGCGGGCTCCAGCTACCACAGGGGGACCTGTGTATTCTGAGCTACCTTCCACAAGGGTGATGGAGGGACATCTATCTACTAAGCTGAAGCTCTCACTTCCTGCTCCCAGCCTTCCCTAAAGAGGGCCCCTCTCCTCTCGTGAAACTTGGTGGAGCTTTTCTACCCTTAATGACTTCATTGATCATGGCTCTAGGCATAAGAGAAGACAGAGGAAAAGGAAGAAAAGAGAAAAATGCTGTGTTTCCGTGTGTGTGTGTGTGTGTGTGTGTGTGTCAGAGAGAAAGACAGAGAGAGAAAGAAAGAGAGAGATAATGTGAGTTGGGTATACGCACACAGACAGACATGGCTTTGGAGCTCTGGAAGATTACTATAGCAACGGGCTGAAGGGACAGCCCTCAGTACTGAGAGAACTCATTCAAATCTCTTACTAACTCTGAGTCAAAAACGAGCTGAGGAGGGGCAGCTGGGAGGGAGGGAGGGAAGGAGGGGAGACAATCATCTGAGTGTCTGCGGGCTCCTCACAGCTTGGCAGAGGTTAACGAGGAGCCTCGCTCCCCCAGTGGAAGACGGCAGGTTGTGCTTAAACGTGCAATTAAAATGGCATTAGGAGAGGCCAGTGCGCCTGGAGAGGTTGGGGGAGCCGCCAAGGAGCCTGGAAACGGGGCCCGTTCTCTCCGAAGTTCATGCCCAGCCCAGCCACCAGCCCAGGAACTGGCGTCAGGTGACTCCGATGCTACCCAGCTATTTCCAGCAGTTTGTCCTGTGTGGGGCCCCTAGGCTCCCGACGTCTCTCTCTCTTGGATCAGCCTCACTCACAGAGTTCTGGTTTCCAGTGTGCATGTTCTGACTCAGGGGCCGGCACTGCCCCTCCAACTCCAGGAGCTTAGGAGACACTACCTGATTTGCAGATAAGAGAGGGTTGTGCAGGCTCAGCCCTGCTCCACTCAGGGCTGGGCCTTGGACACATCTGTTCATCTCCCAGAGTCTCAGTTCCTTCTTCTGTGAGGGAAGACATTATACCTACCTCGCGTCATTGCTGAGAGCTCTACGCTGGGAGATCGACTACACAGAAGTGCTGTGTAACTGTTGTGCACCGTGTCAGGACTAAAGACAGAGCTGGCATTCAGCAGTACACACTGGTGTGACAGTCCTGTTGTTAAACTACGGAAACATTTCTATACCATTTGGCAAACGGCCTCTGCCCAAGCCCCTTGGGTGCCCCACCCTAGCCCCTCCTAGGAACCCGCAGACCTCTCCACAGAGCCCTTAGCAGGGTCTAAGTTTGGTAGCATCTAGGTGTCTCCGTTGCCTACTGCCCTGCTGCCCCAGTGCTGAAAACGACATCACCCTCACCCTGCTTTCTTCTTTCATTTTTCGGGAACCGCTCATTGAAAACAGAAGCACAGAGAGAGGTTTGTAAGAGTTCAGGTCCAGCCCGGGGCTCCGTCAGCCTCAGCTCAGGAGGACCCTCAAGGCAAGGAGGGGGGAGGGTGGAGCTCAGCAGGGGGTGGGGGAGAGAGGGAGGCTCCCACCTTCAGGAGGATGGTGTGGGACATGGAGGCGTTGGCGTGGATGATGATGGTGGCGGTCTTGTCGTCCCGGATCTCCTTGAGGAGCGGGGTGGGGTCCCGGGTGTCATCCAGCATGCGGACGGACAGCGTGTCCTTGGAGATAAGGAATTGCCGGAGCAGCTTCTCTAGGTTTAAAAGGCCTGGAGGGGAGAGAGGATGAAGCCCCTGAGGGTCCACAGAGCTGCCTCTAGAGACACCTGGGCAGAAGCAGGAAGGCAGGGAGATGTGGGCTGGAAGTGGGGTGGGGGGGTCTGGCCCCATTGACAGCATTAAGGAGACAGATCATAACCTGAGCAGGTTTCTCAGCCTCTTTGGGCTTCAATGATCCCATCTAAAATAAAAGAACACTTCTGAGTCCATCACCTCCCCTGACTCCCTCGAGAATGTTCTTTTACAGTAGAGACGGAAGCTCCCTTGGGTGGAATAAGAGAATACCCCCTCCTCCCCACCACCCTCAAAAGCCGGATAGGATGCACAGAGACCAAGACCTGGGTTCAGAGACCACCAGGCCTGAGTCTGCTTCCCTAATTCATGGACTTCTCCATGTGGCCAGTTGTCTTGGCCTCAGTTTCCTCAATTGAGAAGTTAGAATTATCACAGCAGCCAGCACTCAGGTCCAAGGCAAGGATTACTAGAGGCCACGTGTGAAGGGCTCAGGCCCAAGCCTCGGACACGGTAAACCCTCATAAATGTTACACTGGGCTCTGTAAGAGCCTTTGTTTTCATTTTGGAGGTGGAGGAGCAATTCCCTTAAGATCCCAAGGCCCAGAAAACAGATCTAGCAAAATGCTTTGAACTGCTCAGAGCCTCGTGGCTGCATTAAGACAAAGTATTATGATGATCATAAGGGAACAGGCTTTGAACTGCACTCCAGCAGGCAAGAATCTGGGCCCAGAACAAAACAGAAAAAAGGGACTGTGCACCAAGGACCTACCCCTGCCCTCCCTCACTCCCTCCTCTCCCACCCACCAGCTATTTGATGCCTAGGGCCCTGGTGGGAGGAGGGGTTCCAGAATGATGTCACTGAGACATGAGGGTCTTAATTCTGCCTTGTCTTTGGAAAGGCATGCCAGCCAGGAGAGGGTATGTGTGTATGGGGTGGGGGAGGGAAATGTGGGGGGTGGGGGTGATGTGGGGGTGCAGGAGGCAGAGTGTGGTCTCAATTCCCATGGAAAAAGACATCACGTAGGCGTTTGCTCCCAAAAGCAATGATAAGGGCAACATTTATCAAATGCTTATTGTGTTCCAGTTAATGTGCGAAACATTTTACATGGCTTATCTCATGTAAGTCCTCACGACAATCCCATAAAGTATTATAATCCCCAGCACAGAGGAGAATCGGAGGTAGGAAGGACGAGTAACTGGCCTCACACACTGGGATGGCGAGGGAAGGGTTGGCTTTCTAACCAGTCCAAGGCCCCGTGCTGCTGGTTTCTGTACTGGCTGATGGGATATTCAACTCGGGGATGGCTTGACTACAACCCCGGAAGACTTTCCTGCATAGGTTACTCACCGCCCAGGCCAAAAAGGAGGGAGAGCCTCCCATCCACCTCCTCGCGTTGCAGATTGGTGACATGACTTACTCAGCAAACAGAGACACGGGGACACAGCTGGGACCAGAATTCTGATCTCAGTTTTCTGATTTCTATCCAACCCTCTTTCCATGAGACCAGGCTGCCTCTGAGGACAAACTCAGCTGGAGGCAGTGGGCACAGTGCCTGGGAAGGTCCAGAGACACGCGTCTCAGGGCTTAGGAGAGGGAAGCTGATGCTGGTTGTGTGTCTGTGCTTTTTTTTTTTTCTTCACAGGAAGGAGAGGGTAGTGGAGTTGGAGCCCAAGGGACTGGCCTGATAGAGACAGGAGCTCTGGGAAGGTGCTGCCAACCCGTCTTCCTGTCACCTGTTTTGAGAAGGCTTTCTAGGGAGCTGGAGGCTGTGGCAGGTCGGGAAGAAGCCCTGGGAAGGCCTGTTATTTATTAAGATGCTTCAGAAACAGCCCAGCTGTGCAAACCACAACGCTGGCCTTTCCTCTCTTCCCTGACAGGGTTTCGATGGAGACTTGTAAAGACTCTCTGCCGCCGCCATCTGTGCCCCTCACAGCCCCTCACCATTGGCCCCCACAACAGTGGCACTGATGTTGCCGGGTTACTCCCTGCCAATCCTGATCCCAAAGCTCTGGATTCAAGCTCAGGGTCAGCCCTCCTTGGCTAAGTGACCTTGAGAAGTTGTCTAACCTCTTCAAAGCTCCATTCTTCATCTGTAGAATGGGCAAAGGAGGATGAGAACTCACTGTGATCATACGAGAAAGGCCGCCGGGAAGTGGGATGTACGGTCTCCATGTTACTCCTGTATTTACCCATCCCCAGAAGTGCTCCAAGGGCAGGCGCGGCAAGGCAGATGAAGAGTCAGGCAAGGACACATCTGTTCAACCAACACTCTCTGGCATGTCCTGAGTGCCAGGCATTGTGCAGACAGGACACCAGGCAGAGAAGACGGGTCACATACAATCCCTGCCCTCAGGAGTTTAGGGTCCCGGCACTCGCAGCTAAGTTGATGATGAAGTTCAAATCACATCCCCGTTTTGTTTGGCAGCCTGAATTTAATCTTTTTTTTAGGGGGCAGCCTCATTTTGTCCTATATGTAAAGTGGAGAGAGTATTTACCGCCTCTTCCTCAGAGATGATGTGAAAAGCTAACTCCTACCTGGACAAAGGTCTGGGTGTCTGATCCAAAAGACATTCTTAACAAGGAGGTGGAGGGAGGCCACGGAGCTGGTGCATCTGGAGTCTCAGCTATCTCCTGGGCAGGCTGTGGGTGAGGGCGCCCCACAGCTGGAGAGGTGAACAAGCAAGGGGTGGCAAAGGCAACCTCCCCAGGTCCTAGAATGGAGCATGAAGAATCTTTGGAGCCTGACTGGGAAAGAGGCCAAATCCCCTGGGATTCTTCAGACAGGCAATGAAATTCAGTGGGACGAGACAGGGAAGGCTGGGGGATGACAGCAGGGTTATGCATAGCATGGTGCTGCCTGGCAGAGGCCACCGGGGATGCTTTATTCCTTTGCAAATGGCAGGTGCAGGAAACTCCCAGGGAAAGAGAGCCCCCCAGATGTCAGATAAACTGGGGACCTGTTCCAATCAATTCCCAGCCTGCTACCCCTTGGAGAGTTCTGCTGTCCTTTAAACAAAGAACAGCATCATTCCCCATCCCATATAACATGCTCTGTGTGCTGAGACGCGGGGTGGGGACAGGAGAGAGGAGGCGGCAAGTCCTCTGGGAGGTCCGCATCCCGCCCAGAATTGCCTATCAGTCAGTTGTTCCATTTCCCAACCTGGACACACCTGGCTCAGCACAAAGAACCCAGTCTGGGGACATGAGTGCCAACCCCAGCAATGCCAGGCAGGTTACTATGGTAACAGCCCCACCCCTCTGTGCCTCAGTTTCCTTTTCTGTGGAATAAGGGGAGTGACTACATTACAGGGTCATTAAGAAGATGGCAACTACAAGGGGCTTAACAAACCTTGTTTCCCACTCACCCCCCAACTACCCTTTACCCCATCTCCTCCCTGAAACTTTCTCTCCGTTCTCCAGCCTCCACCCTCTTCTCACGTCTCCCACCTCTTACAGGATTATCCAACCCGCCAAAGATAGCCTTGGTTTTAAACCATAGAAAGTATTTGAGAGCACGTATATGCGTAAGTATGTGTATGTGCATAGTTGTGTGTGTATATATTTGTAATATACAGTATGTGCATAAATGGTTTCAGCGTTAGGTAGGGGGCCCATTTCAGACTTCCCTGCATATCCCCAGTGCAGGCAGGGTGCATGGTGCTTGCTGGATTGGACTGATGTAGAGACTGTGGGGGAAGAAAGTAACTAAATCCTAACAAGTCAGGGGAGCAGCAGTGCCAGGCAGGAACCGTCGCCATGTCACTTGAGGAGCAGCTGACTTGGGTGCCTGGCCAGAGGGAGAGAAGGAAGGGCTGTCACGAGGCAGGCTAGCTCTTAGCAGCTTCAAGGACTAAACCCAGGAGTCATGAGGGAGTGGAAGTCACAGGGAGACAGACTCCAGCTCAATGTAAGGAATAACTCTTCCTTTATGATGCAGTGGGCTGCCCATGAGGTAGTGAGTTCCCCATCACTGGAGGTAGTCAAGGAAAGACCAAAGCCCCTCTTGAGGATCACTATAGAGGGAATTAAACCAGTGGATGGAAAGTCGAACTAGTAAGACGTTGATGTCTTTCCAGCCCAGAGATCCTCTAATTTTATGAATCAGAAGAGGATACTTTTTAATTCTAGGCAGTGGAAGAAATTTACATTAGGAAAAGTGTGGTTTAGTTACATTGAGAGTATTAAGAGTTTTCAGGGCAGTTTGGCATTTTCGAATTGTCATTCTCCTCACCTTTATCTGTTTAATGGAACTAAGGGATTCACCAAAGGCAGCTGCCATCACAGGGGTTAAAAGCTGCTCTCTTCCCCACACCCCATCCACTTCCACCCCCGCCCTCCTCTCCTTCCAGACCATGGCCCAGCAGCAGGCCTGCCTGCCTGCCTGCCAAGTCTAAGGCTGAGAGGGGCCTAGGGAACCTATTAGCCTTGCTCAGGATGCAGCGGGACGGATCGATGAGAGAGTCGGCAGGCAGGCTGTTCTGGGAGGAAGAAGGGAGGCTGGCTTCTGGAACTGGAAGGCAGGGGCCAAGAGGGGTAGGAGGAGGATGTCGAGGTAGGGAAAGGCACAGCCAGGGGTGGACACAGCCGCAGGACAAGGACACCAAGACCTAAGCGATGGGTCTGCAGGGGACACAGAGGACCCTTGTATCAAAAAATATTATAAAAATAAACACCTCTTTCAACAAGCTTCCTTCCCTCTTTACTGGCTGGAGTAGTGCCTTGGTCCTGGACCAGCACTTTTTAACCTTGTGGGAAGCAGTTCATATAAGATTGATCTTTGCGGATTGTGGTGAGGATTTAATGAGATAGTATGAATTCAATATGGCACATAGTGTCCTAAACCTAAACCTTCCCCTTTCCCCTGCCAGGTGCCCATGCCTCAGGGTGTGCGGTTGTCGGACCTGTTCCACGGAGCGAACCCTCACCAGAGGGACAAGATGAGGGTCCAAGGTGTCCCCAGGTGGGGAAGGGGCACAGAACAAGTTCAAGTTCTGGAATGATGTATTTTACCTGCATCCCAAATTTGTCCCATCCCGCACCTAAGCTTTGCTCCAGGAACAGGCAGGCAAGGCCAGCAGGGCAAGAGGAGAGGGAGAGAGGAGCCAGCTGAGGCTTCTTGCTCACAGGTGGACCGTAGGTGGCCGTGTTTGGCCATCGAGGCTGTCCCTTCTACAATGGCAAGAATGGGTGTCGGAAGACCCCGGCCTCTGTGTTCCCATCAGCCTCCTGATTTCAGGATGTGTTTCCAGCTTGGGCCTCAGCTACTGGGACCTGGTAGACATCCCTGCTCTGAGAATAACCGTCAGTGTTTCCTAAATTCCTTCACATACACAACTGATTTCATCCTCCTGACTGCCCTGGGAGGTGGGTATTATTATCCCTGAGTCAAGACAGAATTGCTGGGGCGGGAGAAATTCAGTGACTGAGATCATACGGTCAGAGGTCCCAGGACAGGCCAGGATCCAAACCCAGGTTATCTGATTCCACATTCTGGTCTCTGATACATGGGATGGTCTCGGTCCTCCCATACTGTAGGAAAGATGGTCCCTCACTTCTCTGTCTTCTTTAGGAAAGCTGGGAGAGAAGGTAGCAGGAATCATGTGACCTTGAAGATGGAGATAATCTCTCTTTTCCTCTGCATATAATGAGAATGTTGATAGAGCCCATCTTATACGGTTATCATGAGTTATACGGTTTAAATAAGAGAATCTAAAATTTAAATGAGATAATATAAAAACCCTTAGCATGGTGTTGGGCACGTAGTAAGTGCTCTGTAATGGGAGGACTGTGACCTTCCTGGTATCAGCACAGAGCTGCATGGTTAATTTTTTATCATTATGAGCAAAAGGCCTCCCACAGGGCCTCCTGGGGACAGCACAGGGAAGGCCCACTACCGTCCTGGTTACTCTTCCAGGGCCTTGGGTATCACTGCCTACTCCCCATCCTCCACCCCCACTGCCATAAGCAGAGTTGCAGAATAAAATAACAGTAATTAAATGTGGTATCGTGTTCTGGGCCCAGTTACTTTCCCATCCAATTACCTCAATAGACATTATTATCATCTTGTTACATGGCAGGAAACTAAGGCTCAGAGAGGCAGATTGACCTGCTCCGTGTCACACAGCTCCCAAGTGGTGGTGCAGCTTGGCTGACTCTGGTATCCTGCCGTTCTCTTTGACAGCACATCCTCCCCAAGGGCAGGGACTGCCTCGAGATCCAAGTCTGCTCCTCTCCAGTAGCCTGGGCCACGTTTGGTGATCACAGGCTGGTAGGAGGACAGAGCCCGACCTCAGCTGACTCTTGCTCCCAGGTCTGGCCTTGCCTCATTTGAAAGAGATCAGAGTAAGGGAGGAAAGGAAAACTCATGTGTGCCGAGCATTTCCTCGGTGTGGACACTGTATTATTCACTCTCCAGGTGTCATCTATTGAATCCCCTCAGCCATCCCGGGAGCGAGGTTTCACTGTTTATACATGAGACAACAGAGGTAGAGGGTAAAGTCACTTTTCCAAGGTCTCACAGGTAGAAAATAAGTAGCAGAAGATGTGGGGACACAGGCCATGTAACCACAAAAAGGACATTAAAATATTCAGAAAGAGGCCAGGCGCGGTGGTTCATGCCTGTAACCCCAGCACTTTGGGAGGCTGAGGTGGGCGGATGACCTAAGGTGAGCAGTTTGAGACCAGCCTGGCCAACATGGTGAAACCCTGTCTCTACTAAAAATACAAAAAGTTAGCTGAGCATGGTGGCTCACATCTGTAATCCCAGCTACTCGGGAGGCTGAGGCAGGAGAATCGCTTGAACCCAGGAAGCAGAGGTTGCAGTGAGCAGAGATCACACCATTGCACTTCAGCCTGGGCAACAGAGCAAGACTCCGTCTCAAAAACAAACAAACAAACAAAAACAAGCAAACAAAAAACTCAGAAAGAAATATAAAAGCAAGCATTAAAAAAATAATAATAATAAAATAAGGCCAGGCACAGTGGCTCATAGCTGTAATCCCAGCACTTCGGGAGGCCGAGGCAGGCGATCACCTGAGGTCAGGGGTTCGAGACCAGCCTGGCCAACATGGTGAAACCTGTCTCTACAAAAAAATTAAAAAATTAGCCAGGCGTGGTGGTGCATGCCTATAATCCCAGCTACTTAGGAGACTGAGGCAGAAGAATCACTTGAACCCGAGAGATGAAGGTTGCAGTGAGCTGAGATTGCGCCACTGCACTCCAGCCTGGCCAACAGAGTGAGACCCTGTCAAAAAAAAAAAAAAAGAAAAGAAGGAAAAAAAATAAGATTTGAGACATGTAGGAAGATAGCAGGGAAATACACAGCATGTTATACCTGTGGCTTCGGGCCCAGCCTGAGGTCAACAGGTAGATCCGCGGCAGGGCTGGGTGATCTGACCAACAGGCCCTGGGCACCCACAGTGGTGAGCCCCAACTCTCCTTGGAAGCCCCCCAGTAGCCAACTCCCTCAGGCTCTGTGAGCTCTGACCAGGAGGACCACACCTGGGCTGCTCACCACATCTCCTCCCCCAGCCTCATCAGAAACAGGCACTTGCAAATGTTCTTTTTTTCCCATTAAAGAAAAATAATGTAATATACAATATCTCTCTACTTGGTCCAAAACCTGCTTATTAAAAATCTACTTTTGGGAAGGAAGAGAGTAAGTGGCATGATTCTCCATGGAATTATCTCCGTTATGCCTAATTTTGATGGCTGGAAAATAGAATTAGATTCTGCTCCTAATTCTACTCACAGTATCTCTCGGCCCTGCATTAATAAGGAAGATGGAAGAGTGTCTCCTTCAGAGCTCTGAGCTGCATTTCCCTTCGGTCCCTCATTTTCTCATCCCTTAATTAGATTTTTAATCCTCTGTGCCCTTGAACTTCTGCTCTGCTCCACCTTCCCTGCTCTGGCCCTGGAGGGTGGGGACTGGAGTCCCTCAGCAGCCTCAGCAGGTGAGTTCCAGCAGCTCTGTGTTGTGTGCCTGCCAAGTCCGCTGGGATGTGGGCCGTCCCCTACTGCACCTGGACAGGCACATCTGCTCCAGAACCTTGTCTGTGCTTAGCTGTCCTGCACCCCTGCTCGAGGGAACAAGGGCACATGTTGTTCAGAGAGATCTCTGCCCTTCCCTGAAAACTGCACCTGCCAGGCAGAGCCCGTCCTCGAACCACTGCTCCAGGGCTGTTTGTGCAGACCATGATGGTGGAAGGGGGTCATGGAGAGGGAAGAGCCAGCTTGAAGATCAGAGGACTAAGATAAAGTCTTAGCTTTGCCACGTACCAGCTGTGCGACCTGGCGTCCCTTAATACCTCCAAGACTCTGTTTTCTCAGCTCTGGAATGACCGGGGAGGAGGGAGGTAAAATGGAGAAATGTTAAGTGAAAGTGCTTTGCCATCTGCACGGAACTGTTTGAATGTCAAGGAATGTCATAATTCTAATGGGAAGAGCCCTGGGCTGGGAGGCAACAGTATTAGCATAGTGCTTAGTGTGTAGTAGATGCTTAGCAAACATCTGAGCAACCTGTTTCCCAAAAGCCCAGCAAGAACTGAAGCAGAGGAAACACGTCTCAGCCTAAAAGCAAGCCAGACTGTGACTAGACACAAAAAGAACTTCCTGTCAGGTTGGTGAGATATTGTACCAGCATTGAGGAAGACTGCAGGACCATCTTTGCCTGGAGACATTTGCGGATACCCTCTGTCTCTTAACAACCCCGCTGTGTACACAGGGTACACCAGTTCAGTCCTGCCAAAATGGGCGTGTGGCAGTCAGTTCTAGGGGAGAATCCTTGAGCCTGTTACACCATTCGATGGTCCAAGGGCACCACAGGAGGAAAACCACCCAGTGGAATGCAGAGCTTCCCACTGTGTTCCTTGAAGTGGGAGCATCCTTCAGGCTGTAAGATCAGCATTCTTTTTCGGCTCATGGTCAAACTTATTTGAAAGAAAATGAAGCAAATACATGTTTTGGCCACAGGACATCTGAGTGTGTCCATGCTAATGTGTATCGTCAACTTCCTCCACTAGGAGGAAATAGAATGAAGGGTTATCCAAACATTATTTTTTTGCCATAAAACTCCTGGTCCACAAAACACGTATCATCAAAGCCGAGCTGTCCTGTAGAACTTTCCTCCATGATGGGAATGTTCCACACTTGTGCTGTCCAACACAGCAGCCACCAGCCACGTGGCTACTGACCACTTGAAATGTAACAAGACTGAGGAACTGGATTTCTAAGTTTATTTAATTTTAATCAATTCATATGTACACTTGAATAGCCATACGTGGCTTGTGGCTACTGCTTTGGTCATCACAGATCCAGAGGAAACCCATTTGATAAATAGAGGTGTAATGACGATGGTGCACTGGACTGTGATTCAGAGAATCTGGATTCAAATCCAAGCTCTACCACTTACTAATTATGAGACTCTAGCCAAACCAAGCTACCTTCTGGGCCTCCCTTTCTTCTTCTCTAGCTGAGGGGGTTAGAATCTATGTTCACTGATTTCTTGCCAAACCCCTTTCATGGAAGCCCTGCTGGAGAACTCCAGTGTACCTCAATTATCATTTTACTGTCTTTCTTTTTTTTTTTTTTTTTTTGAGACAGGGTTTCACTCCTGTCACCCAGGTTGGAGTGCAGTGGCATGATCTCGGCTCACTGCAACCTCCACCTCCAGGGTTCAAGTGATTCTCATGTCTCAGCCTCCCAAGTAGCTGGGATTACAGGCGCGTACCACCACGCCCGTCTAATTTTTACATATTCAGTAGAAACGGGGTTTCTACTACATTGGCCAGACTGGTCTCAAACTCCTGATGTCAAGTGATCTTCCCACCTTGGCCTTCCAAAGTGTTGGGATTACAGGTGTGAGCCACCGCACCGATTTTACTGTGTTAATTGCTTCATGACCATCGACCCTGCTTAGTTTTCCATCAAGTCTGCTTCATCTTTGAGAACAGAGGCTGCGTGTTGCTCTCTTATGCCGTACATAGAGTGTAAGGGTGCCCAGCACCCAGGAGATGCTCGAAGATGCCTGTTGACTGCCTGAGTGATGGACTGGAGTGCTCTTGAATGCACCCAACTTGCTGGTGCCACTCAGGGTCTGCCTGTTGAACAAGGCTTTGAGTTCAACTTTCTTTCTCCACGTCTGAGGGTCCCCAGCTCCTTGGGTCTAATTCCAGTTCCCAACTCCTTTGCCCTTTTCACAGACCCAAAACCAGTTGTTCCACAAGGGCACACCCATGATGAGAACTGCCTCGCCTTAGAAGACATTCCTTAGAGAGTGACCTTCAAGGGCTCGCAGATGACACAGGACCAAGTCCATGTTCCTTGCCTGCTACAAGGATCTCTGCTACCTTCCCCAGCCTCTCTTTCCATCTTTATCCAGCATGGACTCTAGGCTCCAACCTACTTCCCCTAGGCACAGCATCAGGATCCCTGCCTCCCTCTCTTGCTCCTCATCTGGCATGACCTATCTCTTTCCCTCCTTTTCTAAATCATTTTTATCCTTTGAGATCCAGTTGAAGCCCTGCCCACATCCCAAAGCCTATCTAGCACCCTGTACTCAGGGACACTCTCCTCGACTGGCCACATTGCACATTTGACACTTAGCATAAACCACTCTGGGCCTTCTCAGATCAGTGGCAAGGGCCCTATTTTCTCTGCATCCACTGCAGGGCTCTGGAAGAGCTTTCAACTTGAAGTGAGGAGGCCTGTATTTGAGTTTGGGCCCTGGTGCTTAAGTTGTGTGGCCTTGGGCAAGTCATTTCACCTCCTAGAGTCTCAACTTCCTCAACTTTGAAATGGGGAGATCTAACACCTCCAAACCCACTGGGTGGTCACAGCCGAGTTGGAACTCAGTTCCTTGATTTCTTGGGTAGCACAGATTGAATATTCAACAAAATTGTATTGGATAAATGAATTAAAGCACATGCCAGGCACAGAGGTCGGGGAAAGTAGGTGGTTCTGACTCTTAATAGAGAGGTGGCTTTTGTATTTGGAGACTGTGGGGATTCCAGGATGCAGGAAGGGCTTGAGAAGGCAGAGCAGTTCTGAGAAGCCATAGAAAGGAGCCCTAATAAAGATGGAATCGCTCTGCAGTGCAACCCATAAAAACCCCAGGTAAGCCCTGGACAGGTGAGCTGCGCAGGACACAGGTACCTGGGGCTCACGCACTGGGCTCCAGCAGTAGCCAGTGGCCAGCACCTGTTTGACCACATGTGGGTGCACAGCTGCCGCCGGGAGCACACAGATGCACAGATTTGCTGGAAGGTGCTGGCTTAAATTAGCTAAATCTCATAAACACTAAATTTATGTCACAAATTGACTGACAGTCATAGAAAACACATTTCCAAAACCTGCATTTGCTAAAAAATGCTTTATCAGGAATTGACCTCGGACCTTGTTCCATCAGCAAAACCTGCTCTCCAGGGGAAGAAGTTCTTCAACCCATCAAGTACAAATGCATCCAATTTTATATGTTCCCTCTCTCTCTTTTTGTATCTCCTTGACAATGAAGCTGAGAATGTGGGAATTGAGTTTGCAGATGCAAAAAGGCTTGGCGGTTGGCCAGTCTCCTTGTAACCTAGTTCCCCTCTGTTCCACTCATGCCCAGGGAGTCCTGGCAAATAGTACTCCTGGATGGACTCCCTCCCCATCTCTCTCTCTCTTTCTCTCTTTTTCTCTTTCTCTCTTACACACACACACACACACACACACACACACACACACACACACAGAGAGAGAGACATGAGCATGGGAATGCCCAAACTCATTGGTTATCAGCCCTGTGGATCTGAAGGAAGCCTCCCCTTCCTGGAGGGTCTCCAGCCAGGGGCACAGGGAATCAGGCCAAAATCAACAAGACTGGACTGTCTGGGGCAGAGCCAGCCTGGGGAAACTTACATTCTGCTTTGGCACAGATGAGGCAGGCGGTGGTGCAGTTGAAGAAGTTCAGGATCCCAGCTACAGCCACGCTGATGTCGGTGTTGCTGGGGTGGAGGTTCAGGGTTGTGAATCTCTGGAACTGGAACTTGACGAACTCCTCTGGGGCCACTTTGAAGTGAGGGACCTGGCAAGAGGAGCAAAAACGGACAGCAGGGAGGATCCAGGTGGGTGAAAAGGAAGAAAGAGGGATGAGTGAGCTGAGGTTGTGGAGGGTGGGTTCTTTTATGTAACACCTTTGCCAGACACCAATGGGAGAAGGAGCTCCCAGGGCACCCACTCCGTGGGAGGAAGATGAGAGATGACATCCCTGATGATGCTTCAAAGAAGCAGCCCCAGGACAGAAAACTATTTGTCCAGAGACCCGGATGAATGTACCGTGGGTCTGCAAGCTGGGGTCTGTGGTCCTGAGAAGGCAAAAGAATCTACCTTTATTCTTAGAGGAACTGCCTGCTGCTGGCAGAGAGACGGTTGGCTCTTGAAAGCATAATCCTTAGAATATTTTATTTGTAGTTAATACATCAGAGCAGAGATGGCAGAAAGAGAAAAATCGCTACCCTGGGACTAACAGAAGAGTCCCATCAGCCCAGCCCAGCCAACAGGTGTATAGTAACCAGCTCCCAACAAACTTCAGTGGGGAATGCCCAGGGAGAGGAAGTGGGGCGGGGATGGGCTCCTGCACAGACACACATGCGCACACGGAGGAAGGAAGCCCTGCAGGCGGAGAAACCATCTAGAGAACCTCTGAACACAGCCAGGTAAATAAATACGTGGTTTGGCTTCATTAGGACAGTGTCAGCTTCCCTCTGCATCTATTACTGACATTTCCAGGACCCACTGTCCCGCCTTCTGCCTCTCTTCTCCCAGGAAAAGATCTTAAGAGGCTGTGATGGCTGCTTTATTGGCGGCTTAGGCTATTTGGTAGGTAATAGGAAAGTTACAATGTAATAATCTGCCATCCACCTTGATTTTATTCTTCCACTCTCACCCCTGGTGTCCAGAGCTGAGCGAGCTGAAGCTGAATATCAGTGTGTATAGATGTTAAAGCAAGGAAGATCGATAGTAGACAGCAGGAAGAACTTCCTGGTGGTGAGTAGATTGGCTTCCAGAATGGATTATTCAGAAATGACTGAAGAATTGTCTCTGCCTCCTCTGGCCCAGAACTTATCCTGCCAAGAGTCTGCGAAGATGTTGGGATGGTCTCTGTAGGAGTCTCCTACTTTATCCTTTTAAATTTTTGGGAGAAGTCAGCTGGAGACCAGAGCTCCTCTGAGACTGAGGTGGGAAGAGGATAAAGATTTAGCAGAAACTAGGGAAAAAACTTCTGAATTCAACTAGGATTAGCCTTTAAACCATAGGGAGAGGGCAACCAATATTTTCCAGCAGAAACTGAAAAATGCAGAATGGGGGAGAGTCTGGTGAGTTATGAAAGGCAATTCTAAAGAGTGAAATTGATCTGTGTCATAAGGGATCTTTCTTCCCGCTTGTATTTTGTATCCCATCCACTCTGTCTAAAGTGAATAACAAACAGACCTTGAAAGGAAAAGGTCACAAATGGGCAAGATAGAGGGGAAGGCCGGACAGGGGCAGGGTAGCCTGGCTGGCTGGTTTGAATGTTTGAACACCTCTGACCAAGGTCGTCCCTGTGTAACCCTCTAGCCTACCACATTCCATTAGCAGTGAACCCAATAGAGCACAACCCCTTAGCACCCCCTAGTGCTGTGGAGCCCTTAGAGATACCGTGAATCCACGGATCCTAGAGATGGATGGGAAGGACTCAGGAAGGTGAAGAACAAATGGGTTTTGGAGTCTACAGCCTTGGGTTTGCATCCAGGTTCTGCTGTGTGATTTTCAGGTAAACCACTTAACTTGTCTAAACATCATTAAAATGGAGATAACCACAGGTGCTTCTTAGAGCTCTGGGAGGATAAAATGTGAACCTGTGTGTAGGGTATATAATGCTCAATACCTAATATATAATAAGTGCTTGGGCAAGGCTCTTTCTCCTTCCTCCCCAAATGTAGGAGCTCCTGCAAAGCTCTTGGAGTTGTGCGTACAGGGGGTGAGGGTTGAGGAAGGGGAGCTGATGGGGAGCCTTCAGCACAGTCTCCTTGAAGCCCGCTGGGCTCTGCTGGGTCTAGGCAGGGATAGCCCAGCCCAGTCCTGGTCCTATGGTTCCCTCTCTGGGACAAAGATCGATCTATACTCAATGTGCAATTGCAAATGTATCCCAGGAAGCCATCACGGAGGTGTGTGGGGGACAAGAAGAGGTGAGCAGAATGGAGAGGGGAGCAGCAAGGCAGAAGGCAGCCAGCCACAAGGGCTGCAGAGATGTCAGCAGCATTTAAAGCAATGGACTCCTGGGTGAGAACTCCATTGCTTTTCCCTGGAGCAGGGGAGAATCAGCATAAGGCAGTTCAGCCTCATAAAACATTAAAATAATTGCATAATCTGAGCAGAGAGGAAAGGTTGCTCTAGAAGAAACATAACCAGACAAAGGTGGGTAAGCGTCTGGCCACTCCCAGGGCAGTGCAGTCTGGCTGGCTGGTCTGGCACAGGGGCAGAGGAGTTGGCTGCAGATCATGGGCTTGGCTTCTGGCCTGAAATGCCAGACAGGGTGAAGGGATGTGTTGGCTGAGATTAAATAGCCACTGAACCCCAAAAGGAGGCCATATTGGAGTGGGGCTTGGGGGAGGATGTGATGCACAGCAAAGACTGTGTGGTGGGGGAGAAGGGAGAGAGGAGGAAAGAAAAAGAGGATGCAGAAGAGAGAAGATGGGGAGCTGAAGTCTTGGCTGCCCCACTTAGTGAAGATCAGAGCCACTGCTACAATAATGACCTGCCATAGATTTAAGCTGTTTCTCAGAGTGCCGCAAGAAAGATGTAAATTACACGTGAGGTCTAACTTCCTGGGCCATGGCCTGGGAGAGGCTGGGAGGGACCTAGTAGGACAGAGCTCCTCTGTGGCCTGGGCTGGCCTCAGAGTTGTATTTGAGGATATGTGACCGGGAGGAGGATGGGGATTTGTCAGCCCCAGCCCATGTAAGAAGGCTCAAGGGTGCAGCCTACAGAGAGAGGCCCAGCTACTGGAGGAGCAGGACCAACGCGACCAGGACTAGGATCGCGGCACTTAAACGTGCACACAATTCTGAGAGTGGGCTCATAAAATCGGGAAGATAAATATTCTTCTGCCCAAAGCGTCAGGGACTCACTGAGCCCTGGATCATAAGAGATAGTGGTGGCATCAGAGGGGTAGACTCCCAGCAGGCGTGGGGTGGGCAGAGGACTGTCTGTTGCTCCTGCCCTGGCAGGAGCGGCTCACTGAGGAGGCATCCAGTCCCTCCTGCAGCAAGTGCTCCTCCTGTTTCTAAGAACTGGGTCCTCCTGAGAGTAGAGCTTCTGGAAGGCTGAGCCTCCAGGCCTCTAGGGCAGAAGCGAGACTGAGCCTTCCTCCCATGTCCCTGCCCCCGCCCCCACCCAGCTCCTGACCTCATGCCTGACCACCAAGCTCCATCTGCCCCCTAAGGACCTGGCTGGAAGGCCCTTGGGGCAGACAGGGGCTAAGGGGCCAATTTCTCACTGTCTCCCAAGGATATATCTGAAGGGGAAGGATTGATGGATCCAGGAAGGACCAGGAAAGATGCCAGGACTAGACAGAATCTCTGAATTTCTGAGTTTGTCTTCTCTGGGGAAAAAGGAGGGGGAGAGTTGGCAGAATAGGGAGGGGGGCAGTCACTCTGAAACTTGTGCCCTACCATTTTTTTTCTCCCATGGAAACAGAACTAGAGCAAATGGACTCAACACTTTGAAACTGGAGAGCCTCCAGTTCGAGTCACATCTGAGGAAGAATGTGCTGCTTGAAGAAGCAAACACTGGAACTGGTGAATGAGGAAGAAAGCAAGATAAAATCTCTTTTCTAGAGAACTTACATGACAGAGGCTTTCAAACTTTATTTTAGCAATAAAATGTGGCAATGCCTTCCCCGAAGGCATTCTTCCCCAGAATCCCGATATGTAAACAGATAACCAGGGAGCTGCTCACATGGACACGAGAGTGGACGCTCAGACGTCTGCCCGCTTGGCCTGCCATGCCCACCAGCCTCTCCAGCCTCTCCCTCTACCCACCACCACCAAGAGGCCGCTGGGGGCACCGCCATGGGACCCTAAGACAGGGAGGAGCTCCGCTTCAGATTCCTGCTGTCAAACACCTCCTCCGAGACCCCTCCATGCAAACATCCTGGAGCAGGGCAAGCCCACTGCTTCTGTATTTGTATTTATGTTGTTGTTATTAATGATACCAACCCAGCCTTGACAGGCTCTTCCAGCCCTTAAGAATCAACCGTATCTTTGGACCCTGGGCACAGGCTCCAGCACACAGATATTCCCCAGCCCTGCCTCACACTCACCTCCTTCTCTCCACAGATGTTGCTGATGATGGAGCTGGAGGCTGGGCTGGACGATGGCCCGAGGACAGCGACCACCCCCTTGGGGAGGATCTGACACACTGCAGCCAGCAGCAGGGACAGGGAAAGAAGCAAAGCACTCATCAGGTCAGGCTTGCGCCATGGCCCAGTCCTCTCCTCTTCACCCGCTGCCCCCTCACCTTCTGCACACCCGCTGCCCAGGCCCCTGCTCCAACCCTTCCAAACCCAGAGTCTCTCCTTCTCCCCTGGAAGACTGGGCTCCAGGACAGTTTTATTGGAGTTTATGGGCAGCATTAAATGAGGAAATGACCCAGGTTATGACAACATACGGCCATAGCCAACAGGGTGTATAAATTGTCTGGACTGTCACAGAAGGACAGAGGCTAATGGAACAAACCTGCAGATTCCATCCCACGGCCTGGCCTGGCCTGCAGGGGGGTAGGGGGAGCCCCAGCACAGCTGCTGCATTAGTCCCCCCAAATATAAAGAGAGTCTGGGAGAAGGAAGGCAGGCAGGCAGGCGGGGGTACGAAGGAGGGCGAGGATGACGCAGACAGGAAGAGAGCAGGGGTGGCTAAAGTCAAAAGGAGCGGAGGCAAGAAAAAGGGAAAGAAAATGAGAGGCAGAGAGAAAGCGAGAGGCAGAAAGAAGTTTCATCTGTCAATGCCCCCGTCGTTCACTTCGTCCTGAAGCCTGGCACGTTCCCTCCCCCAGGTAGAGCAGGTCCTGTCCTGACCGACCAGCATGCCTGGCATCTGGCCTTTCCCTCCTGGACTGAACACTCGCTCACCTGTCCGGGATCAGTTCTGACACCACCTTCTCCTTAGACCTTCCTGGGCTTATTTATGTATTTATTTATTGAGATGGAGTCGCACTCTGTCACCCAGGTTGGAGTGCAGTGGTGCGATCTCGGATCACTGCAACCTCTGCCTCCCAGGTTCAAGCAATTCTCCTGCCTCAGGAGTAACTGGGATTACAGGCACCCACCACCACGCCTGGCTAATTTTTGTATTTTTAGTAGCGACGGGGTTTCACCATGTTGGCCAGGCTGGTCTTGAACTCCTGACCTCAAGTGATCCACCTGCCTTGGCCTCCCGAAGTGCTGGGATTACAGGCATGAGCCACCGCACCCCACCACTGGGCTCCTTTAGATGAAATTAACACTGCCTTGGGCTCCCAAGGCCTGGGGTTCATACCTCTAGTCTAAGACACTGTATCTATTTGGGTTTGTTGTTTAGTGCTCTCCTCTCACTAGATTTCAAACCTCTTGAAGACAGGAACTGAGCCACATTTATCTCCCAATCCCCACTTCTCATCTCTTCAGTGTCTGGCACAATGCATTCTAGAGAGTAGGAGCCCAGCTCAGACTTGCTGTGTGAATGTGTAAAGGAATGGGATGTGTAATCAGAGGAGGGGGAGAGAATCTAAGATTTGAAAATGCTAGAGACTGAGAAAGGAAGGATGGGAGAAAGAGGGAAACACAGTGAGAGAGGACAGGAAAGAATTCTCCGTGCACACACTGTGGTATCAGAGCCAAGGGGCCGCCCCTCAGAAAATGCAATCGAGGTTCCCCACTGCATCCTTGTCTGCAAAACTCAAGGCTTAACTCCATATGTATTTTCTTCCTACTTGTATTAGGAGTCAGGCAGAGCAATTTCCCTGGCCTAGCAATTGAGGTTAAGGGACTAGTACAAGGTTTCTTACTGAGCCAGCTGCAAAGCCACACCTGCCACATGGACGCTCTTTCTTCTGGGTTAGAGTCCAATACAGCCAGGTGATCATCTGAACGGGGTACAGGCAGCAAGGCAGAACACCAGGGTTCAAATCCCAGCATTGCAATTTACCATATGAACTATAGATCTTGGAGTCTTCTCTTAGCCTATGGCTTGGGCAGGCATCCCACAACATCCCAAAATCTCAGCTGACTGGAGGACTCATCAGTACTAAGTGTCTGGCCAAAGTAGTGATGATCAGGCTTCATCTTTGAAGAGTCTCTTCAAAGTCCAAGCTACTTCCATGGGGGTTATCTCATGTGACCTCAGCCAACTTAACTCTTACAGCCCACTAGGTGCTTGAAGTTCATCATCCCCTCAGATCCCTACAACTGCCTTGGGGGAGTGGGGTCTTATCTCCTGATTTTACTGGTAAGGACACAGCACCCCAGAGACGTGAAGTGCCTCCGCTCTGGTCACACACCTAATCAAGGCCAGAGTTGGCATCTGGATTCAAGTCTCCTGACCCGCATCCAGGGTTCATGTTCCTCTCTCACAGCCACTTACTTTGTCTGCATTGCTCCTTGCAGCCAGCCACTCCTACACCCAGCACTTCTCAGCCTCTTACAGTGGAGGTCCCCCCGCCCACCTCGTCTACTGAATCCACTTTCTCCAAGGTCACCATGACCTGTTATCCCTTCTCATCCTGTTCTCTTTCTGCAGCACTTGTTGTTCTGATTGCATTGTTCTTTAGAATTTCCTAACACCGTGCAATCTGGATTCTCCTCCAGTTCTCTGGTCAGTCTTTCACTCATTGCTGACTCCTCTTCCTTCTCCCACCCACCAAATTCAGGTTTTGCCCCTGACTCACTCTTCCTGGGCCATTTTACCATTGCCTACGGCCTCCACCCTTGTCTCTGCCCAGATGACCCTGCACTCTCACCTATGTGCTGGGTCACAAAGTCAAGTTCCAACCACCTGCTGGACGTTGCCACAGGGCCTTCCCTCTGGCATCTCACACTCAGTTCTGTAAGAGCTTGGAGTCTGACGCATGGCTGTCTGGGTATGAGTCTCTGTCACTTACTAGTTTCAAGACCTTGAGCAAATTATCAAACCTCTGGGCCTGTTTTCTCACCTATAAGATACTAATAACACCTCTCTCATAAGGTTGCTGTGAGAATTAAAGTGAATTAATACTTAACATCCAGAATGGTACCTGACATGCTACATGACCCTTTTATTATTATCCCCACCATATCAGATTTGTTATATATTTTTCACAATCTGGTTGGATCTCCACACTTCTATGAGGAAAATTCATTTTTATCTCCACTTTACAGCTGGGGAAGCTGAGGCCTAGAAAGTTTAAGTAACTTGTTTAAGATCACACAGGTAATATAAGGTCGAACTGGGCTTGAACTTGGGGATCGACATGGCACCAAAGCCAGTGCTCTTACCCACTCTACTTTACTCCTCTTATCTCCTCAAGCCCAAAGCCACAGTCATCCTGGCCTCTTTCTTGCCTTCCCTCACTCAAGCTGTTCTCCTGCTTTACAGGTCAAGGGCCAGGTTCCGACCATCTGACCTGCTCACTCTCTGCCAGCCCTTCCTTCCTACGTCTACTGCCATGGTTCCAGGTCAACCCCTCTTTATAACCTGCCCTTCTAAGGGAGTCTCTCTGTCTCCAGGATTCTTCATTTCCAATCCATTCTTTAAACGGTGGGGCAAATTATAGTCCTAAAACGTAGATCGGAGTGTTCCCCCAAGGCAGAGAACCTGTCTTATTTATGTCTGTGTCCTCCATACTTAGAACAAGGCCTGACTCAGAGTTACGTGGCCTATAAACAGTTGCTGAACCATACTGAGGCCCACTCAACACCTTCCATGCAAAACTGGAAATAAACTAAATGTATAATCATAAGGGAATAAGTATATAAAATGTGGGCTGTATGCCCAAATGGAATATTATTTAGGCATTTAAAATACTTATGAACAGTTTATAATAGTATTAAAAATATTTATGTAATAATACTAAGAGACAGAAGCAGGATATAAAATTATATGTATATCTATATGAAGGCTACAACTAAGCAAATACAGAGAATACTTATACACTGAGGAATGATTATGAGAAGATGTTATTAAAGACTACATGTACTGAGTGTTAACTGTGGCCCGTTCGAAGCACTCTTACGGGAACTGACATATTTAATTCCCAAAACAAACTGAGGAAATAGGTACTATTACTGTCATTCTCATTTTACAGATACAAAATCAAGACAGAGAAATTAAAGAGCAGAGTCAAGATTCAACAGCTCCACCCATTTCCCCAAAGACCAGCCCCTTAACCACTGCACCGCACAGCCATCCCCAGCAAATGGCAATTAACTGGCATGTTTGTAGATTGCCTTGGCCACTGGAACACTGAGTTATTGTCTTCCCTTTTTTCATTTCACTACTTTCTATAATGAGCATGTATTCCTTTTTATAACATATTATAAAGAATACAATGCTATAATAAAAACATTCTTCTGATGAGCAAGTAAAATTCGAGTGACTCTGGTCTCCTTAAGTCCTATCTTTGCAGCCCCTTCTCCCACCGTGCCATCTCCCGCTGCATGCCAGCTCACCTAGAACATACTCTGTACATATTTTCCTGCCTGATCCTTTTCCCAAATGGCTATCTCTAGATCAGGGGTTCTTAACCTGTAGCCTGGGGTCTGTGGGTAGAAGTCAGGGGTCTGTGAACACTTGTGGGGGGAATTACATCATTCTTTTCTCTAACCCCTAAGTGAAATGTAGCATTTCTTTCCATTTTGAATGTAGGCAACAAACTACAG
The DNA here is from genome assembly GCF_028858775.2 of Pan troglodytes. NCBI lineage: Eukaryota > Metazoa > Chordata > Mammalia > Primates > Hominidae > Pan > Pan troglodytes. The sequence goes on along the minus strand of NC_072407.2, from coordinate 122,754,869 downwards.
TGTGTTAATAGCACCTGTGACTTTATTTCCCACAGAAATCACCACAGTTTTCATATGACACTACAGTGCTAAGGATATCTTCAAATACCAGTTATATTCATTATTACTTCAAGATTATGGTAGTAATTAGGCTCGATGCTATTTAATACATTAATGAAGAAGCATATATATTAGTATACCACTATTAACATATAACTGCATTTCCATATAGCTGGTTTCCATAGTCACCCTATCCATTTTATTGGATTTTTGTTATTTATTTTCTATCCTTTTTCATTAATAAAAAGGTTTTTATTCATTTAAAAACATTTATCTGAGAAGGGATTCATTAGCATCTCCAGACTACCATGGTCTAGGCTTCTCTTGCCCTTCTGCCTAGCAAACTCCTACTCATACTTCAGCATCCAGCTCAGATCTTGCTCCTGGGCCAGAAGGCATCTCTCCCTCCCTATATTCACAGCACACTGTGGCTCTGAGTCAGCCGCCTTTAGGAGACAGCGCAGCTTCCTTGCTCTCTGAATTCCTGGCCAGCTTCTGTCCCAAGCAGCCTGGTGATGTTGGTTCCCAAGAGAGGAAAGTTTCTCCTGAAAATAAATTCTTATAGAAGGCCACAATTCCTTATTCCCAATTCCAAAGTCCAAAAGGCTCTGAAACTTGATGTTTTTCATCAAACTCAGTTGTTGGCAAAATCTGATCTCAACAGACAGATGTAAAGCTATTTACAATGTGTGAGTATTTGAATATAAGCATGCATTTGTTTGAGTATGGGGTTACTGGAGATTCAACTTTACATATGGTACATGCACCACACAACTGTTCTTTTGTTTGTTTGTTTGTTTTGAGACAGTGTCTCACTTTGTCACTCAGGCTGGAGTGCAGTGGAGCAATCATAGCTCACTGCAGACTTGAACCCCTGGGCTCAAGCAATCCTCCTGCCTCAGCCTCCTGAGTAGCTGGGACTACAGGTGCATGCCACCATTCTTGGCTAATTTTTTATTTTTTGTAGAGATGGGGCCCCACTACATCGCCCAGGCTGGTCTTGAACTCTTGGCCTCAAGCAATCCTCCTACTTCAGCCTCCCGAAGTGATGGGATTTACAGGCATGAGCCACCACGCCCAGGCCCTCAACCTTCCCAATGTCTCAATCTGGATTCTACACACATCAGGCCTCAAGGGTTTGTGGGCCTGCGCCTGCCATTCTGAGCTTCTCATACACGTGTGTCAATGTGTCCATCTCCCTCACTGGATCATAAATGGCCTTGAGATCAGGGGTCATGTCTATTCAGCCCTGGCAAAAAGAAATTGCTCATTAGATGTTTGCTCAACTGAACTGAAATGATCCCAAATGAGTCCAGTGGAACTGAATTAGGGTCTTAGCAGTGGCTACGGCCTGGGGATTTCCTGAGATCTGGGAACTGGTCTTCCGTTCCCTATGAAGGGTGCCCTGCTCAGTAGAGATGGAAATCATTTATAAAGGGTCTCAGCTCTGGAACCCCTGCATGCTGATTCTGCAGGCCTCGGCCCTCTGAGCAGTTTGCAGGAGGCACAGGAAGGGAGGGAGATGCGTTTACCTCTTCCTCCCAGGCAGCAGAGGAGTTGGAAGGCTCAGCTGCTGGAATAAAAGGCCATGATGGGGTGTAGTGGCCCCATGGAGGGACTTCTTCCTCTCAAAATGTCAGCACTGGCAATGGATTGGAGACCCCTTAGAAGCCCAGGCTGGACAGGGGTGGTGGGGTGAGGGGCGTCGTGGAACTTACTCCTTTCCCCTTTCCTGCATCTTCACAGGGTCCCTCCTCCGGACAGAGAGCAGTTCAGGGAGGGGAGGGTGAGGCTGTGTCGCAGATGGTTCAGAGGAGCTAATGGTAAGTGCCACTGACTGTAGCCCCCCTCCAGGAAGGAGCAGCTTCCTGGATGGACCCAGGGGGCCAGGTCCTCCTGCCTGACAGTGAGGAGCTGCTCAGTGCTCTCTGGGCCCAGATGGCAAACAACCCTGGCCCCACGGGGCTCACAGAGATGTGCACTGGGGAGGGCTGGGAGAACTCAGAGTCCTTCACGCGGAAGCACTTCCCAATGCTGCAGCCTGAATGGAGCAGAGGGTGCAGTCTCCCTCTGAGCCTGTTTATACTGCACAGAGTACACGTGAAGCCCTGGCCGTCCCAGGGCAAGGCAAACAATTGCCTCATCACTTCCAAAGAACCATCTCCTCTCTTGTGCCAAAGCTGTCAGGAACGCATTCCATTCTGAACTCTCTGGGAGTAGACAGGGGACTAAATGGGTTGGCCTTGCTGGCTCTTGAGCCAAGGAAGAAAGTGTGTGAGGGCATGAGTGCCACGCCCCATGACGGGCCCCCTGGTGTCCAAGAACTCAAGACCGCCATCGCCTCTCCTCACCAACAGCGTATCACGCAAAGCCTTCACCTGGTCCCAAGCCACTGTGCAAGCAGCAATACCATTTACTGGGGCTTTCCAAGTGCCAGGCACACGTGCCACCTGAATCTCTACAACAACCCTGAGAGGGAGGAGTCACTATATGAATTCTACTACTAAGTAACATTTAAGCACCATCTCATTTAATCTTCACAACAACCTCATGAAGTGAGAACTCTTCTTATTCCCATTTTACAGAGGAGGGCTGTCAGGCATAGGAGAGAAGCCCAGGGTGCTGGTAGAGCCAGGATTAGAATCCTGGTGCACTGAACTCCAGAACTTGCTCTACACTGAAGCCAGGATCTCTCCTCTGCCCCTATGTACACTCTGTTTCAGCCATACTGTCTGTCACTGCATCCCAATGTATCCCATTTTTTTTCCTGCCTTAAGCCTTTGCTCATGCTATTATGCCATCTACCTAGATGCCTTCTTCTCTCTCTTCATCAACCAACATTCTAAGGTCTGGCCAGGGGCCTCACCTGACCCCATAGCCTGCTCTGCCTACCTCCTAGTTCTGACCTCCTGCTCCCCTGTCTGTGCCACTCATTGGCACGTTCTCTGGAGAGCCACCTAAGATGGTGTCATTTTGCAGATGTGTACATCTGAACTTCTTCCTGGAGAAGATCTTGAACCTCAGTTTCCCCATCTGTAAAAGGAAGGGGTTGGACCAGATGATTTCTAAGTACAGCAATTCAATGCATGGCTGAGCCCACATCATGCCTATGATGCGGGTAGCTCCGAGAAGGGGAGTAAGGAATGTTTGCTGAATGACTCATCACTATTTGTATGCCTTTCTCTTCTGGCTTCTTACTTTTTTTTCCTTAAGCCAACTTCAACTGATTCTGCTGAACTGAAGGAGGGATGCTAGCCCTCACTTCTCAGAGGCAGCTCTGAATCACCAGAGGTCATGCTCGTGGAGCCTGTGAGAAGCTCGGAAGCCTGTGCAGGAGGTGCAGCCATGTGGAGCTGGAACACTATGCACCGGGCACGGGAGCCACAAGAGGCCCGGATAACCAGGGTGCCTCTAGTTTCAAGGGGAAACTGTGCGGACAGCTGATAGCATGCTTGGCCTCACAGAGACAAACTGAGGCACAGGGGAGGGGTTGACAGGGAAGCCCCTGCTTCTGGGTCTGCAGGAAATTAAACCTCAAGCTGGGATGGAGCCTCGGGTTGTTTGAATGGTAAAGGGTGGCGCTTAGTTAAGCTCTAATTCATTAGCCGCAGGAGAAACGCTTATCTATAGGAACAGAGGAGGTAGCTTGTGGTAGCTCCCTGCAGAAGAAAGGCTCAGCTTCAGATAAGACACGGAAGGGAAAGAAGGAAGGGCCAGGTGGGACAGGAGCTGACCTAATAGGTCTTGTCCATCTCTGTTATTTTAGATCTGTAGGCTGTGTAGAAGGAGTTGGAAAGTCAAACACCAAGAGCCTGGGGCGATAATGGTGGAAGGGCAGAGGTGGGGGATGTCAGATGCAGGCTGGAGAAAGCTTTACAAGTGACCCTCACTTTAAATAAACCCATTATATGAAAATCTGTCTATTTGAACCCAAGAGAACAGGGGGTGATTTCTCCTCATATCTTTCCAGTTTCCAGGCTGGCTATTAATTAATGCCCCGTGTGATACTTTCCATCTCAGAGCCTCGCTTTCAACCATCAGACGAGGGGGCTGACCTCTGGCTTCCAGCATCGTTAGCTTCTTTACGCTTCATAATCTTTGATTCTTGAAATAACCATTGCTTCCCTCAACTGACTCTCCCACCCTGAATAGGATTCATTAAGTGTGATGTGGACGGAGCTTTCTGAAATCCCTGTTACTCAAAGTAAGGCACAACTGTGCCCTGTTGGAGTGCTACAGCCCCAGCTTCAATCAGAGCCTCTGCTTTCTACAATCAAAGATATCATCACTAGGGTCTCTTTCATCCCCCTGAAGCAGAGTCCCTGGCCACAGGGTGACAGGTGTAGGGTTAGGGCAGTTGTCCAGGGCCCCAGAGCCACTCACATTTTTTTAAATTAATGATGCGAATTAGCCCTGGGCCACTAGCCCAGGGCAAACCACGGCCTTTGGCATTGGGCAGCAGCTGGCTTGAGGTGGCTCACCACAACTTTAAAAGGCTCAGAACTATCAGATGCATCAAGCCCAGAAAACTGGAAGAAGGGGAATATCCAATTACGATGGATGCTGACATTAGGCAGGCCACTCGAGAACAGCCCTGGAGACAGTGCTGCCACATAAGTAGGGCTGAACTTTGAAACAAGAGAGAGGGGGAGGCTGGTAATAAGTTGGGAGGAAGCCCATTCAAATGTGGGGTGAGAGAATGAAGCCAACAACAAAAGCCACAGCTGCCACTTCCTGAAGGCCTGCTATGTGCAGTGCCGAGCGTTTCACCTACACCGTTCCCAGTGACCCTATGAGGCAATGCTACCATCACTCCCATTTTACAAACGAGGAAACAGAGGCACAAAATGGTTAAACAGCCTGTCTACGTCACACAGCTAATACATGGGAGACCCAGGATTTAATGCTGGTCAGTCTGGTTCTAAAACCCATGCTCTGAATGTTTATACCACACAGCCTTGCCAAAGTAGGGATCACAGAGCTGTGGACTCTCCTCCACCCAGAGATCCTGTCTCCCTCCTCCCTTCCTTCCCCAAATATAGTCACTGCCCCACCCTGCAATAGCCAACAGGTGGTAGGTGCTTAAGCCACAACCCACCTGCCCCCTTACTTTGGGAGGGAAAGAACTGGGCTGGAATCTTTCAATGAACTTTACCTGGGTAGTGTTTAAAACCCACTGCGGAGGGGCACTCTGGCTTCAGGTGAAAAGCCTTTGGAGTGGGAAGATCCAGAAGTCCCCCTTCCTAACAAATGCTAATCGTACCTCAAACACACTGAGATGTAAAAACTGAACTGAGGGCCACTTGCTAAGAAAGTACCTGGTGCCTAAAAGAAGCCCATTAAAAAGATGCCCAAAGTTCTATAAGATGGAATAAAGATACCTGTTTCCTTTATTCCCCTGATTCATCTGGCTCAATATTTTAGATATATTGACTTTACTAAGGCTGCATGGGTCACTAAAAGAGGAAATTTACATCTGCTAATGATGCCATCCATGATGGGCACATCTTGGCTCCCTCATTTCTGCCAGAGAAGCCCTGAAGAACCGAGAAGAGAAGGGCTGGCTTTTCAAAGTATGGACTACTGAACTATTTAGAAATCTGGACCCTTGTCTGAGACCTGCCCCCTGGATAAGGAAACACTGTGGACTGGACTGGGGGTTCACAAGGAGTTGTTGCTGGCATTTCTGATTTCATTTGCAAGATACTGGGAAATCTGAATCTTCCTTCCATTATACTAGAAATTAACCTCTATGACAACTAGGATTCTTGTCTGTGCCCTGCTGAATCCTCATGGCCTAGAATAAAATATAATAGGCACTCACTAAACACTTATTGACTGAATGAATAAATGAGGGACTATTTTGGCCCTTGTTCCTCCATGCCTTCTTGGGGAGGAATCTGTGCCTACAGATCCTGTTGGCCTCAATGGCCCTGTTCTATATGGTATGGCCCTCCCTCAGTCATAGGAGCAGGAGGGACCGGGAGTAGACCCTCTCTCCAAGAGTAGTTATTAGGCAGCCTGGCCAACACCTGCAGCTTGTGAGACTGGCCACACTGCAAGTTGAGCTGATCCAATCAGAGCCAGACCTTGGGGATGCACATTAAGAGGCACTGGGGGAAGCTGCCCCTGATGTGCACCCTAAAGACAGACTGAAAGCCACCTGAGGTCAGGAGCACATCTATCTTATTTCCTGCTTTGTTCCCAATGCCCGATATCCTGAATTATGCCTGAGATAGAGTCAACGCTCAATAAAAGTCTCTGAATGAATAAACAGAGAGTAAATCAGGTCTGGGTAGTCATTATGGACAAGTACATGATGAATAAACCAGGGAACCCAAACTAAGAGAGAGGGAAGAGCCTGGATCCAACACCACAGGAGCATGAAGGAAGCTGTGAGAGGGAGAAAGGCTGGGGAGTCTCCAGAGCCACTGCCTGCATCGCTTCTTAACTTTTCTGGATGTCACAACACCCCACATGTGATGCTTGGGCCTGTGTGGATGTACTGATTTTCTTGCAACCCTAACAGCCCAGGCTGGAGCTTTGCTGGATCCTCAGATGGAAGAACAGATGTATTTGAGCAAGTTGTTCTTTTGTTTTGTTTACTTATTTTTGCCACTGAGTGTGGTCAAAGGTTGAAACGGGTTAGAAAGGGAGGAGACGGGGACTCTTCAAAGTCTTAGGGAATAGACACTATTATCTCTGATTTGAGGGGCTCTTCTCCTGCCCTCTGAACTGGAGCTGATCCATTTCCAGCTTAGCCACAAGCCACCAGCCCACTAACTTGGGCCTAGTCTTGTAAAGTTGTCAAGGTAATACAAACAACAGGCCGGAGGACTGTAGGGAGGTCTCATGGACTGCACTGGGCACACAGGGTCCAGGACCAGCTCAGCCATTGACTAGCTCTGTGGTCTGGCAAATGATTCAATGGCTTTGAGCCTCAGTTTCTTTTCTAAAGTGGAGGTGATAACACTTAACACTTAGGTGAGAATTAAAAGCAGTACCCAGCGCATAGTAGGGGCTCCATATGTGTGACTTGAGCGACCTACTACGTATGCCTGTAAAACACTGCAATTCACAGATTTTCCTATATTTAAAATAATTTAAATCTCACAATAGGCTGGGCGCAGTGGCTCATGCCTGTAATCCCAGCACTTTGGGAGGCTGAAGTAGGCAGATCACTTGGGGTCAGGAGTTCAAGACCAACCTGGCCAACATGGCGAAACCCCATCTCTCCTAAAAATACAAAAATTAGCCAGGCATGGTGGCACACCCCTGTAATCTCAGCTACTGGGGAGGCTGAGGCATGAGAATCACTTGAACGCGGGAGGCAGAGGTTGCAGTGAGCTGAGATTCTGCAACTGCACTCCAGCCTGGGCAACAGAGCAAGACCCTGTCTCAAAAAAAACAAGAACAAAAAAACACCTCACAACAACCTAACAACCTGCAAGATTTGCAAAATAGAGCCTAGTATTCCTATTTTAAAGATGAAGAAACTGAGGTTTGGATAGGATAGGATGACTTAGTGACTTATCTGAGGCTACCCAGAGAGTGAGTGGTCAAATTCCATCCCAAGTCCCAGTTTCTCCCACAACAGCGCCCTTAGCATAAGGAAGCAAGCTAAGCAGTCAGATGTGTAATGGCTAAGATACCCTTGGGCTGGCCGTCTCTCTTATCACACACGAGATTTCATTCAGGAACTTGTGGACAAAATGTCCAGAACGTGAATGAATCAATATATGAAGCAATGAATGAGTGGATGAATGAATGAATGGGTATCCTGTCTTAATTCTACTCCACACGTGATTCACAACAAAACCTGGGAATCTCATCCAGGCTGAGAGCTTCACAGGACCTCCTGGTTCAAGTTCCTCTCCTTCCTCTGGAAATATCGACATCAGATATCTCAGAGGCCTGGTGACTGATAGGTGCAGCTCACACCACTGCTCATCCATCCTCTGCCAGCAAGGGAAGAGGCAGCCCTGCCCAGTCTACGTACTGGTTTCTGCAGTCTCGTACTCGCTGTCTCTGAGAAGCTCAAAGATGTCCACTTCGACCTTGGCCTTGCCCAGCCTCTCAGGAGCACGGTTGATGCGGTTCTTGGCCAGGGTGATGGAGAGCCGCTCCCCTCTGCTGCACTCCATGGGGTCATCCAAGATAGCAGCTGTGGGCAGGCAACCACATGGAGACAATTGGTACTCCACCGCTACTGTTACCCTCCTCCTTCTCCAGCCTCCCCCTGCTGCCACCTTCCTCTTCCTGGCAGCGCCCCAAGTCCCTCTCCATCCTGCCATGCTCAGAACCGTCCCCCAGAACAAGTTCTCTCCAAGCTTAAGGGTCTTGGTTTGTAGCCAGGTGCAGAAGTGAATTCTAATGTGGTTGCACGCCTCAGGAACCCTGTAATACCAGAGCAGGCCACTAGGGGTCCTGTCTGCACGAAGTCCCCGGGTCCAGGCATCCTGATACTTGGATACCTGTCTCCATGCACACAGGCAAGCAGGCATTGTGCAAAGTGAGGCAGGTAGTGGCTGTCCTTTGAAATGGTATTCTGAACATATGAGAAACTCTCCCTGAGGTAAGAGAGGGTTAAAGGATGCCAGGTCTGTGAGGGAAGGCTGTGGCCTCAAGGAGCAGCTGCCAGACACCGCTGAATGCTAGCTCCCCAGGCTCTGACACCGATGGGCCATGCCACCAAAGTGAGCTACTTAGTTTCTCTGAACCTCTTTTCCTCACTGAACATTAGAAAGAGTAGGACAACCTCACAGGGTTGGTGTGAGGATTCACTAAGATAATGTATGGAAGTGGCGCAGCACACAGATTTAATCAGTGTGACTTATTCAGTGTGGACGACTGCAGTGGTGTAATACCAACAGTTGCCCAACTTCTGGGAGCAGTGTTAAGGATAAGTGTTATGGTATCACAGACAACTGGCTTCCAGTCCCAGCTGCAGCCCTCCACAGCTCTGGGACCTCAGTTGCCTCACTTTTAAGGAAGTGGAGAGAGCCTTGGGCTATTGTGAAGATTACAGGATATGGCATGGGCTCAACACAGAATCTTGCACACAGTAGGCACTCAATAAATCTAGCTATAGAGATTCTTAATTCTCTGGATGGAGATGTTACAAAAATGAAGATCACACAAAAACTTGTATACAAATATACATAGCAGCATTATTCATAATTGCCAAAAAGAAACCCAAATGTCCATAGATTGATTGATAGATAAAAAAATGTGGTTTACCCATACAATGGAATATTACTCAACAATAAAAAATAACAGGTACTGATACATGCTACAATAGGAATGAACCTTAAAAACATTATGCTAAGTGTGGCTGGACGCATGGCTCATGCCTGTAATCCCAACACTTTGGAAGGCTGAGGCAGGCAGATCACTTGAGGTCAGGAGTTTGAGACCAGCCTGGCCAATATGGTGAAACCCTGTCTCTAATAAAAACACAAAAATTAGCCAGGTGTGGTGGCATGACGTCTGTAATCCCAGCTACTCGGGAGGCTGAGGTAGGAGAATCACTTGAACCTGGGAAGTGGAGGTTGCAGTGAGCTGAAATAGTGTCATTGCACTCCAGCCTGGGTGACAGAGCGAGACTCCATCTGAAAAAACAAACACACCATCAGGCTAAGTAAAAAAAAGCCAGACATACACAAAAAAATACATATTGGACAGTTCCATGCATATGAAATGTCCAGAATAGCTGAATCCACAGAGGCAGAAAGATTTGTGGTTGCCTAGGGTTGGGAGAAATGAGGAGTGTCTGCTAATGCGTGTGGTGTTCTTTTTGGGGGTGATGAAATGTTCCTAAAATTGTGATAATAGTTGCGCTACTCTGTGAATATACAAAAAGAAACCACTGAATTATACACTTTAAGTGAATTATGTGGTATGCAAGTTATATCTCAATAAAGCCATTATATTAAAAGAAATATTTATCTTTCAGAGGTTGAGAATTCAGAAAAGCAACACAGGGAATCAAGCCGAATACATTTCACTGACACGTGGCCCTTGAATGTCTGTGCGGACGCAGAGATCCAGGTTCTATGCTGTCTTTTCTGTGCATTGCTCCACACTCACTGTAATCCATCCCACAAACCCAAAATCAGGACACAGAATATTGCAAAGCATTTCTTCCTTGATTTGTGGATTTATTTACATGCATAACTTCACTGAATAATAAAAGTTAAATGTCATTTACTCAGGTTGGCCATGCATGGGGCGACAGAGGTACATCCCAAGTCCGAGGCAATCAAGTAGACTTCTGGGAATTAACTAGCAAAGTCCACGCATACCTGGGGTGATTAGCCACCCGCAGAAGTGACCAGAGCACCATAAATGTGACTGAAGAGCCTGGGAACATTTCAATCACCCCCACACCCCCACCTGCGGGAAGCACGACCAGAATGAGATGGCTACTGAGAAAGCAGAAACCGAGACAGTCACGCTGTGGCATAAGAGAATGACGACCTTGCAACTAGAAAGGAAGCAGGGCAGCCTAGAGGAATGCTCAAATGGTCCTCCCTGGCAGGCCCCTGGGCTCCTCCAAGAAGTGGAGGGGAGGCTGCCTGGGGTCTCCAGCCCCATACCAGCTCCAACCATCACAATTCCACCTGCATCCATTTCAGGGGTTGGGGTTCCACCTAAGAGTTGATGTGGGAAAAAATGTTTTGCTATTAAAAATATAATAGGGGCCAGGCATGGTGACTCACACCTGTAATCCCAGCACTTTGGGAGGCTGAGGCAGATGAATCACCCGAGGTCGTGAGTTTGAGACCAACCTGACCAATATGGAGAAACCTCGTCTCTAATAACAATACAAAAAAAAAAAAAAAAAAAAAAAAAGCCAGGCATGGTGGCAGGCATTTGTAATCCCAGCTACTCGGGGTGCTGAGGCAGGAGAATTGCTTGAACCTGGGAGGTGGAGGTTGCAGTGAGCCGAGGTCATGCCATTGCACTCCAGCCTGGGCAACAAGAGCAAAACTCTGTCACAAAATAAATATATAAAATAGGAAAAAATTAGCCAAGCTGTAGAACAAGGAAAAGAGACATCTAAAGTATCAGGAACTGGCAGTGCCATCCAGCATGAGTTGGACAGACACTGGATCCATGACACACAAGCTTTACATTAAGCTACAATGTCAGCATAACCACTTAGTGGACTCTATCTCACTTAATCTCTGCAACAAGTCCGTGAGGTGGATATTTTATCTTCACTTGGACATGAGGAATTGGAAGTCAGAGAGGTCATGATCTGCCCGTTCTCACAGGTTTGAAGCATGACAGAGGAGGGAGGTGAGCCCAGGTCAGCCTGACTCCAGACCTTGCACCCTGACCAAGCTTGTCTTCCTTCTTATAAAAAGTCAAGGATTTGCTGCTAAGCAGGGGATGCGCTAGGGAGCGTGCATGAGGCTTCCAGGGACTGTAAAGGAAGCCTCCATCTACAGACTGTAAATGAACCCTAAAACACCAATAGCAACAGGCTTGCCCCTGGACCTCTGAAAACTCTCTCAGGTAACTCCCCCTCCTCCCTTCTCCCTGTTCTCCCTCCACCCCAGTGAGATGGTGTTCAGACCATGGAGGCAGCTATCCTTCCCTTTGGGCCAAATGAGCTCACTGTTACCAATGTTTCCATCTATAACCTACTAACTATTTAACAATCACTTGTAGTAAGATAAATAAAGTAGTAAAATAATCTCTCAGAAAATGAGCATGTCCCCTGTGGGCCTGGGGACTGGGAATGTTTTGATGTAGGTGTTCATGTTTCAGAGTCACGCTGGGCCTGCCTCTGCCTCATCAGTGTTCAAAGGCCACAATTACGCCTGCACCACAGGAGGCAGCACACACCAAAGGGTCTGCTCTGGAGCCAGCAGTCCCACCTATCCCCATTTTGTTTTGGCAAAGTAAACATTCAAGAGTGTGCTGTGGACTTCAGCAGGTCCCCCCAAATTCATATACTGAAGTTCTAACCCCCAATATTACTGCCTTAAAAAATAGGGTCTGTAGGACAAAACTAAGGTTAAATAAGGTCATTAGGATGGGACCTTGATCTGATAGGATCAGTGTCCTTATAAGAAGAGACACCAGTGCCTCACGCCTGTAATCCCAGAACTTTGGGAGGCCGAGGCGGGTGGATCACTTGATGTCAGGAGTTCAACACCAGCCTGGCCAACATGGTGAAATCCTGTCTCTACTAAAAATACAAAAAAATTACCCAGGAATGGTGGTGTGTGCCTGTAATCCCAGCTACTGGGGAGGATGAGGCACGAGAACCGCTTGAACCCAGGAGGCGGAGGTTGCAGTGAGCCAACAGGATCATGCCACCGCATTCCAGCCTGGTCGACAGAGTGAGATTGTCTCAAAAACAAAACAAAACACAACAAAAACAAAAACAAAACCTGGCATAGTGGCTCACACCTGTAATCCAGCACTTTGGGAGTCTGAGGCAGGTGGATTACCTGCGTGAGGTCAGGAGTTTGAGACCATCCTGGCCAAGGTGGTGAAACCCCATCTCTACTAAAAATACAAAAAATAGCCAGGTGTGGTGTCGGGCACCTGTAATCCCAGCTACTCGGGAGACTGAGGCAGGAAAACCAGAAGGCAGAGGTTGCAGTGAGCCGAGATTGTGCCACTGCACTCCAGCCTAGGCGACAACAGGGCAAGACTCCATCTCCAAAAAAAAAAAAAAAAAGAGACAGCAGAGCTCACTCTCTTTTTCTCTCCGCCATGTGAGGATAGAACAAGATGGCTATCTGCAAACCAGGGAAAGGGTCCTTATCAGGAAGCGAATTGCCTGACACCATGATCTTGGACTCCTAGCCTCCAGAACACTGTGAAACATTTCTGCTGGGTAAGCCACCCCGTCTGTGGTATTTTGCTATGGCAGCCTGGACACCAGTCTGCCATGTAACAGCATACAGTCAGCTCACAGAGCATCACTGCACACACCTTGAGACAGAGGGAAAATGAGCAGGTGGGAAACAGGGAACGTGCGAATCTTATATTAAGGGGAGGATGAGGTCCTCTCTTCACCCCATTCCTCTTTCCCTGCCCACAGCAGCTAATGCAGAACTCTGTGCTCAAAGTTATTAGGCAGGTTATTGCCAACTCACTAACATCTAAAATCCTGTCCTCTCTACCTCCCAACCCCCATGCGATTCAGGGACCACTTTTAATTAGGTTTTCGACAGTGATTCCTGTCTGGCCGGAAACGGCCTCAACCAGTGGTTGGCTGGCATAAAACATATGAGGATCAGAATAACTAGGATGACAACAGGTACCCAGACTCTAGAGCTGTGGACATGAAAGACAAGGTGGAGGCTCAGGCACTCTTGGGACACCAGAGAAGCATGTGCTCAACAGGCAGTTACCAAACAGCATGCTTCTTCAGGAGTCCCAGGAGTGGAGACCAGATGGATGAAGGAGAGCAGCTTGCTCAAGACTTAATGTGCAGTGAACGCTCATAGCCTGCACTGCGTCCCCCAGGCCTGGCTGCCTGGCTGGGCTGGGACGCTCCCAGTCCCCAGCTGCTGCCTAATGAGGAACAATATGATACGGCACATCCTCCAGCCCCGGGGACTGCCCTGCAGAGAAGCCCCGAGCCACAGTGAGGCTGGGAGGTCTGGGGCCACAGCAAAGGCAGGGCTGAGATGGGGAGATGCGTTCAGAGACCCGGGGCTTCCTGCTCTTTCCATCCATGGGGCCTCAGTGCACACTGACTCTTCCAACCCAGGTGGATTCAAGATGCCTCCGGCATGCCCAGGAAGCCGGGATCCCTTGCATTTCCATTGAGCCTTTCTCCCCATGAGCCCCAAGCACTTCACCCTCTGCCCAGTTCTGAGTTCTATGGCTCATGCCAAGAAAAGGGGAGCCCCTTGATTGTGCCCTTCTCCGCCCCCTAAACTCCTCTCCATATTCTTGCCCCATGCTTGTGTCAATGCTAGAGGGGACTCCTCCCTGCTGCAGTGCCTTCCAGCTCACCCCAATCAGTGTGGCCATGACGACCCCGAGAGGGCATACAGCCACTGACCCGCTCAAGGTCCTCAGAACCTCCCCACTCTCTGAAGAGCTGTCCCTGTTGAGTCTGTGGCATGGCCTCAGGCCCCTTCTGTCCTGTCTGGCTTCCACATACCTCCACGGTCACAGCATCCCCTCCACCCCCAACAAGGTGACAGAGCCTCCATGTACAGTCCCGGACTGGCCCATTAACTCTCCTCCATGCCTTTGCCAATGCTGTCCCTGTCCCTTGTTCTCCCTTTCCCTACCAGGGCTCTTCTCTCCCTCAGGCGCCTCTTCCAGGAAGCCCTCTCTGACCCCCTAGCCACAGTGCTCTCTTTCTCCTTGGATTTCCCGAGAAACTCCCACCACTCAAACAGGCTATTCCTTGCACACTGCCTTGGAGGGGTATTTATCCTTCTATCTGTACCTGTGAGTTCCCTCAACTGCTTGTATAATCCACCCTCCATATCTGTGGGTTCTGCATCTGCAGATTCAAGCAACCGTGGATTGAAAATATTCAGGAAAAGGCCGGGCACGGTGGCTCACGCCTGTAATCCCAGCACTTTGGGAGGCCGAGGCGGGCGGATCACGAGGTCAGGAGAGTGAGACCATCTTGGCTAACATGGTGAAACCCCGTCTCTACTAAAAATACAAAAAATATGCCAGGCGTTGTGGCGGGCACATGTAGTCCCAGCTACTCGGGAGGCTGAAGCAGGAGAATGGCGTGAACCTGGGAGGCAGAGCTTGCAGTGAGCTGAGATTGCACCACTGCACTCCAGCCTGAGCAACAGAGCGAGACCCCGTCTCGAAAAAAAAAAAAATTTTCAGGAAAAAAAAAAATAAATAACAATACAATAATAAAAATAACACCAACAAAAATACAGTATAGCAACTATTTGCATAACACTTATACTGTATTAGGTAAAGAAGTAATCTAGAGATGATTTAAAGCATATGGGAGGATGTGCATAAGTTATATGCAAATACTACGCATTTTACACAAGGGACTCGAGTGTCCCCGATTTTAGTATCCGAGGGAGGTCCTGGAACCAATCCCCAGTGGATACTGAGAGACGGCTGTACTTTAAAAAAGCCAGAGTAATCCCTCTTTCCTTTGAATCTTCCCAAACTCCCCATCCCAAATTAATTTTCCCTTCTTTGAACTCCCACAGAAATTCCTCTGTACCCTTCATTAGACACAAGCCACTTTTTCATTATGCTGATCTGTCTATCTTTTCAGCTCCTTTGGGGTGAGGACCACACCTGATTCATCTCTGTAGCTGCACAATTCTGGACACACAGTAGGCCCTTAATGAATGGTTGTTGAGTGAATCAATAATTCAAGGCCGCTTGTCTTTTCATCCCCTACAGCCAGTAGTAGACGTGGCGCCTGGCAATGGTGCAGTCAGCATTAGGCGATGAGTGGACGGACAGCAGCCCCCACACACAGGGATCCGCAGGGTGGATGACCCGCCAGAGGCCTCCAGGGTCCCCCGGGGCTGGCTGCTCTCCTCCTGCTCCCTGGGTAAACTGGACTGGGGCTGGCTCTCCCTCCACACATTCTCAGCAGCCCAGAAGTGACCCCTCAGGTTGGAAAAGCAGCCTCCTTAATCCCTCAGTTCTTCCAGAGCCTCGCTGCTGAAGATTTCCATGCACTTCGGTAACTCTTACCCTTTTAAGGGGTAAAATAAAGAGGTTTTACTGGAGAGTCTTTATAGGCAGTATCTATAACACTGCCTGTGGCCGTTTGGCTCAGCCGGATAGAGCCCTGTGTTAACAAGAAAAAGTGACGGTTTGCACCTTGGGGAGTGCGTTAGCTCTGCTCCCCAGCTGACCCTGGCTGCTCACTCTCGGAGGCCCAGCTACAGCCCATCCCCATCACTCATCTGGCACCTCTGTCCTCTGTGTCCCGCTCTTCAGCCCCTTGTCCTTGGTCACCCCTCTTGCTGGAGGAAATCACACCACTGTGCAGGCCGCTCCCGCCGCCAACTCATGCCTTCGTCCCCACCTGGGGCACCAGGCTGGGCCGCTACCGGCCTTGGAGCTTGCTCAGCCAGCTCCTCCCATACCACAGACCCTTAGCATCAGCTGGGGCTGCCATTACAAAGCACCACAGACTGAAAGGCTTAAACAACCAAAATTCCTTTTCTCACAATTCTGGAGGCTGGAAGTCTAAGATCAAGGTGTGGGCAGGACTGGTTTCCTCCAAGACCTCTCTCCTTGGTGTGCAGATGGCACCTTCTCCCAGCACCTTCTCACTGCACCCGTACGTGGTCTTTCTTCCCTCTGTGCATGCCTGTGTGCTGAGCTCCTCTTCATGTAGACAGAAGTCCAACTGGATTCGGGACAAACCTAACAACCTCGTTTTAACTTTCTTACCTCAACACCAAATAGAGTCACATTCTGATGTCTTAGGGGGTAGGGCTTCAATATAGAAATTCTGGAGAGGAGACAAGGTAGCCCTTAAAACCGCCCTTTACCTCTAACCATCACCTGACTCTAAATTCCTAACACCACCCTTACCCTCAAAACCATCACCCGGCTCTCAGCCCTAACACCCGCCCCTCACCTCTAACCACTGCCTGGCTCTCAGCCCTAACTCTGCCCCTCACCTCTAACCACTGCCTGGCTCTCAGCCCTAACACCGCCCCTCGCCTCTAACCATTGCCTGGCTCTCAGCCCTAACACCCGCCCCTCACCTCTAACCATCGCCTGGCTCTCAGCCCTAACTCTGCCCCGCACCTCTAACCACTGCCTTGCTCTCAGCCCTAACACCGCCCCTCACCTCTAACCATCGCCTGGCTCTCAACCCTAACACCCGCCCCTCACCTCTAACCACTGCCTTGCTCTCAGCCCTAACACCGCCCCTCACCTCTAACCATCACCCGGCTCTCAGCCCTAACACCGCCCCTCACCTCTAACCATCGCCTGGCTCTCAACCCTAACACCCGCCCCTCACCTCTAACCACTGCCTTGCTCTCAGCCCTAACACCGCCCCTCACCTCTAACCACTGCCTTGCTCTCAGCCCTAACACTGCCCCTCACCTCTAACCATCGCCTGGCTCTCAGCCCTAACTCTGCCCCTCACCTCTAACCATCGCCTGGCTCTCAACCCTTTCCCTCACCTGTAACCATCACCCGGCTCTCAGCCCTAACACCGCCCCTCACCTCTAACCATCACCCGGCTCTCAGCCCTAACACCACCCCTTACCTGTAACCATCGCCCAGCTCTCAGCCCTAACACCACCCTTCCCCTCAAACCATCTACCTGCTCTCAGCCCCTAAACACCGCCTGGCTCTCTGCCCCTAATACCGCTCTTCTCCTCCAACCATCACCCGGCTCTCAGCCCTAACACTGCCCTTCCCCTCTAACCACCGCCCAGCTCTCAGCCCCAACACCTCCCCTCACCTCTAAACATTGCCCAGCTCTCAGCCCCTAACACTACCCTTCCCCTCAAACCATCTACCTGCTCTCAGCCCCTAACACCACCCTTCACCTGTAACCACTGCCTTCACCTCAAACCATCACCCTACTCTCAGCCCCTAACGTCACCTTTCACCTGTAACCATTGCTGGGCTCCGACCCCTAACACCACCCTTCACCTCCAACCATCACCCTGCTCTCAGCCCCTGGCTCTCAGCTCACACACTGGTTAAACTGAGGCCACTCTCAGTGAGCTGGTTGACTTTGTGCCCCATACCTTCCCAACAAGCTCAGGTAACGAGGGCTCAAGACAACCCACAGCCTTCCTTCCTTTCCCCTGGGACTCTGCCTCACCAGGCTTCCTTCTTCTTCAGCCTCTCCCGAGGCCTGCTGGCTCCCCTGTGCTAACAGTCAAGGCCCGCCCCTCCTATGCAGACCCTCCCCTGACCACCCTGACCAGCTGTGCCCTCTGGCTGTCCCTTCTCTGTCACTTTCAATGCAAGCCAGGCTTCTCAAATGACTACTCAACATTTGCTGACTTCACCCCATGCCATGTTCTCCTCGACCCACTGCACTCTGCCTTCCGTCCCCACCACTCCACCCAAACTGCACCTGCCAAGTCAACATCAATATTCATTTTTGCAAAACTGGTGAACTTTTGATTCTTTGTCTAACTATATCACTAGCTGGCAATATGACTTACAACCTGCCAGGTGCTGTCCTAAGAACAGCATATATGTTATCTCATTTAATCAACCTCCTTGGCTTCCATGAAACTACTCTCCTAGGGTTCTCCTCACACTGCTCTAACTGTTCCCTCCAGGTATGTTCTTCTGCCTCCCCTTTAAACAACGGTGCATCCAAGGTCTTTGCAGAGGCCTCTTCTTGTCATCCTCCCAGGAGCTTCCTGATTGATCTATTTCATAGCCGCCTCCATGGGTATGCTTTACTTATATCCAACAGCCTGGTGACATCTCCGTGAACGTATCTGCAGAGCATCTCAAATTTAGGAAGACCCAAAGTAAACCCACCTCTTCCCTCCTAGATTCTTCCTGTTAACATTCCTACGTTTAGTTAATAGCAGCACCAGCTACCCAGGCATCGTGCCTTCACCCAATTCCGCACCTTCCAATAACCAGTCTCCAATTGCTTTTGGTTGTACTTCCTCAAAATTTCTCAAACCAGTCCACTTCTTTCCAGTCTTAACACCACCACCCTACTTCGGTCCTTTCATCTCAACGACTTAACTGCAACCTCTTAACTCTTATCTGGTTTTCCTGCCTCCAGGCTGGCACAACCACCACCACCTGGCACTCCTCAACCACACCCTCTCCTAGCTGCCAGAGTGTGCGCTTTGAAGTGTAAAGCCCTGCTTTAAAAGCTTCCATCCTCAAAATAAATGGAATTCCTCAGCACGGCACACAAGATCTGACTTGACTCTGTCAAACCTTATATTGTGCTTCCCTGCTCATCCCTCTCTACCTTCTAGAAACAGTGAACTACTCATAGCACCCCTTACACGCACACACACGCACACAGACACACACACACACACACGGTGCTGCTGCATACCTGCACAACTTTGCTCACTCTCCTCCTTCTGCACTCTCATCTTTGCTCACTGACTATCTCCGCTCAGACATCCCCTCCTTCAGGAAGCCTTCCCTGAACGCAGAGGCTGAGCAAATGCACCACAATGTGTTTTCACAGAAACCCATGCATCCTATAATGTACGCCCATCATTCATCTAGTCTTCAACTTTCGGGGTTTAATTCTTCCTATCCCCAATGCAATGACCTCGCCTGACAGCAGGAGAACTTCATGAATCTTTGAGCCAAACTTGTCTTGGCTTTTGAGGGATTCTATGCCAACTTCTATTCCTTCCTTCATAATTACTACTTTGACCCACGTATTTGTGGAAAACTGATTTTAACAAAGGTACAGTGGGGAAAAAAAGTCTTTACACAAACTGTGCTGGAACATTTGGATATCCATATGTTAAAGAAATCCCAATCCTTACTTATGCCATATGCAAAAATTAACAAAAAAAATGGACCATAGACATAACGGTAAAACCTAAAACTATAAAACTACTAGAAGAAAATCTTTGAGTTAGGCAAAGATTTCTTAGGTATGACATCAAAAGCACAACCCATGAAATTAAACAATTGGTAAAGTAGACATCATCAAAACTTAGAATGTATGCTCTTCAAAAGATTGGAATGAAAGACAAGCCATAGGTGGGGAGAAAATATTACATGCAAAGCACATGCTGGATAAAGGACTTGTATCCAGAATATGTAAAGAACTTTCAAAGCTCAGTAATAGGAAAACCAACAATCTAATTTTTAAACTGGGCAAAAGATTCGAATAGACATTTCACCAAAGAAGTTGTACAGGTGGCAAGTAAACACATGAAAATATGTCCAACGTTATTAGTCACTGGGGAAATGCAAATTAAAACCATAATGATATATTACTACACATCTATTAGAATGGCTAAAATTAAAAAGCTTGACCATACCAATTGCTGACATGGATATGGAAGAACCAGAACTCTCATATGCCCCAACCTCTTCCCTCGCTCCCCTTCCTCTTCCATGTAATGCTAGACACTATGTAAGTGTCCCCCAATTTTACACCCTGGATTTAGTCCACAGGCCACTCTTCATTGTGCAATTTCTCCCTTAAGAAACATTAATTTTCGACTATCAGCCCTATGCAGATAACTCCAAAACCCCTATCTCCACCCCCAATTTCTCATCTGTACATCAGACTCCTTTTTCTGGCTACTAGTAAGAAATGTCCAAATGTCCAAATTCTGTGTCCCAAATGTAACCCATTATCTTTTTATTGAATTGGGGGCTCTTTCTGGCTTCCCAGTTTCACTTCATAGCACTAGTTGGTCTCATGCAAATCCCTGGCAGAGCTGCCTTGCATTCTCCCTATCCCTACAGCCCCTCCATCTGCTCACCCACTAAAGACTGCTGAGGGATCTGCCTCCCACCCACTGCCCCCCTTCTGTTCCCACTGCCGCCACTCCTTGCTTTCTTTTGCAATATGTCTACCCTGTCTTCTGCCTCCAGTCTCTCTTGCACCAACCTAGCTACTCTCCACTGCAGATGCACCTGCCTGGCCCTCAGGCCCTCCACAGTCTGGCCCCAACATGCCATTGCAGACTCACCTTCTACTGAATTCTATGACCACTTAGCTACATCTAGATTGTCCTTGCTGAACACTGAATACAGCATGTTGCTTTACCCTGTTTTTTTGTTCAGGTGGTCTCTTCCTGGAACGTACTCAGCTGTTTTTTAAAACCCATGTCCAAATCCTACCTAATAACCCTCATTCTCATACCCCATTCCCACCGTGCCCCAGGTAAGCACTGAACTGCTCCAGCCCACACTTTCACCCTCCTCAAATCCTCCAAAGCACTTATTGTGTGCACCATTCATTTAGTACTTAATCGTTTGCTTTCTAATTGACATGGGTAATGCATTCACTCATTCAATCATTCCTTTCTTTATTAATTCATCAAATACCTATTAAACACCTATCTTAAGCAAGGCACTATGTATGCAGAGAAGGATAAGATGTATCTCTGCTTTCAAAGTGTCCAGAGAAGGACATGGTCATACAAGCAAATAGCCACAACCCGATACGGTAAGTGATATGACAAAATCTTACCATGCTCCCACCGTGAACCAGCTGTTCATGTGCTGGGAAATCACAGGTGACTAAGATGGGGTCATTTGACTCTGGAAGGCATCCTGGGGTCAGAGGACAGAGCCAGACTTTACTGTACAATGAGGTGGTTCCATAAAGAGAATCACAAAATTCTAAGGAAGCACAGATAAAGGGAAACCAAACTCCAGGTGGTGGGGCAAGATTTAGGGAAGGCCTCATGCATTTATCTAACGCTCATGTGCTAAGTGACTACTACCTGCCAGGCTTCACACAAGAGTCAGCCTTGAAGGAGGGGAGTGAGCTTCCCAGGGAAGCAAGGAAGCAAAGTGTGTTCCAGTGTGTGGCGACTGGCTCAGTCGGCGGGAGGGGCCTGAGCACCTGGCAGGGAAGGCAGATGGGAGGAAAAGAGCATGAAGAACCTGTGTGTCTCACTGGTGAACTGGGATGGAGGCCTGAAGGTCCAGAAGGTGCCGAGGGACAAGAGGAGGGCTTCCGACAGGCGATGACGTCATAAGATTTGCATTTTAGGGCGATCACTCCCATAGATACACTGGAGTGGGAACAGAAATACGAGTTGGGAAGATCAGCTTGAGGGTTATTTTAATAGTCCAGGAAAGAGAAATGAGACAGGTAGTGAGGGGCAGGGAAAGAGGATCAAAGAGAAGAGGCAGATTCTAGTGAGATAAACCGGGCAGAACCAAAATCAGTGGGGGTTGGGATGAGGTAAGAGGGCTCTTGGCTTCACTGACAATTTAGATAGTGACATCAGTGACCAAGATAAAGAATACAGGGGGATAGAGAGGAAGATTGTTCTTTTTTTGTTTTTGGAGAAGGGCAAAGATAATGATTTTGGTGTAGTATTTATTAAGTTCGGGGCGCACTGTTTAGCAACAGAAAAAGTCACTGGTCTGGCTCTCCAGATAATGATCCAGGCTGGAGACACGGAGACCCGGGAGTCCCCAGGGTCAGGGTGATAATGACAACTTGGATCTGGCATAGGATGGTGAGTAACAGGAGAGGAAGAACCAGGCTAAAACTCTGAGGACTCAACATTTGGGAGAGTGTAGGGAAAAAGACTGAGAAGCAATGGTTAGACCAGAGGATCTAAGGAGAACAGAAGTCAGATAAAACAAGGACTAGCATTCTCCACAGGGCTGGGCAAGTAGGAGGTCACCGGGGACTTGAGCAAGAGCCCTTCCAGGGGAGAGGTTAGGCAGCATTTAGATGGCAGCAGGTGGAGGAGCGGCTGAGAAGTGAATGGAGAGAGCCAAGCAGCCGGTCTGGGAAGGGAGGGGGCGTAATTAGGACAATCGGTGGGGGGAAGCACACCCTCCAAGGAAGGGTGTTTAAATTAAGATAAGAAGGGCACAGAAGAGGAGCCAGTGGGAAGGGAAAGAGAAAGTTAGCAGAAAGGAGCGCTTTCTCAAGCAAGCCCTGCAAAAAGGCAGATGGAGGGAGCCTGGTGCACAGGTGCAGGCTCATCTGGGGTGAGAGAAGGGACGGCTCCCCCTTATTGGGTGCCTTCTCCTTTTTTTCCTTTTACTCATATGACACCCTATGTTTGACACAGACGCATGGCCACCTAGCTCAAACCACACTTACCAGCCTCCCTGAACTCAGGAGGCCATGGGCTAAACCTGGACTAGCAAATGGAAGTAAAGTGACCGGACCATCCAGTTCATCTCCTTGCCCTGGATGTTCCTGGCCTTTTTGGCTGGCTGGTAATGACACATACAAGAACATATAGAGATCACGTGCTGCTGACGGCAATGCCGCCCGCCACCCTCTATCCTTGGACCACTACTATTTACCTCCAGGTTTATGTGTGAGAGAAAAACACTTTGATCTTGGAGCTACTACATTTTCAGGTCCCTTTGTTTTCGTGGCTCAGCCTATATTCCCACTCAGAGCTGAGCCACAGAAATATAATGCAAGGCAGCCGGATGTGGTGGCTCACACCTGTAATCCCAGCACTTTGGGAGGCCGAGGTGGGCAGATCACGAGGTCAGGAGATTGAGACCATCCTGGCCAACATGGTGAAACCCCGTCTCTACTAAAAATACAAAAAAAAAAAAAAAAAATTAGCTGGGCGTGGTGGTGCGCGCCTGCAGTCTCAGCTACTAGGGAGGCTGAGGCAGGAGAATCGCTTGAACCTGGGAGGCGGAGGTTGCTGTGAGCCGAGATCATGCCACTGCACTCCAGCCTGGCAACAGAATGAGACTCCATCTCAAAAAAAAAAAAAAAAAGAAAAGAAAAGAAAAGAAAAGAAAAAAGAGAAGAAATATAATGCAAGGCACATATGTCATTTTAAATTTTCCAGTAGCCACATTTAAAAACATCCAAAGAGGCCAGGTGTGGTGGCTCACACCTGTAATCCCAGCACTTTGGGAGGCCAAGGCAGGCAGATCACGTGAGGCCAGGAGTTCCAAACCAGCCTGGCCAACATAGTGAAACCCCATCTCCACTAAAAATACAAAAATTAGCTGGGCGTGGTGGAGTGCCTGTAATCCCAGCTACCTGGGAGGCTGAGGCAGGAGAATCACTTGAACCCAGGAGGCAGAGGTTGCAGCGAGCCGAGATTGTGCCACTGCACTCCAGCCTGGGTGACACAGCCAGACTCTGTCTCAAAAAATAAAATAAAATAAAATAAAATAAAATAAAATAAAATAAATAAAATAAAATAAAATAACATCAAAAGAAATAGGTGAAATTAAAAAATTAATTTCAATATTTTCCTTAACCAAATTTCACAAACACTATGTTTTTTCCATTTTTGTTTTTTTGAGACAGGGTCTCACTCTGCTGCCCAGGCTGGAGTGCAGTGGTGCGATCTTGGCTCACCGCAGCCTTGGCTTCCCGGGCTCAAGCGATCTTCCTGTCTCAGCCCTGAATAGCTGGGACCGCATGTGAGCACCACCATGACTGGCTAATTTTCGTATTTTTTTTGGTGTTGTTAAAAAAAAAAAAAGAGTCCTACTATGTTGCCTACGCTGGTTTTGAACTCCTGGCCTCAAGCAATCCTCCCGCCTCGGCCTCCCAAAGTGCTGGGATGACAGGCGTGAGCCATTGTACCCAGTCAAATACTATGATTTTAATATCTAGTCAATATAAAAATCATTTGTGTATTTCGTATTCTTGTTTTCATACCAGAACTTCAAAATCCAGTGTGCATTTTATATTTAAAGCACATCTCCACCCAGATGAGCCACGTTCCAGGGGCTCAATACTAATGGCTACAGCACTGCGTAATGCAGGTCTAACCGATGCTGACAGATACAGCTGTAAATAAATATTTGCTGCAGGTGGGGGGTGTTGAGAGAGGCTGAGCTGGATGGCGTCTATTTTCTCAGAAAACAGGAAAGGTCTCATCTTCATCTTCCACTAGCAAGACTGACAAAGATAAGGAAGGTGGCTTCAGGGGAGGGCTTGGAATAGTTGCTCTGATATGTAAATGCATTTCTGTTTGGACCCAGTTGAAATGAAGAGATGTTGGTGTGTTTCTGAAAGCAGCCTCAGGGCACAGCCAGAAGCAAGGCAGGCAGATGTCACAACTAAGAGTAGGAGGTGATCAGGTGGGTGGGCAGGACTGGGGACTAATGAGTGAAGGTGCTATTGGGACCTGGCGAGGGTGATGGACTGGGCCTTTCCCACTGGACAGGAAAGGGAGTAACACCCAGAAAAAGCTGTCCAATGGGTTAGCCCCAGCAGAAAGGAAAGGCTGCATATTTGTGGAATATGTGGATACCAGGATACGCAGAAGAGCGGAGCAGGGGAATGCGATGGTGAGATTGGGTAAGATGCTGTTTTCAGACCATGGGATTTGGACATGTATGGTTTTAGAAGCAGAGGATCAAGGGCTGCCATGACTCAAGAATGCAGCTGTGACGGTGACATGGAGTGGGAGAGAAGGCCACCGGAAGGGAGGCGGCCGAGGGCACCAGCGGGATGGCCCCGTGGACACTGATGATGATGGGGCCAGAGCAAGGCAGCGGTGAGAGGAAGGCTAGAAGCCCTACATGAGAACGGCAGGCACAAGGCAGGGGAGGACTTGGATCGGGAAAGAATGGGGGGAATGTTTGAAGGTTGCACTGGGGAGCAAGGGAAATGCAGCTGCCACTCTTGAGTAAGCAGTTGCTCTGGAGATGGGTTGGAAGGAAGCACTCTGACAGGGCAGGTGAAGTGTGATGGGCTTGGCAACCCCGCTGAGTGGGGGCTCTGTGTGTGCCAAAAGGGCCGGGAGGGCAGGTTAGCTGGGGATGAGCACAGAGCCACCAGGAGGATGCGCATGGAGACGCCGAGGCATGCACAGAACCAAGCTGCTCAGGCGCCGCAGAGAACCATTTCCCTGTGTCACGGGACTGCTGTGTAAACCGGAAACACCCCAAGTGCAGGAGCTGAGTCTCCTCTTATCCTGTAACCCCCATACAACTCAGCACAGAGCCAGGCAAATGTTAGGCACGTTAAGCACTTGACCCTGATATGAGCTAACTCTTGGACTTTCACAAGGTTCACCTTTTGGTCTATCCCTTCATCTTTCACAATCCCACAATTAGCTAAAGAACATGACCCCTGGAACAAAATGTATGAGTAAAGTCCCTGGCATCACCGACAATTCTATCTGCAGTTAGTGCCCTATGTATATGGCCACTTTGTAAGGTCTCTGGATACCTGATTGATATTCCCAGTTAGCCTCCTTAAACAGTTCCTTGCTCTCTGTGGACTGGCTCACCTCCCTGTAGGTTTTCTTTTGGGTAGGAAGATAGTCCCCATGTGTTCTCTTTTGAAGCAGTCATGGAGAGCCCCCAGCTACATCTGGGCAAGCTCAACCAGCCAGCACTGGCCAGCCCAGATGCACGACTGTGGCAGTTCAGTGCCCGGGATATCCAGTCTCATGGCTCACTGCACAAACAGCCAGGCTGGAGGAAAGGAACAGTGGGCTGGAGTTGCCCATTTGTCTTGTCTAATGGCCCGCCGGTGACAGCCTTCTGGACGACTTATGGGACAGAGTGGGAATGAAGGCAGAAGGGACGGGAGTGATGGGGGCTGCTGGGAGCCTTAATAGGTCTAGTGCAGACAAAGATGCCAGGCAAGGTCTGCCTGTTACCTCCAGGGGAGACCTAGCCCAGATCAGCTTCATTGTCCGGGATAATTCAATTTGACTTGCATTTACTGAGCGCCGACCTTACGCCAGGCACCAGTAGGGTAGATGCCGTTGAGAACACAAGACATGAAGACATGAAGTAGTTCTGTCCCCTGCTCTCAAAGACTCATGGATGAACTGGGGAGATGGTGGTGGGGCAGGGGAGGGAGGGTAGAGATCACAAGCTAGGTGCCTGGCAGACTCTGAAACTCGAGCTCAGCGGGGCAGCTGGAAGGTGCCATCTCAAGAATCCACTCACCCCTGGGCAAACATCACTCCATGCTGTCTTCTGACCCATCTGTCAATCTCCATCATGTTACATCCCTGATTCTAGACAGGGTGACCCTAAGCCATAGGACCACTGAGGGTCTTATCTCTACATTTTAGCCAAAGCTGTGAATAAATGAGCATCATGCCTGCTAGAGTCTACAACACAGGACCCTGTGGCCTCCGATCAAAACTGGCAAGTACCAAGGGAGCCAGAGGTCTGACCACACCAAGGAAAAAAGCAAGCAGGAGAAAATGACAGATTAGAATGGCTTTGAGTTCTTTGCAAGAATATGGGTAGAAAAATCTGGAGGGCCATTACTTCGATTGTTTCCACCTTGGAGTTATCTGTCTCTTTTCCCAGATCAAAGCGCAAGTAATGGGTCTTTTTATTCATTGTCATCATCCCCCAGGGAAGGAGCCAGTACAGGGAAGGGAGTATTTATCCAGGAGGACACGGGGGTTCCGAGTCCAAGCTAGGGCCCCACAATGGGGCAAGAGCAAAATATTCCTGTGATCATTCCTTCTATTAATATTCAGATAATCTCTCATCATTTGTCTGTTGCCCTTTTCCAAAGGTGAAAGGGAAGAGATATGTATTAATATCAAGTCACTGTTCTACATGCTGGGGAGTACCTCCTGGTGGAGGCCACATCTAGGATGTGGGTGTGAACCCTGCCTCGCTCCCTGTCCCCTCAGCCTCCCTGAGGCTGGGACCTCCGTAACACACTGCCTCCTTAGTCGTCTGCCGAAGTCTCAAACATACTTTAAAGCACTTCACAAAACAAACACCTCTCAGGTCTGTCCTCCCTCAAAAACCCATATTATGCATCGTTTTTTTCCTGGACACTAACCCGCCTGTTTCCTTGAAACTAACCTGCTTTGGTATTCTTTTCTGGATAAACTCATGCTGTCTGCATGAATTTCCTCAAGAGCTGTTGCCTGAAAGAGATGCTTAGTTGACTGTTGTCAGAATATTCAAAATGCATAGAGGGATGAGGGGAAAGAAATATCACTTACCACAGGGGATAAAAAGCAGTCCTATTCCGAAGCCATATGCCATGGAAGGAAAGAGCTAGTAAATTTCATTTAGTGGAGCCCACGCAATTACCCACTCTAAAAATTAAGAACCGAGACCATAAACCTACTAAACTTCAAATATTCATAATGGGCTATTAAATGGGGGACAAAGGGAGAGGGAGCAGAGGGAGAAAGGAAGAAGAGGAAACAGACAAGAGGGAAGGGAACAGGGAAGGCGAGAAGGAAGGAAAGAGGAAGGCAGGAGAGAAGAGGAGGAAGGGAAGAAAGGGGGAGAACAGAAATACAGGATTAGCAAGACAGAGCAGGAGGCAGCGCCAAGCAGAAAATAGAGAAAGACAGAAGCAGAGTTTGATGCACGCACATTCTCAGAGGAACTCCCGTTCTCGTGGTCTTCCCACTCTGTGGCCAAAGAGATTTAAAGTCCCAACCGTAGGCACAGAGAGGGGAACAATCCTATTCTGCCGACTTGGAAATATTCAGCACTACTGACGTGGGGCTGGGTAATTCTCTGTGGTGGGGGCTGCTCTCTGCATTGTAGGGAGTTCAGCAGCATTGCTAGGGCGACGGTTTGAATGTGTCTCTTTTCAAATATCAGGGGTCCCCAATGTGAAGGTAGTAAGCAGTGGGGATTTTAAGAGGTAGTTAGGTCACCAGGCCTCCTCCCTCGTGAGTGTGATTAAGGCCCTTATAAAGAGGCCTCATGCACTCTTCGGAAGGCAGAAACTTGCCCTCCTGCCTTGTGAGGATGCAGTAGATGCCAGTAGCACCCTCCCCAGTTGTGACAACTAAGAATGCCTCCAGATACTGCCAAACGTCCACTGGAGGAGGGAGAGGGGGAGAAATTGCCCTCAGCTTAGAACCACTGGCATGGACCCTTTTCATGTCACAACTCAACTCTTGGTGTCCCTAGTTTCCCTCATTTCAGAGCCCTCCTGCTTCAGCACCCCCTACACATAGCCACGGGAGGAATCTCCACAGAAGGCACCCTTTGACGGGGCTGCTTCACTATTCAGAACAACCTCAGAGCATCCCAGTGTCTGCTGAATAAAAAAGTCATACTGGCGGCCAGGCGCGGTGGCTCACGCCTGTAATCCCAGCGCTTTGGGAGGCCAAGGCAGGCAGATCACAAGGTCAGGAGATCGAGACCATCATGGCTAACACGGTGAAACCCCGTCTCTACTAAAAATACAAAAAATTAGTCAGGTATGGTGGTGGGCGCCTGTAGTCCCAGCTACTCAGGAGGCTGAGGCAGGAGAAAGGCGTGAACCCAGGAGGCGGAGCTTGCAGTGAGCCGAGACTGAGCCACTGCATTCCAGCCTGGGCGACAGAGCGAGACTCCGTCTCAAAAAAAAAAAAAAAAAAAAAAAAAAAAAAAAAAGTCATACTGGCTATCTACTAGGTGCCAGGCTTGGTTCCAAGCATTGGAAATAGACTGATGGACAGGACAGAGACCCAGACTCGAGGACCTTATGCTCTAGCTGAGGAGGCAGACAGCACACATGTAAGGAAATAAATGCAGGATAATTTCAGGCAGCAAAAAAGTACTACAAAGAGAAAGAAAATAAGGAAGTATGAGAGAATGATGGGGGGTGGTCAGGGAAGGGATATCGCTAATGAAGCGCCACCTGAGCTGCGACCTGAATCAGGAGGAAGAAGCCATAGGAGAGAGAGGAAGAACATGCCAAGTTGGAGGAGAAAGGTAAGAGGGAGCTTGGCAGCCACTGGCGTGTGCAGGGAGGCACAGGGAGCAGGGACACACAGGTTGTCACATGGCCTCAAGGGCCATGGTGAGAATCTGTCTTATTCCAGGTGTGATTAACAGTCACTGGAGGGTTCTAAACCGAGCCCAAAGTCCTGAACCTGATTCTAGGCCTCCAGAGACCACCCTCACGCACTGCCAGCTTCATCCGCTTGCATCCCTCTGCACCAACTTGAGTGCCCATCAGAGTCACCTAGAGGGCTTGTGAAGACACAGACAGGGCAGGGCACGGTGGCTCACGCCTGCAATCTCAGCACTTTGGGAGGCCAAGGTGGGAGGACTGCTTAAGCTCAAGAGTTCAAGAACAGCATGGACGATATAGTGAGACCTCTGTCTCTACAGAACATACAAAAGTTAGCTGGGCATGGTGGCGCTTGCCTGTGGTCCCAGCAACTCAGGAGGCTGAGGTGAGAGGATGGCTTGAGCCCAAGAAGTTGAGGCTGTAGTGAGCCAAGGTTGCAACTCTGCACTCCAGCCTGGGTGACAGAGTAAGAATTTATCTCTAAAAAATAAAAAATAATAATTTTTTTAAAACCCCACAAATTGCCAGACCCCATGCCCACAATTTTTGTTTCAGTCCCTCAATATAATTAGATCAATAAATCAATTACTTGTATAGATGACTAATACTGTGTCTTCTTTTCACCTCACACTCATTAGGATGACTATTACCAAAAAAACAAACACAAAAACAGAAAGCCAAGAAACAGAAACAAACAAACCAAAAAAAAAAAAAAAAGAAAGAAAGAAAGAAAGGACATAAAAAGTGGAGAAATTGGAACCCTTGTGCTTTGCTGGTGGGAATGTAAAATGGTACAGCCACTATAAAAACGGATAATGTGGCCAGGTGCAGTGGCTCATGCCTGTAATCCCAGCACTTTGGGAGGCCGAGGCAGGCAGATCACGAGGTCAGGAGACCGAGACCATCCTGGCTAACATGGTGATACCCCGTCTCTACTAAAAATACAAAAAAAATTAGCCGGGCGTGGTGGCAGGCGCCTGTAGTCCCAGCTACTCAGGAGGCTGAGGCAGGAGAATGGCGTGAACCTGGGAGGCGGAGCTTGCAGTGAGCCGAGATCGTGCCACTGCACTCCAGCCTGGGCAACAGAGCGAGACTCTGTCTCAAAAAACAAAAAAAAAAGAACAAAAAACAAACAAACAAAAAACGGATAATGTAAGGCCTCAAAAAATTAGAAATAGAATTACCATATGATGTAGCAATACCACTTGTGGGTATATATCCAAAATAATTGAAAGCGGGGTCTCAAATTGATACTTGTACACCCATGTTCATAGCAACCTTATTCACAACAGCCAAAAGGTGAAAGCAACCCACGTGTCCGGCCACAAATGAATGGATCAACAAAATACATACATACAACGGAATATGATTCAGCCTTACAAAGGAAGGAAATTCTGACACATACTACAAGGATGAACTTTGTAAACATTATGCTAAGCGAAATAAGCCAGACACAAAAAGACAAAGACTGTATGATTTCACTATGTGAGGTACCAAGGTTGTTGCCAGGGGCTGGGAGGAGAAGGAATGGAGAGTTATTGTTTAATAAATACAGAATTTCAGTTTTGCAAGACAAAAAGAGTTCTGGAGATAGATAGTGGTGATGGTTGTACAGCAATGTGAATGTAGTTAACACTACTGAACTGTACACTAAAAATTGGTTAAAACAGTAGTTTTACGTGTATTTTACCAAAATTAAAAATAATTTTAAAATGCCCAAAGAGTTTACAAAGCACATTCACACATGTGTCTCATTTGTATCTCATGATAATCTAGGAGATTAGAGTAAAATAGTACTATTCCCACTTCACAGATGAGTATTCTGAAGTCCAGAAAAATTGCCTCCTCATTGTCTGGCACTTCAGAGCTGCCTGAGCCAAACAAAGGCATCCACAGGCTGCCCCAACTCAAGGTCACACAGCAGACATGTTGAGGAATTAAAGCTAAAAACCAGATCTCCTGCTCTACCAACGCTCTGTCTAGTGTATCACAATGCTTGTAGAATGTTCTATAAAGTAAATCACCGTTCATGTGCTAAGTGATGTAGAAATACTACCTGCCTAGCTAAGAGAAAGAAAACAGGCAAGGAGAGAGTGAGAAGCAACGATTTGATTTGAGAAAGATTCCTGCCTCATGATTTAGGTATAGAGGGAAAAACCAACATTTTCTGCCGTATATGGTGGGCATTATTATTATTATTATTATTTTGCAGATGATGATAAAGAAAATAGAGTCCTTAAATCACTTGACCAATTTCACCACGACTTTGAATCCAGGTCTATGTGACTTCTGGGTGCAGGCTCCCACTGCTGGAAATGTAGCCTCACCCTTGTTCCAGAATGGTCTGGTTGCTGACATGTGGCACCCAGGCCTTCTTGCCCCTGGCTAGCAGTCAACTGATTCCTTGCCCAATTCACCTTCTTCTTCCACCATGCCCCCAACCAGGGTACTTGCCCTTTAAAGGCGATGCCATCCTGAAATGCCCTTTCTTCTGAATGGACCCACCCACCAGCTGCCCTTTCTCCAGCTCCTGACCGGCTCACTCTGCTTGGCCTCTCAGGGTAAGGACAGACATGATATGGAGGCTTCTCTCTTCACCTTCCTTCGCCCTGGCTCACAGAAGGCCTGCGGACTACCTTCTCCAAGAATGGTTGGTCGGTCCCCTGTCTGTCACAGGACTCACACCTCCATGTGACTTCTCAGAGGACAGGAAATCATGTCCAGTCAATCACATCTTTCTCGCAGTCCTGCCCCTCAATCATGAAGGAATGAACCCACAACTGAGGTCCTGGTGCACCTGTCCCACTAAGTCGGCGCTCACCTCCCCAGCTGACAGGAGAGCAGTCAAGGTGCTCTCAGAGCAGGGGCTGAACAGCAGGGGGCCTGAGATGTGGAGCCCCGCCATGAGTCTGAGAAGTTCTGCACCCTCTGAACTCACAAAGTCACCTCACACCAGTTCTGAGTCAGCTCTTTCTCCCACCTGGCCTCCTTATTGTCTGGCACTTCAGAGCTGCCTGAGCCAAACAAAGGCATCCATAGGCTGCCCTGTTCTAAGAATGCAGAAAGAGCTGAGGCCCCACTGATTTGAAGGAGGGGCTCATCAGCCCCTGTGTAATGAACTTGGCTGCAAATGTGACCTCAGCTCCCAATTCCCCATCAGAATTTGTCATTTGATGGCCTTCATTTCTCAGCATCCAGAACTGGGTAATCTACCAAATGTTAGCCCACTCCATGAATCTGTTGGTAATGAGGTCAGCTTTTGCTTTATTTATCATTAGAGCTGGCAGACCCAAAGGGTAAATGAGTGTTTGAAAAAGCCGATTTTAAAACTTTATGTTTTAAATCAGGTGACACATTGCCAAATGCAGCCTAATAACCACATCAT
Organism: Pan troglodytes; assembly: GCF_028858775.2. Taxonomy (NCBI): domain Eukaryota; kingdom Metazoa; phylum Chordata; class Mammalia; order Primates; family Hominidae; genus Pan; species Pan troglodytes. The sequence goes on along the minus strand of NC_072407.2, from coordinate 122,722,098 downwards.
TAAATACAAACTAAAGTCTTTATTTAAATTTATTTTCATCTCACCTTGTCTATAAGGCATAAGGATATAAACGGAACGAGTCTTTAATCCACAGAACAAATTTATCTTCTCTCGTGTTTCTCCCCCAGTCAGCATCCTAGTGCCTCTGGAAGTTTGTTAGAGTCCCGATCCTGTCTCTCAAAGACACTTTTCAACTCCTACACATCAAAAGCACATTCCTTATTCATCAGGCCTCTACCATGCTAAGCAGTGGGGACGTGAAATTGACATAATTGATATATTCATGGTCCCTGCCTTCGAGGAACTTACAGACTTGTGTGGAAACAAAAGCAAATAATTATAACATGATAGGCATTGAATGTTGTCCCCAGATATTCTCCCAGTTCAATGCCTCACTTAGTACTGGTCTCCGGTCCTTGTCACCTGAGCAGCAAGGCCTTCCCTGAGTAAAGGGTAGGAAACAGCACCCCCACCTCATCCTTACCCTGCTCTACTTTATTTCGTCCTTTTTTTTTTTTTTTTTTTTTTTCCGAGATGGAGTCTGGCTCTGTCACCCAGGCTGGAGTGCAGCGGTGCTATCTCAACTCATTGCAACCTTAACCTCCCAAGTTCAAGCGATTTTCTTGCCTCAGCCTCCCAAATAGCTGGGATTACAGATGCGTGCCATCATGCCCGGCTCCTTTTTGTATTTTTAGTAAGGACAGGGTTTCACCATGTTGGCCAGGCTGGTCTTGAACTTCTGACCTCAAGTGATCCACCCGCCTTGGCCTCCCAAAGTTCTGGGATTACAGGCGTGAGCCACTGCACCCAGCCCTATTCTGTCCTTTTGTCCATAGTGTATATCAACACCCAACACATTCCACATTTCTTGGCTTTTTTGTCTGTCTGTCAGCTCCCACTACAGCCGGGACAGGGATTGTGTCTGTTTTGTTTACTGCTATGCCCCCAGCCCCAACCCCGTGCCGGGCACACAGTGGGCACTCACTCAATACTTCCCAAGTAAGACATGAATGGCAGCTGGAGCGGAGGTACAATGTGACTATGGGGCACTGGGAGAGCCCCCATCTTTCTGGGAAGTTGCCCAGGAAGGTTTCACAAAGGAGGAGATGGGCTAAACCAAGTTGTAAGATAGAAATCTACTGGTTGGAGAAGGGAAATTGCAGGTCCATGGTCACAGAGAAATGACACCAAACTGTTTGTGTAGCTGGAATGGGGGTGACTGGAGAAAAGAGCAGAAAATGTATTAGAGGTATTGGGGGGCTGTGAAGCACCTTGTAAGCCACTGAAAGGGATCTGGACTTTATCTCAAAGATAAACCTTGAAGAAACCCGCGTCGGTGTTTTTAGAATGGGAGGGAAGACTCGCAGGTGAAGTTTCTAGTTCCCTACATCACCCAAGCAGCACAGGTTCCTGCCAGGCCTTTGTCATAGCCAGCCCCCAAGGATGCCTGATGACCTCTGCCTCCTGGTATTCACACCCCCCTTGTAGCTCCCTGAACACAATGGGGGTTGATTTGCCCAACAGCACATGGCAGAAATCATGGGATGTTGCTTCTGAAACTGCCACTTCTATGTAAGGGGACTCTTCTCTCTCTTGTCTCTTGCTCTGCGGAGAGCCGGCTGCCCTGCTGTGAAGAGGCCTATGGAGAGACCCACACCGCCAGGTGCTAAGGCCTCCAGCCAACAGGAACCAAGGAACTGAGAGGCCCGACAACACCTTGACTGAGCTTGGGAGTGGACTTTCCAGCCCCAATCAAGCCTTGGGATGGCTGCAGCCTCAGCCCAACAGCTTGAGAGTGACCCTGCGCCAGAAACACTCGCTAAGCAGCTCCCACATTCCTGACCCTCAGAGACTGTGTGAGACAACAAATCGTTCTTGTTTTAAGCCAGCTAAGTCTTGAGATAACTTGTTACAAAGCAATACATTGTTATTACAGCCTAATTCCCCTCTAAGAGCATCCAGTGATCTCCTGCCTTCAGGACAAAGACTGCAGCAGACATGGAGGGTGTCCCTTCTACAAAGGTTACTAATCAGAGATTCCCAATGAGGTCAGGCAAAAAAGAGGGGGAACTCCAACTCCTCCTCTCCAATCCCCAGCAGGTGGAAAGAATGCCTGGAACTCAGCTTCCCTCTGAGCGAGGGCAGACACAGCCCTTCCTCCAGCTCCTGGGGCTGGCAGCTCTCCCCACCTGGCACTCTGGCCCATGCGGTCCCAGAGGTGCGGTAGAGATGTGAGCATGCAGTCAGTTTTACTGCTTCCCTCCACTTAATTCATGAACTAATCAGAGGACATTGCAGCCACGTCTGCACAACAATAACAGAGAGCAGATGTTTCTGGGCAGGTTTATCTCTTATTGGCACAACACTGGGAGGCTGACCTTTCTCCGCCACATTTATTAAGTGTTATTAACACTTTTAAGAAGGTCGTAGGTACCCAGGTCCTTAGTCAAACTGAGAGATGCCTTCTCAGGGAAGGCTTCCCAATCAGCCACTGCAGGATGCAGCCTGCCAGAGGAGGCTCTAGGGGCAACCAGGTGGCAAAAGAGGGCTCAGCCTGACCCCAGTGGTAATAATAAAAGTATCTCACAAATACCCCAAGAGGTAGCACCGTGTGGTAAGGAAGCCATGAGCTTGGCTCTCACAAACTCCAATTTCAGCTAGACCATTTAGTTTTTGCCCTTAGGCAAGTTATTTGATTGGTCTGAACCAAGAGTTCTCATCAGGATTGTCGGATTGTCATCAGGTTTAAATAAGAAACTGCAAAGAAAGTGCCGGCCACAGGCTCTGAATATGACGGGTATTAGTCAAAGTCTTCCTGCTAGGATAATTTGTAAAAATCTCATCCCTGCCCCATCCTAATCAGTACACTGTAAATTCTCTTTTTCTTTGTTCCATGCACGTAGTAAGCATTTCCAAATAGTACCTGTCATTATGGTCATGTTTTATACTTTCCAAAACACTTTCAATATTCATGAACATGTTAGATCCTAGATAGCCCTGTAAGGTCTGAGAGGTAGGGACTCTACCCAAGTCACATCAGTGATAAAGGGAAGAGTCGGGACCAGAACCCAGGCTGCCTGATTCCCTGTCCTCTTGCTGCCCAACCCAGCTGTGTCTCTCAGGTCCTTCCTCCTCCTCCCCGTCATCAGACATTTCACCACTTAGGGGGGCTCTCTTGTATGGCTTGTGTGCCATTTCATGTGTATGAGTCCAGATTCTTCAATGGAGGGCAGGTTCTTAACAGCCGGAGCTCTGGGCTTGCCAGCAGACCAGAGGCAGAAGAAATACAGAGGCCCAGGGTGTTTTCCAGGACAGTGGACAAGAAGGAGCCATGTTACAAGGCCCTCCTTAAACACCAACTCACATAAGTTAGAAGTGCTGAAAACATAAACTGACCCTCTGGGATGCCAAGGGCAGAGGAGGGGAAGGGAAGGAAGGATTGCTAGGTGCCTCCACACATCTGACACCACACACACACCTCTCTGCGCCTAGCCCCATCTTTATCTCGTCTCTCACCCCTGTGGTAGAGTGTCACTCATGCCGCATCAGTAGGCCCTCTGCTGTCATTTAGGTTTCTATTTGTTCATGCGTGTATTCACACACTCCCTCACACTCAGCTGGGCCCCCAAATGGTCCAGCAGCCTTGTCAACGGACTTAACCATTACCAGCTCAGAGTCCCCACTCCCCTCGGCCTCCCAGCCACCCTGATATCTTTCCCCTCCACAGATCACCCCACCTCCCTATTCACAGAGAGAATGCAGACTATAAGGACCTGGGTTAGGCTACAGTGCCTGAATGTTTGGCCAAACACCAGTCTAGATGAAGGTATTTTTTATATGATTAACATTTAAATCAGTAGACTTTGAGTGAAGCAGATGGCTCTCCATAATGTGACTGGGTCTTATCCAATCAGCTGAAGGACTTACTTAAGAGAAGAAAAAGACTGAGGTCCCCCCAAAAAAGGAATTCTGTCTCCAGACTTCTGCCTTTTGACCTGACCTGCAATCCTCCTTGGGTCTCCAGCCTGCTGGCCTGCCCTGCAGATTGAACTTGCCAGTCTCCATAACCATGTGAGCCAATTCCTTAATATCAGTCAGTCTCAATCTCTCTCTCCACACACACAAATACACACACACACACACACACACACACACACAGAGCTGGTTCTGTTTCTCTAAAGAACCCTAATACACAGCTCTCTAACCCTAAAGCCACCTCCCTAGCACTCCCTTTCGCAAACTCCTACCAATTCTTCAGTATCTGCTCAAACATGACCTGGGGAGCCCTTCTCTGGCTCCTCCAGGCAGAGCTCTTTCTCCTAGACTCAGCATCCTTCCAGCATGAAAAAATGATTAGATGGTGCTGTGATCAGCTCTGTCTGGTGACGCAATTAGCTGTACCTTCTGAGGGTCTAATCCTGATGTTTGTAGCTTCTGCTGACTCATTTGCAGGGGTTGCTTTCCTCTTTGTTATTGAATTTTGGATTGCGAGCTCATTGTCAGTGGGGCTTTTTCTGTGGGAATCCTTTGTGGCCAAGGTAGATGGTTTGTTCACTTGAGGGTTTTGTTTTGCTTCTGTCAGAAACTTCAGGAGCATTACCAGCCTGTGACCACTTTCTATACAAATGTTTTAACTTGGTAATTCTTGGACCAGCAGAGGGTATAAGTTTAAACTTCAAACCCTTTGAGAGTAGTCTGTGGTTATAAAGTCCCAGGGGACAATTTTTTCTAACTCAGAGCCCAGGTTATCCCCTCTACCTATGAGTCAGCTGTTTTACAGTCCTCATTTCACCAAGGGCATGGCCTTGAAAGCACTGCCTTTATGTGGGGTTCTCAATTCTAACTCTCGCCTAACACAGTTCCAAGGTCTTGCCTCCTATCTTTCCTTGAACAATAAAATCCAAATCCCTGGAATTTCCTGAAGAGCAACACCCCCACTTCCCCACTCCAGGCTGCCACTGCATCCATTCGCACGCTTACCACTTCAACTTTCACCTTTCTCTCCGTGTTTGGTCCCTGGTGGTTTTCCTGTTGCTCCTTCTTGCTCAGCTAGCTTCTCAAAATGGTTTGTTATTACATTTTATCCAGCATTTCCTGGTATATTATAGAAGAGGAGTTTTCATATTATCTAGTCAACCACACTGTCGGAAATAGACATCTGCTGTATTTTAATTATTTGTCTGTGTATCTGTCTACTCCAGCTGGGCTAGACAAGCTTCTTGAGGCAGAACATTTGATGGGTACAAGGGTGGGCTTCAGACCACAGGCTGACTAGACACAAAGCCTGTCTCTGCTCCTTCTTAGCCATGTGGGCTTGTGCAGGTTACCTAATCTCTATGTCCCAGTTCGACCATCAAAAACAAGTGAAAATATCAATATCTACTGTTATGATGATTAAATAAAATATGGAAAAATTTCAAACAAAAACAGGCATATGATCAATCCTCAATAATACTGCTATTATTGTTGGAATAGTACTCAATCTCTAGATGCTCAACAAATATGCATTGAATTTATTATTGTCAACTTTATATCCTCATTGCCTAGCATAGTAATATTGGCCAATCACAGGATTCAATAAATATTTAATGAGTTGATGTGACTAGATGACTAGATGAATGAATGAATGAATGCACCAGCACTTGGACCCACTTTCCCTTCTGTCCCAGGGAAGAGGTATCCCTCCCCTGTGTAAGGCCAATCCTTCCAGCAGCATGCTAGATCCCATTCCTTCCCCTTTCTTCCCATGCCCTCTCTCCCAAAACTTCATCTTCCCTTCTCTCCTTCTCCCCACAATATAAAATGTTCTCATTTCTCCCATGTAACACACACACACACGCGCACATACACCACCTGTTCTCACCTACCAGCCTAGTTCAAGCTTGTAGACCATCTCCTTTTTTGACCTCCTTAGCCTGAGTTGAAGGCACTAAGCCACTGTTTCCTGCCTTAATTCCCATCCTGGCTGTTAATCACTGCATGATAACAGAGGATGGGGAATATACAGTAGTTCTCCTCTTGTCATCCCCAATACTTACTTACTACAGAGCCTAGCATGCAGTAGGTGCTCAAGAAAATCTAATTTTTATTTGAGGATGCCATGAGAAAATGCCATGCATGAAACAGGCCCTCACTAGACATCTAATATACTGGCTGTGTAATCTTGGACTTCCCCGCCTCTGGAACTCTGAGAAATATAATAAATTTATATTCTTTATATATTACTCATTCTAAGGTTTTTTTTTGTTTTTTGTTTGTTTGTTTGTTTTTTAAATAGCAGTAGGAATGAACTAAGACAATAATCTTCTGACTCAAGGCTCTGGCCGCTAGACCTGTTAGGGCAGAGTTCCTGCCTTCTAGACACACTGGGGCAGAGGCTGAGCCCGCAAGGCTCTGAGTGGTCCTGCCCCAAAGGCTTTGGGCAGTCCTGTCCTTTTGGCTTTTTTGGGTACAACCCACACTATAGCCCTCAGAGGTTGAAGTCACATGCTTGAAGCTCCTCTGGACTAGAATCACTGCCATTTCTACCAATCTGTGATCATGAGGGTAGTTCTACCCCTGTGGTTCTACTGGGCAATTGCCCAAGTGGGGGTTCTCCATGGTGATCTCACTCCTGCAGCAATTTTCTGCCTGAGCTCTATGGCTCTCAAGAGCATCCTTTGAAATCTAGGTAAAGGCAGCTATGCCCCCACATACCTGCACCCACTGGAGCCACACCTGGGGCAGCTATAGTGATGGAGATAAGTGCTGATGATCCCTGAAATGTCTTAGGGGTCATTCTTCCATTGTCTTGTATAATAGGTCCTGGATTCCACTGAGATAGCATACCAATCTCCCTATCAAAGAGTTACCTGTTTACACCCTTAGTGTTCTCTCTCAACACACTTTCTCATTCTTTACAATACAGATAGACTGGGGATTTTCTAAATATTTAAATTCTCCTTTCCCTTTGATTGTAAGTTCTGTCTTGTTCCATTTCTTTCCTCTCGAATATCACTATAAGCACTCATAAGCCAAGCCACATCTTCAACACTTTGCTTAGAAATTTCCTCAGTCATATATCCAGTTTCATTGCTCACAAGTTAGACCTTCTATATTACAACATTAGAACACAAACACAATTCAGCCACATTCTTTGCCACTTTATAAGAAGGATGTCCTCTCCTCCACTCCTCCATTGTCCAAAAACATATTCCTCATTTCTGTCTGAAATTTCATTGGAATGGCCTCTATCTTCCATATTTCTACCAACATTCAGTTCATGACCACTTAGCTAATCTCTACAAAGACTGAAGTTTTCTCTGTGGTTCTCCTCTTTTGAGCCCTCATCAGGATCACCCTTAACAGTCTGTTCTTGGCAATGTAAGTTTTTTCTAGTATGCACCTCAAAACTCTTCCAGCCTCTACCCATTACCCAGTTCCACAGTTGACTCCACATTTTAGGTATTTGTTAGAGCAGCACCCTCACTTCTTGGTACCAATTTTCTGTTACAGTCCATTTGGGCTGCTATAACAAAATACCATAAACTAGGTGACTTATAAACAACAGAAATTCATTTCTCACAGTTATGGAGTGCCGGCAGATGCAGTGTCCAGTGAGGGCCTGCTTTCTGGTTCATAGGTAGCACATCCAGCTGTATAATCACATGGTAGAAAGAGCAAGGCAATTATCTGGGACTTGCTTTATAGGATACGAATCCCACCAGAAGGGCTCTACCTTCATGACCTAATCATGCCCCAAAGTCCTCACCTCCTAATACTAACACATTAGAGGTTAAGTATACATGAGTTTGGCAGGGGCAGGGCAGACACAAACATTGAGACCATGGCACTTCCCCAGAGTCAAAGTCTCTCACTGCATAAAATATAGAATTAGGCACAAAATACTTAAATGCATACAAGCATAAGAGAACAAATAAATGAAATTCATCCAAAAGAAAGTATACCTTGTCAGCCGGCCTCAAGTAGGACTGGCCAATGGCAGATCTTTGTTTATAAAGGATGGAGCAGGGTCAGAGAAGAGACAGGGCCTGATACAGTGATGGGACTGAGAAACAGTTTGCCATTAAAAGAGGTAACGTGTTTTCAGAAAGGATGGCTGGAGCCAGAAGCTTAACTTTGGGTGACTTCCCAGTTTTGCTGAGGGTCAGCCCTCATTAACTTTCACTATGTGGCATAAACAGATGCTGGGAGTTAAGGTCATTTTATCATGCCACCGTCACCCAGGCAGCTCTGTGCTGTAGAATTTGGGAAGATTTGTGTGTGTTTGTTTTGTATGCCATGCCTTGACTATATAGGAGGATCATTCAATTCCTTTGCTTCCCTATTGCACCCATGGGGACTGCAAAGCTAGTAAGTGTTTCAATGACTACTTACGGACTAACTGACTAATTGCAGAACTCCTCTGGGTCTAGCAACAAAAGTGGGAGCAGGAAGGCCCTGCTGAAATGTATGGGTTTGGGTGTTACCTGGAAGTGAGAGAAATATTTCTCAGCCCATTGCCATTATTTTAAAGAATTAATTATATATTGGTTAAGCTGGGAGGGAGTCATGGCAGTTCCCAGATAGGGAGAAGTGTTGCCCAGAAACTGTTGGTGCAGGCTTTGTCCACCATGGAGCACTACACAGATGTTGTAAGCCTCACTGTCCACAGTCCCAGCTAAACTACACTTCTTGCAGACCCTCAAAAACACCAAGCTGTTAGTAGAGCATACTGAGGTTGACTTCCTATCCATTCCATGTCTCCTTCATTATACAACAGCAACATAATTTAGGGACTGAAACCCTGCTCCAGGAATGAGCTCTTATTAGTGTAAGTCAGAGGTCAGCAAACTATGATCTGCTAAATCTAGCCTGCCACCTGTTTTTTGTTTGTATGTGTGTGCATGTCTTTGTTTGATGTGGTCTGCAAGTTAAGAATTGTCTTTACATTATTAATGTTTTGGGAAAAAGCCAAAAGAATATTTCATGACACATACAATTACATAAAATTAAAATATTAATATCACAAATAAAGTTTTATTGGAACACAGCCATGTTCATTCGTTTATGTGTTGTCTATAGCTGCTTTTGTGCTATAACAGCAAAGTTTAAAAGTTGTAGTGGCCTCAGAAACAAAAGAATCATAGAGACTATTATGAACAATTTGAACAATTATTTGTCAACCTAGAGGCTGAACAACCTAGAGGAAATGAAAAAATTCCTAGAAAAATGTAACCTACCAAGATTGAATCAGGAAGAAACAGAAAGCTTGAACAGACCAATAGCAAATAAAGAAACTGAAGTAATTAAAAACCTTCCAATAAACAAAAGCCCAGGACCAGATGGCATCACAGCTGAATTCTACCAAACATTCAAGGAAGAATTACTACCAGTGCTTCTTAAACTCTTCCAAAAAATAGAGCTAGAGGGAATACATCCAAATACATTTTACAAGACCATCTTTTTGATACTTAAGCCAGATAAAGACACTGCAAGAAAAGAAAACTACAGGCCAATATCTCTAATTAACATTAATATAAAAATCCTCAATAAAATATAATCAAACTGAATTTAACAACTCATTAATCAGATTATATATCATGACCAAGTTGGATTTATGCCTGGCATGCAAGGCTGGTTTAACATATGCAATTCAATCAGCATGACACATCACATTAATAGAATGAAAGATAAAAGCCACACAATCATCTCAATTGGTGCAGAAAAACATTTAACAAAGTTCAGCATCCCTTCTTGATAAAACCTCTTAACAGTTTAGGTATAGAAGAAAAATTCCTCAATACAATAAAGGCAATGTATTAAAAACCCATAGCTAAACTCATAATCAATGGGGAACAACTGAAAGCTTTTCTACTAAGATCTGGTACAAGGCAGGAAAGCCCATGCAACTTCTATTCAGTATAGTATGAAAAGTACTAGTGCTAGCCAGAGCAATCAGATAAGAAAAAGTAAAAATAAAAAGGCATCCAAATTCAAATGATCTCTATTTACAGACGACATGATCCTATATGTAGAAAACTCGAAAGATTTAACCCACAAAAAAAACTGTTAGAATAAATGAATTCAGTAAAGTTGCAGTATACAAAATAAACAAAAATCAGCAGCATTTCTATGTACAAATAATGACTTAGCTGAAAAAGAAATCAAGAAAATGATCCCACAAAAATTGATAGCATCAAAAAACAAAATATCTAGGAATAAATGTAACCAAGGAGGTGAAAAATTTTTACACCAAAAGCTATAAGATGTTGATGAGAGAAATTGAAGAAGATAAACAAATAAATGGAAAGATATCCCACGTTAATGAATAAGAATAATATTGTTAAAATGCCCATAGTACCCAAAGCAATACATGGGTTTAATAAAGCCCCTATTAAAATTCCAATGACATTCTTCATAGAAATAGAAAAACAACCCTAAAATTTCCATGGGATCACAAAAAAAAAAAAAAAAAAAAAAAAAAAAACCCTGAATATCCAAAGCAGTACTGAGAAAGAAAAAGAAAGTTGGAAGCATCACACTTCCTGACTTAAGATTATATTACAAAGTTGTAGTAATCAAAACAGTATGGTACTGGCTAAAAACAGAAACACAGACCAATGGAACCAGAATGGAGAACCCAGAAATGAATCCAAACATAAACAGTCAACTGATTTTTGACAAGGGCACCAAGAGGACACAATGGGGAAATGATAGTCTCTTTAATAAATGGTGCTGAAAAACTGGATTTCCACATGCAAATGAATGAAATTGGACCCTTATCTTACACCATACACAAAAATAAACTCGAAATGCATAGAAGACATAAATGTAAGACCTGAAACCATAAGACTCTTGGAAAAGATCACAAAGAAAAAGCTCCTTGACACTGGCCTTAACAATGATTTTTTTGGATAGCATACCAAAAGCTCAGGCTACAAAAGCAAAAATAAATAAATGGGACTACATAAACTACAAAGCTTCTGTACAGCACAATAAACAACAAAATGAAAAGGCAACCTACAGACTGGGAAAAAAAATATGTGCAAACCACATATCTGATAAGAAGTTGACATCCAAAATTTATTTTTAAAACTCTTATAAATTAATAGCAGAAAAACAAATAACCCAATTTAAAAATGGGCAAAGGACCAAACAGATGGTTCTCCCAAGAATACATACAAATGGCCAACAGATATATGAAAAAGTGCTCAAGATCACTTATCCTCAGGGAAATACAAATTAAAACCACTATTTCACTTCACAATTGTAAAAATGGCTATTATCAAATAGACAAAAGATAACAAGTGTTGGCAAGGGTGTGAAGAAAAGAGACCTCTAGTGCACTGTTTGGTGGGAACATGAATTGGTAACAGCCCTTATGGAAAATGGTATGGAGGTTCACCAAGAAATAAAAAATAGAACTACCATACAACTCAACAATCCCTCCTCTGGGTATATACCCAAAGAAGATGAAATCACTACCTTATAAAGATATTTCAACTGCCATGTTCATTGTACTATTAATCACAATAGCCAAGATATGGAAACAACCTACATATCCATTGGCAGACAAATGGATAAAGAAAATATAATATACGGATTCCTGGGCAAGATGGCTGAATATGAACAGCTCCGGTCTGCAGCTCCCAGCGAGACCAACGCAGAAGGCAGGTTATTTCTGTGTTTCCAACTGAGGTACCTGGTTCATTTCATTGGGATTGGTTAGACAGTGGGTGCAGCCCACAGAGGGCAAGCAGAAGCAGGGTGGGGTGTCGTCTCACCCAGGAAGTGCAAAGGGTCAGAGAACTACCTCCCCTAGCCAAGGGAAGCCATGAGGGACTGTGCTGTGAGGGACGGTGATATTTGGCCCAGATACTACGCTTTTCCCATGGTCTTTGCAACCCACAGACCAGGATATTCCCTCGGGTTCCTACACCACAAGGCCCCTGGGTTTCAAGCACGAAACTGGGCAGCCATTTGAGTAGACACCAAAGCTAGCTGCAGGAGTTTCTTTCATACCCCAGTGGTGCCTGGAATGCCAGCAACACAGAACCGTACACTCCCCTGAGAAGGGGGCTGAAGCCAGGGAGCCAAGTGGTCTTGCTCAGTGGATCCCACCCTCACTGAGCCCAGCAAGCTAGGATCCAGTGGCCTGAAATTCCCGCTGCCAGCACAGCAGTCTGAAGTCGACCTGGGATGCTCAGGCTTGGTGGGGGGAGGGGGCGTTTGACATTACTGAGGTTTGAGTGGGCGGTTTTCCCCTTACAGTGTAAACAAAGTTGCTGGGAAATTTGGACTGGGTGGAGCACACCACAGCGCTGCAAAGCCACTGCAGCCAGACTGCCTCTCTAGATTCCTCCTCTCTGGGCAAGGCATCTCTGAAAGAAAGGTAGCAGCCCCAGTCAGCAGCTTATAGATAAAACTTCCATCTCCCTGGGACAGAGCACCTGGGGGAAGGGGCGGCTGTGGGCACAACTTCAGCAGACTTAAACATTCCTGCCTGCCAGCTCTGAAGAGAGCAGTGGATCTCCCAGCACAGTGCTCAAGCTCTGTTAAGGGACAGACTGCCTTCTCAAGTGTGTCCCTGACCCCTGTGCCTCCTGATGGGGAGACACCTCCCAGCAGGGGTCGACAGACACCTCATACAGGAGAGCTCCAGCTGGCATCTGGCAGGTGCCCCTCTATGACGAAACTTCCAGAGGAAGGAGCAGGCAGCAATCTTTGCTGTTCTGCAGCCTCTGCTGGTGATACCCAGGCAAACAGGGTCTTGAATGGACCTCCAGCAGACTTGCAGAAGAGAGGCCTGACTGTTAGAAGGAAAAATAACAAACAGAAAGCAACAACATCAACATCAACAAAAAGGACAACCACACAAAAACTCTATATCTGAAGGTCACCAGCAGCAAAGACCAAAGGTAGATAAATCCACGAAGATGAGGAAAAACCAGCACAAAAGGGCTGAAAATTCCAAAAACCAGAATGCTGCTTCTCCTCCAAAGGGTCACAACTCCTCGTCAGCAAGGGAACAAAACCGGACGGAGAACAAATTTGACGAATTGACAGAAGTAGGCTTCAGAAGGTGGGTAATAACGAACTCCTCTGAGCTAAAGGAGCATGTTCTAACCCAATGCAAGGAAGCTAAGAACCTCGATAAAAGGTTAGAGGAATTGTTAACTAGAATAACCAGTTTAGGGAAGAACATAAATGACCTGATGGAGCTGAAAAATACAGCACAAGAACTTAGTAAAGCATACACAAGGATCAATAGCCAAACCGATCAAGCAGAAGAAAGGATATCAGAGATTAAAGATCAACTTAATGAAATAAAGTGTGAAGACAAGATTAGAAAAAAAAGAATGAAGAGGAATGAACAAAGCCTCCAAGAAATATGGGACTATAAGAAAAGACAAAACCTACGTTTGATTGGTGTACCTGAAAGTGACGGGGAGAATGGAATCAAGTTGGAAAACACACATCAGGATATTATCCAGGAGAAGTTCCCCAACCTAGCAAGACATGCCAACATGCAAATTCAGGAAATACAGAGAACACCACAAAGATACTCCTAGAGAAGAGCAACCCCAAGACACATAATCGTCAGATTTACCAAGGTTGAAATGAAGGAAAAAATGTTAAGGGCAGCCAGAGAGAAAGGTCGGGTTACCCACAAAGGGAAGCCCATCAGACTAACAGCAGATCTCTCTGCAGAAACCCTACAAGCCAGAAGAGAGTGGGGGCTAATATTCAACATTCTTAAAGAAAAGAATTTTCAATCCAGAATTTCATATCCAGCCAAACTAAGCTTCATAAGTAAAAGAGAAATAAAATCCTTATACACAAACAAATGCTGAGGGATTTTATCACCACCAGGCCTGCCTTACAAGAGCTCCTGAAGGAAGCACTAAAAAGGAAAAAAAAACAAAAACAAAAAACTGGTATCAACCACTGCAAAAACAAACCAAAATGTAAAGCCCATCAACACTATGAAGAAACTGCATCAACTAATGGGCAAAATAACCAGCTAGCATCATAATGGCAGGATCAAATTCACACATAACAATATCAACCTTAAATGTAAATGGGCTAAATGCCCCAGTTAAAAGGCACAGACTGGCAAATTGGATAAAGAGTCAAGACCCATTGGTGTGCTGTATTCAGGAGACCTATCTCACATGCAAAGACACACATGGGCTCAAAATAAAGGGATGGAGGAAGCTTTACCAAGCAAATGGAAAGCAAAAAAACAGCAGGGTTGCAATCCTAGCCTCTGATAAAACAGACTTTAAACCAACAAAGATCAAAAAAGACAAAGAAGGACATTACATAATGGTAAAGGGATCAATGCAACAAGAAGAGCTAACTATCTAAATATATATGCACCCAATACAGGAGCACCCAGATTCATAAAGCAAGTTCTTAGAGACCCACAAAGAGACTTAGACTCCCATACAATAATAGTGGGAGACTTCGACACTCCACTGTCAATATTAGACAGATCAACGAGACAGAAAATTAACAAGGATATTCAGGACTTGAACTCAACTCTGGACCAAGCGAATCTAACAGCCACCTACAGAACTCTCTACCCCAAATCAACAGAATATACATTCTTCTCAGTACCACATAGCACTTATTCTAAAATTGACCACATAATTGGAAGTAAAACACTCCTCAGCAAATGCAAAAGAATGGAAATCATAACAGTCTCTCAGACCACAATGCAATCAAATTAGAACTCAGAATTAAGAAACTCACTGAAAACTGCACAACTACATGGAAACTGAACAACCTGCTCCTGAATGACTACTGGGTAAATAATGAAATTAAGGCAGAAATAAATAAGTTCTTTGAAACCAATGAGAACAAAGACACAACGTACCAGAATCTCTGGGACAAAGCTAAAGCAATGTTTAGAGGGAAATTTATAGCACAAAATGCCCAAAGGAGAAAGCAGGAAAGATCTAAAATTGACACCCTAACATCACAATTAAAAGAACTAGAGAAGCAAGAGCAAACAAATTCAAAAGCTAGCAGAAGACAAGAAATAACTAAGATCAGAGCAGAACTGAAGGAGATAGAGGCATGAAAAACCCTTCCAAAAATCAGTGAATCCAGGAACTGGTTTTTTGAAAAGACTAACAAAATAGATAGACCACTAACCAGACTAATAAAGAAAAAGACAGAAGAATCAAATAGACACAATAAAAAATGATAAAGGGGGGATCACCACTGATCCCAAAGAATACGAACTACCATCAGAGATACTATAAACACCTCTATGCAAATAAACTAGAAAATCTAGAAAAAAATGGATAAATTCCTGGACACATAAACCCTCCCAAGACTAAACCAGGAAGAAGTTGAATTCCTGAATAGACCAATAACAAGTTCTAAAATTGAGGCAGTAATTAATAGCCTACCAACCATAAAAAGCCCAGGACAAGACAGATTCACAGCCGAATTCTACCAGAGGTACAAAAAGGAGCTGGTACCATTCCTTCTGAAATTATTCCAAACAATAGAAAAAGGGGGACTCCTCCCTAACTCATTTTATGAGCCCAGCGTCATCCTGATACCAAAATCTGGCAGAGACACAACAACAACAAAAAAAGAAAATTTCAGGCCAATATTCCTGATGAACATCGATTCAAAAATCCTCAATAAAATACTAACGAACCAAATCCAGCAGCACATCAAGAAGCTTATCCACCATGATCAAGTTGGCTTCATCCCTGGGATGCAAGGCTGGTTCAATATATGCAAATCAATAAACGTAATCCAACACATAAACAGAACCAATGACAAAAACCACATGATTATCTCAATAGATGCAGAAAAGGCCTTTGATAAAATTCAATACCCCATCATGCTAAAAACACTCAATAAACTAGGTATTGATGGAACGTATCTCAAAATAATAAGAGCTACTTATGACAAACCCACAGCCAATATCTGAATGGGCAAAAGCTGGAAGCATTCCCTTTGAAAACCAGCACAAGACAAGGATGCCCTCTCTCACCACTCCTATTCAACACAGTATTGGAAGTTCTGGCCAGGGCACTCAGGCAAGAGAAAGAAATAAAGGGTATTCAAATAGGAAGAGAGGAAGTCAAATTATTTCTGTTTGCAGATGACATGATTGTGTATTTAGAAAACCCCATTGTCTGAGTCCAAAAACTCCTTAAGCTGATAAGCAACTTCAGCAAAGTCTTAGGATACAAAATCAATGTGCAAAAATCACAGGCATTCCTATACACCAATAATAGACAAACAGAGAGCCAAATCATGAGCAAACTCCCATTCACAATTGCTATAAAGAGAATAAAATACCTAGGAATACAACTTACAAGGGATGTGAAGGACCTCTTCAAGGAGAACTACAAACCACTGCTCAAGGAAATAAGAGAGGACACAAACGGAAAAACATTCCATGCTCATGGATAGGAAGAATATCATGAAAATGGCCATACTACCCAAAGTAATTTATAGATTCAATGCTATTAACATCAAGCCACCATTGACTTTCTTCACAGAATTAGAAAAAATTACTTTAAATTTAATATGAAAGCAAAAAAGAGTCTGTATAGCCAAGGCAATCCTATGCAAAAAGAACAAAGCTGGAGGCATCATGCTACCTGACTTCAAACTATGCTACAAGGCTAAAGTAACCAAAATAGCATGGTACTGGTACTAAAACAGATATATAGACGAATGGAACAGAACAGAGGCCTCAGAAATCATGCCACACATCTACAACTATCTGATCTTTGACAAACCTGACAAAAACAAGCAATGGGAAAAGGATTCCCTACTTAACAAATGGTGGTGAGAAAACTGGCTAGCCATATACAGAAAACTGAAACTGGACCCCTTCCTTACACCTTATACAAAAATTAACTCAAGATGAATTAAACACTTAAATGTAAGACCTGAAACCATAAAAACTCTAGAAGAAAACCTAAGCAATACCATGCAGGACATAGGCATGGGCAAAGATTTCATGACTAAAACACCAAAAGCAATGGCAACAAAAGCCAAAATTGACAAATGGGATCTAATTAAACTAAAGAGCTTCTGCATAGCAAAACAAACTATCATCAGAGTGAACAGGGAATCTGTAAAATGGGAGAAAATTTTTGCAATCTATCCATCTGACAAAAGGCTAATATCCAGAATCTACAAGGAACTTAAACAAACTTACAAGAAAAAAACAAACAACCCCATCAAAAAGTGGGCGAAGGATATGAACAGACTCTTTGCAAAAGAAGACATTTATGTGGCCAACAAACACATGAAAAAAAGCTCACCATCACTGGTCATTAGAGAAATTCAAATCAAAACCACAATGAGATACCATCTCATGCTACTTAGAATGACGATCATTAAAAAGTCTGGAAACAACAGATGCTGGAGAGGATGTGGAGAAATAGGAACGTTTTTACACTGTTGGGAGTCTAAATTAGTTCAACCATTGTGGAAGACAGTGTGGCGATTCCTCAAGGATCTAGAGCTAGAAATACCATTTGACCCAGCAATCCCATTACTGGGTATATACCCAAAGACTGTAAATCATTCTACTCTAAAGATACGTGCACACATATGCTTATTGCAGCACTATTCACAATAGCAAGGACTTGGAACCAACCCAAATGCCCATCAATGACAGACTGAATAAAAAAAAAATGTGGCACATATACACCATGGAATACTGTGTAGCCATAAAAAAAGAATGAGTTCGTGTCCTTTGCAGGGACATGGATGAAGCTGGAAACCATTATTCTCAGCAAACTAACACAGGAACAGAAAACCAAACACTGCATGTTCTCATTCATAAGTGGGAGTTGAACAATGAGAACGTTGGGCACAGGGAGGGGAACATCAGACACTAGGGCCTGTTGGGGGTTGGGAGTCTAGGTGAGGGATAGCATTAGGAGAAATACCTAATGTAGATGACGGGTTGATGGGTGCAGCAAACCACCATGGCACATGTATACCTATGTAACAAACCTGCACGTTCTGCACATGTATCCCAGAACTTAAAGTATAATAAAAAAGTATATATATGTATATATATGTTTATATATGTATATATATGTTTATATATGTATATATATGTTTATATATGTATATATATGTTTATATGTGTATGTGTTTATATATGTATATGTGTTTATATATGTATATACATGTTTATATATGATGTATATATGTTTATATATGTATATATGTTTATATATGTATATATGTTTATATATGTTTATATGTTTATATATGTATATATGTATATATGTTTATATATGTATATATGTATATATGTTTATATGTTTATATATGTATATATGTTTATATGTTTATATATGTATATATGTATATATGTTTATATATATAAAATATTCCATTGTGTGTATATATATATATTATTCAACCTTAGAAAAGGAGATCTTGCTATTTGTTACAACATGGACGGACCTAGAGGACATTATGCTAAGTGAATAAGCTAGACAGAGAGACAAATATTGCATTATCTCAGTTATATGTAGAATATTTTTATAAAGAAGAACTCACATACACAGAGAATAAAACAGTGGTTATCACAGGTGGGGATAAGGGGGAGAAGAAACAATAGGGAGACATAAGTCTAAGAATACAAAATGGCAGGTATGTAGGATGAACACGTTTAGAGACCTAACGTACAATGTGAGGATTAAAATCTACTTATTTAACAAAAATCTCTAATATAAAGTGTGTTATATTAGTGATTTTTGTTAAATAAGTAGATTTTAGCTGCTCTTGTCATAAAAAGTATGTGTGATAACAGACATGTTAATCTGCTTCACTATAGCAACCATCTTACTATCTATATGTATCCCCTAACATCATGTTGTAAGCCTCAAATATATACAATAAAAAATTTATTTTAAAAAAAGATTCTAGGAAAAAAAGAAGTCATAACAGAGACCATATGGCCCACAAAGCCTAAAATATTTACTATCTGGCCCTTCATGGAAAAACTCTGCCAATCGCTGGGTCTAAGTCAATCACAGTAATCCCATTTCCCTTACCAGTATTTTGGTTTGTTTTGTTTTGCTTTGCTTTTAAGGACCCAGACTAAGTCAATCAGAGCCAGGCATTCCCCCATGACAATAATCAGTTCAGGGTGGTTAAGTGAGCCAGATTGGCCCCATTAAGACTTGAGGGAAGAGACTTCGGTTCTTACTCTCATATTAGACTTGAAAAAAAAAAATGCTACTGATAGCCCACAATACAATACAAGGGGAATCCCATCTTGGGAGAAGCCAATCTTGGAGAGAAAGCCAATCTTGGGAGAAAGCTGAGGCTGTGGACAGTGGAGTGAAGAGACTGGAAAGCCTGAATCTGATGTCCCTGAGCCACCAGGACAAACAATGCTGACAGCCTCCCTGGCCCCTGCCTGCCTCTAGACTTCCTACTGTGGAAGCCAATTCATTTACTTGGCATTTTAGCTGCTTTCGGTTTAGTTTTCTGTGACTTGCAACCAAAAGCTTCTCTCTGACCCTGACCATTTGCACATACTGTTCCCTCTGCCCAGAAAGCTCTCCACTCCCCAGCTCTTGCTTGCCTGGCTAACTTCTACTACTCATCTATCAAGCTTCAAAATAAATAGCAGTGTCACAGGAAGGCCATCTTGTGGCCTCCTGGACGAAGTAATATCCCTGTGCTATGCACCATCCCTGTCCACAGTACCCTCGACTCTGTCTTTTGTAACACACATCACTTATCTATTATTATGTGTTTATCCCTGCCTTCCCTGCTAGTCTTGGATATAAGCCAAGGCCATGCTTGTCTTGTTCTCTACTGTATCCCCAGTGCCTAGCACAGTGCCTGGCAATTAGGTGCTGACTAAACTGCACAAGGAACAGCATTTCCCAGACTATGTTTCACGGAATACCAGTGTCTCTTGAGAAGCTGGTAGATAAGACACCAAGACACTCCCATTTATAGATGCCTACTATAGACCAATTAACAGCTGGTGATTATTTTTAGCTGCCCTCTCCCTTTGTCTTCTGTAATGTTTCACTCCAGTGTCCTGAATAGACTATATATTATTAATAGATGGTCACCCTCTTGTTATTAGAAGTTCCAGGTGTAACACCTAAATAATTTCAAGAATCATTTAGATGATTCTAAGCAGTGGCCTTTACTACGGGATTTCTCAGAGACACGGTTACAGTGCTGACCTGCAATGGTGCCACGGGAGGTGGGCAATGCTGGAGCCCTGGTTATGAGCCTGTAAGAGGTGAATATATATAAAATGCAGCATTTCCCAAACTTATTTGATGGCACACTTTTCTCTAAACCAAGTAGCATCTTACAAGACTCTAGAGCTGGAAAAAAAGAAAAAAAAAGTTTATGAAACCTACTGGTTTAGGGCCTTTGGGAAAAGACAAACGTAGAGGCAGAGCATGAAGAGGCCCTCTGAGGTATTCGTAGAAAGCAACTGATTTGCTAAAGACTCCAGAATCACAGATGTTAGGCACAGGGGCCCCCCAGGTCCTCAGGATGGGTGCAATGAAGCAGAGTGAAAGAGAGGGGTGTAGGGTCTTGCACCCACTGTTCTGCTGCATGGGATCGTGTGCCACCTTGCTTCCAGAGTGGTGTGAGGGGCATGGACTGTGCTGCACTGAGCCTTAAGGAATGCCCAGGGAAATGGATGCAGAGGGGTCACCTGGGGGCCAAGTGATCCCCACTTGGCATCTCAGCCTAACGCCCACTCCTGGGCTAGGAGCTAAAACCAATCCAAGAAGCTTGGACATCAGTCTCTACATCATCAATCCCATGGACTGTAAATCATTTGCAGTCTCTCACTGAGGCAGAGCCAAGGACAGCTCCAGTGGAGAAGCTGAAGCTTCAGGTTCCCTTCATGTTTTCCCAACACACCCCGTGCGGGGTGGGAACGGAGTGATCCTGCCCTCCGAAGCCCAGAGGGAAGGAATCCCATGGAATCCCCCAATCCAAACTCTCCTCCGCAGATAACTGAGACTTAGTAACGGCCCCTGATCACTGAGGGAGAACTGGTGGCTCCATGCCCAATTCGGCAAACCAGTATTTCTAGAGCCCAAGCCCTATTTTGAAATCCAAAAAAATAAAATATAGGGGTCTGGAAGAGATTGAGGTTTCACTGCTTTCTGCCAGACCCTGGGAACTCTTCTCCCTTTCACAGCTGTGGAGGTGGACAGATTCTCTAGAAAGAGATATTAATGGCTACTGAGCCCTCCCTGGGCCACATGTCATCCTTGCTATTTTCCATACTCTAAGTCTTTTTGCCTCCCAACCCCACTGTGTGACAGGTAGTACTATCACCCACATTTCACAGATAAGGCACGTGAGGCTCAGAGAAGTCAGAGAACTTGCCCAAAGACACAGCCAGAGAGAGACAGAGCTGAGGTTTGGCTAAAAGCCCATGCTACTCCCATTGGCCACACCACCTTCTGGACGCCCCAAGGCAGGTATCCTGGCCAAGCAGACACAACCTCACTTATGCTGCCCAGTGGCCCTTGACATTTTTATCTCCCTAGAGGCTGCTTTCAGGGAGTCCAGCAGTATCTCTGTGGGGCTGGTGGCTCCTAGTGGCGAAGTGTGTGCCTCCAAAACCTCTCAGGCCAACTCTGGGAGTCTCTTACCCTGCTCAGTGAGGAGGCAGCTCCACGATGCTGCTGCTGTGTCAGTGAGAAAAGACACTCACGGGCCATCAAACTGATGAGCACACACTTGATTCACTCAAGGGTGAAATCCTTCACCTCCTTCAAGATCAGAAAAATCAGCTCCACTGACCTGTGTTCTTCAGGCAGGAGGCAAGCTGGGCAGGGGCTGGCTGGGCTGGCTGCAGGTGCACAGCACAGTGGGAGGTGGTTGAAAGAGAGATGAGTTATCCAGGCTGCAAAAAGCCTGCAGAGAAGCTGCCAGGGACAGCCCCACCTGTGTCCCAGCCTCAGGGCCTGGATGCTCCCCTATACTTACTCCCTGCCTCTTAAATAATAAAAACATCCAGGAGTCTCAGTGTCAGGATCTGAGCTCTGTGTCCCCTATAGATCAGTGGAAAATATGGAAGATCCACAGGATGAGACTATTGGGGTCCATTTGCACAAGAGACAAAAGGCAGTGATGGTAAACTTAGTTTAAGAGTTATGAAGAGTTGACAGGAAGAGAAATAATTTGGAGTCCAGTATGGCTCATGGACCTCAGCCCTTTGAGCCAAGTCTTAGAGAGCATGCAATAAAGAACAACCACAAACAAGAGAGGGGTTTTCTTTAGGATACTAGGCTTTTAAGGCAGCCCAGTTTCCTTCCCTGTAGGGCAGTATGTGGCACAGGGCACTGGGGAACATTTTACCCCCATCAGGACACCACAGAGGCCTTAAGGGTCAAGAGTTAGAGATGGGCACAGAGCCCCTGGGATCCACAGAGGGGCAACAGCAGGCTAGGACATGGGGTCCCAGC
This sequence comes from Pan troglodytes, assembly GCF_028858775.2. Classification (NCBI taxonomy): domain Eukaryota; kingdom Metazoa; phylum Chordata; class Mammalia; order Primates; family Hominidae; genus Pan; species Pan troglodytes. Next base: position 122,699,638 of record NC_072407.2, on the reverse strand, counting down.
CATCTTGCTGGAGGGGGAGGAGCATATTATATAGCGTGGGCACACACATGTCTGACAAATGAAAATATACCTTCAGACTATTATTCCTAAGGGTGGTGTAGCCTGGAGAAACCAACGTTGCAACAGCAATGCCATATATTGGTTTAGGGTGGTGCAGGTGACCAAGTGCTCAACCATCCTGGGGCAGATAGCATCAGTCCTACCTGATGAGGGACACCAAGCTTACACTGCTGGGATCCAGTCAGGTCTGGAGTCCAACACACAGAACAGAGTCTCATGATGCTGGAGACAGAACACCTCTGTCCTAATCCTAATCTCAAAAATTAGTAATTGTCACTCTGGGCAAGTCACTTAACCTCCCCAAGTTACAGTTTCCTCATCTGTAAATGGTGACAATAACAGTTTACCTACCAGGCTATCATGAGATGATAAAATGTCCTAGACTCTTCCAGGAGCAGCAGAAGGCATCCACCCCAACTCTCCCTGGAGGGTAGGAGGGCAAGGCCAATCACATTGTCTGTTAGCATGGAAATAAAAGCCATAAAGGCTTGAGGGACCTTCACAAGCAGGCTCTTTTCCTAAATAGTTTTCATTGTTGATTTGCATAGTAAATTCTTTTTATTATTGTTATTATTATTATTTATTATCTTTGGTGTTTTTTTATTTTTTTGAGACAAGGTCTTGCTTGCCTCTGTCACCCAGGGTGGAGTGCAGTGGTGTGATCACCACTCACTGCAGCCTCAGCCTCCCAGGCTCAAGTGATCCTCCCACCTCAGCCTCCCAAGTAGCTAAGACTAAGTGCTGCCATGACTGGCTATTTTATTTTTCTTCAAATTTTTTGTAGAGATGAGGTCTCACTAGGTTGCCCAGGCTCATCTTGAACTCCTGGGCTCTAGCAATCCTCCCACATCGGCCTCCAAAGTGCTGGGATTATAGGTGTGAGCCACCAAGTAAATGCTTTTTAAACAGTTAGCTCTTCCTTCCCCAGGGCTCCCTGAGCACCTGGCTCTGCCATTAGCGCTCAGGCCCTTGGCTCCCATGGTGCAATTGTGTTCTCCTCACCACACACTGTGGCTGTAAAGGCAGGACTCAGCTCTGTTCACCTCTCTACCCCCAGGGCCTGGCACAGTCTTTGACTATAGACAGTCTCAATAGCTGTTGAAAGAATAAACTTTGAACCTCTGCCCTGACCCATTCCAAATTACCAGAGTCCAAATTAATGAGGTTTCATTGTAATTAACACTGACATCGTTTGCAGTTCGGATTCAGATGTCTTCCTTCAAAGGATACTGTGAAGAAAGTAAAAAGCCTACCAATGACAGAAAATATTTGCAAATCATATAAATGATAAGGGGTTATACCTAGAATATAGAAAGAACTCTTACAACTTAATAAAAAGACAAATAACCCAATTAAAAAGGGGCAAAAAATCTGAACAGACAGATCTCCAAAGATGATATAAAAATGGTAAGTAAGCACATGAAAAGATCCTCAACATCATTAGACTTAGGGAAATACAAATCAAAACCATGTGAGACAGAATGCAGAGAAATTAGAACCCTCATACATTGCTGGTGGGAATGTAAAACGGGGCAGCCACTTTGGAGAGCAGTCTGGAGTTCCCCAAAGGATAAAATACAGATTTACCATATGATTAGCAATTCTACTCTTAGGTATATATCCAAGAGAATCGAAAACATGTGTCCACCTAAAAACATATACATGAATGTTCACAGCAGCATCATTCATAATAGACAAAAAGTGGAAAAAACTCAAATATCTATGAACTGATTAACAAATAAAATGTGGTAGAGCCATACAATGGAATATTATTCAGCCATGAAAGGAAATGAATTATTGATACACGCTACAACCCAGATGAGCTTTGAACACATTATGCCATGTGAAGAATGCCAGACACAAAAGGCCACACATTGTCTGATTCCATTTATATGAAATGTCCAAGGGCCAGGCACAGTGCTTCACGCCTATAATCCCAGCACTTTGGGAGGCTGAGGCAGGCAGATGATGAAGTCAAGAGTTCAAGACCAGCCTGGCCAATCTACTAAAAATACAAAAATTAGCTTGGCACGGTGGCGGGCGCCTGTAATCTCAGCTACCTGGGAGGCTGGGGCAGGGGAATCACTTGAACCCGGGAAGTGGAGGTTGCAATGAGTCAAGTCACGCCACTGCATTCCAGCCTGAGTGACAGAGCAAGACTCCGTCTCCAAAAAAAAAGAGAAATGTCCAAAATCCGCAAATCTACAGACACAGAAAGTACATGAGCAGTTGGCAGGGGCTGGGATGAATGGGGACAGTAAGGAGTGATAGCTCAAGGGGATGGGCTTTCTTCTTGGGGTGCTGAAAAAATTGGAAAAGTGATTGTGATGAAGCTTGCCTAACGGTTAAATACATTAAAATACATTAAAAACAATTACACTGTGCACTTTAAATGGGTGCATTATATGTTATGTAAATTCATCTCAGCACAGCTGTTTAAAAAACAAAAAAAGGAAAAACAGATTCTGGTGTCTTCGTTATTCTCAAGCCTCTAATTTTGAAAGACAAGGGCCGGCATCATCTCTTACCTGTTGTCTCCCCCACAGCACCTAAGATTGGGCTGGATGTAGAATAACTACTCATATGTTTGTTGAATTGAAAATGACGACTGTTTTGCCAAAAAAGGAAAATAGGGTATGTAGTCTCTCATTCAAATTCAATACCATCAGGGAAACAGTCTCCTAAAATCTATATAGGACTTGTTGGGATACGCATGATCCCAATTTTACAGAAAAGGAAACTGAAGGTCACTTAAATTGCTTGTCTGAGGCCACTCAGCCAATGAGTGACAAAGGTAGAATTAGGTTCTAGTCTCTCCTGACCTGTTTGATTTTCCCACCCTAATTCACTTTGTCTTCCCCTAGCCACCCTGCACACACACACACACAGAGTTGTGTTGTCTGATTGCTCAACTGCTGGCCCAGGCTTTGGCCTCTGCTCCCCAGCCTTAAGCCGGAGGCCCCTCAGGCTCCGCACCAAATTCTTCCAATTCACCTGCATTTCTATTCTGCTCTGAATAAAGTTGGGCAAAACTCCAGAGCTTTCTTGCCCATTTTCTCCAAACCACCCATCCGTGCTCAGCTGCTCTCCTGTAAAGGACATGATGAGGTGAGCAGTGACGCCTCATTCGGGAGTCCCCATCCAGCTGAGCACCATCTTCCCTCAGGACCACTTCCTTGAAGGCCACAAGGGAGAGGGTGGGACTGGCCCATGAGGAGGCACCTCCAGGCCATCTTCCGGCCTAGGCCCACGGCTGTGCTCTCCTGCCTCCGTCCCTCGCTTGGAGGGAGCCTCCTCTGACTTGACTATGGAGGGGGGTGAACAGGCTTAGAAACCCACTGTGGGTCACTAATCACTGCTATGCTTCATGCCTCAGCTGTGCAAACAGTGACAACAGGTGGCCCTCGAGCAGAGCCAAAGAGGAGCAAGGCCAGTGTAGACAGCTTTGGGCTGGGGGGCAGGAGACTGGGTCCCCACCCTGACCTGTCTAAAAAGCTGTGTGCTCCCTCCTCCCTGAGAGCTGCAGGGAGGGTGGAAAGTAAAATCAACTAATGAAAATGGGAAAACTTTAAAAGGAATGAAAAAACATAAACTAGATGATGTTTAAGGGGCATCAGGCCAACACTGTTAAACTCTCTTTGACTGTGAGAAGGCCCTCTGGGCTCAGGGAAGGGGTGGATCTCTCCATTTCCCACCCAAGCTGGGGTCACTATGGCTTTTGTAACAGCTCTTAGACAGGGGCCTGCCCACCTTGGCGGGCTGTGTGACTCTGGCTGTGGCTCTGTCCCTCCAGATGTCAGTATCAGATCATGGGGGGGCTCTGCTGACGTGGCTTCCCTAGCAAGGTTACAGATTCTGCTCTGACCCAGTTGCCTCAAAACTCTGCAAGTAGAGTTGTGGCTTCATTTGCAGGGATCTCTTCCTAAAAACAGCAGCCTTTTGAGACTGAAGAGCTAGATTTTAAATCAGACCTCCTGCTCCCTGGCTGACAGACTTGGGCAGGCCCCGGTTGCCCTGAGTGTCTGTTCCTCACTGGTCACGAGAAGTTGGTGATCTCTTCTTCACAGGTTGTGGGAGGATGCACGAGACCCTTCACAGGTTGTGGGAGGATGCTGGTCAGGGCTTGGTGGGGTGCACAGCTGCCCTGTCACCCTGCAGGGAACACCCGGCATCTTACTATTAATAGCTCCTCCAGCTCACACCTTGGAAGAGGGTCCTCAGAGGGTGTCTCCCCACCCCCCAGCCGCAAGCTGGTGGTACAGATTCCTGGGATCCCCTCCTGACATACCACAGCAGCCTTGGCAAGGAGACCCAGGAACCTTCACCGGGAGAAGCTTCCCAGGATCATCCTCCCACTCAGCACCGAGGACTGCTGCTGAGGGGAGCACAGGAGCCAGCCCGGAAGCCCAGCAGGGCTTGGGAGGAAGGAGCAGGCCCTTCACCGAAGATGCTGCTGACGTCAAGTCAGCACAGAAGGTCTAGAGAAACCTGCAGAATCGTTTCCTGGTGGGAACACGGTCTGCTTTTATTGCATCCAGGTGGCTGTCCGACTGTGTGTCTGACTTGTCTGCTTCCTCCAGAACCTGGGCCCAGAAACCTGCCCTTCCCCCAAACCCACCCAGAGCCTGGCAGGGAGGGGCTCCTGGGGACTCTATGCAGAACCCAACAAAGCAATCACTTCCCTCTCAGAGCACAGGCTTATGGGAGTCTGCTTGGCAGCCTTATCGGCCATTTATTTTATTTCATAAAGCTACCGATAGGACTTCCTATGCAAATGACTCCCAGATGAGATGCAAATTGGGATTTGGAGCCAAGAACCGCTAAGGCTTTTTTGTTTTTCCTTTTTCTTTTCTTTTATATTGGAATGGCACTGTGGCACCTCCTGCCTCTTCCTCTGCCCTCTGCCTGGCAGCTTCCTTGCCACATGCTTCCCACTGGCAAGGCTCTGCCTGCCCCTGCCAGGCACGGGTTCTGAGCTGGCCACAGAGAGCTTGTTAATTGTGCTTGAAGTAGGGAGTCTGGGTGGTGAGCAAGCCTGGGGGGCCATGCCAAGGTGAAAAGAATCGCTCCCTCTCTACTGCGCTTCTCACACTGGGGTCTTCCCACCCTGTGTCCCCTGTACACAGGTCAACTTAGATGCAGGCGTGCAGACAGGAACCCTCCGCAATTAACTTTCACGTTGCAAAAGGCTTACTGCACATGTGTTCCTCAGGAGCCTATAGATCTGGGTTCAAATCCTGACACAATCACTAACCCACTGTGTGATCTGAATTTAATTTATCTGAGTTTCACTTCCTCATCTGTGATGAGGGTAACAATGTCTACTTTCTGATTTGGTGAAGAGTCCATGGAAGCATCTGTCCAAGATACTCAGTCCAGCATCCATTACAAAATAGCTCATCAATAGATTATTATGACATTAATTAAATGGAACACAGAGTACCTCACTTTGGAGAGCCTGTGTTCTAGATGAGGGAGTAACAGAATGATAGAAACAGAGGTTTCCAGGCCGGGGATGGCAGCTCACGCCTGTAATCCCAGCACTTCGGGAGGCCAAGGTGGCCAGATCACTTGAGGTCAGGAGTTTGAGACCAGCCTGGCCAACATGGCAAAACCCCTTCTCTACTAAAAATACAAAAAAATTAACCAAGCACGGTGGCACATGCCTGTAATTCCAGCTACTCAGGAGGCCGAGGCAGGAGAATCACTTGAATCTGGGAGGCGGAGGCAGCAGTGACCTCAGATCACACCACTGCACTCCAGCCTGGACCACGGAGCGAGACTCTACATCCCCAGCCTCCAAAAAAAAAAAAAAAAAAAAAAAAAAAAAAAAAAAAAACGAGATTTCTAGTATTTCTAGTTTGTAGATCCCTTTTTTATAACCAGGGCAGGATTAGGGTGTACCAAGACTATGTCTTGGCAATCTGTTTTTTTCAATTCCGTGAACATGTTTTACTGACTACTGTGCGGGGACCAAATGAGAAACACTTGGCGCTCAGGCTTAACACCCCCTCTTTCAGGGTTGCCATTGCCAGCCTGGGAGTCAAGAGCCACAGGTCCTGTCTCAACTCTGCCACAAAGTAGCCTGTGAACTCCAGCAAGTCACTTTCCTTCTCTGCCTCTGTTTCTTCACCTGTAAAATGAGGAGGCTATACCAGGACCTCTGAGGCTCCTTCCAGTGCTAAAATTGGATTTTCTACCCAAGGCTGCTGGCCTGCCTTCTCTCCCTCTCACACAGCTAACAAAGCACATTAACAAATGGTTCTTGCATACATAGAAAACAACCCTAAACTCAGGACCCACTGCCAGATTGATTTATCTTTCTAATCTGTCAGCAAAAAATTAATAGCATAAAAGTAAATTTTAAAATGATTCTGAAACTTCCCCCCGCCCACCGCTGAGCCCATCAGTCCTTCTGTGGAGTCCCACCAAGGCTGAGATGCTGAAGGTTGTGCTGTGGGGCCCCTCCTCTACAACTGGCCTTCAAAAGAGCTCCCTGCCACAAAGCAGCGCTGGCATTATTTACCATCTTCCTGCTGTCTGTCCTCTCAGAGGCTGTGCTCATTGTGCTTGGTTACACCCTCAATTCTCAGCTGGATGAACCCAGGCCTTTTGGTGTGATTCATTCTGGGGAGTTCCTCTGCTCTGTCTTGCACCTTCTCTTCCTGCCTGGAAAGCTCTACGGATTGCTCTGAGCCCAGCAGCCCAATGGCTTCCACAAAAGTGGGTGGCACAAGGACAGAAGTAGGACTGTTTGCTTCCCTGTGGCTCCTCGACACCATTATGTGAGCTGGGCAGATAGAGGCTCTCGGGGCCCTGTTGCTGGCCCCCTCTCCCGACACCTGCCCATGGTGCCCTAGCCACAGAAGAGAGGAGGGGGCTTCTTTCTAGCCTGGCACCACAGCTACCAGTGTCCAGAGATCATCTACTTTGGAGTCCTGGAGTGATCTGTGTCTTTTCCCAGTTAGATCAGCAGAAGACTGGGAGGATGTTGGGAGTGGGGTGGGGTGGGGGGAATGTTGGCAGAACTCCCCTGGGGCAAAAAAAAAGTACTATAGGGCCAAGCAGGGATCCAACTCTGCCTACAAAATCCCAAACCCACCAGAGCTTTCTTGTTCCTGCTTAAATGTACCCACCTTAGCAAATGTCTAATCCTCACAAATCAGCAGGAGGAGGAGATAGTAGGTTAAATAACTTAAAAATGGCCATAAAGCCTGGATCAAAAAGTTAATGGGTTCCCACTTCTAATTCATTTGACTTGGCTTTGTGGCTGTAGCACCACCATTTTTGAGGAGACCTTAGAAAAGCTACCCAGGAACGACAGGCAGATTTCCCTAACAGTCTTGGGCAGATGGAAGGCTGCCGCTTGCCTAGCCTCTCCTTCAACTCCCGAAGGGCCCTGGGCAATTCGCTGTCCTGTGGTTTCAATAGAAACCTTATCTTTTTCATGCAAAGAGCAAATGGTGACCAGGGAGGGCTTTACAGAGGGATTGGGTGCTGAGTGCCACTGTGAATGGTCACTAGGTGTGAGGTGTAGGGGGAGGCCATTTGCCATTGTGGGGAAAAACCAAGTGCAAATGCCCGAGCCAGCAAAACACAGGCACGTTTCATTCCTTCCTCACTCTCTTCTACAGCTATTCATTACTCTCCTCTGTGCCAGGTGCTTCCTAGACTTGGAGACACAGCCATGAGGTCACCAGTGCCTGGGGGAGAGTGGAAACTGTGGGTCTGGTAGCAGAGGCTGTCCCCTTACCCACCCGCTACACAGCAGCACCCTACTCTCATCTCCCCACAGACATGGGGCCTGCGTACATCAAGGAGAGGTTTCAAGGTGATAAATAAAAGTGAGGAGAAAATGAGGTGCAAGAAGAAGACAGAATCAATTATTCCAAGCAAATTAAAAGTGCTTGGCAGGGGGTGGAAGGAGATGGGAGGTGGAAGGGAGAGTCTGGGAAGGTTTCCAATGGACACAACAGCCAAGTGCTAGAGGAGGAGGGACGCAGGGAGAGAGGAGGGTTTAACCTGTCGGCCAGCTTCTCACAGACCACCTCGGGAGACAAACACCAACTCCCCAGCCAAGGTCTTGGTGGTGAACAGAGAGGCTGAAGGCTGCTCCTCAGAGCAGAATCACAGTCCCCAATGGCGCTTCTTAGAGAGGATATTGAATTAGCTACATTAATCCACAGAGGCGCCTGGCAGTGATAAGCGTAATTAAACCACTTAGTTGCTGGATCATGGGCTTGGGTTATAAACAGTCAAGTTTACTCATCACGGCCCTCACCCTGAATCTTGTTTGAAGAGCACACTTGGAGAGGGTGAGGCTTGAAAACTGGTGTGTGTGTGCATAGGTTTGCATGTGTGCGTAGCCACGCACACACAAAGATTTTGTGCCAGGCCCTGAGCTGACTTCTAGACACTTTGATAAAATTCTGATTAAAATTATTTGACAATAATGTTCACAATATTAACCACAATACCAAAAATATTAACAGTACTACTGAGCTGTGCTCAAAATAAATCACTAAGCGAAAATACTACAAATGGGAACGGCGCATAGAACAAGGAACCCTGGCAGCCTCTTCTCCCTCCTTCACCTCGTATTGTTCTGAAGACCTCCAAAGTAATTTCTAAAGTCCTAGCTATCTGTCTAAGCTTTTCATCAGCCTCAAACTACCTTAACACTCCTGACTTTACATCTAGGGTAATCCGTTTATGGGGTTTTGGACTTTTTCCATCACTTCTGGCTTCCTTCCAGACATTTTCATCACTGCTAACACTGACTCGGTTTGTCACACACCCTAGTGGGGGAGGAGACTGGGGCAAGTCAAGACAGGCTGGGGATGCGCAGGTCTGGCTCAGAACTGAAGTTGCCCAGTGCCTGTTGGGACGTGCAGTTAATCAGCTTCCAACAAATGTGAACTAAAGACCAGTGGATTAATAGGATGTGCTGAGGAAGAGCCTTCTGCTCACTCACTAATTGTTTGTTTATTTAACTGATGATCATACTATACTCATTAGGGGTTGTTAGAACATCAAGGCAGTAGATCTGCTGATACTGAGAAAGGCTTGAGTTTGTGGGCCTGAATTGTGAGAGTTTGGCGACAGCACGCACCTGTTATTTCAGGGATGCCATACCTCACAGAGCTACCAATTACTGAGTGCTTACTCAAAAAAAGCCAGGGATGATCTCATTTCATTCTTAGAGCAAGCCCATCGTCCCTGGCTCAGAAGGGGATGTGGTTTGCACAATGTCGCACAGCTTACCAGTGGTGGAGTCAGGATTCCAACTCCATAGTCTTAAACATTCTGCTGAATTTTCCCATCCTCCAACCTTTGCTTCCATGGGTAGTGACTGCATTCATTCAAGAGTTGTCTGTATTTGAAATCCTACTGAGTGACGTGCTTAGAGAAGATGGGAAACCTGAGCTCTGCCTCTTCTCTGAGGAATCTGTCATTCCTGATGATGACAGAGAGACATTGCCATCCAATGCTTGCAGCTCATGAATATTTCTTGATTTCTGGGAATGGATTGTGGCTGAATAGAAATGGAGCCTTAATTCCCCCTTTTGGGTAAGCAGAAGGTCCTCCCCGCTTGCTACCTAGGACATTTCCTCTCCTAAGGCATTTTTTATGTCACCACTCCACATTCGTTGACCCTGGGCTCTGAGGGCACAGAGCCCTCCCCTCCTGGCTAGGACAGAAAAGGGGGCTGGAGGAAGGAGCAGTTTGCTCTTCTCATCTTGCTCTCATGACCTATCTACCTGTCCCACCTACCTACCTATGCACCTACCTGTCCCACAGCGTATCTAAAAAATCAGCAGAGCTGCTGATCCTGACAGGGCTGAGCTTCTTACACAGTTGTACCTCCCTTGAGTTTTCAGAAAGGGAAGCTCCATCTTAGAGAGGTTTAATAACTTCCTCAAGGTCAAAGAGCAAAGAGGAAACGAACACATCTCTTTTCTTTAGGTCCCAGGGCTCTGAGCACTGTGGTGGAGTGGGGAGGAAAGGGAAGGAATACTTTGGTCAGCTTTAAATCAACCTCAAATACATGATTAATAAAGACACTGACATTTATGAAGCATCTTATTCTTTACAAAGTAATATTGCAAGAGCTATCACATTTACTTTTCACAGTGACTCTGTGAAGTATTTGTGATGGTCCCATTTCACCCAGGAAGAGGTTAAAAAAACATCCCCAAGTCCCAAACTCATTAAGAGCAGAGCTGGAATCACAATGCTGGGTTGGACAGCAAGCCCCAGGTGCCTAATGCATTGTCAGTGCTCTATGGTAGCTGCTATTATCACTAGCTGAGGTTGCAAAGGGGCTTATCACTACCCTCCTGAACACCTCTCAAGTCCCACTGATGGTGGGAGTGAGGCTAAATGTTCTACAGTCCAAAACAAGCTCTGTCTCTTTCTCAGTCTTCATCCTGGCCCCTAAATAAGCAAAATCACCAATTCCCAAAAGATCTTTCAGGGTTTTGTGCAGTAGTCTGACATAATGAGAATCCATTCGACCTAGAGGACAAATGTTGTTGAATCTCATTTCTCAAGGTCAACAATGCCCAACTGATTCTGCTTTAAAATGTTCATACCTTTCACCCAAATCTTCCATTTCTAGGAATTACTCTCCAGAAATGCTCCTGCAAATGTACAAAGACCCAGGCACAGGGATGGAAACAACCCATATGTCCACCTAAAGGGGAAAGGTTAGTTCAATGATAGTACATTAGAGGACAAGCACACAGCTTTTAAAAAGAAGTAGATGGATGCATATGAACTGATATGGAAAGCTGTTCACGATACAGTGTAATGTGCTCATTGTTATGCAGTACGTATGGAATGTTCCCCATTCTTTGGAGAGAAAAAAAATTTATAGATTTAGTATAAATAGAAAAAAGCCAGAGGAATGTTCACCCATGCTGGTTAACTTGGCAGGCGAGAGAGAGGCAGAATCACAGGATCCAGGAGTAAGTGTTCTAGAAGATGTCCAGTGGACTCTGGCCGGAGTCACCTCCTCTGTCTCCACTGTTTTCCCTCCAACTGTGACCAGGATGAAAACTGGAGGCCTCTCCCCAGCTGTCATGTTTGGACATCAGCAAGGATGAGCTGGGACGGTCATTCCCGTTTACATCCCTACTCAATTCCCCTCGGTCATCAAGTCCCATCAGGTTCAGAACAAAATCAAATCATAAAAATGAAACACAAATTTATTTACCACCGTGGTAGAATTGGGCCATTTTTTTCTATCAATTTCCAAGCCCAGAAATTGCCTTTTAAATGGATAATGATGATTCTGATGGTCCAGTTATTACCTTGAAACCTCACATTTTGATATATTCATTGCTGTTCTCTTATATAAATAACAGTTATTACTGCAAAGCGATTTTTTCCCCTTGCACTTCCAAAGTGTTCCTGCAGGAGATGGCAAGAAAATGGATTCCATTAATATTCTACATAGAACTGTTGCTTTTTCCAGCACTAACTTCCACATAAATCTCCTCGTGAGTCTTTTTATACAAATGCCACCCCTTCTTCCCTGCACTGCCCCACACTTTCTACCCTACCCGTGTCTCCTCCTGCTTCCTCTTTACTCCTCTTCCAAGAAAGGGAACACTCCATTCTCTGACTGCCCAGTCAGTTGCTGGGACACCACGACTGCCCCCTTTGCCCAGGGCCTGGCATAGGGTGAATGGCAGTCAACATTACTCCTGTTGTCCTTCTTGTACGCAGCCAGAGAACAAGCTTTTCAGTTCCATCTTCCTGCCTATTTAGTACGAATTAAAACCCCAAAGTAAAACATATGAACAGCAAAAAGGCTAACGTGATTGACAAGGGCCAGGGACAGTGGGGTTGTGGGTCTTGCTGTGCCCAGAGTCCAGGCCCGGGGGGAAAAAAGAAGCCTGAGCCCCACACCGTTTCCAGATATTCCCAAGTCCCAGCAGCTGTTTGCGGCAGAGTCTGATGGAGCCGAGCTTTAACAGACACCCAACAGCCTCATTAATGTTCCTGCCAGCCCCATTCCCCCTGGACAGCTTGTAGGTTGTTATTAGGAAGCATCTCTAAAAGACTCTATCACTGCAAAGTGCTTTGCACTCACTTCATGAGAGAGACGGGGGTGCGGGGAGAATTATACAGGATTTAGCTCCATCTCCATCTCTAGGATCTTTCAGCTGCACACCTTAGAGGACTGATTCTGTCACGGCCCTCTGGCTTCCCTCTGCATGACTCCCACACCAGCCTCGCTGTGCTACTCGTTACAATGAAGATTGAAGTTCACATATTAAAGCCCTTCCACCCACAGTAAATAGTTTTCTCTTTACCAGCAGCTTTAAAGATACTCAAGGCAGATACTATTGCTCCCATTTTATAAATAAGACAATTGAGGCCCAACAGCGTTAGCTGACTTGTTTAAGGTAACAAAGCAAGTTAGTGAAAAAAATTTTCAAAAAGCATCTATGAGACTTTGTATGTGCTGAACTTTGTGCCAAATCCTTTAACACACCATCTTTGCAACAATTCCCCAAGCAGTAATGGGCAGAGCTGGGATGTGAACCCACGTCTTCTTTATGGCTAATTCCAAGATTCTATTATACAAAAACTTTTCTTTTTTAAAAAAAACTTTTATTCTAGGTTTGGAGGTACACATGAAGGCTCATTACATAAGTAAACTCACATAACAGGGATTTGTTGTGCAGATTACTTCATCACCCAGGTATTAAGCCCAGTACCCAAGAGTTATCTTTTCCACTCCTCTCCCTTCTCCTACCTTCCACCCTCAAGTAGACCCCTGTGTTTGATATTTCCTTCTTTGTGTTCATAACTTCTCATCATTTAGCTCCCACTTAAAAATAAGAACATGCAGTATTTGATTTTCTGTTCCTGCATTTGTTTGCTGAGCATAATGGCCTCCAGTTCCATCCATGTTCCTGCAAAAGACATAATCTCATTCTTTTTTTTTTTTTTTCTCTGAGACAGAGTCTTGCTCTGTCACCCAGGCTGGAGTGCAGTGGCGTGATCTCTGCTCACTGCAGCCTCTGCCTCCTGGGTTCAAGCAATTCTCCTACCTCAGCCTCCCGAGTAGCTGGGATTACAGGCACCTGCCACCACACCTGACAATTTTTGTATTTTCAGTACAGACGGGGTTTCACCATGTTGGCCAGGCTGGTCTCGAACTCCTGACCTCATGATCCACCTGCCTTGGCCTCCCAAAGTGCTGGGATTATAGGTGTGAGCCACCATGCCCAGCCAATCTCATTCTTTTTATGGCTGCACAGTATTCCATGGTGTATATGTACCACATTTTCTTTATCTAATCTGTCATTGATGGGCATTTAGGGTGATCCCATGTCTTTGCTGTAGTGAATAGTGCTACAATGAACATTCACATGCATGTGTCTTTATGGTAGAATGATTTCTATTTCTCTGGGTATATACCCAGTAATGGGATTGTTGAGTAAAATGGTAATTCTGCTTTTAGCTCTTTGAGGAAATGTCATACTGCTTTCCACAATGGTTGAACTAATTTACACTCCCACTAACGGTATATAAGTGTTCCCTTTTCTCTGCAACCTCGACAGCATCTGCTATTTTTTGACTTTTTAATAATAGCCATTCTTAGCGCCACTGCAGTCCGGCCTGGGCGAAAGAACAAGACTCCGTCTCAAAAAAAAAAAAAAATAATAATAATAATAATAGCCATTCTGACACGTGTGAGATGGTATCTCGTGGTTTTGATTTGCATTTCTCTAAAGATCACTGATATTGAGCTTTTTTTTCATTTGCTTGTTGGCTGCATGTATATCTTCTTTTGAAGTGTCCATGTCCTTTGCCCACTTTTTTTTTTTTTTGAAACGGAGTCTTGCTCTGTGGCCCAGACTGGAGTACACTGGCACAAACTCGGCTCACCGCAACCTCCACCTCCCAGGTTCAAGCGATTCTCATGCCTCAGCCTCCCAAGTGACTGGGACTAAAGGCACACACCAACATGCCCGGCTAACTTTTGTATTTTTAGTAGAGATGGGGTTTCCCCATGTTGGCCAGGCTGGTCTTGAACTCCTGGCCTCAGGTGATCCACCAACCTCAGCCTCTCAAAATGCTGGGATTACAGGCATGAGCCACCATGCCCGGACTATGGGGTTGTTTTTCTTTTGTAAATTTGACCAAACCTTTCCTTAATTCCTGAGATGTGAGCCCAGTCTCCAAATTCTCAGATCATATTTGTTCCTCTGTGTCCCCATATTGCTGCAGCTACCCTAGAGCCATTGCATATTCACAGATCTATGTCTCCTCTTAGCCAGAGAATTCCCCCAGGGCAGAGACTGCATCTTACCCCACAGGGGCCCACTGGGCTTTGCTGGTCGGAATGAATGAATGAAGAGCAGGGTAATGACAATTGGTTGATGTGAGTGTGTCTGTGCTTGCCTGTGTATGTATGCGTGCATGTATACTGATATCCATGAATGAAAACAGAAGGCATTTTATATTTAACCTGAAAAGTTAAGATACCCTGTGGGGCACTCACATGAATAGAAGGCCACCTGAGGAAGGAAATCTATACATTTGCTACTTTTGCAGAAAGGCAGCATTGCACAGTGTGGTTAAGAGCACACTGCCAGGGCCAGGCATGGTGGCTCATGCCTGTAATCCCAGCACTTTGGGAGGCTGAGGCGGGCGGATCACGAGGTCAAGAGATCTAGACCATCCTGGCTAAAATGGTGAAACCCCATCTCTACTAAAAAATACAAAAATTAGCTGGGCGTGGTGGTGCATGCCTGTAGTCCCAGCTACTTGGGAGGCTGAGGCAGGAGAATCACTTGAACCTGGGAGGTGGAGGTTGCAGTAAGTCAAGGTCGCACCGCTGCACTCCAGCCTGGGTGACAGTGAGACTCCGTCTCAAAAAAAAAAAAAAAAAAAAAAAAGCACACGGCCTGTTCTGCCACTTCTCAGCTGTGTAAACTGAGGCCAGTTTCTTAACTTCTTTCTCTATGTCTCTAATTCCTCAACTGTAAAGTGGAGGATATTGTGAGTGGTAAATGAGTTAATGCATGCAGGGGCTCAGAAAGACCCCTGACACCTGGTAAATTCTCAGTGCTAGCAATTACACGAGGGAGAGAGACAGCACAGCAGTGGGGTTCTGGAGCAGGTGCCAGAAACTTGCCCCTCACACACACTATCCACAGCTTTACTGAGGCCCCTTCTCCCTTAGGTCCCTGGTCCAGCCGGAAGACCCCAGAAATGTGAGGTAGGGTTGGACACTCAGTGCAGTCTCAGATCTTGCGTCAAATAAAACCAAATAAACATGCCTCGTCTCTATGGTAAGGTGAGAATGACCCAGGAGAGGGCCCATAATAAAGCATTATGCAGATACATGGCCAGGAGAAGGGTGGGAGAGGCCACTGTACTTTACAGATACACTAACTGAGGCACTCAGGGGAGGTGGATTGACTGATGGGCAAGAGAAGCAAAGGGACAATGCTCCCATTCCTCACTAGTCACTCAGCTCCATGAGAGCACAGAGACTGGGGTAAACTCCTCTGGACCAAACCAGGGAGAACAGGATCCCAGGCAGATGCCAGAGATAGTTGCTCCCAGGTTACCAGGCAATGCTGGATCACTTCCTGGCAGTTCACCTCCCCTCTGCCAGCTGGGGCCCTATATGGGTGGAGTGCATGATGGGGCATGATGCTCAGAGTCCCAGCTGGGACAGGGCCACGGGACAGCTCTGGGTAATGTGGGGTCAGCAGGTTCCTGTGGGGATGCTTCAGTCCCTATCCTTTCTCTAGCTGAAGGCTCTGCCACTCATGCGGGGGTGAGGGAAGGAGGGGCTGGGAGCTACTGCCACCGCAAAAGGCTCGCTGTGATTGTCTAGCTTCTGCTGGTTTTCACATCAACAGCAGGTGCATGGCCGGCATATGACTTTCCCAGCAGCCTAACTACAACCCCATGCTATGCTCAGGTATAACAGTTGTCGATTGTAGAGTACAGCCAGGCTCAGGCATTTTATTAAAATTCTTGAAGTGGAGAGTAGGCTCAGAAGGGAAGGAGAGTCAATCTACACCTATGTGATGCCAAACATCTGATTAAATCTGCAAAAGTTCAGCCAATTGTCCATGTAGTCCACATCCCAAGCTGTTCCGTGTAATGCAAACCAGCCATCTGTGTTTCCCAAACACAGCCTTTGGCCACCAGATGGGCTGCCCTGGTGGACGAGGTTGGGGCATGTGAGGTCAGCTGGCTGGAGTGCAGTCCTAGGGCAAGGGTAATGGGTTTGGTCTGTGTGTGATCTTGTTAGTGGACTCTGTTTGGAGCCACAAAAGTCACCTCTGGTTTAGGCCCACCCTCTGGATATTAGACAGATGTGTGATTGTACCAGATCAGCGTAAATTATCACAAATGCTAGAAACTGCATATGCATACTGACACTGAGCACCGTCACCTGAGGACAGAAAGGCCGAGACACACACTCACCCCTAGATCTTGGGACTCCAAAGCGCCCCATATTGCAATGCAGAATTTTGCTCTGATAGGTATATGTTGAAATAAGAGATGTCTAAACATGTTGTCTCAGAGAAACACAGAATGACAGAGAAAGTTCTAGAAGCAGTAGAAAAGGATTCCTTCCCTGTGGGCCCCAGTTTTCTCACCTAGAAAATCATCTCCATGGTCCCTGCAACTCTAACCTCATTGGGCAGTGAGCAGTCCTAATGTACAGACTCTCACCTCCAAGGGAGCTCTGGTCCATGAAGCAAGGCCTGGAAGAGGCCCAGGCTCAGACCTGTGGGAATGTCTCTTGAGTTTCTGACACAGAGGGCAGGAAAGCAGGCAGAGCCCATGGGAAACTCAAGGGGGCCAGATCAGCTAAGATTGGCCCCATTTGTGTGGTAAGCACTGCTCTAAGCATTTTAAGCATAGGAACCCATTTCTGATAGTAATTCTACAAGCAGGCACTACTATTATTTCCATACAGATAAGGAAAATCAAGCCTGGCTGGTTAACACCATGCCAACCTACTAGAATGCCTCTGCCCATGGGCAGGGCAGGTGGCTACAGGAGGGGCGATTGAGCCTTGGAAACTCAACTAAGAAGGGAGGACACCAGGCTGGTGTGGACCGAGGGCTACAAATGCTCTTTTTATATTGCCAGGCTGCTCTGAAGAGCGTATCCAGCCCTGCTGTGAAACTTCTCTGCTTCAACTTTTTGGCTCTGATCTCGGAATGAACAAAAGGCTACTCTGCTCCTCTCTGCCGACAAGTCAGAGTCCGCTCCCTACCGGCTGCGTCTCCAAAAGCTCTGGCCTGCGTCATCTTCAGGTGCCAGCCCCTCCTCCCCCAACTCACCAGGATGAGAAATGGCTGTGACTGAGCTTCAGAGGGAAGGCATGAACAAGACACAGGGAGAATACATTCTCTCAACTTTGCCAAGGCAGGTGGTGATGGGGATCAGAAATCCCAGCTGACGGCTTTGATCTGCTTGGCATCGTGTCTCAGCAGTTGGCTGCTGTTGCCCGCAAGCATGGTGCCTCCTGCCCTTCAGGCCCTGCTTGCCCTGCATGTAGAACAGCAGCTGGCTGCTGCCTGCCCTGCTGCAGGTCTATCTTCAGCATCACGCACTGGGCAGAGCAGCACATGAGACAGGGTGGGTAGGGGGTGGGGGATGAACAGTGATGGACTTCAGCAGAACACACCATGTGGCTCATCTTCCAAGCAGAGTGCCCTGCCACTGGGGCTGAGTCTGACTTGTATTGTGCCTGGCACTAAGACAGTCAAGGGCTTTCCTGACCTATCGCTTGCCCTCTCCTTTGCATCACTCAAGGTTCCCTTGAAACTATTGCCTCCATCTCACTTCCCATTCTCACCTGAACCCACTCTGCTAGGCTGTCGCCACCACTCTGAGACGGTGCTTACTGAAGTTACCAATCACTTCCCTTGCACCAAAGCCCATGGGTAATCTATGCTCACTCTAGTCTGCAAGCAGCATTGAGCAGTTAAAGCATTTACTCCATCTTGAAATACTTTCTTCTCTAAGCTTCCCTGATATCTCATTCATCTGTTCCTTTATAGCTACCACTTTGTTTTCTTGCCTCCATGGCGGCTCCCTCTCAATCTCCTCTTCTTACCAGACGTTCAAACATTGGAGTGCCCCCAAGGCTCAGTCCTGGGCTGTCTGCCCTATCTATCCTCTCTCCCAAATGAAATTATCCATTCCCAAGGCTTTAAATTCCGCTTATGTTTTCATCATTTTTTCTGGTTTTGATTTTTTTACCTGTTTATTGTAAAATAAAACATAGATACAGAAAACCACACACACAATATAAATGGTTTACTGAGTCATTATAAGGTGAACACCTCATAATAACTATGCAGGTTAAGATACAGAAATTTGCCAACCACCCAGAAAGCCCCCCATGTCCTCATCCCAACCGCAGCCTCTACCTCCTCTCCAAAAGTAACAACTTCCCTGACTTTTAGAGTAATCACTTCCTTGTGGTTTTTTTTCTTTTATGATTTATCACCCAAGTGCATTCCTAGACACTAGTCTTGCCTAGTTTTTGAAACTTTATGTCTTCTAACTCTCTTTTAATTTACGGATTCCTCCTTCATCTCTTTCCTTTCCTTACAATTTATTTGTTCGTTTGCCCAGTGGAATTTCTCCCAGTCTGGATTCTGTGGCCTGCATACTTCTGTGCAGTTCAACACGTTGAACTGTCTCTGTATTCTTGAACTTGACAGCTGGATTCTGAGGCTTGATCAGGCTCAAGTTCAATTCTTTTAGCCAAAGCTATGCACTTCATTAGGAACACATAATGCCTGCTTTTTGCTCTGTTTTTAGTATTAGCAGCTATTGGTGCTCAATGTCTAATGTCTAGACTTTGGATCCATAAATCATTTAGATTTCATTTATCAGCTAGAATAATTTTATGCAGAGATGCTGCCCCTCATTTATTATTTGGTTATTCAAATAATACATTCAAATAGTAGTGACAAGAAAAGTGCTCATTTCCTGTATTTACTCAGTTTTCAAGATAAAGTGGTTCCCGGCCATCCTCAGAAGATAACCAATTAGATAATTTTTAAAATGGCATTATGAACTCATGAATATAAATATACTAGACCATGTCTAAACATCGGTTCCAATCCATTGCAACGACTATCCTTATTAAAGCTCAAGTTGTCATCTTTGGCTAGTGGGAATCCTCTTAAGTTGGCTTCTAAGTCCTTTTTACATGACCTATTCCAGGCTTATATTGTACATCTTCTGCCCAGACCTGGGATCAGCCATTTCTCCAAGATGCCCTGCCTTCTTTCAATGGGAAATGGTATATCACAACCACATCTGGGGATAAGAGGCTCATTGTATTTCTTGGTCATACTTTCTAGGCCTTTTTCAGTGAACAGCAGTGGGCAGGGTGGGGGGGGAGAGAGAGAGAGAGAGAGAGAGAATATATGTAATTAAAAATTCAAATTCAAGTCCAGATCTACAACCTTACCTCTTCTATACAACTATGTATTTCCATTCTTTTGAACTGAGAACTCTGGTCCTCAAGAACACAGAAATAATAGAATTAGAATTAGAATGATCCATAATTATTCTAATTATTCATTTGCTTTATCCTACATTATACATCCAACAGCCTCAGAATAACAATAACAATACTAATACCACTACCAGTAAATTATGATTACCAAAACAGTGTAAAATGTCTTAGGCTAGTTCTGATGCTGTGCTGGGCTTAGAGCCAGTGGACTGGAGCAGTGCGTGACCTAGGTAGACACCAGTCGAAGTGACCAAGGGAGTGCTTGGTCCCCCAACCCCACTCAGCACAGCTGGCAGCAACAAAAGTGACTCCTTCCTTCTGCTTGAGGACAGAAGACAGAAGAGTAAAGACAACTTTGTCTTGCATCTTAGTTACCAGCTCAGCCACAGTAGGATAGGACTCTGGGCAGAGTCATGAGGTCCCCATTCCCGGCCCTGGCTCCCAGATATTTCTAGACACACCGTGGCCCAGAAGGGAACCTGCTATCTTGAAGGGAAGGACCCAGTCCTGGCAGGACTCATCACCTGCTGACTAAAGAGCCCTTGGGCCCTGAATAACCAACAGTGATATCCAGGGAATACAGACCATGGGCCTTGGGTGAGACTCTAAGATGTACCTGGCTTCAGTTACTAGCTCGGCCACAGGAGGACAGAGCACCAAACAGGCTCTTGGGATCCCTGAGTCCAGGCCTAGGCTCTTGGACAGAATTTCTGGACCTGCCCCGGGACAGAAGGGAGCTAACTGGCCTTAGGATTGTATCCCAGACTTGGCAGTATTCACCACAAGCTGACTGAGATGTCCTTGGGCCTTAAGGGAACATTAGCAGTGGTCTGGCAGAACTCCCCATGGGCCAGTGGTGGTGGAGGCCATGAGGAAAGGCTCCTCTGCCTGTGGAAAGGAGAGGGAAGAGTGGGAAGGACTTTGTGCCAGCTTAGCCACAGAAGAATAGAACACCAGGTAGATTTCTAAGGTTTTTTTTTTTACTCCAATCCCTGGCTCCCAGACAGTATCTATAGACCCACTTTGGGCCTGGGGGAACTTGTCGCCTTGAAAGAAAGGATGCAAACCTGGCTGGCTTTGCTACCTGCTGATTGTAGAGCCCTAGGGCCTTGATCAAACATAGGTGGTAACCAGGTACTGGTTACAGTGGGCCTTGGGTGAGACCCAGTGCTGTGTTGGCTTCAGGCATGACCCAGGGCAATTTGAGTGGTGGTGGCCATAGGGGTGCTTCCATCACCCCACCCCCAGCTCCAGGTGGCTAAGCACAGAGAGAGAAATATGCCATTTGTTTGAGAGAAACTAAGGGAAGAGAACAAGAGTCTCTGCCTAGTAATCCAGATAATTCCTCCGGATCTTACCCAAGACCACTAAGGTGGTAACTCTGTGAGTCTACAAGAGCCACAGTATTACTAGGCTTGGGGCCCAAGTCCCTTTGAATACCCGGAAAGTCTTCCCAAGAAGAATAACACAGATTGCGAAGTCCAAATTGTGAAGACTACAATAAACACCTAACTCCTCAATGCCCAACATTGACAAACATCTACAAGCATCAAGACCAGCCAGGAAAACACGACCTCAGCAAAGGAACTAAATAAGGCACGAGGGACCAATCCTAGAGAAACAGATATGTGACCTTTCAAAACGAGAATTCAAAATAGCTGTGTTGAGGAAACTCAAAGAAATTCAAGATAATAAAGAAAAGGATTTCAGAATTCTATCAGATAAATTTAACAAAGGGCTTGAAATAATTAAAAAGAATCAAGCAGGAATTATATACTTCTTGAGGTCCCTGAGTCCAGGCCTAGGTTCTTTTTGCATTTGAAAAATGCAATTGATATACTGAGGAATGCATCAGAGTCTTTTAACAGCAGAATTGATCAACCAGAAGGAGGAATTAGTGAGCCTGAAGACAGGCTATTTGAAAATACACAGACAGAGGAGAAAAAAGAATGAAACATGCCTACAAGATCTAGAAAGTAGCTTCAAAAGGGCAAACCTGAGTTATTGGCCTTAAAGATGAGGTAGAGAAATAGACAGGGGTAGAAAGTTTATTGAAAGGGATAATATCAGAGAACTTCCCAAACCTAGAGAAAGATATCAATATCCAAGTACAAGAAGGTTATAGAACACAAAGCAAATTTAACCTGAACCAGACTACCTCAAGACATTTAGTAATCAAACTCCCAAAAGTCAGAAATAAAGAAAGGATCCTAAAAGCAGCAAGAGAACAGAAACAAATAACATACAACTGAGCTCCACTATGTCTGGCAGCAGACTTTTCAGTGGAAACCTTACAGGTTAGAGGAGAATGGCATGACATATTTAAAGTACTGAAGGAAAAAAACTTTTACCCTAGAATAATATATTCAGTGAAAATATCCTTCAAGCATAAAGGAGAAATAAAAACTTTCCCAGCCAAACAAAAGCTGACAGATTTCATCAATCATCAGACCTCTCCTACAAAAAATGCTAAAGGTAGTTCTTCAGTCTGAAAGAAAAGAACGTTAATGAGCAATAAGAAATCATCGGAAGGTGCAAAACTGACTGGCAATAGTAAGCACACAGAAAAACACAGAATATTATAATCCTGGAATTGTGGGATGTAAACTACTCTTAAGTAGAAAGACTAAACAATGGGCCAGGCGCAGTGGCTCACGCCTGTAATCCCAGCACTTTGGGAAGCTGAGGCAGGTGGATCATGAGGTTAGGAGTTCAAGACCAGTCTGGCCAACATGATGAAACCCCGTCTCTACTAAAAATAGAAAAATTAGCCAGGTGCGGTGGCGGGTGCCTGTAATCCCAGCTACTCAGGAGGCTGAGGCAGGAGAATCATTTGAACCCGGGAGGCGGAGGTTGCAGTGAGCCAAGATCATGCCACCATACTCTAGCCTGGGTGACAGAGCAAGACTCCATCTCAAAAAAAAAAAAAAAAAAGGGAGAAAGACTAAACAATGAACCAATAAAAATTCATAACTACAACAACTTTTAAGGCATAGTACAATATGACATAAAGAGAAACAAAAAATTAAAAAGCAGGGGGTCAAAGTTAACATGTAGAGTTTTTATTAGTTTTCTTCTTGCTTGTTAGTTTGTTTATGCATTCAGTGTTGTCATCAATTTAAAATAATGAGTTATAAAATAGTATTTGCAAACCTTATGGTAAGCTCCCCCCCCCAAAAAAATACAACAGATACACAAAAAATAAAAAGCAAGAAATTAAATCACATCACCAGAGAAAAGCACCTTCACTAAAAGGAAGACAGGAAGGAAGGCAAGAAGGACAAGAAGATCACAAAACAACCAGAAAAAAAAATAACAAAATGGCAGGAGTAATTCCTTACTTATCAATAATAACATTGAATATAAATGGACTAAATTCTCCAATAAAAAGACACACAGTGCTTGAATGCACAAAATAACAAGACCACATAATCTGTTGCCTACAAGAAACACACTTCACCTATAAAGATACACATAGACTGATATTTCATGCCAATGGAAACCAAAAAAGAGCAGAAGTAGCTATACATATATTAGACAAAATAAATTTCAAGACAAAATCTGTAAGAAGAAACATAGAATGTCATTATATAATGATAAAGAGGTCAATTCAACAAAAGGATATAACAATTGTAAATACATATGCTCCCAACACTTGAGCACCCAGCTATATAAAGCAAATATTATTAGAGCTAAAGAGAGAGATAGACCCCAATATAATAATAGCTGGAGATTTCAACACCCCACTTTCAGCATCGGACAGATCTTCCAAAAAGAAAATCAACAAAGAAACACCGGACTTAATATGCACTGTAGAATAAATAGACCTAATAGATATTTACAGAACATTTCATCCAATGGCTGCAGAATACACATTCTTCTTCTCAGCACGTGGATCATTCTCAAGGACAGACCATATGCTACGTCACAAAACAAGCCTTAAAACATTCAGTGAAATTGAAATAATATGAAACATATTCTCTGACCACAATGGAATAAAACTAGAAATCAATAACAAGAGGAATTTGGGGAACTATATAAACACACAGAAAATAAACAATATGCTCCCGAATGATGAAAAAATTTATTTAAACAAATGATAATGGAAACACAACATACTAAAAGCTATCAATACAGTGAAAACAGTACTAAGAGGGAAGCTTATACCTGTAGGTGCCTCATTAAAAAATAAAAACAATTTCAAATAAATAACCTAATGATGCATCTTAAAGAACTAGAAAAGTTGGCTGGGCATGGTGGCTCACACCTGTAATCCCAGCTTAGGGAGGCCAAGGCAGGCAGATCACAAGGTCAGGAGTTAAAGACCAGGCTAGCCAATATATGGTGAAACCCCGTCTCTACTAAAAAATATACAAAAATTAGCCAGGTGTGGTGGTGCACACCTGTAGTCCCAGCTACTTGGGAGGCTGAGGCAGGAGAATCGCTTGAACCCAGGAGGCACAGGTTGCAGTGAACCAAGAATGCACCACTGCACTGCAGTCTGGGCAACAGAGTGAGACTCTGTCAGAAAAAAAACAAAAAACAAAACAAAACAAAACAAAACAAAAACAAGAACTAGAAAACCAAGAGCAAACTGAACCCAAAATTAATAGAAATAAAGATCAGAGCACACATAAATGGAACTGAAACAAAGAATACAAAAAAATCAATGAAACAGAGAGTTGGTTTTTTGAAAACATTTTTTAAAATGACAAACCTTTAGCCAGACTAGGAAAAAAAGAAAGAAGATCCAAACAAACAAATCAGAGGTGAAAAAGGAGACATTACAACTGACACTGCAGAAATTCAAAGGATCATTAGTGGCTACTATAAGCAACTATATACCAATAAATTGGAAAATCTAGAAGAAATAGACAAATTCCTAGATACAACCTCCAAGATTGAACCAGGAGGAAATCCAAAACCTGAATAGACCAATAACAAGTAATGAGATCGAAACCATAATAAAGTATCCCAGTAAAGAAAATCCTGGGACCTGATAGCTTTACTGCTGAATTCTACCAAACATTTAAAGAACTAATACTAATTCTACTCAAACTATTCCAAAAAACAGGAAAAGGGAATACTTCCAAACTCATTCTATTTGGCCAGTATTACCCTGAGAACAAAACCAGACAAAGACATATCAAAAATAGAAAACTACAGGCCAGTATCACTAATAAATACTGATGCAAAAAATCCTCAACAAAACTAGCAAACCAAATTTAACAATATATTAAAAAGATCATTCATCATGATCAAGTAGGATTTATCCCAGGGATGCAAGGGAGTTCAACATATGACAATCAACCAATGTGACATTATATCAAAAGAATGACAGACAAAAACCATATGATCATTTCAATTGTTGCTGAAAAGCATTTGATAAAATTCAACATCCTTTCATGATTTTAAAAAAAAACTAAAAAAAAAACAGGTATAGAAGAGACATACCTCAACATAGTAAAAGCCATATATGACAGACCCACAGCAAGTATCATGCTGAAGGGGGAAAAATTGAAAGCCTTTCCTTTAAGATCCAGAACACCACAAGGATGCCCACCATCCCCACTTTTATTCAACATAGTACTGGAAGTCCTAGCTAGAGCAATCAGACAAGAGAAAGAAAGAAATAGCATCAAAACTGAAAAAGAAAGGAATCAAATTATCCTTGTTTGCAGATGATATGATCTTGCATTTGGAAAAACCTGAAGACTCCACCAAAAAACTATTAGAACTGATAAACAAGTTCAGAAAAGTTGCAGGATACAAAATCCACACATAAAATCGTAGTATTTCTATATGCCAGCACTGAACAACCTGAAAAAGAAATCAAAAAGTAATTTCATTCAAAATAGCCACAAATAAAGTTAAATACCTATAAATTAATTTAACTAAAGAGGTGAAAGACCTCTACAATGAAAACTAAAAAACACTGATGAAAGAAATTAAAGAGGACACCAAAAAAGGGAATGATATTTCATGTTCATTGATTGGAAGAATCAATCATTTTAAAATGTCCATACTACCCACAGCATCTACAGATGCAGTGCAATCTCTATGAAAATATCAATTACATTCTTCACAGAAATAGAAAAACAAACTAAAATGTATATGGAACCACAAAAGACCCAGAATAGCCAAAGTTATCCTGAGCAAAAACAACAAAACTGGAGGGATCATATTACTGGACTTCAAAGAGCTACAGTACCAAAAAGTCATTGTATTGGCATAAAAACAGATACATAGATCAATGAAACAGAATTGACAACCCAGACAAAAATCCATACATCTACAGTGAACTCTTTTTTTCTTTCATTCTTTGAGACAGGGTCTCACTTTGTCACCCAGGCTGGAGTGCAGTGGCGCAATCGCACCTCACTGTAACCTCTGCCTCCTGGGCTAAAGTGATCCTCCCATCTCAGCCTCCTGAATAGCTGCGACTACAGGTACACACCACCACACCTGGCTAATTTTTGTATAATATTTCATAGAGACAGGGTTTTGCCGTATTGCCCAGACCGGTCCTGAACTCCTGAGCTCAAGTGGTGCACCCACCTCAGCCTCCAGAAGTGCTAGGATTACAGGCATGAGACACCATGCCCCACCTAGTGAACTCGTTTTCAACAAAGGTGCCAAGAATGTACACTGGGGAAAAGACAGTCTCTTCAATAAATGTTGCTGGGAAAGCTAGATATCCATATGCAAAAGAATGAAAGTAGACCCATATCTCTTACCATATATAAAAATAAAATCAAAATGGATTAAAGACTCATAGCTAAGACTTCAATCTATGAAACTACTACAAGAAAACACCGGAGAAACTCTCCAGGACACTGGTCTGGGCAAAGATTTCTTGAGTAATACCCCACAAGCACAGGCAAACACAGAAAAAATTGACAAATAAGGATCACATCAAATTAAAAAGCTTCTGCACAGCAAAGGAAACAGTCAGCAAAGTGAAGAGATAACCCGCAGAATAGAAGAAAATATCTGCAAACTACTCATCTGACAAGAGATTAATTACCAGAATATATAAGGAGCTCAAACAACTCTATAGGAAAAAGTCCAATGATCCAATTAAGAAATGGGCAAAAGATCTGAATACACATTTCTCAAAAGAAGATGTACAAATGGCAAACAGGCACATGAAAAGGTGCTCAACATCACTGATGATCAGAGAAATGCAAATTAGAACTACAGCACGATATCATCTCACCCCAGTTGAAACGACTTTTATCCAAAAGTCAGGCAATAACAAACGCTGGCAAGCATGTGGAGAAAAGGGAACCCTCACACACTGCTGGTGGGAATGTAGATTAGTATAACCACTAAGGAGAACAGTGTGGAAATTCCTCAAAAACTAAAAATAGTGTTACCATACAATCTAGGAATCCACTGCTAGGTATGTACCCAAAAGAAAGGAAATCAGTGTATCAAAGAGATATCTGCACTCCCATGTTTATTGCAACTCTATTCACAATAGCCAAGATTTGGAAGCAACTTAAGTGTCCGTCAACAGACGAATGGATAAAGAAAATGTGGTACATATACACAATGGAGTACTATTCAGCCATAAAAAATGAGATAATATTATTTGCAACAAAATACATGAACTGGAGACCATTATATTAAGTGTAATAAACCAGGCACAGAAAGACAAACTTTGCATGTTCTCACTTGTTTGTGGGATCTAAAAATCAAAACAATTGAACTCATGGAGAAAGAGAGTAGAAGGATGGTTACCAGAGGCTAGGAAGGGTAGTGGGGAAGTGGGGAGAAAGTGGGGATAGTTAATTGGTGCAATAGAATAGTTTAAAAGAATGAATAAGACCTAGTATTTGCTAGCACAACAGGGTGACTATAGTCAATAATAATTTAATTGTACATTTAAAAATAACTAAAAGAGTTTAATTGGATTGCTTGTAGCACAAAGGATAAATGCTTGAGGGGATGAACACCCCATTTACCATGATGTAATTATTATACATTGTATGCCTGTATCAAAGTATCTCACGTACCTCATAAATATATACACCTACTATGTACCCACAAAAATTAAAAATAAAATTGTGAAAAGATATTTTTAAAAGCTTAAAATGTTTTGCATATACCATCTCTATTCTCCCCATTTTTAATATTATATCTATATTGTCAGATCATAATATATCCCTATTAACTCTCAATCTTGTTTAATGCTCATCATTGGTTTTATGTCAATCTCTCTCTAGTTATTTTGTTGTCTGAAATTCATTCTTTAGCAGATTCCCGAAGGAGGGCTCTTGGGAACGATATTGTCTCAGTTCTTACATGTTATGTTAATGTAAGTGTGTGTTCTTCACACTTGAAGGTCGATTTTACTGAATATAAAATCCTTGCTCATGTTCACATTTTCTTTTTTGAATACCTTTAATATGTTATTCCATTTTCTTCTCTCATAACATATGACTGTAGAAAAGTCAGAATGACAATGTCATTTTCTTTCTCCTATATGTCACTTTTAGCTTAGATGTCCAAAGTATTTTTTTTCTTTTTCTTTAAAACCCAGTTATATTACTAAAATATGTCTTGGTTCTTCTGAGTTAATATTCTGAGGTGCACAGTGTGTTCTTTCAATATACAAGTTTAAATTTATATATGTTTAATTTCATGAGGCTTTTTGAACTATAATTTTTAGGATGTTACTTTGGTTTTTGCTTCACAGGGATGCCTATTGTTCACATATTAGATCTTCATTGCCTATCTTCAATATTTGTCATTTTTCTCTCAAACCATATTTATCACATTCTTAATTTCTGTTTGATTCTAAAACTTTCCTCCCTTTGTGCTTTTTGTTTCTCATAAGCATTATTTATAGTGTTTATTGGTTCTTGTGCTCCTTATAGTTTTATTTTCATTTATAAAATAATGTTTTTCCTTCTATTTCTAATTCTTTCTTGAATCTGCATCCCATTTCTAAGTTTTTCTACTTCCGATTTATGTTATCTTTCACGTCTTTTATCATTTTAAAATGCTTTTGAGCTCATCGTGAAACAGTGTGCCATAGGTTTTTTTTTTTTTCTGCTTTTCTGAGCATGAGTTTCTGGTGTGCTTTCATGCTCAGCAGGATGTTACTCATCTCATTCTCTCTTTCTTACAGTAACTTTTATTAAAGTTGGATCCAATCATTTCATTTCTATGTAAAATAAGTTTTCCTGAACCTTTAGAATGAGGTTTCTTTCATATATCCTTTCTAATTTCACAGAGCTCCCATTTCTGTTGTTTGATATAGCGTTTAAAAAATTTCTGGTGGCTTCCTTTCTGAGATTTCCTGGTTCTGTTCCCCTCCCCAACTTTTATCTGGACTTTCTCTTTGTTTAGTCTTTATTTTCCTCACCCTGTTCAATTTCTATTCCATTCCCAGTGGTTTCTCTTCAGTGGGAACTCTGGAAGGAAGCCCTGAGAGGTCAGTCTAGAGAATATGCAGGAACCAGGCTGCTCTCGCCCCTTTGTTCCATCTGGTGGACTTGTTGCACATACCTACTACTGAAGTGGGCCAAACCCCTCCCAACTGCAGTTCCTATCCTCAAATTGGCCCATCACATTTTCCAGTGAAAATCTGTTGCTAGTTTGTGGTTCTCCTGTTCTCAGGTCTGTCTTCCCCTTGCTTCTCTCTGCTTTTCATTTTTGGACACAAATAACAGAGAAGTCTTTTATTTGTTAATTGTTTCTCCCCACCCTATTGTATTTGGAAGTTCATGGAAATACTCCCGTCACCTAGTTTTATTGTAAATGTTGCCTATGGATTTTTGGTTTTGTTATTTTGTTGTTTCATCTGTCTTATGTGGGGATTTGGGAAGATCCACAAACCATGCTGCCACCACTGCCGCTATGTTACCAGAGGCTCTCCTGTTGATGACTTTCAAATGTTTATCCCCAGCCTGCATCTCTCAACTTCTATGCCCAACTATTAGTTGACATGATCTGTGTCTAATAGATGTCTCAAATTTAACTTAGCCAAAATAAGCCAATTTCCCCCTTAAAATATACCATCTCTATTAATTTTCCCATCTCAATAAATGTCACCACCTCCTTCCCAATTGCTCAGGCCAAAAACTTAGCAGTCAGTCTCTTTTCCCCACATTCCAAAATTAATCATGTCCATAGGCTCTGGCCAATGGACAGGATTAATGGATGTGGAGTATTCTATCTCCAACATACATCTCTAATTCAATTGCTTTTTACCATCACCACTGCTTTTACCCTGGCCTAGGCCTCCACCATCTCACTTCTGGACTTCTGCATGAGCTTCCTGACTGGTCTCTCTGCCTCTATTCTCCCTGCAGGGCAGCCACAGTGGTCTCTCTAAAGCATAACTCAGATATATCATCCCCATGTTTAACAGATCCCAAAGGCTTTCTACTGCAAACAATAACATTCCAACCTCCACTATGGCTTACAAGACCCTACATAATTGGGACCATGTTGTCCTCTCTGATTTCCACCACTCTCTCTATAATCTCTATGTTCCTGACCTCTGGTCATCCTTTTGTCCCCAAAACATGTTCAAATGCTTCCCATCTCAGGGCACTTGTCCTTGCAGTTCCCTGTGGTTGGAATGTCTTTCTGCTAGGTTTTTGTAACACTGCCTCTTTCTCACCATTAGGTATAACTCAGAGAAGCCTTCCTGAATACCCTAAGTGCTACCTATTTTGCCTTAGCACTCATCAGTGCCTGAAATTATCTTATTCATTTATTTGTATATAAAAATATTGTCTGTCTGTATACCCCCCACCACCACCATCACTAGAATTCTCTTTGTGGAAAAGGATAACACCTGGTATGTAATAAGTGGCCCATAAATATTTGCCTGCCAAATGTATTTCCAAATGCCTCTGGATATGGCCAAGGGAACAGAAAGTGACCCAATAGTTCCATAGATTTTTTTTTTATAAACATAGAAAATGACCCTTCTGGTCCTAAAGCTTGCAACTTAGTTTGTTTTATCTGAGTTATTCCTCAAGAAAGGACCCCCAGGGCTCTCAAGAAAAGAATCAAAGAATTGAAACTCACCAGATGACCACATCCAAGCAATGAGATGCCAGACCCCTCATTCCTCATGACTGCTTCCTTGCCCCTCCCTAGTTCCTGTTTTCTTACACACTGTTACATTTCTTCCCTGCTGTATAAACCCCTAGTTTTAGCTGGTCAGGGAGATGGATTTGAGACTGATCTACCATCTCCTTGGCTACAGCACCCAATTAAAGCCTTCTTCCTTGGCAACACTAGTCATCTCAGTCACTGGCTTTCTATGTGGGGAACAACAGGACCTAAGACTAAAGCCCTGGTGTTTCGGTAACAGAACTAAGCCCTGTGCCATAGCAAGTTCTGGAACATGAACATTTTCCTAAAATTACCAGCCACCAACCTAAACCTTTCACTCAGGACATGGGCCCTGTCTATGCTGCTGGATATGTAGACCAGCTAACTCTTGTAAAGAGCAATGGTTCTCAACTCTTATTCAAATCAAAATTCCCTTTCTATAACAGATATTTTGTAAGGCCCCTTTTCTATTCTGAAATAAAATTTATTTGTAACTGCATACCTAATTGTTTTCAAAAATCCACATAATCCCTAATTATATAAAGAATAATAAAAAGAAAACTTGCAATAGAATAGTATTGTATTATGCGAATAGTTGAGCAAGACTAAACTAGAAGACATAATGAAAGAGTCAGATGTTTGCACCCTTATATAGAATCACTATAAGCACAGCAACCACAAATTCAGACTAATACAGGAGTATTGTGTTGGCAACACAAATACCACAAGCCAAGTTGGCAAGAGTGAAGAGGGTGATGTGATTTTCCAAAATGGTGCACAATTTTGGTAAAATTCAGAACAAAACAAAGTATAGTCTTGTCAGTTTACTTAGTAGTTACATTAATGGAAAATCCAATGCATACTCAACCTTGACAAAAATTACTCTGAATTTACAAATAAATAAAATATAGTTAGTTTCTAGGCTTAGACATTTACAAACAGGTTTATCACTTACATGAAGGTCCAGCAGAACATGTAAAAGTCTTGGAGGAAGCAGGAAATGCCTTCATTCTGTTGGACTGTCCTGAATCTTGAGGGTACCCAGTACCAGGCCGGGCACATTCAATGCCAATAACATTCCTTCTCCAATCATTGTAAAAACACAAAGTTGACCTAACAAACTGACAAAATGCCTCTTCAGTTTATATTATTGTGAAATAGCAGCCTTATTCATGGTCACCAGGAACTGGATACAACTCAAATGTCCTTTAACTGGTGAATGGATAGATACATTGTAGTCCATTTGAACAGTGGAATACTATCCAGTATTAAAAACAAACAGGCTGGGTGCTGTGACTTACACCTGTAGTCCCAGCTACTTGGAAGGCTGAGTAAGGAGGATTGCTTGAGCCCAGCAGTTCATGGTTACAGTGAGCTATGATCATGCCACTGCACTCCAGCCTGGGCAACAGAGCAAGACCTTGTCTCTCAAAAACAAACAAACAAAAAAAGAAACAAACTTGTGATATAGGCAACAACATGGATGATTGTAAAATGCATTATTGCTAACTGAAAGAAAACAGATGAAAAGGCTACATACTGACTAATTCCACTTATATGACGTTTTAGGAAAGTCAAAACCATAGGACAGAAAACAGATCACTGGTTGCCAAGAGCAGGGGGTAGGGAGAGGGGGCTGAGCACAAGGGAGTTTCCAGGGCACTGCAATGGTTCCAGATCTTGATTATGGTGATGGTTACATGCTTGCATGCATTCATCAACACTCATAGAATGTACACTCATAAAAAGTGAATTTCACTATATGTAAATTATACCTCAATTTTTAAAGTGTTAAAAAAAAACAAACAGGTGCTACCCTTACCAAGAACCACTGGTTGAGAGTGTCACAGCTTATGAAGCACTTTCAGATGTCCTATCCACTGTGAGGAAGGCCAGGCACACTAACTGGCCCTGTTTTAGAGGCAAACATGGTATGTGAGAAACTTTACACGGGACTTCATGTGGGCAAATCAACACTTGGGCTGAAGGTCTGGTTCCAAGGCCTGGAATTTACCATCTGGGTACATCTGTGTGACCTTGGGCAAGCAACTTTCTCCTCTAAACCTCAGTTTCCTAATTGTGGGTCTTGACCTTCTTTGATTCAGGGATTTGCCCGAGGCCATAGAGCTGGTTAATGGCAGATCCAGGGCTTCTGGGTCCTGGTGTTGCTTGTCACCCTCACAGTGGGGATAACTAGAATTACCTCTCAGGGCAGGTGATGCTCAAGGGAGGCCGATCAGCTGTCCACTCTCTTGGGGAGGGGTCAATGCAAAGCACAGGGGCTGGGAATGAGGCCTGGAAGAGTGGTGGGTGGAAATCACCTTCAAGTGTGAAGAACACACACTTATATTAACATAACATGTAAGAACTGAGAGAATATTGTTCCCAAGAGCCCTCCTTCAGGAATCTGCTAAAGAATAATTTCAGACAACAAAATAACTAGAGAGACATTGACATAAAACCAATGATGAGCATTAAACAAGATTGAGAGTTAATAGGGATATATTATGATCTGACAATATATTTACAGTATTAAAAATGGGGAGAATAGAGATAGTATATGCAAAACATTTTAAACTTCACATATGATTCTGCTAGAAGCACCATTTCTGGATGAGGAACGGCTGGTGTCAGGATAAAGCCCTGTTAGTTACCAACCCTTTTAAACTTCATTAAGGAAAACACAATTACCAAGTGAATCTCATTTGGGTTCACTCCATGCTCCAAAGGCCCCAGCACAGACTGCTCTTCACCACTTCTTTATAGAAAGAACAGTAACTGGGCTTGCAAAAGATTCCCTGAAACCTGGGGACACTTGGTATACATGCAAATGAAGGAAGAGCAATGTCTAGCCAGGGGGCCTGCTGGTGTTGCCTAGAGAAAGAAATTCCAGTCCCTTTCAGAAGATCCCAAGTCGGGAGTCAGCCTTCCAGACTGCATCAAGATGCCTCTTTGGAAAAGCCCCAAAATCCTTTTTTTTTTTTTAGATGGAGTCTCGCTTTGTCACGCAGGCTGGAGGCTGGAGTACAATGGCACGATCTCAGCTCACTGCAACCTCCGCTTCCTGGGTTCAAGTGATTCTCCTGCCTCAGCCTCCCAAGTAGCTGGGATTACAGGCATGCTCCACCACGTCCAGCTAAATTTGTATTTTTAGTAGAGATGGGGTTTTACCATGTTGGTCAGAACTCCTGACCTCAAGTGATCCACCTGCCTCGGCCTCCCAAAGTGCTGGGATTACAGGCATGAGCCACTGCGCCTGGCC
Source organism: Pan troglodytes (assembly GCF_028858775.2). Lineage (NCBI taxonomy): Eukaryota > Metazoa > Chordata > Mammalia > Primates > Hominidae > Pan > Pan troglodytes. The sequence goes on along the minus strand of NC_072407.2, from coordinate 122,665,697 downwards.
CCAAAATCTTTCTGATCCTCAATTAATCCTACTGCCAAAACGCCATTACCTCCATCATGGTGGAAGTAGTAGAATCAAATTGGAAGTTTTTGAAAGAAGAATGCCATATATAAACACAAGCAATTTTTAATTTTAATTAAAGTTGCTATTGCTGAATGAGGGATCCACACCCTTTGTGTGCTGGCTTGCTCAGCACCCACTACAGAAGCCGCAGAGCACGGAGCTGAGACTACCAGTCTGGGAGCTTGCCTGCTGCACTGGACCCCAGGCCCAGACACTGACTAGCTGTGTAACCTACCTCAAATTACTTAACTTCTCTGAGCTTAAGATTCCTCCTCAGTAAAGTAGTACTTAAGTCCAAAAGACACCATGAGAAGTGAGTTAAAACATGTAAAACATGCCTCACACATAGTGTCCAATAAATGTTATCAATGATGATTCCCTTAACTGCTGGTATTAACTGTGTCTTTCATTTTCTGTATTTTGATGCTTCGACATCTTGGGGTCTTGCTGACCCGGGAGAGACTGCCCCTCCCAGGGTTAGCCAGTTCCTAGAGATAGGAACACAATGGCATTTTCTGAGAACAAACCAACCAATCCAGAGCCTATAGCCCAACTATTTCCTTTACTGAGTCTCCCACTCTGGACCACCAGCCACCTGCCCTAATCACCCCGGGCCAGGTACCACACAACTAGGATGGCACCTATACCCCAGTGCTGCTGGAATTATTCAAACAAGCCCACCCTAAATCCGCTTGCCTTGCTTCACCTGGTTCTTCCCACAGAAACCACAGTAAAGGTTCTTGCTTGCTCCTGAGTGATCCCAGGACCTCCCATGTGGCTCCCCGTGGCGTGGCATGGCCCCTCCTCTTGGGAACTGTGAGGAACAAACTATCTCTTCAATGGCAATTGTCTCCTGACCTGCTGGCCTTACTGCACCTTGAATTTTCTATTAATGCACAATACTTTAAAACATTGCCTTTGCCATGGTTCTAATTCTCTTGAAACTGCACTCTCAAAGGTCATCAATCATGTCTGCTTGCCAACCAGATGCCTCATCCACATTTGTTTTCCCTCTATGGTCTAAGGATTTGATTTGGTTGACTAGCTGACAGCTTAGAGATTGCCTGCTCCAAAATGCTGTCTTGAACCACTCCCCGTAGCTCCCAACCAGGGACCCAACATGCTTCCACAGATGTTGTAATTGCCCATTTTTGTATCCATAAACCCTTCATTAGACAGTTACCTCCAGAAAAGCATGTCTTTCCCTCCAGTGTGTAGCACCCTGACTGGTGCTGCTCAGTTACTCTTAGGTGAATGAATGATGAATGAATGAATGAATGAATGATGAATGAATGAATGAATGAATGAATACGTGAATGAACAAACTCATCCAGCTTTTGGAACCTAGAATCATCTTTAACTTCTTGTCCCTCTCTCTTCTGTCTTTGCATTCATCTCTCTCCCTTTTCCCTCCACCCTCACCCTCCATTCCTCTAACCTTTTCATCACACGCTGAGACAGAGCAATGACTTCTCAATTCATTTTAAAAATTCCAGTATCTTCCCCCTCCAAGCCATGTTGCACCCTTAACTTCTTAAAATATAGCTAAACTCTTAAATATACCTCCCTCCCTATTCCTCCCTAACCCCCACCCTTGCAGAATAAATATCAAATCACAATTGCCTATCCTGGTGCCAGCACCTTCTTCCCCTCCCAAATTTCTCTGATCTCCAACTACCCATGGCTGTGCACCAGGAGCTCCCATCTGAAAGCTTAGTTCCTTTCAGTCCTGAGCTAATCTTAACCAAAGCAGGACACATCAACACCATCAGTTCCTACCTCCCACGTGGTCCAGGCCTGGCATCTGGAGGCCCAGGTACCATCCCAAATAGCTCCTTATCCCCACCCCAAAGGTGCTGGACTGCAAGGGAGTCAGCCTTGAGACCCGGAATGCAATGGGAAAATCTATATTACTTTGCTCACAGCCAAACGCACATCAAAGGATGTCTGCAGAAAACAGTCTACAATAAACCAGAATCAAACACAAAATGCAGTGCTTATCAATTTCAGGATCAATCCCGCCTCAGCAGACCTTAATACGCTGTGACTGTGACCAGCAGAAGTTGTTCTAATGGTCATGCCAATGAGCTCTCAGTTCGAAATCTCACCCTCTCCCCTCCTTTCTCTTTCTTTACCACCTCCCCCCACAACACACACAACCTGCTCCACATTCTAGGTATAAGGCAGGGCAGTGCTCCCCAATCCCAGGTGTAGTTTGCTTTAAGTAAAAGTTATTTCCTGAAACACCTTGAATTTTTACAAATGAAATGTTTCCCCAAATCTTTTTTTTTTTTAATCTACCTTATCTCTTTCTTGAATTGATCTTTAGGGAACAAAGGTTCCTAACATTTAAGCCGTTAGCTCTCAGCCTCTTTTCTCGGCTTCTCTGTCAAATGGATAACAGCAGCAGCTAATGTGGAGAGAAAAATGCTCTGCGGTAGAAGTGCCTTAGCAAATACCTATACATAAAAAGAAGGATCCTTCTGGAATAAGGCTAGTCATTGTTGCTTAGCTTTCTATTTTATAAATTCTGGTTTTGAATATTGGGCAGGAGAGAAGCTTATGTAACTATTTCATTTCAGATTAAATACCTCTTTACAGTGGGAGAAAGAGTATGTATGAATGACTCTGGACTTCTGAGACCTGAAGGAAAGGGGGAAGGGTCAGAGGAAGGGAGTGACGATCTGTGGGAGCAGCTCACTAGGCCTCTAGGAGACTGACTCACAGGCTGTATCTCAGATCATCTTCAAAACAACTGGGAAGCTGGTATCATCAACAGTCTGACTTTACCAGAAGAGGAGCACTCAGAATCCAAGGGAAGGTAGCTGGCCCAAGGTCACACAGGCAGTGAGTATCAGAGCCGATTTGAATCTAGATCCGTCTCACTCTAAAACCTTCATATTCTACCAGGTTATCTCTGGAAGGAAGCCACCTGGTTAACCCCTCACACACACTGCCTTCAGTTCCCTGCCTCTACCCAGAGCAGATTATAGGAAATACCACTTTATGTGTGGCTGTAGAAGTTGCTATAGCCTATTATTTTAAAAAGCCTATTTTTAATGAAGGACTCACCCAAGCATGCATAAAATGCTATGAAATTATTGATGGTGTCTCCGCAGAAGAATGTGAGATCTCTGATTTGTTGGATTTCTTTAAAATCTTGTTTATTTAAAATTCAAAATATTCATTATACACTTTTAAAAAAACTCAATTATGCAACTTACCAAAATAAAGAGTAAATGTGTATCTAAAAAAAAATCGCAAAACCTGTTGTTTTACTTCTTTAAGCCTGATTCTATACCTTATTCTAGAAAGGGGAGGGCCACCTTCTTTCTTAGCAAACCATTCCTATGGTTAATAACTCTTGTTCTTAAAAACAGGGCTTAGCCAGTCCTGAAACCATTCTGATTGTAGTCAGCAAGGGACTGAACGGGCAAGTACGACGGGAAAGGGTTAAAGGTCCAAGCATCCCTGAGGTATGAACCCAGGCTAAGTCAAGGCAGGACCAAGGTTGGTACTGGCAGGTCCTGGGCACAGGCAACAGCGGCCAGGCTGGCCCTCCCAGGCGGCAGACCCACAGCCCTGGACATCCACCTGCCCACCTAAGGTGACTTGGATATGAAAGTGCCTTGCTCAGCTTCAGCGTATAGACAATGCTCAATACATGTTGGATTCTCCCTCCTTCCTTCCATCTCAGGGACAGGATTGGTCCCATGCCGGGGCAAGGCTCTACTTGCAGCTGGAGGTTAAGTGTCCCTGGCTTAGAATGCTAGAGAGGAGAGTGGCAGGGAACCACATTATTATCCAGCGACACCAAGCTCTTGTCTAACCCAGCCTAAATCCACTTGCGGCTGCCTAAGCCTATCTCTTCTTGCTCTGTCCTCAGGGAAAATGGAAACTGGCAAGTATCCTCTCCTGAATACGGATGCCTCCATGACTCAGAGACGCTGGTCACATCACTCCTCAGGCTACCGGGAGTTGGAGCTTTTTCTGCTGTTTCCAGAAAGCCTGGGTAAAGACAGGGAGAGGAGGAAGTGGCTGGGAGGTCCCTGATGGACTTACAGACTTGAGGGGACATATTAGGAACTCCAGGGGCAGTCACAGGACTGCAGTCCTGTGACTCCAGGGCTGAGTCCTGTCTTTGCTCTTGGTGAGGAGAGGGAGGAAGACCCTGGAAGAGAGGGAAGATGGCAGGAGGGAGAAGTGAGGCTTCTCAGCACCCAAAGCAACAAGCAAATGGACTTATGATCCTTTCCTGGAATCAGGTGTTGTGTCTAGACAGACACTTAAGGGGAAAACCATGGCACTGACTTAATTCTTTTCGGAATCTTTTCAAGCCCTCTTGCCACAGACAGCCGCCTCAGCTTAGAGACGCGGGCAGGGAGGTACAGGCTGGCCATTTCCTACCCCAGCCTTGCTGGGAGGTCTCCCCATCCCCCAGCTGCTCAGCCTCCAGGAGGCCTAAGCCAGTGGAGCCTCAGCTCCAGGGAGAGCACATTCCTGCCCACAAAGCCCAGAGCTGGAAGGGCACCCCAGGCTGGGCGGCTGGGCTTCCCTGATCAGAATCCCACACGCCCCCAGCAGGCTTTCCCCACCCAAGCCCTCTCTTTCTTCATCCCATGTAGCCTCCTCTCCTCACCTTGGTGATGCAGGAAGCAGGAGGATTCTTATTTCCCCTCTTGTAAGTAAGGAAATGAGGACCAAAGAGGTCAACTGATACAGCCAACATCACAAATCAAGTTCTCCCATCGCTTTTGTTTTTTTTTAACTTTTAGGACTCAGATTTCCTGGCCCTGCGGTGTCTTTCTATGCAGGCTGGGACATGTGTGTTGGCAGGATGGCAAAGGAGATAGTGGGCCCATCCTTCTCCAATCCCTAAGCACTGCCAGATCCTGGGCATGCTCATCCGCCTGTGAGCAGGTTCAGGGGACAGGAGAAGTAGGGAAGAAGCCCCAGGGGGCAGTAACATCTCACCTCGTGATACTGTAAACATTGCCAAAGGATGCCCCACAGCAGCTGCCCTTCTGAAAGCCTGTTCCTGCAGCGTTGCCCACCACCCAGGTGTGTGCAGTTGCTTCCTCTGTCCCAGCCATTAGCTACCTTGCAACAGCCTAGCCAGGTGACCCCAGCCTGAGGCTCACACTAAGGTGACCAAAGGCAACCAGTTCTGCGATGAGCACAGGGCACCTGGCCTCCATTTACAGGCATTCCGTCGGCAGGAAAAATCTCCTGGCTGGATCCCAAACTGCCTGTCAGAGCGACGAGAAGCCACCGCCGCAGCATCCTTTCCCCTCTTGGGTATGAAGACATCCCCACAGCAAATATTTAAAGGATTTGGATCCTAGTCCCTAAGCACGCCCTCTCTAACCATCTGAGCTAAATTCTCAGTCCATGGCTGTGCAAATAGATTTTATTACCAGGGCCCTGAGCTGATAAATGGAGTTCAGGGACAATCATGCTGCAGAACCACCCTCTCCTGTGGATCCATCCTTAGCACTCTGATGAGCAGAGCGGTGGCAGCTGGAAAAGGCTGTCTCTCCTGGAAACTTCAGGGAGAGAAGAATTCCTTCTTCTCTCACTGCTGGAAGGATTCCTGTGCAGAGGGAATGTCAGGTCAGGGGTGCTGGGGGCCTGGGATTCCTCCTCATCTATTTATACTCAGTTTCTGCTTCCCCAGCCAGGCTGCCAACACTTAGAAGGCAGAGACTGCATCTTAGTTTTCTTTGCACCTTTTGTACCATAGCTCTGAGCCTGCACATAGCAGTCACTCAATTCACATAGAGCGTAGCCAGACGTAGTGGCTCACACCTCTAATCACAGCACTTTGTGAGGCCAAGGTGGGTAGATCACTTGAGGTCAGGAGTTTGAGACCAGCCTGGCCAATATGGTGAAACCTCATCTCTACTAAAAATACAAAAATTAGCTGGGCACAGTGGCAGGCGCCTGTAATCCCAGCTACTTGGGAGGCTGAGGGGGGAGGATTGCTTGAACCCCGGAGGTGAAAGTTGCAGGGAGCTGAGATCAGGCCACTGCACTTCAACCTGGGCAACAGAGTGAGACTCCATCCCGCCCACCCACCCCCCAAAAAAATCATGTCAGGTAGTGAATGAGCTTTATAACTACAGAAATCCAGGTCTGGACTTCTGCAAATCAAGCTCTGGTTCCTTCTTCTCAGCTCTGATAGAGTCACTCCCAGTTCAGAAGCCTTAGCCAGCTCACCATTGCCTACAGAACAGTGGAGGCTCCGTACCCTCCCTGCATTTAGGAGTGCTGACGTCAGGCTCCAGCCTGCCTGTTAGCCGCCTTCCCCCACTGCCCACATGCCCAGTTCCTGAACTACACAGAAGGCCACTCTCTGCTCAGGATGAGCCTTTGCTTGGGTGACTTCCCCCACCTGGAATCCACTGTGCTTTCCACCAAGAAGGGGCTCAGGAAGAATATGTTTAATTCATTTAAATTAAATTAAGGCTGGAACCCAGAGGAGGCTGCGTCCTATTTTCTGCTTCAGTCTCCCCAGTTCTATCTCAAAAGTGGGAACATTTGCCGCCAGTACAGCAGCCCCACAAAAGGGAGCGGGTGTGGCGCCCACGTGGCCTGGTGTGAAATGAAGCTGCAAACACGGGACGTTTTCTTCCCAGAGGTTTGGGGCCACAGGAATTTGAGAATCCCCAAGCCTTTTGCAAATGTCGTTCTCCATACCTGACTGGGAAGGTGTTGGTGGGGAAAACGAATGTCTAGAAAAGGAAACATGGAGGGGAAAGAGGAGAGAGAGGGAGCGTTGGAATCAGACAAACAGGAAAGAAAAGGAAAGGAACATGGAGGGGTGGAACACACTTTAGGCCAGGGGTCCTTCATCTGCATTCACAGAACAACCTCTAGGGGGTTTCATGAGCTTCCAATTGCTTTTGTTTCATTTTACTTTGTTTTTTTGTTTTTATGAGACACGACCCACCGCTTTCCGACAACGGATGCTCAAACAGGTCTGTGATTCCAAAAGGGCTTCCTTTTCCTGAATTATTTGCAGGGTCGACTTTCTTGCCTGCCCTCGTAGGTTGGGGCTCCTCGGGACTGTGCCCCAGGGCCCCTTCTCCCTCCCTTGATCACACATATCCTTGGCTTCAATTATTGCTCCACAGATAAGCCGAATCCCAGCACCTGGCCCAGGATGAGCATTAGTGCCCCGGTGCCAGCAGAGATACAGTGAATTCCTATTTCCAGCCTATACCTGTCTTTTGAGCTCCAGTCCCACGGATGAAGGTAGTTACCTACAGGGTGGACACCTCCAGTGCAAAGCCCAGAGGCAATTCAGAATCAGCAGGACCCACACCAAACACCTGCTTCCTCCCATGCATTTGCCACTCTGCAGCTAAAGGAGTCTCTCCAAAATAGAAATCTGATCATGTCCCTCCTTGCCTGTAACTCTCCAGTAGCTTTCCCTTATACTAGGCTAAAGCCGAACCCTCCTTAACAAGACTCCTAAGACCCTTTATGATCTGACCGCTTCCTACCTCTCCAGGCTCATCTGTTCCCACCTCCCCCTCTCCCTACATTTCAAAAAGAATCATATTCTCTCTTGACTCAGGCCCTGAAAAAGCACTGTTCCATGTCCCCTTCATCTAGAGTAACATCTACCTTTTATTTAAACTCCAGTCTCAGCTTGAGTCATTTCCTCTAGGAAGCCATCCTTAACTCCCAGACCAGGTCACAGGGCCTTGCTATGGGACGCTGTAGTACTTCATACTTCCTCTATTAGGACAAATTTGATACTTTTCAGTAAGTGCTTAATCTTCTGTGTCCTCTCCCTAACCTCCACGAGATTTAAGTTCCAAGAAACAAAAAACCACTTCTCCCCGTGTACCACTAGATTCATAGCACGTGGCTCAGTGCCTGGCACACAGTAGGTGTTCAATAAATAACTGCTGAAAGAAAAAATAAATAGCGCGAGTGGATTAAGAAAGGGAAGGCAGGAAGGAAAAGGTTAGTCCTTTCCTTCTGAAAGCCCCTCATCTTTACTCTGGGTTGCGATAGTCACACGCACTAGCACTTTCCTTTCTCCAAAACCCCGGAGCTGTGGATTGTAAGTCACGATGAGCCTCCAGACTGGGTGAATTCCCGACATTATTAAAGTCACTGCTATTGAAAGGCTGGGAAAGCATAGCATACACTTTTGCATCCACATGGTGTCTCGACACAGCTAAGTCCTCAGTCATAACAACAGCAACTATGGATAGCACCTTTAGACTTTAGTTTACAATGTGCTGTCATAGACATTATCTCTTAAATAATGATGGAAGAGGAATGAGTGATGAGCCAGGATGAAATCCTGTGAATAATGCTGGAGAAGCAGGTGCTCTATGGTAGGAAGAGCAGAGCACAAGACCTGATTCCAGCCCCAATTCTATTCATGACTCTCAATGGGACTTTGAATCCGCAGCAAATCCACTCTCGACTCAATTTCCCCCTCTGTAAAATGGAGAATTGAGCCTTCCTTTCCCTATCTTCCAAAGCTGCTGTGAAGAGATAAAGCTAGCAAAGCAGTCACCTAAGTGAACAGAACTATGAATATTCATGTTGTACATCTCTTAGGGCAACCTTAGCAACTGCGACTCATCAAGTCCCTTGTAGCCACCTCTCTACCTCACCGAGTTTCCCAGTTCCAGCCCCAATTGTCTTTCCTCCTCCCTTAAAAAATCCTCCGTAGCCAGAGAAGATAAAAGAGACACAGCTACATCTATTACCTCCTACAAGCTACGGTCATAAATCCCATTGCAATTAAACCTCGCCTGGTAAAGAGCTCTAAGCACAAAACATGCTGGTGCTTTCTGCATTTGCCAATTACAACATGACAATGACTGAAGAGCCCAATGTCAGTGACGCAAGGGTGGCCCCCCTCTGTCTTCCTCCTGCTCTCTTTATGGAGTTTACCTGCTTGGGTTGGGGGGGGCTCTTCAGGTGCCAGGAATGACAACCCACAGAGCATGCTGATAAAATCTGCAGAGGGCACAAAACTGGGAGGGGGTGCGCTTAGCATGTCAGGTGGCCGAATCCAAACAACCGATGAACAGCAGAATAGAACACTGAGAGAAACCAAACCAGTGAAATCTTGGATGGAAAATGTAAAGTCTTATATTTGGATTCAAGAAATACAGCAGACCTATAAACAGGGGGACACTTGACTTGGACAAGTTTATTAAAAGAGGAAAACATGAGCTTTGTTTTTTCATTTGTTTTTAGAACCACACGCTTGACATGAGCCAGCTGTGACAAACTGCTGCTTATAAAAAAGTGCAACCTTGGGCTGTGTAAATAATAGCAGAGTGTCTCAGACAAAGTTGGGCACTGCCTCTCTCATCCCCACTCCAGCCAGGCTCACGCAGGAAACTGTGACCAGTTATTGTCATTCCTTTCAAAAGGACAATAACAGACCAGCAAAAGAAGGGATCCAGGCTAGTGACACGGGTAAAAATCAAATCACATAAGAAGGGACTGAGGGGGCAGGAAAGACTCCTTCTAAGGAAGAGAAGAGGGCACAAAACTGGGAGGGGGTGCGCTTAGCATGTCAGGTGGCCGAATCCAAACAACCGATGAACAGCAGAATAGAACACTGCTGTTCATCGGAAGTAATGTGGTTGCTAACTTCAAGTGTATAAAGGGCCATCGTGAAGAATCTGGAGTCTTCCTTCTCTAGGCCCAGGAGGGCCAACCGGAGCCAGCAGAAGGGAGTGATAAGGCTGAGATTTGGACTCAACATTAGGAAAAACTGACGACCCGGCAGTGAGCTCCCTGTCCCTGGCAGAATTTAAGTAGAAGTTTTTTTTTTTTTTTTTTTTTAAGAGACAGGGTCTTACTATGTTGGCCAGGCTGTTCTTGAACTCCTGGGCTCAAGTGATCCTCCAACGCTGGCCTCCCAATGTGTTGGGATTCCAGACATGTGCCACCATGCGTGGTCAGAGGATAAATTTAGAAGAAAAGCACAGAAGGGTGGGTGACCTCTGTTGACACTGCCTCTGGAAGGCAAAAAATGACGAAGTTTGAGGGAGATTTTCCTGAAGGAACTGAAAATGGTTACAGACTGCCTTGGCTAAGGTCCTTCCTAGGCCAGCAGGCCTGGTTTCTTTTCCTCTCTTAAATCCTACCTGTCCAGTCTCATTTTCTGTCACGTTTCCCCCTCTCTTCCCAACCCTCGCCCCAGCACACCGCATGGCTGGACATCAGGACCTGGCTTCTCCATCACCTCTGAGAAGCCTTCCACTACCCCCAAGGGCAGGCTGGGTGCCCCTGCACCCCAGGTTCCCTTAGCACCCTGTATGTGTGCTAGTGGAGTATTTACCTTACTTTACAGTCACTATTTATTGACATGTCCATTTAATTTCCCTGCTGGGTGTAAGCTACGTGAAGCAGCGACCTTGTGTGCTTTGCATATTATTGCATCCATAGCACCTCACAAAGTGCATGGCACAGTGCAGGTGTATAATAATCATTTCCTGAGTGCATGGATATATGAATGAATTGGATTCTTAATGAAGCTACTCAGACCACGGAATGGGTAGGATTCAGTTGCTAGGACTTCCAAGCTTTTCATCCCATACAGAACCCACCTCCTGTCTCCTCTGGGCTACATGTCAGCTTTAAAGCCTTTCTGTCCTGGCCTGAGGGCACTGGGGAGAAATTTCCAGCCCTCTCCAGCCACAAAAGGCCTTCTGCAGGTTCAGGGTACATTAGCTTCCCTCTTTCTAATGGATCATCCTGCAATGGACATTTTGGGAAGTTCTTTTCTGGAAAATATTAAGGATCAATCTGTTTGGTATAGCTTTGCCAGATGGCTACAGATTCAAAAGAGATTGGTTAGGATCTTGGAGGCCCCTTTCTGCCTTGGGAGTCTCTGCTTTTAGATTCTGAAAGAGCCTGTCCTCCTGAACTTGGGCTATCCTGAGAGACACCCCTTGAAGAGAAGCATGACCCACGCCAGGGTGTGACTCAGCAGTGATCCCCAGACCAGAGGGATGGGTCCCGCCAGGATGAATTTGCTTCTCTCTGCACACCTTGGGCTGTGGCAGAGGCAGGTGATGGGCACCAGGAGGTCTCTGACTTGGGGCAGCAGATGAAGCGAGGAACATCTCGTCCCACCTTGGTGAGCCCACTGAGAAAGTTAAGACCCAAGGTTTAATGCCTTTGCTCTGCTCTTGAAATGCTCATTCTACTCTCACCCACTGTTGCCCTTAAAAGGAACATTTATAACTCGCTTTCATTTACCCTCTGCCTCTACTGCTGCCATTAGTATTTGATGTCTCTCGAGGAAGGCACGCTTTCCTGACATAACAAGCTGTGGTGCAGGATTCATCAGAGACACTGACTTGGAGCTCACTGTCTCCTACAGCTCAGCATGGCCCACCCTGCATGGCCCACCCTGAGATGGAATGGGAGAGCAGGGCCCTGTAGCTGCTCACACCCCCTCCCCACCTCACAGGGGCAAGCGAGGTTGGCCGGGCTGCCTGGTGCTCCAGTTCTGCACTGCCTTCTGGGAATGACAGTTTTGTAGTCAGCTGAAGACTCCCAGTTAATTTATTTACCCACTTCCTTACTTTCTGGGCCTCTGGCAAAGAGGCCTCCAGGCACACAAACAGATTTTAAAATAATACAAATCATTAACATTTAAAATGGTGATGCAGCAACAGCTTACTCTGCTTTCCTGAGGTAGCAAAGCAGCTCAGAGAGGAGCAGGGCGATGTGCAAGGCTCGAGGTCAAGCCCCAGGCCCTCTGGGCACAGAGTCTGGAGGAGGTCTGCTTTCTTCCCTGGAGAAAGGGGTCGCCTTTGACCCCTGCACAGAAAAACCGCACGGCGCATTCCAATCTGTGAAGAAAGACTCTCTATTGTGAGTCACGTGCCCAGAAGAAAGAGCCCGCACCACTGCTGCCTCACACAGCTGGAATGGGGGGCCGTTATGCCCACAGAGCAGGCCAGACTCAGAGCCTATATGCACTTGGTTACAGAGGGGCCAGAGTGAGTCAGTGCAGTCGATCAGAAGAGCCACCCCTGGGGTCCACCAGGAGGTCCGAGCTGTATCTTGACTTCTGCCATGCATGAGCCATGTGGTCTCAGTCAGACCTCCTAACCTCCCGGTGACTCGGCCCAGCTAATCTCAGCTTTCTCATCTGGCAAATTATAGAATTGCTCTATTGTAAAAATGGAACAGGTCCCAGAAAATATCCAGTTCAATCTCCTTACTGTACAGATAACGTCTGTCCTACCTATTTCTCCGAGTTACTAGAAAGATTAATTGGAATACAGGGAACCTTCTGTATTTGTGGATCCAGGACTTAAGATCTGACGTGGTGTCAGTCATTTCGTTTTGTTTCTGCCTTGTCTCGCGCTGACTACTGTTCAACTGGGACCTACAAGCCACTCTGAAACCAAGGTACAGCATTCTGGTTATGAATCACGATGCTTTGTATGTGCGTGGCTGCTTCTTGGTTTCCAAAGCACCCTCGCCTTCGTTAGCTACTTGATCCCAATGATGCAGACAGTGATGTATTAATGTGGCAGGTGGGAAAATACAGACAGAACAGTACACTCTGAGTCTCACAGGTGGCCGAGAGCATCCCGGCCATTTTATTCCTTGTCCAGGACTCTGTCTTCTACACTACTCTGATTTTTTAGTTCAGAAAAACTGGGACTCTCTTTGGTATAATCAGAAAACCTAAAAGAGCCTCAAAAAGGAAGAGGCTTTGGGAACTGGGTGAACAGCTGTCCAAAGCATACACAGTGTATGCAACAAACACTTATAGAATAGTCTATTTGCAGGGACAGTCAGAGGTGTCATATAAAAGTAAACTAGGGTTATTATTAAAATCCCACATTGCAAAACCAGATGGCACCAATTCTCCAGTACTCCTATCAAACTGACCTTTTATTTTCTATAAGCTAGTCAGCATTTGCAGAGAATCCCTCAGGAAGTAACTCCAAAACTGCAGTAGAAGATAAGGAGAAGGGCTGGGGAACTGAACCCCTATTTTCAGATGACAGAACTTAGTCCAGGGACTTCTGAAAGCAATCATCCCCTCCCTGTCAGGTACCATGTCTTATTTATCCTCATGTCTCCGACATGTAACACAACACACGGCATAGAGCAGGTGCTCAACGGAGGTAAGCGGAACTGCCATGAGATTGGGGGTAGAAACTAGATCTAGAATGAGCATTCTAGATGAGGGTAGGGACAAGAAGTGGGTCTCAAACTTTAGAATTCCTGTGACTCACTGGGTTGCCTGATTCAGACATTTGAGATTTAGTAGGTCTGAAGTCTACATTTTTAATAGAGTCTCCAGGTAAGATTTTAAATAGGTGATCCTTGGCCCTCCCTTTGAAAAATATGCCTTGGAAAGGACTCCGGACTCCTGACCTGGCAGGTTCTCCTGAGGGCTATTTATACATCTCACATCCATACAGTTTGTCCCCAAGCTCTTGGGTTTTATAAATGTCTCCAGGCCAGACCAGGTAAAGGTTACTGCCCTGCCTTTGCTTATGCTCTGGCCCATCAGAAAGCAGCCAGCCGGCTTGCTGGAGTCCTGCAAGCAAAAACCAACCTCCAACAGCACGGGAGGGGGTAAGAGGTGGGAGACAGAAAAGAAGTGTCTCTGTGCAGCAGTCCTGGCCTCCCAGCAGCAGGGCCCTGCGCAAAGCAAAGACTTCAGCTGGTGCAGCCTGAGAGCAGAGTATCAGGAAGACAGCAGGTCTCGGCAACTGCGTTCTGGCCCAGCCCGACTGAGGGTAATTAACCTTTAGCGGGGCAGCTTCATTTCTGGAACCAGCAGCTGCCTCTGTCCTCTGGAGCCCGTTCACGTTCCCTTAGAGAGCACCAGGCTGGGGGCATCTCCCTGGATGTGGCTCTGTTCCAAGGCCCAGAGATGCAAAAGGAAAAATACCCATACTGACCAGCCTGCCAGCTGCCAGGGCTAGCACCTCCGAGCCCCACACTCAGCCCCGTCTCTGCCTGGCTGTTAAGTAGGAGGCTATTTCTGGTCTCTCTCTGATGAGGATTATTCATTAGGGACCTCTGTGGAGCTGAGCTAGAGGTGGGAGGGGATGTGTTTTTCTCACAAATGGTCTCTCACAGACATCAAGGAAGCAGATCAAAAGCTTTGCTGCCCCCACCACCACACCCAGGGTAGAAACACATCAGGCGCTACAGTTAGGATCTTTCCACGTGCCCATGGCAAGATTCACTTCTTCAGCATCTTATCCTTGTCCCACTGCCATTTTACAAGTCCCTCAGGGTTCTAAGTATGTGGTAATGTCAAAATATGGCCATTCCTTCTCCATGGCTCATATGGAGATGGTATTATGTTTTCCTAAAATGACCACCCACCACACTATCTCCCATCCCAGGTATTCTTATGATGTGTCTCTGGCATTCCTCCCTTTAAGAGGTGGCATCTATGATCCCTCCTCTTGAACCTAGGTGGGCTTGTGACTATGGTGCAAGTAATGCTATATGACTTCCGTTAGGTCAGCCAAAAAAGGCAAAACAGCTTCTGCATGGTTCTTGTGGGTTGCTCAGTCTTAGAACTCAGCTACCATGTTGTGAGGAAGCTCAAGTAGCGTGCAGAGGGGCCCACATGCAGCAGTCCATGTGGAGAGGAACAAAGACCCCTGACCCTCAGTTCTGACAGCACCTCCAGCCTGTAGCCAGCACCAACTTACCAGCCATGTAACTGTGCCATCTTGGGTCCTCCAGCTCCCTGTCTAGCTGCCCATTCAGCTGATGCTACATGGAGCACAGATTAGCCTTTTGAATCTTCCCTACTGAGCCTTGCCCAAAGTAAAGATTTGTAAGCTAAATCAATGATTGTTGCTGTGTTAAATTATATTTTCAGATGATTTGTTATAGAGTAATAGACAACTGGAAACAGTTTGGTTAGGCCCTGGGAGTCCAGCCTCTTGATTACTCCCTTTACCCTTGCCAGTCATCAAAAGGCAACTCTGAGGTTACAGAGCCACATGGATTTATAGATCCATGTGTAGACACACAAATGTGCAGGATCTGCTGGGGGACAGAGTTCAGAATTGATTTTACCCGCACTGGCAGGTGCTTCCTCAGACCTTCCCCTCAATGGTTCACCCTCAGCAGACTGGCTGTGCCTGGCAGACTGGCGGCCACAAGTGTGAGTCTCAGCCAGTGAAGTGATACACTGATACATCGATGGCTCCAGCTCCCACAGTGTGTGGTTCTGACTCATGTACTTAGCCTCCCTTCCATGGCTTCCCAGGGTTCTTGTCTCATTACTTTCTCTGTCTTCTTGCCTCCAGGCCTCTGTAAATGGCCATCACACTGCCGTATCCTCCTGAGCAGCCCTGTCCTGGCAGCTCATTCAAGCCTGGTGGTTCAATGTTGATGAAAACAAAAAGGCTCTGTGTGGTTGTCCCAGGAGCTCTGAGGTGCTGCAGAATCTTGGCCCAGGTCCGAGAGGATTGGTAGCTATTCGCTCTTTTCATGGTGCCTGACATGGTATCAGGTCACCATGGCACCACTGTCAGCACCTGGTCCGTTCATATGGTGATCATAACAAATAAAGACAGTACTTGCAGGAGACACAGCCACCAAGTAGTGTGCATCTGCAGACTAGGGACCTGAAATTAGGAGGCCTGCTGGGACAGCAGCTACAGAGGGGGTGAGAACCAGTTGCCATCCCTACTCACAGCTTGGTCTTGGTCATATGCTCCCTTCTCTCAACCTCACGTATTGCTTTGATACTGCATGCAGCAGACTACCTATATGTCTTAGGTGATAAAGATCCCCATAGGTAGAACGTTTTCTAGGCCAGAAATCAACCCAGTCCTTTAAGGGGTCCCCTGTGCCCCTAAAATGTCAGAGCATACCACCCACCAACAGCCCATCACCTGGAAGTCCAGCCATCCATCCCATTCTCTACATGACTTACCCCTGGGCTCCATGCAAGGACTCCAGGCCTGCAGGAGGGGAGAGACACAGGGCAGACACATGCTCCCCCATGCCACACCCACACGTGCACACTCACACTCACAGAGCCCAGGCATGCCAACGCAGTCGGAATGGAAGAGGTGGCCACACAGCACTCAGGCTGGATCAGCCAGGAGTCCAGAAGAAACTGGGTCTAAACAAAGACAAGACAAGGAATCTGTTCTACATAGGGCAGCTATGGGTGGAGTTGGTGATGAAAATGTGTTAGAAAGAATTACAGGCAGAGATCAGGGTCAGTCATAGAACCCACAGCCCCTTCCTAGGAGAGCCATGGACTTCAGGACAGACCATCAAACTCCTGCAAACAGGCAGGAAGAGGTTCCTGTGTCTCTCCTGAGCTGACATCCAATGGACTTGGTCATGGTGGCTGTCCAGGGTCCCTGGAACTCTAGAAAGCTCAAGAGCAGGCCCGATGCTGGAAAGCAGTCTTCTAGTGTTTAGGGTGATATGCCGGAGTGGGATGTCCTGGAAGCCTCACCAGAGCTAAAGGAGAATGTCAGACAGGAGCCTGAGATGCTGGGGCCTCCAGAAAATCCCAGAGAATCCACGAACACTACTAGAGCTAATAAACAAATTCTGCAAATTTGCGGGATATGAGATCAATGTGCCAAAATCAGTTGAGTTTCTAGATACCAGCAATGAACAATCTGAAAAAGAAATTAAGAAATATTTCCATTTACGATAGCGTTAAAAAGAACAAAATACCTAGGAATAAATTTAACTAAGGAGGTAAAAGACTTGTACACTAAGAACTACAAAATATTGCTGAAAGAAATTAAAGACGACTCAATTAAATGAAAAGACATTTCGTATTCATGGATTGGAAGACTTAATATTGTTTTGATGGCGATACTCCCCAAAGCGATCTACAGATTCCATGCAATCCTTATCAAAATTCTAGTGGCTTTTTATAGGAATGGAAAAGCTGGGCGAGGTGCAGTGGCTCACACCTGTAATCCCAACAATTTGGGAGTCCAAGGCGGGCAAATCACCTGAGGTCAGGAGTTCGAGACCAGCCTGGCCAACATGGTGAAACCTTGTCTCTACTAAAAATACAAAAATTAGCTGGGTGTGGTGGCAGGCACCTGTAATCCCAGCTACCTGGGAGGCTGAGGCAGAAAAATTGCTTGAACCCAGGAGGCAGTAGTGAGCCGAGATTGTGCCATTGCACTCCAGCCTGCAAGACAACAGTGAAACTCCATCTCAAAAAAAAAAAAGAAAAGAAAGAAATGGAAAAGCTGATTCTCAAACTCATATACAATTGCAAGGGACTCTATGAACAGCCAAAACAACATTGAAAAAGACAAACAAAATTGGAGGATTCACAGTACCTGATTTCAAAACTAACTACAAAGCTACAGTAATCAAAACAGTGTGTTGTTGGCATAGGATAGTCATACAGTCAATGGAATAGAATTGAGAGTCCAGAAAAAACTGAAACATCTATGGCCAATTAATCTTTGGCAAGAGTGCTAAGACTATTCACTGGGGAAAGAACAGTCTATTCAACAAATGGTTCTGGGACAACTGGAAAACCACATGCCACCTGTTTTTGTAAAGTACATTTTTTGGAACATAGCCCTGCTTATTTGTTTATATGTTGTTTGTGACTCCATTTGAGCTAGAATGGCAGAGATTAATAATCTCAACAGAGATACTATAGTATACAAGTCTAAAATACCTACTCTTTGGTCCTTTACAAAAAAAAAAAAAGTTTGCAGAGTTATGTTGTACAATATTGCTTCTCATGCCCCACCTGTGTTCATTCCTTCATCTGACATTTACCGACCACATACCATGCCCCAGCCCTGTTCTAGACACAACAGCAAGCAAAAATGTCTATCCTCACAGAGCTTACATTCTAGTAGAGGAATTATCTATGACAGCCCTGCAATCTAAAGAATTTAAATGGCCACTTGAGAAACAGAAGGAATGAGACTGTAAATTACATGCAGGCTTCGAAGCTGAGATAGAGGCTGTGACTGCTCTAAGCTTGGGCACTCCCAAATGTTCCCTGTTGGCCCTGGGTCATGTCTCATTCAGCTGCATCTCCTGAGCTGCGACCAGAGGTATGCAGCAAGCAATAAATCCAACAGCTCTTCCTAAGAACCTAATATGCTCAGGGCACTGTGTGAGTGCTATGGAGGACAACAGTGAGTAAAATACAATCCCCATTTGCCATAAGACCACAGTCTAGTGAAGAATAAACCACATATATATCATCATAAGAAAAGTAAATAAACATTAACACTTAATAAATAAGCACCTACTATGTGCCAGGCACCGTGCAAAAACTTCTATGGTTATTATCTCATTTGACCCTCATGAGAACACAAGAAATACACTGCTTTTGATAGATGAACAAATTGATAGATGAGCAAATTGGGTTTCAAAGAGTTTCGTTTTTCGCCTTTGGCAACAAAGCTAGTGAACGGAAACTCAGAAATCTAAACTAAAACTATGTGGTTCTAAGTTTAGCCATTCAGTTATTAAACAGACATCTGTTGAGGTCCCACAATTTTGTAAGCATCACTCTTGGCTTTAGTGCTACCAAAGACGATCAAGACGAGTGCTCTTTATACCACCCCATCCTGTACCTACCATGTATAGGAAACAGGACATAATTCACCTGCCTCCAGGAGTTTATAAAGAGATTCAGAAAGCAGCACACAGACACAACCGAAATAGTAATGGTAATAATAGGTACAATCTAAGTGTCCAAAAACAAGTTTAAGTAACAGTATTTCAAAGGAATTTAAATGATTTGCTGCTCAGGAGATACAGCTGAGTGGACAGGGGAAGTTTCACGAAGGAAATTGACAGACGGTAGGATTTATAAGTGGTACATATACTAGATATACCCTCCCGTCCTCACCCTTACTCCTGGGTCCTCACCCTTACTCCTGTAAGCCCAACCTTACAGCCTGGGTTGGGCTGACAGTGGAAGAAACAGGCTTCAGGAGACTTTAGAGAGCTTGTAAACTGGCTAATAAACCCTAGAACTTTAGACCACGCCTAGGTCACATACATTATCTCCTTCTCCAAATCCACCCTCCAAGACTCATCACCTCAAGCCAACCCAGCCCCCTTGAGAACATTATGCCACCTTCTTGGGAAGCAGAGGGTAGGTTGAAAGACCCCAGGCCTTGGATCAGAACACCCAGGTTTAAATCTAGTGTAAATATGACCACTTAGAATTGTTCTGTCCATTAAGGTAGCCACTTGCCACAGATGGCTCTTTATATTTAAATTTAGATGAATTTAAGTCAAATGCAATTTAAAAACTAGCCAAAAAGTCACATTTCAAGTGCTCAGTAGCCACAGGTAGCCCACAGATTCAATGCTGGACAAAGCAGATACAGAACATTGCCATCATCGAGAAAGTTCTATTGACCAACACTGATTTCAAAGCCTCTGAACTAAAGGCAGCTATGTTGCTTTTTTGCACCTCATTTTCTTCATCTTAAATTGGGCAAAGCACTACAAATACTCCCCTAAAAGGACTTATGGAAATAAAACAAGACAGTGAACTTAAAAGTGTGCTGGTAACTTCCTTTTTTCTTTTCGATACAAATACATCTTCCTTCCTGCTTTCTGCAGGGCTGAAGCCTCAAGCTCTGCTCAGATAGAAACATCCTCAGGCCATGACCCATGGGATATTGTTTTAATGTGGAGCATTAAAAACAAAGTGAAACAAAAATCTCCAGAGCAGTGAGCCCACCTGTCAGTCCTCGTCTCCCTGGGTCTCTCAAGAGGTTTGTGACACTGATCACTTCTTCCCTTGGCTTCCAGGAGACCATGCTGACCCAGCTTTCCTCCTGCCCCTTGGTTGCTGCTTCTCATCCTCCTCTATGGGCTCCTCTGCATCCCTCTGACCTCTTCAGTTCAAAACGCCCCAGAGCTCTGTCCTTGTCCTCTTCTCTGTCTGTACAAACCCAGTCTCGTGGCTTTAAGTACAATCTGTACATTGATTACTCCCAAATTTATGTTTCCAGTAGAATCCTGTCACTTGAACTCTAGACTCACATTCTGGCTGCCACCCTGCATCTCCACAGGTTGTCTAACAGGCATCTCACATTTGGCATACCAAGATTCGGCTCAGACACCTCGTACCCCTAAACCAGCCCAACCTCCTTCCCTACTGCAGCAAATGCCAACTCTACCCTCGTAGGTACCAAGGTAAAAACCTTGGAGTCGCCAGGCGCGGTGGCTCACGCCTGTAATCCCAGCACTTTGGGAGGCCGAGGCCGGCAGATCACAAGGTGAAGAGATCGAGGCCATCCTGGCCAACATGGTGAAACCCCATCTCTACTAAAAATACAAAAATTAGCCAGGCGTGGTGGCGTGCACCTGTAGTCCCAGCTACTCAGGTGGCTGAGGCAAGAGAATTGCTTGAACCTGGGAGGCAGAGATTGCAGTGAGCCGGTATCGCACCACTGCACTCCAGCCTGGCAACAGAGTGAGGCTCCGTCTCAAAAAAAAAAAAAAAAAACAACTTGGAATCACCCTTGATCTGTCTCTCTTACACATACACATCTCATATCCAGACCATCAAGAAATTCTGTTGGCTTTACCTTCAAAATCTATCCAGAATTCCAACCTTTCTCACCACCTTTACTGCTGCATCCTGGACAAGCCAGCAACCTCTCTCAACTGGATTACTGCAAGAGCCTCCTAAATGGATCTCCCTTCAGCCTATTCTCAATGCAGCAACTGGAGTGATCCCTTTAAAATCTAAGTCAGAAAACAATATGGAGGTTCCTAAAGAAATTAAAAATAGAACTACCATATGACACAGCAATCCCTCTTCTGGGTATATACACACAGGAGATGGAATCACCTTGTAAATATATCCACACTCCTATGTTCACTCCAGCATTATTCACATCAGCCAAGATATAGAAACAACCTAAGTGTCCATCAACGGACGAGTGGATGAAGAAGACGTGGTATATGTACACAATGGCATACTACTCACCCTTAAAAAGGAGATCCTGCCATTTGCCACAACCTGAATGAACCTAGAGGAAATTATGCCAAGTGAAATAAGCTAGACACAGAAAGAGAAATATTGCATGATCTCACTTAAATGTGGAATATTAGAAAAGGAGCTCAAACTCACAGAGAAGGAAGCAATGGTTACTATGAGTGGGCATGGTAGAGGGGTAGGAATTGGAGAGATACAGGTCAAAGGACACAAAATAGCAGAGATACAGGAAGAACAAGTTTAGAGATCTAGTGTACAAAATGAAGATTAAAGTTAATAAAACCGTATTGTACAGTTCTGTATTGCTTAACAATGGGATACGGTCTGAGAAATGCTTTGTTTGATGATTTAGTCATTGTGTGAACATCACAGAGTGACTTACACAAACCTAGATGGTATAGACTCCTACACCTAGGCTACATGAAACAGCGTATTGCTCCTAGGCTACAAGCCTACACAGCATGTGACTGTACTGAATACTGGAGGCAACTGTAATACAGTGGTAAGTATCTGTATATATAAACACACCAAAATATAGAAAAGGTACAGTAAAAATGCAGTAATATGGCCGGCTGCGATGGCTCACATCTGTAATCCCAAGCACTTTGGGAGGCCGAGGCGGACGGATCACCTGAGGTCAGAAGTTCGACACCAGCCTGGCCAACATGGTGAAACCCCGTCTCTACTAAAAATACAAAAATTGGCCAGGCGCAGTGGCTCACGCCTGTAATCCTAACACTTTAGGAGGCCAAAGTGGGCGGATCACGAGGTCAGGAGTTTGAGACCAGTCTAGCTAACATGGTGAAACCCCGTCTCTACTAAAAATACAAAAATTAGCCAGACATGGTGGCGCGCACCTGTAATCCCAGCTACTCAGGAGGCTGAGGCAGGAGAATTGCTTGAACTCAGGAGGTGAAGGTTGCAGTGAGCCGAGATCACGCCACTGCACCCCAGCCTGGGCAACAGAGCAAGACTCTCTCTCAAAAAATAATAATAATAAAAAATAAAAATACAAAAATTAGCCAGGTGTGGTGGCACATGCCTGTAATCCCAGCTACTCAGGAGGCTGAGGCAGGAGAATCGCTTGAACCCAGAAGGCAAAGGCGGAGGTTGCAATGAGCCAAGATCATGCCACTGCACTCCAGCCTGGGCGACAGGGAGAGACTCCATCTCAAAAAAAAAAAAAAAAAAAAAAGTAGTAATATAATCTTATAGGAACTTTGTCATATATGTGGCCGTTTGTGGATGGAAACATCATGATGTGGCATGTAACTATAGTAGGAGTTTTTGTTAAATAAGTA
Source organism: Pan troglodytes (assembly GCF_028858775.2). Taxonomy (NCBI): domain Eukaryota; kingdom Metazoa; phylum Chordata; class Mammalia; order Primates; family Hominidae; genus Pan; species Pan troglodytes. The sequence continues at coordinate 122,643,350 of NC_072407.2, read as the reverse complement.
GATTTTAGCAGCTCCTGTCACACACAAAAAAACCAACTATGAGATCATGGGCATGTTAACCTGCTTCACTGTAGTAACCATTTTACTATCTCTACGCATCTCCTAACATGCTGTAAACCCCAAATATACACAATAAAGTTTATTTCTGTAAAAAAGTTGAAGTCCAATCATGGCCTTACCTTGCTCAAACGTTCTACCTGGTTCCCATTTTACCCTAAAGAACCCCTGTGGTTTGACCTTCACACCTACATCTCTGACTATCTCCTACTGCTGCGGCCCTTGCTGATACAAACTGGCCACATGGACCCCCTGGGCATGCCCCGAGCTGGCCAGGCCCATTCCTGCCTCTGGGTCCCTGCACGTTTGCACATGCTGTTCCCTCTCTCTATTTTTCCCCAAACATGTGTGCAGCTCTTCTCTCATTTCCTTGAAGTCTTTACTCACATGTCACTTTCTCAGAGAGGTTTTCCATGCCCACCCTGTCTACAATGTTAACACCCTTGGACATTCCCTATCACCTTTCCTGCTTTATTTTTCTCTTTAATACTTATCAGTCACAGACTATATGGGTACACACACACACACACACACACACATACACACACCTGACTTACTGTTTGTTTATATTCCTCATGAAGCAGAGATTCCTATTCATTTCAATTCACCAATTTATGCTTAGTGCCTAGAACAGTACCTGGTCCGTAGCAGGAAATAAATATTTATTTGTAGAATGAACTAAAGACTGCAGGCCATGGAACTAAAGACTTGCTTTGTCATGGGGCTGTGCAGGTTACAGTCATGGCTGTGACCACCAGCCCTCCATGCTCAAGAGCAGGACCCCTGGAGGAGCTAGTTTGATCTTTCCTTAAAGCAGACAATTTGATCCAGGCTTTGGAGGAGTAGTGCTGGGACCACGAGCCACCAAGAGAGATCAAGGCAGGTAGGTGGACAGTGTGCTGGCCTCGCCTTGCCACCTGGGCCAGAGGCTCACACGCAGCTGTGATGGACTGAAGCAGCTGGCCCTATCACCATCCAGTGGCAACGGGAAATATGACACGAGAGATGCAGTGTGTAGGGGAGCTGCCACAGGGGCAAACAGACACAGGTGGGAGATCATCCCCGAATCCAGATAGAATTTATCCCCATTTTAACAATTATAGCAGGGAGAGCGACGAAACATTCATGAAGGACACTTACCTGGAGCTAGGCCTCACAGGGGACCAATGAAATCCAAAAGCCCACTTCTCCTGATTAATCTAATGCACCAAAAATAGAGAAAAATGTTTGCACTTAGAGTGGGGGTAACTGGGATCCTAAGATCTGTGTTATGCCTCCCTGCTGGGTGGTGGAGCCAAACAAGCCCCAGGAAAGTCAGAGACTTGGGAGTGCAAAGAGGATGGGGGCAGAACTCCAGGGCAGGGAGGCAGCAGGAACTGCGCTGCAAACTGGCAGCACAGGAAGCCACAGAGCCAGGGGGAAGGGGCAGCAGGCCGTGATGGCATGATGGAGGCAAAATCGCTTTCAAAGATGAAGGACAGAACAAAGGTGAGGCATAAGGGTATTGTGAACATTACTAAGAGATGGTAGTGGGAGGGGGAAAGTGTGCCCTGTGTAAAGAACTTAAAGATACTGCATCTCATTAATGCCTCTCATCCACTCAAGGGGCAGCCATAGTTCTGTGCAATTTACCTATGAGGAGCCCAGGGCTCAGAGAGGGTAACTCACCTGCTCAAGGTTACACAGCCAGCAGTGGCTGAAGACAGACTCAAACTTCTCTTAATGCAAAGCCATTAGTTCTTAACAGGGACCCTGTGGAGCTTTCTGGAAACTCGGGATATTTCACTCTGTTATGTGTAGTGATGCCCAAATATTTATACATTGAAATTAATTTTATTATGTTATTTTCTTTTTATTCATCCTTTATATTATATTTAGGACATTATATATTTTAAAAATCATGTATGTAGAAACGTTATACTCTCTCTAGGTTTCATCTTGACAGAGTAAAGTAGGTTTTTTCAAAACACTTGTAAAATGGACAGGGTTGAGTGGAGAAACGCCACACCACACAAAGCCAGGGGGGACACCTCTTGGCACACTGCCCCCCTGCCTTGATGTCACCTTAGCTCTGGCCAAACCACGCCACCCCACCCCCAGAGACTCGGGAAGGGGGAGATAGTGGCCTCTTCTATGAGCAGGAGGAGGTAAGGAGCAGTGCATCAGTGATATGAGAAGACGGCACGGCAGGTGCAGGAGCTGTGACCCTCCATCGAGGCCACTCTGGCTTCCCTTCACCACTGCCAGCCTTCCCCAGAAAGGACCAGACCTGCCTTGACAGCCCCAACTCTCCACACCATCCCCATATAAATCACACCCTAGGAGTATGCAGAGGCCAACACACCCGGATCATGCCTTCATAAAAGCCACCAGAGCTCTGCAGCCCATTGCTAGCTCATTTGGAGCCTCAGAAGCTACCTTTCCTCTGGCCATCCACTGTGCTAAAGGAATACAAACTCTTTTTTTTGGAGACGGAGTCTCACTCTGTCACCCAGACTGGAGTGCAATGGTGCAATCTCGGCTCACCGCAACTTCTGCCTTTCGGGCTCAAGCAATTCTCCTGCCTCAGCCTCCCCAGTAGCTAGGATTACAGGCGCATGCCACCGTACCCAGCTAATTTTTGTATTTGAGTAGAGACGGGGTTTCACCATGTTGACCAGGCTGGTCTTGAACTCCTGACCTCAGGTGATCCTCCCGCCTCGGCCTCCCAGGATGCTGGGATTACAGGCATGAGCCACTGCGCCCAGCTCCATAAACTCTTATAGGTCAGACTTAGCAAACTCACTTCCAACACAGGGGGCATTCAGGATTTGGGGTTAGCTCATGCTGAGGACTGTCTGCCACTGTTCCCCTGAATCAGCACAGCCAACCAAAGGCTCTCTCTCATGGTCCCTCCTTCAAGAACAGAACCTACTGCCTAACTCATGTTGAACCACAGGCAGGGCAGAGCAGCCTGGGGTGGAACTGGAGTGATACAGTCAGGAAGGCAGAGGAAAAGAGCTGGGAAGCGAAGGGGTTGAAGGATGAGCTGAGGAGGCAGAGGCAGATCCATTCACAAGAAGAAACATAACAAACGTCATAGGGTGTGGCAATGAGGACACTGAATAAGGGGCTGGCTGCCAGGGTTCCAGACATGAGGCTGCCCCACAACAGTCATATCTTTGCCCACAGCGCAGTTTATCTTCTGGAAAATGAAGGGGCTGTACCTGTTCTGGGCTCTGACAGCCTAAGAGTTAGGAAGCTGGTTGGCAAGGAGGGTGCAAAGAGCAGAGCCCTGGCCCTCTAGGGGGCGCTCCCATTGGCAATGGTACCATGTTGAGGGAGTCACCCTCAGCTCCCACCTCTCCCTCCTGTCCACCCCTGCTGCCGCTGCCTTGGCCAGACCCTCATCCTCTCTCACCTGGCCTGTGGCACCAGCTTCCTCCAGGTCCCCCTTTCCCAACCCCAAGCCCATTCTGGCTGCTTCTATTCTCTTCCAAAGGGAAATATAAGGAAGCCACCGATGAACTCAGGGCTCTGAGTCCCCTTCTTCAACCCCAGCTCTCTCACCTTGGGCCCCCCCAGATTTAAGCTTCACAGCCCCCTCTACCACATGCCCCCCCACTGACACCTCTATCTAGAACCATTTTGCTCAAAACATAGCTCAGACTTCACCTCCCCTAGGAAGCTCTCCCGGAAAGGCTGAGGCTCTTTTCAAGTCTGATGTTCTGGACTCTTGAGCTGGGGTGGGCCCTGCCCCACCCAATCCACCAAACAGGACTCTGTGGATAGCGTAAGTCTGCTGTACAGGACACATCTCTTCCCTGGTTGCCACTGGGACAGACACACTTCGGTGCATATGTGCTCACGGGTAACCCCTGCAGATTCTTCCTCTCGCTCTGCACTCCCAGGGTTAATTAGCCTGCAGCATCTACAGGGCTGCTTTCTCCTTTAATAGTCAATTAGATATTGTTAGCTCTATTGTCATTTATAGGACAAATGACAGAGGCACTCCCAGGGTCCCTACTCCATCTTGCAGAGGCAGGCAGCCCAGATCCCTCTGCTAGAGGAGGGAGAGCTGGGGGCCTGCTCCTGGAAGTGGGGTTCTCCTAGGAAGAGAAGGTCACGAGGCCCCTGGGAGGAGGCATGTGAGAGCCTGGGCCCTCCTACTGGTCCATGGAGCAGGCCTCTGTGTGAGGGGTGCAAGGTCCCCCAGGCCCACTCTGGTCTTGTCCCTTCAAATGCTCCTTCCAGAGGCTGCACTCAGTTGGGTCCTTGGCTGCGCTCAGTTATCTGCATGGCAGCTCCAACTGCCAACCTGCCAGGCCTCTGTAGGGCCAATCAATATCCAGCCAGGCGGCCCTGCTAATGACACTGCATCTCACCTTGGTCATAGGGGTGTCAGCCTACTGCTGCTGCAGCTCAAAACAGGACCTCAGCCTCGCTAACAAGGCAAAGACAGCCCTGGCCAGCCCTGCCTCCCACCCGTGGCGGCCGTCCAGGCCTGGGAGGCAGTGGGTAGGCCAGACCCCGCAGGCTGACCTCTCTTCTTCTTCTGCATAAATGAAAGTTCTGACAAGCGTGGCCTCAAGTGTCCTTGGCGCTGAAATGCTAACATCTTGATATGGGCAAAGAAACCTTTCTGGCACTCCTCTATGGAAATAGAGTTTGTCTTTCTCATGGGGGCCTGCATGAAATGTGTGTCTTCAAAGCAATCCCTTGGCGAGCCACAGAAGGCCCTTCACGGTAGGACATGGCAGCCACCTGGGCCAGAGGGAGGGCCAGGGCCTGGGTGGGAGAGCTGCCCAATGCCATGATGGGCTGGAAGAGAGCTTGGGCTCCATGGGCGGCTGAAGGCCCTCAGCCTACTCACAGCCATGTTGGGGTGGCCCTATAGCTGGCAAACTCACAGCAAGAAACAGCCCAGCTCGTGAGAATGAACACCCCCCATGTTCCTGGGTCCCAAGGCTCCCTGACCTCCAGCAGGAGGAGAGGGCTGGGGGCATCCCTGGCTCCCCCTCTTTGAGAGTGTGGATTGTAAGTAGCACAGGGCTTTGAAAGGAGTGAGAGAAGGCAGCAGGACTGGCTGAGGCTGAGGCTCGGGATTCTTTTTTTAATACCTTCCTAAATGCTCTGAAGGGGAAAAGGAAATAATCAGGTTCCTGTGATGAAGCCAAGAATGATAATCTAGGAGGAAGTAAAGCTGCGGGAGCCAATGGGAAGCGTTACGGGCTGCAGTGTTTTATGACCTGTGTTGCTTGCCTGTCTTCTTCTTTTTATAAAGGGAAGCAAATTAAAGGGCTTAGATATTAATCAGGCCACTGAAAGACAAAAATGAACCCGGGTACTTGCAGGTCAAGTGGGCTCCAGACAGCCTCTTCTCCCAGGCCCCCTGGAGCTCTGCTGCATCCCAGGAGACCTAAGCCTCAGTGTTCACCTCCTGCACCCAAGGCTGGGCTGTAAACCAGGCTCCTAGAAGTAGGCGCTAGCTGGCAGGGACCTCAGGAAGCTGGCACATTTCTGGTTTCCAAACTATGCCCCCCAGAGCACCCTCAGTGGCTGCAGTGAAATGTTGAGAGGTTGGGTTGGGGGGCGGGTGGGGAAACAGAGCTCAACCTCCAATCTCTTGACATTCTTCTCCTAGAGCAGCTCACTTTTTGCTGTTGGGATTCTGTGTGTGCTTTTATTTGAACAAAAGGTTCAACCACTAAAAACTAAGTTTGGAGACCACTGATCTGTTCTGATCATCTCATTCTACAGATGAGGGCCTCCAAGGCTGAGAGGCGGAAAAGCCTGTCTTAGGTCGCAGGATATGAATGGCAAATCTAAGACTCAGACCAAGGTACCTTGACATTTAGCCCAGGGTTCTTTTCCCTACTGCACTCTTCCTCCAATAATTTCATCTGCTCTCGTGCTTTCTGTCGCTGACAATGCCAAAGCAATTCCTCCAGCCCAGATCCCTCCTTCATGCTTTAGGCCTATGCATCCAGCTGTCTACTGGACGTCTCATCCAGATGCCATGGGCACTTGCTGTCCACCCAAGCTCACCATCTGCCCCCTGCTGAATGTCTCCCTTGGTTGGTGGCCCACCTAGTCACCCAAGGCAGCTCCTGGATTTCTACAGGAGGGAATGAAAGGCAATTGGGCTGACAGAAAATGGTGCTAAGACAATTTTCTGTCTTAAGACAGAAAAGGTGATGCCCTTGTCTCAGAGGTGCATCTACACGGCAAATGCACCGCTCTCCTCTGCTTCTGTGCTTAACTCAGGGGCTGAAGATGCTGGCAGGAGCCCCTCCCGGCTCAGCCACTACAGCCATTTTCCAAGGTGGAAAATGGGAGCTATTTATGCCTCCTCCTTCATGCCCACTACCCCACATCCAATCCATGGCCAAATCCTGATAAACTGGCTTCCAAAAGGCCTTTTTACTTTATCTTCCTTTCTCTATCTGCTCTACAAGAGAGGTCCAGGCCTCCTTACCTTTTCTATGTCACCTTTGGTGGGCAGAGACTGTCTTTCTTATCTACCTCTCTATACCCAGGACTTTCCCAGTATCTGACACATACTAGGTACCCAAGAAATATTTATTGAAAGGACTAACTGATAGACGGATGGATGGATGGATGGACAGACTACTCCAACAGTCTCTTAACTGGTCTCTCTCTAAAGCTGTTTCCTTCATCTTACTGCTGGGCTGATGTATCTAAAATATAAATTGCCAGCCTGGCACGGTGGTCATGCCTGCAATCCCAGCACTTTGGGAGGCCACGCCAGGTGAATCACTTGAGGTCAGGAGTTCAAGACCAGCCTGGCCAACATGATGAAACCCTATCTCTACTAAAAATATAAAAATTAGCCAGGCATGGTGGTGCATGCCTATAATCCCAGCTGCTCAGGAGGCTGAGGCAGGAGAATCGCTTGAACCTGGAAGGCAGGGGTTGCAGTAAGCCAAGATTGCACCACTGCACTCCAGCCTGGACAACAGAGAGAGACTCTGTCTCAAAAAATAATAATAATAATAAAATAAAATCATAAAATGTAAATTGCCAAGACAGCCTCTTTACGTAAAACCCCTCTTTTAAGAGTTGTCTGGGCTGGGCACAGTGGCTCACGCCTGTAATCCCAGCACTTTGGGAGGCCAAGGTGGGTGGATCACCTGAGATCCAGAGTTCAAGACCAGCCTGGCCAACACGGTGAAAACCCATCTCTACTAAAAATACAAAAATTAGCTGGGCATGGTGGTGGGAGCCTGTAATCCCAGCTACTCAGGAGGCCGAGGCAGGAGAATTGCTTGAACCCAGGAGGCAGAGGTTGCAGTGAGCTGAGGTCGTACCACTGCCCTCCGGCCTGGGCGACAAGAGCGAGACTCAGTCTCAGAAAAAAAAGAGTTGCCTGTTTCTCCAAAACAAAGTTCAAGCTTCCTACTAAGGCACACCGGGTCTCCATCGTTTGGGTTCCTCTCCAGTCTCGTCTTCCCGACTGTCTGTCCTCCTCATAACTCTCCTCCGGAGCATCCTTCCCCTTCATCCGGCCAACTTTAACTCAGCTCCAGGGATGTGTCTCTCAAAAACCACTTCTGCCTCCACCGCTCCTGTTCTGGGCTGTTTGGTGCCTCACCCCCAGGCTCCACAGTGCAAATCTCTATCCCCGCCATGGTCACGTGAATTGTCAAGATCTGTTTATGCACCACCTCCCCCACCAGCCTGCTCGCTCCTTGAACACAAGCTCCATGTCTCACCCATCTCTGTATCCCCAGCACTCAGCACAAAGACAATGGTTTAGGTTTTAAACGAGTAACTGTGCCCCGGTGGGGCTAATTCTGAGAAGCAGAGCCTTAAAAATCTTCCTGGTGCTGAGTATGCCCTGGAGGGTTGGAGCCAGCTTTCCTTGGGCGTGCCCCAGGTCATCACAGGCTCTGGTCACCTCCCCAGAGATAGATGTCTTCCTACACCCAAGCAAGTGCCATGGAAGACAACTGTCATGCCAGGTACCACTGACACTTGGCCACTCTGCCTTGTTGGGCCCAGCAGCCATCACATCCTCCCCTGGCTGGCTGGGCACAGGGAGAGATGGAAGGGACATCACCCATAGAGGGGCCGTGTTCAGTGCAATCCAACCACATGCACATCATAGTAGGGTATTGCTCACCGGAGACCTAATCAGGCGCAGCAAAGGACTGGGGCAGCATCCACCAGTGGAGAAAATTCCCACACTCTAAACTGGAGAATGCTCCCCATCCAGCTTGGGAACGGGCAACAGTACAGCAGTTCCTAAATACTCCCCTTAAGGCCACTGGCAGGGGATCAGCAGGCACATGAGCCCCACTGCATACAAGGCAGGAAATAAGCTAAGTTCAGGATAAAGGGAGAGGCATTTGGAAAAAATCAAGTGAGTTTTAAAATTTCAGGCCATGCCAGAAGAAAGCCACTGGTCTCCAGGACCTGGGTTCAATGGGGATGAGGAAAACATTCCCTCACCTAAGTGCTACTCTTACATTGCTCCCACTGCAAACCCCTCTCTCCTGCTTTCTTTAAAGGAGGCTGCATAGAGTGGAAAAAATACTTTTGGGGGTCATCTCACAGCCCATGTCCAAATCCTAGGTGTTATCATTTATTAGCTATATGGTCTTGAGAAAGTTATTTAACAATGCTGAGCCTCAGTTTCCTTAACTGCAAAGATGGGGCAATAATCTACATCTCACATGATTCTGTGAGAGTTCCCTGAAATCATACATCGAAGTGTCTTGCACAAGGCTGGTCACATCGCAGGGGCCTGGTGTCTATTGGTTCCCTCCTCCTTCCACCCTGAATCTTCCCAACCTTAACTTCTGAGCTTCTGAGCTCTCAATGTCTCCCAAGCCTCCATCCCAGGCCTGAGGAGTGGGCCACAGTGAGAATAAGACCATTCCCAGAAAAGGCGAAGTTTAGGGTGGGTGAATTGAAAACAGTAGATGCCGAGATAAAATGAGAAACATGCAACAGCGTCATCAGAGAGAAAGCAGCAAACACTCCCCAGAACAGGGGTCCCTGACTGCCCCCCTATTCAGACCATTCTTGAAACACATTACGGAATTTTGGCTTTCTTGTTCTAAAAAGAAGCCAAGGAGGGAGACTGAATGCAAAGAAAGGCAATAAAAATGATTAAAGGAATTAGAAGGCTTGACCTATAAAGGGAGGTTAAATGAACATAATATGTGGAACCTAGAGAACAAGGGCCTACAACGACGTGATAACTTCCCATAAATATGCGAGACAGAGCCACATAAAAGAAGGGCAAGAATTATTTCAGGCAGCTTGGGACACCATTAAAAGAAGAAATGGCCTGAAACTAAAATAAGAGAAAGTTAAATCTGGGCCTTAGGAACATTGGCTGGTGAGGAGGGTAAGGAACAAGACACCTGGCTGTTGGTGCAAAGTCATCAGAAAGCAAAGCCACAGGTCCCGGGGCTGCCGTCCCCATTTGGGAGAAATGGCCCCTCTGGGACCCATCTTGGTTGCTCAGGTGGTGTTCTCACTCTGCAGGTTCAACTACTGTTACCCGGCTTCCAATTCATGACAGGTAGGGCCCTGGCTCCAGCTGCCTGGCTGCCCATGCTTGACTTCACTCTTAGAATAAAAAGAGATTGGCGCAGCCAGTTCTTGCTGCAGTGTGGGGGCTCAGCTGGTGAGAGCGTGAAACCAGGAGGCAGGGTCACAGGTTTCAGCCCCGTGTGTGCTTTGCCAAGGATTGCAGTGGGAGAACGTGGCTGGACAATAGAGATGTGCCTAGAAGCACAAGCCCACACAAAAGATCATTCTCGAACATCAAGCTGCAGGGCATTCTATGTGAACACTACTGATAAACATCTTACCATGCTCTCAGGAGTGAGCATTTTTTATTCAGCACTTCAACACCAGACGCTAAAGCCACTCACGCACCAGGACGACAGGGCAGCTATGCTTCAGCATTTAGGGTCTGGAGTGACGAGGGGAGCAGGTAGAAGCTGACTCTGAGCATTTTCCTAACCTGTTTGCACAGATCTCCTACCCAACCATAAATCACTTTTACAGTCCTTCTCAAACCTCACATAAAATTTATGTTGCTTTTTGCCTGAAATTGACTAAGAAAAAAAAACTTTAATTACAATAAGAGACACCTGGAGCAAAACACGTGGAAAGTCCATTCGATACTCATTTACTCATTCGATCAATAAATATTTTTTGAGCACCGGGAATGCACAAGGCACCAAAGGAGCTGTGGTGGAGACCATGGAGATGAAAGGGTGTTCTCCTGCCTTCAGGGAGTTTGCCCTGGCGGGGGTGTGGGAGTAACCAACAGACAGAGACAAAAGCTGCTATGAGATGAGCAGAGTGTGATTTATTTTAACAGAGGAGGAAACTATCAGGTAACTCAGAAAAGAAATGACTCATTTGGACTGGGAGGATCAGGGAAGTTTCCAGAAAGGAGGTGATATGTGATCTGGGTCTGAGGTAAAGGGTAGACTTTTCATCAGGTGAAGATGGCAGGAAAGGACATTTCAGGCACAAGGAACACCACCAAGAAAGCCAAGGGACAAAGAAAGTGCTGGTTGTCTACAGGAATACTGAGTGGCCAAGTGAACTCTAGAACAGGGGTGCAGTGTAGGGTTGGGAGGGAATGGAGGAAGATGATGAAGGAAAGGAGGGTGGGTATGGCTGGATCATGGAAGGGATACTGCACACTAAGGAGTTGGTATTTCATAAATAAGAGAAACCCTAAGAAATCCCTGGGCTGTCAACAACGGCCAGGTCTGTATTTTGGGAAGAAAAGCATGGGTTCAACATTTAGAATAGGCTCAAGAAGTGAGGGATGGGAGGCAGGTAGGAGGCTCTTGCCAGGCAAGAGGTTATGAAGGCTCGACGAGGGTAAGGGCAGACGCAATGGAAACTTCCGGTTTCCATAGAATTATGTCCGCGTTATCTCGATATTGTAGCAGCACTATTCCTCAACCTGTTCCTTCTGCCTGGAAGGCCCTCCACCCATCCCTGTGGCTTACCCAAGCCCTGACTGTGCTTGGTGCTCCCAATGCAGCAGGGGCCTTCTTCCATCCTAGCACCTAGGACTATTGTTATTGATCATCTGGTTACTTGTCAGCCTCTACCATCAGACTGTGAAGTCCTGAAGGGTAGGACTTTGGTCTTTATCTCTGTTTTCCCAAGACCTGGTGCAGAAAGATTTCTGTGATGGAAGGGAATATCCATACAATGCTCTCTGCACATACAACCTCTCTTTCTTCCATACCACATCCATAAGTACACTCCATTCTGGCATATATATGGGCTATTCCCATGTTCAACCTCTCTCTTACATCTCACGCCCTTTCTGACCCCCATCGCTCTATTTCCAATGTAAAGCATCCTTGACTAGCCTCTCTCAACCCCATTAAAATGTGATTAACTATTTTCGGCTCTCATGCAGATCTCCATATTGGATTATCTGGGCTGAAACACAATCTGTTTGCTGATATCAAAATGCTGCTACTCACCCATGGGATTAACACTCTGACAAAATCATTAGAAACCTGATGAAGTATCGAGGCCTCCTAGGCTTGCTGAACACTCATTCCTCATCCCAGTGAATGCCTTCTTCCTGGGCCCACAGTTACACTCCCATCCATTTCCCTGCCTTCTTCATGGTGAGGCAGCCCAGACACTCAAGGGAATGCCTTAAACAGTGTTTGCTCCTAGTTGGCTGGGCCAACTACCAAGACACCCAGCTAAGAGCTGCTCTTGTAATCCTGTGGTTTTTATGTGTTAATAGTAAGCATCTGACTTCCTCTTCGGGGTAGGGTGGGATAGTTTGTGGCCAATCAATGCTTCCACTAAGAACTAGAAATGCTAGAAGAAATACAACAATCATCTGTTTCAAGGCACCATTGACCTGCTGGAGCAAGAAGGATGGGAGAGGATACAGTTACTGAGGGGGGAAAGTGTGAAGAGGTGAGCTGATATTCTGTAATCACTTCCGGAGGGTACGTCATTTCTAGGCCCAGGATGAGAGGCTGAGAACCCAGGTTTGCAAGAAGCAAAGACTGCTGCTGGGGGACAAAGAAGCCAGCAGAGCTCTGGCAGCCTTAGGACTAGAGAGAGAAAATTAAGGACTTGAGGGTCCTCAAATATAGGGTCCCAATTTTCTCCTTAAGTCATTTACAGAATTCTGAAGCTGAATGGAGGAAAAGGCCAAAAAATCTCAGCCGAAAGTCTCTATAAAGCAGAGAGTGTTTTCTGGCCATTCTGAGGCGCTGAAGAGCAAGACTAGAATTGAGGACCTGCTGGGGAGGGGACCCAGTAAACACAGGAGGCTCTCAACTAATGGTGGCTCTGCTCTGGGAAAGGAGTGAGCCGGAGGTAAACTAAATCTGACCAAAACACAACCCGGCAGGGACTCAGTTCAGGCTTTAACTGGATTAAGATCATTGGTTTTACTCTGCCTAGCAATGAGTAAAACACCTCTTGAGGAGGATCACAGCAGGTACAGCCTATACAATGTCGAGCATTCAATAAAAAAGTTATTAGGCAGATCCAACTACAGGATCATATGGCCAAAATCTAAGAGGGAAAAAACAACAACAACAAACAATAGAAATAGATTCACAGGTGATCTAAACAGACAAGTTAACAGAAAAAGACTTTAAATGTGATAAATGTATTCCCAAAAAATGGAAAGAAAATACAAAAAATAGATGAAAATAAAGAATCTTACCAGAAATTGAAAACAACAAAAAACAGTCACTTGGAAATTCTACAAGTGATTAAGAAACATCTTAAAGTGCTGGAGGTTCATTAAAGCAGTATGGTAAAGTGGAAAAAGCACTAGAACCCAAGAGTGAAAAGACCAAGGCATGGTCCCTGACTCTGCCTGTATCCAGCTAAGACAGCCTGGGGAAGCTGCTTCACTCCTGAGCCTTGGTTTCCATATCTGTCAAATGGGATAATGTCATCTACTCTATTTACATAAGCATCAAGCAGACAAAATTAAATAACACACATAAGACCTCTTTATAAATTACTAATCATACAAATGTAAGGTATCATTATCATAATAGTCTAGCATGAATTCAAAACAGTGCTTCTGCTCCATCACCAGAAGTATTTTATGTCAATGTCAGGTGATTAGTGTGCCCTTGACTAATTGTTATAAAGGATTTTAACCAGAGAATGCTAAGAGGGAAATAATAGCACAACAGCCAACTCACTGTTACTTATGTTGGAGTTAATAACGCACTTTGGGAATTATCCCTGGACAACTGAAAACCCTAAACTAGCTTTTCCCGCTGCTCTGCCTATCGTGGATCACCACCTTCAGTTTCCCAGGTGGTGTATGCTCATGGAATGCAAGCTCATATTAATGTATGCCGATAAAACATAATCAGCAAGGTAAATCTGAAGCAGAAATACATAAATGCTTTCCAAAGCCAACGGCAATAACGTTGAGACAGCCTGTTATTTGGATTCTCCACATCACTGCTCCCCTCTGTTAGCATATTTAATGGAGAGTAACATGCAAGCCTTCGCATATAGACGTGATGCAGCCCATCCACTACCAGCAGGACTTGTGAGCTTCCCTGGTATGGTACACAGGCACTGTGTGAGGCCCCCTGGGGAATAAAACTATTGTAAGGCCATGAGCCTGGCCTAAAAGGAACTTTCAGTTTTTAGGAAAGATACCGTGTGCTTAAATAATTATAACACAAGGTAGACAGTGATTTAGGTACTATAAGAGGCACAGTTAAAGAAGTACAGGTATTTGTGTGAAAGCTGATTTGGAATTGGGTTGATAATAGACTTCACGGTTGAGGCAGCAACAGAGTTTGGCCTTGAAAGACAGAAAAATGGATATTCTAAGCAGAGGGCAGGGTATGAGTAAAGTCACACTTTAAAAATATAGGATAGGTATGAAGAATTGGGTTCAGATTGATGGATGTATCATGCTTTTTTTTTTTAAGAACTAACATTTATTATGCGCTTACGATGTGCCACGTAGTTTACATACATTATCCCATTTGGTGTCCAAAATAATCCCTTGAATCAGATGTAATTAATCCCACTTTAAAGGTATACTGAGACTCAAAAGTAAATTAATTTACCCAACATCCCTCAGCTGAAATCTACAGCCTGAGTAGATCAACACATGCTGAACTCTGCGCACAGCTGGAGTTAGAGAGAGGTAGGGTTGCAGATGATTTGGAAGTTGTTTACTTCCATGGAGGGCACAAGATTGCCCAGAAAGGGTGAGGGAGGCACAAAGGGCTTAGGGAAGAAGAATCATCAGCAAAAGAGACAAGAAAGGAGTTGTTAGCAATAAGAGAAGGACTGAGAAAGACGACCATAGCCTAATGGAAACCAAGATCAAGAGAGAGCTTCAAAAAGCTTCAGAACTGCAACTGCTGCAAAAGTGAAGGGGGATGAGATGAGGAAGACCAAGAAAATGCCATTGGGTTGGTGGTCTTCAAAAAAATGAGTTTGATAGAGAGAAGAATGCCTAGGTCCAGGTGTGTGCATGGAGAAAAAGCCGGCCTGCCCCAGGGACGTGGGGCACAGCAACAGAACGGCCTAAAGCAGAGCTTTGAACAGTTGTCTGATGGCATCATCTGGGGGTACCTATTAAAAATATTAACTTCCAAGTCCCATCCTAGTCCCACCAATCAGAATCTCTGGCAGGTGAGGGGTACGGGCGGACCCAGGAGGTATCCCAGAAGAGCCCTACATGACAAGGGTTAGACCCATGTTTCTCAAACTTTAATGAACATGAGAATCACCTGGGGATTTGATGAAAATGCAGACACTGATTTAGTACCTCTGGGATAGGACTGGAGATTTTGGATTTTCACACTCTCTTAGGTGATGTCAATGCTGCTGGTCTGAGGGTCATATTTTTAACGACAATGAACTAGACTAAAGCTCACTCGTCCTCCAGAGAGGGAGGTGTCAACACCTGGTTCCTCTTGGCACCTTTCCTTTCCAGTACCTGAAGACTAAGCTCCAAGCTGCTTTCCACACTCACCGACAGATGGCAGCAGATTTAAATGTCATCTTCCACAGAAGTACTGACTCAGAGGTTCCCTTCCATTCCATCTGACTTCCTTCACAGCTTAAAAAGCACCTTTATGGCCAGGTGTGGTGGCTCATGCCTGTAATCCCAGCACTCTGGGAGGCTGAGGCAGGCGGATCACGAGGTCAGGAGATCGAGACCACGGTGAAACCCCGTCTCTACTAAAAATACAAAAAATTAGCCGGGCGTGGTGGCGGGCGCCTGTAGTCCCAGCTACTCGGGAGGCTGAGGCAGGAGAATGGCGTGAAGCCGGGAGGCGGAGCTTGCAGTGAGCTGAGATCGCGCCACTGCACTCCAGCCTGGGCGACAGAGCGAGACTCCGTCTCCAAAAAAAAAAAAAGCATCTTTATTTACTCCTCCAAGATGAATCACCGTGTCAGGTAAGCACAGAAAAGCTTTCCTTGACTACTTCGGTAAAGAAAGGGTGAATTCTCCTGTACCTAGGCTCTTTACCATATATTTAGAGTCTGCATCATTCATTGAACACTTAAATATGTTTTGCCTTGCTAAAGTAACTAAATGGTCTTGCACTGTCATTCACTTTTCATGTGTGTTCGTATTGTCTCCACAAACTCTTAGAGGTTAGGGATCAAATAATGTCCATTTTCTTCTTAACCCTGACTTACAATGGCTTGGCCATACTATGAATAACTGAACGGGCCAACCGACCATCAATTAAATCAAATTCATATTCCATTTGTTTCACTTTGATTTCTTTCCTTTTTTATTTCTTAGAAACTGGCTCTTGCTCTGTCACCCAGATGGGAGTGCAGTAGTGAGATCTCAGTTCACTGCAGCCTCAATCTCCCAAGCTCAAGTGATTCTCCTGCCTCAGCCTCCCAAATAGCTGGAACTACAAGCATGCACCATTACGCCCAACTAATTTTATTTTTTTGTAGAGCCAGGGTCTCCCTATGTTGCCCAGGCTGGTCTCGAACTCCTGGCCTCAAGCAATCCTCCCACCTCAGCCTCCCAAAGTGTTGGGATTACAGATGTGAGCCATTACACCCAGCCTCACTTTGCTTTCTTCCCAGAGAAACAAAAACAAAAAAAGTCTTGCCAGAAAGTGTTAGTGGTCTGGAAAAGTTCTGTACTTACTTGCAAGTCTGCGTTCAGAATCTTCCAACACATTGCTAGGGATAACATTTTCTAGCCTGGCGAATGGGTACTCCAGAGCTTGTGCTGACTTTATCTAAAAACCTGCTGGTCTGTCAAGACCCTTCTTTACTTTTCTATGGCTATAGCCTCATCATTGACCAATATGCCCCCTAGGCACAAACTTCACAGCTTTCCACTCTTTACTGCCAGTTACAATGTCTTGGCTGGTTAAGTCTGGTCTATACTTTAGTCCTGCAGTTCATTATGCATTCACTAGACAATGTCTATTTTGCAAATATTTCTTTTTTGAGCAAATATTTAAGTTGCTCAGTCCTGGGCTCACCATGCCACTTTCCAGACATTCTCTCCCTAGGACACGGCTTGGTCCCATGGCTCTGAATACCACTTATGTGCCAAAGATTCTCCATTTATGTCGCCACCTGGGACCTCTTCTTCTAATATCTTATGTCCATCTGACTCCCTGACATCTATACTTGGATGTTTTACAATCATTTCTCATTTAACATGTGCCACATAGAATTCTTGATCTCCCCGCCCCTACCCCAAGGTCTCTCCTCCCTTCTTCCCCTTCTTAATAAATGATACTTTGGCTACCTACTTGGTCATTCTTGAGCTTTCCTTCATCATTCACATCCAGCCTACTACCAAGACTAGTCAATTCAACTTCAAAAAGATGTTTACTTCTCACCATCTCCATTGTTACCCCCCAAGCCAACATCATCTCTGGCCTGGATTATTAAATAGTACCTAAAGCCATTTTTTAAGCTTTACACTCATTCATCTATTGGTTCATGCAACAGTTTATGGAGTGTCCACTCTGTGTTAGTCAATGCTCTTAAACCAGGGCAGCAAGCCCAGGAAAGACCAGTGAGTAAGTCTGCTACAATGAAGGTATCTCTGAGGAACGATGACACACAAGGAGGGTATAAGCAACAAGAGAGAGGGGGAGCAGTATCAGGGAGCATGTCACAGAGAACACGACACTTAACCTGGGTTTTAGAGAACGAGTAAGCATTCACCAGGCAGACACTTGGAACAAAAGCCTTCTAAGTGTAGTGACAGAGGTGGAAAAGTGTGTCATGTTCAGGGATCCTCAAGCAGAGAAAAGTTCAGAAGGTCCATGGAGAGGTGGCTGGTGAGGTAGGGAGGGGCTTGGATCCTATCCTATAGGCAGTGTGAGCATGGGGAAGGGTTTAAGCAGGGAAGAGGCCACATATCTATGCAACCCACTTCCCATGTATAAGATGGAAACTGTGTCGGGCACTGGGAATATGGTTCAAAATGCAGAAATGGCATTTTACCTGTAGGATAAATAGGAGTTGGCCAGATGGGAAAAAAAAAAAAAAAAAAAAGATGGGGGCAAATAGTGGTCTAGACAGAAACAAGAGCATGCATGGATATGGCCCTAAATCAGGAAGCCTCTTGGTGCACTCAAGAAACTGATACTAGGCCAGTGTGGGCAGAACTTGGTGAGAGAAAGAAAAAGCATCAAGAGTTGCAAATGGAGGGAGTCAAGACCAGACCATGCTACAGGCCAAATAAGCAAGTGTGTCTCCTCTTTGAAGGACTCTCCTGGGGACCCAGACCCACTCCCTGCTCAAGTGAAGCCTCGCTGGGCCTCTGGCTGCCGCCATCTTGCCTTCTGCCAGCAGCAGGGAAGCCCTCCCACCACCCATCTGCCTGTCCATTGGCCGCCAAGGTGACACCACCAAATGCATTTCTTCCCAGCCTGTGCTCTGAGAGACACCAGGATTTGCATTTCAATTTGACTTCCTTCTGACGATTCCAGCCAAAGCTTGGAAATCACTGCCCCTGTCACTGTCTCAGCAGCTCGGTTTTTCTTCTTTCCTCCCTCCACCTCCAGGGAGGGCTGTTTTTATCTTGACATCTCACTCCTCGATGCTGAGAAAAGTCATCCTTAACAGCAGTTTTATTGCCCAGTGATATTAACACAATGAAGGAAATCATTGCTAATTTTTACGAATTATCTCATCATCTGCAACTAATTAACAGCTGCTGAAAGAGCAGGCATTATGCTTCCCCTTGGAGAGCCTTTACCCCAGCACTTCTGAGATGGCCCTGCCCCTGCTGTCAAGGGGGACCCTCGGCTACAGACAGCTCCTCCTCTTCAACAGGGCTCTGTCCATCTCTGTCCCCTCCAGCCCATTTCTGCCCCTTCCTGCCTGTTCCCAGCCTGGGGGACTCAGTGGTTGCCGGGCTGCCTGTGACGGGGATGATTTAGGTTAGCTGGAAACTTTATTAAAATCCAAACTAAGTGGGCCGCCGCTGTTCTCTGTTCTCATTACGCTCCCTCTCCAAAATCAGGCCTTGGCCTCTGTGCCTCACCGAATGCATCAAACTGAGTGAACAGGCAGCCAGCAGCTAATTGGCACTTAACCAGGGGGATAATCTAGACCAGGGTGGAGAGTAAATACTTAGCGGGGCAAAATGAAGAGAGGGAGGGAAAACAGCAGAGGAGAAGGACAGGAGGGAGGCTAAAGGCGCAGCACCTGTTGCAGCCTTGAGAGAGAGGAACCGCACAGGAACATGGAATCCCAGGCTGGGCAGGACCTCAGAGGCCACAGTAGGAGAAAACTGAGGCTTGGAGAGCTGATGTGAGCCTTGCAAATTCCACAGTCTCAGAGCCCAGGACTCACCCTACTCCTGCGCTTCCCTCCTGCACCCTGAGCTTTCCTGGTCACCAATCCTCCCTGGCCCCTTCCCCCAGGCCCTCTCTAGTCTTCCTCCCCGATCCCTTTCTTTTTGATGATCCTGTCTTTGAGTTTCCTGACATCTGGCTAAAGCCCAGGCAGCCACTGGCTGTGTCTTAGAGATGAAGGGAAGAGCACTGAGGAATGGGGTAAAAAGGCAAAAAGGCCCAAGGCCAGCCCACTCTGTTTGTGGGGTGGTCTTCCTTGGGTGGAGTCGGGCATCAGGGCCAGGCAGTGCAGGGGCCCCTGTGATGCTGGGCCAAGCACACACAGTCCTCCTTCTAAAGGTCAGTGGCTGCCCATGATATATTTTGCCGTAACTGAAAAGGCCAGAGACTCAACGTTAGTGTTACAGGGAGAAGAGGGTCCTTGGAGAGAGACCCTGAAATCCTACTTTGGTATTGGCCAAGGTCTCCTTCTCCTCTCTTCCAAACTCAAAGACAAATATCCAGCTCCCTTCGCCTCTATCCAGCATGTTCCAGGTGCTTTGCTGTCCTATTTCAGGTTGCATAACTTAGCTCATTTAGTCCCTGTTTCCTGCCCTGATGTCCCCATTTTCAAAGCCAGTGAGTATGTGGCCCCAATTGAAACGAACACCTTTTCCACAGCAGCCCAGGATAAGAATGAGTCATTCCTACATTCACTTGACTAATGTTTACTGAACACCTACTATGAGCAAGGCCGAGGGAGTCAGAGGTAATGAGACATAGTCTTTGCCTTGAGAGACTGATGCTGAAACTCATGTCACCAGGCCATGTGGGGTGAGGCTGAGGTGCAGTCACCCATATGGTGGCACTGGAGCCCCAGAGAGGGCAAGATCCACTCTCAGAGGAGATAGAAAGGGCCATCGGGCCAGGCACAGTGGCTCACGCCTGTAATACCAGCACTTAGGGAGGCCGGGGCAGGTTGATCACCTGAGATCAGGAGCTTGAGACCAGCCTGGCCAACACGGCAAAACCCCATCTCTACTAAAAATATAAAAATTAGCCAGGCATGCTGGAGCGCACCTGTAGTCCCAGCTACTTGGGAGGCTGAGGCAGGAGAATCACTTGAGCCTGGGAGGTGGCACTTGCAATGAGCTAAGATCACGCCACTGCACTCCAGCCTGGGTGACAGAGTGAGACTCTATCTCAAGAAAAGAAAGGGCCATCAGAGAAGGGCCTTCAGAGGAGGAGGTCATATATAAGCAAGGCCTTGAATGGTGAATAAAATTCTGCTGGGCAGGCAAGGTGAGAAGAAGAGTATTCCAGGCAGTGGAGACAGCAAAGGCCCAGCGATGTGAGAGGCAAGGATGTTCTAGGGACTCCAGCGTCTGCAGTACAGAATTCATGGGTATTGAGTGTTTACGGTAGGGATAGGGATGGGGAGCGATGTTGAAAGATGAAGCCACCTGGATCATCTGCAGCCTGCCTGTGAAGGCTTCCCATGCCCTGAAAAGGAGTTTGAGCTTCCTCCTGCAAAGACAGAACTGAGAAAGAGTGAGGATGGGAGGCATGAGAGAGCCCAAGGGTTAGCATGTCTGAGGTGGGCAGGGGAGGTTCAGTTAGACAAGTCCTCCCTGCCAGGAGGGTCCCTGCTCTCTTCATGTGTCCAGAGGGTGGAGACACTACAGGTTCCCATCTTGGTGCCTCTGGGCCTGGCACTGCCCAGCCGCTCCCTGCACCATCACAACTCTAGGCAGACACCCTGCCTGCCATGCAGTGGCCTGCCCCAGGCCTGTATTAGATGGCCCTGCATGGGCCATGCTCCAGGGACCACTGGCAGCTCCTTCCCAGTGGGCTGCAAAACACTGGGGAAAAGAACAGAGAAGCCAAGAGCTGCATTCTCCATACTCTTTCCTGGGCTCCGGGGGCACTAGGTTTTCCATTCTTTTCTTGGGCTGTTTACTCAAAAAGTTAAGCTTAACCAAAAGAGAAGAAGGGCACTGACTCTGACGGAGGGCAGGGCAGTATAAGGGACATGTGGTCTCTCCAGAGGCAGACAGGGCTTGGATTTGAACACCAGCTAAGTTATGAATTTCTCTGAGCCTCTGGTTTTTCATCTGTGAAATGGAGGTGGTGGTAGGATTAATCATTTTGAAGAGCATTTACCATACTGCCTGGCACATAATAAATACTGAATAAATGCTGCTGTTATTATAAAGCTAGATATTTCTAGCTCCAGAAGTCCCAACTCTTATCTCAAACTCTTCTTTCCCTTTAGGGTGTTCTCTGCACTCCCACCCCTATTCCCTCTATTTTAAGGATTGGCTCTTTAAAAACAAAAACAAAAACCGGGCCAGGCGTGGTGGCTCATACCTGTAATCCCAGCACTTTGGGAGGCCGAGACATGTGGATTACAAGGTCGGGAGTTCGAGACCAGCCTGGCCAAGATGGTGAAACCCTGTCTCTATTAAAAATACAAAAAATTAACCAGGTGTGGTGGCATGCACCTGTAATCCCAGCTACATGGGAGGCTGGGGCAGGAGAATTGCTTGAACCCGGGGGGTGGAGGTTGTAGTGAGCCAAGATCACGCCACTTTACTCCAGCCTGGATGACAGAGCAAGACTCCGTCTCAAAAACAAAAACTAAAACAAAACAAAAAAACCCTTCTAGTGGAGCCCCTCGCCTGGTCTATAGGACCACTAGCCAAGCCACTCCTCTATTTTGGCCCCTTCCCTTGGTGCTTTCCTGAAAGAGAAGTACCCGGTACACTTAGCTGGCTGAATAAATAGCAATAATAATAAATGTTCAGCTATTAGCCGCATAAGTAATCAAAGATCACTGCCATATGATTCCTGGTTAAACATCATTTAGAATCTAATAAATAAGCAACTATTAATAAAGCCAGCCTGCAGACTTGGCCCTTCTGAGCACCACAGCCTCAGCTCTCAATTTTAACCTAACGGTGCCTTTAGCACTGACCCTGTGGTTCCATTTTAAGTTAGTTCCTCTCTCTCAAGTGTCTGAAAAGGAAACCAGCAGAGGTGGGGACAAGAAGGGGGATGAGGTGTGGGGTCTGCCCTGAAGAAACTGAGGTTGTCCCACGGGTCTTGGGCAGACCTCAATCACACCTACCTTCTCTTGCACCTCCAGAGCCACAGGCACTGCCCAGAGGCCTCAGGGTCTCTGCAGAGGGGAGCACAGCAGGGAGGAGTCTAGTGTAATGGATAGAGCATGGGGTTGGCGCCAGGGAGTCTGGCTCAAATCCAGCATCTTCCATGTTCTGCATGGGTGACCTTGGTCCCTCCACACCTCAGTTTCCACACCCAAATAGCAGACATTACCAAACCTACATCTGGAGGTTGTTATAAAAATTAATCATATAACTTATGGAAGTGATGGGCACAGTAGATGCTCAATAAACATGAATGTCATCCCCTCTCCTGTGATGTACAGTATCTTAAAGGGATGGTCCACTGCCCTCTCTCTTACTCTGCTCTAGGCAGCAACAAAAGAAATATCAAACAGGGAAAAGGAAGCGCAAAATGGCAATGTCCCCACGGTCCCTGGACCACCACAGTCACCACTGCCTAACTCCAGAGCTGATGTCTCAGCACTTAATACTTCCTTATTTCGTAACGCCCTCTAGTTCCTTCATGTCTGAGAGTCTGGCCTTTCCACATTTAGAACATGTACCAACAAAATATCCTATTTCTTTGTATTTTCCATAGAGCTGAGCCCTAAACAGGGCATTGTCAGTATTAAGTAAGTACCAGAGAACAGAGGAACAGGCAGGACCAGCTTCAGATCCTAAGTGTTCTCATTCTTCACACATAGCAGTACTCTCCTACATCACATTGCTTCTTAAAGCACACATAGATCTGTGCCCTTCTGGAAGGATGGCAGGCAGAATAAGAGAGAGTCTGCTGGGACTGTGGCAGGATGTTATTCTCTCTAGACCCCATGGCAGGAAATAAACACATCATTCTGAGCGGAGCCCAGCGGAGCCCACACGACACAGGCTCAGATCACACTCAGCTCCCAGGCTACTCCTTTAGTGCCCTGACATGTTAGGAGTGGCGAGATTACTAAATCAACGTGATAAAATACTTCCTGTTACACAGCCCCTTCCCAGCTGTCTCTTCCCTGGTGGCATAATCTCAGTTGCAGTAATGGAAGAGCCAACATGCCCAGTTCCCTCTGTCCATCGAAAAAAACACATCAGCTTCGGTGCTCTGGGATGCCTGGTTCTTATGCAAAATGGTTGATGATCACAGGAGTAAGGCAACTTGGGCCAAGGATCAATCTATGGACAGTTTCCAAGTGTGCAGTCCCTGCACATGGAACTGCTCATGAGAAGGCTTTCCAGCGGCTTAGCCTCCCACATTACAAGAACAGTTGTTGTAGAAAGAATAATGGCCCCCAAAGATGCCCACATCCTAAAACCCAGTCCCTGCAAATGCATTACCTTCCATGGTGCTATGGTTTGGACACGGTTTGTTTGTCCCCATCAAACTCATGTTGAAATTTTATCCCTAATGTGGCAGTGCTGGGAAGTGGGGCCCAGTAGGAGGTGTTTGGGTTGTGGGGGTGGATTCCTCATGAATGGCTTGGTGCTGTTCTGCAGTGAGTGAGTTCTTGCTCTCAAGCGACAGGACTATTTATTGCAGGAATGGATTCCTTCCCAAGAGAGTGTGGGTTGTTAGAAAGTCAAGACACCCGTCAGGTTTTTCCCTCTTTGCACATATCTGCCTCCCCTTTTGATCTTCTCTGCCATGTTGTGATGCAGTACGAAAGCTCTCACCAGAAGCCAGGGCCACGCCCTGGAGCTTCCCAGCCTGCAGAACTATGAGCTAAATAAACCTCTTTTCTTTACAAATTACCCAGGCTTGGGTGTTCTTTTATAGCAACACAAAATGGACTAAGACACGTGGCAAAAGGGGCTTTGCAAATGTGAGTAAGGTTACAGATCTTGAGGCAGGGAGATGATCCTGGCTTATCCTGGGAGATTCAATTGAATCTCATGAGTCCTTAAGATTGGAGAACCTTTCCCAGCTGAGCTCAGTGAGCTTGTGAGGCGAGAATGACTCAATCCACCATTACTGGCCTTGAAAATGGAGGAAGAGGAAAATGGAGCCAGGAGATGCAGTGGCCTCTAGAAGCTGGGAATGGCTCTCAGCTGACAGCCAGCAAGAAAATGGGGCCCCCCCATCCTATAACCACAAGGAAGTAATTCCGTCAACAACCCAAATGAGCAGGTTCTCTCCTAGAGCCTCCAGACAGGAATGCAACCCCACTAAAATCTTAGCTTTAGCTCAGTTAAGACTTCTGACCTACAGGCTGTAAGATCATAATTTTGTCTTATTTAAGCCACTAAGTTTGTGAAAATTTGTCATGGCAGCAATGGAAAACTACAGTAATAATAATTATGGTAGAACTATCGATAATAACTATTATTTATGGGCTTTCTACTGTCAGGCACTGTCCTACCTATTTTCCATACATTAGCTCATGTAAACCTCAACAATTCTATAAGGTGAGTATTATTATCCCCATTTCATAGTAGGAAACAGAGACCAAATAATTTGCCCAAGATCACATGCTGAAATTGCAATTCAATTGCAGGTTTGTACATCAATAAAGCCCACACCTGTCTCACTACCCTATGATGCCATCCAGTTGCTTGAGCAAACTACTATTTTTTAGAGAAATAAAAAAATAGAAACTGATATTTCTTATATGCCACACACTGTGCATGCTACTTCACCTGTATCCTCTCAATTAATGCAACAATTAAGGATAAGCTCTGTTATCTCCAGTCCAAAGATGGAAAATTGAGTGTGAGAATGGATGAGTAATTTGCCTACAAGCACTTGGCTAGTAAGTGGGATTCAGGCACACAAATTTTGGATCCAGGCCAGACTAGGCTATGAAGACTTGAATATGAACTCCAGACCCAGAAGGGAGCCCCACCCAGGCTGCAACTATAAGCCAACTGCAGCAACTCTCCCAGAGAAGGTGGCCCTGCCTCCCCTATGGGACCCTCCCAGGGGCCACCGTGCTCTCTGGGAGATCATTCCTATGGCAGATGAAGAAGAGGTTGGTTAAATAAAGGGAAAGCGCCAAAGGGGGCAATCCACAGATGATTTCACTTACATACATCCAATTTCATCTCCACCAACTCCACTTATTTCCATTTAGCAAACTTAATTCCTTTAGTGCTTTAGGCTTTCCAAATTGACTCTACAGGGGAAACTGGCATTCAACCATAATTTCCAGATAAAGGCCCTTTTAATTTCAGAAACTCCAGCAGCTCCAGGAGGTGCAAGGAAAATTCCTTAACTGTGGCCTCTGGAAAGTTCTCCCTCTTCTCCAGGCTGCATGCCTGAGATTTCTGGGTGGCTGCCCAGAGGTCTGGGGCCACCTATTGCAATTCTACTCAGGCTTGTGGTTGGTGCCCTCTTGGAGCAGCTCCATAACAGAGATTCCTGCGGGGGCCCCCAGGGCTATATGTTTCCCTTTTCTGTCATTGCTGGGAAAATCCCTGTTCTTTCATCTGGGAGCTGAAAGCTCAAAGTCTCATGTTGTTAGATCCCTGCCGCTAAGGGAAATTTATAACTGTTGCTAGATAACTGGCATTCCCTCCCCCACCTGTGTCACTCCATGCTCGAAAGACCATGTGCTAGAAAGGATGGGAACAACACAGCTTGGAGGAAGCCAAGGAGGTGATTCCACTTAGGGAAGCTCCCAGCACCTGGCCCTTCAATGCAGTGATCTTTAGACACTGGGCAACCTGCTGCAGTGGTTTCAAAGAGCAGCCTTGCTTCTGGCTACTGAAAGCAAAGCCCAACCTATGAAGAACCAGGGCAGGGGGATGTGTTTTATAGGCACGTGTTGAGATCTAGATTGGCTCTCTTTAACCCAAAGACTGGCCAGCCAGGGCTGGGTGGGAATGGGTTCAACAAGGGGCTCTGAACCTAGAGGCCAGATCCCCACCAGGCTGGAGCAGATACCTATGGTGGATGAAAAGCAGGTGAAAAGAGTGCCTGCTTCTGATTTGGGGGATCACATCCTAATTAGGATGGAGAAAAAAGAAAACTGATTTAGAGGAGGGTGACCAGGTTGATGAATTGGATCCAATCCATGAGATGGAAGGAACCATCAAAGGCACTAATGGTACATCTCTGGAAGAAAGAAGATGCCGGGAGCCATGAAATGATATTGCTGCAGGTCTCAGAGGGGCCATCACAGGGAAGAGCACCAGGCCTGTTCTGTATGGCCCCGAGGAACAGAAAGAGCTAGAACGGTAGGCACAGAGAGATAGAGTCAGGCTCAATAGAAAAACCAATGGTCAGAACGATTCAAAGGAGGAATGAGTGACTTGAGGGCCCTGCCAGCATGCAGATTTTGTGAATCTAAGGAAAAGCAAACAGTCAGAACTGGTCAAGGCTCCTCCAGTTTCCTGAAACTACCAACAATGGCAGTTTCAGGAAAGAGCTGGAGGCCAGGGGCAGTCCCAGCTGAGATGCTAGGTCCAGGTTCCGGTCTCCAGGCTCCTGCAAGACTGAGACAAAAAGGTCTGACCATAGTCCCAGAGGAGCTTGGACACAGCCAGAGCATCAGAGTGAAGTCTCAGACCTGATGAGAAGACTTAGGCACTGCAGGGGAAACACAAGCGCTGGTGGACTATATGCCAAGAGCCTGGTGTTTGGATCTGAGGGACAAGGTAAGACCAACAGTCAAAACTCAGGTTGATGCTGAGTCATTAAACTGCTGGCTTAGGCTTCCTCCAAATAGGAACAAGATTTGCCTCAGGACCTGGGGTTTGGCTGCAGGGATCAGAGAATATGGGGACAGGGAGCCAGCAGCATCACTGCACAGTCCTCGGCAAGCAGCACTTGTTAAGGGCTGCCTCTGTGTCCGTGAGACCGCCCATGTCTGCCTTCCAAAAGCTTTCAAATGTAAAGCTCCTTTGGGACCTCCCTTGGGTCTCCATCATTCATTCATTCAGTAGATATTTAATGGACACCTACTATACACCATGCACTCAGTCTTAAGTGCTGGGGAAACAGCAGAGAACTAAACAAAGGGTTTTTCCCCATGGGAGGACTCAGACAATAAACAATAGGACCCATATGTCAGATCATGATGAATGTTATAGAAAAAACAGAGAAGAAGGACAGAAAGTGTCAGGGGCAGAGGAGGGGCTAGAGGATGGTCTCACAGCCAATATCATACCAACTGGGCAAAAGCTGGGAGCATACCCTTTGAAAACTGGCACAAGACAGGTATGCCCTCTCTCACCACTCCTATTCAACATAGTATTGGAAGTTCTGGCCAGGGCAATCAGGCAAGAGAAAGAAGTAAAGCATATTCAAATAGGAAGAGAGGAAATCAAATTATCTCTGTTTGCAGATGACATGATTATATATTTAGAAAAGCCTGTCATCTCAGCCCAAAAACTCCTTAAGCTGATAAGCAACTTCAGCAAAGTCTTAGGATACAAAATCAATGTGCAAAAATCACAAGCATTCCTAAACACCAATAATAGACAGAGAGCCAAATCACGAGCAAACTCGCATTCACAACTGCTACAAAGAGAATAAAATACCTAGGAATACAACTTTAGAGGGATGTGAAGGACCTCTTCAAGGAGAACTACAAACTGCTGCTCAAGGAAATAAGAGAGGACACAAACGGAAAAACATTCCATGCTCATGGATAGGAGGAATGAATACCATGAAAATGGCCATACTGCCCAAAGTAATTTACAGATTCGATGCTATTCCCATCAAAGCTACCATTGACTCTCTTCACAGAATTAGAAAAAACACTTTAAATTTCTTTTTTCTATTTTTTTTTTAAGACAGAGTTTCACTCTTGTTGACCAGGCTGGAGTGCAGTGGTGCAATCCTGGCTCACTGCAACCTCCGCCTTCCAGTGTCAAGTGATTCTCCTGTCTCAGCCTCCTGAGTAGCTGGGATTGCAGGCACCTGACATCATGCCTTGCTAATTTTTGTATTTTTAGTAGAGACGGGGTTTCACCATGTTGACCAAGCTGGTCTCAAACTCCCGAACTCGTGATCCGCCTGCCTCAGCCGCCCAAAGTGCTGGGATTACAGGCGTGAGCCACTGTGCCTGGCTTAAATTTCATATGGAACCAAAAAAGAGCCCGTATAGCCAAGACGATCCTAAGCAAAAAGAACAAAGCTGAAGGCATCACACTATGTGACTTCAAACTATACTACAAGGCTACAGTAACCAAAACAGCATGGTACTGGTGCCAAAACAGATATACAGACCAATAGAACAGAACGGAGACCTCAGAAATACAACATACATCTACAACCATCTCATCTTTGACAAACCTGGCAAAAACAAGCAATGAGGAAAGGATTCTGTATTTAATAAATGGTGTTGGGAAAACTGGCTAGCCATAAGAAGAAAACCTAGGCAATACCATTCAGGACATAGGCATGCGCAAAGACTTCATGACTAAAACACCAAAAGCAATGGCAACATAAGCCAAAATTGACAAATGGGATCTAATTAAACTAAAGAGCTTCTGCATAGCAAAAGAAACTCATCAGAGAGAACAGGCAACATGCAGAATGGGAGAAAATTTTTGCAATCTATCCATCTGACAAGGGCTAATATCCAGAATCTACAAGGAACTTAAACAAATTTACAAGAAAAAAACAAACAACCCCATCAAAAAGTGGGCAAAGGATATGAACAGACATATTGCAAAAGAAGATATTTACGCCACCAACAACCATATGAAAAAAAGCTCATCATCACTGGCCATTAGAGAAATCCAAATCAAAATGAGATATCCATGAGAAATCCAAATCCACAATGAGATATCATCTCACACCAGTTAGAATGGCGATCATTAAAAAGTCAGGAAACAACAGATGCTGGAGAGGATGTGGAGAAATAGTAATGCTTTTACACTGTTGGTGGGAGTGTAAATTAGTTCAACCATTGTGGCAGACAGTGTGGCGATTCCTCAAGGATCTAGAGCTAGAAATACCTTTTGACCCAGTAATCCCATTACTGGGTATATACCCAAAGGATTATAAATCAGTCTACTCTAAAGACATATGGACACGTAAGTTTACTGCAGCACTATTCACAACAGCAAAGACTTGGAACCAACCCAAATGCCCATCAGTGATAGCCTGGATAAAGAAAATGTGACACATATATACCATGGAATACTATGTAGCCATAAAAAAGAATGAGTTCATGTCCTTTGCAGGGACATGAATGAAGCTGGAAACCATCATTCTCAGCAAACTAACACAGGAACAGAAAACCAAACACCGCATGTTCTCACTCATAAGTGGGAGTTGAACAATGAGAACATATGGGCACAGGAAGGGGAACATCAGACACTGGGGCCTGTCGAGGGGTGGGGGACAAGGGGAGGGATGGCATTAGGAGAAATGCCTAGTGTAGACGGCGGATTGATGGGTGCAGCAAACCACCATGGCACATGTATATCTATGTAACAAACCTGCACATTCTGCACATGTATCCCAGAACTTAAAGTATAATAAAAATAAAAAAAGAAAAAGGAAGCAGAGAAGAAGGACAGAAAGTGTCAGGGGCAGAGGCAGGGCTAGAGGATGGTCAGGGCATGACCTGCATGGCATGAGAAAGTGAACCACACAGATATCCAGGTGAAAAGTGTTCCAGGCAGAGGGCACAGCAGGTGCGAAGGCCCTGGGGCAGGAGCACACTTGGTGCATTTGAGGAAAAGCAAAGAAGCTGGTGGAGCTGGGGGTGGTGTGTGGCATGAGTGAGAGGCAGGGTGGTAGGAAATGACAATAAAATTCATCAGAATAAAGGGCAGTTCATGGACCGCCCTGTGGGCCACTGTGAGGACTTCATCTTTTATTCTGACATGGGAAGTCAGCAGAGGACTGGAGCAGTGGACTGACACAATCCAATTTACATCTTAAAAGAGTCATTTTTGCTGCCATTTTGAGAATGAAAAGTGAGAGGGCAAGAAAGAGGCAGGGAAACTAACAGGAAAGGTTTGCAGTAATCCAGGGAGAAATAATACTGGCTTGGAAAAGGGAAGCACCTGCTGAGGTGGTGAGATGCAGTTGGGTTGTACTGGACATACTTGGAAGGCAGAGCCAACAGGACTGTTGATAGACAGGATGTGGGTATCAGAGAAAGATGAGACCAAGGATGACTCCAAGGTTTGGAGCCTATGTCCACAGAGATAGAATGGCATTACCATTTATGAAATGAGTAGACAGTAGGAGAAGAAGGCATGGAGGGGAAAATCAATAACTCGATTTTGGACATGCCAAATCTGAGTTTCTGTTAGACATCCCAGTGGGGATGAATCTGGAGTTCTGGAGAGGGGCAGAGCTGCGGATGAGATTAGAGTCATAAGCATATTGATGCTTTAAAGCCCTAAGACTGCATGAGATCACCAGGGAGTGGGCATGCAGAGAGAAGAGGTTTAAGGACCGGGCCCTGAGGCACATCCATCTTCAGAGATCAAGAGATGAGGAACGAGCAAAGGAGACTGAGAAGGAATAGCCAGAAACAGGGCAAGAACAAGATGGGGCGTGGTCTAGAAGCCAAGTGAAAAAGTGTTTCAAGGAGGAAGGAGGAAAAGACTATGTGAAATGCTGCTGCTAAGTCCAGTAAGATGGGGCCTGGGGACAGATCACTGGATTTAGCAATCTGGGCATCAATGCCCGGGACTGAAAGTCTGGTTGGAGAAGGTCCTGTTGATAGGGAAAGAGAGAGAGGAGAGGAAATAGAGACAGCTTGAATAGGCAATTCTTTTGCAGAGCTTTGCTGTAAAAGGAAGAAGAAAAATCAGGAGCCCACTGTAGAGGGACAGCAGCTAAGGAAGGTTTTTAAGAAGGGGGAATCATTCAGCTCCATCAGTCAATACCTGGGACAACTGCTCCTGTGTGAAGAGTCCACCAGGCTAAGAGGGTAGGAAAGACAGAGCTCTCTCCTCAGGATGCTCTTAGCCTCCCAGGGTAGATGGAATTCAAATAAGGTTTCAAAAAATGCTGCACAGAAATGGGGGGTAAGTGCCCAGAAAGAGTGCCACCCACACATGAGTGTGTGAACACACACACACCCACGCTTTGGAAGGGAAAGTTCCCTAGACAAGGTGGGGATTCTCATCTCCCAGAACAAGGTGAATTTAAAGCAGGGTTTAAAAAAAGAGAAGAGACAATATTTGGTGGAGAAATGGGGAAGGGTGATCCGGGCAGGCAAAGGCTAGAGACGGAAACAGGCTGGCTCAGTAGTACTATTATCAATTACAGATGTCACTTTCATAGCACTTACTGTATGCCTGACACCATCCTAAGTGCTTCTATGCAGGAACTTATTGAATTCTTATAAAAGCATAAAACAGGGACTACTATTAGCCCATGTTATAGATGAAGAAATGGAGACACTGAGAAATTATGTTCTTGCCCAAAGTCATACACTAGTAAAGGGTGGAGCTCAGATTCATATCCGAGCAGTCTGGTTCCAGAGCCCACGCTCCTGGTGTTAATATGTGCGCTGTGCTAGAGCCTCCCGGGAGCCAACTCCAGTGTTTCCCCACAACACATTTGACTCCATTCCTCAATCATATGAAAAGCCACTGAAGGAACCTGGGTCAGTCCAGGTGGAAGAGACTGAGAGGAGAGGGAGACATGGGGGACCCTCTTGTGGACTACCCTAGAGGACCAGTCAACCCCATTCAGGCTGATTCCCCACCTGAAACACAGGGAGTGATGGGAGCTTAAAGGGCTGGGGCTGACGTCTTCCCTGGGGTAGGGTTTCAGAGAGGTAAGCCTCTTTCTTTTCATTTCTTTTCTTTCCTTTTTGTTTTCTTTTCTTTTTCTTCCTTTCTTTTTCTTTCTTTTCTTCCTCTTTCCCTCTCTTTCTCTCTTTCATTCTTTTCTTTCCTTCCTTCCTTTCTTCCTTTCTTTTTTCTTTCTCTCTTTCTCTTTCTTTTTTCTTTCTTTCTTCTTTCTTTCATCTGCCTACCTATCTCTCTGTCTGCCTACCTCTTTCTCTGTCTGTCTGCTTACCTACCTACCTACCTCTCTATCTACCTACCTATGTACTTATCTACCTACTTATCTATCTATCTATCTATCTATCTATCTATCTATCCATCTATGAGACAGGGTCTCACTCTGTCACCCAGGATGGAGGGCAGTGGTGCTACCATAGCTCACTGCAGCCTCAAACACCTGGACTCAAGTGATTCTTCCCTCTCAGCCTCCCAAGTAGCTGGGACTACAGACACGATGAACCTTTTCTAAAGGGGTCATACTCAGATAGATAGAGTCTCAATTCCAGAGACCTCCAGTCAGGGTTGAGCATTAGACTGAGTCACAGTGCCTCTCAAGTCCAGCACAGTGGCACTGTCTGCCCAGCTAGAGGACTGTGTTTGCCACTGCGTACACATCTGCACCTGACTGGTCAGTGTCCTCTCCACAACACCCCTCATCAGTGTGGGTTTAATGGGCCTCGCTGGCTGGGTCCACCACGAGCTGCCCAGGTACCATATCTCAGCTCAATGGGAGGAAACACACACCAATGGGACAGCCTGACAGCTGTCTGCAGCACCCTGCTGCCCACACTACCCCCCGAGCCGAGCCCCAGCCCCCGTAAAGCTGATAGGGAACGTGTGCCTGTTTATCCAGACTAATGAGAGCTAAGTGTGACCACTGTCTTGCCTGCTGACGAGCCGCGAGGCTGTGAGTGGGATGTGCTGGCTCCAGCGATGCACACGCACGCGTCCCGCCCACGCAGGCACTCGGCTGAGGTCTAGCAGCAGCTTCCACATTGCCTGTGCTTCTCCAGCTCTGCCATCAGTGGCCACAGGGAGGAAGGAAGCACCCAGACAGCCCAGGTCTACATCAACAGAACAAAAGAATTAGCAGGGTTCTTATGTCCTACCTGGCTTATCCAAAGGATTGGAGCCAAATGGGGTCATGGCTTAAATTAGGCAGCTGGTTGCCTCAATTCTAAGCTCTTGTTAATGGTTATTAATGAGGACACAATGATAATGAAATGTCTCCCTATGAGAGGATGAGAAGAGACCAAAGGTGAAAAGATTGTATCACCAAATCCCAGACTGAAGGGGGTCTTAGAGGTAACAGGTCCAATACCACATTTGAGGTTGAAATCCCTGTCCGACCTGTGTGGCCCCCTCCGGGTATGAGGACCTTGGTATCCAAAAAAGCCCATTCCATCTGCCTGGAAAACACTTTTTTACATGGAATCAAAACCTCTTTCCATAATTTCCACTCCCAACACCCCCCACCAAAATAGAGCTTGCTAGTGACTCACTCCACATCCCAAGACTTTTTGTAAATGACTTCACAGAGCTGGAGACAGGCTTTTGAAATTCTCATGAAATATCACCATCACTCTTTCAATATGGTATTCACCCCTGTTGAATCCAATACTGCCAGTCAGGTCCACTGGCCACGCTGCTCGATCCAACTGAATAGATACCATCAGCCCATAATATTCGTTGAAAACCTGGAGATACTCAGGCCATTCTAGCACAAATGAACACAGGCAGCCACATACCAAAATGATATGGAAATCAGCTCTGTTACCTAAGACTTCAGATATGGAACAATAGCCCCATCCCTTCATGTCTGACACTTCTACCAGTGGGACCCTTACCAATGATGGATCACAATATGCTTAAGAAAACAAAATAGAGAAGCAACACTTACTAACGCTCACTGCCATTACCTATGTGCTTTTTCTCTTTAGCTCTGCCTCGTTTTGTGAGCCCCCAGGCATCGCCACACTGGCCCCTGGTGGCATTCGGATCTCACTCATCGAGAACATACTGCCAGCAGGCTATTCAGGACCCTGCCCCAACGCTGTCCTCAGATGCTTATCGGTCCATCCCCTTTGATGAGACCACTCTTCCTGACCTGACCACTCACCTCTGTGCAAGCTTGGGGAAGTCACAAACCTGGGAGACTCAGGCTCCTCTCCACAAGATGTGCTCACTTCAACCTGCTTTGCAGGTCACCGGGGAAAGTGAATTAACATGTGTGTAAGAACACTCTATACACCACAAACCATGGCACAGATGTCACCCGGGCGGTTGGGAGTCAGGAGTCCTGGCACCACCAAAAGGGCATTCACCAATTCATTTCACGTTTTGGGACCCCGGGATTTCTTATCTGTAAAATGGAATATCTAGGCCTAATTCATCTCTAACCTCTCAGTAGAAGAGATTACAAATGAAGTTACAGTGCACAGTGGGTTTTGGAAAGGGCAAAAGAGAGAATAAACATCCCAAAACCACCCTATGTGGTGCTCCTGAAGACCAAGGGAAGACAGATGACACCACAGCATGCCAGCCTGAATATCTCTCTCACTACAGCCACACCTCCCTCAGTCACCCCAAAATGTGTTGGTGGCAGGGGAGGAGCAAGAAGGAGAGGAGAGATAGCCTTACATAAGCACAAGTGTGTGCAGACACACATGCAGACTTTTTTTTTCTTTTGGTAAAATATTTACTCTCCTAATTTTGTATTTTATGGGCTGACAATAACATTTGTTGGCATTTTTAAACCTTGACCAATTCCTGGGGGAAGAGAAGTTTGCAAACTGACGGGTCAGCTCAAAATTCAGAACTTGCCACAGTGAATTCATTTAGCAAACATTTACTAAGCCCACTACTGTGGGCCAAGCACAGTGCTAGACTCTGGGAATACAGACATGAATAAGGAAGACACAGCCTCCCTAAGGTGCTTACCAGGGGAGAGATTTATGTCCTAGAAATCCTTCTATATTCCCCCCCTAGGTGACAGATGAAGGAGAAAGTCATCAATTTCTATTTGTCACTAATGTGAAAGACCAATTGATTGTCTATATGGGTGACTCAATTTGGAAACGAGATGAAAAGTTGCATGCTGATCAAAATTTCATAAATCAAATCATGTGCTAACATGATCAGAGGAGCCCACTGCTCAAACAAACCCATGGTGAATCCTCTACAAGGCAAAGAATTCAGCTGGTATACTTGAATCTCGGTGGATTAGATATATTTAATACACAGCATAACGGGATAAGAAACTGGTGTTTTTTCTCGTTTTCCCTTGTCTCCCCCAATTCTCCTATTATCTTTATCTTTATAACATTTCAATGTTCTATGTTGAACATTCTCTGTACAGAATTGGAGTTCATTGGGGGGAAACCAACTAAGTAAAAAATTACAGTTATAAAGTGCTTGGGGGGTCCTCGTAAGACAGAGTGTAAAATAAATCCAAGCTCTTGCTGCTTTACCACACAGGGAAACCTTAAACAAGAGAGATTCAACTGCTGCAATAACCTGCTGATGTGTCTAATACACCCATGCTGAGCAGAACTTCCCTTGCCACCTCGACTGAGCCCTGAAATCCCCCTGCCTCAGTTTCCTCATCTCTCAACTAGACTTTTTGCCCTTTAAGAAATGCTTTTGAGGTAAAAAAAAAAAAAAGTGTCCATAAAAGAGCAGGAAACTATATTAGCCATGATGATTCCATCTTTCAACTCCTTACCAGCAGAACACAATGTATTTAATGTGATGGCTGTGATAATGGGATATCCCAAATGTTTCCAGGGGGTCATCAGCTCTAGAAGAGCAGGAAGAGACAGCTTTGGAGACAGGTTCAAATTTCACTAGCTGTGTGACCTTAGGTTTGTTATTTAAACTCTCTGAGCCTCCATTTCTTCATCTATAACAGGGGATTGTTTGGTCCAACGAGACTGGGTGAGATATGGGGAATACTTAGCCCAGTGCCAGGCAAAGAATGGGAGTTATTATTTTGATTATTATTGTGTAGCACTGCATCCTCAGTGCTTGGCACATAGCATTCAATAAATATTTGTTGAGTTAATTAATGAATGAATAATTGTGTCACTGAGTTTATTATTACTGCCAAAGCTTTCATTAGAACCCAACCAGGATCTTCAGCCCATTCCTATTCTCTTTTAAGTAAGACAGACAGATGGACATTTTCTCCTTTTCCTCTTTCTCCTTTCTCTTCTACTTTCTCCAATAAGTTTACCTCTTTATGCATAGGTAAGACAGTGCCATTTAAAACAATGGTACCAAACATGTTATTGGAAAACCCAGTCTTGCAAGAACCATGGATTCATCTATCCATCACATTCATTAAACTGCACCCATATACTTCTTTGCATCATGTGTTGGGCCCTTCTGTTGGGGGTCACTCTCCCATGGAGTTCAGAGTCTAGTGGGAAAATGCCATAATCTTTAGAATATAACACGGCAAGTGCTGGAACAGATGTTATGTGCTGGGGGAATGAGGGAATGGTAGGAAAAAGATGAATTCTCCCTCTTACGGACAGGATGATAACGGGAAAGGACTTTGCAGAGGAAGAGCCATTTAAGCTCATGGTGATGGAGGAGGAAGACGAAGAAAAAGAAGAGGAGTAGAAGGAGGAGCTGGATTTGTTTTGCAGGCAGAGAAGATGAAACGGGAGGAAGAGCACTATAGGGAGAGCAGGGGAATGGGTAAAGCTGGGAGTAAATCCTCCTGGTATATTTGGCTCACAGGGAGTGGTTTAGTGTAGGTAAAATACAGAGCCGAGGAAGGAGTAACAAGAGGTAGGCTTGGAGCCTAGCGTTCATTCAGTTAACAAATACTTAATGAGTCTCAAGGTGTTAGGAGCAAGGGTAACACATTTGCTAATGTCTGAAATGTTTTCTGAACAGGAATGGAGGAAACTGTAGGAGAATATAACCTTCACATACTATTGAAGGTGATTCTGCTTCTCAGCAGCTAAGGGAGCCCATGGGTGCATGGAGAAGAGAGCACTGGAAGAGGAGTCAAGGATGCCAGCACCAGTGCCAGCTGCCACCAGCCAGGCCCCTACTTGCCAGGTGACCTTGGCCAAACCACTGCCTGCTGTGGCCCTGTTTCCTCATTTGCAAGATGAGCAGGTTAGATAACGAATCCTTATAGTCCCTTCTGGATCTAAGAATGACAATGATTTCTGGTCTCTTTCAGTAATGAAGGGGGTGCAAAGATGGGGTGGGGTCTTCTCAGGGCATTTATTAACTTGTAGCTCCACAGTTATCACTCAGAGGACCCAGAGGGACTGAAGCAAAATCAAACACATTTTCAGAAGATAGATGATGGAAGGGGTTGACATATGTGTGAGAGTTTGGGGAATTTATGCAGCCAGCCTCACAGCCATAAATAAAATCCCTTTCTTTTACCCAAAACCTCATTCGAGGGGTAAACACCAAACACTGTAATAGACAATTTGGCTGTATCTCCTGCCCTGCAGGAGATACATTTTTTCATTCACTTGAATGAAAAACAGCCATCACAAGGCAGGGTAATGGGTTCGGCCACCTCTTTCCAAACATCCATATTGTCACCAGCAGACAAGTGGGGCTGAGGATGGAGCAAACAGGGCGATTTATCTCTCAGATCCCTGGTCTCTTCATGCAGCCCCATTCAGAGAGCCACCCATTCTGAGGCTGGGGTTGGGGAAAACCCCAGAAAAACTCAAATGCAAGGAAAAGTGACCCCTGGGAAGGCGAGAGGAGCAGCAGCCCCTTCCCTTCCCATAAGCCTCTCAAGGACCCCAGAGACCCCAGCACAGTTAACGCCAGCCCAGCCCATCTGCGTGCAAGGCTGCCTGCTGCTCAGCACAGCTACTTGTGTTTTCTTGACCCACTTCTCTTCCCATCCCTGCCCTACTCCACATCCCCTCTGGAGTCCATGTAATTAGCAACTTTCCATCCATAAGGATTGGGAGATTTTAAAAAGCTCCTGGCACTCAGGCTAACCAAGGAGACAGGAAGAACGGGTCCTGGCACTGCTGTTTGGGTTTTTCTTTTCTTCCCTTTCTGTTGGCTTAACTCTGCTTCCTGGCCTCTGCAGGAGATTAGGCCCGGTTTGACCTTGCCAGCCAGCAGGGCCCCTGGCTGGAAAGTGGCTGGAAGCGGCCTAGCATGAACCAAAACTGAGGGCCAGCAGTCTTGACAGAGCTGAACAAGCATTGTTCAGAGTATGGGTTTGGGAGCACGAGGGGTGCCTTTGAAGCCCTCTGTTGTGGCAGCCAAAAGAGGGACCTGTCAGCTCCGCTTTCTGCTTCCCTCCCGGAGCACAAGTGTCGGGAGAGGCGAGGCCATGAGGTGCTGCTGATTCTGGCTCAATCCCTTTCCGCTTCCCATTAGCGACAAATGGAAATTGATGGGTTGCCACTTTATTCACTCATTTAGAGAGGGAGAAGACCTTGCAGCAAATGCTGAAAAACTATAGGCATCTTACAAATTAAACATCTTAAGGATATGAACCGTTTTGCATTGCTGCTAAGCAGAATTAAAGTAGGTTTTGAAGTTTCTGTAAAAATGAACGGAGAAGAGGGAGGGAAAATTTTGTTTTTTAATTTCTTTTTTTTTAAGCATGCAGAGCAGTGTGTCGAGGGCAGGGTGAGGGGGAGAACTGAGTCACCTGTTCACATTTCTGATTCCAATCAGCTCCTCTGCATTTGCATGAAAAACTGTGCCCACAAGGTAAAACGAAGCAGCTCACAGACCTGCAGGCTGGGCTTCCGGCCTGCGACCCCTGGCCTAGCCAGGTTTTGGCTGCTCGCCCACCTCTGCCCACACCATGGCCTCCTGACCATCACCAGCACACCGACCTGAATGCAATTGGAGGAATTTGGGAGCTTTAAGTCAGCTCCCTGAGGTTCAGCATCATGCCATCTTTGCTCTAAGTCAGCCTCTAACCCTTTCAGGCTCAGGTTTAAGATCTAGATTCCTGCCTTTGCTCCCACCCCCAACCCCACCCCCAGTGTGGGAAGAGGGGCCTCATGTGGTTATCCGTTGGGGTAACCTGCCTGGTATTTGAGTTCCTCTAGGGCTGTCACTTAACTCTACCCTTGGGGCCCTGCTGTTGGATGGGTCGTCTTGTGGCCATCAACCTACCTTTCTGGGTTTGTCACTGCTGTGCCCCACCCACCTGTCCACACTAATCCCCATCCCCCGATGTACACATAGACACCCCTGATCCCCGACACCCCACATCTGTCCTAATTCCATGGGTTCTCTGTTGCTGGGCCATCAGATGACCACACTGCGCCTGCCGGACTGAACTGTGTCCTTGTCCCTGTGGCTGGCTGTGTCCCCAGGAACCAGGATCTAGAGAGCCTCAACCTGCAGTTGACAAGTCTTGTTCAGTCCCAGCAGGGAGGAGGCACCTGACTTCCCAGACCCGCCCCTCCAGGGATGGGATGCTGAGGGCTCAGGTGGAAGCCCGCCTGCCCACACCTAAAGTGGGCGTCCCACAGCAACAAGGCAAGGGAGAGACTCACATGACCCTACCCTCCCTCTCAGAGCCAGGCCACAGCAAGCAGACCCAATGTCAAGGGCCCTTCCAAGCAGCCAGGCCACCCCAGCAGACTCCTGGCTTCTTCCAAGTTGTGGACATAGCACTCTCTCCAGGAAGCCTTCTTGGACTGATCACAGGAAAGAAGGGCCCTCTTCTCCCATCTCCAGCCCTAGATTTGGAGTCCCCATGGCCATCCTCACCCTCCTTTTTCCCCGACAGCTGCCTCTTAACCTGCTAGGCTGAACCTACATTGACTGCACTAGGGAGTTATCAGCATCTTTATTCTAGTGGCCGAGGAGCTCAGCAGGTTGACCAGATCAGAGTGGTCACCTGTCAGCTGCCTCCACCACCACCACTGCATGTTCACCCCAGCCACACTCAGGGAGGGCACAGTGCACGGGCTGGGCAGCTTCCCCAAGTCCTGTGCAGCACTCTCATGTCCCTTGTGGACACCTGGGATAGTGGGTGGGGGCAATGCCCCAAGCTGGGCCACACTTACCGATCCTCAAGGAGTGCGGGCTGCAGGCAACCATCACGAGCCACGCAGGAAGCAGCACCAAAGGCGCCGAGACGCGGGGCATCTTCTATGAATCCTCATGGAGCCCCCTGCTGGCCTGGGCATGACATAACTCTGCGAGAGAGGGGGTTGAGGGCACGTGAGTCCCAGGCTCCAGCTAGGCAGCTGCCCCACCATCCCAGTGACACCCAGGAGCCGGAGAGACCCCTTTGTCTTTCTTCCTTACATTCCGGGCTCAAAGAAGGCTCAGGTTCTAACTTCAGCTCTGTGACCGACATGGGGCAGGTTGCTGTAACTGTGGTTGGATGATTCATGGCGTGTCATTAGAAATGAAGAACCTCATCTGCTCTCAGCCAGGCACAGTGGCTCATGCCTGTAATCCCAGCACTTTGGAAGCCAAAGTGGGTGGATCACTTGAGGTCAGGAGTTAGAGACCAGCCTGGCCAACATGGCGAAACCCCGTCTCTACTAAAAATACAAAATTTAGGTGGGCATGGTGGCGCATGCCTGTAATTCCAGCTACTCGGGACCCTGTGTCACAGACTTGAACACAGGAGGCAGAGGTTGCAGTGAGCCGAGGTTGCGCTATTCGCCATTGCACTCCAGCCTGGACGACAGAGCGAGCCTTTGTCTCAAACAAACAAAACCCTCATCTGCCCTTAAGGAATTGGAGCCATGGGTGAGCAGAAGTGGAAGGGATGGGAGAGTTGGGAGGGTTACTCCATTTCCCCAAACGCAGCACAGGCACTGCACACTGAGGAGAGGTGTGAGAGGGAACTGGGTTCAGGCCAGCTCTTCCACTTGCCAGTTGTGTGGCCTTCACAAGGGCCCCTCTGTGTCTCGGCTCAGTGTCCTCACATGTAAAAGTGCTGTAACAACCCCTCCTGGTGGAGTTGAACTAAAGAAGAATCAAGGTAACATCGGAGAAGCCACCATGCTCAGGGTCTGGCCTAAATGAGGTGCTACACAAATGTCAGGTCCTCCCTGGCCCAGATGGGAGCGGTCCATTCCTAGCAAATATGGAGAGCAGACACACACCTCCCAGGTTATCAGCTGCTTTCCACA
Organism: Pan troglodytes; assembly: GCF_028858775.2. NCBI lineage: Eukaryota > Metazoa > Chordata > Mammalia > Primates > Hominidae > Pan > Pan troglodytes. The sequence continues at coordinate 122,602,535 of NC_072407.2, read as the reverse complement.
TCTGCTCTACTACTGCTGAAAACCAGCCCCACCCCCAACCTCTACCAATCCCTCTCCTCCTTCCTGAGGTGGGTGGGCCTCTGATGTCAAATCCAGAACCTTGCAGGGGGCTGCCTCGCCCCAAGGCAGCACGTGCCTTGGCCCCCACTGAGACCCAGATTCTGCCGACAGCCAGCTCTGCTGGCTTCACTGGGGTGAGGGTGTGGCTGATGAGCACCTGGATATGCTAATCCCAGGTGCCTGGATTGGGAGAGTAGTATTAAAATGTTTCAGCTGGGCACGGTGACTCACGCCTGTAATCCCAGCACTTTGGGAGGCCAAGGCAGGTGGATCACGAAGTCAGAAGATCGAGACCATCCTGGCTAACAGGGTGAAACCCCATCTCTACTAAAAATACAAAAAATTAGCCAGGTGTGGTGGCGGGCGCCTATAGTCCCAGCTGCTCGGGAGGCTGAGGCAGGAGAACGGCATGAACCGGGGAGGTGGAGCTTGCAGTGAGCCGAGATCGTGCCACTGGACTGCAGCCTGGGGGACAGAGCAAGACTCCGTCTCAAAAAAAAAAAAATGTTTCATCCTCCAACCCGTAGACAGACAATCCAATAGGAAAATGGGCAAAGGCTTGAATAGACACTTTACTAAAGAAGATATCCAAATGGCTTACAAACATTTGAAAAGGTGTTCAGCCTCATTAAGCATCAGGAAAATGAAATTTTAAACTACTGTACACTCACTATAATGATTTTTAAAAAAAAGACAACATTAAGTGTTAGCAAGGATGTGGACAAATTGGAACTCTTATGCAGTGTTAGTAGGTGTGTAAACTGAAATAAGTACTTTGGAAAACTGGTCTACTAGAGCTTTACATCTAGCCTAATGACCCACTAACTCCATTCCTAGGTATTTATCAAGCAGAAATGCATGTATATGATTAGCAAAGACATGCACTAGAATGTCTATAGCAGCACTCTGGTGGTTTCGTTTCCCCAAACTGGAAACCACCCAAATGTCCAGCAGCACGATGGAGAAATACATTATATATGCACACAGTGGAATGTTATACAGAAATGAAAATGAATAATCGACAACCACATGCAACAGCAAGGATGAATCTCAAAAATATAAGATTTAGCAAAAAAAAAAAAAAGACTGGTACAAAAGATTACACATTCTAGAGACAGAATAATTCTGTCTATATAAAGTGTAAAAAGATTACAAAAGATTACACATTCTAGAGACAGAATAATTCTGTCTATACAAAGTGTAAAAATAGACCAAACCACTCTGTGCTGTTGGAAGCCCAGTTTCATGGTTAGGGTAGAGAATGGCAGGGGACACGAGGGGACTCGCCAGTGCTGGTGATGTTCTCTGGTTTTCACGCTGAGTGTTGCTTGCAGAGGTGTGTTCACTTTGTGAAAGATCACTGAGCTGTAAACTTATGGGGTGTGCACTTTTCCTTATGTGTGTTAAGCCTCAGAAAAAAATTTTGTTCAGGGACACTCCGCCTCCCCCAACACACTCAACATTTCATCCACACGCAAAGCCTTGTCACTTCCTGTGCACAGGGCATCCCTTCTGCCCAAAGAACACCCCTCTGCTCACCCCTGCCATGGCCAGAATGGGGCCTCTCTCTGTGAGCCATCAGCACCCTGGCATGGCTCTGAGAGCAGCACTTTTCCTGCCTCTGCTGTTGCCTTTATGCATCTAGGCCTGGGATCAGTATGTGCTCCTTAAGGGCAAGGACTGTGTCCAGGTTCCTGTTGCATCCCCAGAGTCTATTTATACATAATAGGTGCACAGCACATATTTGTTCAATGAATGGAAGGCCTCAAGCAATCGCCTGCTAGACGAAGACAGAGGAAGATAAAGAGTAAAGGATGGGGGTGAAGGCAACTCTGCTGTTGGCAAATCAGGCCCAGAATCTTTGTTCTTTAATTCATGGGTGTTGGTGCAGGGATAGATTAAAGCAAACACAGTCTCAGGAGAAGCTAGACATTCTTACTTATTATGGATAAAGTTGATTATTCAGTGATTTTCTGTCTCCCTACTAGAATTTAAGCTCAATAGAGGTGGGGCAAGGACAGGAATCTTGTTTGGACTGTATCCCCAGGGCCTAGAACAATGCCTGGTATATTATACGGCCTTAATAAATATTTGTTGAGTGGATAAATATTTGTTGAGTGGAACAAGGAGAAAAAAACTGTAATAATCCAGTTAGGCTATATAAAAGTACTACTAAATACAATCACTTACCTCAAATGCCTTCCATTTATGCCTGATCAGCATGCTGCACCATAATTATTAAGCAGACTGCTAAATAGGTGTCAGATTACCCTGTGTAAATTTTATTTGATGACAGAACTACACGCAGTTCGTGCAGGCCTGAGGAACTGAGTGAAGCTGTTCATGGCCCCAAAGACTGGTGGATCCTGGAGACTACATTTATTTTTGAGACAGAGTCTTGCTCTGTCGCTCAGGCTGGACTGCAGTGGTGTGATCTTGGCTCACTGCAACCTCCACCTCCCAGGTTCAAATAATTCTCCTGCCTCAGCCTCCCAGGTAGCTGGGATTACAGGTGCCCATCACCAAGCCTGGCTAATTTTTTAGTGGAGATGGGACTTCACCATGATGACCAGGCTGGTCTCGAACTCCTGACCTCAGGTGATCCACCCGCCTCGGCCTCCCAAAGTGCTGGGATTACAGGCGTGAGCCACTGCACCCGGCCGAGACTACATTTAAGCAGGACAGTGGCTCAGGTCCTGGGCTGCTCTTGGGCCTCAGCTCTGTGACCCCCTAGACACAGTGATGAGAAATAATTTCCTCTTAAATCTTACAAGAATGAAAAGAGCCACCATGTTGCATGTCTGTAAGGCTCAGTGGCTTGCAAAAATCTTTGCACAGTCTTTATCATAGTTAAACCGCAGAACAAGCTCTATTACAGATGGGGAAGCTGTGCCCAAGAAAAGATACATGCCTAGCTGAAGGTCACATAACTGTCTGGAGGTAGAGCCAAGGCTAACCAGGTCTCTCACTCCACTAGCTTTTCTATCTTAACTGCTACCGAGCAGAAAGATGAAGCTTTCAGATTCTTCACCAAAAAACACAAAGACATTTGGGGTCTTCTTTTCAGCTTAACATTCAGATAAATCTAGTCTTAGGACCTAATAATGCATCCTTTATTAACACAAAATATTTTAATAATCAGGGGCAAAAAAAGAACTTATCCTGAAGTTAGAGCACCAGGTTGCTCTTTCCACGACCATTACCCTCCATGGGGGGTTTCTCCCCTGCCCATGGTATATTCTCCTCCACCTGCATGTTGTGGCATTGACATCTACAGCTCAAGCCCAGACTTATGGCTGCACATCTGCCTGATGACATCTCTACCTGGGGATCCCACAGCATGCCACAAACACCTTGTCCTAAAGAGAAGGCATAGTCTCCACCAAGCCCGCCACCTGCTCCTCCTCCTACTTCTTCTTCTTAGTAGGTAACACCACAATCCACCAGTCACCCAAGCCAGAAGGCTGAGAGTTACCCTAGATTTCTCTGTTCCCACACCCCCACATTTAATAAGTCCCCAGATCCTGACAGCGCTGCCTCCTAAATACCACACCTTTCTCTCCACCACCACCGGCTGTCCAAGTACAGACATTTGTCAGCAACAACCTGGATCTCTGCAATACCATCTTCATTGGGCCCCCATCCTCTGGTCTTTCTCTCTCCATTTGGTTCTCCATAGAGCAGCCGGGGGCTTCTTACAGAAATACAAACTTGATAATGACACACTCCTGCCCTGAAGTCTTAGGGAGCTCTCCATTGCACAGGAGATCAGGGCAATCCCCTCAATCTAATGGATAAACCCTCCCATGATCTGGCTTTGCTCACCTGTCCCTACCCTGTACCCTACGGCACCTGATGCCCCAGCAGAGCCAAAGCCCCACTCCTCTACAAAAGTTGTGTGTTTTCACGGTGCCCTCTGCCCCCTGCATGTGCTTCTGCTTGGAATGCAGTCCCATCCCCTGATGGACTGCAAGCTGTGTTTTCCAGGTTCAGCTCATCAGCTCCCCTCGAGGCTTCTGTGATCCCCTCCCCATCTGCTGCCACCATACCCTAACATGCCTCACTGGGACACACATCCTACCTATGACAACGATGCTGTCTGGAGAGCACCAAGTACCCAGCACCCTATCTGGCACATAGTAGGTGCTCCAATAATACCGGCTGAATGAATAAATAAACAGATGGGGCCAATATGAAATAAATTCCCAGTTTGGTGTGTGCATTTTGTATATTCACTGTAGTTAAAACAAACAACCTAAGCAGACATAATGCAGCAGATGCAGGCCAAGGGGAATCACAGTAATATATGCCGAGAAGGGGAGGGAAACAAATGTGTGCTGCCCTCTGATTCTGTGCCTGGGGCTTGGTCTGGCTGCCACAGGTAAGAACATGGGGCTGAGTCCTACACTGCCATGTACTAGCTGCACACCTTGGGCAAATCAGCTAACATCTCTAAACCTTGACTTCTTCATTCGTAATATGGGGATGTTAATAGTCCCCTCGTGGAATTGCTATAAGGATTGCATGATAAGATGCTATGCACTGCTGCTCAGAGTAAGCACTCAATAATAAATACTGGCCAGGTGTGGTGGCTAACACCTGTAATCCCAGCACTTTGGGAGGCAAAGGCGGGCAGATCACGTGAGGTCAGGAGTTTGAGACCAGCCTGGCCAACATGGTGAAACCCGGTCACTACTAAAAATACAAAAGTTAGCCGGGTGTGGTGGCAGGCACCTATAATCCCAGCTACTCGGGAGGCTGAGGCAGGAGAATCACTTGAACCGGGAGACAGAGGTCGCAGTGGGCAGAGATCACACCACTGCATTTCACCCTGGGCAACAGAGCGAGATACTGTCTCAAATAATAATAATAATGAAAATAATAATAAATACTAACTCTTCGTGACCATGCACTCACCCTGTAAGATGGCATTGCATCTCCATTTCACAAATGAGGAAGCTGAGGCTCAGAAAGGCTCAGTAACTTATCCAAGCTCACGCAACAAAAACAGCAGTGCTGGGTTCAAATTGAAGTATGTGTCTAACCATATGCAATCACAAATCCCAGGACTCTGCTTTGACTACAGTTGAATTCAGCAGTGTTGGCAGAATTTAGGTTGAAAGCAGGTATGTCAGTACAGCTTCCAACCTCAGAGGGTCTCTGACAGTCCCCACCTAGACAGAGCTGGGCCTCATTCCCGTACTTTAGGTAGTTTGGAAGACAGAGAGTTCAAAAACAGAAATTCCCCATCTATTTGACAACCCTGTTCTCGACACCCAACAGGTAGGAGCCTTGCTGATCCTGAGTGCAGAGGGAAGGGAAGGCCCAGACTAGACAGAAGCTGGGCTCCATCTGGCTCTGGGCCTTACAATGAATGCTCTTGAGCAGCTGCCCCCCTCAGAGCCTGCCTCTTCCTCCACCAGTAACATGGGAATGGCAGTGCCTACCTCCGGGGTGATGAGCGCCAGGAGAGCAGGGAGCAATTCGGGCTTTTCCACCTGTGTCCTCAGTGCCTAGCACAGGCTGGCACATAGTAGGCACTCAGAAAGTATCTGCTGGAATAAAAAAAAGAGTCCAATCAGAGAACATATGTGGAAACACTCTGTCAACTGCAAGTATTTACATGTGAGTGGTATTTGGTGTCACTGAAGAGGAGGAATTTACAATCTAGGTACAATTTCTCTACCCATGCAGGCTCTCCTCCTTTGACCCTCCAGCCTTCACTGTCCGCAGCTCATGGGGCACCATTTATTCACATGCTGTCCCCCAAAGGCCTCAAAGATGCACTGTGAGCACTGCACTCAGAGCTGAGGCTTCCAAGTTCTCACCTCTGCTTAACCATTTACCTGCCCAGGATGTGTCCTTACCTTAACACCAAAAATCAGTGTCTCCTCTTTTCCCATAAGGGGAAACTCATTTCCACTTTTTTACAACTGCAAGACTGGATCCATTTTCTCAACCTAGAAGATCCTCTAACATCTCTCTCAATGGAAAGAGACTGGCCCCCTGGTTCCATGCTTGTACTTTGAATACAAGCCCCATGAGGGCAGGAGCTTTAACATGCTTATTCACCTTCAGCACCTTGGACAGTGTCTGGCATGCAGCAGCTACACATAAATACTGTCAAATGCATGCATGCATGAATGAATGAATGAATGGCTATTTCACTTTGCATTTTTTAAAGCAGGGGAACATCTCTTTGGGGCATGTATCACCTGCCACACCTGCTATTATGTCCATACTGACTAGAAGTTTAATAAATGTTTGCTGATTCATGAGCAGCAGCCAGTTCATAAGAACAGACAGGCACCACCTGCAGACAGCTCATGGTATTCTGGCTGTGCACATGCTATCTGGACTCCATCGGCCCAGTTGTGCAAATAGCCTCTCCTCTCCTGACTTGTCAGCAGTCCCTCCGCTGGTCTCTCTCATCCTCACAGGGCTACTACATCATTAATTGTGATTTTCTGAGGTGGGTCAGAGAGGAGGCTGATAGCCACCAGTCGGTGTGGGGCGGCAGGAAGGATAGAGGGGATCAGAGGGGCAGTCAGATTAATGACAGCTTTTTTCCCCACTGTGGGCAACAAGATCTTGATTACTCTTCCTGATGCTCCAGGCTCCTCAAAAAAAAAAATGGATGTGAACTTCTCTGCTGTCCTGACTCCCCCACTGGCTGGGAGAAACTCCAAGTGGCAGCCAGCAGCCTGGATGGAGTGTGCAGGGGTAGGGGGTGGCCATGACAGGGGAGTGAGTCTGCTCCAGCCTCTGTGGCCTCCTTGAGGGAGAATCAACCCTTGTGGCCTAATGCAGTTGGGCAGCACTTTCTAGGTATCCTCTCTCCCTGACAACAAATGGGGAGATGCCAGGATGCAAGACTATCCCAGGAATCAGGAACCTGGGTGCTCACCAGCTCTGGGAGTCAACTCTCTGAGCTGCAGTCTCTCATTCTGTAAAATGAGGGAATTAGACTAGATGATCTCTAAGGTTCTTAGAAGCTCTGGGAATTCTGCAGTTGTAAGAACTGAACTCTATGATAATATAATCTTTACTGAATATTTACTATATGCAAAGTACTACTTCAGACTCATTTACTCCTCAGGAGAACCCTGCGAAGCAGATACTGCCATCCTAACTGCCATCCTCCCCACGTGCAGACCTGGAACTCAAAGGCGGAGAGGTTGTGTAACTTGCCAAGGTCACTCAGCGGGGAAATGGAGGAACTGGGCGTTGGCTCCAGGAACTTGTTCTCACCCATCACTCACTACACCCACCTTCCCTGCATGTCCCAGAACCTAGCACGCAGTTGGCACTTGAGGAAATGTAGGAATGTGATTATGATGATCATAATAATGTTGGAGAATAAGTCAAGCTAAATGCAAGCAGGTCACCTGCACATCTTGCTGAATAAGGGGGCCAGCAACAGAAGAATGCACCTGGGAGTACCCTTTGGCCAAAAGATCAGCCCAGGTGTCCCTGGCCTTTAGGAATTCCCATGAGGAGATGCTCCCAGGAGTCTGTGATGAGTTAGGATACAGCAGGTTAGCCAGGGGTAATGAGCATTCACTCTGGGAGCTGGACCTGGTCTGACTCACCTAAATAAAATGAAGAGCAGTGGCGGCACTGACCACCCAGCCCGGGTCCGACTTGAGGGAAGGACGTTCCCTGAGCACTACAACTGTGGGTACATGGTAGGAACCAGGCCACAGGACTACAGACAGTCATGCCAAATGCTCAGGCAATAAGGAGCAAGAGGAATGAGGAATTACAAGTCTTGTTTCCTCTCTACATTTCACACAGATTTCAGACCCCTAATGCACCTCTAAACAATGGCCCCTCCCCAGAGACATGATAAGACATCCCTGGCTTCCAATTCCAGTTGTCACTATGTATCCTTGGGCTGGCTGCTTAATCTCTGAGAACTTTATTTCCACAACTGTAAAACTGCAGACAATAGCTCCCTGGAAAGGTTGCTTCAAGAGACCTCAGGTATAATGCAGTCAGTAAATGGGAACTGCCTTTCATCTCTCCACCCCATTCAGTGCTTCCTTCCAGCCCTTGTACACAGACACTCTGATGGCATCCTCATCTTTCCCCAATGGGATGGCCTCCCATGCCTGCTTGCTGGTATTAATCCACAGCCCTCTGACCTGCAGAGTGCAGGTCCAGATCAACCCCATTCCCGAAGCTTTCCCTGAAGAAGTCAGTCCTTCTGGCAGAGGAGAAAAATCGGCAGATTGGAAGTAGAGGGCTGCGTGACCTTGGACCCATCACATAACCTCTTGGGGCTTCCATTTCCTCTGCTGTAAGGTGGGAAATGACATTTGTATCATCTTCCTTACTGGGTTGTTAATAGGATTCAATGAGATCATGGAAGTAGAATTACTTTGCAGGTGAGTAAAGTGCTTTTGCGGCCAAAGGATCTATGTTGTTCCCATACCCAAGACCGGTCAAAGCATGTACACACACCGAATGCCACTATACATTTATACTTTATTCAGTGAATACTACTGAGTGTCTACTGCATGGCAGGTAATTTTCCAGGCCCTGGGATATATACAGTCCCTGCCTTCATAGAGCTTACAGTCTGGGACATTAAGAGACACTAATCAGATATTCAGGTGTCTTGATGCCATAATTACAGACTGTGAAGGAAAAGAACAGGATGGTTCAGGGTGCAGCAGGGAGGGAAGACTTCCCTAAGGATGAAATGTTTGACTTGAGTTAGCCAGGTCTGGGAGGGGGGATGCGAAGAGCAGGGAAGAGACCAGGATGGAGAAAACAACACATGAGGAGGGCAGAGGCCTAGGATGGGATATGGCACAGTGAGTTTCAGAAATCGCAGGGAGTCTGCTGAAACCACAAAGCTAGAGCTTCTTTTCTGCATATCTACTCTGTTGATTTCCAGTCTCCCTCATTAGCTGTGGCATCCGTAAGTACAAAAGCCTGTCCCCTCTCCCTCTGCACCCCTTGGTCTAGGATAAGGCTCTGCATTGAGGGCCGATTTTCTCCATGAACCCTGAACTGGACTCAGCATCCTTCACAGAAAAGGCAAGGAGCCCGCAGCTCCCATCTCCAGTACACTGAAAGGGAGGTAGGCAGAGGTGAGAGGAGGAAGAGCTCATTGCCAGCCACGGGAGGTGGAAGATGAGGCCCACAGAGCTTCCACCTGTGGGATGGGAAGGGCAGGACTGGCTCTGAATGGTGACAAATATCCCTGACATTTATCTGAGGCCACCAGGCTGGGCCCTGGGGGACATGCGCTCCTGGCAAAGACCACATGAGCCAAGGCTTTGAAACAAAACAGCTCAGTTCTGAAGCCGCCTATAGCACACTTAGAGCAGAGACACCTGGCAGAAGGGGTGCCCACAGAGGAATCAAATGAGCAGGAGAGAAGATCAACTTGGAGAGAACAACTTTTAAGGACAGCATTTTAATCACCTCCAGATAAATATAACCCTCTCTCCTCTGCTAGGCATCTCTCTGGGCGTTTGGGAGGAGATGAGCAGTCCTGCAGATGACTGTCTGTGTGTTTGAGTGAGGGTGTGTGTGCTGCAACCTTCCCTAAGGAGGACTGAGAAGAGCTGGGCTTCTCAGCCTGGAGAAGAGGGTGGGATGGGTGGCAGCTGTGTAATGACCCATGCAGGCACAATGCCACCACCTGAAGCCAGCGAGGGCTATGCTGGACTCCCAGGTGACGGTACTCAGGTCAAAGCCAGAGGAAAGCACTGGAACTGCTGTTCGTGACAAAGAGGAAGTCCTGAGGCTGACAGCTGCTGGGCACAGACACAGAGGTCCTGTCCCTTGGCCTGGCTTCATCATGCCCAAGTGGAGACCCCACTACATCTGTCCTGTCCATGGCCACTTCTGGTGCACATCAGCGCTTTTTGTTGTCTTATCCACCATCGTCAGAAAGTAGGCCCTATCTTTTTTTTTTTCTTCAGTCTTAGCCAGAGCAGGTGAGAAAGGAGCTATCTCTGGATGTGCGCATTCCTTGGAGAAACCCAGAATCAGCCCCCCTCAGCCCTCCCAGGGGTGTGGCGCAGAGGGCAGCAGAGCTAGATAGGTCCCCAGCAACGTGAGCGGTGTCCTGCTGAAGGTTCGGAGACCTATGCTACTAGAGTCATCCAAGCTCAGAATAGTCTCTCGGAATTGCCTAAGGGCACATGCAGGGCCCATGCCACCCCTCCCCTTCCATCAGCCCAGTTAGCACTGACTCCCATCTGCTTGGGGCAAGGCCCTGGCACCAGGCTCCCTCGGGGGCCAAGGGAGGAGAAACTGGCTGCTGACTGGCTGCCCCCAGAGAGGGGATACAGGACTCCAGTCGGAGAAGGAAGGAGACTTGCTTTTCATTCTCAAGTGTTCTCTATTGTTTGCATTTTTAACTGAGAGATTAGACTGGTTTTTTTGTTTGTTTGTTTGTTTGTTTCACTTAAAAAGTCTGGTTAATAATTACAAACACAATAAAGAATCCTGACTCTCTCAATACCTAGCTCCAAGACCTGGGCCTGTTCCTTAACCCCCTTAGCCCGCATCCCCCCTCTGCAGAGTGAGGCTAATATACCTAAGCCCAGGTTCAAGTGTTCAGTGAATGCTGGGCCTGCCTAGGTCTCTGGTGGCCTCTCTGGAACATTCCTCCACAGCCTATGCTCTGGCTGCCCAGAGAGAAGCTGGAGCTCAGTGCTGAGCCTGGGAGTTCACCCCAAGACCTGCACTCCTCCAACCAGGATCACCCCTCCACAGCTGGTATTCACCTGCCTACAGCCATGATTCTCACCTCAAAGATCCCTGGCTCTGGTTCTTGGCTGGATCTCAGGCCCTCCCTCAGGGAAGGGGGAACTCTGGGGAACCACTATGTTCAGTCTCCTAAGGGGGTCAGGCATGCAGAGGGCACCCCATCCAGAGGCTGCCCTGGGCATCTGCATTTGACACAGGTTACAGAAGAGAGCCCGTCTAGGGCCCAACACCTTCCCTCTGCCAGTGGCCTAGAGATGTCACAGAAACCACAGGCAAAGCCAGGCTAGTCTCCGGCCCCTGGTTTAGAAGTCCAGAGGCTGAAGGCTCAGCCCCCTCCCTTCTATAGTCACAGGACAGCCTTGAGGAAATCCTCAACCTCCCTAGCTAAGCAAGTGGGTCATCCCTGCTCTCAACAAGGATGGGACCTTGGTGAGGGGGCACATACACCCGAGAACCCAGCTCCGGTGGCCAGAAGAGGGAAAAAGGCTGTGGGTACTGTACCTCCTCCAACAGGGGGCTGCCACATGGGCAGATCTCACAGCTCTATGGCACTGCGCCAGCATACCCACATGCTCGGGACCCACCCAGCTCCATGCTGGGCACTGGCGGCCACCGGGACCCTCCGATGTGGTGCCTTCCCTCAAGAAGCTCCCTGGAGAAGTACGATGTCCTTGTGTGAAGAGTAAAACAGGCTGCGGGAACTCAGCATGCCCGGCCACAGCGAAGCCGCTTTCACAAGTCAGGGTGGCCTCTGTCACAAAACAAGGAACAGTGCCGGAAGGCAGGCAGAAAAATGTCCCTGCGCCCCTGCAGTTGCAGCAAGAATCTTGGAAGATGTGGGCCACACGCTGAGCCCCGAGGCATGTGCCGGGTGGGGAGAGACCTTCCAGGTAAGTGCTGGGGAAAGCAAGCAAGGGCTGTTCGAAGGATGGTGAAAAAACCAAATCTGGCAGGAGCCCATTGTTCCTGAGGGGCTCAGAGATGGGTAAGTATTGCAGTCAGATTCTGGAAGGCCCCAAATGCCATGGTTAAGGAGTTTGGACTTTATCCTCCAGGCAACAAATAGCCATTAAAAGTTTCTGGGCAAGGCAGGGCCAGGACCAGAGCTGTGCTCTCAAAAAATCCATGGGACCAAGGGGTGCCCGATGGCCTGGAGAAGTTAACAGACACCTAGCAACATGTTGGGGGGAGTGTGAATGTGGGGAAAACTGACCCTGAAGCAAACTGGGCTGATTCCACTGGAACATCAGAGCACAGACATTTTCCCACAAACTGGAAAAGAAAATTTCCAAGCAGCTATGCGTTGGGTAGGAGCGTATGGTGGTTCTCCAAGGGAAGCAGAGCCCTGGCAGGTCCAGAGCCAGTCTCTGTAGGATGTGGGACATCAGACACACTGATGAGTCTGGATCCGCCCATCCCCAAATGTTAGGCTCTAATGGAAGTATCTTTGTAGTAAAGGGTCTGGACTTGGAGTCAGAAGGCCTGTGTTCAAACCTGGTTTTGCCACTTGTTCCCTGGGTAACTGTGGTCAGATCCTTGAATCTCTCTGTGCCTTACTTTCCCATAAAATAGGAGACATACTACCTGCCCTGCCTACTTCACCAGGCTGTTCAATGATCAGGGATGTTACATGTGAAAAATGGTTTGATAACATGCAGTGAGAATTAAGGAAGGTTTTCTTCTAAATCAGACCCCTGTGGTTGGTTAGTTCCCAGCATTCTTCTTCCAACGCGCCCTACCAATTCACCCCCCATCTTATGTTCTAGGATATGTCTGACTCCCTATCTCTCAGATTTATTGAACAGGTGAATGATTTATCTTTGTTTTCTTCAAAACACCTAGGACAATGTTTTCCACCTAGTTGGAGCTCAATAAATGTATGATTGATTAATTAATAAAAGTGAATTAATCAATCACTTTTATTAATCAAAACCTACAGAGGATGTTTTAATCCTACTCATCTTTCCCCTACTCAGTGACTCATCTTAATATCAATGCTAGCAAAAAAATAATTAGGACGGCAAGCTGGAGATGTCCCCCCACTCCCTCCATTCACAAAACTTCACAAAACTCCCAGAAGGAGGCAGTACAAGGGAGTGGTTATCAGCACAAGCTCTGCATCTGTTTTAAACAGAGCTCCCAGAGCCTGGGTGCCGCTACCTACCAGTCATGTGACTTGGGACAAGTGATTAACCTCTCAAAACCTCAGTTTCCCCATTCATAAAGTGGAGAAAATGCTAGACATTCCTAAGGTTGCTGTCAAATATTAGCTGTGATCTTAGCAGTATGCCTGCAAATAACAAGTGCTCAATGTTTGACAGCTGTTATTGTGATTATTGCTATTATTGTCCAAAGCCAAATCACCATGATTTGGGGAGACTGGTATTTAGGTACAGATTTTCCATTAGTGTGGATGATTTTGAGTACTTTGTGACAGCCAATGGATTAAGCCTCTCAAATGCCTTAATCGAGAATCAGTTGGACCCCCAAAGTCAACTAACATCCCTGCTATGGAATGGCATCTGGGGCTGGGGGCACTGAATGGATCAGTCGCCCTTCTGGTGCTAACCCAGCGTTAATGGTGCAAGTGAATTACAAACAAGGCCCACCTGCTGTGCTCAGCAACAAAACCTGGCAGGAGAGTAATTGCCCGGAACTTGAGTGCAGGGGGACACAGCGGGCATGGAACACATTAACCACAGGGAAGAGCAACTTCCCAATGCTTTCGTTTTCCAGCCGACCCAGCCAGCAGGCAAGGGAACGTGAAGGCGGGCGCCAGATAGGGAACTCTCAGGAACGAACAGAAGAAAGGTGCTTCCAGACCACAGCTGGCTGCCCAGCCCAGTCCCTCAACAGATCTGAGAGCACGGGGAGATCACCTACGCCAACCATGCACAGGGACACTGATGTTCCCCATGTCCACGTGGATGCCAAGGATTTCTGGCATTGAAGTCCCATCCGGGTGATCCAACCATAGGAAGGCAGCCTCTTTGATATTAAGCCCCCGACATGAGTGATCAGGAGTAGATGATGGGCTCACCAAGGTCAGTGTAGGTAGTGGTGGCATGGAGGCCATCCATTTGTTCATTCATTTGTTCACCTACACACTCAACATCCATTCCACATACCGTTGCATGTGAAAGGAAAACTAATATGACACAAGACATTCTTTCCAGGGGCTCACTGTGTTAGGGGAGGCAGGCAGAGACATCAGTCACCCAGCACAGGCTGGGAACCGCAGTCACACAGTCAAGGAACGAGGCCCAGGCTGAGACCTCTCAGCACTGCCAAGGCACGGTCAGAGGGGGCTTTGCAGAGAAACAGATCTTCACGCTGCTCTTGAAGGACAGACACACACAACCACCATACATACACATACACACACACACTACACACCATATATGCATATACATATCACACATCCACACAGACATACACATATACAAGGCATACCGTACACACATATGTACATACACATGCACATCATTGATACATGTACATATACGTAGACACATACATACATGCATCCTCAGGTTTTAGGCACCTAAGAAGGAAGCGTAAGGCCCAAAGCTCTCATATCTCCACCAAGTTCTTTTTTTTCTTTTTTGTCCTCTTTTTTAATTATTATTATACTTTAAGTTCTAGGGTACATGTGCACAACGTGCAGGTTTGTTCCACCAAGTTCTTAACATGCTCTAAGACCGAAAGGAAAAGGACAAATTCAAGTACAGGGCAGAGAACAATCCTTGTCTTTGATCGTCCTCATTGTCTATTGCAGGCAAGGAAGGGCAACCCCTTCGCCTTCTCCCCTTCTACTGGAAGGTTCACTGGTGACCTGAGCAGTGACTTCACAGCCTTGGACTTTCCTCCTGGCCTGGCTGCAAGAACATCCTTCCTCCTCCTCCTGAGACATCAGGCCACGGAAAGAGGCAGCGATATTCCAGGCAGCCTCTGGAGCAACTGGCATAGGCATTCCTTCTGGAAGGCTGAGTTCCAATCCCAGCTCCCTCACTTACTGTGACCAAGACATTAACCTCTGAGCCTCAGCTGCCTTGTCTGTAAAACAAGAATAATAATAGTACCTACCTCATGGGGCTATTTGCAGTTTGAAATGAGAAATGCATGCAAATACTTCACACAGTAGCTGGCACATAGTTAAGTTATCAATAAATATAATTCACAACGGTACCACATTCCCGTTGCCTGGAAGCAAACAGCTCTGCTGCTTCTGATCCACACATTTAATCTAGCAAAGAGCATTTTCCTCACTGCTCTTTCATTCATTCAACAAGGATTTACTGAGCACTTAATGTGTGCGAGGCATAAGATCTTGTAAAAAATACAGTATCCTTGTCCTTGAAACATTTATTAAATAATAAAAAAAACCCTGTGTCACAGAACTGTACACACATACACAGAATCACACATACACACACTTTCTCTCTCTCTCTCTCTCTCTCACACACACACACACACACACACACACACACACAGACCCTCTCCCCTGGAAACTTGTCATCTATATATAAAGTACTATTATCTGCATTGTTAGACTTGATAATTACTAAAGCCTAAGCAGTAGGCAGCTCAGGGACTATTATACTCTGTTTTCTGAAAGAGGAAACTGAGGGTCAGAGAAAATAAATACCTTGCCCAAAGACCAGGGTAAGGGATGCACTGGAACTAACGTTATTAGACACCCTGGCTGCAACATGCATTGAGTTAGCTGCTTCCACACGGTCACTTCATCAAATCCTACAACAACCCTAAGAGGCACGGGTCAGAGCCCTCCTTCAAAGATGAAGAGCCGGAAACTCAGAGCGGTTAAGTAATTTGCCAAGGATCACAAAGCTAATGAGCGATGAGCCAAGTTGCAAACAGTATTGTCAGACTTAGTCCTGCCAGCTCCTCCCACAGGACCAGAGTAGATTTAACAAGTGGCACTGTTCAGACAAGTCGCAGGCCATTCAGCTGCAGGTCCAGCAGGCTGTAGACTAACCCCAAATATCAGTGGTGGGCCTGCTATGCTCCAGGCATTGTGCTCTGACAGATACCCTGATGTGCAGAGTCCACAGGCAACGCTGGGTCCCACGGTGCCTCAGGCACACCCTGCACATTCCCACCTTGGGGCCTGTGCTTGAGCTTGGCCCTGGACCTAGAACACGTTCCTCCAAATAGCTGACACACTCCCTCACCCTCTTCCAGGCCTTGACTCAAATCTCTAACTCTCAGGGGGCTTTCATCCTTGCTACCCTGCTTTATTTTTTTCTTTTTTCCATAGCACTTATCCCCTTGTAGCTTATTATATAATTTACTTATTATATTTCTTATTTATATGAGTTTCCCCTCTATACGCTTGCTAAAGAGTAGCAAGCTCCTAGAGAGCAGGGATTTTGTTTGCTTTGTTCTTTATGGGTCCTAAATACCTAGAACAATGCCTGCCATACATAGTGGGTGCTCAGTAAATGTGTTGAATGAGTATGGGAAACATGTGAGCAGTCACAGTGTTAAGATTAAACACTCCCAGTGCAAGTGGAGGCTGGGTGTATTCTGGGAGGGGGCCATGGCAGCCAGGCATCTCCTATTTCTACTGGGGGAAGTGCAGCCTCAGGAGCACGTAGATTTAATGCCTCCCTATTGAATGTTATAATAATTCAGAGACAGAGGCAGCATGAGAAGCTTCCTATTTGCAATGTTCTGACAGCAAACAGATGAGGTGAGGAGGAGGACGGCAGAGAATTTCAAGGAGTTCTCATCCTGGACGCAAGGAGAACCCAAGGCCGCTGCTGGCCGTGGCTGAGCCCCGCTGAAGGCAGGATGCCAGGCTCTGCTTCCCAGCACATCCTGAAGGGACAGGAGCGCCAAGGAGAGGGAGAAGATGGGGCCTCACAGCCTGGAAAGTCAAGAGAGATGAGAAGAGTGAAGCCTTGGTTCAGAAGATGGGTCCCAGGACCTCACAACTGGAAGGGAGCTTGGGGACCACCTAGCATAGATTCCTTACTTCACAGATACAAAAAAAAAAAAAAAAAAAAAAAAAAAAAAAAGGCCCAGAGAGGGAAAATGACTTAACCAAGAACAGGTTCTAATACCCGTATCTCCCAGCTGCTCCGTCAATGTTCTTTTCGTGATAGTACTGGCTCAGTGACCCGTTTTGTTTTGTTTTTTCCCTTACAGATGGAGGTCTTACTCCATCTTGCCCAGGGTGGAGGGCAGTGGCATGATCATGGCTCACTGCAGCCTGGACCTCCTGGGCTCAAGCCATCCTCCCACCTCAGCCTCCTGAGTAGCTAGGACCACAGACACACACCACCACACCTGGCTAATAACATTTTTAAAAACTGTCTTCCATAACTCAGCACTGTATTCCGTACTGGGGACATAGCTGTGTGCAAGACAGATAATGTGTGTTGGGAAAAATACACAGGTAGCCATCAAATCCCAATACAAAGTGGACAGTGTGATCACAGAGGATGTTTCCTGGTTGCCATGGGAACACCGGGACAGAGCACCCAAACCAGGCTTGGGAAGCGGGGGTGGTCAGAGAAGACTCCTCAGAAGAAAGAACATTTGAGACCCAAACAATGTTGGAATCAGCCAAAGCGTCAGAAGTGTTTGAAACAGAGCAACTGCATCTTGAATAGGAGCTGGGTAAAATGAGGCTGAGACCTACTGGGCTGCATTCCCAGGAAGTTAGGCATTCTAAGTCACAGAATAAGATAGGAGGTCAACACAAGATACAGATCACAAAGACCTTGCTGATAAAACAGGGTGTGTGGTAAACGAGCTGGCCAAAACTCACCAAAACCAAGATGGCAACAAAAGTGACGTCTGGTCATCCTCACTGCTCATTATATGCCTATTATAATGCATTAGCATGTTAAAAGACACTCCCATCAGCGCCATGACAGTTTACAAATGCCATGGCAACACCAGGAAGTTACCCTATATGGTCTAAAAAGGGGACAAACCCTCAGTTCTGGGAATTGCCCACCCCTTTCCCAGAAAACTCATGAATAATCCACCCCTTGCTTAGCATATAATCAAGAAACAACTATAAATATACTCAGCCATGTGGGCTGCACTGCCTATGGAGTAGCCAAGCTTTATTCCTTTAGTTGTTTTTTTTTTAACTTTTACAGTTCAATTTACTATATAGAAATCACTTGGGTTTTACATTTTCAGTTAACTTTTGAACCGAGATTACAATATTATAACAAAAAGAAATCTTTATACTAATTCAGGACTTTTTAGCACACCAAATTGAAATACATAGATTCAAATTTCAGATTTATGGCAAACAGTCTTCAAATACAATACAGACATTTCTTAAAGTAGCCATATCATGCACATGTGATATTTGCAACTCTGAGATGTTTCACATAGAACAGCTCTCCTGCAGATATGGCAAAGTGGCTATGCCACGAAGTTCAAAGCCTGTAGAGTCAAGCCAAGGACAAAGTTGCACCATCTTTAAAAAGGTTTAGCATTTCTGGGCCGGGCGCGGTGGCTCACGCCTGTAATCCCAGCACTTTGGGAGGCCAAGGTGGGCAGATTGCCTGAGGTCAGGAGTTCAAGACCAGTCTGGCAAACATGGTGAAACCCTATCTCCACTAAAAATACAAAAAAAATTAGCTGGGCATGGTGGCATGTGCCTGAAATCCCAGCTACTCAGGAGGCTGAGGCAGGGGAACTGCTGGAACCAGGGAGATGGAGGTTGCAGTGAGCTGAGATCGCGCCACAGCACTCCAGCCTGAATGACAGAGCGAGACTGTGTCTCAAAAAGAAAAAAAAAAAAGGTTTATCATTTCTGGACCACAACAATGCACAACATGTAAAGAAGGCAGGAAACAGTTCTCCCTCCTTGTTATGGTTAAAAGAAAGTTACATGGCAGCTTGGAATTTTGCATAAAACCCCATATTATACCTTGAAAAAGTCCAAGGGCAATTTGACGGTGATGGATTGGGGTCTTATTTTTTTTTTAATTAATAGAACCCATGAAATTCAAATGGGCATTAATTAAATAAAAAATATTAAGCACCTACTGGTTTAAGAGATTTAAATTTATTAAAGATTCATAATCAATTTCTTTCCACCTTGAAATCAAGGTATAAAAACCAGCTATTAAGTACATTCCAAACTTCTATGTGGCACAGGTAGAATTTTCTGTCCATTGACACCAAAGTGAAGTCACATTTCCTCTTGGGAGACAGAAATTCCACACCTGAACATAGAGTAAGTTGGGAAAAAATGACCCCTGTTACTACTATTGTGATTCTGAGATCTAGGATTACTAATATACTGACAGTAAACAAAGCAAATTCCTGGCAACAACTGTTGTTCCTTTACTTTCTTAATAAACTTGCTTTCACGCTACTCTATGGACTTGCCCCAAGTTCTTTCTTGCATGAGGTCCAAGAACCCTCTCTTGGGGTCCGGATCAAGAACCCTTTCTGGCAACAAATGGGAAGCAGAGGGATGGGAGGAGGATGAGCCCATAACTGGAGGGGACAGGAGACAGGGATCTTTCCTGATCCAAAGGCAATGAGGGGTGCTGCCCTGGGGGAATAGGATCCGGGTCAAAGATGGCTCCACAGCAGCCATGCTAGGAAGTCTAGATTGTATTCTAGGGGTACCAAAGAGCCACTGAGATTTTTACATAAAGGGATGACATAACCAGAATTTCTTATGGAAAGGTCACTCTGACTGCAATTTGAAAAGAGTTTTAGAGGGTTTAGGTCTGGAGTCTGGGACATCCATTGGGTGGGCACTGAAGAGGTCCTGGAGACAGATAGACGTGAGGAAGGTAGAAGTGGCAGAGGAAGAGACGTTTGCATTTGCGAGCTTTTTAGGAGGTAGAATTGACAGGACCTGGGGATCAGATGTGGGTCATGGAGGAATGCAAAGCAAGGATGCCTTCCAGGCTTCCAGACTAAGCACCTGCCTAGAGGATGGAGTCACTTACTGAGACAGGGGCCGACCCCAAGAGGAGAGACTGCGGGACAGGGGAATGACTTCCCCAGGAGATTAGAGGAAGGAAAAGGCAGGAAGCAAGGGATAGTGAGCCCAAGGTGCCAAGAGTACCTGTGCTGTGTGTGTAGCGAGATGAAGAGCACAAAAGCAGACCCCGGGGATTCTCCCATCCAGAGCTCAGATGGTTCCAGGATAAGCTCCAAGTTCACCTTTCCACCTCTGTCCATGGCGCCCCTGATGCAGCTGAATCTTAGGGCAAGCTTGTGCTTTGTAGGCTTTGACCACTGGCCAGACACTGACCTCTGCTTTTATTTTTATTTTTTATTTTTTATTTTTTGAGATGGAGTTTCACTCTTGTTGCCCAGGCTGGAGTGCAATGGCGTGATCTCAGCTCACTGCAACCTCCGCTTCATGGTTCAGGCAATTCTCCTGCCTCCACTCCTGAGTGGGCGATTACAGGCGCCCATCACCATGTCCAGCTAATTTTTTGTATTTTTAGTACAGAAGGGGTTTCACCATGCTGGACAGGCTGGTTTCGAACTCCTGACCTCAGGTGATCAGCCCGCCTTGGCCTCCCAAAGTGCTGGGATTACAGGCATGATCAGGCTTGGGATTATTGCTCCAGGCCTGACCCCTGTTCTTGTAAGGTCAAGGGCCACCTTGGATAGAAATGATATTAGGACACAGAAAAAATAGTTCTAATCCCTGAAAAAGGCAGGCCCTTGCTCACCGTGCCGCTTTAGAAGATATCACTGGGCCAGGCGTGGTGGCTCACGCCTGTAATCCCAGCCCTTTGGGAGGCCGAGACGGGCGGATTACGAGGTCAGGAGATTCAGACCATCCTGGCTAACATGGTGAAACCCTGTCTCCACTAAAAATACAAAAAATTAGCCGGGCATGGTGGCGGGTGCCTGTAGTCCCAGCTGCTCGAGAGGCTGAGGCAGGAGAATGGCGTGAACCCAGGAGGCGGAGCTTGCAGTGAGCCGAGATCATGCCACTGCACTCCAGCCTGGGTGACACAACGAGACTCCGTCTCAGAAAAAAAAAAAAGCAAAAGAAGAAGAAATCATTGAGAGGTAGCAGAGCATGAGGATAAACATCATGGACTCTGAAGACAAATTCTAGCTCCACCACCAACTAGCTGTGTGATCCCATGCAGGTTACTTAACCTCTCTGTGCCTTGTTTCCTACATTTGGAAAATGGGGATACTAATTCATATCTCCAAAGGGGTAGTAACTCTACCTCTCTGTAGAGTGTTAAGAGTTTTAAGTGGGTCAGTATTTGTCAAAGAGCTTAGAAGAGTGCCTGGCACATAGTAAGTGCTATATAATTGTTAAATTAATAATAAAACATGACCAGGTATGGTGGCTCATGCCTGTAATCCTAGCACTTTGGGAGGCCAACACAGGCTGAACACCTGAGGTCAGGAGTTCGAGATCAGCCTGGCCAATGTGGCGAAATCCCATCTCTACTAAAAATACAAAAATTAGCTAGGTGTGGTGGTGGGTGCCTGTAATCCCAGGTACTCAGGAGGCTGAGACAGGAGAATCACTTGAACCTGGGAGGCGGAGGTTTTAGTGAGCCAAGATCACGCCATTGCACTCCAGCCTGGATGACAGAGCGAGACTCCCTCTCAATAATAATAATAATAATAATAATAATAAACATATGCATAAGGTGAGGGCTTAGATGCCATCACTCTAGGAACAAGATAAGTCGGGGTGGGAGAGGTATGGTTCTGTAGGCAAAGGGGCCCAGGAGAAAGAAGGGGCATTCTGCAGTGTCGGCTTTAAGCACCCTGGCACACCCCACTACGGAAAAAACCTGGGCAGAGACAAATGAACATTTAAACCAGCTTCAGCTTCAGATCGCCGCAAGAAATAATTATTCTGGGTATGAATCTTCTCTAAGAAGTAATATTTACTTTGGAAACACAGCAACTGCACCCCAAATGGCTCACTGTTGCTGGAATCTGAGCAGCCTCCACTTTACTAGGGGAAGCAGTCCTGCTTTACGTATCCAGGCGCTCTGTAAAGCACTGAAATTTACAGCACATTTGTTATGCAGCTCAGCAAAAGGTGTATGAAGAAAGAATAACCTGTTCAATCAGCACTGCTCAGCCGGAGAGACCAGGAAGCCACTCAATCTGCCTGTGAAAGGGATTTGCCAAGTGCCAGGGGGGGAAAAAAACAAGCCTGTCCCACCAGGGCACCCTGACATTGGATTTCAACAGGCTCATGTTCCTGCTTCCACTGTGTCACTTGCTGGTACAAACAATACAACTCCAACATGAGGACACCTGCTTCCCTCGAGAACACCCGCTCCCTGCCTGTCTGACTTCCTCCCCACCCCCACCTGGCGTCTGGAAAAATATGTGTTCATGGTTCTCTCTCTCTCTCCCTCTCACCTCCTTCCCTCCTCTTCTCTTTCTTCCTGCATCTTCTCTTCTATTCTTCACGACTCTTCCCGCCTGCTGGCCATCAAATGCCTACTTCTGGGGAGGCCCATGGCATTGAGGTCCTCAGAGACCCGAAGCAGGCAGAAGCTGGTTTTGCACCAGCTTGTCACTGGGGGGCACCCTGGGAAACTCACAGACACCTCTGACCATGGCCATGGCCTCCAGCCCATTCTCAGGGACATCAGGACCCAGGTGGAGGCCAGAGCCCAGAGAGTAGAACTCTTCCTTTCTTTCTTTTTTTTTTTGAGATGGAGTCTCACTCTGTCTCCCAGGCTGGAGTGCAATGGCACGATCTTGGCTCACTGCAAACTCCACCTCCCAGGCCCAGGTGATTCTCCTGTCTCAGCCTCCCAAGTAGTTGGGATTACAGGCGCACGCCACCACACCCGGCTAATTTTTGTATTTTTAGTGGAGACAGGGTTTCACCATGTTGGCCAGGATGGTCTCGACCTCCTGATCTCATGATCCACCGGCCTGAGCCTCCCAAAGTGCTGGGATTACAGGTGTGAGCCACCGTGCCTGGCCAAGAGTAGCAGTCTTTCTAGGGAAGAATCCGAACTGATCCCCAAGACTCCCAACACAGTCTCCCCACACTGCTCTTCTTAGATATCAAGAGAAGCCCTGGGCAAAACTGTGACATAAAATTTGTTCCTTCACTCAACTAATGCTTTTGAGCATCTACCACTGCCAGACATTTGCCTAGGAACTGAAAATATCACTATTCATCTTTCCTGGATTATGACAGAGTGCCATGGGAGGGTAAAGGAGGGGCACTCATGCTCCCCTGGGGTAGGGGTCAGAAGACGGTTCCCAGGAGAACAGCACATAACCTCAGACATAAAAGAAGAAGACAGATATGGCCAAGAACATTTAAAGCATCACTATTCATGAAAGTCAAAAGCTAGACATCCAAATGTCCACCAACCATAGAATAAACTGTAGTATATTCACACAACGGAACACTATACAGCAATGAAAATGAACAAACTTTAACAACATGGGTGAATCTCACCAACAGAAACGTTGAACGAAGGAAAGCCAGACGCAAAGGGTAGACGCATTGAAGAAGTCCACGCTCACAGAGTTTGAAAAGAGGCAAAACGTTATCTATGGAAGTCAGGATAGCGGATGCCTTGGGGGTCACAGTGGCTGGCTGGGGGTCTGAGAGGAGCAACTAGTAACTGTTTCACAGCCCAGGTGCTGGCTATAAGGATGTGTACACTTCCTAAAAATTCAAAGCCATACACTTATGATTTGTGCATTTTGGGGATGATTGATATAATTTTGTGAAAATGTTTACTAAAATAATTTTTAAGACAAATGAGATAAGCTGGCAACCACAGGGCATGCTTATCCTGTACGCCCTTGGCTTGCTCCTTTGCTATCTCTCCTGAATCACCTGGTGACCTCATGCCCTTTCCAAACACTCATCACACCCCATTCACTCTGCAGGCAACAGGAAAGCATCCGATTAATTAATTGGTACTAAATTGTCCATGACTGATAGCGGTTCAACAGTACTACCCCTCCCTGGGGGACTTCCTTTTTAATAAAGCAGAATCGCTTTAACTCAAAATAGTAACTATCACCAGGCATCCGGAGCAGGAGCAAGGAGAGCTATGGGGTGGGGCTGGGGGCACTCTCCAACACCCCTGAGCTCCCTGAATGTCAGGAAGGCCCTGGGTGACTGCGGCACGCAGGACTCAGGGTGCAGTGCAAGGCTTGCCAGGGAATTTGCAACTTCAAAATACACACAGGACTCTGACCTACGCCTCTCAATTTGCATAGCTGACTCAGTGCACCTTGGGTGGTTGCAGCATGTTTCCAAGAATTATTCAAACATCTCTCCCCTTCTGAGTGGGGAAGGGTTTGGGGTGGGATGTGCTTGGTTCCTAACCCAAGATGATCTCTGACAAGAGTTCATGGCAGGCAGAGAAGGAACCCGACCCTTTGCAGGGACCGTAATATGAAGTTTCAGCTGGGAATCCTGGGCCACACTCAGCTGCCCTCCTATCTCCTCTGCCTGGAAAACGGAAAGAAGGCAAGAAACAAGCCCCATAGCTGCTCAAGGTCCTCTGGCCTCCCTGGTCTGTCTTCTCGCAGGCTTTGCTCCCCAGCTGCCAAGGCGAAGCTCAACTGAAGTGCAAGGGGGACGTTCGCATCTCGCTTTCCCTAGAGATGACGGATGCTCAGTCTGGCCACCTGCTCAAGTCAAGTAGCAGGCAGGTCACATGCTTGGCGACTCCGTGAGCTGGGCACGAAGATTGGCAGAGAGGAGGGAGAGAAGCCCTGGCAAGGTGAATCGCCCCCTCCTGCCCACGAGGGTCTCTTGAGAACTCCCACAAGGAACCTCCCACTGTCTCCGGACTCCATTCTCTGTCTCTTTTCAGTTCCCAAATCTGCTATCTCCAGATCACTGGGGTTTCCAGACAGAGCAACAAGTCTCCCGTCTGACAGACTCAATTCCGAGTGGGTCTCTAGAGGAACAGAGTCTCTCTGAAGAGTCTCTGGGGTAGGCAGGCCGGCAGGCTGGGAGAGTCTTTGGTGTCTGGGAGGGCTCTTTCCAGAAAGGCCAAGGCGAGGCCCTGGCAGAAGCTGCAGAACCCTTGGGGGAGGAGGGAACTCTGTGTTACAAGCAGAGGCCTTTCAACCTGGGAAATGGCACCACGGGATGGTGGCGGGGTGGTGTGGGAGAAGCTTTGGAATGGGGAAAGCTGGGTTTGAATGCCAGCTCCGCCTCCTGTTTGCTGCAGAACTTCAGACATAGCCCTGGCACTGAGTAGGGTCTCAGTACACGTTAGCTGTCATGTTCAACAACTAACACTCTAACAAGGCTAGAGTGACAGAGAGAGTGCGTCAGGAAACACAGGGCACCAGAGGCCCCCTCTTGCCATTTATTCGGCGGCTTACAACTTGT
The DNA here is from genome assembly GCF_028858775.2 of Pan troglodytes. NCBI lineage: Eukaryota > Metazoa > Chordata > Mammalia > Primates > Hominidae > Pan > Pan troglodytes. The sequence goes on along the minus strand of NC_072407.2, from coordinate 122,577,394 downwards.
CAGGCAGGACGCCAAGCACTTTACATATATTATCGTGCTTAATCTGCACACACACTGGAAGGCAGGTCTAAAGAGCCCCATTTTAGAAACGAGGTTCAGAAAGGTGCAGCCGCTGCTCTAACGTTACACTGCTCATAAGCGGAAACAACAAGATTTGAACCTACATTTGGCCACCTCCAAGTTCTGTCCTACTAATCGCTGTGCTCTCTCTCCCCAAGAGCCCTTCTCCCACCCCCGTGCTCACAGATCTTCAGTTTGCATCAGCTCAGAGGTTTGCAATCGTCTTTCACACATCCCACTGGGAGATGTGCCGCAAGCAGGGCCCTTATCTCAAAAAATCTCCATGCCCAGCCACGCTTCCCTTCTGCCTATGCTTGGTTCTCCCCAGCAAACCCCCACAGTAGCAGCAGGGAGACAGAGAAACTCTCCCTTCCCCTCCCAGCCTCTCCCTGCTCAGGGGCCTTCTAATGCTAACACAGCCCATCCCCTTTCATTTGAGGGGACCTGTGGCTTTCATTTCCCTCTTTACTTAAAAAAGCCAACTCAGTACACTTTTGATGCTTCAAATTTATCTTTATTAATAAACAATAAAAGTTAAAAGCTTCCCCGGTCCCTAATTAAACACCATCAATAGCAGATGTGGCAGCCTAGCTTCAGACACAGAGCAACGTCCTGACAATGTCTAAGTCAAAGGCTTTCAAAGCAGGTGCATGCGAGCACACACATGTGCTCACGTGCACAGAACAAGGCATGGGCAGCGATTAAGAGGGGCCAGCGTCTGCAGAGAGTCCTCTTTATCCCAGGAAATGGCTCTCTCCGCTCCCCATCGAGAAGGCCTGGGAGTCCCATGAGGCCTGGCCCTGCACTCACTGTGTCTCTGATTTACAGGGCTCTGAAAGCCTGACATGGCCATTTAAGTACTTTAAATATGCTCATAATGATAATTACCTTTCCGATGGCACTTCATCTTAAACGAAGCTCCAGGCCAAGAAGACTCTGAACTCACTGTCACTGAACATATAATGTTCTTGGTTGACTCTACTCTTCTGCATGGCGCTGGTGGCTCTGTGGGCAGCTGCCACCCAAGGCAAAGGGCACTGAACTTAGGATCAGATGACCAAGGTGCCATCATCTGTCTGTGTGCCTGGGTGAACCATGTGCCTTCTAAGTTTCCTCATCTGTTAAATGGCGGATGATAGAACCAGCCCACCTCATGGCTTATTTGTGAGGGCCAAAGGAAACGACCTGTGAACTCCAAGGTGGGTTAAGACGTGAGCTAGTAACAAGGTCATAGTGTCAATGGCCCCAAGCTGGGTGTTCCTCTACAGCAGAGAAGCACACTCCAGTCTCCCCAGTGGTGGAGAAGGGCTTATCAACTCTGAGCACACAGAAGCCTCTGGGGGATGCTGGTGGTAGTGCAAGGGGTTGCAGGAGATCCTCAGAATCAGGAACCCTCAGTTCTGGGGGTGCTCTTCTACCCATTCCCAGGACATGCTGGGTGGTGTGAGTTGAGTGCTATTCCTGGAAGAGCCAAGTTTTCAGCAAGATAAATGGAGCTGCAAGAGCAGGAAGAAGGTGGCTGGGACAAACGGGGACAAGTGTTAGACTTCTATTTCTCATACCTGGAGCTAACCTGGAAACGGGAAGCACAGTGAGACCCTCGGGTTCTAAGTGAGCAGGGTCCAGCCTGACAATACAGGACAAGGAGAAGAAAGAGAGGAGGAGAAGGGGACACGGAGCATGGAAGCAGAACCCCACCCTGAACTACGTTCTTTACTCATTATCTCAATTCAGCCTTATAAATCTATGAGGTGGATGTCGTAGTTTGAGGTGGTTTATAAACCATAGAAATTTATTTCTCACCGTTCTGAAGGCTAGAGGTCTGAGATCAAGGTGCGACATGGTCAGGTTCTGGTGAAGGCTGTCTTCCAGGTTGCAGATGGCCAGCTTCTTGTATCTTCACATGGTGGAAAGAGAGAGCAAGCTCTCTGGGGTCTCTTATATAAGGGCACACATCCCATTCATGAGGCCTCCACGCCTATGACCTCCCAAAGGCTCACTTCTTAATACTATCACACTGGGGGCTAGGATTCAACACACGAATTTCAAGGGGACACAAACATTCAGTCCACAGCAGTGGGTACTGCCATTCATTTCCAGATGAGGAAGCTTGGAAGGGGTAAGGAGCTTGCCCCTGACTGCTGCTCAACAGTATATGATCATGCTGGACTTCAAACCTGGGATCACCTGACTCCAAGTTGGTGTTCTCATCACCACCCCACCAAGCTCCAAGGCTGGGGGTCTCTGGAGCAGATGGAACCTGTGTGCCTCCTATAAGCCCAGCGGTGGTGTCGTAGGAGCTCTGGAGTAAACAGTAATTTGAGACAAGACCTTTGTCCTCAAAGGGTTTTCAGCATAATTGGAGAGACAAGCCCATGAGGCAATCCTAATAATCAGCCCTAAATTATGAGAAAATTAGGAGTTCAAGGCAAGAGTCATCTTTAAAATCCTTTCATGAAATCAGCTGGGAAGACTCTCCTGACCTCATTGCCCCCAAAGGCCTCTGTCCCCTCTCACTCCTGGGTGAGACGTTTGTGCTGCCTACTGTCCTGGGGGCAGAGGGAGGGGGACGCTGCTGAGTTTACCAGGCTTGTCACTCTCTCCTTGGACCCTAAGAGGTTCCCATCGACTCGGAGGCCTGGCCCTGGATGACACAACCACCTACACTGGGCATCGATGCTTTAGTAGCGTCACATCCTGGCTACTCAAAGTGTGGCCCGTGGGCAACAGCATCCATATCCCCAGGGAGCTCATGAGAAATGCCGAAACTCAGGTCCCACCCCAGACCCTAGGGTCAGCATCTGCCTTCTGACAAGATCCTCAAGTAATAAATGCTTGAGAAGCACTTGGGAATCCCCATTGAGCTGCAGAGCCAACACTGTCAGAACTAGGAGATACAATGAAATGACGACAATGATCATTACAATGAAGGCAAACAAAACAGCAGACGTGTACTGAGTGCTGCGTAGCAGCCGGACACCGTGCTGAGTGCTGTGTGCCTCTCTGTTCATTCTCACAATATCCCCGAAAGGCGGGCACTATGATTACTCCCATTCTCATATGAGAGAACTGAGGCTGAGAGACACGACCCAGCTTGTAAATGACAGAGATAGAGCCAGACCCAGGACCACCAGCACTATGCAGCCCACCATTCTTAACCACTCGGCTGGAGTGCTTCTCCAAGAACCCAGAGATCGCCCAGGTACACTTTCTCATTTTACAGAAGAAAAAATAGATCCAGCAAGGGAGGGGCCTTGCCCAAGGACTCTAGAAACCCAGACTCTAGAACCCAGTCAGGACTCTAGAACCCTGGTTAGCGAACTTTCCAACACATCACGCTGTCCAACATCCGCATCCAATGGTGTTGCACAAAAGGAACAAAAAAAGTAGTTTTGAAGTAGACTACGCTAATTTTAAATCATTTGTTCATTTGTGCTCAAAACAATATGGATTTATGGACTGTCACAGAAGCCCTCTCCCAAGAGAGTTCCCCCTTACCTGGCTCCTGAGAGGGGGTCCAGCCACCCAGAGCTCGGCCCAACACCCTTAAAAGAGGAGGCAGGCGTCTGCTTTTCTTTGCATTTCACTTTTTCCTGGCAGAGCAGGAAAGGCTGGAGATGGCTGCTGCTAAGAACCATCAGCAGAACTGTTGATAGTGCAGAGCCTGGGCTGCCTCCTCTTCCCAGTGGGCTGCCAGGAGCACGTGCAACCCAAAGAGATTCTTATTCACTACTCTTCTTCAAGCATGTTTCTTTCTGCTTTCAGAAACACACCACAAAATGGTCAGGCAGTCTTTTGTCTGAGTTAAAGAGCAGGTCACGGGAGGCCTGGTTTGTCTGCTCCCAAGGGGCTTAGCTCTGGCACTGGGCCATGGGGCCTTCTGCTTGCCCCAGAGGCTGACAGGTAAGAGGGGGTTCAGGGTCCCCACACAGGGCAAGGCAGAGGATGACTCTGTAGCCTGCAGCTGGGCTGGGCTAGGCAGGAAGAGAGGAAACCCTTCCAGCCACTTTACTTGCAGAAGGAGCTCAGAAGGACTCCTAGACCCTGGCTGGGAAGGGACGCCTCCTGCGTGGTGTCCACAGTGCCCCTCTCTCCCCCACACACAAATGCCAGGTGCCTTTTATTTTGGTGCTGGGTATCCTGCACCAAAGCTTTGCCAGCCCAACTGCCAGTGCAATGAAACTGGATTAGCACTAGGACAGCTGGGACAGGCCCAGTCAGCAGAGAGGCCCCTGCCCTGGTGCAGACAAAATGTCAGATTCCCGAGGGGGTGGGCAGATGCCTCTGAGGGCATCACAGCTCCCTCTCCTAGCAAAAGGCCAACTCCCCAGCCGCCCAGCATGGGGAGCCGCTGGAAGGAAAAGGTGGCTGGTGCTGTCAATACAAACAACAGCGGGCCTGGCAGGGAAACTTTCTGCCTAGCAGGACAATCGGAAAAGAGCAGGAGGGAAGTTGGGTTCAATTCACACCTGCTGGAGGCGCTCTAGCTTCCTCTGCTTGGGGACAGGGATTGGCCAGAAGCCTCAGCACATAGCCAGGTGCACATGTGGCCCAGAGGAGAGATTCAGGTGCCTTCTCATCAGAGCAGGGTCAAGGCACGGAGGGCAGGAGGACAGAGTGGCAGCAACTGGAAGGCAGAAGTCAGGCAGTCGTACCAGCAGTGGCAGGAACGACAGTAGCTAATGTGTTTTGAATATGCGTGTACTCGGAACAACCTTGGCCCTAGGTAGTTCACATTTTATTTCATTTAACCCTCAAACAACCTTAGGAGATAGATACTGTTATTGTCCTCATTTTTCAAATGAAGAAACTGAAGCTCACATAGGAAGGGAAATTGTCAAGGCCACATGGATATTTCATGGTATAGACAGGATTCAAACTCAGATCATCAACCACTGCCCTATACCAGTTTTGTTCTCAATTATGCTTCCCTCCACCTTCCCCACCTCTCCAACTTCTTCCCATCCTCTGAAGCCCATCTCTGGGCCACCTCCTCCACAACACCCTCCATGGCTACACCAGGCTTCCCAAAGCTCACCCAGGTCTGAATGGCTGTGCCGCTCCATCAGCGGCCGCGTGCCTCCTTCTGCCGCCTTGCTCGGTGGTGATTTCATCTCCCTGACTAGACTGCGAGTTCCTAGGAGGGCAGCAGACGCATTCTCCACTCTGAGTGTCCTAGCACAGCGTAAGGCAAGTACTGCTTGCTTAATAAATATTTTAAAAAGGAAGGAAGGGAGGGAGGGAAGAAGGATGTATCTTGCCCTGAAACCCTCTTTACTTCACATTTATTTTTCACGGTATAAGAAAAAACAGAGAACTGAGCATGAGGTTTCTCACCCTCACTGGAGAAGTCCCTCTGCCCCACAGCTGAAACCACAGCCACGGCCTCTGGACTCACCTGGGTCCCAAGAAATTGCCTTCCTCAGGCCCCTAGGAGCTAATGTCCCTTCTCCTCCTCCACCCATCAGTGAAACAGGCCAGGACCCCAGGGAGGCACTGCTAACCCTTGTGTCATCATGACCATCAACCTTTCCATGGCCATCCCTCTCTGCACAAGGCGCATGTTGTCAGGAAGGCCCTCGGGAGCACAGCTCCTGGCTTCAGGGGATCTACAATCTCCAAGGTGTGTTTTTACCCAGATGGGTGTTTGGTGGTCAGGGAGGCCCAGGGAACACAAATAAGCAGGTCAAGAGTCACATCCTTGTTTCCGCTAAGGGAAAGGGCAGCTAAGAGGTAGGGAGTAGTGCCAGGGGTGGCTGGGGGCTCCTGGGACCATGGCTAAAGATATATTTCTGGGGCAAAATTGATGATTCCTCCAAGCATAGAAGAAAATAGCACTCCAATCTGTGGCCTGGGCCAGAGATGTCAGATGAAGGGCCAGGTGACAGGGACAGAGTGCACTCAGCCTCCTCTACCTCACAGCTCACCGAGCCTCCGAGTTTCTCACCCCATTTGAGCCATCTGGATAACACCCCTCCTGGGAGCACACCCTCTGCCACCAGCAGAGCATTAGCACCCCGGCACAGGCTGCCTCCTCTCCCCAGAGGCTGACACTCATACAGCCCTTTGTGCCTTTCAAAGAGCTTCATATACATTGCCTCTCACCATCTTCATAGTGAGCATTCTCAGGCCCATTTTACAGATAAGGAAACTGAGGCTCAGGGGAATTAGGAGCACAGCAAATTGCTAGCAGCACCATGACATGAGTTCAGAAGTTCACTCTGAAGTTTGTCTTGACCTTTATTCCTCAGGAAATATGTTATGACTTGAAGAATGATTTCATGCTGGAAAAGGGGAGGATGCAGCCAGATGGGAGCAGCTCTTTGGGGACCCTCTCTGCTTATCTGGCTCAGGCACTCCACACAAGACTGAGCCAGGCCCTCGTGCAGAGGTCCAGCAGGGCTACACCAGGGCCCCAAGCCACAAGCTCATCCTGCCCTTAGGCCCTTCAGGGAGGGGGCAGCAGCCATGTTGACAGTTTCACCCCAGCAGGGCCTGCCTCCTGGGCCCCAGGAAACCACTGTCTCCAGGAACTGCCGGGCTCATTCCACCTCCCAGCCTGGTGTTGCTCTGGGAGGCACAGGGTTGAGCAGGGAAGGGGAGGGAGAGGAAATATCAGAACTGGAAGGAGCTAGCACAACCCCACCTGCCACGTGCAGAGAGGCACGCAGAGACTCTGGGGAGGGGAAGTGCCCAAATTCACAGGGCCAGTGCAAAGCAGGGCTGGGACCAGAAGCCAGGTTTCCACTCCTAGCCTGGTGCTCTCCTTGCACCGCGCTGTGTGGCTTCTCCTTTGGAGAAGACCGGGAAAGTGCAGGTTCCCATCTAAAATCAGTTTCGTAAGTAGATGGCGAGATTGATAATTTCTTGTGAATGAAGGAAGAACTGGATTAACTTGGGCTCCATAATGTTTATCAACCAACATTAATGAAATTCCTACTCTGTGCTGAGCCCTGGGGACCCAACAGTAGGTAAAGTGGGCTGGTGACACAGAAGGACACTGAGCTGTGCAACCCCAGACACACAGCCCGGGGCTCTCAAGAACAGATCAGCACAAACAGGGCCAGGCCCGCCTGCTACGTGGCCTCTGCCCAGGGCCTTGGGCAGTGGAGAAGCCCTTCGGGCCTCCGTGGAGTCAGTTGGCACATAAGGAACCGGTGTGCTGACCATCAGTGTTTACCATCACTAGGGCTGGCTTTCTGTCAATCACATCAAGCCATGTTTCTTTAGGGTAGATCATAAGACAATTGTTTTCATCTGTTTGCCCTACAAAGCCCTTGATATGTGAGTGTGCCATCCTCCTGACGAGCCCTGATCAAGGGAGAAAGCACAGAAGTCCAGCAAGAGAGTTTTCCAGACATCGTGTGTCCAGAGCGATGAGTGCACAGCAGCTGCGGAGTCCTTGAGATTGGATCCAAATGGGGCGTTCAGGCAGAGGAACAGATGGAATGAGCTCCGGGATGCCTAGGAGCCTACTGTTCCCTGGGGAAAGCACGGATCAAGGTGAGCTTGAGACTTGAGTGCATCCTGGAAGCAGTGTTGGTGTGGCAGGGGACCAAAGGTAAGGCCAAAAGATCCTGGGTCCTAGAGCCACCCTGTGTGGCTTTGAGACAGCACAACCTCTTGAAGAGTTCACCTCCCCACACACATAAGACATGCCACTCTCTCGTCTAAGGGTAGGGAAGCGCATCAGTTTCCCTCCAATAAAGTGTGCCGAGCCAGTTAAAGCAGGTAAAATGGTTCCAAGTTCTTTCTGAGGTCGCATCTAAATCATTTAAACCCATTTTCCCCTTCCCTGGCCTTTCTTCCATTCCCTTGGTGGCAGAGACTTGGGTCATCTGTCACCAGCACACAGGAAAGGGGCAGGGCTCACTGAAGCCCCCTCCCCTGGGCTGCTGACAGCCCTCTAGACCAATAGCAGCTCTAAGGACTCAAAGAGATACATGTACATAATATTTTTATGTGACTCCCCAAATCAATGAATCCTTTTTCTAAAGCATCTTTTGTTGGGGCGGGGGGACACTTTGAGTCTGAAATAATTAAAGTCTTCCATCAAATTATCCTGGAGATCTCTTTCCATGAAAAGCCTTTAATTTCATCCTCCTTGATGTAATCCTACCCCAGCAGATGAAGTTGGCCTTTTATATTTCTTCAAAGATTGGTCAGGTCCCTTATCAGAAGTAGAATCTGAATAGAAGAGGGACTGGGAAGCCTCCATTCATCAGAGCCTGAGGTGGGGCACGGGTGGCCATCACTGACACCTCCCCACACCCCATGTGCCGCTGTCTCTACCCCGATGAGTCCTTCCTCTAACACAGCGCTGCCACCTGGAAGTTCTGATTCACCCAGCCAGCTGCCCACCCTCCCCCCAAACACGTGGAGTTTCCACCACACCCTGGCACTCTGTTTGGAGCCAGGGGTAAGAAGGGAAGAGCACAAAAGCCAGCAATGACTTCTGCCCACCGAAACCCAGACCAAAATGTTTCCTCCACTGAAAAGATGAGCTATGCCCACTGAAAGGAGAGACAGAAAGATCCAGAGAAAGAGCCACGGAAGAGCTGACTAATCAGCATCTCAGATGTGAGAAGAGGCAACAACACTTAGAATCCCTAAACCAAAATGAAGCTCAGGAGGGCCTGTGAGTAGGTGGCCAGCTGCTGCTTCACATCATGGCCCTTCTCTCTCCGCCTCCCCTGGCTCTGCTCTCCCTCCTTTCTGCTTCTTCTGTCTGTGTCCCCTTTCTGGCCGGGTGCTCATCTGCCATTCCCCGCTGCCTTTGCTCTGACCTCCCTCTTTTCCTTCTTTCCCTCTTTTGTTACTGCCTTGACCAACCACCATAGGAAACTTAAGTCGCTCTGTCGCCCAGGCTGGAGTACAGTGGTGCAATCTTGGCTCACTGCAACCTCCACCTCCTGGTTCAAGCGATTCTCCCGCCTCAGCCTCCCGAGTAGCTGGGACTATAGGTGCATGCCACCATGCCCGGCTAATTTTTGTAGTTTTAGTAGAGACGGGGTTTTACCATGTTGGCCTCTAACTCCTGGCCTCAAGTGATCCACCTACCTCAGCCTCCCAAAGTGCTCAGATTACAGGCGTGAGCCACCGCGCCCGGCCTTAAGTCTTATTTTTACATGTTTATTTAAAATGAGGCGCATGATTGCTAGTCTATAATTTTCATACCAGGTGCGTTTCATCTTCTCTAGGTCTCTCTTAAATCTCTTAAATCTGCACCCCATCCCCCCAAGATAATCAAATACATGAAGGTGTCTTTATTTCTGTGTAGCTTTCTATACTTTCCTTTCCTGGAGCAGCAGGCAGGGAGAGAAGTTGAAGGGCAGGAGGTGAGGTGGGAGCTGTTTCACAGCCCTGGAAGAAAGAAATGAGGATCTACACTAATGGAGGAAGAGGAAGAACAGGTTGAGAGCAATTCCCAAGGTGCTCTAGAGAATGCCCAGACTCCGCGGCAGGGTAAGAGATGAAGTGTCTGTCTTGCAATTGTGTCTTGCAGAGGACTTCACCCACTTTCTTCCCTCGGTGCCAGCTGACTCTGGGCAGGGTGCTGAGAGAACAAGGGGTGGCCAGCAAGGAGGGGCAAGCAGGACAGCCCTCTAGGAGCACCTGCAGCTACTCAGAGTAGAGAGTGGCTATGGGACAAGGAGGAGGCCAAAGGGGATGGGATAGCCACCAAAGACAAATTCAGCTAGAGCCTAGCTTTGGGGCCAGGACCTCTACATCTGGTTACAGGGAGGGGGCGCCAATGGAGGTCCCAACACTACTCAGATATTTCTGCCCCATGGGGCCCCATGGGGAAGGTCCAGCAAGGCCTAGACAGTCCGCTCTTGAGCTCTCTATTGGGGTGGCCCCTGCCAAACCCCAAGGGGGCCTCAAGAGCCCTTGGTGAGAGGTTAAAGCAGTGTGATGAGATGTTTAGATTTCAACGTAATTATTGCTATAACAGTTTAATCACTTAAAAACACTATCTTGTGTTACTCTAATGAAGAGAGAGGCTCTTTTCCATATTGTTTGTGCCATCTGTGAGCAATTTTCACATTAGCCTCTTAGAACGGCAAAATGAAGGCCAGGCAGTGACGGAGAGAGGCAGGGCGGAAAGGGGAGGAGGGAGAGGGAGAGGGAGGAGGAAGAGGGAAGGGGGACGAAGAAGAGTAAGGGGGAAGAGGAGGAGGAGGAGGAACGGGGAGGGCCCAGAGAGAAGCAGGGTGCCACGGAGGGCAGCAGGAGCTCTGAGGGCCCCTGGATGGGACGCAGGCTGCATGGTGCAGGCCCTATGTGTGCAGACCCCATCCTGCCGCCATGGAGGAGCCAGTGGATGAACACGTGACCCTGCCTTTGAGGGTACCTCACTTTCTGATGGGAAGGAATTTCCTAAATTTATGAAGAAAGTAAAGAAAGGCAAAATAGCCCAGGACAGTGATTTTCAAACTATGGGTCACAACCCATAAGTAGGTCCGTGAAATCAATTTAGTAGATTGTAATCAGTGTTTTTCTTTAATGAAATAGAAGAGAATGGAAAATAACAGAAATGTCATTTCCTATGAAAGAAATCAGGGTGACTTGGAGGAATTCCTGGTTGGGGGTCAGGAATACACAAGTCTGTGACATCTTGTGTCAGAGAGCATGGGCTTGTTCACAGACCGATGGGGTCACGCCTAAAGAGTACAGGGGGCCGGGTGCGGTGGTTCACACCTGTAATCCCAGTACTTTGGGAGTCCAAGGCGGGAGGATCACTTGAGCCCAGGAGGCCAAGACCAGCCTGGCCAACATAACAAGACCCCATACTCTACAAAAAAATAAAAATAAAAAATTAGCTGAGTGTAGCCCCAGCTACTTGGAGGCTGAGCGGGGAGGATCACCTGAGCCCAGGAGAATGAGGGTGCAGTGAGCCATGATCACACCACTGCACTCCAGCCTGGGCAACAGAGCAAGACCCTGTCTGAAAAATAAAATAAAATTTAAAAGAGTACAGGGGCTGGCTCCAAGGGGTTCCCACAGGCCAAAGACGGGACAATTTGAGATGCAAAAAGAATAGTTAGGAGAACTGACTGAAATACACTGAATCTGTAAAAATTCACAAGTCCATAAATGTAGTGGGTTAAAAGGCGACCCACATGACCTAACTCCCAGAACCTCTGGATGTTACCTTGCATGGCAAAAGATGTGATTAAGTCAAAGGATCTTGAGAGGAGGAGCACACTGGGTTCTCAGGGGGGCCCTAAGTAAACCACATGTATCCGTAGGACAGAGACACAGAGAAGAGGAGGGGGCAGCGTGACCACAGAGGCAGAGACTGCAGCAAAGACCAGCTAAAGCCACCAGATGCTGCAAGAGGCACAGAACGCATTCTCCCTAGGGCCTTTGGCGGGAGCACAGCCCTGCTGACAACTTGATTGCAGACTTCTGGCCTCCAGAATTGTGAAAGAATAAATGTCTGCTGTTTTAAGCCACCTGGCTTCCGGTCATTTGTTACCGCAGCCACAGGAAACTAATACAATAATGACACTCCCAAAAGAGAAAGCCAAAAGCAAAGAAAATAAGAACTATCAGGGCATGCAGTACAAAGTATTTCCATTTGATATGCATATATCTGTGGACAATCAGGGTTAGGCTTGGAAAAGTATTTCTTGCTGTGAGTCTTGCTCAAAAAAATGAGAAAAGTCTGCCCAGTGGTTAAAGGCATGGCTTTGAAGTCAAACTACCCAGATAAGTGTCTCACTTCTGCCCCCTAAAGGCAGTGTGACCTGGGGCAAGTCACTTACCCTCTCTAAGCCTCCTGTCTGTGTCTGAAAAATGGGGGTAGTAATTGTACCTAGTTCATGCGGTTGTTGTGAAAATTAAATGTACCACATCCCAGTGTTGGTGGTGGTTGCACATTTGTCACAGTTAAAAATAATAATAAGGCCAGGTGCGGTGCCTCACGCCTGTAATCCCAGCACTTTGGGAGGCCGAGGTGGGTGGATCACCTGAGGTCAGGAGTTTGAGATCAGCCTGGCCAACATGACAAAACTCCGTCTCTACTAAAAATACAAAAATTAACTGGGTGTGGTGGCGGGGGCCTGTAGTCACAGCTACTCGGGAGGCTGAGGCAGGAGAATCGCTTGAACCCAGGAGGTGGAGGTTGCAATGAGCTGAGATTGCACCACTGGACTCCAGCTTGGGCGACAGAGTGAGACTCTGTCTCAAAAAAACAAAAATTAAAATAATAATAATAATAATAATAAATGACATATATAAAGACAAGCACAAGCTATACCCCCTACCCATGTTAATCATTACAAAGACCCCCTTGTACTGCCACTGCAGCTGAGAAGTCTCTACGGATGACAGTATGTCAAAACTGACTAAAATCATGCAATTAAGTGCCTTCACTTTAGAAAGGAAGAAAATAAGGCCCAAAGAACTGTGACTTGGCAAGTTTACATAGTTAGTACATGCCTGAGATAAGACTAGACTCCATCTTGGAACTCCCAGTCTAAGGTGAAAGCACACTAACCCAACTCCCATAGTCTTTCATAAGCCCCTGAGGATGCCAGGACCACCACTCTTTCTGGCTCCTGATGGCCCAGACCCTCCCTCGCCTCACTGCCAGGGCTCTGGGGAAGTCTTCTTTGTGTCTACCTCACAGAAAATCCCTTAGCTGCAAGTTGATGAGCTGGGAGGGGGTTTCTGTTACGAGTTTCCTTGCACTAAACAAGCTTACACTATCCTATTATTACCTGTTCAAATGATTTAGATATTTCTCCCTGACAGCTCCAAGTGCCTGATTCCCTGATCCTCTCTAGCAGGGGGGCTTGCGGGCCTTCAAACACTCAGCTGATTGGAGAAAATGGACTGTGTGAAACGCTTAACTAAGGAGAAGGTTGTCAAGATCATCCACCGACCCTGCAGACTCACCGTGCCCACCCCAAGCAGCCTTCCTGACCTTACCCAAGACTCAGCATGAACATGTTCCTTTCTTACTTCACAGAGGCTTTGAGCTTGGGGTTTGTGTGTGACAAGCTGTGACCAGGGTACACGAGTCTTTGTTCTCAGCACTGAACCACCCATCCCCGAAGATTAAATAATGGCTGAGGATATAGGTTTTGGAGTCAGGCTGACTTGGGTTAGAATTAGGGCGTTTCCACTTTGTTGCTGCATGATCGTGGGAAGTGACTTAACTGCTCTCCGAGCCTCAACAGTAAGAGGCGGGTAATGATATCTACTTCACTGGATGGTTGTAAGGATTGAATGAGATCGTATTGCAAAGGGTTGAGCACAATGCCCGGCACATCGTGCATGCCCAATAAATAGTGTCTGATAGTTGTCAAGGAAATAATAGTGACAGTGGGGGTGGTAGCAGTACTAGTAATAATACTACCTGACATGATTGGAGCAAAATACTAATAAATATTTATTTAAAAAAATAAGCCAGAACTTTTCCACAAGGCTATGAACAGCTACATTAAAAGCTTTCCTGGGCCAGGTGTAGTGGTTCGTGCCTGTAATCCCAGCACTTTGGGAGGCCAAGGCAGGAGGATCCCTTGAGCCCAGGAGTTTGAGACCAGCCTGAACAACATAGGGAGACCCCATCTGTATTAGTCTGTGCTCGTATTGCTATAAAGAAATACCTGAGGACAGGGAGGCAGCTGAGGGTGGGGGAGTGGCCCTGGAATAGGGGCTGTGGCCATACATGGGGACTGGGTTATGGTAGCTACGGGGCAGTACATGGGGACTAGGCTGTGGTGGCTCGAGACAAGTGAGTCTCGAGCTGGGGCAGAAAAAGAACTCTGGGAAACTACTAAAGTTCCTGAGGAAGCAAAGTAGAATTTCATAAGAACAAAATGGATGGCGAGGAGAAAACCTATTAGGGTGGCTATGAAGGCCCTGATGCCATGTATGTCAAATTGATATCATCTGATGGTCATGAATTTATTGTAAAAAGAGAACATGCATTAACATCAGGCATGATAAAGCCATGTTGAGTGGCCCAGGTCAATTTTGCTGAGAACGAAACCAATGAGGCCAGTTTTAGAGAGGTACCTTCACATGTGCTATCAAAAGTATGCACGTATTTTACACACAGGTTCACTACGCTAACAGCTCCACCGAGATTCCCAAAGTCCCAATTACACTGAAACTGCACTAGAACTGCTGGTGGCTGCGAACTTCCTAGATTGTCAAATAAAAAAAATTATAATACACTGTTAACTCTTTTCAGTATTTAAAAAAAAAAGAAATAGCAGAGACTGGGTAATTTATGATGAAAAGAGATTTAATTAGCTTACAGTTCTGCAGGCTGTACAGGAAGCACAGTAGCATCTGCTTCTAGGTAGGCCTCAGGAAACTTACAATCATGGCCAAAGGCAAAGGAGGAGCAAGCACTTCACATGGCCATAGCAAGAGGAAGAGTAGGGGAGGTGCCACACACTTTTAAACAACCAGATCTCATGGGAACTCACTCACTGTCACAAGAACGGCACCAACAGGGAAATCCACCTCCATAATCCAATCACCTCCCACCAGGATCCCCCTCCAACACCGGGTATTACAATTCCACATGAGCTTTGGGTGGACACACAGCTTCAAATCATATCATTTCACCCCTGGCCCCTCTTAAATCTCATGTCCTTCTTACATTGGAAAATATAATCATGCCTTCCAAACAGTCCCCCAAAGTCTTAACTCATTCCAGCATTAACTCAAAAGTCCAAAGTCTCATTTGAGATAAAGGAAGTCTCTTCTGCCTATGAGCCTGTAAAATCAAAAACAAGTTAGTTACTTCCAAGATGCAATGGGGGTATAGGCATTGGGTAAAAACTCCCATTCCAAAAGGGAGAAATAAGCCAAAAGAAAGGGACTATAGCTCCCATGCAAGTACAAAACCCAGCAGGGCAGTCATTAAATCTTAAATCTCCAAAATAATCTCCTTTAACTCCATTTCTCACATCCAGGGCATACTAGTGCAAGGGGTGGGCTCCCAAGGCCTTAAGCAGCTCTCCTCTTGTGGCTCTGCAGGGTTCAGCCCCCACAGTGGATTTCAAGGGCTGGCGTTGAGTGCCTGCAGCTTTTCCAGGCACAAGGTACAAGCTGCTGGTGGATCTACCATTCTGGGGTGTGGAGGATGGTGACCCTCTTCTCACAGCTCCACTAGGCAGTGCCCCGTGTGGAGGCTCCAACCCCATACTTCCCCTTTGCACTGCTGCCCTCGTAGAGGTTCTCCATGAGGGCTCCACCCCTGCAGCAAGCTTCTCCCTAGACCAATAGGCTTTTCCATACATCCTCCAAAATCTAGACAGAGGTTCCCAAGCCTCAACTCTTGCACTCTGTGCACCCGCCAGCTTAGCACCACATGGAAACCACCAAGGCTTATGACTTGTACCCTCTGAAACTGTGGCCCACGCTGTACCTGGGCCCCTTTGAGCCTCGGCTGGAGCTGGAGTGTGGGCTGTATGGAACAGTGTCCTGATGCTGTGCAAGGTAGCAGGGCCCTGGGCCTGGCCCACGACACCATTATGTCCTCCTAGGCCTCTGGGCCTACGATGGGACAAGCTGCCACAATGGTCTCTGAAATGCCTCAAGGCCTTTTCCCTACTGTCTTGGCTATTAGCACTTGGCCCCTTTTTACTTATGCAAATTTCTACAGCCTGCTTGAATTCCTCCCCTAAAAATGGGCTTTTCTTTTGTACCACACGACCAGGCTGCAAACTTTCCAGTTTCATGCTCTTCTCCTCTTTTAAATATAAGTTCCAGCTTTAAGTCATTTATTTGCCCATACATATGAGCATAGGAATTAGAAGCAGTCAGGTAACATCTTTAATGCTTTGCTACTTCGAAATTTCTTCTACCAGATACCCTAAATCATCACTCTCAAGATCAAAGTTCTACAAATCCCTAGAACAGGGACACTAGGAAGCCAGGCTCTTTGCTAAGACATAGTAAAAGTGACCTTTTACTCCAGTTTCCAATAAGTTTCTCATCTCCATCTGGACACATCCAGAGCCTGGCTATCTCTGTTCATATCACTATCTGCATTTGGGTCACAACCATTCAAAAAGTCTCCAGGAAATTCCAAATCTTCCTGCCTTCTGCTGAGCCCTCCATACTCTCTCAGCCTCTGCCTATTACCCAGTTCCAAAGTTGCTTCCACATTTTCAGGTATCTTTATAGCAATACCCCACTCCCGATACCAATTTTCATTATTATTCCATTCTCACGTTGCTATAAAGAAATATTTGAGACTGGGTAATTTATGATGAAAAGAGATGTTACTGGCTCACAATTCTGCAAGCTGTACAGAAAGCACAGCAGCATCTGCTTCTGGGGAGGCCTCAGAAAACTTACAGTCATGGCCAAAGGCAAAGGAGGAGTGAGCACTTCACACAGCCGGAGCAGGAGGAAGAGTGGGGGAGGTGCTACACACTTTTAAATGACCAGATCTCACAAGAACTCATTGACTATCACAAGAACAGCACGAAGAGGGAAATCCACCTCTATGATCCAATCACCTACAACCAGGCCCCACTGATCCAAATGATATCACTGTCTGTACAAAAAATTTCTAAATTAGCCAGGTGTAGTGGCACATGTCTATGGTCTTAGCTCCTCAGGAGGCTGAGATGGGAGGATCACTTGGGCCTGCGAGGCTGAGGCTGCAGTGAGCTGAGATCGTGCCATTGCACTCAAGCCTGGGCAACAGAGTTAGATCCTGCCTCAATAAATAAATAAATAAATAAGATAAAATAAAATAAAATAAAATAAAAAAGCTTTCCCCAGTCATGAACTATTAATCTTCTTAGTCAGCTGTTCATCCAACCATTATTTATTAACCACCTACTAAGTGCCAGGTACCTAAGCTAGGTACTAAGAAAACAATGGAAAGCAAAGCAGACATAGCCCTGCTGTATAGAGCTGACTGCGGTTCTTAACCGTAACCTCTTGCGAGACAAAAGACCATTTTGAGACTCTGGCTGAAGGTTTTACGCTCTTGCCCAGAGAAACACACATCACTACTTACACGTAACACTTTGCCAACATTCACGGGGCTCCCGAGAAGGTTCCCCAGGAGAACCCCTGTCCTAAGTGAACTTTTTGCTCCAGTCACACCTGTCCACTGCCATCCTGGAACCCTCTTTGATCATTCTAGCAGAGGCTTTTAAGCCTCTTTAAAAAGTCCCCTTTAGCAGTGGCAACTTCAAGGAACCCCAGGGCAAAAGCCCAATAAAAACTGCTTGATGCACAGGGGGCACTGGAATCACTTGTACAGGTAACTGTAGTGTATTATAAGCTTGTTTGGTGCAAAGAAAGCTGACTGGTTCATTGCCTGAGACAAAAGGGTTATCTTGTAAAATCTGAGCAGCCCACTCACATATCTGAAATCTGTGTGCTCCCTCAAGGTCTTGACGTGGTTTCATGTGCTGATCTTTGGTTTTCCGACACCTTTGGAGGGGTCTGGTGCCTTGTGCATGACCATCTCCAGTCCCTCTGCTCCCCTCTCAACATTCTGTATCCCTTCCTGGCCACCATGGCCAAAGCACTTTGGCCATGAGGCATTGTAGGGCCAACTTCCTATTCCATCCATCCTGGCTGAATAGCCTAGGGTCAAATCTTCCAGACCAAAGTATCCAGCTTCCGTCTGAAGATAATGGCTCCCTAAGGAACATGTCTGTCATGGCCAATTTGAAAGAGCAATCTAACAGGCGCTTCCTCAGGACCCCTTATGAAAGCTCCATTCTCCACTGCTGCCTTTATGACTGAGCTCCAGCTAAGGTGCACCTGCGGATCTCTTAGTAAAGGGATTATTGACCCACAAGCTGAGTGGTCACAATCCATCATGGCCCATTCTACAGGCCCCTCTGCTCCTGGGGCTGGCCCAGACTCCGTGGCTCAAATATGGCTCAGTCCACAGCCCTCTTCCCCATCCCCCCCATGCACCAATTCCCAAGTTCTTCCTTCTGCCCCATCCCCACCCCAACAAAGATGTAAGGCCAGGGATTTTATGAAGTGCCTAGGACTGGCAGAATCCAAGGTCTCTTAGATTGATCTAATGTAATGGATCCCGGGTGCTTGACCTGTCAGCCAGCAGACAGCTGGGTCCTGGAGGAGACAAACCTCTGAAATCAGCTGGTAACCCTCTGCCCTCTTTGTAACCCAATTCCTGCTTCTCCCCAACTCCTGGGATTTCAGGCCTGGAAGGGATACTAGATCCCATCACTTAGCAGATGAGGACGCTAGGCCCAGAGAAGAGAAGTAGGGGGACACATAAGCAATGAGTGAGACTGAAATCAAGATCTCCTGGCTCCTACTCCAGAGCTCTTCAGTTGTCAGATTAAAATGAAAACTGAGCACCCAGTTAAAGAGGATCCTGGGGATCCCCACCCACAAGCTGCAATCACAAAGCCTGATGGCAAAGTCACGTACCAGGCCCTAGGGGCAGGAAGAGTGCCAGCCAAGCCCAGTAGGTAGAATGCATTACTGAGAGGTCTCTAGGGGCTCCCTGGGACAAAAAGAGTGACAAGCCAGAGCTGGCATGGCTGGGCTTCCTGGAATAGAGAAGAGAGCCAGAGCCCGGGCAGCTGCCAGGCCCTGCCAGGCAGACACAAATTCATCAAAGGGTGAGGGGCTATGACATTCCTCAGAGTCTGACTTAAAGGCAGCTTCCATCCATCAAGTCCCAAGTACCCTTCAATCCATATTCTTGGGGCATAATTAACAGGCTTTTAGTTGGATTGAATCTTATTTTTGGTGTCTATACACAGGAGGCCCACAGAAGTAGCCCACCCAACCCGCTCAATGCTTTGTGAAGTGCCATTTGGCAGAACCAAGCTCTCAGATGGTGAGCGCAGCCAGGAAAGATGGTATGGTACTAGGTTCAGGGCCTCAATCGGCCTCCTACAAGCTGCATGAACTCACTTAACCACTCTCTGCCTCAGTTGCCTCAAATAGCAAACAAGAATAACAACACCTGCTTCATGGGATATCAAAAGGACCAAGATGAGATACACAGAAAAAGCACCTAGCATGGTGCCTGACACAAACGAAACCCACGATGAATGCATATTTGCTTACGGTGTTTGTTTGTTTGTTTTGTTTTTTGTTTTGTTTTGTTTTGAGATTGAGTCTTGCTTTGTTGCCCAGGCTGGAATGCAGTGGCGCGATCTCAGCTCACTGCAAGCTCCGCCTCCCGGGTTCACACCATTCTCCTGCCTCAGCCTCCCGAGTAGGTGGAACTACAAGCGCCCGCCACCACACCCAGATAATTTTTTATATTTTTAGTAGAGACGGGGTTTCACCATGTTAGCCAGGATGGTCTCGATCTCCTGACCTCATGATCCACCCGCCTTGGCCTCCCAAAGTGTTGGGATTACAGATATGAGCCACCGCACCCGGCCAACTTACAGTTTTAATAAATCAGATCACTGCCAGTGTCTTCAAGAAATAAAAATTGCAAAAATGCTCCTAGAACCTTAGGGTAGCTGGCATGTACTTCTGAGTGGGGTTACAGCCACAGGAGATGTCTTCACTGCAATGGCCAAGCCTGGGTCTAGGATGCAGTAGTTCAGATTGGCCAGGAGCAGCCGTGGGGCCATGTCCACTTCTCTCACACTCGCTGATCCGGGGGCCTCCAGATGCAGGCACCTCTGGCTCATCCAAGAACTTTCTGGTCTCTGGAGCTCATGCAGGCCATGCACATGGGACAGGCCCCAAGTGCTAGACCCTAGCTAGTGGCCATACTCTCCCACTGTGCCCCAGTGGGATTGGGCCCCGGGTGGCCACAGTTTTATGGTCTTCTTTCCCTTCCCTGTCTCACTTCTCCACTCTTCTATCAGGCAAATGAGTGCACTTTTAAAAAACCATAACCCCCTTTCTGTGTGGTTCCCAGGACCACCAACCACATAACCACTTGCACTTACTTCTGTCTTCACTTGGGGTCTGCTTCTGGGGGAGCCACACCTACATGGGGGGCAGGCCAGGCACTGCACTGAGGGCCTGTCCCCATCACTGCCCGCAGGGAAGGTTCGCAGAAGGAAGCGAGAGAGGATGCAGGCTGAGCTTACATATGCAGAGGGGAGGGAACAGAGGGGAGGGTGAACCAATTGATAACTTAAGGTTAAGACCAAACTCCTGGGAGAAAACAGATTGCCCACTGCTGAGTCAAAACAGAACAGCATGTCTTTGAGTTCACAGATTCCCCTTTTCTAGGCTATAGCAGGGCTGGCAACTTTGCCAGAAGGATTATCAGGACAATTTTTAAATGCCTCAGCACCCTGAGACAGTGAGCAGGGCAGTGTGCAGAAAGCTCACCCCGCACCTGACTTTGGGCTCTTAAATCCTTCCCTTGGACCACACAGACGCTCCTGCAGAGCTCAGGAGCTTCCCTGCCCCAGGACCTGGAGCCACCTTCCAATCAAGGATAGAATAACAGCATTTTGGGGATGGAAAAACACGGAGGGCATCTCCTCCAAGCTCCATCTGAGGCATGAATCCCTGCACATCATGTCTGCAGCACCTTTCAAGGGAGCAAGAACAATGTGTACACATGCACACACGCAAACACATGCACACTCCGTGTGCTGCCCTGCATTCCTGGTCAATCCCCCCAGTGCTATTTGCCTTGTACAACACATGCACACATCAGCCCCACACAGATTAAGGGGATTAGCTCTTATCAAGAGCTTTGTATCTCCAAAGCTCTTATCAACATCAGCTAATTAAGCAGACAGCCCCCCTTCCCTTGGCTGAAGGGTATAGAAAGCACAGGACAAGAATTGACAAGACCTGAGTGCTAGTCCCACTGTGGGGGCATGTCTTCTTGTACAAGACACAGAGAAGCAGGAAGCAGTTATTATGATACCCCACACAAGAGAAGAAGAAACAGAAAGTGTAAGGAACTTACCCAAGGCCAATCAGCTAAGCAGCAGCTGGGCTCAGCTGTGAACTTTGGTCTCTCCAACTCCAGAACCCGAGCTCTCTGAGTCACAACGACACATGGATATGAGTAATCATCCTCATTCTCACCAGCCAAGACCCCAATGGCAGAGACCAGCCCTCCAGCCTCAAATGGCTCTTTATCCCAGCAACCCCACCACTCACACACAGAACCCTGCTTAATACGAGGGTCACTGATTAGAAATGCTTTTTTCTCACACACACACTCGGGTTTGCACCATGTGCCCATGACCCTCCTCCCCTACCTACCTCACTCCTCTTTGTCCCTGTGTTCCCTGCCCCAGTCAGGGCTCTACACACGGTGGAAGCTCAGAGCTCTGGTATAGCCTCAGTCTGACCCACCCAGAGTCAGCAGGGAGCACTCTCCTGTCACAGACAAAGCCCCAAAGCCAGTTCCCATCCACCACAAAGTAGCCCGATAATGAGGGCTACACTGACAACTTCTAGTGTCAAGTCTAATAATTCCCTTTAACTGAGATCTTTTGCCTTCAGTGAAGTCATCAGTGGCTTTCAGGAAATGATCAGAAAAACCCTTTGGATTTCCACCTGTCATGGGGAATCCCACATGCTATACGTTTCATCATAGGGACTCAGGCTTAGTCAATTCTTTCAAATGTTGGCACCCCTTAACAAGGCTAATAAGATTTTTTTTTTTTTGCCTCAAAAGTCTTAATAGGATAGAAAATTTAAGGAAATCAATCAGTAATTAATTACCCATTAAATTATCTGCCCAGTATTATGAGGACACAGAAGTATTTAGTAAAATCCTTGCTCTCATGGAATGTAGAATGGATAATGAGAAAAACTAGCATTACAATGAGATAACAGCTGAACAGGCTTCCACACTACAAATATAGTAGGAAATTTATCATTCATTCATTCAACAAAGTGCCATTTAAACTCTACCAATGGTAAAGTCTACTATAGATGGACCCATGGTGGTTCACGGGCGGACGAGTTGTCCCACAGGGATAGATACGAGGTGTATCGCAAAGGAGATACATCACATAAGTAAGTGATACAGGACAAGGTAAAGTATGACAAGCATGTCAGGAGAAGAATGAATTAAGTATTACAAGAGCGGTACAGAAAAGATGGAATTACTAGGGAAGGCTTTGTGGAAGCAGCAGGACTTAAGTTACAATCGGCCCTGCAAGGAGGTAAGGGGTCACCAACTTTCTATCCCTAGGAGGGGGTGCCCTCAACCCAAAAGCACAGCACTCCCTGCACTGCACAAAAGAACTCAGGATTCATCTTAAGAAATCAGAAGCTAGCAGGTTCACACGCACTGGCTTCATCCCAGGTGGGGCTCACCAGGCCTGGAATTAGAGCACTCATCCGTCCAATGAACATTTCAGGAACACTGATGCTGAGGGGGAAGGGAGGAGGCACAGTCTCCGCCCCCACCGAGCTTATAGGCAGATGGGGGAGAGAGACAAGCAAACTCCACCAACAAGAGATGGATGAAGGGTTATACCACACACAGGAGTGTGCTGAACTGAGACTGGGGTAGTGGGCAGTGAGGGATTATGCACGGAGGAAGGGTGACTAAAATGAATCTTGAAGAACAGATGAGAGCTGGGTGTGCAGACTGCAGCCGTGAAAGCAAATCATGATGATAACAGTAACAATTATGATACACCATTATCACCATTTTTTGAGCGCCTTGTCTTTTGCCAGAAACTGTACTTGGTATTTCACACACACACGTGCATGCATGCAGACACGCATACGTTAATGCTAATCATTTTTTAGTGTGTGTGTTTAGGATGCAAGTGATCCTTACAATTATACAGCATATTAAATATTATTGTTCCTCTTTGACAGATGGAGATACTAAGGCCCAAAGAGATGAAACCACTTTCTCACAGCCACACATCCAGTAATCAGCAGAGCTAGGATTCAAATCTCTCTACATCCTATCCGCTATTCCACACTTTGGAGCTACTGGGTGGAGTTCCTATGTGGCCTCCTGGACAAATGGGCCAAGGGAGTCATCGAGGGGCCAGAGTCCCTAGATCTCTGCACCCCAATCTAGAGTCCCAGAGGCTGAACGAAGGTGAGCTGACCCTCTCCTGGTTCTGCCTCGAGCTGTCAATCCAAATCAAAGTCTTGTCCACTCACTGGGCCTTGGTTTCCTGTTGAAAACGACATGGGCCGGACGTTCTTTCAAGGCCCTTCCTGCACTGACATTCTGAGACTCTGTGGTTCTCATGTAAAAGGCCTGAGCACCAATACAGAACCTGGTCAGAGAGTTTCCAATCAACATGCTTTGCTTGCACCCAGGCTTGTGACTCACTAGGCATAACCTGTAGCAAGAATCCCCTTGCTGGGGAGGGGGACCTCCCTAGGGCAGAATGGGCAAATCCCAGAGTTCCTGAAGCTCAAGACACTGCAGGCATTTCCTATTTCCTGCATCTTCCCTTCACTTCTCCTATCCTGTCGTTCCTTTGAAAACTTAGAGTGAGCTCCGCAGACCACAAAGAACATGCTGCAATGTCTTCCGGGCATGCCACTCCTGAATGACAGTGTCCCCTACCATCTGGTCTCTCACAGACTCCAAGCCCCCAGCCCACTGTGCTCTCCACCCTCCACTCCGGCTGCCTGGGCCAGCCCCAGGACAGGTGAGAGAGCTCATCAGCAGAAACCACGAAGCCAGACACCATCCCTGCAGCCACCCCCTCCCAGCAACACACAGCCATGCCACGTGTTCCGAGGCTTAGGGGGTTGGCATCCAGGAGCGCTGTACACAAGAATAAACAATCTCATCTCTGAGTGTATATTTTGTCTTCATTATGCCACTGTGAAGGTGTTAATATACAACTTACAACATATTAATCACCCCTCTAACTTCCAAATGCTAAATGCACCATTAACATTCATGTTTTCTTCAATTACTCGGCTGTTCTGGGGGAAGGGAGCAAATCAGCTCCTCACTGAGTCACTCTCCTGTGGAAGGCTCACGGATCATAATAGGCAGTCCAGGCCTCCACCTGTATTGTGGAATGAGAGACTCCTGCTCCGAGCATCGCCATAAAAACAAAGCGAAACCAAGAAGCGAGAGACAGGAGAAGGCAGATGGGGAGGGAAGGAGGGATGCACACAAGGAGGAATCGCATGCATATCAAAGGCTCACAGAGACCAGTCTAAGCCCTGCATTTCATAAATGAGAGGACTGGGGCTCAGAGAGGGGAAGTGACATGTCCAAGATCACACAGCAGGTTAGTGGAGAGAGCCGAGGAAAGGAGGGACAGGAAAACCAAGTGTAGAAGAGGAAAGAAAAAGCAGTAGAAGGAGAAAGGGGTAGAAGGCAGGTCCATTAAGATGTGCAGGCTGGGCATATGGCTCATGCCTGTAATCCCAGCAATTTGGGAGGCCGAGGCAGATGGATCACCTGAGGTCAGGAGTTCGAGACCAGCCTGGCCAACATGGTGAAACCGCATCTGTACTAAAAATACAAAAATTAGCCAGGCAGGTGGCACGCACCTGTAGTCCCAGCTACTCAGGAGGCTGAGGCAGGAGAATTGCTGGAACCTGGGAGGCGGAGGTTGCAGTGAACCGAGACCTCCAGCCTGGGCAACAGAGCAAAACTCTCTCTCAAAAAAAAATAATAATAATAACTGCAAAGATGGGGGAAAAGGGAAAGCAGAGAGGGAAAAACAAAGGTAGGGAAAGCTACCTTTGGGAAAGCGGAAAGGGGGAAAAAGTCTTAAACAGCCAGGAGCGGAGGCACATGACCATGGTCCCAGCTACTTGGGAGGCTGAGGCAGGAAGATCAGAGGAGCCCAGGAGTTTGAGGCCACCCTGGGCAACACGGCAAGATGGCAAAAACAAATAGCTCTAAAAAAAAAAAAAGTCTGAAACAGATGCAAGCCCAGAACTGTCTTCAACTTCACCCCTACCTGCCTGCACCCAGATCCCTGAGGTGGGAGGGGCTGGGGGAAAGAGAGAAAACTCTGAGAGGGACCAAACAGGCCCGACTGAAGCAGGAGGGGAGGCGCTGGGAGCACGCAGGGTTGGGCCTCCACCCCAGGCTTCAGATTGAGCCAGACTAAATATGACATGCAATTAAAATGTCATTACCCCACAATTGTGCAATCCAAACTTCACTTGGAATTTGTTACAGGCGCTGGTGGCTACAAAATCAATCTGCTATTATATTTCAGCAAATCAGATTCAACACTCTCCCTGCCAGTGGGTTGCAGACTAGCTCTGAATGGAAGAGGAAAGAAAAAAAGGCTCCTTCTGGCAGGTCACTTTTGTGTCCACAGGCCGCCAGCCAGCCAGGCCTATCCACCTTGAAGAAGGAGCATCCAAGGTCAGGAGACACAGGCGCTTCCAGAAGGGTGGGGCTGCAGGCAGAGGAGCAGGGCAGGAGGTAGCAGGGTCAGCTTCTGGGGCACCTTCTGGGCCCTGCAGAGACACAAGCCCTGACAGTTGTTTGCACCGTAGTTAAAAACTCATATGCTTCATCACAACCTACACAGTGCTTTGAAAGACATCATTCTTGTGAGTCTCACAAGTTAGAAGGGGGGTCACTGCTTCCTCCACAATGAGGAAAAAGCCCTAGAGGGGTGAGGATCACAACCAAGGTCACCTCTCAGTATGGGTAGGGGCAGAGACTGTGTTACTGATGACAGCATTTAGCCCTGAAAAATACACATGCGCGCGCACACACACACACACACACAGAGTGTGGCCAGTGGGGCTGGCCCCAAGAGCCTTTGTAAATGTGTCCTCTTAGCCTAGCGATTTTGAGTCTTAGCAAGTATTCCTTGCACTCCGCCTCCCAGATTTCTCCTTTTCTTCCTATACTTTTTGTAGAGATGGGGTCTCACTGTGTTGTCCAGGCTGGTCTCAAACTCCTGGGCTCAAGCAAGCCTCCCACATTCTCTAAGCTCACTGCTGGACTCCCACCTGGCTGGAAGCCTGCAGCAGCCTCATTGCTGGCCTCCTGACCTCAGCCTCTCCTATCTCTGACCTTACACCCCTTTTCCAGAATCATCTTCTAAAATGCCACTTTGACCTTGACACTTCCTTGCTCAAAAACCTCGTACAGCTGCCTCTCTGGCTTCTGCTCCTACCACACGACTGAAAACATTCCCTGCAAAAGCCCCATGACCTCCTCATTGCCCAGCGAAAGCTTTTCCACCCTCACCTGATTTGACTCCTCTCGGCAGCAACTGTCTTTTCCAATCTCTTCCAACTGGCAACCACCCCCTGG
Organism: Pan troglodytes; assembly: GCF_028858775.2. Classification (NCBI taxonomy): domain Eukaryota; kingdom Metazoa; phylum Chordata; class Mammalia; order Primates; family Hominidae; genus Pan; species Pan troglodytes. The sequence continues at coordinate 122,551,173 of NC_072407.2, read as the reverse complement.
AATCCAGGGTCTCACCTGCCCTCGTTTTTCCCTCCACCTTCTCCAGTTGCTCCTCAGTTGACTTGCCAGGCTTTCTTCCCCAGATTGTTCCATAAATTCCTGTGTTTCCCAGCTCTTTCCTCTCTCATCTGCTCTCTGCTCTTCTTAAGTGACTATAAGTGACACAATCTGGGCCCGTGGCTTTGGCTGCATCTCTACCCAAATAAAGCCCAAATCTGTGTCTCACGCCCACACCCCTCTCCTGGATTCCACACCCCATCAATCAACTTCCTGCTGGGTGCTTCCATGTGGCCAGCTTACAGGCACCCCAAACTCAACATGGCAAAGCTGAATTTGTCATCCCCTTTCTGCCCCCAAATGGCCACTCCCCCAAATTCTTTCTATCTGAATGGCATTTCCACTCAACGTGTGGTCCTGGGAATCAGACATGACTCCTCCCTCCCCTCACCCACCGTGCAGATGCCCACAGGGCCCTGCCCCAGCCCCTTCCCCAAGCTGCAAGCACCTGGGCTGTCTGCATGAAGGCCTTCTCCTGGCCTCCTGCACACCAACGTGCTGTGGTGCTAAACACAGGTGCCCCTCCCTGCCTCACTATGCCATTGCTGATTCCCATGATCACCCCTCAACCAAACCCGTTACAACACAAGTCATTTTCTCAGGGTGTACTTTTGGGGAAACCTAGCCTAAGGGCCCACCAATACTGAACCGGTCACCACCATGCAGTCCACTTCCTGAATGTCTCCCCGAAGCCTGTCCTCCTCCTCCTCCTCATTTCTCACCTGGACCACTGAGCCGAGCCTCCCAACTGGCATCCTTGCCTCTGGTCTTGCCCTGCTCCAAACCATCCTCTCATCCAATGAATTGTGGCATTCCCTTGCCATCTCCAGGAGACCACCCAAATTCCATCACCTTTGTGGCTTCTAAGCCCTCTGTGACCTGCTCTTACCTCCTGGCCACCCTAAACTCCTACCAGGCCCCTCTGGAACCCTCCATCCCCAGCCATACAGAATAGCACCCAGCCTCAAAACATGCAGATTCCCCTCCATGCCACTGCTCCAGCAGCACGCCCTGACTGGAACGCCCTTATCCTCCTCGGCCATCTGCAAACTCATTCTTAGCTGAAGCCTGAGCTCAAGGGCTGTTCCTTCTCTAAAGTCTTTCCACGGCCCCATCACTCCCAGTCACCTCCGTGGGAGAACTGCATGCCCTCCTCTCCATGCTCACAGCTCCTAACGACACACTTCTCCCCCAACACCTGCGGCACTCTCATGCACAACAGCTTTCCATCGTAAAATCCCCAGGGCCTAGCTCAGTATCTAACACTTAGTAGGTGCTTCTTAAACCTCAGTTGCCAGCATGAGCGGATGAATGGACGGAATGAGTGTGCTCACAGGCCTGTGGGAGGACACAGTTTCTCCCCTCGGGCTCTACCCCTGGCTTGGCCACTGTCTGACGCGGAATCTAGAGATGTCTGGCAGAGACCTTGGCTTTCCTTCCACAAATGTTTACAGTGCTATGTAAATAACTCTCCCTGGGGATGATACATGTGGCCATTCTGCCCTGGGCCTGCCATGGTCCATGCCAACTGGGCCGTCAGGGTGGCTGCTCAAGTGAGACGCTGAGGAGCGTGGGTCTGCGGAGGAGGGGCTTGGGGAGGGGATTTAATACAACACTGTACGAGGACAAATCTGGGCCCCACGCCATGAAAAATGTGAATCTGTCCTTGACTTCAGTGGCAAATGAGGCGTCAAAACATATCAAAATGCGATATTCAATAAATGGATGTATTTAATATTTTATGAGACTGGAAATCAGTTACTGAAGGTTTGAATGATAAATCAAGCACCAAGCAGATGAACTTTTTCAAGTGTCTGCACCTGATGGGTATCATTTCTCAGGAAGGGAGATGGGAGGAAAGAGAGAAAAAGAGGGCAAGAACAAGAAGCCTATTAGAAAAGGCATAGAGACCCCAGGTACACCCTCTCCCCAGCCACCGCCTGTGCGGTCTTTCTCTGCTGCCCACCAGCCTCATTGACCTGGCACAACTAAAGAACTTTCTCCATCCTACCAAAACCCTGTAACTTCCTTTGGAATTCCATTTAAGCAGCTTCCCTGACCCATGATCCCTCTTGCGCCAGGCCCACGGCAAGCTTGTGCCACCTCTCCACGCTCTGTGCCCAGCGTGGCTGAAGGGCAGGGGGTTTTACACATCTACCTCCCTGCTATGCTGTAAGCTCTCTGAGGATGAAAACAAGGCCTCCCTCACTTCAATATCCTCCAGGGCCTGGAATGTCCCTGACACAAGGTAGAACCACAACCCACGTAGAATTTGGACTGAAAGAGGAAGCTCTTGCAGCAAAAGCCATGGACAACAGCTACAGAGGACCCACCCCACTCAGACGCTAAGCTGGGAACTTGCTGATGGCTGTCACACTGCTTCTTGATGTCATCCTCGCAAAGACCCCACGCTGTAAGTAGTATTTGTCTTATTTAACTGATGAGGAAAATGAGGCTCAGAAAGATTTTGTCCCCTGGGCCTAATTCTATTCTGTACACTTGGAGAGGGCAGGAGACTGGCCCACCTACTGTTGTAAGGGCAGAGCAGTGTCAAGTCTTCAAACACTTTATTGCATGAGTGATGTTGGTGCCTAGCCTCCCTCAAATACTCGTTTTGATATTTAACAGCCGTCACTGACAAGTAACATGTTCATCTTTCCCAGGGGTCCCTAACTTGGCCAGTCATCAGTATCACTTGGAAAGTTTTTTAAAATTCAGACTTGGCTGTGCTGTGCGCACTGGCTCACGTCTGTAATCTCAATACTTTGGGAGGTCAAGGTGGGAGGTTGCTTGAGCCCAGGAGTTCAAGACCAGCCTGGGCAACATTAAAAATTAGGCAGGTACGGTGGTGCACACCAGTGGTCCCGGCTACTCGGGAGGCTGAGACAGGATAATTTCTTAAACCCAAAAGGTAGAGGCTGCAGTGAGCCATGATCATACCACTGCACTCTGGCCTGGGCAACAGAGTGAGACCCTGTCTCAAATACATATATGTATCAGACTTCCAGGCCCCACTTCTGGCCATTCCAAATAAGTCTGAGGCAAGGTCTGGCCATATACATTGTTTTCTCTTATTAAAGCTCTCTGGATGATTCCGACAAAGAGGCAGATTTGGGAACCACCGATGCAGCCCTGTAAATCTATCTGGATCTTGATTCTGTTTTCTCCAGCTCTGTCTTATCGCTAACAGGGGCTGGCTGGCCCCTTCCTGGAACAGGGCTTCTGCTGTTTCTCACCACTCCCATGTTCTCTTTTCTCATGAAATCCTCCCGTCTGTATTTGTCTTCAGGTCACAGTTCCCACTGCTGGGCGACGACTGTGACCCTCTCCTACCTGACTTTAACCTCCCAGGTCTGAGCACAAGCCCAGTGAGGTCTTAAACCTGCCTGCCAGCCCATTTGGAAAGCCACCTTGGTAGCACAGTTAGCTTTGCCCAAACGGTGCCTCCCCGTTCCTGACCAAGAAGAGTGTTACCTTTATTTAGTTCATGCCTTCCTGAGATAGGAAAAGCAATGAGATGCCCCGGGGCACCACCTGCTAAGAGAGGGCTCCCACACCTTGACACTACTGGCATCTGGGGCCAGATCATTCTTTGTGGCAGGGCTGCCCTGTGCACTGTAGGATGTTAGTAGCTTCCAAATGAAGGGGGCAGATCATTCTTTTTTTCTTTTTTTTTTTTTGAGACGGAGTCTCGCTCTGTCGCCCAGGCTGGAGTGCAGTGGCACGATCTCGGCTCACTGCAAGCTTCGCCTCCTGGGTTCACGCCATTCTCCTGCCTCAGCCTCCCGAGTAGCTGGGGCTACAGGTGCCCGCCACCATGCCTGGCTAATTTTTTTGTATTGTTAGTAGAGACGGGGTTTCACCATGTTAGCCAGGATGGTCTCGATCTCCTGACCTCGTGATCCACCTGCCTTGGCCTCCCAAAGTGCTGGGGTTATAGGCATGAGCCACCGCACCCAGCCGGGGGCCAGATCATTCTTTGTGGCAGGGCTGCCCTGTGCATTGTAGAATGTTAGCAGCTTCCCCCGCCTCCACCCACCAGGTGCCAGTAGCACCCCCTCTACTTGTGGCAACAAAAATGTCCTCAGATATTGCCAAACCTTCCCCCCAAATGAAAACCAAGGAGTTAAGCCCCATCAAGGGGTATGACGCTTGAAGGCAAAGGACTTGTCTTTGAACCCAAGCCCTGGGCCCTATGCCCGGCATGTGTTTCTTTATTTTCAAGATGGGGTCAGGGACATCTTCCAGGGCAGGCTTGTCGTGAGGCGTAAATGAGACTGATTTAAATAAAGCAAGGTGGATGATCATGCCTAGTACAAACTGGAGAGAGTTTTCAAAGGAGGGCTGAAAGAAAATGCCCACAGGCAGTACTGTGCAGGTAAACTGGCTCTGAAAAAATAAACAACGAACTGCAGAAATAAAAAGCCCTGATTTGTAGTGTTTGCTGACTTCTATGGTGGAATACACCCAAGATGGCCAATTTCAAGCTGCCAGCCTGATGTCACTGAAGGCAGAATCAGGGAGAGATGTGCAGATTCGCACTCTCGAGCCGACCAAGCCAATAAAGTAAGTGTAGCCTGGCAGGTGTGTGGCCTCAGGGAGAGGTGGGCCTGTGGCCCATAGGAAAATGCCTGCCCTACCCACAGGCATTCAAAGTCATTGCCAAGCCAAACAAAACAGCAGCATGTCTGCACATGACCTATCTGCCAGTGGGACTCAGTCTCCCTCAGCTCTGGAGATTCCCCATCAGAAGATCATCCCTCTGCCACCTTCCTCCTTCTCTCCTACCTTCAGGCCTGTATCGTCAGATCTAGCACTCTAATATTAATAAGACACTGGCCGGGTATGGTGGCTCATGCCTGTAATCCCAACACTTTGGGAGGCTGCGGCAGGAAGACTGTTTGAGGCCAGGAGTTCGAGACCAACCTAGGCAACATAGTGAGACCTTATCTCTACAAAACATAAAAAAATTAGCCAGGCCTGGTGGTGCACATCTGCAGTCTCAGCTACTGGGGAGGCTGAGACGGGAGGATTGCCTGAGCCCAGGAGTCCAAGGCTGCAGTGAGCTATGACTGCACCACTGCACTCCAGCCTGGATGACAGAGCGAGACTCTGTTTCAAATGCTAATAAGAAGAAGATACTAACGAAAATGCAGCCAGAAAACTAAGGCGAGACAGATACCCTCATACCCAGATAGGCCTTCAATCGGAACTATGGGCTTCGGGCTCAGCCAGTTCTGTGTTCAGAGCCTCCTCTGTCAACACTGGAGCATGCTCTTTTACTTCTCTGTGCCTTGGTTTACTCATCTGCAAAATGGGTTATCAATGCCTGTCCAAAAGGATTGAAATGAGGTGAGCCTGAGGGAATTTCTAGAAGCTGCCAGGCCAATTCCTTCCTTCCTCTTCAGGTGGATCCTCATATGGCTACCCACCCATTCCCAGAGAGGGGCTGGCACTCCCTGAACAGTCCCCTGGGGAGCCAGCAGGATGGTAATCAATTCCTATAGGGCTCTGTTTGTCCACTAAATGGAGATTGGCTCCAGGAACAAAAACTCTATCAGTTGAGAATAGCAAAAAGATGTTTTCAACCTTTTTATCATTTTAGAGAAACTAGAAGGGGGGTCTCCACAGCTTGTCAAAAGCAACAAAGAAGAAAGAGGGGGCAATCTACGGAGCTGGCTCCCAGGGGCTTCCTGAACTATACTGTAAGGAGCCGCTGGATGAAAGAGGAGGATGAGAGCCCGGGGAAGGCAGCCCCGGGGTACCTGGCTGGGACTGAGCTGGGGAGAGGGACTCTGGCAAAATCAAAGAGAGAGGATCAATGGCTCAGAAGGTGAGGGTTCCATTTCAATCCTCCAGACCTGTAGGAGTGAGGGGTCACTGATAGCCTAGGGTTCCCCATTTAAAAAGAAGCCGCTTAGCCCACTGTACCAGAAAACTATATAAGAAGCTCACCCAGCTTCTTTATCCTTCATGCTGCTCTCTTCCTCTCATTCAGCCTGGACCAGGAACACAGAGGGCACAGCTCACTTCTGTTCCCATTCAGCTCTGAGTCAGTTTCACCCCAAACTCAGTCACTTTGTATTTTATACTTCCCCCACACGTTGAGCCTGCTTATTCCTTATTCATTTTGCTCATCTCAGCCCCTTTACTTCTGGGAGTGATTCCAACTTAAAAAAAAAAAAAAAAAACCACACACACAACAACAACAAAACCAAAAAAAAACCAGTCAATTAAGAGACAAGCTGCTTGCAAATGAGAAAAAGCCTCCCCTCCTCAATTTTGCGCCCCCCCACACCCCGCCTTAAACAGAGGGACCTGATATTTAAACAAACAGCCACTGATGTGCTATGTGAATTGAATCATCAAGTCACTTGCCCTGTGTAGACCTTCCTGGACAAGGTTCTTTTGGGGTTTGTTTTTGTTTTCGTTTGAGATGGAGTCTCGCTCTGTTGCCCAGGCTGGAGTGCAGTGGCGCAATCTCGGCTCACTGCAACCGCCACCTCCCGAGTTCCAGTGATGCTCCTGCCTCAGCCTCCCCAGTAGCTGGGATTACAGGCGTGCACCACAAAGCCTGGCTAATTTTTGTATTTTTACTAGAGATGAGGTTTCACCATATTTGCCAGGCTGGTCTCAAACTCCTGACCTCAAGTGATCTACCTGCCTCGGCCTCCCAAAGTGCTGGGATTACAGACGTGAGCCACCACACCCAGCCCCTGGACCAAGTTCTTCTTGTCCAAAATGTGGGTGCTGTAATAGTTCTCATGAGTTTTGCTTGTTTGTTTGTGACAAGGTCTCACTCTGTCACCAGGCTAGAGTGCAGTGGCACGATCTGGCTCACTACAGCTTCCATCTCCCCAGGCTCAAGTGATCCTCCCACTCAGCCTCCTGAATAGCTGGAACTACAGGCGCATGCCACCACACCTTTTTGTATTTTTTGTAGGGATGGGATCTCAGTATGTTGCCCAGGCTGGTCTCAAACTCCTGGCCTCAAGTGATTTGCCTGCCTCAGCCTCCCAAAGTGCTAGGATTACAGGCATGAGCCACCATGCCCAGCCTCTCATGAGTTCTTAATCTTTTTGAAGGTCACTGACCTCTTTGAGAATCAGAACAAAGCTACAGATTTACCCCTTCCAATTTCACTTTCCATGCATATTTGTGATGCTGCCTGTAATGCCAGGGACTCCCAGAACCCCTGAAGATCTTCCTGGTGGGGAGAGGGTCCCCAGACCCCTGCCTCTGCACTCCTGACTAGGATCTCCTCCAGTCCTGACTGTGGGAGGAAAACAAAGACCAGCATCCCTCCTCAGCCCTCTGTTCAAAGAGCAGAACAAAAACCAGGTGGGCTTTGCTGGGAGGCCCAGAGAGCAGGAACCCCTATTTCCCTGAGTTAGCCTCAGGCACTGCCTCTGAAAGGCTGCCATTCAGGCAGCCAAAGCTGATTTGACATTTGTTTAATTCGCAGGAAAACTCTAGTTTTCTTTTTTTTTAAGACAGAGGGGGGAAAAACTCCCATAAAACCTCTTACTCTCTTGCCCTAATGGGACCCATAAAGGCTGACAGTGCACCAGGAATCAGACACGCTGAGAAGCCGGAAGCCTGGTGGGTGGAGGTACCCTCCCGCTGTGGGAGGAGCAGCTTTAAGAGTCTCATTTTTTCTGCAGGCCTTAGGGGCTCCCACACTGAAGGTCTCACCTTTCCCTTTCCCCAGACACACCTGAATCAGGGCTGCCAGCACTACTCTCCCTGGAACCTTCCACCCAAGGGCTTCGGCCACCTGCAGAGTGGGCGGATGGCAAGGTCGCTTCTAGAGCTTTTCTGATGTGCCAGGCCCCATGCTAGGTGCTCATGCCAACATGAGAAAGCGTCAAACCTAAAACCAGCCTCTAATGTTCAAACATACTCTGGCTGCAAGAGGCACCAAAAGCCTTTCTTTCACCTTTATGTCACGGGCTCTGGGGCAGGGGTTCTCCTGTGCTGAGTTTGACTTGCTCCTTGCTCGGGTGAGTCACCCAAGAAGGCTGAGCTGGGGGACAAGGCCCAAGGTGTTTGTAGCTCCTACTGCCTTTTCTCTCCCTGCTGAAAGGAGAGTTTCAGGGCAACCTGGAACTGAGGCCCACACCCCAGGAATACCCAAAGCTGGCAGCCTTGAAACTGGTTTTCACAAACCTCTGATCAAAGCACTTTCTGCACTGAAAACGGGGCACTATATCCCTGAAAGCACAAGAGGGAGGCTAGGGGGCTGAGAATACAGTAGCTGAGATGGAGCTGGAAAGACATCTAGAGACTCCATCACTGACTCATTCTTCTGAACCGTTCCTTCCTTCAAAGGGCCTAAAACCCTCTGGTCTTCATCTCCCAGATAACGGCGGAAACTCTGTTAAGTCCAGGTGGAGAAACCAGGGCATGCTGTGAGCCTGAGAAGAGGGCAGGCATGGGGCACCAATGTCCCCTCCTCCATCCCTGGAGCCTCAAGCCCAGAACAGGGACCTTCCCCACCACCAACTCCAAACATGCACTCCAGGTTCATCTGCAGCAGCTGGTCCAGGGAAATATTAACAACAATCATGAAAGGTAATGACTAGTTGTGAGAACAAGGATCAATTCAAAAGGGAAGTTATGTTTTCACATTCTCTGCATGTTTAAAAAACAACACACGCATCAAACAAACAAAATGAGGCATCTGTCTGGCACAGCCTCGTGATATCCCGTCCAGATGTGGAAGCTCAGTAAGCCCCCTCTCCACACCCTTAGTTTACAGGACCAGGAGCTGTGAAATGGCCTTTGAAGAGTGGGTGTTACCCTTTGCAGTAACGCAGAATGACCACAAAGCCTTCCCCGTTCCTGCAGGCACACCCCTTCAAATGGGGCTTCTTGGCCCCTCCCATCAAGAGAAGGAGTCCATTATCCATCCCTTGAGTCTGGACTTGGACATATGACTTCCTTTGGCCAACCGGACATTAACAGACGTGAAATAACAGAGGATGTAAAAAGTACTTAGGCATCAGGCTTCCCTCTTCTGCAAGATAGACAGGGTCCAAGCCAGCTCAGTTACTTTCAAAGAGGAAGAATGGATGTCTACATCTACATGGACATGGAGAATGTGTGAGGAAGAGGTCAGGCCTGGGCGAGCCTCTTGGAAGATAAGAGGCCATGTGGTCCTTGCCACAGCTGATACTGAGGGAGGCCATCCCAGTTCCTGCAGCCCCAGACAACCTGGCCAAGACCAAAGGAGCCATCTAGCCAAACACAGAGCCATCAATAACAGTCAAGTTCATTGTCTTGAGCCACTAAGTTTTGGGGAGATTTGTCATATGGTGGGAGTTAACCACTATACCGTGCCATTCTCTGTCAAGGAAAAGAACCGGTTGGCTCCTCACGGGGTAGGCAGGTTCCACCACGCAGGCCAGGAAATGTCCCTGGAGCCGATGGAGAAAGACCACAAACTCTGCACTGGAGGCTGAATTCAAACCACCGTTCTGCTACCTGCTATCCAGATGACCTTGGGCAAGACACTAACTCTGTGAGCCTCAGTTTCCTCATCTGCACAAGGGGCACAGCAAGCCGTTTCATAACGCTGCTGTGAGAAAGAAATGAGAGAATGGATGGAAAAAGTCGGATGCACAGCAAGGGCTCAACAGATGCTTGTGTCTCTTTTTTAATCAGTCAAATTCGATGGTCAAGGCATCTTCCACCTTGATTCCAGAAGAGTGGAAAGAACAGAGGGGCCCAGACCAGCTCCAACTGCGAGGCCAAGGGAGCGCAGGAGGGGAAGTCTGTTGTTAAAACAGCCGCTTGGCTCTGTCGCTGAGGCACTTAGTTTTTAATCTCTCTGAGGAAAGAGACGTTTCATCCAACATTCACCGCATCAGCAACTCTCTAAGTAAAATGCAGAAAACATGACGTCTTTATTCATTCCATCAAGCAGTAATTAGGGCTCGGAACAGGAGTCTTCATCGGCAGGCACTCCCGCTCCTGAAAGTCAGGCAGGTTTCTAATTGGGCTGGAGAACAACTTTGGGGAGATCTCACAGAGGTCACTAAAAGGGACTCATCCACAGTCACAATTTCCCTTTCGCTTTCAGATGCTTAGAGAAAAATTCGAATGCTGCACTGTATTAGGAAATCAGACAAAGCGGGGGCTGCACTGAACAGGCAGCACGCACGGCCCACCACCTCAGGACCCCCATGGATCCCTGAATGCAAACACTCTGGCAAAGCGCACGGCTGAGGCAGCCAAGTAAGACTGAGAGGCAATTTGCTTTTTGTTCTTTAAAAAGAATCAGCTAGAGAAATTGCCTTTATGTGACACTGAGACTCTGCTGCCTGCCACGGGGCTCAGCTGGGGGCTCCTGGGGCTCGGTCAGAGAACAGGTCAGATCTTCACCTATTGGGTAGTCAGCCAAGGAGGGAGAGGAAGGAGAGGGAACTGGCAACTGCCCAGCTCCCACCATGTGCAGCCCCAAGAGGGGTGCTTTGCATACATGATCTCACTGCATCCTCCCCAGAACCCTCTGCAGGAAACATCATCTCCCCATCATGGTGGGAAGGCACTTGCCCCGTCACCCAGCAGGTAAGGAGCAGAACCAGATTGGAACCCAGGTGGAGAGGGAGCGGCCCCGCAAGGTGAGTGGAGCTGCCTCTGGCATCCAGGGGCCCAAGAACAAAGCTACCTGGGGCTGCCCTGGCATGAAGCTGTCATGTTCCCAGCTCTGGGAGCAGCCGCTGACTAAGCCAGGGGTCCTGAGGCCCCCAGTGCTTACATATATAGAAGCCCCAAGTGAGGGGAGAACTGGATGGAACACAAATCTCAGCCAGGCGCGGTGGCTCACACCTGTAATCTCAGCACTTTGGGAGGCCGAGGCGGATGGATCACTTGATGTCAGGAGTTCAAGACTAGCCTGGCCAACATGGTAAAACCCTGTCTCTACTAAAAATACAAAAATTAGCTGGGTGTGGTGGCGGGCACCTGTAATCCCAGCCACTCGGCAGGCTGAGGCAGGAGAATCACTTGAACCCAGGAGGCGGAGGTTGCAGTGAGCCAATATGGCGCCACTGCACTTCAGCCTGGGCGACAAAGTGACACTCTGTCTAAAAAAAAAAACAAAAACAAGTCTAGCTGCTGAAGCCCCTTCTCAGACCCTCTGCCCTCATTTTCCCTACACATACTCTCCCTTACTTCTCCAGTGTGGCCCCTTCTCCATATGCTTTATAGAGAGACAGAGGCTTAGCCATAGAGACTTACATATAGACTTCAACGTAGACACATAGACATAAAGGCATAGACATACACACCTAGACACAGACATCCATCCTTCCCCTTTGGAAATAATTTTGCTGGCTTGAACCCCACTCTGTCTTTCTCCAGTCTCTCTCTGAAGCGCTCCCTAACACCCCATCTTCTACTTCCCTGGAAGATTTCATTGTTCCCTCATCGGTGTTCCCACAGCCTCTTTTCCCACACTCATCACGTTGCATTTTTTTTACTGGTTAATAGACCTGTCTCCCTTTCTAGAATGTAAGAATGGAGACAATTTCTTTTTCATCTTTATAACCTCAACACTTCACACAATGTGTGACACACAGTGGGCATTCAAAAATATTAATCAAAGGAATTAATTCAACAAATACTTTTTGAGCACCTACTACAGGCTGCATGTTAGGGATACGGTGATTTAAAAAAGCCATCCCGGTCGGGCACAGTGGCCCTTGCCTGTAATCCCAGCACTCTGGGAGGCCGAGACGGGCAGATTATTGAGGTCAAGAGTTCGAGATCAGCCTGGCCAACATGGTGAAACACCGTCTCTACTAAAAATACAAAAATTAGCTGACCGTGGTGGCGCACGCCTGTAATCCCAGCTACTCAGGAGGCTGAGGCACAAGAATCGCTTGAACCCGGGAGGTGGAAATTGCAGTGAGCTGAGATCATGCCACTGCACTCCAGCCCAGGCAACAGAGCAAGACTCCATCTCGAAAAATAGAAATAATAAATACAAAAGCAATCAGGGGCCTACAGTGCAGACTGGGAGGTGCTCTGCCTGCTGAGAGCAGTGTCCCCAGGGCACATGGTCAGCAGACGGATGCTTCCAGGAAGAAGTGGCAGCTCAGCTGAGACCTACAGAAGAGTGGGAGGTGTCTGGGTGAAGGAGGAGAGCTGTTCCAGCAAACTGAGATGCATATGCAAAGACTAAAAAGTGACAGAGACTAAAGAACATTCTAGAAACCACCATGCCATGTGGCTAAAGTAGAAACTGTGAGAGGTCATCAAGCAGCAGAGGATAAGGTCAGGAAGATGAGCACTCCTCCATTCACGCCCTCAGTCAGTAAACAGGTGGTGAGCACCTTCCCTCTGCCATGCACCTTGTAAGGTGAGCAAAATACATACAGTCTCTGCCTTTATGGAACTTACAGTCTAGAGGGGAAGAAAAAAAGTATACCGAAAAAATAATTTCAAAATGTGCTAGGGGCTGTGGATGAAACTAACAAGAAGCAGACATAAAGAAAATAATACAACAGAGAAACCTTTATGTGAAAACAATCTGAAACTTAAAGGATGTGTGAAAAGCAGGACGAAGAGTGCTCCAAACAGAGGGAATGGCGTGCGCACACCTCCCGAGGCAGGAGAGGGCACGGCACGACCACGGGCTGCAAGGCCAGGGAGAGTGGAACACAGCGAGCGGGAGGAAAGATACTGGTTAGGATGTGCTCAGCCACATGCAACAGACGGCCTTCCTAAATGTGGCTGGAACCATAAAGGCATTCATTATCCCTTTGAAGAGGAGGATGGCAACTTTGTGGTTGATCCTGAAACTCATCTGTGGCTTTAGAGGCCTGCTCCTTCCATCTGCCTTCCTCGGTATGTGGACAGTGTCTCCCTCGCTGGGGGTGGCTCCTCACCCTCCGACACCCCTAAAGCAGGAAGGACGCATGCAGGCACCTCCTCTTCACGAGTCACTCTCGTATGAGGGCAGCCCATCTTTCCCACAGCCACCAGCAGACATTCTCTTCAGTCCCACCACTTACCCCAATCAGTGGCAATGGAGTCATGGTACGGCTATGAGTGAATTGGATTAACCGTGGCCCAACTGCAGTGAATCACAGGAGGGCACACCTTCCCTGAAAATACCACCACCTCTTTCATGGAACAAAAGTACGCTATATCTGAACAAAATCAGGCTTCTGCTGACATGGAAGATGGGAGGAAACAGCTGTTAGGAAGGCAACTGATCAAGGAGACAGTGCAAGAGGAGGCTGGAGAATTAGATGGGCCAGATCATACCTTATACGGCATTACAAGGGCCTTATAAGGCATGGCAAAGAGTTAGGATTTTATTTATTTATTTATTTAGACAGGGTTGTGCTCTGCTGCCCAGGCTGAAGTGCAATGGTGCAAACACAGCTCACTGCAACCTCAACCTCCCAGGCTCAGGAGATCCTCCCACCTCAGCCTCCTGAGTAGCTGGGACAACAGGTAAATGCCACTGGCTAATTTTTGTATATATATTTTTTAAGAGACGGGATCTCACCATGTTGCCCAAGCTGGTCTTCAACTCCTAGGTTCAAGCAATCTGCCGGCCTTGGCCTCCCAAAATACTGGGATTACAGGCATGAGCCACTGCGCCCAGCAGGATTTTATTCTAAGGGTAATGAATAGCTACTGAAAGGTTTTAAGCACAAGAGTAGCATGAAACAATTTAAATGACGTATTTGTAATGCATAGTTTTTAAAATGCTGTGCTGTGTGAAGAACAAGGAACAAGAGAAGTGGAAGGAGAAAAGCCAATTAGGAGGCTACTGTCTTAGGTCAGAAGAGAGATGGTGGTGGCCTGGACTGAAGGGTGGCAGGGCAAGTGGAGAGAGAGAAGGGTATAAATTTGAGGCACCTGCTGGAGGTAAATTGGCAGGACTTGGTGGGGTATGGGATGTGGAGAGTGAGAGAACGGAGAGATCACGAATGACTCCCATTCTTTCGGTCTTGTAAACTGGTGGACAATTGTGCCATTTACTGAGATGGGGAAAGAGGTAGAAACAGATTTGGGAAGAGGAATAAAGTGGTTTTCCATGTTTAGGATATATGGAGGATATTCAAATGAAAAAGTCAAGTAGATAGATAGATGGAACTGCTAGAACAGCACTCAGGAGAGAAAGTTGGAGGTCATCACTGTATAGATGGTATCGAAAGTGTGGCAATAGGTGAGTTCACTCAGAGAGAATATACAGTTAGAGAAGTGGGGGGCAAGGCTTGGGACATCCGACATTTAGACAGGAGTAAAGGGGGAGTCAACAGAAAGGGATACGAGAAAGACAGACCTGAGATGGGGGAAGCAGGAGGAATGGAGTGTTCAGAGCCTGGAGAAAGTGTCTCCTGGGAGGAGGGAAGTGTCGAATGCCGCTGAGAACCAAGATGAGGACAGCAGAGTGTCCACAGGATTGGGCAACATGGAAGCTACTAGCGACCTCCCCAAGCTGTTGAGTGGATTGGTGGGGCAGCCGCCAGATTGAAGTGGGCAGGAGAGTGATCGGGAGGTGAAGTGGAGAAAGTGTATGCCCACAACTCTTCTGAGTTGTTTGGCTACAAAAGGGAGCAGAAATGGAACAGAAGAAGAGGTACAACTGCAGGCGGCTTTTTTTTTTTTTTTTTTTTTTTTTGAGACAGAGTCAGGCTCTGTTGCCCCGGCTGGAGTGCAATGCGCGATCTTGGCTCACCACAACCTCTGCCTCCCGGGTTCAAGCGATTCTCCCACCTCAGCCTCCTGAGTAGGTGGGATTACAGGAGTGCGCCACCAGCCCAGCTGATTTTTTGTATTTTTAGTAGAGACGGGATTTCGCCATGTTGGGCAGGCTGGTCTCGAACTCCTGACCTCAGGTGATCTGCCCGCCTGGGCCTCCCAAAGTGCTGGGATTACAGGTGTGAACCACCACACCCAGCTAGCTTTTTCAAAGATGACGGAGAACAGAGCACGTCCCTGCCTTGCTGCGAATGATCCAAAGGTGAGATCCCTGAGAAGGTGAGGGGCTGGGAGGCAGACATGCAGACGGCCAGCCCCTCAGAGTTGCAGGAGGGGCACATGTGGGTGGGAGGTCAGGCGGGCTTGCAGAGTTCAGGGTGTAAAGGGGCTCCAGTCTGATGTCTTCTGCTTCCTCCCTGAAGGCTGAGGTGAGATGCTGCACTCAGAGGGAGGGTGTGGGAAGTGCCGAGGGAGATCTGAAGCCAGAGAAGGCAGGAAATCCAAGCTTTGGGGAGTAGAAAGGGAGTCCACAAGAGAAACATCATTCGATAAAAAATCTCAAAAGCCCCTTGCATTGAACTATGATTTTCAGTTAGGAAATCTTCCAGCCCAAGGGAATGCAGTACCGAGCAGAGGAGAGAATCAATTGGGAAACTAGCACAGCAAGCTTCGTTCTTGTTCTCAGGGTTCGTCATTAAAGAAAAACAGGCACAATCACGTAGGGGGTGCCAGGCCATCGTAGGACGGCAGCCATCTCCGAAGAGGCCTGTGCACACGCACGTTAGCAGGTCAGACGGCATTTCCCCACGGACTTCCGCACAAGTTCTGGGCTGCTTCATCATCATTTCAGAAGGATCTGTAATTGGCACTGATTCTTAAGCTTGAACATAAAGTTTTCCAGTCCCTAAAGCCTCTCTGTCAAGTACTTAATGACCTGTAAAACACTTAAATAAACCAAAAGATCTCTGATTTCAAGGACCCCAGCAGCGAATCTTTTTCGGTAAAGCAAGGTCTTTTGTGATGTAAATGACCTCCACCTATTGGATTTTCCTAAAGAGAGGTCCACCCGCATTCTAGGGCTTTGTGACCTGAGCGGAGCCTGCACGAGTGGTTTGTACTGACATCTTTTATTTCCTAGGACACTGATACACATCTGCTCAAATTAATTACTCTTCCAAGATCTCTCCCCTGATTCAGCCGGTGGGAATAACAGTCCCCGTGCCGATGCAAATACAGAAGAGGAGGGAGGGATGCAAGAAGAGGAGGAGGGATGCAGGAGGAAGAGGCGTGGACTAGGCATTGTGCAGCTTATTTTATAAAAATGCAAGCATCAGCACTTCACGTGTACCCAAAATGTTTGTCTATGAGCATCAATCCATAGGCAAACACACAACAGAGCTGTCTAGGACAAAGAGACAGAGGAAAAAGCTGGGTGCGTTCATCCCTAGTACTGACTAGGGGAACTTCTGAGAAGAGGCTGTGGTGGAGGGAAGAGGGAAGAAGGCAAAAAGACCAGAGGAGGCAGAAGGCAGCTGGGGTGCACACTGAGTGTATGCTACAGTTAACCCTTACAACACGCTTTTACATTAAATTCTAACCTTATTAGTGCTATGGCTAGTGGGAAGACACCAAGAGGAAGAGTGAACATGGGATGGAGTTGGATCGAGAAGGTAGCCATGGGATGGTGCCCTATTAAGGCATCAGCTTCCCTGCCAACCAGTAGCACAGTCATGCCTAGGCCCATCTGCCAGCATCACAGCCCAGCTACATACAGGCTTGGGAGGCAGGGTCAAGGGGCATCCACCAGCCCCAGATGAGTCCTAGTGATGCCTCCCTGTCTCCTGACATCCAGGTGCACAGCCATGCCCAGGTCCATCTCCTCCCTTGACTGTGGGAGACACCACCTGGGTACCTCCCACAGTCAAGGGAGGAGATGTGCAAGGGAAGCAGAGACCATAAATTCAGACACCATGGTCCTATTCTTTCAGATGTGGCTGGATCGCGCAGTATGGTGACTTGCCTCCATTTACGCTTCCAGTGTGAGAAGGAAGCAGGTGAAGCAGCCAGATCTCCTGTGATTTAACCACTAAACATAACACCTCTTGGCAATGACCATCATCATTTGGGAGTGTCCTGGGCCTCAGGTGAGAGTCGGCCTACAGAAACCCCGGGAAGGATGGAAGCCGGGGATTCATTAAGTCCCTTAACCCTCAACAGCTTCATTTAACCTGCCAGGAGGACAGAGATAGCAGTACCCATCTCAGAGGTTGCTGAATCAACAATCTGTATAAATCACTTAGCAAGGTGCCTGGCATATACCAAGTATTCCACAAATGAAAGGCTAGCCAGGGCCTAGAGGCAAGGACCCTGTGGCAGAAGCTGCTTCTGAGGGGCCTAAAATCCCTGAGTCATGCTTGAGTCACCATATGGTGAGCCTTGGGGTTCCCAAAGAAGAGGCCTGAGTCCAAATCAAGGGAATGAGCAAAGCATATTTATTCATCCATTTATTCACTCTACAATTGAAGCGAGTGCCAATTACATTCCAGGCACTGTGCTCAGCCTAGAAATACAGCAATAATCACAATGCTACGCCAGCAGCCGGGGGCACCTGGATGTCAGGGTGCAGGGAGGCATCACTAGGACTCATCTAGGGCTGCAGACCCAGGCCACCAGACTAACATGTAAGGCCAAGTGCTAGTTCCAGGTAAGAGAGCAGATTCTGCAAGACGATTTCATTCCAATTCAGACAAAGCCTGCGGCTGGGAGGAAATGTTCTGCCCAGGCAGAATGAATTCAGTGCTAAGGCCTGCAGGTGGAGGCCTCCTGGGGCCAGATGAGAGGAAGCAGAGGCAGGGGTAAGGTGTAAGGCCAAGGTGAAGGCAGGGTGTCAGGGGCAAGGTGCAGGGTCATGAGTAGGGTGCAGGGTCAGGGGTAAGGTGAAGGCTCTGGTTGAAACACTAAAGAGAAAGAAGAAAAAGGCAATGAAAGGAATCCTTCATGGATGAAAAACGCATTGAAACACACCCTCCTTCCCAGCTCCAGACCTTGGCCTTGGACACAGCTATGTCCTTGAACCAGTAGGATGCATGGGTCAAAAGCACTGAAAGCTGCCTCTGCCTCTCTTTGGCTGTGTTACCCTGCAACCCTCACCTCCCTCCCTGGGCCTCAGGGGATTGGGTCCAATGACCTTTGAGGTCCTTTCCTGCTCTGGCCTTCTAGGAGTGAAGGGATAAAGAAGTGTGAAAATGCCAGCTGCCCAAGCAGGACTGTGTGTGTCCCTCTGGCCTTTTTGGCTATCAATACCTTTTAAATATATATGAAAAGAGACAAATGTGCCTGTCTCCTGCTGAGGCCGGGAATTGTGATGATAGGAGATGCTGGGCAGGCAGGGGGTGGTGAGAGACCTGAGGGTTCGGGGAGGGTTACGCTTTGCTTTCTGGGTTCCCTTAGGAGCCAAGGAATGCAAAAGGAATGCTCCCAGAGCAAACGGTGGCCGCTGGCTGAAGGATTTTGTTCAGATTTCCAACGTCCTGAGCCCTGTCCTGCAGGGGTTGCATCTAATTCAAGAGACTCGACTGCTATAGTGAGACACGGGTGGCCAGCACCGTGGAGGTTCCGAGGGCTGAGCTAGCAGGAGTTCCCAAGCTTTATCTTGAGTCAAAAGCAGGTGTATCCAATCTGTCAAGCCCTCTCTAGAAAAGCCCTTGGCATTTAGATGGCGGCCAAGGTAGGATTTTGACTTCTCCTAGGAAGAAATAAGGGCTGTATACCTACAGCCTGCCAACTGCATTATGGTTGGCCTAGGCAGTAAATTAAAACGATGTAGTGCAACGGCTCTCAAGGTGTGGTCCCCAGACCAGCAGTGTGAGCATGAGTGTCACCTAGAAACGTGTTAGAAATGCAAATTCTTGAGCCTATTACAAGTTGTTTAGCCACTACTGCCTTCAGCTTGGCCTGCTTGGTGCATGTCACCACTCAGTTGAGGCCCAGAGGGCATCTGATTTTTCCAACCCTTAGCAGAGAAGGTAGTTCCATCCTGAGCAAAACTTCCTGGCAGTGTCCTGATACCACAGCCTCTCTGCACCATCTGCTCATAAAGCCTCCTCATTATTTCTAGAATAAAGTCCCAACTTTCTTGACCTGAAAGCCAAGGCTCTTCTAGACTTTCCAGACCCAGCCAACATTTGCACTCTTAGCTCTACCCCCTATACCGACAGTTCTCAACGGGAGACACCTTGGCTACCCAGGAGACATGCAGTGAGTCTAGAATTGTGCTTGGTTATCACAAATTGGGGGCTACAGGGCATGCTACTGGCATCTGGTGGGTAGAGGCCAGGGAGACTGCCAAACACCCTAGAGTACACAGGAGAGCACCCCCGCAACAAGGAATTGTGTGGCCCAAAATGTTGACAACCCTGCCCTATACTATCCCCTGCCGCCAAACTCTTCCGTTCATTATTCCAACTGTGTGGTCCTTTGACTTAAACCCTTGACCTCCTGGGATGCCTCCCGGCGGCCACCACCCCTCACTGAGTCCTCCCACAAACCCCACTTCTGCTGTCAGGCTTTCCTGACCAGTCTGGATCGCAGTAAGTCCCTGCTGAAAACCTACTCAAAAATTAGCCAGGGAAAGACCCTGTGTCGTGCCTGCGGTCTCCCCATCCCATTGAGACCATAGAGGGCCCACTGCCTTGTTCCCTCTATGCCTGAACAGAGTAAGTACCAGGTATGTGCTGGGTGACTGGTGGCCAGGCAAAAAGGAAAGGAGGTGGCTGGCAGGATGATCACCTCTTCCTAAAACTCCCACTTCAAGAACACCATACTCCAAGAAGCCTCCCCCAAATAGATCTTGAACTGGGGTACTGAGAAACCAGAGGGCCAGAAGCTATTTCACCTCCTCCTGGATTCCGGGTGGCCCCAGGAGCGGGCCAAGCCCAGCCACACACCAGCAGAGACAGGTGCTCTGGACATCTCTGTCTCGTGCCCCTCTGGCCGCCCACACACCTGCCCTCCTGAATTTGCAGCCCACCCCCAGTCAGTGTGTCACAGCTCACAGTCTGGAGTGATAAATTCATGAATACAGTTTGACAAATCCCGGCAGCCAAGTGACTGACAGCGGTTTTCATACTGAGCCCTGCAGAGCTGGAATAATTATGCCATATCAGGATGGAATTAGAAAGATCTCTTAATAATGCAGCTAGTTGCTCCGGCAGTGGCATCCTTGTCCAACAAGGCCCTGCTCCTCCCACCTAATTCAAAAGGCAGCTCACTAGCCTTCTGGTAACTGTGCCACCCCACAGACTTACTCAGCACCCGAGCTGACTGGTACCTGGCCAGGTAGTCCAGCAGGCCTAAAATCCCCAAGACTAAGCGTAGCTGACCACTGGCTGAGCCATGGCCAGGCTGGCCTTGCAAACGGTCTAGGATGAATGGGCTGGGCCTGAAAATCAACCCTAAAGAGCTCCTGGCTTGCTCCCCTCACAAGTTACTGGTCCAAGCACCTTAACATGCCCATTCCTACCTAGAACTCCATTCTGGAGACATCATGATAATAATAACTACATATGTCTGACACTGTGCCAAGCGATTTACATATGCTATCTCATTAGATACCATTATCCCTATTTTGAGTGTCACAGATTTTAAGTAACTTTTCCCAGGTGACACATGCAATAAATGGCAGAGCTAAGATTCAAACCCTGAGCTATCTGATCCAAAGCTCACGGTCTCCCTTCCATGTGACATTATAAGATTTTTTTCCGTGTCAAAGTAGCTCCAAGTTTCCCTCCAATCACGTACTCACACTGGCCGCGGTGCCTTCCCCAGGGGCCTCTCACCCCGATTGTCGGTGTCATTATATTAGGGCTTCTTTTCATTCCAGTTCCCCTTATATCATCTCTGCCTGGCTTTATAAAACAGCCCCATCATAAACATCAGCTTGATTACAAGCAGAGACTGCCGCCTCTAATAAATAAGCATGTGTAATGCATACAGAGAGAGAAAGAGACACCTCTATATTTTCAGTTTTGTAAAGACAAATCGCCTCGATTGTTTAATCAATAAAAATGCCTCTCTAACTCCTACTGTTATTACAAAGCAATTTCAGACAGAGTGAAGAAACAGCATCACATCTGTATTCCTGACAGGGTCTGATTAGGCCAATGGATGAGGCATCAGACCTGACACCAGTCCCCTGAAGGCCAGAATCTGGACCTCCCCTCACTACTATGCCTGGGGCAGCGCGACCGCAGGGCCCGATCCTAACCACACATCAGGAATGGAGAGGCTAAAGCAGGGAGAGGTTTCTCGGCACCCTGGGGCTTGATCAAATCAGGGATCCCTAGGGACAAACACACTCTCCAGGTCGGAGGAAGGGTCCCCTTGCTGTGGGACAGAGGGAAGGGAGACTACAACAGGAGGACAAGGTCACCCGAATGTCCCATTGTCACCTCTCACTTCCCATCCCAAGCACCGCTGAGTCCACACACTCGGCATCTGGCAGTAAAGGAGAACTCCTCGCTGATCTTCCTGTCTCCTCTAATTCACACCAAGGCCCTGGTGATCCACCTAAAACATGTCTCTGAGGAAGGAAGCAATAGGTGCTCCCTTACAGCAGGCTTTTCATTAATTCCCCAGTGTCTATGTGGGAAAGTCCAAACTGCACTCCCTAAATGAAGGCCCTTCCTGAACTGGCCCTGCTTTCTCTCCCAGCCTCATCGCCTGTCCTCCTCCCCATGCACCTTTCCGCCGGCTACTCTAAACTCTTTTCAATTTCCTCATCACCCTACACTTCATGCCCCTAAACCTTTGCATATTCTGGTACTTCCCCTGAAAAACCACCCCCTAGATTATCTCTTGGCAAACTCCTCTTCATCCTTCAAGACCCACTCACATGACCTCCCCACTAAGGCTCTTCCCTACTCCCCCATGTACTCCACCCAGAGCTCCTGCTACAACTACAGCTCCATGGCTGTATTCAACACATGTCCAAGTGTCAGCTCACACACCTGTCTGTGTATGCCAATGCTTTGCAAAATGCCTATCTCCAGCTCTTACCTCTGTCCTGAACTCCAAACTTATATGTCCAGCTGTCTCCTGGACACTCTTATGCCCCATGGGCATCTCTAAAACACAACTCTGAATTCCCAACTGCTAAAGGTACTTCTCTCCAAGACTCTCCCATCTTAGAAATGGCACCCTGACCCAACCAGTTTCTCAAGCCAGAACTCAGTCACCATTAGTTCCTCCCCCTCCTTCACGTTCCACATCCAAAATCACATCTTGTCAATCCTTATCTCAAAAACATATCTAGAGGAAGGATAGACTTTTCAACAAATGGTGCTAAAATGATTGGATACCCATTTGCAAAACAAAAACAAAAACAAAAAAAGAATTTTAATCCATACTTCTCACCATATGCAAAAATAACTCAAACTAGATCAGAGTAGAAGAAAACACTTGTGATCTTGGATTAGGCAATACTCAGATACAATACCAAAAGTACAATCTATAAAAGAAAAAATAATAAATTAGACTTTATCAAAGTTAACTACTGTTCTTCGAAAGGCACTATTAAGAGAATGGAAAGGGCAGGGCACAGTAGCTCACACCTGTAATCCCAGCTACTCAGGAGGCTAAGGCACCAGAATCGCTTGAACCAGGAGGCAGAGGTTGCAGTGAGCTGAGATAGGGCCACTGCACCTCGGCCTGGGCTACAGAGTGAGACTCTGTCTCACACAAAAAAAAAAAAAAGAGAGAGAGAGAATGAAAAGAACTCAGAAGAATTTAAAGCATAGTCTCAAAGAGATATGTGTGTACCCATGTTCACAGCACCATTATTCACAATAGCCAAGTTGTGGAAGCAACCCAAGGGTCCATTGACAGATGCATGGATAAACAAAGTGGGGTATAAACATACAATGGAATATTATTCAACCTTAAAAAAGACGGAAAGTCTTACTGAATCTATTCCAAAAAATTAAAGAGGAGGGACTCCTCCCTAACTCATTCTGTGAGGTCAGCATCATTCTGATACCAAAACCTGGCACAGACACAACAAAAAAAGACAATTTCAGGCCAATATCCTGGATGAACACATTAACAGATGCAAAAATCC
This sequence comes from Pan troglodytes, assembly GCF_028858775.2. Classification (NCBI taxonomy): domain Eukaryota; kingdom Metazoa; phylum Chordata; class Mammalia; order Primates; family Hominidae; genus Pan; species Pan troglodytes. Next base: position 122,528,273 of record NC_072407.2, on the reverse strand, counting down.
TCAACAAAATACTAGCAAACCAAATCCAGCAGCACATCAAAAAGCTAATCTACCATGATCAAGTAGGCTTTATCCCTGGGATGCAAGGTTGGTTCAAATCAATAAATGTAATTCACCACATAAACAGAACTAAAAACAAAAACCATATGATCATCTCAATAGATGCAGAAAAGGCTTTTCATAAAATTCAACATCATTTCGTGTTAACAACCCTCAACACACTATGCACTGAAGGAACATACCTCAAACTAATGAGCCACTGATACAGTTTGGATATTTGTCCTGCCCAAATCTCACTTGAAATGTAATCCCCAGTGTTGGAGGTGGAGCCTGGTGGAATGTGACTGGATCATGAGGGTGGATCCCTTGTGGTTTGGTGCTGTCTTCACAATAGTGAGTTCTCATGAGATCTGGTCATTTAAAAGTGTATGGCAACTCCCCTTACCTCTCTCTCTGTCTCTGTCTCTATCTCACTCACTCCCACTTTCACCATGTAACTGCCTGCTCCCTCTTCACCTTCCACCATGATTGTAAGCTTCCTGAGGCCTCCCTAGAAGCTGAGCAGATACCAGCACCATGCTTCCTGTAAAGCCTGCAGATCTGTGAGCCAATTAAACCTATTTTATTTATAAATTACCAGTCTCAAGTATTTCTTTATAGCAATGCAAGAATGGCCTAATACAGTCATCTATAACAAAACCACAGGCAACATAATACTGAATGGAGCAAAAGCTGGAAGCATTCCCCTGCAGTACTAGAACAAGACAAGGATGGCTACTCTCACCACTCCTATTAACATAGTTCTAGAAGTCTTAGCCAGAGCAATCAGACAAGAGAAAGGATCCCCACAGTCTCTGCTCAAAAGCTCCTAGAGCTGTTAAACAACTTCAGCAAAGTTTCAGGATACAAAATCAATGTACAAAATCAGTAGCATTTATATACACCAACAACGTCCAAGCTGAAAGCCAAATCAAGAGTACGATTCTATTCACAATAGCCACAAAAAGAATAAAATACCTAGGAATACAGCTAACCAGGGAGGTGAAAGATCCCTACAACAAGAATTACAAAACACTGCTGAAAGATATCAGAGATGACATAAACAAATGGAAAAACATTCCATGTTCATGAATAGAAAGACTCAATATTGTTAAAATGGCCATACTGCCCAAAGCAATCTACAGATTCAATGCTATCCCTATCAAACTACCAATGACATTCTTCACAGAACTAGGAAAAACTGTTTTAAAATTCATATGCAACCAAAAAAGTGTTTGAAAAGCCAAAGCAATCCTAAGCAAAAAGAACAAAGCTGGAGGCATCATGTTACCTAACTTCAAACTACACTACATGGTTACAGTAAACAAAACAGCATGGTACTGGTACACAAAACAGAAACATAGACCAATGGAACAGAATAGAGAGCCTCGTCCTTACACCAAATACAAAAATCAACTCAAGATGGATTAAGGACTTAAATATAAAACCTAAAACTATAAAAACCCTGGAAGATAACCTAGGAAATACCATTCTGGACATAGGCATTGGCAAAGATTTCATGATGGAGACACCAAAAGCAACTCCAACAGAAACAAAAATTGATAAATGGAAACTACTTAAACTAAAGAGCTTCTGCACAGCAAAAGAAACTATCAACAGAGTAAACAGACAACCTATACAATGGAAGAAAATATTTGCAAACTATGTATCCAACAAAGGTCTAATATCCAGAATCTATAAGGAACTTAAATTAACAAGCAAAAACCAAACAACCTCATTAAAAAGTGGGCAAAGGACATCAACAGACACTTTTCAAAAGAAGACATATATGTGGCCAACAAGCATGAAAAAATGCTCAACATCACGAATCATTAGAGAAATGCAAATCAAAACCGCAAGGCGATATCATCTCACACCAGTCTGAATGGCCATTAAAAAGTAAAAAAATAACAGATGCTGCTGAGGTTGCAGAGAAAAGGGAACACGTATACACTGCTGGTGGGAATGTAAATTAATTCAGCCATTGTGGAAACCAGTGTGGCAATTTCTCCAGGAACTTAGAATTAACATTTGACCCAGCAATCCCATTCTTGGGTATATACCCAAAGAAATATACATTTTTCTACCATAAAGACACATACATGCATGCATATGTTCACTGAAGCACTATTCACAATAGCAAAGACATGGAATCAACCTAAATGCCCATCAACGGTAGACTGGATAAAGAAAATGTGGTACATATACACCATGGAATACTATGCAGCCATAAAAAAAGAACAAGGTAATGTCCTTTGCAGCAACATGGATGGAGCTGGAGGCCATTATTCTAAGCAAACTAACATGAGAACAGAAAACTAAATACTGCATGTTCTTACTTATAAGTGGGTGCTAACACACTACTAATGGCAAAAACTGCAATTACTTTTGCACCAACCTAATAAATGCTGAATACACATGGACACAAAGAAGGGAACAACAGACAGCAAAGCCTACTCGAGGGCAGGGGGTGAGAGGAGGGAGAAAACTAAAAACTACCTATCAGGTACTATACTTATTACCTCGGCGATGAAATAGTCTGACCACCAAACCCCCATGACATGCAATTTACCTATATAACAAACCTACACATGTACCCCTAAACCTAAAATACAAGTTTTATATATATACACATATATACATATGTATAATGTATATGTATATATATACATACTATTTAAAAAAAAAAAAAAGAAACAAAGACTGTTATTACTTTTCAGGCCTGGGTATCTGAATGGCCCTATAGATGCTCATGGTAGAAGAAACTTCTGTTAGGTTCTTCTCAAGCCTGCCTACAAACTATTCTTAGTGTGAAAAATCTTCCATTCAGGCTGGGCGCGGTGGCTCACGCCTGTAATCCCAGCACTTTGGGAGGCCGAGGCAGGCAGATCATGAGCTCAGGAGATCGAGACCATCCTGGCTAACACAGTGAAACCCCGTCTCTACTAAAAATATTAAAAAGTTAGCCGGGCGTGGTGGTGGGCACCTGTAGTCCCAGCTACTAGGGAGGCTGAGGCAGAAGAATGGCGTGAACCCGGGAGGTGGAGCTTGCAGTGAGCCGAGATCACGCCACTGCACTCCAGCCTGGGCAACAGAGCAAGACTCCGTCTCAAAAAAAAAAAGAAAAAAAGAAAAATCTTCCACTCACTGAAATAAAACAGTACATGATGAACTATTCAAAAAAAAAAAAAGGAAGGGAATTCTGACACATGTTACAACATGAATGAACCTTGAGGACATTATGATAACTGAAATAAGCCTGTCGCAAAAAGGCAAATGCTATATGAGTCCACTTACATGAGGTATCTAGAGCAGTCAAATTCACGGAGACAGACAGAATGGTGTTCTCTAGGAACCGAGGGGAAGAGGGAAGGAGGAGTTGTTATTTAATGGGTACAGAGTTTCAGTTTTGCAAGATTGAAAGAGCTCTAGAGACTGATTGTACAACAACATGATGGTACTTAACACTGCTGAACTGTACATTTAAAATGGTTGAGATAATAAATTTTATGTTATGTGTATTTTACTACAATTAAAAACAAGAAACTACAAAATCTGGACCATCAAACTAAGATTCTCCAAGAGGCTGTCTTCTGAAACCGTTCTCTAAATGACAGTAAAGGAAGTGTCTGTGATCAATGAATTACCTATGTTTTAATCCTTGCTCTATTTTCATAAGTATACTTGGTCTTGTAATTTAAAGAAGACAGAGAGAGAGAGAATGAAAAGACAAGCCATAGACTGGGAGAAATTATTTGCAAATCTCACATCTGATAAAGGACTTGTATCTGGAATATATAAAGAACTCTCAAAATGCAATAATAACAACCAATATAAAAATGTACAAAAGACTGAAAGATACTTCACCAAGAAAAGATACAGGGTTGGCAAATAAACAGATGAAAAGACACATCTTAAGTCGCTAGGGAAATGCAAATTAAAACTACCATGAGATACAACCATACGCCTCATAAAACGGAGAAACAAAATTTTTAACATTTGTTTTAAGGTTAATACTAGTGAGGATGCAAAGCAACTGGAACTCTCATGTGTTGGTGATAGGAAGGGAAAATGGCACAGCCACCACAGAGATCGGGTTGGCAGCTTCTTAGGAAGCTAAACATACACTTACCATATAGAACCCACACCTAAGTATTTACCCTAGAGAAATGAAAACTTAGGTTCACATCAAAGTCTGTACTCAAAACCGGGTGCAGTCACTCATGCCTGTAGTCCCAGCTACCGGGGAGGCTGAGGCAGTAGGATCGCTACACCCTAGGAGGCAGAGGTTGCAGGGAGCTATGATCGTACCACTGCACTCCAGCCTGGATGACAGAGCAAAACCCTGTTTCTAAAAAAAAAAGAAAGGAGGCCAGGCATGGTGGCTCACACCTGTAATCCCAGCACTTTGGTAAGAACAGATCACTGAGGTCAGAAGTTTGAGACCGGCCTGGCCAACATGGAGAAACCCTGTTTCTACTAAAAGTACAGAAATTAGCTAGGCATGGTGGTGTGCACCTGTAATCCCAGCTACTTAGGAGGCTGAGGCAGGAGAATCACTTGAACCCGGGAGGTGGAGATTGCAGTGAGCCAAGATCGCGCCACTGCACTCCAGTCTGGGTGACAGAGTGAGACTCTGTCTCAAAAAAAAAATAAACAAATAAAGAAAGGAAAGAAAGAAAGAAAGAAAAAGAAAGAAAGAAAGAAAGAAAGGAAGAACCCTTGTACTCAAATGTGTAGAACAGCCTTATTTGAAATTGTCAAAAACTGAAAACAATCCAAACGTCCTTCAACGGGTAAATGAATAAACAAACTGGCATTTCTGCACAATGGAATACTATCCAGCAATAAAAAGGAATGAACTACTCACATATGCAGCAACATGGATAAATCTCAAATACATTATGCCAAGTGGAAGAAGCCAGACTCAGAAAGCTATATACTATGTGATTCTATTTATATGACATTCTGAACACGATCAGTGGTTGCCAAGGGTGGGAGGTGGGGAGGGAGGGTGACTGCCGGGGGTGTGGGGGAATTTGGCGGGTGACGGAGATGTTCCATATCTTGATTGTGGTGGTGGTTACACAACTCAGGACTTTGTCAAAAGTCATGGAACTTTATGCTAAATGGGGAATTTTACTGTGTGTAAAACATACCTTAATAAAAACCTGAAACTGTACAGATCGGGACCCGCCCACACATGTCTGTTGCCTCCAAGGCCATACTATGTCCAAGCCTCTGTCAGTTCTCACCCAACCTACAGCTACTCATGGCTTAACTCTTCCTCTCCTATGATTTATCCTTTATAAGCTGTCAAAATAACTTTTTCAAATATAAATCAGACTGTCACTCCCCTGCTTAAACTCCTCCAAAGTCATCTTATTTTAGAATAAAATCCAAATTCCTTCCCTGGCACACAAGGCCAGCGTGCTTCTCTGACCTCCTCTCATTCCGCACCCCTGTGTCCACCCTGGCCATCTGTCCATTCTCTCGAAGACACTCACCCTGTCCCCACCTTGCTACCGCCTTGTTCCCCTTGCCTGGAAGGCTCTGCCCTGAACTCCGTGTGGCTGGCTCCTTCTGAAAGGGGCTGATATAAGTGTGGCCTCCTCAGTTCACCCTACAAAGCACCCGCCCCCATCATTCCGCACCCCCACGCCTCATCCATCCAAAAAAAGGGGGGGGGTGTTATTTTGTCTTGTGCTGTCACTTCCCAATCATCCTTGTTTATGGCTGGCTGTCCCCACTCCACCATCATGCAGCCTTGTTCACAGCTGGATCCTCAGTGCTGGGACAGGGCCTGGCATACAGTGGATGCTCAATAAATGCCACTTGGGCTGGACTATCATATTCAGGTAGGAGTATGCCTCCAAGCCTTCCTGGGCACTCACAGAGGGATAGTGTATGGCTTCCACGTGGCAGAAGCATGGCCCTGCCTGCAGGAACTCCCGCCTCAACCCCCGCTACTTAACCCGCAACTTCTGACAGCTGGTTAGCAGCAGAGTCAGGGCTCAAACCCAGCCACCCATGGGGCTGGAGACAGTTGCAACCCTCCCCACCTCCGTCTCTGAGTATTTGTGGAGATGAGCCAAGTGAGGAAGCGGGACGACATAGCAGGGTGTTACCAGAAACCAGGGGCCGGGCAGGGCGTTCGCCAGGAGGGGAGACCACTGGCCAGCTGGGCCCAACCCTCAGCTCTGCCTGACTCCAGCTCCCAAGGCCGAGGGGCAGTGGCTGAGTGGCTGTTGGGATTCGGAATCCAATTCCACCAAGTTGTACTGAGTGCCAAGCGTGTGTCTGGCACTGTACTAAGCATCCGTGTATCCCCCTCTATGGAAGGGAGGGAAGGTGGAACATGGACTTACTGGATGCCCTGTATGTTCTAGAAGCTTCAGCTGTGTTACGTGTAAGGTTGCAATGGTATCCTCATTTTTATGGGACCTCACAGAGGTCATGCATGTTGTGTGTGGCAGAACCTCTTGGTGTCCACATCTATGGCTATTTCCCTTGCACACCTAGGAGCAGCTCTAAACTCCAGCTTCTTGGGCAGCACTGATCCAGCATCTCAGCCCAAGGGCCCCAAAGGATCCCACTGCTGTTGTAACTTCTCACCTCCCCTTTCCTCTCCCTGGGCTGTGCCCACATCTATCCCTCCATGTTCTCATTTCCTGTCACCTATGGGTAAAGACACACAGCTGAGATCAACTTCAACCAAACAGCCCAGCCCCAGGGGAGGCAACAGGTGCCCTTCTACTTCCCTGCCCTCTGGTCGTGTTTCTCTCCTTCTCCCTGGTGCTGCCTCATCTCCCTGCCTTTGTCTCTCTGTTCATCTCTATGTCTCTGTCTCACGCATGCACACACATGCACACACACAGACACACAATTGCCACTACCCCTTTACCAACTCACTTCCTTCAATTGTCCAACTCACTCCGCTGAAAGGAAAGGACCGTGCCAGACCAAGGCTCTGAGAAGCCACTACAGGGGATGGAGGAAAGGAAGTCTGGGCTGTGGCTATGGTCCTGGGGCCGAGCTGAGAAATCCGAGCACTGCACAAGGGCTTGTGGCTGCGTAGATGCTGCTCCAACACCACTCTCCTCACTAAGCCCTCAGCCAGCTAAACACCCACCTGCCCCTGCCGCCAGCAGGGAAGGGCTCTGTCCAGCAGATACTCTGGGCCAGCTCAGCAGCTGCCCAGTGGTGTAATTGGGGAGAACTGAAGACAGGAGGGCAGGGATTGGCATAATTTCATGTCTGGCCTGAAAGGCCAAATGAAAGGCAACGAAAGGCAAAATGACTCTGTGATCCCCTGGCTCTCTAAATTAGCTGCATTTTACAATCCCTCTGCCTGGCAGGAAATGTCCCATTAAATCTTAATGATCTGCCTTCCAAGAAACTCCCCAGCCCCTTTGGCCCCTGGAGGACACCTAGCCCTGGAAGATCAGGTAAGAGGCTAGTGGAGAAAAAGGAAAAGACGAACCCCCCGAGGTGGTGTCTGGAATGGGCTCCCATCCACCTTTATTGGGCAACTGCCTTCAGAACCAGAAGAAGCCCCTTCTAACCCAAGAGATCTCCATCATCCCACTCTTCCCATGGGGCTTCTGCCCTCCACACACCCCTCTCAGGCCACTGTCCACTCACCCCCTCAGAAACCCACCTGGCTCTCCTCCACCCCATGCTCCACGTGTCTCTAGACCACAGCAACTCCACAGGATGCAAGTTCAGGACAGCACCGTGCCTGCCCCGCCTCTCCACACATGTACCGAGGTGAGGACAGAATCTTTCCTTGAAAGAAACATGCCATATGACCTTCAGGATTATTCAAATATTAACCACCTGGATAAACAGTTTCTCTTATATTCTCATTATCACCTCTCTTGCTGAAGCCAGCTAAAGTGCAATATTTCTCTTTTATATCCAGCGGAGAAGATGCTTCTGGTGACTCCTGGGGAGAGGGGAAATACGACAAGAAAGTGAAGGAAAGCGCAAGCTTAGGAGAACAGGGAGCTGAGTCCTTCCAGCTCCCCACCCCGACTCAGGCAGGAGCTAAGGCAAGACCTTAACCAGAAGGCTGGAGGTCACCCAGAACCAAACATTAGCCAGCCACGTCCCGGGCCCAGCACAGGCTGGTGGTCATAGAGGGGCCTTGGGAACACAGGCTCCTCTACGGGGATCTATCCAGCTCCCAGAACTCCTAGCATGACCGTGGCCTTGTTACCTCTTGGGCCCTCTCTGAGGGCACTGCCACCTGCCCCTATCTAGGGTGGCTGCCCATGACCATCACAGCTGTAAGCAGAGCTCTTCATCGACATTGCATTAAACACTACACATTCTTGGCTGAGCCCTTTCCTTCCTGTCTTTATTCTCTCTCATCCCACCTTACCTTTGGCCTCCACCCGCCAAGGTCATAGAAAGCTAAGCGCAGGTGTGTGGATCCCTCTCTTGCTTCTCCCATCACCCCTAGCCAGCAAAAGGTCCCACCAGTCAAGAGCAGCTGTACTCTTCTCCAAGCCCAGGAGTGGAGCAGAAATGGGGGGTCTTCCTGAAGTCTAGCGTCACCTGGCAGAGAAGACAAATCTATCACCTATTTTCATGTTTGCAACCAATTTTAAAGTTATCATTGTGGATTCTTAAGATGTCAACTATGAGGAATCCTATTGTCCTACTAATTAATTCAACAATCTCCCTGAAATAATAGGAGTTGTAATTGTAATTCCAAACTCACCCCTCGACCACTGGAATCAACTAATTAAACAACAATCAGCCAGCAACGGGCTTTCATGGGGAAGATGGACTATTCCTTTTTATAGCTGCAATTAGGCGACACATTCAATAATCAGAATGAAATACAAATTTACCCAGGAGCCCAGTAAATTATGGCCACTCACACTTTGTTTTCCTATGGTTGCCTCCCAGAAAATAAAAGGGGCTGCATCTTCCAGCTGCATGCAGCAGGATGCCGTCTGGATGGCATTTTTTTTTTCAGAGACAGGCTCTTGCTCTGTTGCCTAGGAATTTAGTGGTATGATCATAACTCACTGCAGCCTCGCACTCCTGGGCTCGAGTGATCCTCCTGCCTCGGTGTCCCAAAGCACTGGGATTACAGGCACATGCTACCACGCCTGGCCTTGGATCGTCCTCAAGCGCTCCTTGCGATCCCTCCCCAACACCAGGGGGCTTTCTGCTGCTTGGTTCATAAGCACAAGGAGAAGAGAGGAGGGGGCCGCCAACATCTGTAGGGACGCCCAGCAGGAAGTCAGAGTGACCTGTGGTTTCTGGAGGGAGAATGGGGCAAGAGCAGGAGTCAGTTCTACACTTGTGCCTGGGTAGGTATGTGAGGCACATGCCCCAAACCCACGCACACACCCCAAACACACACCCACACTCTAAGGAGCACACCCCATTCAGCGGTGGCCAGCACCTGCCCAGATGCACAGTGGAAAGAAAGCTCTTTGCATTTCTTGCAAAATGTTCTGTGGGGTGGAGGAGGCCTGGAAGATAGACGGTGAGAGGACCCGTGGGCCAGAGGGAAGAGAAGTAAAACGATGCAGACAAGTTCCATGAGGAGCCACTGAATAAGGTGTGAAAATTAAATCAGGTAAAAAGGCTGGGCAGGGAAAGGGGAGGGAGGCCTGAGATGATAAATGGAAAGATAGTAGCACCAAGGCACCATGAGCCCGCCACAGACTGAGCTAAGTGGAAAACGTGTGCTCTTCAGAATTCGCCAAAATGCTCGTGTCCTCAAAGGGAGGGAGCGAAGGATCCCAGCATGAACGTGCATAACCGAACCACCTCCACCAGTCTACCTCAGGCATGGTGGGCACAACAGGGTCCTCTGAAGCTGAGAAGCCTGCTGAGCAGGGAGCCCATTCTTCTCTTCCCAGAACTCTTAGAAGGCTACGCAGGATGCATTCTCAAAGCATGACACAGCTTTAGGAGAAATGCAAGTGAAGGGAGTTCTTTGCAGAAGATATAGTCTTTAGTTCCCATGTCCTCAATGTTAGACATTCCTTGAGGTCAGGGGTCCCTTTCCTGTCACTCGGTGTAGTGACAGGCATATAGTAGGTGCTCAATGAATTCTTATTAAACAGAGATGCCTGGTTCTGGGACACCTCTTGGCTCACTGGACACTGCAGGGAGACACAGAGGAAAGCGCCTCCCCTCCCCACAGACTGATGGAATGCTTCTGTAGACACCAAGTGATGCTGTAAGAATTGGTTCATTCCTTCATTCAAACACATTTATTGAGCATCTACTCCATAGCAGCTGAGTGCCTGGCACCACGGGTTCAATAGTGAGCAAGACAGATGTAGCCCCTGCCCTTACAGATCAGGGAAGAGACACAAGTCATCAAAAGCCAGGAAGTATCAAAAATGCAATGTTATGGAGGTAGAGGATGTTGGCCTTCCCAAAGGAGAAGACATTCAAACAGAGGCCTGAAGAATGAAGGAGAGTGAGCCAGGTGCTTCCGTGTCCTCATGTGCAAAAAGGGAGTAAAACAGTGCCCGTCTCATAGAACTGTTGGGAGAATTTAAGAGACCATATACGTAAGGTGTCACCATAGCCTCTGGTACTGTGACTTGTTTGCTATTTTGGCTATTATTGTTATGATCATCCCTCCATCATTCCCTCTTTGGGAGAAGACCTAAAACCAAGGAGGACCATCCAGCCCAGCGACGTGATCGTGGATGGCTGCTCCCGGCACAGTCCCCCGTACATTCAGCATAATCACACAGCACAACCACTGCTCAATTCAACCAGCATGACAGAGCCCCACCACGCACCTGGCACGTGGGAGGAGGTGTGTGACTTGCTATTAAGGAGCTCATGGATAAGGCTGGAGAGAGACACACAACAAATACTACCTTTCATCGGGTGCACTCTATCCCTGAGTCACCGGTGTCGGTCCCAGGGGAGAGAGGATTGATTGGTCAGGAGATACTCTCAGGACTCTAAGGCCCTCCTTGGGTAGCAGCCCCGAGCCTGGAGTCAGCAAGATGAATCAGCAGGAGCCCGAAGGCCCTGCCATCAGCCTTGCTGCAGCCAAGCTCAGTGTGGGCCTCTGGGATGTGGAAGGACCCAAGGAGAGCCTGGCTTGGCTGTAAGCCCAGGCCACCTCCAGATAGAAGGGCTGGGAGAGGGTCCCTGAGCCCCAAATCCTGGAGCTCTGTGCTCACCTGGCTCTTGAGTCAGGCCCATCCACACACTGTCTACAGAAGCCAGGACCAGCATCTGCTGACTCCCAGTCCAGGCCACACCCCACTGCTCTCTCTGTTTCTAGTTTTCCCCATGTGTCTTGCCAGCCCTCGTCTATCTGCTCAGTGACCATTCTGAGTCCCAAGTACTCCAACTCTGTCTCTCCATCCCCTGTGTACCTCTTTCTCCCACCCAGTGAGACAAATTTGAGCTGGACCTCCAAGGACCCACAAGCTAGAGCTAAGGACAGCTGAGGCCAAGGGTCCCCAGCAGTGGCGGGGGTGATCACAGGTGGGGAGTGGGTATGGGGCCAGGACTAACAGACTGACTCCTCATTATGGGAACAGCTTCCCCTCAACAGCCACGTGCCAAGGTCTTTTTCATCATGGCCCAGCTCTTGGAAGCTGTGAAGAGTCTGATTAAACATCTTTAGCATCACGTTCAAGGAGAAATGCCCACACAGATGACTAAAGATTTATATCCTGATGACAATGGCAGGATTAACTTTATTGATCAAGCATCACCATCATCAACAACACACATTTACAGGGCTCACTCTAGCAGACCGCTTGTCCTTCAACCCAAGCAGTGAAATACCCAGGACACCACACCAAACTGGCAAAACCAACCTGGCTCATGGCCTCGAGGTAACTACAATCCACAAGAGAACACTTCGCTTTAAACACATTTTAAATACCTCAAATTAAAAGACACTGTGATTTCATAACTCCGGGGCCTAGAACTGTATTAGATCAATAAAAGACTACTGAATGAATGAATGAATGAAGTGAATGAGTGAATAGAGTATGGTTACCTCTCAACGGCTTTGGGTCCAATGGTCTAATTTAGAGATTACCAAGGCCTCTGGCTTTCCAATCTTCTTGCACAATATTTAATGGCCTTAGTTGGGTCATTTCATTACTAATTTGTTCCTCAATCAGAAGAAGGGAACAGTGGAAATGAAAAGGGGAAAGACACAAATCCATCAGTGCTGTTCCCTTTAGCAGTTCTGGGAGAGGGTTTAGTGGGTAAGAAAGATTGAAGCTAATGGCTAAAGCAGGGCTTGGGAGTTATCAGTGGATTTTATTTATGCATGACTTCTGGCATGAATTGCCATTTTGCTCCCACTCTACCTGGAAAACTTCCCAAGAAAGGCAGTGCTTTAGGAGGTGATGATTGTAAAGACGGGAGGGAGAGAAAGAGCCCAGACAGGAGGAGGCAGCCTCCTTAAAGCAGGCCAGGCAAATCTTCCCAAAGACAGCCTGTGAAGGAGACAGGCATGCTCTCTCTCCACTCCCCGCCTCGACATGCTCATGCCTTCCAAGTTGTAAGGGACTTCAGGTGAGTTTCCACCTGATCTTCTCCGCAACGCTCTACTCCCTGACCTGCCCGATCCAGATGGAAATTTTTCTGGGCAAGCGCTACCAGGCATGTTGTAGTGGGGATGTGTTATGGGCTGAATGTTTGTGTCACCCCTCAAAATTCCGGTGTTGAACGTCTTACCCCCCAAGGTGACGAAGTATTAAGGGATGGAGGCTTTGGGATGTGACTAGATCAGGAGGGTGGAGCCCTCAAGAAGGAGACTCGTGCCCCTCAAAGAAGAGACACAGAACTTGCTCTTGCTCTCTCTGCTCTCCACCATGTGAGAAGACAACAGGAAGATGGCCATCTGCAATCCAGGAAGGGTGCCTTCTTCAGACCCTGGATCCGCTGGCACCTTGATCGTGGACTTCCCTGCCTCCAGAATGGTGAGAAATATGTGTTGTTTAAGCCACTCAGTCTATGGTAGAATGATCTGTTATAGCAGCTCCAGCTGACATAGACAGGATGCCTTCGGTGACTTCCCGCCAATCAAAGGACCATGAGCAGGGCTGTGCCACAGTAATGGCCTCACTCCTCATGATCCCCAACATGTTCCCCACCACCAAGTAGGTCGTTCACCCAGGAAAGTTTAAAGAACGCAGGTCACCTCACAGACCTGGGGCTTCTGTCCTGGCAACCCAGGCCCTAGACGTAGTCTAGGCAAAGGTGCAGGGTGTCAGAAAGACAGACATCCACAATGGGGGCTGGCAAGAGAGGAAGAAGAGGAGAGATGAGGGGGGTGGGCCAGGCCAGGTGGATGAGGGGTGGTGACAGCCAGGGGAGGGTGCGGCTCCTGGGCCCCCACAGGAGGAGGAGTTAGAATCATAGCTTGGGGGAGGAGGAACACCTGATGTAAACCAGCAGACCTGGGTTTGAGTCACAATTCTGCCACTTACTAGTGCAGCATGCAGGAGGGTCCTGCCACCAATCAGCTTTCCTAAAAAATCAAAATCTTCCAGCAAGATGAGGGACTAACCTAAGCAAAAGGAACATGTAAGCTACAGAAAACGGGAGATCCAGCCCGGGGGAAAAGAGACTGCTGTGCACAGGTGTGGAAGGCAACCAGCCAGAGTGCAGGGTGTGCAGCGGCATGCAGAGGACAGTCGTCACCATGTCCTCAGCTGCTGCACAGCTTTTCAATCTGAGAAAACTCCTGGAGAGCACGCTCCATCAAAACAATGGAGTAAACCAAGAAAGAAGATGCATGGTCTCAGAAATAGGGAATGTAAATCAGGGAAAGGCAAAAGGAGTCTAGGGAGGAGGGGGCCAAGGGAAGTCCCAGGAAAACAGCCGGGCACCAGGCCTACAAGGCAAGCAGTCCAGACATAAGAACAGAAGTGTCCAGGAGTGAAGGCTCCAAGACACAGGGGCTGACTGATCACCTGGAGAGAGTGACCTTGCGGAAAATCATTCTGAGAGGCTATTGGTAAGGACAAAGAAAACTAAGCAAATGATAAAACAAGGCAGTTACCAACTTCAGAACAAAATGAGAGGTAAGGAAACAACTGTTTCACAATAGTTGTAAATAATATTCACATAGATATAATGTAAATTCTGACTATTCATTTAACTAAAGTTTAAATACCACATATGAGGGGAAGGTGTCAGACGGGATGGTAGTATAAGAGACTAAATCCTCATTACCATAAACAGAAAATTGGCTGGGCATTATTCACACCTGTAATCCTAGCACTTTGGCAGGCCAAGGTGGTAGGATCACTTGAACCCAGCAGTTCGAGACCAGCCTGGGCAACACAGCAAGACCTGTCTCTACAAGTAATAACAAAAAAATAGCCAGGTGTGATGGTGCACCTGTAGTCCCAGCTACTTGGGGGGCTGAGGTGGGGTGATGATCCCTTGAGCCCAGGAGGTTGAGGCTACAGTGAACCGCGATGGTGCCACTGCACTCCAGCCTGGGTGACAGAGTGAGCCACCCTCTTAAAAAGCAAAAGCAGAAAGTCAACTGATAATGTATGCAATCAATACATTAAAATATAGTAATGCACACATATTTAGAACTATAGAGATGTGGAAATCTCAGAAAAAAGCAGCTAAACAGTTGAAAGCCATTATTTCAAAAAAGGGAGGTTGAGGGACAGGAAGGGTGGGACAGAGAAATACTGAATATTGTTATAAGCCTTTTAAAATATGATTTGACTTATAAACTATGAGTAATTATCACAATAGCTTTTTAAAATCCCCAACCCCTGATCCTCTGTGGTTGGCAGTAGAGTGAGGTTCCCCACATGAGACAAGCTGCAGCCTTTTCGACCTTGATCCCTGTCACCTAAGCTTCATCTTGCCCTGGCGGTCTCTCACTCTTTATTGTTGCCACCAACAGGATGGGCTCCCGGAGCAGCCAACACCATTTTCATGTAACTCTGCTATGGAGAGTTCTATGTAACTCCTTTGCTATGGAAATGGGTCCTGGCCTTAATCCCAAAAAGCACAACTAATGAGACTAGAATGATTAAATAAGACTTTCCAACAGCCTGGAAATACAAATGGGAAAGGAACAAGAGGCATACACATCTAGCAGATGTGGTCTTTGGGAGTATGGGAGATTAGACCCTCCCTCAGGTTCCCAGTTTACCCTACCTAGCTCCCCACCCACCACATAGGGGCTACCACTGTTCCCTACACCCAGCCTCCTCCAAGTCTGTATTTGCAAGAGCAGAGTCCAGAATTTCTCCTCTGCCACTGTGGAGTCCCTCTTGCCACTCCTGTTCCCTGGCTAATGACCCTACCCTTCTCCCCAAAGTGACTCTACGCATCACTACTCTTTAGGGAAGCTACTCTTCCCTCTCTCAAATTATAATTCAACAACAACAAAAAAATCCCTGACATTCACAAGGGAATACCCATATATAGAAATGGGGGCATGAGAGAAGGGGAGCTTCTTAATTTTGGACAAAGCAGTAAACATCTTGAAGCCTTAGTTTTCTGACCTGTAAAATGGGGATGATAGTATCTGTTCCAGTCCAAGAGTGGTTATCAGGATCAAGTCAGATAATGGATGGAAGGCAGCTTTATAAACTAGAAAGTCCCTTATGAATGTGAATTATTAGTATTATCATCATTGGTCATAGTAATTTTCTAAATTAGCAGACCGTAAAGAGATCCTTGAGTGGTGGGGACCAATGCACCCAAGTTCAAAGCCTCCATTGCAAGTAGCCCTTTCCCATATTAACCATGGGGCGGGGCGTGCCTGGTAGGTCTATTATCCAGCTTGTAGCACTGCCAGTTGCCCCGCCTGGAGCTGCAGATGCCCTGGGCATAGATCTTGGTGCCTCAAGCAAATGGCTCTAAACACCTGTGCCACTTCCCCTTCATAAAATCAAATCGCTCACTAATGCTCCTCAGCTCCTTTCATCCAAATGGCAACAGCCGTTGTTCTTATTGGATTGTAGATGAATCACTTGAAAAATATTTTGGGGCACATTAGAGAGGCTTAACATAAAAGTACCTGGAAAATGGTTCTGTTTTGTTTTCCACTTTGCAAACCCAAACTGGAGCCTGGGGTTGTATTACATATTTTTGTCTTCTTTTTTTAACAGAAGGGCTTTGCTCATTTCCTCTCCATGCTGGGAAAAGGGGCACGTTAATTACTGCTGGGTGGGGAGGAAACCTCTCTGAGGGTCTAACTCCATCTTTGGCAAGAAGGATTGCACAAGAGGAGAGGTGAGACTTAAATGTCAGCCTTCACATCTCCAAAGAGTAACGGGAGGCCTGGCATGGTGACTTACACCTGTAATCCCAGCACTTTGGGAGGCCGAGGTAGGTGGATCACTTGAGGCCAGGAGTTCAAGACCAGGCTGGCTGACATGTGAAACCCTGTCTCTACTAAAAATACAAAAATTAGCCAGGCATGGTGGTGTGCACTTATGGTCCCAGCTACCTGGGAGGCTGAAGCAGGGGAATCACTTGGACCTGGAAGGCAGAGGCTGCAGTGAGCCAAGATTATGCCACTGCACTCCAGCCTGGGCAACAGAGCAAGACTCTGTCTCAAAAAAAAAAAAAAAAAAAGAAAAGAATACCTGGAAAGAAGGTGGTGTACATCTCCATCTCCACTGAGGACAGAACAGAAGAAAATGGAAGCAGTAAGAACTCAACTCAGGCAGGATACCAGGAGGAACTGTCTTATTATAAGGCAACATTTGACTGCATCCCCTTAAGAGGTTGTGAGTCTTTGCTGGAGAGTTGTTTGTTTTGTTTGTTTGTTTGTTTGTTTTTGAGGCAAGGACTTGTTCTGTCGCCCAGGCTGGAGTACAGTGGTGCAATCATAGCTTACAGCATCCTTAAACTCCAGGGCTCAAGCAATCCTCCCGCCTCAACCTCCCAAGTAGCTGGGATTTTAGGCAGGCACCACCATGCCCAGCTAATTATTTTATTTTTTGTAGAGGCAGGGTCTTCCTGTTTCCCAGGCAGGTCTTGAACTCTTAGACTCAAGTGATCCTCCTGCCTCGGCCTCCCAAAGTGTTGGGATTATAGGCATGAGCCACCATGCCTGGCCTACTGTAGATTTTATGCTAGACAACTATCTTTATGGGATGTTTTTGGTCTGTACCTGCCTTGGAGAAGGGGAATAGAACATAAGACTTTTAAAAAGTCCAACACTGTCACATAAGACATACCTCCTGTTGACATCCCATACCCACTCACTACCTAGGGCCAGCCACAAGTGTCTGAGAAGGGAATGTGGGCTTCCCAGTGTAGCCAGGGATGTCTCTTTCATGGACATCATCACTCTCTTCCCCTGCTCAGCAAGTGCTGGCCACTCTCTGTGGTCTCCCTCTGGAGTCCCAGCACACAAGGCCTTCAGTCACATGTCCATGTGTCTGTACCAAACCCTTTGCTCTGCTAACTAACACGAAATCCCCTTTCGAATCCCTTTCTTATCCTGCTGAGAGCTCTGGGTCTTAATTCCATTATTTAACACATCATAAACGTCAAGGCTGGGGAGATGCCTCACACCTGTAATCTCAGCACTTTGGGAGGCCGAGGTGGGAGGATTGCTTGAGCCTAGGAGTTCAAGACCAACCTGGGCAATACAGAGAGATCCCGTTTCTACCAAAAAATTAAAATTAGCTGGGCATAGTGGCACACCCCTGCATTCCCAGCTATTTGGGAGGCTGAGGTGGGAGGATTGCTTGAGCCTGTAAGGTCAAGGCTGCAGTGAGCCATGATCGCACCACTGCACTCTAGCCTGGGGAACAACAGAGCAACATCGCATCTCTAAAAAAATAACATCAAAAAACAAGCTGGATGTGATGGCATGACCTGGGGTCCCAGCTACTGAGGAGACTGAGGCAGGAGAATCACTTGAGCCCAGGAGTTCAAGGCAGCAGCGCAGCACAACCACACCTATGAATAGCAACTACACTCCAGCTTGGCCAACACAGCAAGACCTTGTCTCAAAAAAAAAAAAAAAAAAAAAAAATAGGAGGCCGAGGTGGGCGGAACACAAGGTCAGGACATCAAGACCATCCTGGCCAACATGGTGAGACCCCATCTCCACTAAAATACAAAAAACAAAAATTAGCCGGTGTGATGGCACACGCCTGTAGTCCCAGCTACTCGGGAGGCTGGGGCAGGGGAATCACTTGAACCCGGGAGGTGGAGCTTGCAGTGAGCCAAGATCGCACCACTGCACTCCAGCCTGGCAACAGAGTGAGACGCCGTCTCAAAAAAAAAAAAACTGGGGGTATATACACAAGAAAAAAAATCTTGTGATATGTCCCTAGAATCTCCCTCTTAGTTGATGTCAACCCATTAATTGCTCACCAGTAATGAAACCACTTTATTGTACTACCCACTCAGAAAACTGAACCTCAAGACGAAAAAGGGTTTACAAGTTGTTGGAACAGTATGTGCCACATATGCTCAGCACCTTCTTTATTCCAAATCTGGAGAGTCCAAACCACATCAGAGGTTGGCCCAACTTCGTCCGTAGATTAGCTGGCAATCACCTTAAATAGTCTATTTTAACACCAGCATGGGCTTATCTGACACCTGAGACCTTACTCAGTCAGAAGGAATTTGAAGTCTGGCCTCCTTTCTCAGTCACTTCCTGGCTAGATGACCCTGGACGGGGTGCCTAACGTCTCTGGACTCCAGTTACTTCCTCTGAAAAGCAGAATAAAGAATATCTTGCCTAGATCAGAAGATCTCTGGAAATCCCTTACAGCTCATAGAGCTACAACTGTTCACTAAACGGCCTCTACAAATGAAGAATATTTTGCCTTTTCATTTGTCAAATAAAATCTGAGGCCTAGGGTAATAGGTAAAGAATAGGCTTTAAAGTGCAAAGTACAAATCCAGGCTGCCATTTACTGTATCTTGGATATAAAACTTAACCTCTGTGGGCCTGGCTCAGATTTTTATCCTAGAAATAATGACGCCTACTTTCAACACGGCTCAAGGGGTAGGAAACATAGCATCATCCTTCCAGCCTAATACCAAAGTCACACCCCAAGCCCAGAATAACCACGTGTGTCTCAACCCTTTCTCCTAGATTTCCTGTCTTGCTTTTCACTCTCTATAGGAAAAGATGGTTTTGTCCATTCCCTGGCAACTAACGTGCTATTAGTTAAGTTTTCTCATGTGGCCAGGTATTACCTCTGAATTATAAGTGGAAAGACTGAGATGTAGAAAAGAGCCAGGGGGCAGGAGTAATTAGTTAGGCAAAGCCTGCAGCCAGACCCTGTATTTCTACTCCGGTCTCATTAACCGTGAGCGCTGCCGGGCGCTGGAGGCCCCCTTCTCCTACCTGTCGTCCTTCCTCACTCGGCTGTGTTCTGTTGTACCTCGTACAATATTGGATCTGTAAAACGCTTTATATTCCTTTAGCCAACACAGGGATGATTCAGAACAAGATTGGGTTATTACAAATTCAGGAGGCACTACACACACGGCTGTCATGTTTCAGTTACCCTTTCTCCCGGTTTAATAAAATTTGCCACACTAATACAAAGCCATCTTTTATCGTTTTCCCTGCAGTTGTAACAACTTGTCCAGCGCATTCCTGCTAATTAAAGGAGGAGAGGATGCAGCAGCTCACTGGAAAGTGGGCTTCTAGGGAGGCTGTCAGTATCTTTGCAGCCACTTAGCTCTGGTTCTTAGAGTCCTTTAACCGCCGGCTCCTCCATGACATGAGGCCTAATGAGGTCAGCAGCCGGTGGCGACATGGCAGGCAGTCCCGCGTGGCGGCGGCCGGGGCAGCTGGGCGCGCTGGCAGGAGAGCAGGCACAGCGCTCCCCACGGGCAGGATGACGCGGGCTCCGCAGCCCGTCCTCCCACGCTGCCCCGCATCACTGCCTCGGCCCTGACGTGCGTGCGACAGACTCACCGCAAACAGTCCCCAGCGGGAGCACAAGGCCGGGACGTGAGGCGGGCGGCTACACAGGACACCCCACCCCCACCCCCCCGCCGCAGCCGGCGGAGCAGATCGCCGGAAAAGGGAGGCGGTGGGCGAAAGGAAAGCGGGGAGCTGGGAGAGGAGCTGTAAACAAAGAGCTGCCCTTGTGCGAAGTCCTGAGCCGGGTCCAATCAGCCCGCTTCCTGTGGCCCACGCACTGCCCGCCGGCCCACGCGGGAGCCTCGAGGGGCGAGGCGGGAGCTGGGCGCAGTCCTTGCAGCCAGCAGCCACCTCCGCGCGCTCCGCCGCGGTCCAGCTAATTACCTGCTGCGGCGGCGGCCGTGCCCTTTAGGGTGAATTAGCATGCCCGCCGCGGGCGCTGCCCTCGCGGCGTCGGCACCGATGCCCGGCCACC
Organism: Pan troglodytes; assembly: GCF_028858775.2. Lineage (NCBI taxonomy): Eukaryota > Metazoa > Chordata > Mammalia > Primates > Hominidae > Pan > Pan troglodytes. Next base: position 122,507,901 of record NC_072407.2, on the reverse strand, counting down.
TCCAGGCCCGAACGACTGCGGCTGCGGGAAGGCGGGTCGAGGGGGGCTACGGCACCCCAGGGAGAGGCCGGGAGCCGCCCGGACCTCGGAGGGGATGGGGTCCTCTCTGGGAGGCACCCGTCTCCTTCCTGGATCCTAAGACCCTTCCCAGCCCTGCGCTCCGACCCCACTCCTCCCGAAACGTCGGGGAATCGGGAAAGGAGGGCCACGGGCAAAGCGGGGGCGGGCGCCCCCTGATTAGCATGCGGCGCCGGTTGCCCGGGCCCGGATTCCCGAGCCCCCTCCCCGCGAGCGCACACTAATAAGTTTACAAATGGAAGCCGGTGGCGCCGCTTGCAATAAAAGGCAGAAGCTGCGCTCCGGCGCTTCAATGAGAGCATTTTCCCCCGTAACAAGGGGCTGGATTCAGCTGCCTGGTGCCGTCTGAGCGGGGCGAGTTGCCAGAGTAACCAAGGCCTAGCGCGCACGTGGGGAGAGGGAGCTGGCTGGTGCTCCAGCGCTAGCCGCCGCCTGCGCGCCCGGGCCCTTCCTCAGGCCACCAGCCACTCCTCCGGGACATTGCCTCCCCCACCCCAACTTCCCCACTACATAAACTGCCTCCCTACCCACCCCCTAACCTTTCAAAGGCTCTCCGGCAGCTTGTGTTAAATTCATGAGACACACCGGGAACACCTCCTCCGCGATGGGAAAATAATGTTTAGGCCTGGAGTGTCACTGGAGAGGGGGCCCAGACGGTGACTGTGCTCAGAGCGGGCGCGGAGGCACAACCGACCCCAGGTGTGGGAGGCGTCAGAACTGGTGCAAACAGCAGTGAAACAGCAGGTGGAGATTCCAGAGCCCTGGGTAGCTCAGGAGGTAGGCTTCTGAATGACCTGGGGAAGGGTGGAGGGGAATTCAGAGCCTACTAACCCTGAGTGCCACATCTAACTTCCTGAGAGGAGGCTCCAAGGACGGGAGCTCCAGAAGTTCCTGGGGTCCAGCAGCTGCGGGGAGACCAGCTGCACCGTGAGCAAAGCACCCATCCATCCCACCTGTAACACAGGGCTGGCTGCTGCTGCCTTCTCCCAGCCTTTGGCCTAGGTTGGTTTAAAAAAAGCGAGTTCAAAAGCTGAACCCGCTTTTGGTCTTCAGCTCTCAAAAGTTCACATTTTGCTCCAGAAAGTTAAGGCTGCTGTCCACCCTACTTCCTTCCCAGGGACCAAAAATATAGGGATTGTTTCTCTCTTTTTACAAGCTTGTCACTGGGCACAGGGTTCTTCCAGGCCCCAGAAGTTGTTCTCTGGAGCCCAGAGAAGCTGGATCCCATAGTTCCTCTCCTGAAGCTAGGCTGAGGGCTGCTAGGCAGCCGCCTTCCAAATGGCCACATGCTAGTATCCTAGGAGATGTACACCCAAACACAGTGCTTACCGGCCAAGCAATCCCTATCCCACATGGACAAAGAGGCTGATACTAGACACTGCGAGTATGTCTAATAGAGAAAGAGCCCACTTCCTTTGCAACTGACAAAAGAAGGAAGCTCATTCCCGGGTTTTACCCAGGGAGACGGTGAAGTGGAAAGACACACTTCACCATCCCCGTTCCGGAAGCTGGGCAAGCTGGGTGCCAGCCTGCATGACTGACATCTCGGCAGTCACATACATCCACAGCCCACTGGACATCATGCTTCCGCAGAAGGCCAAAATGGGGTCCCCCACTGCCACCAGGCAGCTGGACCCTGCAGAAGAGGGCTGGCTGCCCATTCTGATCCCCTGACCTGGCTCTTCCCTTTTCCACACATGATACCCCCCGTGCCCAATCATCACTAAGTCCTGTGGGTTCTACCTTCTAGAAAGTCTCTCAAATTAGTCCAAGCTGCACACATTTCTCACTAACACTGCCCTACCACCACCAGAGGATCTCAACCTGTTCCCTTTTGTGTAAATCTCCCCAGCCATTTCCTGGCACCCTTAGCCTGGTATACAAGGCCCCCCATGAACTGATCACTGTCACGTCTCCAGCTTCTTCTCTCCCCTTGTACCCTGGCTCCAGCCTGCTTGCCATGACCCAAACACAAGCCCCCACTTACTTCTGTGTGTGCAAGCTCTTCCCCAGCCCCCAACAGCCTCACAATACCCTAACTCCCCTTCTTCCTCTGGTTGGTTCCTTTACATCCTTCTACGCTCAGCTCAGGCATCACCTCCTCCAGGAAGCCCTCCCCAGCTCCCTGCCATCCATCTGAGACTAAGTTAGCCTCCCAAATATACTTATCTGCTCCTTCACTAGACTGTGAGCTTCTTAGGGCCAAGGCCTGGGTCCCTGTTGACTTTTTCACAAGGCCTTATTGGCAAATGATTAAAAGTCTCGGCTTTGGAGTTAGTAAAATGTCAGTTTGATTCTTAGCTCTTCCATCTGCCATGTCACTTAATTTCTCTGAATCACAGTTTCCTTATTAAAATGGATAACGGTAATATCTTAAGGCTGTTGGGCTTAGGTGAATCAATGGGTTTAAAGGACTTAGCACAGTGCCTGGCCCATGGTGAGCAGATTCTCCCTCCCCTTATTGTGTGTACGCCCTCAGTGTCAGCCCATCTGGCACATTCTAACAACTGCTTCCTAATTGCTGAGCTAATGAATGATAAGAGGAAGAACATGACATCCTTCTGGGGCTCTTCACCACCTTGGCCATACCCTCCTGGATATTCTTTGCTTTATTTGGCACCCTTTTCAAGTGGGCCACAAAGAACTTTTGACCAAGTCACACTCCCATCATCAGCTGTGTAGCGTGCAGCGGTCAGGAGTCAGATCCAGATATATGACTGGAGGAGAAGGCAGGAAAAAGAAACAGCTAAGACTGAAGGTGGCTTTGAGCCTCTGGGTCATCTTGGGGTTTGGAGGAGAGGGAGGAGATGTGGGGGTGGCCAGGTTCTTCTGGAAGACAGAATCGTGTGGTAGTAAAGAGGCCTTACCCACATCGCCTTCTCTTTGCTGTTTCCCGACCCCTAGGCATACATGGGCTGCCCCCGAAGGTGTGGCCTGGGACACCCTTTCTATATATGAGACCCTCTCATGGTTTTTGCCATTGCTGGAGCAGGGGTATGCCTGCAGGGAACTCTGGGGAGTCCCCGAGTAGGCCCCCCTAGTCCCCACGTGGCTCTCCAGCAGCAGAAGGGACCTACAGTGCTGCCTGTCACCAGCGCCATGTTGCTTCCTCCCAGGCAGAGGCCTTGCTGGTGGGCGTGCAGGAAGAGAGGCGAAAGCATGAAGGAGAGAAGGGAGAGGAAAGCTCAAAGCCCAGTAGCAGGCGCCTTGATGCAGAAATATCTTCTAGAACATGAGGGAGAAGCGCTCCATCAAAACCTTCTGGATTTCCAAGTCAGCCGGGCTGATGACCCGCAGCAACCCACCCTCCCCTGGCTGCCCCTAAACCCAGGGCCTGCTCCTGCCCCACCTCCCAGTCCCACCCTACCCCTCCTTACCCGGAGACCACACACCAGGGGACTAGACAGGCTCACTCCCTCCCTGGCTGTCTTGCAATTTTAATTTCTCACCTTCCTAAACAGCCAAGATTTATGGCACACTTGACAGAAATATTTAATTTTCCAAATGTCTATTATTCAAAGGCTGTGGAAATCTCCAGCCCTAACATTTCCACATTAATATCCATCTAAGGCTGAGGCCAAATAAAGATCTTCCCAGAGGCGTGGAAGGCGGGAAGGAGGAAGATGAAATCCTTAGCAGACAGAAAGGACCCACAGAAAATCCCCCACGAGATCATACCATCCCCACTGCTCTTCCACTGAAGTACATGTTAAAGCTTTTTAATTATTGTCATTAACATCACTGAATGCTTATTATGTGCCAGATACTGTGCTAAGCAATTTAAAAGCCATGATCTCATTTAATCCTCACAACCCAATAAGGTAGCCACTATAATTATCCCATTCTATAGATGAGGAAACTGAGGCACCGAGTGATCTAAGACCACTCAACTAATGAATGGAGGAGCTGAAATTAGAACCTCAATTTGACTCTTACTATCATACTGTCTCTTGTGTGTGCCTGATGGAAACACTCTTTCTTCCCAGACTTGTATATAAGTCTAGCTATACCATATACACACATATACATACTATATTCAATTTACATCCGTATATCACTGTGAAGGAGACTCATTGATGAATTCAACGGGGACACTGTGTAGGCTCCCTGCTACACCCAGAGCACTGCTGTGTGGCCAGCATAACAAATGCGGGGCTAGGTCCCCTGTCTATCATGACCTTAAAATCTGCTTGGAGGCCAGGCACAGTGGCTCACTCCTGTAATCCTAGCACTTTGGGAGGCCAAGGCAGGTGGATCACCTGTGGTCGGGAGTTTGAGACCAGCCTGGCCAACATGGTGAAACACCATCTCTACTAAAAATACCAAAAAAAATTAGCCGGGCGTGGTGGTGCACACCTGCAATCCCAGCTACTTGGGAGGCTGAGGCACGAGAATCCCTTGAACCCGGAGGTGGAGGTTGCAGTGATCCAAGATCGCAACACTGCACTCCAGCCTGGGCAATAGAGTGAGACTGTCTCAAAAAAAAAAAAAATCTGCTTGGAAAACTGGGCATATATTCAAAACAATGCCACACCAACACAAGGAGTACAGGAATGTCACTGCTAGGGACTCAACTTTCTCCTGAGATACAGAAGGAAACCAGAAGACCTCAAAACAAACCAGAGAGACCCTCTCAGGCCTCCCTCTAATAGGCCTGTCTCCTCTCGCTGCTGGTGTAATGCAGATACAGTTAATATGCATTAAACGCAGAACACAGAAGAGGCAGGCATTCTGGCAAAAGTAAGAGGCAACTGACAAAATGAAGAGGAAAACATAAAAAGGTGATAAAGAACTCAAGAAGTCAGCAGTCTTGGGCCACTTGGTGTGTGGGAAAACAGAATCACCTACTTGCCCCGGAAGTGTCTATTAGTGCACAGGTAGTAGCTGGTGTTTATAATAATGACCCTGAGTAATGAAAAAATGATCAAACCATGTTCTGTGCATGTTGTTTTGGAAGGCCTGCATACTTTTCTTATGTCCATTTGGATAGAAATATTTCATTAAAGTGGCCAAAATAATGTTTTTTAATGTTTTGGTGATGAAAGAGGTAAGTTAGATTCTCCTGAGATGCCAGCTGAAATACAGATTCCAATGTGTAATGAAACATCCAGCTGGTCAGGACTAGGAGCCCCTGGTGGACAGGAATAGGTTCTGTCTGGCCCACTCTGCTCAGTGCCCAGCATGGGTGAGCACCCAACAAAGGATGGCCGTCACCAGGATGCTGGTGCCCACGAGCTCATTTATCCACAGCCAAGAGATTAGCTGAAGCGAGGGAGTCTGGGACCCCTCCAAAGCTAGTCCTGGGGAACCATGGATCTCACTTCCCCAGCTCCTTTGAGGCCAAGCTTAGGGCAGAATTGCCACCTAGTAGCCTCAGCAGGCCTTTGCTATGCCACGAAGGTCACCACTCCTGGGCTTCTCAAGAAAGGGTCTTAATCTAAGTTGTCAGCAGCCAACCCCCAGCTGAGAACAGAGAAGGCTTCTCCATCTCCCTTGGCCTGGTCCTAAATAGCTCTGGTCAGTTGCTGCCAGGGAAGGTGACGGGAAGAGTAAACACAGCAAAAATATGAGTGCCCTTCAGCATCACCATGGTGAGGCCTTATCAAGGATCTCAGCAGTCTGGGTAAAACCAACATTCACTGGTAATGAGCCAGAGCAAGAAAAAGAGTAAGACACAAGAGAAGGTCCAATCTATGCAACCCATACCATGTCCAGAAGGGGAAAACTCTCGCTCACGTTAAATGTGAACCTAAAATGCCCCCCAACCCTCTCTATAAACTAAATACGTGCAATTGTCACTTGTATATAATCTACTCACTTTGTTAATTTTCCATCATTTATGTTGTGTATAAATGCCTGTCTCTTGTGTGTGCCTTCATCAGCACAACTGTCAGAACTGAACACATCTGTGAGGGGTTTTTTTGTTTTGTTTTGGTTTGGTTTTTGAGACGGAGTCTCGCTCTGTCGCCCAGGCTGGAGTTCAGTGGCGCGATCTCAGCTCACTGCAACCTCTGCATCCTGGGTTCAAGCGATTCTCCTGCTTCAGCCTCCCGAGTAGCTGGGACTACAGGCGCACACCACCACACCCAGCTAATTTTTTTGAATTTTTCATAGAGACAGGGTTTCCCCATGTTGGCCAGGATGGTCTCAATCTCCTGACGTCGTGATCCACCCACCTCGGCCTCCCAAAGTGCTGGGATTACAGGCGTGAGCCACCGTGCACAGCCTGAGGGTTTTAACTTACTTCATATAGGAAAAGGAGCTGACATTATAGAATACCTACTATAGTACTGACACTTCATGTGTTTTATCTCATTTAACCTCATAACAGCCCTCTCAAGTAGATATTATTTCCATTTTACACATAAGAAAACTGAGGCTCAGAGAGGTTAAGTAACTTGCTCAAAGTTGCACAGCTAGTAAGTGTCAAAACAGAGATTCTGTTTCAGGTCCCTTGACTCTGACTCTAAGGACCACCGTCGATTTTTTTTTTTTTTTTTTTGAGACAGAGTCTCGCTCTGTCGCCCAGGCTGGACTGTAGTGGCGCAATCTCGGCTCACTGCAAGCTCCGCCTCCCTGGTTCACGCCATTCTCCTGCCTCAGCCTCCCGAACAGCTGGGACTACAGGCGCCCGCCACCACGCCCAGCTAATTTTTTTTGTATTTTTAGTAGAGACGGAGTTTCACCGTGTTAGCCAAGATGGTCTCGATCTCCTGACCTCGTGATCCGCCCGCCTCGGCCTCCCAAAGTGCTGGGATTACAGGCGTGAGCCACCGCGCCCGGCCCGATTACTTCTTGATGTTATCACCAGCAAAAGAGCAGACAGAAGCCTCTCTCGTGGCAAATCTGGGGATAAAGAAGACCCCTTCTAGATTCAGACGAGAATGCTGCTCATTTTCAGCCTGAGCCTGGCTGGTATTTCAGGGGCTGACTTAACATGATGAATGGGCTCAGGGCACACACGAGATGTAATACGTCTTGATTTAGGGAAGCGCTAGATAGGTCGTCTGATGAAATTTTACTTGCAAAATTAATTCAGATTGTCTTGGCTGAGTACTCCCATCACCCAGACAGCAGGAGAGGCTGGGAAACTGTAAACAAGTGGTCAAGAGAAGAGGCTGCGGTGGACAGGACAGCAGCAGCCAGGGCAGGCACAGCCTGTGAGGAGACTGGATGGCAGGAGGTACCGTTTTCTTCCCCCAAGGCAGCGGAACTACAGCGTGCAGCAGAAAGACTGCAGGCAGAGGGAAGGGATGGTGTGCTGAACACGAGAGTCCTCGGAGGGGACAGGAGAGGCAAGGGAGGGGCTCCTTCTGAATTCTATCCGGTCCTCCAGTGCACTAATGGAGCCACAAGAGAAAGACAGTCAGCCCTGGGTCCCTGAATGCCGCCATCAAGCAGGCTCCAAGGACAAGCTGCCTGCTCTGAGTCAGGGTAACAGAAGCCTCAGTCAGGCCAGGTTTGCAGCAGGAGTCAGAGGTCGGTGCCTTCTGTGGGCAGGAGGAGACTGGACGGGTCAGCTCAGGAGGGATGTTAACTCACACCAAGAAAGGGAGGCAAGCAGCTGCCCGCTGTCAGGAGGGAGGCCAGAACCCAGGTAAGGGTGACAAGGCGAGGGGAAGGAGACTGACTAATGAGGAGGAATGAGAGGCCCCGCGCAGAGTTGAGCTCAACTGACATAGAGGGCGGGGACGTGACTGCCAGTCACAATTAAGGAAGGAACGGAGAGGAGATGGATTACTGTAATTATGAACCTATGGAGCACAGTTTTAAAAACGTGTTCCTCTTGTGTATATGCAGGAGGTGACAGGAGGGTGCTTTTTTTTCCTCCTAAAGCAAAGGACGGGTTAAGCCCATTCCCAAGACAGGTGTTACCCAGTATGTTGAGGACCCTGGGGTCTTAGAGAGATCAGGTGGGCCGAAAGGAAACCAGGCTGATCCAAAAGAACGTAGGCGCACCCAAGAAACCCTAAACGCACCCCTCTGGAGTGGCAGGAGGTGAGTGGCACTGACTGGGGTCGGGGGTGGAGGGCAGGTAGGTGCTGCCTCCCGGATGCATGTGGAGTTATCCTTGTGAAATGACTTGATCTGACTTACATTTTAAAAGCTTTACTCTGGCTGTGATGTGAAGAACAGACTGGGGGAGTGGAGAGAGGACGGGTGGTCTGGATGAGGATGGGAGTGAGCAGAAGGTGACAAGTGGTTAGATTTGGGGTATTTTTGAGGGCAGAACAAACAAGACTGAGGAACTGGAAATGGGGTGTGAGATAAAGAAAGGACTCATGGGTGAATGCATGCATGCATGAATTCCCTCCTGGACCGCGCTATGACAGGGGCCGGGGGACACTGATCCTTCCCTCCCCCAGGCTTACCAGCACTCCCCGCCATCTTCTCTTCAATGTAAACCTTGACCTAAACCTGCCCTCCCTATCAGGTGATCATTCCCTCTAACCCACATTAGACAGCGCTCTGTGTGCTGGCATGGCAACCTTGCCACCTCCTGAAAATGCATTTCCATGAGAAGAACTGGTTTCAAGTAGCCGACAGTCTAACATGTAAGTAAACCATTAGAAATATGACCTGTCTGTGGTGAGAAGTGCCTGTGTCAACCTGGTCATTGCCCCAGTTGTCACATCCAAGACAAGGCATTTTCTGTTGCTCCCAAGACGCGTGGCCCCAGCATGGCCATGATTCTTGGTGGCAGGGACATCAATAATGACGGTGGGAAGAAGCCCCAAGGCCTCTGAGGACAAGGATGAAGTAAAAGGAATTTGCAAACTTTGTGCCACTCGCAGCTTTCCTGAGAAGTCGAAAGGACCCTGGGCAGAAGGAGGGCAGACCTCCCCTCTGCCCCTCCTCCACCTCACCACCTGGGCATTGGATGTGTCTCGGTCCCATTTGCCAAATAAGAAACTCCCCAGAAGTGGGTAGGTCGGGAAAGGCAGGCGGACCGTGAGGGAGAGGACGACCGCTGTGTGCATCTGGTGGCAGCCTCAGCCCCAGAGCAAATTTTACTGAGTGAAGAGGAGAAAGTGTGTGAATGTTGGCTCGGCGAGTACATAAGCAGCCCGGTAGAAAGCTTTTTTAGCAAGCTCTATGCAAATCAGACTTGGAGAAACAAAAGCCAGACCTATGCCTGCTGTGTCAGCTCCAGAGCCACGTTTCCACTTCTCATCTGGCCCTTGCTGCCTCACAGTGGCTTCTGGTTCACCAGCCAGTAATGAGAGCTCCCAGACCTAATGCATAAACAGGAAGCCACTTGCTGGATTTTGCTTTTGGACAGCCAGCAAAAAGCACAGGGCTTTCTGGGGCATGCCGTCTCCATTTGCAGGAGTTAAGCCTGAAGTCATGGGAAAGATGGATAGATAACATGGTGACCTGCGTGTGCAGGGCCTGGAGGACATCTGGGCAGCAGCCTGTGGTCTCGGGCTGCAGAGCGCCTTCTCATGCCTCACAGGCTTCAAAGGCAACCAGCTTCTGTGGACTCGCATGGACCCTTTACGGGATGCCTGTGTGGGAGCGTGGTTGCGGTCTCCCTCTGCCTACCTCCTCCAGTGCCGTCCTCACCACACCCACCAGGCGGGGCAGACATTCCTCATTTGGAAAGAGGGGAACAGATGCACACGGACTCTCCAACTGACTCTCAAGAGACTGGAAGGGGCCAGGCGCGGTGGCTCACGCCTGTAATCCCAGCATTTTGGGAGGCCAAGGCAGGCAGATCACTTGAGACCAGGAGTTCGAGACCAGCCTGGCTAACATGGTGAAACTCCGTCTCTACTAAAAACACAAAAATCAGCCAGGCATGGTGGCGGGCGTCTGTAATCCCAGCTGCTCTGGAGGCTGAGGCAAGAGAATCGCTTGAACCCGGGAGGCGGAGGTTGCAATGAGCAGAGATCGCGCCACTGAACTCCAGCCTGGGCGACAGGGCGAGCCCCTGTCTCAAAAAAAAAAAAAAAGAAAAAGAAAAAAAGAGAGCGACAGAGAGAGACTGGAAGGAAAAGGAAGCCAAACCTCTCCCCTTGACTTCATACCACTCACCAGTTTGGGGAGTGTGGAGAGAAAGTCGCAGGAAAACACCTAAGCGGAGGCAGGAGACCATGCAGGGGCTGCAAGGTTGGGAGACATCGTCATCCAATGCTGAGGCCTGACCCCACCTGTACTTACTATGCCAGGAGATGCTGCATGGGCTTTCACAGCTAAAGATAGTTAATTGCTACCAGCATCTATCCGGGGCGGTTTTAGAACATAAACCTTGTCTGCCAATGATATCCTGGGCTCAGAAACTCATCTGTAGACTTAACAGATATTTTTGCTGGTCCCATTTGGGCCCAACTCCAGTTTTGAAACTTCATCTATTCATCTACCTTTCACTTATGCAGCCTTATGGGTGCCTACAGCACAGGGCTACTATAGATGCCGTGGGTGGGGCTGTGAGTGGGTGGGGGTGTGAGTGGGTAGGGGTGTGGAACCTTTAACATCATCCATAAGTGTCCCCAAATCCATCTTAGTCTCATCTGCACCAGCCTCCAAAGTGGCTTCTCTGTTTTGTTTTTTTAAATCCTGCCAAGTCTCAGGAGGCTTCTCTGTTTTAAAGCCTGACCTTGACACTGTGACTTGAACCTTCCCAGTCCTCCTCTGTCCCCCTCCACTCTGTCAGCATTGAGAGGGCACACTCTACTCCGCAGAGAGACATCTCAGGGCACAAGTGACATACAGGCAGGCAATTTACAGCTCCTGGGCTTGCTCTGCATCCAGCAGTGCTGCAGTCCGCACCCCCAGCCTGCTCCCTAACCCCTTTTAACTTCCCCTCCCCTCCCCAGGCCCATAGGGCTCTCTGCTCACAGCTCCAGGCCCTGAGGAGGCCAAGTGCAGTTTGCGAGTTCCAAATATAACCCCTGAGTTCAGGTCAAACCTTCTTTTCCCTACAGCCTCTTGGAAAATGAACCAGTTTCTCATTTTTCCAGGACCAGGTCAAGTTCCTGCAAGTTCAGAGACTTTAAATCCCTTTTGTTCCCCTCTCTTTCCACATCCTCCCTTTCCTTCTTCACTCTAGCCCACTCCCCACTTCTCCTCTGAAAATGTTCTCCCCTTGGTCAACAGTGGCTTTGGAATGATAGATCCCAGCCTCCCGTGACTTCCTAGTGGCATATGACAGGGTTGGCCCCTCCTCCCACTCTTCCTTCCTCTGGGTGTCCCCAGTGCCACATCTCCTGGTTTCCTCCTGCTCCCCTGTCTCTTCAGAAGGCTCCTGTCCTGGACCCTCCAACACTGACTCTCAGAGTTTCACCACTGGCCCTGTTCCTTGTCACTCCACACACACACTGGCTGGGCAAGTTCATCCAAACCCTTTACCTACTGTCTATGGGCCGATGGCCCCAAATCTTTATGTCCAGCATCTTTTCTATCTAGAAGTTAACTGGAGATGCATGATTACAGCCCACTCTAATCTCTCCTTTGCAGATAACCCCAATCCTTTGTCCCTTCCTCCCTTCTTTTTTTTTTTTTTTTTCTTTTTTTGAGACGGAGTCTCGCTGTGTCCCCCACGCTGTAATGCAGTGGCATGATCTTGGCTCACTGCAACCTCTGCCTCCCGGGTTCCAGTGATTCTCCTGCCTCAGCCTCCCGAGTAGCTGGGATTACAGGCACCTGCCACCACGCCCAGCTAATTTTTGTATTTTTAGTAGAGACAGGGTTTCACCATGTTGGCCAGGCCGGTCTCTAACCCCTTACCTCAGGTGATCCACCCGCCTTGGCCTCCCAAAGTGCTGGGATTACAGGCATGAGCCACCACGCCTGGCCTCTCCCTTCTTTTTAACTCCCCTGGCTAAATCCCAAGTCCAGCTAAACCCAGCTATCCACCCTCTCCATGCCTGCACCAGCGACTGAACGTTCCTGTAGAAAACCACAAAGCCAGTTTGACTCCTTGCATTTTCAACTTACAACCACAAGCTCTAGCCAGGCCCTCAACAGCGTCCTGTGCCCTCCCTAGAGACGCAGTAAAGTTGTCACTTTATTCCCTCAGGCTGCCATGGTATGCTTTTCCCTGCACCTCAGCCTCCCCAACACCCTCAGCTCATTGCCTTGTCTCTCCATCCATCAGAAAACAAGGTGTTGAGGAAAGCCCTCAAATTGTTTTTCCTCTGCGCTCCATCCCAACAATCCCCAACACAGAAGACTTCTGTGACCAAATGTGTGGGGGTGGGGTGGGGGGTTCTCCCCACCATCAAGCAATCAGCTCTGCAGCAGACACCAATGGGGTATCCTCCAATTCAACTCCAACACTGTCTACCTGGAGATAAACTCAGATCCCACTGGGTGAGGGCTCAGTCCCAAGACTGCCCTCCACAGCCAGACACCAGTTGCAAGTCCAGGCCCCGGGGGAAATTCTGGCCACCCAGCTTCAAGTTGAGATTCCCACCACCCACCTACTCTTTGAGTTTGATTAATTTGCTGGAGTGGCTCACAGAGCTCAGGGAAACGCTTACTTATGTTTACAGTTTATTATAAAGGATATTACAAAGGATACAGATGAAGAGATACGTAGGGTGAGGTATGGGGGAAGGGCCGCAGGGCTTATACGCCCTCCCCAGGCACCACCCTCCAGGAACCACCACGTGTTCAGCTATCCAGAAGCTCCCAGAACCTGGTCCTCCTGGGCCTTTTATGGAGACTTCATTGGATAGACGTGATTGTTAACCACATAAAATTTTATTTATTTTATTTATTTATTTATTTATTTTACAGAGTCTCACTCTGTTTCCCAGGCTGGAGTGCAATGGTGTGATCTCGGCTCACTGCAACCTCTGCCTCCCAGGTTCAATCGATTCTCCTGCCTCAGCCTCCCGAGCAGTTGGGACTAAAGGCGCCCACCACCACGCCCAGCTAATTTTTGTATTTTCAGTAGAGACAGGGTTTTGCCACATTGGCCAGGCTAGTCTTGAACTCCTGGTATCGAGCAATCTGCCCACCTCAGCCTCCCAAAGTGCTGGGATTGCAGGCACAAGCCACCACGCCCGGCCAACAACCACGTAAAAATTTAATTGGACAAAAAGGGTATGATCTGGATGCAGAACGGCCTGCCTGTTCACATTCTTCTTGGCCTCTCTCTGCAGCGTTCCTTCCTCCTGGGTATGAGGGCGGGACCCACTCTGGAATAAAGGTTTCATGACCCATAGTCAGATCAGAGTCTTGCCTTGGGCAGGTGAAAAGAGGGCAGGAGAAGGTCAGAGACAGAGAGATTGTGTTTAGAGTAACAAGGGCTATGGGAGTTATGAGCCAGGGACCGGGGATGAAAACATACATATACAAAAGCAAACAGGAACTCGTTAACTTCCCACCACCAAATCTACCGGCTTCCCTCACTCTCATCTCATGTTCTCTGCCCTCCCTCCATGTATGTTGGGAGAAGTGTTCCTGCTCCCATAAGAGGCCAAACCATTTGTCTCGTGAATCCCAGCCCCTGACCTTCTCAAGGCCTTCATTCTGGAAGTCACCCTTCTGTTCTGAGTTATCCATGAATACCCCCACATTAGATCATGCCCTTCACTGTGCACTCATGCATGCTCCGCTGTCTCCTGCCCTTACAAATGAAAGACCCCACTCAGCCCTGCATGCCCATCCAGCCACTGCTCTGTGCACCTGCTCCTGTGCACAGCACTCCTCAAAGAACGGTTTGTGCCCACTCCTCCGTTCCTCTCCTCCCACTCACTCTCCAACCACCCCAGTCTGGCTTCTTATCCAGGTCACCAGTGACCACCTCACTGTTGTCAAACCCTCCACTCATGTCTGTATGCTTCTCCCGTGTGACTCCCGGGGCCTCAGGACTCACCTGGCCTCTGTCCTGTCTGTGGCGCCACATCCACCCTGGCTTGCCTCCTCCCTGGCCACTCCTCCTCCATGTCCACTGCAGGGCTCCCCGCCTCTGCCCGACTCTAACATTGGCATACCCCAGAACGCCATCCTCTGCCCCTCCTCAATATCTGTATCCCCTCCTACATTGCCTCTTCCTTTCCTCTTAAACACCGATGACTCCCAGATTACATCTCCAGCCCTGACCCTTCACCCTGCCAAGAGACTGATGATATCCAACTGCTGACGCCATCTCTCTGCTGAGTTGTCTAATCAGCATCGGCTCAAAGGAGAACCCCACCCCACCCCCCAACTCACCCCACCCCCACCAACCCCTGTTCTTACTCAGTCTCATCTAACAGCCCCATCCTCCTCCCACTCACTCCAGATCCTTGATCCACCTCTTCCTTTCAGCCCTGCGGCAGCAGCAACCTGGGACGCCAAGTCCAAAGGCACCAGCACCATTGCATCTGTCTGCTCTGCCACCACCCCTGGGTGTAAGCCCCTTCTTCCCCCTGTGACGCTGCACCAGCCTCCTGAATAGCCTCCCACTCCCACTCCTGACCCTCTGCCGCCCATTCCCCCCAACCAGGCAGCCACAGCAATCCTGTTAAAATGTAAATCAGACCATGGGATCCCTCTGCTCAAATTCCTTTAATGGCTTTTCATTGCACTTAGAACCAAACCCCTTGCAAGTGACAGAAAACACAACTCAAACTGCCTTAAATGATAAAGAGTAATTTATTGATAGCAAAATGGCTGAGGCTGCCGTCTACCTCGCAGGTTCACATCTCAACATCCAGCATAGCCTTTTTCTAAGGGCCACAGAGGGGCTGCATAGACTGGCAGCAGCCTGGCCGTTCAGTTGATTCCTTGGTCCCTAGGGGCTCTGTCCTCCTTGAGGATTCCATTGTGTCCCCTGTCTGCAGCAGCTGCCCACCTCTCCCACTCCTTCTCTGCACCCCAGATCTCCCAGGGGCCCACGACCCGCCCTCAGCCTCTGCTTGTCTTGTCCCAGGCCCCTGCTGTGAGCTGAGCAGCGTTTTACTGTTGCACACGCCCTAGCCAGGCTCCGGGAGGGGGTGCCTCCTGTGCCCCTCCCTATTCTGTCTCTGCCCTCACCTCTTACAAGAAAGGGGCCTGCACACAGGTGCCACTGCAGCCCCCCATGAAGGGCTCACTCCTTGTTTGTTAGTGTGTGTGTCTGTCCACATCAACAATGGTACCACACGGGGACATGTTCCTTCTATTAAAGAACAGCCAAGGCCGGGCGCGGTGGCTCACGCCTATAATTCCAGCACTTTGGGAGTCCAAGGTGGGTGCATCATGAGGTCAAGAGTTTGAGACCAGCCTGGCCAACATGGTGAAAGCCCGACTTTACTTAAAAAAAAAAATACAAAAATTAGCCAGGTGTAGTGGCGTGTGCCTGTAATCCCAGCTACTTGGGAGGCTGAGGCAGTAGAATTGCTTGAACCCAGGAAGCAGAGGTTGCAGTGAGCTGAGATCACGCCACTGCACTCCAGCCTGGGCAACAAGGCAAGACTCTGTCTCGGGGAAAAAAAAAACAGCCAGGAAACAGGCATCCTTCAGAGCCCCCTTCATACCACAGCTGCCTGGGATGACAAAGCCAGGAAGAGAGGAGACCTGGTCATGCACGAGGTGCTGTGTCCTGGGCCTGCCTGGAGCTAGGTCAAGCCTGCCTGAGGCCAAGCCAGGCCCACACGTCAGACAGGCACCGTATGGTCTCAGACTCTCACAGGGAACATGTGCCCTGAGCAGAAGTGCCCTCCTGTGCAAGACAGCCCTCTCTCCCCTGCAGATTCGGCCCCTTCTGCTGAGCGAGTGTGATGGATTACTTCACCTCTCGGGACTTCAGGGTTTTGTGTGTAAAATGAAGGGGTCTCGGAGCTGGGGTAGGCAGCCCCACAGACAGATGTGCCTCTGCTCTGGGGTGTTTGCTCTGGAACTGTCATACAGGGCACAGAAATCTTCCCTCTCCAAAATCCTCCCAGCTGCCACCAGAGGTCTCTTCCCAAAATGTCAAAAGGATCATGTCGGGCCATTCACTCTCTTAAAACCCAGTGCTTAGAAGAGGAAGTCTGAATCCCTCAGCAAGGCTGTGGGGACCGAGGTGCCTCTGTAGCCTCATCTCCTCCCACTCCTCCTGCAAGCTGATGGCCAGCTGAGCAAGACACCCTGCACTTCTCTGACCACACCCCTTGTCTCCAGGCCACCATGCCTTTGCTAGGGCCATCCCCTCTCCTTGCAATCCCCTTGCCTCTTTGCCCTACGTCTCCACTTGCACAATCTACTTCGTAAGTGAGCCTCTGCCCACATGGCCCCTGTGCATCCTTGCCTACCCCACCCCCAAATCAGAATTCAGGACCCCTCACTAAGCATCCATGGCACTGGGTCCTACTCCTGCTGTACCCAGTACTTATCACGTGTCATGCATGGTGTCTATTTTCATACTTCGAGAGCCCCTGGGTGCCAGGCAGCACAAGGGAGACAGCGTGGGCCTCAGAGTCCAGCAGGCCTGCAATTGATTCGGGCTGAGTCACCTACCAGCGCCAGTAACAGGTGATCACTGTCACACACAGGCTTCAGGCAGGCTGCCCATGCATGCATTCTCCCAGCGTCCTTCACCCTGTGGACAGCAGTTCCCATGTGTGCCCTCCCACAGCCACCCTCTGAGTCACAGGCTGGGCAGCCCCGCCCACCCTGGCAGGTACCCAGCAGCCCTGGGCTGCAGACTCCCCTCACACCCGGCATATTTATCCCGCTAATGAGTTCTTAAAGCTCTAACAGGGCTCTTTCCACTGAGCAGGTTCAGTAACAGATTCTTATAAAAAATAAATTCAGCACATTAAACCCAGATTTCAGCATATTAGTAGACCCATGGGGAGGGGCCTGAATTTACCAAACACTAGGCAGTTGCTGTCTTTTAATTAAAAAATAATGATGACAAGCTCATGTAATGTCTGGTCCCTCCCTAAGAAAGATTTTCTGATTTCCCATGTCAGACGTTTCCATGGAAAAACCAAGTGTTTATGTCAGGACAAAAAAAAAAAAATCCCTGAATGTCTGGAAACAAGAAGCCTTCCCTGCTTGGCTCCTCTGGTGCCAACCCCTCAAACACCTTCCTCCCTCCCCTTATCTGACTGCTGCCTTGAAGGTGTCAGTGAGATTTTATGCCTGTGTGAGCATGTGGTCACCGCCGACCAGAGTCTAAAGGAGCCCAGCTCCATCTCACCACGCTATTCACTCCTCCCTCTGTACTCCACTCGTGCAGCCACTCGCCCACCGGCTGAGGTCACTGTGTGCTAGGGGCGAGACATCCACAGATGCCCAAGGCAAGGTCTCTGGCCGTTGGGAGCTCAAAATCTAAGATGCCAAGAGCCACGATAGAGGAGTGCCCAGGGTACCCTGGAGGCAGAGAGAAGGGTGAGTGTGTCCAGGACAGGCTCCCAGGAGAGGCACTGTGGAAGGAATGGCCACTGAGCTGGCTCCTGAGGATGAGTGGAGGGAAGAGAGGGAAGGGGACTTCAAGTCGAAGGGACTGTCCACGCAAAGGAACTGAGGCACACAAGACAGGAGAATGTGGAGGAAGCGCTGCCAGAGCCCAAGGGGCAGGGTGCCGGGGAGGTACATGGAGCTCTGCATGCACGAGGCTTAAGCTGGACAGTCAGGCAATGCCAACCCCCCGACCTTGCTGTTCTTAAGCTGCGCTCAGCCCCAGAACCTGTTGGGATTAGAGAGGAAGCAAAGCCGTATTTGGTTTCTCTAGCAAGATTATGAATCATCATCTTGCATTCCATTTCATGCCCAGTTCTGGGCCTGAAGTTCCCCACAAATTCCATCCTTACTCCTAGTAGCCACACAGTGGGAGGGGACTTCAGGAGGTGGGCGGAGCATCTGTGACTCAGGAAGGGGAGTGACATACTAAATAACTCAAGGCTAATGAGGGAGCTGAGCCAGAAGCATGTCCCAGGTCCTCTCCACATACTGCACGTTCCCTAGACTCCATCCTTCACCTTGGACACACTCTGTGGGGCAAGACTCCCATGGGGACATGCTATGAGCAGCCCTCTCACAGTGCTGGACTCCCATGCGGACTGCATCCCCCTTCCTCTAGGTGGATCTCTAGGGAGAAAGAATCAGGCTGTTGCAGGGGCAGGCACAGAAGCCATGTCGCCCTAGCCCAGCAGGTGCAGTCTCCACCACCTAGAAGGACACAGGCAGGCGCGGTCCCTTGAGAAGTCCTTTGCCATTCCAGAGAGAATCTTTCCCAACTGAAAAATGCCCCTGACCACTTTTCCAGACCAGATCTCATTTTGGCCCATCTCCCTCAAGGTGCAGTCCTGAGAACTAACCCAGGACTGCAAGGGAGACTGCAGGAGCAAACCCACAGCAACTGGGGGCGAACCAATTCAACAGGAACAGCAGCACCAATGCTGCAAGGGCTGGTTTGCAAGGAGGGTCCCTGCTGCTAAAATCTCCTGTCTCCTCCACACAGGGGTTCCCCCTTGGAGGATGCAGCCCTACTGAGAATGGCTGTACCTCAGGGCCAACACCTGACCCACCCACAAAGACCACGGATTCTTTGGTCATGGGCCACAGAGACACGAAGGGGAGAAACCGAGGGTACCCAGCCACACCGAGGGGCACCAACCCACAAAGCAGAAGTCAGGAGAGATGTGAAGCCATCTGGTCAGAGCGGGAAGGGTGGAGCCTGGGTGCCACCCTTGGCTCTGTCTGAAAACATGCAGGAAAGCACTCAGTGCACAGCACACGCCTCCACAGTTCTCAGTAACTCCTTCTCAGTCTTTATCAAGCCTGAGTTAAAGAACGTCTAGGTGTTGTTATCCAAAGATCCCTAAAACTGGTGCTCCCTACCTGACCATTATAATCAAGATTTCTGGATTCCAGGGCAGGTGAAACTCAATCAACAGTTCTCCTCCCTTTCATTCAAAATCCATTGCCACTGTTGTTTCACACAAGACAGAGGTAGTAAAGAGCCTGGGCCCTAGAGTCAAATGGTGCATATTAAAATCTCATCACTTCCTCGCTGTGTGACCTCTGCCAAGTTACTTAACGTCCCTGAGTCTGTTTTCCTCATACACAAAAGAATGGTTAATAATAATCGTACGTCAAAACACCTCGAATAGTGCTTACTACAATACAGCAATTACTCATTCCATGCCAGTTACTATTGTTATTGATAGTGGGCTACATGGTAGGATTGTTGGCAATTTCCACCCTCTTACATTTGCCTCACTGTATTTTTTAAACTCTCTTCAATGAGCACATATCACTTTATAACAAGAAAAAAATGTATCTTAGGAAAATAACCTTCAATTAAATTCACTTAATATAGTTTCAGCCAAATGAACACCCTTAACGACTAGAGATAAGGCAGTTTTGAGGGAAAGAGCTCCATTTCTAGTTTGACTACATAAGGACGTGTAGTAAGAGATGCACAAAAGGGCTCAAAGCTGTGGCTGAACAGTGGGTTCAGAGAGCCACAGGAAACCAGCCAGTGACCCCGCGGGCCAGGCCTGTATGTCCCCTGGTTTGTTCACAGCTGGCCTCTGGCCAGCTGTGAGGCCTTCAGTCAGCTGCGTAAGCTCCCTGCCTCAGTTTCCCCATTCACAAATTAGAGAAAGCGGGAACCCTGCAGCACACGGTTGTTGTGACAATGGACCACACTGAGTGCACCCTGGGAGTCCGGGCTGTGCTCAACAAGCCTCAGGTCCCCTTGCCCCTAGGTCTTCAGTTTCATCTTATGGTCCCTTAGTGGAAAAGGACAAATATGGCTTCAATGAATCCACTGAAGAATCTCTGTTGATTCTTTCTAACCCTCCTTATAAAGCCTTAACCTCTCACATGTACATTAGGACCAGAGCTCTGATGACCCACAAGACACCTCCTTTCCATGTCCCTGTGGTAACTCAACCCTAGGAAACATCACAAGGTAGGGGGTGGAGGGACACAACTTCCTAATAACAGCTGTGCTGAAATGTCCAGGTTGAAAACAAATAGTACTCTTTAGCCTGTAATCCCAGCACTTTGGGAGGCCGAGGCAGGTGGATCACCTGAGGTCAGGAGCTCAAGACCAGCCTGGCCAACATGGTGAAACCCTGGCTCTACTAAAAATAGAAAAATTAGCCAGATGTGGTGGCACATGCCTGTAATCCCAGCTACTCAGGAGGCTGAGACTAGAGAATCACTTGAACCCTGGAGACAGAGGATGCAGTGAGCCGAGATCATGCCACTGCACTCTAGCCTGGGTGACAGAGCAAGACTCCATCTAAAAAAAAAAAGTATAAAAATAGTATTATTTAACCACTTTGTTAAGGTAAGATTGACATGTAAAAGACCATACATATTTAATGTATACAACTTGATGAGTTTGGGGACAAGTATATACTGGTGAAACTACTATCACCACCAAGGCCACAGACACATCCATCAGCTCCCACAGTTTCTCTCACCCTCTTTATAATTATTTTCATATGTGTATGGTAAGAACGCTTACTATCAGATCCATCCTCTCTGCAAATTCTAAGTATAGAACACAGTATTGTTAGCTATGGGCACTATGCAGCGCAGCCGCTCTCCAGAACTGACTCGCCTTGCATAGCTGAAGCTTTGTGCCCTCTGACCAACAACTCATTTCCCCTCCCCACCAGCCCCTGACAACCATCATTCTACCCTCTGCTTCTATGAGCTATTTTAGATTCCACATGTAAGTGAGATCATACAATATTTGTCTTTCTGTACCTGGCTTATTTCATTTAGCACACTGTCCTCCAGGTTCATCCATGTTTTTGCAAAGGTAGGATCTTCTTCTTTATTAAGGCTGAATAATATTCACTGTATGTGTGGACCACATATTCTGGATTCCATTCTTCCAAGAGGAACACTCTCTTGGCTATTGTGACTAGTGCTGCAATGCACATGGGAATGTAGATATCTCTTCAAGATCCTGATTTCAATCCCTTTGGATAAATACCCAGAAGTGGGATTGCTGGCTTGTATGGTAGTTCTATTTTTAATTTTTTGAGGAACATACATTCTCTTTTCTTTTGAGATGGAGTCTCACTCTGTCACCTAGGCTGGAGTGCAGTGGCGTGATCTCAGCTCACTGCAACATCCGCCTCCCGGGTTCAAGTAATTCTCCTGCCTCAGCCTCCCGAGTAGCTGGATTACAAGCACACACCACCATCCCCGGCTAATTTTTTTGTATTTTTAGTAGAGACAGGGTTTCGCCATGTTGGTCAGGCTGGTCTCGAACTCCTGACCCTCAGGTGATCCACCTGCCTCAGAAAAGTGCTGGGATTACAGGCTTGAGCCACCACACCCAGGCCTAGTTTTTTTGTTTTTGTTTTTGTTGTTTTAACTTTTAGGTTCAGGGTACATGTGCAGGTTTATTATACAGGTAAACACAAGTCACAGGGTTTGATGTACAGATTATTTCATCACCCAGGTACTAAGCCTAGTACTCAATAGTTTTTTCTGCTCCTATCCCTCCTCCCACCCCATACTGTTTTCCATAATGACTACCAATTTACATTCCCACCAACAGTGTACGGGGGTACACTTGTACCAGCTATGAGGCTTTCAGCCAGCTGTGCAAGCTCCCTGCCTCAGTTTCCCCATTCACAAATTAGAGAAAGCAGGAACCCTGCAGCACAGAGTTGTTGTAACAATGGACCATAAAAAGCATATGCTGGGAGCCTAGGCTGTGCTCAACATGCCTCAGTTTCCTCTTCCCCTAGGTCTTCAGTTTCCTCTTTACAGTCCTTTGCTGAAAAGCAGCCATAAAAAGGTCTTCTTTTCTCCACATCCTCACCAGTATTTGTTATCTTTTGTCTTTTTTTATTATGGCCATCCTAACTCTTGTGAAATGTCATCTCATTGTGGTTTTCATGTGTGTTTCCCTGGTGATTAGCAGTGTTGAGCATCTTTTCATATACCTGTTGGTTATTTATGTGTCTTTGGAGAAATGTCTATTCAGATCCTCTGCCCATTTTTTAATTGGGTTGTTATTTTGCTGTGAAGTTGTAGGAGTTCCTTATATATTTTGGATATTAATCCCTTATCAAATATATGGCTTGCAAATATTTTTTCCCATAACATAGGTTGCCTTTTCATTTTGTTGATTGTTCCCTTGGCTGTGCAGAAGCTTTCTCGTTTGATGTAGTTCCACTTGTTTATTTTTGCTTTTGGTGCATATGCTTTTGGCGTCATACCCAAAAAATCATTGGCAAGACTAATGTGAAGGACCATTTTCCCTATGTTTTCTTTTAGGATTTTTATGATTTCAGGTATTATGTTTAAGTCATTAATCCATTTTCAGTTAATTTTTAGGTATGGCATAAGATATAGGTCCAATTTCATTCTTTTGCATGTGAATATCCAGTTTTCCCAACACCATTTATTGAAGAGACTGTCCTTCTTCACTGTGTATTCTTGTGCCTCTGATGAAGATTAGTTGACCACATATGTGTGGATTTATTTCTGGGCTCTCTATTCTGTTCCATTGGTCTATGTGTGTTTTTATGCCAGTACCATATTGTTTTAATTACTACAGCTTTGTAATATAGTTTGAAATCAGGAAGTATGATGTCTCCAACTTTGTTTAAGACTGTTTTGGCTATTTGAGGTATTTTATGGCTCCATATGAATTTTAGGGTTTTTTTTTTTTCTCTTTCTGTAAAAACAAATGCCTTTGGAATTTTGATATGGATTACATTAAATCTGTAAATCACTTTGAGTAGTATAGACATTTTGACAATATTAATTCTTCTAATCCATGGGATATCTTCCAAAATATAGGATACCTTTCCGTTTATCTTCTCAAGGGTATTTTTTTGGCTAGGCGCAGTGGCTCATGCCTGTAATCTCAACACTTTGGGAAATCAAGGCAGGCAGATTGCTTAAGCCTGTTCAAGACCAGCCTAAGCAACATGGCAAAACCTTGTCTCTACAAAAAAAATACTAAAATTAGCCAGGCGTGATGGCACACCTGTAGTCCCAGCTACTTGAAAGGCTGAGATGAGAGATCACTCGAGCCCAGGAGGTCGAGGCTGCAGTGAGCCATGGTCACACCACTGCACTCCACCCTGGACAACAGAGCAAGGCGCTACCTCAGAAAAAAAAAAAAAAGAGTATTTTTCCTGACACCTACCTGTTATGGCCTTTTTGGTTGCAACAGCTTATCCAGGTCAACTGACAAATGTTATTGAAGACTTACTCAAAAGGCTTACTCAGAAATAGATAGGACAGCTCCTGCCCTTAAGAAGTACCTAATCTTCTGGGCGAAACTGACACAGGAATAAATAGTTTCAACACCCCATGATAAGTGCTCCAATATAACTGTTCAAAGTTTGATGCTGGCTCAAAGGAGGGGGCAATCAGCTCTGCTCTGAGGGGATGGATCAGCAAAGACTTGAGCTGGGTCTTAGAGGATGAGCAGGAGTTCAGCAGGTGGGTAAGGAGGTAAAGACAGAGCTGCACCAGCAAGGGCCCAGATGTGTGAACTAGCACAGCACATTCCGGTAGCTGCGCCTCAGTCCAGGGGCAGGGCCCCAGGCTGCAGGGCAGTATGTGGTAAAAATATGCTGGAGAGAGAGGCTGAGGCAGGTTGGAGAGGGCCACGTGTAGCAGACAAACAGCTGTTCTTTGTTTTGTTTTTAAGAGACCGGGTCTCACTCTCACCCAGGCTGGAATGCAATGATTTGTGATCATAGCTCTTCAACTCCCAGGCTCAAGAGATCCTCCCCTCAGCTTCCCAAAGTGCTGGGATTACAGGCATGAGCCACCGTGCCTGGCTGTTCTTGATATTTTTTGAGTCCAAAGTCCTCTTTGAAAATCTGATGCAAGCTATTGTCCTTGTACCCAAAAGTGCCTATACTGTACTCACATCTTTGCATATAACTCAGGAGGCTTCCCACCCCTCAACTCTACCAATGATCCCCTGGGTGTTAGTGAGCCCCAGTTTTTTGTTGTTTTTTTTTATTTATTTATTTATTTATTTATTTATTTTTTGAGATGGAGTCTCACTCTGTCGCCTAGACTGGGGCGCAGTGGCACGATCTTGGCTCACTGCAACCTCCATCTCCTGGGTTCAAGCGATTCTCCTGCCTCAGCCTCCCATGTAGCTGGGATTACAGGTGCGCACCACCATGCCCGGCTAATTTTGTAGTACAGACAGGGTTTTGCCATGTTGGCCAGGCTGGTCTCGAACTCCTGACCTCAAGCGATTCGCCCCCCTCAGCCTCCCAAAGTGCTGGGATTACAGGCATGAGCCGCCACGCCCAGCCGAGCCCCAGGTTTTAAGCTCCCATGAGGATCCTAAGGAAGACACACTGGTAATATGCCCCTGTCCCTTTGCCAGACCTGTCAGATGGCTCAGACCCTGCACTCTGTGGTTTGAATGATTAATCCCTAAAAGCATCTCCATGCACTTTCCCACATCCAAGCTGCCCTCCTCTTACCTGGCTGCTTGCCCAGGACTGTGAAGCCTTTCTATGGTGTCTCCCTAGAGTCCTGGAAGAGCCTCCTGCAAACCTGGCAGTCATCTTGTGAGCACCTTTCTTGTCATTTATATACATGCTCAATAAACCTAGGCCCAGCCCCAGCCCAGGAAACACTCCCTTCTTGGTCCTATAACTCCCACGATTCGCTGCCTGTCACAAACAGCTTCTCCACTGTGACAAAGTCCTAGCCCCAGCCCCGCGATAACTCAATTATTTTAACATTGCATTTGGTGCGTAACCTTGAAAAGGCCTTTGAAAGCCAAACAGATTATAGCTGCTGTTTCCCTTTATCTGGCTGCCTATTTAGCCCTCCAGGAGCTCCATTAAGCCATCCTGGCACATATTTTCTTTGCAGAAACCCACCGTCCAGCCCCCAGTGGAGGCGTTTTGCTTATGTGTTTGGTGACCCTGTTCAGCTGGGAGATGCTGACATGGCTTCAAATATTTAACCAGTTTAAAGACATATTGGTAATGGCAATAACTTTGCTGATGGCCGCTCAAATTAAACTCCAGATCAAATAAGATTTGTTGAACCTAAAATACTAATTAACTCCCTGGCCAGCTTCCTTCACAGCAGATGGCCACATGGGGCAGCTGTGTGTCCTGGGAAGAGCACTGAACTTGGGAGTCCATCTGCAAAGGGGAAAATAGTGCTTATTTTCATCATGTTGTTGTGAAAAGCAAATAAGATCATGTTCGCACAAGTGGTTCCTTTTGTGACCTATTACGAAGTGGATACGAACATAAGGGATCGTTATCATTGGTAGTTAAAGATGCTCCCAGCTCACCCTCGGGGGTCTGCCCTGGGATTTGCCAGACCTGTTCTTCGCCAGACCTGTTCTTCAGAAGCTCTTGAGGACAGAGGGAACACAAGTTGGGCAACAGGCCCAGGACTGTCCCACAGGCCCCCCAAAACCACCCAGCATCACCAAAGAGGCTGTCCTCTCCTCCCACAGGGAGCAAGCTGGTCCCTTTAAGGGGTACCTTCCCCTAATAGAGTGTTCCCTGTGCTGCCTCCCAAACCTTAGAGAGTTCCCCCCAGCTGCAGTCTCGGCTGGGTGCCTCTCACTTGCTTTGGAGGTGGCCCTGGCCTTGGGTACACCCAAGAAGCTTTGGGGGCAGGTGGTCAGCACCACTTTTCTTCTCTCATACAGTATTTCCCAACCTGGAGAGTGAAGAGAGGAGAAATGTCTAATCTGGTCCCTGGCTCAGCAAGGACACTAGGCCTTCTCTCTGGCACTTCCCTTGGGAAGATGCCAGTCATTCCTGAAATACAGTTAGAGCCCTGAGCCCCCAGCCTGGCATCAGCAGAGTCACCCTACAGACTTCCTTGTCAATATGTTGCATTGGTTTGCCAATGCAGAAACCCAGCCCTTTCCTTTTCCTGACCTCCTCCTCCTCTGAGGACAGATAGGTAGTTACCCAGGAGGGCTGCCAGTTTCAAGATCTCAGACCAGCAGCAACCCTGAGAACATGGCCCGTCTCTGCACTTCAGGCAGAGAAGGGACCCGAGGCAGTCTGCCCAGCCAGCCCTAAGCGGCCAGGAAGCCAATGATAATGGCTAATGCAATACATGCAATTTCATTACTAATGTGAAAATTGATTCTAACTCACGGAGAAAGGAAAGGGAAATCTGCTTGGAATGTTAAGTCTCAAGGATTTGGAATGGCTGGATGTGCCTGTGCTGGGAGAGGAGGCCTTTTACAATGTACACCCCCTGGGGAGGGAATCAGACACTTTGGTGGAGCAGGGGTTGGGGGTCGCCTGGACATTTTTGAGTTCCCTGAAGTTACCCACCTGTAGTCAACTACTGTTCTCCCCTCTTTCTTCCCCAGGAGGAGGTGCCATCTCCAGAAACAGGTCCTCTCCCACTGCCCTGACGCCCAAGTGATGCGCGGCCCTGTCTTGGAAAGCAGCCTCGTCCTGGGGACAAGCACACAGCGGGAGGGATGGGATGCGTGCCGCTCCAGAGGCCGTGAGCAGGTCAGGCCGGAAAGCAAGCATCTTCCTATTCCTAAGGAAAGACTTCCGTCCTCGTTAGAAAGTGCAATATAAGAAAGTCTGTGGCTGTGACACACTTTTGTTTATTAAGGCTAAATAACTAAGAAAAGATTTTTATTTAAACCTTGGCCATGGCCATACATCACGGACTTGCCATGTGGTTTTTCTTGTCGTGGGATAGAGACACTTCCCTGCCCTCCACTCTAGGTCTATCCTCTCCACAAGGAAAACTCACTCAAGGGTTGTTTGTTGGTTTCTTTTTTTTTTTTAAGAACAAACAAGTATGTGTTCCAACCTGTACACAGAAGAACATATATTTATTCTACAACAGATCCCCTCATTCATTACTGAGCATCTACTTTGCAGGTGGCACTGGGCCAAGACTGAAGCTGTAGGTAAAGGAAGCTGCACAGCGCGGCAAGGAGGAAGGCGCGTGCCCATCCACAGTGCACCATGATCGCCCGCTACATAGGCGGGTGCAGAGCATCTGCAGGCCTAAGAAGAAGGAATGATTAATTCCGCCTCAGGGTTTCAAGGAGCTTCCAGGAGACATGTGTGTTTGCTTCCTTCACTGTGGGCATCCAGGTAGGACTCCCCCAGGCAGTACAGAAGCTGCCTGGCAAGATCCCAGAGATCTCATTTGCACACACCCATCTATCTGCCTTCTGTTCATGCCCAATAAAGAGAAGGAGACATCCCTGTTAAGGATGGTAGATTTGATTTTGAAGCTTCCTAAGAGGCTGAGGCCCTCTGCAGAGTTTCAATATCTCCGTCTCTGAGTTTCCGCCTCTGACCACAACCCCAAGGCTCTCATGCTTCCCAATCTCTCATTCCTAAAGAAACTGTGGACCAGGTCAAGAGAGGACGATGCAACCATGGAAGAGACAAGGGATCCTGCATGTCCACTAGTTGAGGGCAAAGAGTAAGGAACGGCAAGATAAATAAGCTAGGCTCTCCTGTGGCCCTCGGAGCCTTTGAATCAGTTACCCTGAGTCCTCTGTCTTTTGAGGACACCTCCCAGGAAACAGGTCTCGGCTCCCTTGCCCTCTTGCCAGCTCTCTTCCGAAAGAACTGTGGACTTTATCAACGTGTCTCAGAGTGAGGCCCTACGCACTGGGCACAGTGCACCCAGAGCACATGCTCACAGGGTGGAGCATGGGGAGCACGCCCTAGGCCTCAACCCCTGGCTGCCTCCTCAGCAGGCGTCTGGGCCGGGCAGAGCTGGTGGTCAGCCTGCCTCCAAGTCCTCTGCCAATCAGGCCTCCCACGCTCTGTTTATGTAATTGACTTTTTAGAACTCTAGATGCAGGACTCTTCCTTTGCTGGTGGTTAATTCCATCTTGTTGGTGTGGGCCCATTGTTCTTCCTATTGATCACTCCCCACTCATCCGGTAGGGTAGCTTCTTTCCCTGCCGAGCCTCATCTCAATTGGATAATCCACCTTCTCCCTCCTCACCTGAGCCATCAATACATACGTCAACCAGAACAGGCCCAAGGACGACACCCTCTGGCACCAGAGACCCAAAGGAAGGGTTTGGTTAATATCTGTCACGTGACTAAGCGAGTACCTGAATAAATAAACAGATGAATGTGACCTCTCTCCAGGCCCCCCCGATCTGTAATCAATGTTCCAGGTCCAATTGTTCAACCAGCTCCGCATCCACCTGTCTGCAGCCCAGGGCGATGTACAGCTTTTCACCTTTTCTGTACAGACACCATCAGGCATTGGCTTAAGGCTCGCTGAAATTAATAAGACACCCCCCAACTAAGACACATAGACACAGAAAGCTTTTGAAACAGAGAAAAAGAGGTGGTTTGGGCCCAACTTGTCCTTCAGGAACTGCTGCCGGCCCTGCGAGCTCCTCTTTTGTGTTCTCAGAGCTGCACGACCATCTGCTTCACACACTCTTTCAAATTGTTGCAGGAAAATAGCCTAACACTTATTGCTTTAGAATACTTTTTAATCTACCTTTCTGTTCTTTGTGAAAACATCTGCCTGACTTGATTTTTGGCACCTCTCACCTTCTTAGTGCTACACACAATACTTCAAGGATGGCTTTATAATCTTCCACTGCTCCCCTAAGCCTGACATGAGAGTTCACCTGTGTCTATCTTCTCGTCTTTTTCCACCCCTGGCTTGGGCCCAGCATGAGATACATGCAGCGAGATGGCCAGGAGGAACCAGTGAAGCGTGTTGGGACTGTATTCATGCACGTGTATACCTACCCTGGAAAAAGTACAGTGATGCCTGCTGACTGAAGGCAGGCACAGTGTCACTTTCATATCTTAAGGACTGCATGTTACATGGGAGCAAGGTAGGAATAGGTGCAGCAATGCAAATGTGCACAGATACACACATAAAAAATGCAACGTTCACTGAGTTGCTGCTATATTAATACTAATGTGTTAGCCCACTGCCCGTGCTCAGGTAGTAAGTGTTTCATGCATTTTAACTCATTTAACCCTCGCTACAGTCCTGTGAGGTGGGGGATGTGGAACCGGGATCCCAAGCTGTCCTGCTCCTTTGTCCTTTAGTGACCTTGCCCTACACACCCCGCCTAGCCAGCTCCTTCCCTCCTACATGCCCACTTCTAGGCTGTTCCACAAGTGTGGTGCCTGGACAGTGTCACCTCCCTGCCCTCAGCACTGCTCCAGGATCCTGGGTGGGGGTCCTGGCCTGCTCCCTACCCCCTCCTTTTGCAGGCTTTTCCAAACTCCTTCTTCCCTCCCTCCCTCTTACCTCCCCCTTCACACTCCTCTCTTCCTTCCTTGAGACCACCAAGGCCCCCAAGCCCTCCCCAACCCTCCCTGCAAAGATCTGCAGGCAACCCACCCTTCCCTCTTCCCTCTGGTCCCAGGAGGTTCTTCCCTGGATCCCCCACCTCCTCAGGGCCCCCATCTGCCACCCACCAGGCTCTCTCCCGGGTGTGCTGGAGCCTGCTCAGACAGGCTCATAAGAGTGGGCCGTACGCACCTCTTCCCAGCTCCGCATTTAGTGACATCACGTTGGCAACTTAAAATTGACCATGGTATTTACACCGTGGAAATCAGCAAACCCTACAAGTCAGGGCTTCCCCCAGGAGAGCCCGCTGTTGAATACCGGCCAGCTTACTGCAGGGAGTAAACTCTCCTAGGGCAACCAACCATCAGGTTTGCCCGGGATCATCCTGGGTTTAGCACTGAAGTCTCGTGTCTCAGGAAGTTCCGCAGAGCTGGGCAAACCAGGATGGTTGGTCACCCTAACCTCTTCATCCCTGCTGAGTGCCCCCCGTTGGGAAGTGCTCCCTCAAACCTCTGCCTCTGCTCCCAGGGATTTTCCTGGTCTCTCCTCAGCTGGGCTGCAGAGGCCATCTGTCTGTCCCCATGTCCCCTCTGGACCTGTCCAATGCTCTTCTACTATGGCAATCACCTCCTTCCCACACCCAGGAAGAGCACCAATGACCTCCCAGTGGCCAAATCCACTAGACACTGTTCGACTCTTACTGTACTTACTACAGCGTTTTCCACCATGGACTATCCTCCATTCTACCTGGGTTTCTGAGCAACCTCTCTCCTCGCTGTGCTACCCGTGGCTGTTCCTCCTGATCTCTTTTGGGGACTCAGGCCCCAGCGTGCATGGTTCTCAGCGCTCCGTCATCAGCTTCTCTTTGGTCGCGTTAAACATTCTTTCAAGGGGAGCTCATTAAAGCCCCTGTGCCCCCCACTTGCCCTAATTTCAAAATCCCCAGCCCCATCCCTTGTCTCTATCCTGGGCTCTGGGTGTGTGCACTCAATTCCACATAGATATCCCTCAGTCACTTCAAAGCCAACCAGTCTAAAATGGAACTGAATCCGTCACCTTCTTCTGCAATCTGGTCCTCCCATCTCCAGTGTCTTGGTAATTGACTCCAAACTGCCCCGAATGAAGAATCTGAGCCTCACGTAAACACCTGCCTTCCACCCACCACCCACCATCCACCACCCACCACCCACATCCACCAGCCCCTAGGTGTCCTGCGATTCCACCTCCTTCGTGCTTCTGGGCCCACACTCCCCTCTGTACCCCGGTGCCTGGCTCTTTCGGCAGGATCACTGCCAGACTCAGCAGGTGCCTTCGTGCCTCCAGCCTGTGTCAGGGTCACCATCCTCCACATTACAGCCAGAGTGATTATTTTTATTTTTGAAAATAAATCTGGTCAAGCTATTTCTGTTTAAAATTTTTCAGTGGCTTTCAGTTGCTTTCCAAATAAAGTTAAAACGTTTTTGTTTTTGTTTTTGTTTTGAGACACAGTCTTGCTCTGTCACCCAGGCTGGAGTGCAGTGGGACAATCTTGGCTCATTGCAACCTCTGCCTCCTGGATTCAAGCAATTCTCTGCCTTAGCCTCCCAAGTAGCTGGGATTACAGGCACGCACTACCACACCCGGGTAAGTTTTGCATTTTTTGTAGAGACAGGGTTTCACCATGTTGGCCAGGCTGGTCTCGAACTCCTAGCCTCAAGTGATCCACTCACCTTGGCCTCCCAAAGTGCTGGGATTACAGGTGTGAGCCACCACACCCAGCCAAGTTAAAACTTTTGAACGTACACATAAGACCCTCCATAATCCAGCTCTGCAGATGCCCCAATGACCCAACCCTGGTGTAACATCCTTGGGCCAGACAGCAGCAGTGAGGCAGCAGGGGCAATG
Organism: Pan troglodytes; assembly: GCF_028858775.2. Lineage (NCBI taxonomy): Eukaryota > Metazoa > Chordata > Mammalia > Primates > Hominidae > Pan > Pan troglodytes. The sequence goes on along the minus strand of NC_072407.2, from coordinate 122,476,764 downwards.
GGAGAGCCAGCACCCCTGAATCAGACTGCCTGTGCCCATATCTCTAGGCTCAGCTATTAAAAGGGGCGCTAGCAGTACCTGTATGCAGGGTTGTTATAAGGACTAAGCTAGATAATACAAGGAAAGCCCTCAGAACTCTGCCCAATGCTTAGTGAGTGTGCAGTATATTATCATTCTGTAGATATTATTAACCCTTACCTTATTCTCTGCCATCTCTCGCTCTAGAAGTCCCCTCTGACCCAGCTGTGACATGTGCTTTTCCCTCTGCTAGGAGGCTCTTGTCCTTTCCTTTGCCAGACTAATTCCTCCTTGTTTATTGAAATGCAGTTCCAACTGCAGTGCAGGTTACTCCTCCTCCAGGAAGCCTTCCATGCTGCCACATCTGATTTTACCGTTTTCTTCCATGTCTCTGCGCCCCCCTACATTGGCCTCCACCTTGGCACATCACACCGCATTGCATCATCTGTTTACTTCTCTGTCTCCACCACTAAGTACTGAACTCAGGAATGTGTCCCCTTAGTGCTGAACACAGGGCCTGGTGAATAGACGGATGAATGAGTGAATGAAGCCAGCAGCCCTACCGGGCTCATCCCCTAAGTCTCCAGGCACTGCCCTTCCCACTCCCTTCCAAGGAGAAGCCCAAAGCATCTAAAACCCCAAAAGAAAGGGGACAAAGACAGGCCGACTGTCTTTGTCCCGAGTCTCCAGATACTTCAGAAAACTCTGGTTGAGGGATGAATCACAGGAATCCACTTGGGAGGGACCAGTAACTGCAAGAAGGCCAAGGCCAGTGCCAGAAAGCAGAAGATGCTAATTATGAAGCCAGTGAAATGAAACCAAGGTTTGCGGGGTAGGGGGAAAGAGTCCACACTAGAGCAAGAAAAACGAGGCAAAGCGAGCAAACTATTTAAACAGCCAGCCGGCTCAGAGGGAGGAGGACAGATTAAATCAAACCTCTGACAGGCAATCAATGGACATTCAATTAACAGTTACAATATTATTAATTTACACAAAATGTCTAAACAATACCCTTTCCCCCTCTGAGAGGACTTTGATTCAATGCCTCTAAGCTGTTGGGACATTCCCTGACAATACCACAGGGCCACCCAACTCCTGGGTCCACACCCAGGGCGGACCCCCGGGCACAAGGGCAGCCGGATCAAAGGAAGCTGGGGGCGGGGTAGGGCCCACAGGGCTGCAGAGAGCTTAGCATGGAGCTGGGGGATGGATGTTCAAAGCAGCGAGTCCAGGTCACTTTGGGGGCTAGGGAGGAGCAACCAAGGACTCAGGAGGTCAAATCAGGACCATGCAATCACCCTTGTGCCAGCAGCCCAGGGCCTGAGTGGCCACAGGTACCCGGCTCCAGCTGTGGCTGTCTTGCTCCGTGTTCAATCGTGCACCTGCCAGGTGCGCTCCTGAATGGAGACCTTCCACCTGCCCCACATCCAGAGGTGGAAGCAGGGGGAGGGTCTCCATTTGGGAGTAAAGGGGAGAAGAAGGGTTGCCATCTGCTGCTCCACAGGGACACCCAAAGGTCACTGGTATGACATCCTTGGGCCACAACCATGAGGTTGCAGGGTGCTAAGAGAAACAGGCAAGCTGGGCACGGTGGCTCACACCTGTAATCCCAGCACCTTAGGAGACCAAGGCGGGTGGATCATCTGAGGTCAGGAGTCCGAGACCAGCCTGGCCAACATGGCGAAACCCCATCTCTACTAAAAATACAAAAATTAGCTGGGCATGGTGACATGCACCTGTAGTCCCAGCTACTCGGGAAGCTGAGGCAAGAGAATTGCTTGAACCTGGGAGGCAGAGGTTCCAGTGAGCCGAGACTGCGCCACTGCACTCCAGCCTGAGCAACAGAGCAAGACTCAGTGTCAAAAAAAAAAAAAGAAAAAGAAAAAAGAAACAGGCCGAGTCCAGTTGTAACCATGACCTTGGGCAGATCCCTCACTGCACCAGTCTCAGTTTCCTGATCCAGTAATATGGGATGATCCCGGCACCCACCCCAAGGCTGGTGTAAGCACTGGAGAGCACATGTACAGAGCATTGGAAACTCCTGGTGTCTAAATGATTATTTGGGCAGCGCCATGGAGCAGGTGCCTGTGGCAGGGGCAGACGACATGAAAGGAGGATGTGAGGAAGGAAAATGTCATTTCTCCTTCCATAAACAAACATGCATGAACCAGGCACAACAAGCTCTGAGTTTCACTCTTGATCTTTCTGGCCTTGATGGATGAATTATGAAAGAGGTTGTAGGGTAGCATTTACACATAAGAATCGCAAATCCACCCACATTTTCTAAGCCCTCCAAAAGTCTAGTCTTAAGCAAAGCACTCTCTCAAGGAAAGCATGAGAGCTGTCTCCAAATATCTAAAGGGCTGTCACACCCTTCTGCTTAGACAGCTCCATCCTTCCGCTCCTGAGCCTATGAAGGGAACCAGGAAGGACTCATCACCCCCACTCTGCAGGGAGGAAACTAAGTCCAAAGAAGTAAAATGACTTGCTCAAAGTCACACCGTAGCAGGTCTCCTCTTTGTGAACTGGCATTTTCTCCAGCCGATGATGCTCCAGAGACATCAGTAGGACACAGGTGCCGTCCACTGTAGGGAAGCGGGGTCTAACAATCAGAGTTCTCCTCATCCCAAAATGCCATCCAGCTCTGAATCCCCTCCACACCCCAGGGCCATCTCTGTCTTCCTACATCACGGAACCTGTAGCAGGCCCCTTGGTTTTTCAGAGACTTAGAACCTTCTTAGGTCTCTGAACCCCATGCTCAGCCCCGCATGGCAGAACCCAGTCCGCCCTGTAACGCAGTTGTCGAAGACAGAGGCTTCCGTCTGGAACCCAGGTTTGGGACTTTGCAGGAAATGGCTTCCCAAATTAAGGATTTTAAGCACAGATGACTGAAATAGATATTTGAAAGCTATTCACCCAGCCAACAGCCACCTCCTCAGCCTGGAGATGCTGCCTCCGTTGGCAAATGTGCTTTCTGACAAATTTTACTGTGCAGACTCACCAAACTGGACCAGAGTGCAGAGCTGCCCCCAGGATAAGTCCCCCTACCCCCACCCACACCCCAGCAAGGACCCATCTTCTACAGCCTGCAATAGCTTGGGCTCCTGTCACTCTTCTCCATGAAATATCCTTCCCCTGGAGCCTCTCCCCACAGGCCATCGACCGATTCATTTGCTCACCATTATTTTTTCAACTCAAATTTTATTAGCAGTGGAGCATGAGTAATAAATACTAATACACTGTTTGCACTTAAATTAGCCCTGCATGTCCTGGGACCACAGGGCTATTTGTCAAAGGCAGACGTTTCTCCACACCCGCACCTTGTGGTTGGCACACAGGCATTTCCAAGGTCAGGGACTCTCAGGCATTAAGCAAGAACATGGGGCCTCATAGGACTCACACTTGGGGCACCCTTACTCCTAAGCAGGCCACTGAGCCACCAGGAAGGAAGGGCAAGTGGAGCTGTAATGCTAGAAAAAGGAGAACGGGATCCTAGCTCTACTGCTTACCAACTGTGTGACTCGGGGCATGCCAGTTTAACCACTCTGAACTTCTGTCTCCTCATCTATAAAACAGGTCAACAGCAGCTGCCTCCCAGGGTTGTTGGAGAGATTAAATGAGATGCTGGATGTGAAAGCACCTAAAAGCAAGTGTACTTGCACACAGCGGGGATGGTGGTTGAGGTGGGAAAGGTAGGTTGCGAGAGAGGCTACTCTCTATCAGGAGTCAAGGGATACATTGAAATCATCTCCACCTTGCTTCACAGAAGGATAAGTGACGGACAGCACTTTTCCCACTTCCCCCACCACTCCCGACAGGGGACTTACATGTGTGACTATCCAAGCACATCTAAGAGACACTATTAGGCTGCATCTCTGTGCAGATGTCAGGAACCCAGTGCTGTGCAAAACAGACGTGGTCACGGGTGCCCAGGCTGGGCTCTAGGCTCCTCCCTGTAGTAACTGCTAGGGGCTCAGACTAAGGTGGAGGAGGTCACAGCCAAGGGCAATCCCTCTAATGTCGATGGGCACAGCGGCTGGGCTTGCTCCTCTCTTTGGTGCTCGATCGCTTTGCTTCTTTCAACAAATATTTGGCAAGATCCTCCTGTAAGCCAGACACTGTGTTAAAGTGTGGCACAGAAGTGGATGTGGTGACTTGATGCCTGGCCTCCCACAGCTCAGTGCTACAATGTAAGTTGTAGGTTACAATGCAAGGTGGGAGTGCTCCAAAGGGAACAAGGGTTGGGGCTGCAAGAGCACATGAGGGTCGGGGTGGGGGGTTATGCAGGCTCAGGGAGGCGTCAGGAAAGGGCTTCCTGGAAGAGGAATGGATAAGGAGTAGTGAAGCAAGAGAAGGAGAGGAGGTGGAAGGAGGCGTTGCAGGCAGAGTGAACAGCATGTGCAAAGGTCCTGAGGCAGGGAGCCAAAGCTACCCTGGGAAACTAAAGTGCTGTAGATGGGCACATGCTCAATAGATGGTGATGTGGTTTGGCTGTGCCCCCACCCAAATCTCATCTTGAATTGCAACTCCCACAGTTCCCATGTGTCGTGGGAGGAAACTGGTGGGAGGTCATTGAATCATGGAGGCAGGTCTTTCCCGTGTTGTTCTCATGCTAGCATCTCATGATAGATCTCATGGGTCTCACAAGATCTGATGGTTTTATGAGGGGCAGTTTCCCTGCACAAGCTCTCTCTTTGCCTGCTGCCATACATGTAAGATGTGACTTGCTCCTCTTTGCCTTCTGCCATGATTGTGAGGCCTCCCCAGCCACGTGGAACTGTAACTTCATTAACCCCTTTTTCCTGTATAAGTTACCCAGTCTCTGGTATGTCTTTATCAGCAGCATGAAAACAGACTAATACAGATGGGTTCCCTAAGACAGGCTCAGAGGAAAGAAGGGTCCCCCATAGTCCCTGCCCTCAGCCAGCCTCCAGTCAAACAGGGGTGACAGGACCAACATATTTCAGACAGACTTAATATAAAAAAAATTATAGGGTCGGGCATGGTGGCTCATGCCTGTAATCCCAGCACTTTGGGAGGCCAAGGCGGGCAGATCATGAGGTCAGGAGATCAAGACCATCCTGGCCAACACGGTGAAACCCCATCTCTATTAAGAATACAAAAAATTAGCCGGGCGTGGTGGCGGGCACCTGTAGTCCCAGCACTTTGGGAGGTTGAGGCAGGCAGACTGCTTGAGCTCAGCAGTTCAAGAACAGCCTAGGCAACATGGTGAAACCACGTTTGTACAAAAAATACAAAAATAAAAAATAGCTGAGCATTGTGGCCCATGCCTGTGGTCCCAGCTACTCAAAAGGCTGAGGTGGGAGGACCGGCTGAGCCCGGGAGATCGAGGCTGCAGTGAGCCCAAATCCCGTCACTGGGCAATAGAGTGAGACCCTGTCTCAAAAAAATAAAATAAAATAAAAGGACTTCTTTGTTGATGAACTCACTCTATTCACAGCGCATGTGTCCCTGCTGAGGGCCAGGATAAAGTAGCTGAAGGGGTTAACCAGAGCAGGCCTCCCAGAGGAGGTGAGGCTGGTTCCGCCGGTAAAGAAGCCTCTTCCTCCACCCGTGAGTGGGACCACCAGGCCCTCTTTTTCCCCACCTGATTGGAAACCTTGGACAACAATGAGGCTGTATCTGCTCTGCCAGCTGCATATAAATGCAAGCACAATGCCACCTCTCTCTCACCAGACAAGGCCACACGCCAGGGGTGGCTTAGTGTGAGCTAGGCTGTCTGGCTCAGCCACATCACAAAGGTAACAAAAGCACCTGAATGCCCGTCTTCCTCCCAGCTCCCCGCCCACCCCTGGAGGATGCAGGTGCCAGTGTCTGGGGCGCAGTTAGGTCTCTGGGAGGAGATAAATCCCCAGCACGGGCTCCAGGAAGGCAGGAGGGAACTTGCAGCAGCTCCCTGCTCCCCTCCTCTGCTGGGATAAGCATTGCCATGCTCCCTCTCTCACCGGCAGGGGTCTGCCCTGAGGGGTTTTAACTGAGTGAAACACCATCTGCTCCGGGGTCCCCACCCAGCAGACCCTGCAGACAGATGCTGTCCAGCTCCCGCCCCTGCTTCCTCCCACTCTGGAAGCATCTCCACCCTGGGGCCACAGGGAGCTGAGGCTGCTCTCCACATTCCATGAAAGCTGAGGCCTGGCAGGACCCCAGCAGGGGCAGAGCCACCAAGATGACGCAGCTCCAGAAGCCAAAGCCCCGGCAAGCCGAGGCGGGGTCAGGGCAACCCCACCTGCCTTTGCATCCTCCAGGTTCCCCAGGACTGAGCGCTGGCTCTGGTCAGACCCTCTGCCACGGGCTGGCTGTGTGACTTTGGGCAACTTCTGCAACCTCACTGAGTCTCAGTTTCCCCACTTGTAAAATGTGAGTTGTTGAGGTTTAAATGAGAAAATGTTTCTTCTGCCTAAAGTGTTCAACTACTATTTTTATTAACATCATTCCAGGTTTCCTCTTGGACACTTTGTCAAGTGACCGCCCTTTAGCCATTTATAACCTGACTGTGATAAGCACTTTAAAAACGAACTTTTTTTTTCTTTTTTTTGAGATGGTGTTTCACTCTTGCTGCACAGGCTGGAGTGCAATGGTGCAATCTTGGCTCACTGCAACCTCTGGCTCACTGCAACCTCCGCCTTCCAGGTTCAAGTGATTCTCCTGCCTCAGCCTCCCAAATAGCTTGGATTACAGGCATGTGCCACCACACCTGGTTAATTTTGTATTTTTAGAGGAGATGGGGTTTCACCATGTTGGTCAGGCCGGTCTTGAACCCCTGACCTCAAGTGATCCACCAACCTCATCCTCCCAACGTGCTGGGATTACAGGCATGAGCCACTGTGCCCGGCCTGAAAACAAACTTTTTGAATTGATGTATACTGTTTACACAGAAAAGTGCACATGGCTGGGCACAGCGGCTCACACCTGTAATCCCAGGGCTTTGAGAGGCCGAGGTGGGAGGATCGCTTGAGCCCAGAAGTTCAAGCCGGGGCAACATAGAGAAACACTGTCTCTAGAAAGAAAAAATATAAAAAATTAGTGGGGCATGGTGGTGCATGCCTGTAGACTCAGCTACTGGGGTGAGAGGGTGGGTGCCAGGGTGGGAGAATCACCCTGAGCCCAGGAGATGGAGATCATGCCACCGCACTCCAGCCTGGGCGACAGAGTGAGACCTGCCTCGAAGGAAAAAAAGAAAGAGAAGTGCACATAAGTGTGCAGCTCAAGGAATTTCCACAGAACTAGCTCTCAGATCACGAAATAGAGCATTATCAGTATTCTAGAGGCCCTTTCTCAGGCCCCCTGCCAAGGCTAACTGCTATCCCAGCTTCTATTACCATAGATTACTTCGCCTGTTTTTGAACTTTATATAAATAAAATCACACAGTACGTACTGAAAACACCTTCAGACTTAAGAAGCCCTTTCACAGGTGGTATCTTATTTGCTCTTCCCCAACCCTGTGAGATTAGGTTTTTTATTGTCCCCATTTTATTGCTGAGCAAACAGAGGCTTCAGGTACATGAACAAACTTGTCCAACGCCGCACAGTGAGTAGAGAGAGGGACTCTAACTCCAGCTGTCCAAGCCCTCCGGTCACCCCTCACCACACCAGGCTACTTCCCACACATCAAACCAGCCTCTCCCTGTGCCCCAGTTAAGGCCGTTCCTCCCCAGAGCCCTGCTTCCTCCAGGAAGCTTCCTTGGATTGCTCAGAGGAGAACCATCAGCTTGTCCCACTCTGCCCCCATCCCCAGCCTAGACACGGGGACGTAGCACGCGGCTAACCTCGGTGTGGGTCTGATGAGTGTGTGTTGACTGCCTGCTATGGTTTCTGTAACACCCCTGCTGATCTCTTCTCCATGTGCCTCTCAGAGTTACAACACTCAGAGCACAGGGCTGCTTGTACAGCTCTTTCCACGCCCTGCCCAGTATGAATGGGGCTGGCTGGCAGCTGGGGTTGGAATGGGCACTGCATTAGGTCAGGTGGGGAGCAGGGCACATGCTCCCCTGGTTTGATGGGAGGCTCCTGGTGAGTCCGTCTAATGAAAGGTATGATACCAAAGGCACTAGCGGCCAGGGGACCCCATTTCAAACCCCGATTCTGCAAGTCACATGATCTCAGGCAAGTTCCTTCCCTCTCTGAACCTCAGTGCCCTCACTTGTGAAATGAGACGGCTGGACTCAATCTGACTTGACAAAGCCATGGTACCCTGTGGCCATGTCAGATATCACCCCTTCCCAGGGCCCCTTCCCAGGGAGTCCAGCGCCCCTTCCCAGGGAGCCCACAGTTGGCCTCAGGCTTCTTTGGACCCAGCACTGCAGGCATCACGGATCCACTGAGAAGGGTAAGAAGGGGAAGCCTGTCCAGCAGCCTTGACCAGGGAGGTCCAGAGCCACTGGGCATTCATGGTGCAGCCCCCAATGGGCTCCAGGAGCCAAGAAGACGGAAGGTGGAATAGGACCTCAGCTCACCCTGCAGACCGCAGGGACCTCGGTCATCCCCACACAAAGGCGACCTCTTCCTAGGGCTCTCTGCCACCACAGTACCCAATCCTGACCTGCCCAGTGCCCTGCCACGTAACTAGCTCCGCGTGATGATAAATGCCCCCAGGATGCAGGCAGCCCCTAGCTCACACTGGGTATGTCTGAAGGAGCACCCCAGGTCCAATCCATGTTCCCAGAGCCTCCTCCTGACTCATGGCAGCTGCAGTGCCCACAGCCTGATCCAGAAGTTAGCGCTGTCAGCCCAAATGCCACCTTTGCTCTTACCAGTCACCCCAGTACAGTCCCCCTTGACCCACTGATGCCAGGCTCATCTGGGTTCGAGGAGGGGGTAAAGTGCCTGGGGCCAAGGTCCAGGTAGGCCTGGGGTTACTCTTTGTACTGGTTCAGCTCCATCGCCGGCTACACTAACCTGAGAAACCAGTCCTGTCATCCACCAGGGGAAATGTGTTTTGAGATCACACAATCGACTTTTCAATCCCATACATCTGCGAGTCGAAGGCGGCCCATCCAAGCTTTCCAGAGTCAAGGCTCATTGCTAGTCTAGGGCTCCAGAGTCCAGGGCCTCTGCAGACAAGCGGCTCACCAAAGCAGCCGTTCACCCACTAAACGCATACTGAGCACTGCTGTTCTGGTTGCTGGGGAAAGAATGCAGAAACAGCCGGACGCGGTGGCTCACGCCACTAATCCCAGCACTTTGGGAGGTCAAGGCTGGTGGATCATGAGGTCAGGAGATCGAGACCATCCTGGCTAACATGATGAAACCCTGTCTCTATTAAAATACAAAAAATTAGCCAGGCATGGTGGTGTGCGCCTGTAGTCCCAGCTACTCGGGAGGCTGAGGCAGGGGAATCACTTGAACCTGGGAGGCGGAGGTTGCAGTGAGCCGAGATCGTGCCACTGCACTCCAGCCTGGTGACAGAGCAAGGCTCCGTCTCAGGAAAAAAAAAAAAAAAGAATGCAGAAGCAAACAGTCCCTGTGCAATGGAACCCGTGCCTTGTGGGGAGACAGATGATGATCTCTGATGACCTCCCCAAAGCATCCAAGGGTGGCCTGACCTTGCTCTACCAGCCCCACCCTGATCATCTCCCAGCTGGGCTGCTCAGGTTCTTCCCCTGCTGGGAGCTGGAAGTTCCTTAGAAAGGCACTGGCCACACGGAGAAGCAGTGGCTATAGAGACGAAGGCAGACCCGGGCAACACCGAACCACAAAGCCCAGGTTCAGCTGTGTGACCCTATGTCGGTGTCTCAGGTTCTCTGGACATCTGTGTTCTCCCTTGTCCAATGGGACTAATAAGACCTGTCGTGGAGGGGCTGGTGTGAGGACCTGCAGTAACGCAGGATGGCAACTGGAGAAGCAGCGAGAGAAGTAGCAGCAGTATTGGCCCAGGAATACAGGACAAAAGTCGGCTCCTCCTCCACCCCTAGAGCCCAGGGTCAAGCTCTTGACATCCCCCCTCCCACTTCCCTCCCCAAAGGAGCTGAGGGGAAGAGAGAGCCCAGCAGCCGCCACCCCACAGCTCCGTGCAGGAGAAATGCACTTTCTCAGCTGACTTCCGCTACTCAGACAGCCCGATTGCTTTGTTTACTGCCAATTTGCACCCCACCTGGCAGATCTCATGTTCCGGCCTATTTACTCTGGACTCTGGCAGGACCGTTACATTTCAAAGGAGAGTCGGCTGATGCTATTTTAGCACAAATAAACTGGTGAGCTTCCTCCATCCAGTTGCCTACTCTGTGCTCTTAGATTTGGGTCAGCTGAAATTTTGGCCCCCTGATGGGGTGTCTGCATCCCCACCCAGCCTCCTAGGAGCAGCGGAGAAGCAACAGTTCTCCTAGTCCTCAGGCTCCTGTCCCCAGGACCCCACCACCAATCTGGCATCTGACAGATTCAGCAGGTGTCTGTGCACACATTTTGTAAGGGCCCAGCCTTGAGATGGGGCCACCTGTGCTGCTCTGTGGCTGTGCCTGGCACATAGGAGGCACTCTGGAAACATGTGCTAAAGAACGGATGTGTGACAACCCTCAGCGCAGCCCTGTGGCCAAGGATCTATCTCCCTCATAAGGCAGGTCCCAGCCTTGGACATTTCTCTAGGCCCCCAGGCTGTTGTCTTCCTGGCCAGGGGATTTCAGTTTGGGGAAGGGTCTTGGAAACTGAGGTAGAAGGAGACTGAGAGTTGGCTTTGCTTCTTGTTCATTAGGTAGCTTCACATTCAGAAGGCTGGAATGGGGTTCCAAGGAGGGTGCAGAACAAAGACCCATGGGAGCCAGGCGCAGTGGCTCACACCTGTAATCCCAGCACTTTGGGAGGCCAAGGCGGGCGGATCACCTGAGGTCAGGAGTTCGAGACCAGCCTGACCAACATGGTGAAACCCTGTCTCTATAAAAATACAAAAATTAGCCGGGTGTGGTGGTACACACCTGTAGACCCAGCTACTCAGGAGGCTGAGGCAGGAGAATCGCTCGAACCCGGAAGGTGGAGGTTGCAGTGAGCTGAGGTCGCGCCACGGCACTCCAGCCTGGGCAACCGAGCGAGACTCCATCTCAAAAAAGAAAGAAAGAAAAAAAAGACCCACGGGAAATCAATTTGGCTCAGTCTAAGGTAAAACCTCCTGGTATGTTTAGAAGTCACTTGCATTGACTGAGCACATTCCCTACGCCGGGCAAGGCACTGGGTGCTTTCGTGTGCTCCCTTGTTTCACAGCTGCCCAACTCAGCGATGGCCTGCCTTAGGATCACTCCAGAGCACGGCCCAGGCTGCCTAGTTCATATCCCGGCTCTATCACTTGGCTCATGTGTCATCTTGGGCAAGCTACATAACCTCTGTGGTTATGTATTTCCTCATGTGTAAAGTGGGACAACAGTACCTACTTCATAGGGTTGGCTGGAGAATCAACTTAATACATACAAAGCATCTAGAACAGTGCCTGGAAGGTGGTAAGTGCTCAATGATGTCAGCTTTCAGAAGAAGGGGAAAATGGAGAAAGAGGAAGAAGAGCAGAAGGCGGCAGCAGCCGAGGCAGGATAACCACCCGCGGGAGATAATAGAAGCTCAGGTAGGACGTCAAATGCAATGATCTCGAGTTCCTCCAGCCTGGGCGACAGAGCGAGACTCCGTCTCAAAAAAAAAAAAAATAAAAAAAAATAAAAAAAATAAGATTCTAGGATTCATTTAACCTCCCTGGACTTCATTCAGTTTTCCCAGCAATACAACAGGCGTTCTCATTACCTGACAAGTGCTGCTTTCTTCCGTGTGATATTCTCTACCTTGGGAATAGCAGGTGTTCCCAGGGACCACTGCCTCTACCACCGCACAAACTGGAAGGCACAGGGTGGCAGATGCAGCCCTGGGCAAGGGGCAGGAGTCCTGGGAACTGATCCAACTTTCCAATCAAATAACTATGTGGCTTTCGGCTAGTTACTGAAATTCTGAGAGTCTGGGACAATAATTTTAACTGCCCTCCTGTCTCTCAGGTTTGTGGCCCTGTGAGCTCTTTTGGGGAGAGGACACAAATCACCAAGAACATAATAAGCCATTGGGCATGTGAGTACCATCAGAAAGTGGCATTGTGGGCCGGGCGTGGTGGCGCACACCTGTAATCCCAGCACTTTTGGAGGCCAAGATGAGGGATCACTTGAGCTCAGGAGTTTGAGTCCAGTCTGGATAACACAGTGAGATTCCATCTCCACAAAAAATCAAAATATTCGCCAGGCATGGCGGTGCATGCTTGTAGTCTCAAGCTATTGGGAGGATCAGTTGAACCCAGGAGGTTCAAGCTACAGTGAGCTGTAATCATGCCACTGCACTCTCGCCTGGGTGAGAGTGAAACTCTGTCTCAAAAAAACGAAAAACAAAACAAAACAAAACAAAAAAGAAAATGGCATTGCAACTTCAGCATAAGGGCAGAGTTGTGCTGACCTCCCACCTGGAAATAACTCTACAGGGTCTTCTGCATATCCCGTGCCCCGCCCAAACCCACTTTTGTCTTCTTTAATTCTGAAGATGCCTCTGCTGCCTCCAAAAAGAGAGATGTTCCAGTTTCCATCCCATCACCAGCCATGCTAGGGACCTTGTTCTGTTGTCATCTTAGGAACTGAACTAGGCTAGGGGAGATGCTGTCAGGAGCAATAACGACCATGAGTCTAACAATGCTACCATCGGATTTCTTCCAAAGAGACTCCCTATTCTGCTGCTGTTGCTGAGAGTCCAAGACCCCAGTCAGATTCCACTCCTTCTAATCCTCGGCTATTAACCTGGGGCAGCCAGGCCAGCCAGCCAGCCAGGCCCTTGGAGGAGGTGGTGAGTGGACACAACCCTGGTTGGTCCAGTGGGGGCAGGACTGCTTTTAACCTCCTAAAGTCCTGTCTCACCTCAGCACTAATCAGTGCTCAGACTCGGCAGCTCAGGAGAGGGTCTCCTCAATGCTTTATGTCGCTGCCTTCTTCCTGCCTCCAAGCCGGGCCCTTCCCTGGATGGCCTCCATGGTGGAAAAGAATGGCACGTGATTCAGGAGGTGGCTCTTTAATCACTTCCCCAATACTGCCAGTGACCCTCTCACTCAGGGATCGAAGAAATCAGGCCAAGGGAAGGAGAGTTCCAAAATGCATAGAGGCGCCACCACTCATTCTCCGCGCCTGCTGATGGCTGGACGGGCTGGGACTGGGGCTTGAGGGTGCCGGTTCTGGAAATGAGCATTGGCCTCCTTGCCTAAGAGATGAGGAACAGAAATATAGAAGCAGTAGTGAGGTAGGCTGGGCGCAGTGGCTCATGCCTGTAATCCCAGCACTTTGGGGGGCTGAGGCGGGTGGATCACCTGAGGCCGGGAGTTTGAGACCAGCCTGGCCAACATGGTGAAACCCTGTCTCTACTGAAAACACAAAAATTAGCCAGGTGTGGTGGTGGGCACCTAGAATCCCAGCTACTCAGGAGGCTGAGGCAGTAGAATCGCTTGAACCCAGGAGGCGGAGGTTGCAATGAGCCAAGATCGTGCCTCTGCACTCCAGCCTGGGCAACAGAGTGAGACCCCGTCTCAAAAAACAACAACAACAACAAAAAAAAAAAAACCAGTAGTGAGGTAGCCAGAGGTAGAATCTAGGAATTAGGGAGGGATTAGTGCATATTTCACATACACTTGTGCACCCACAAGCATGCATGCATGCACACAAAGGATTTCCCACTAGAGCTTGAAATCACACTGCCTGGGTACATATTTCAACTCTGCTTCTTACCAGCTATGGGACTTTGGGATAATGAATCATCTACTCTGAATCTCAGCTTCCTCATCTGTAAAATGGGTATAATAAACTTAAGGTTATTATCATAGTGCATTTGGGCTGCTGTAACAAAATACCATAAACTGGGTAGCTGGTAAACAATAGAAGTTTGTTTCTCACAGTTCTGGAGGCGGGGAAGCCCGAGATCAAGGTGCTGGCAGATTCAGCGTCGGGTGAGGGCTTTTGGGTTCATAGATGGGCCTCCTCACTGTGTGCTCACACGGTGGGAGCGGTGAGGGGGCTTTGCAGGTTCTCTTTTTAAGGGCATAATCCCATTCGTGAGGGCTCTGCTCCATGACTTAATCACCTCCCAAATGCCCCACCTCCTAATACTATCACTTGGAGGTTAAGCTTTCAACATGAATTCTGGGGGAACACCAACATTCAGTTCATAGCAGTTATTAGGAAGATTAAGATAATACATGGAAAGCACTTTGCATTGTACTTGGCACATAATAAGCATTGAATACTTATTAGCTATTATTATTGTCATCATCATTGTTGAATTCACAGCTATGTGTCAGCCTAGTGTTAGAAACAAAAGCACAAGGCCCTATCCGTGCCCCCACAGAGCCCATGGTCTAGTGCCTTAAGGAATCAAAATCATCCGCCTGCTTAGTTCTAGACCGATTTTGTTTGGATGTTGCAACTGGACCAAACAATTTGTTGAAGCATCTCTTTTCCAGCCCTTTCGCTCCTGCATGCAGGGCCACAAGACCCAGCAAAAGACACAGGCTAAGCCAGGCACAGTGGCTCATGCCTATAATGTCAGCACTTTGGAGGCTGAGGCCGGCGGATCACCTGAGGTCAGGAGTTTGAGACCAGCCTGGTCAATGGTGAAACCTGGTATCTACTAAAAATACAAAAAAATTAGCCGGGGCTGGTGTTGGGCACCTGTAATTCCAGCTACTCAGGAGGCTGAGGCAGGAGAATCACTTGAACCTGGGAGGCAGAGGTTGCAGTAAGCCAAGGTCGCGCGCATTGCACTCTGCCAACAGAGCCAGACTCCATCTCAAAATATTTAAAAAATTTTAAAAAGACACAGGCTGGGAAGCCTGGAGCCCTGGGCTTATGCTCCAGCTCTGCCACTCCCGTTACACTGCTTGGACAAGTGACTTAAACACCCTGGGCTTTGGGCCCCTCGTCTCTCTGGGGCTTGGACTAAACCCACTATAGACTTTTCTGATTAAAAAATATATATATAGCTTTGCTGCCTCCCAAATCCCCATCCCTTCACCAGCCTTGCTAGAGACACTATTCCGTAGAGTCTTAGGAACTGGACTGGGCTAGGAGAGACGCTATGAGGATGCAACACAATAATAACTACTAATAACCACTGCTGCCACGGACTGGTGCTCAGCACAGCTGCCGAGAGTCATGGAGGCCAGGGTGGGCTTGCATAGCTTTGTGCCCAAAGTTGCACTGCTGGAACTGGAAAAGCTGGGATTTGTCCTATGTATCTGATCTGGAAGTGGCCAGGCCAATCACTGCACCACACAGCCTCAGGGGGAGCAATGGAGGTTGGGAGGGAGACACAGGAAATGCCCTTCACTCACTCCCAGAACCCAACCTCCCTTCTCAGCAGCCTCCCCAGGCTGGAGAACAGGGAGAGCAGAAACCGGCCAATACCGGCTTCCCCTGCCTCCAGATGTGCCCTATCTTCCACGCCTTCTTAAACTTTTCTTTTTCATTAAGTGTGCCTTGCAACCAGCCTCTCACTTACACAACTTAACCTCCTCTGGGCTATTGATTTCTCATTCTATTAAATCTTCCTCTTTAACTCTGGCCCTTAAACTCCAATTCTAAACCTATGTCTACTCCCCAGTCAGGCTCCCAGGCCACCACTACGACTCCTCTGTGCTAGAGGCCGGCCCCTTCCCACTCCCTCCTGGGGGCCTTCACAGGACTATCACACTCAACTGGGAACTCCGTGAAGTAGAGTTTACTCTATGCCTTTGTTTATAGGGTGGAAATCGAGGCAGCAATCCTAGCCCGGCCTTCTATTTCCCAGCTGTCCCCTTCCCGAGATGCCCACTGTGACTCAGCACTCAGGCGTCTGCGTCCTCTCTCCCGACACCCCGCAGCGCGGCACAGCTATCACCCTCACCACTTGGGTCTCCCTGCTCTCCAACTTTAGGCGGAAGTCAGGGGTGCACAGGCGGGGGCACCGTTTGCCTCAGGGGGCCTGCCCATGGCCTCCCTGGGGCAAACGATGCCAGCCTCACTTTGACAACACAAGCGGGCACCAAGAGGCTGGACACTGAGGACAGGAGAGGATCGCACCAAGGAGCCTGGGACACCCCATTCCGGGAAGCCTAAGGCCACTCAGCCCCTCTGGCTGCTCTTCACCCTCCGCAGCCTCTGAATTTATCTCTGTAACAAGCGTCTGTTAAACATGAGTTGAGGTCCCTTAAATGGGACAAATATTGACTTAACACCTGTTCTATGCAAGCACTAGGGATAGCTCAGTGAACAAAGCGGACAAGGCCCTGCCCATGTGGATGGCAGCTCCACGCTCGGTCCCCGGCGGTGACAGGCACAGATGGAGGAACTTCCAGGGCAGTGAATATCAGACACGAGGGTACCGTGGAGGGAGGGCGGCGAGGGCTGGCAGGAGGCTGGGGAGGTGAGACTGAGGCACGCGAGATGCCTTAAGCTGGCCCCCGGCAGCACGTGCCCCAGGCCTGTTCCTGCACAAGACTAGACAGTGGCTGCTGCCCAGGAACGCAGCAGCCGCCGCCCAAGGTGAGCCCCGATGGCTCCAGGCTCCTCCTCAGGCACAGCGCATCCAGGCACGCACTGTCAGCTTTCCCTCAGACCTGCTTCCCCCTCCAGCTTCCCTACTCCCCTCGCATCGCCCTTCCCCCTGGTCTCCAGCACTGGAAATCTCAAAGTTATCTCTGACACTTCCGGCTCCTTCATCTGCTGCATCCAATCTGTCAGCGCGCTCTGCTGTTCTTGGAAATGCCATTCAAGCTTACCCCCCTTTCGCCTCACTGTCACCAGCGCCCAGGCCCAGCCCTCAACCCACGCTTCTGCACAGCACTCCTCTGCCCACGAATCTTCACCGGCTCCCCCGAGCCTGCTGCACTGACCTGAGCCTTCTCTGTTTGGTGGTCAGGGTCCTCTTGGATTCCAGCAGTTCTACCCACCCCGTCTACCGTGACAATCCGCTGCTCCCTGACTCCAGCCTTCTGCTGCACACGGGACTCTTCTCCCACTTGCCTCATCCTGTGCCCGAGCGCCCAATCCTCAGATCATCCTGTCTCCCCTCATCCTGCCTGCACAGCCCCTTCTCAGCCTCCTCACTGTGAGTCTTCCTTCCCCCATTCCTGAGCACCCCTGCCAGCTCCTGCCAGGTCTGAATGCTGGTGGCAGGTGCAATCAACACACACGCCATGTTCCCAGAGACCAGGTGTCTTGGTGTGCTATCTACCCAAACTATCACCCTGTGGGAGAGAAGGGTCCTGCCCACCCCCAAAACAGGGGACTCCACAACCGCCCCATCCCTGCTGGGCTCTGTGTAAGTGACTTGAGTGCTCAGTTGTTTAAAGAAAACCTGTGATGAATCAAAAAGTGTCTCCCTCTTGTTTTTTAAGGCAGAGGATGCCCAAGTGTAGGGGAAGAAGCTGGGGTCCTACCGCACTCACCAGTCTGGGATGTGGGACAGAGTGTGTGACCTCCTGGGACTCCCTTCCTCATCTGTGAAAAAGGAGATGCCCACAGCTAACTCACCGGGTAGCTGGACTGACTGAGCGAAACAAACGAAACAAACGGAGTACGCAGTCAATACAATGTTACATTGATTCCTTCCTTCCTTCCCATAATTTACCCAGCCTGCAACTGTGGCATAAGTTTTTTGTTCATATTGGATTTACTAAATGTAAGGCATACCCTATTTTATGTAACAGAATGTTATAATCAAGCAACAACTATATCTTATGTCCTTACTATGAAGAGGGCCGATTTACAGGATGTTGAAGAACAGCCTCGCTCTGCTGGGAGTTGGAGAATGTGAAAAGGTGTCAGGCAAAGGCCTTGCTCCTCCAGGGATCTGCCGTCTGGGTGCGGAGACAAACGGACAGACGATTACCAATACCAGGTAGGAGCAGGGGGCTCAGCCAGCCCATACAGAGGGAGAGCAGAAGGAGGCCACTCAGAGAATGTGCCCTCCATACCCACGCAGGTGCCCTTCACACTGGACGAGTCACACTCCCACTCACATTCCATGCTGCTAACCCTCTGAAGCAGGTGAGATTTATCCCCATTTTACAGGTGAGGCCAGTGAGGCTCAGAGTCCCCATTTTACAGGTGAGGGCAGTGAGGCTCAGAGACGTGAGGCAACTTGTCCGAGGTCATGCAGGGAGTGATGCGAGGACAGGAACCCAGGTCTGCCTGATACTTGGTAGCTGGAACTGGTTCCTCTTCCAGCAGCACCTTGAAGGCTGGGCAATATATGGATGGGAGGAAAAGAGGAGGAAATGCAAAGGGCCAGGGTGAGGACACACAGTGCCAGGGCTGGGTGGCAGGGGGAGGCGGGACAAGATCATGCCAGACACCACGTTGTGACATAAAGTTGGGGTCAGCGTGCAGAGGGCCTTCACCTCCAAGGCATCTTGGAAGGCACTGCCACTGACGGCTGCTGAGACAGCGTCCCCTGTAAGAAGCGTTACCCTCTGTAAGAAGACAGGCACAGTGGCAGGATGGCTGGAAACTGAGGCTGGAGGCCCAGCAAGGAAGCTTTCAGGACCGTAACTCAGGGTGAACAGCCAAAGGCCCAAGTAGGGACCACGGCAGTGGGAGAGCAAAGGTCGGAGTGGACACTCAAAGTGCCCAGAAGAACTGAGTGGGCTGAGGCCTAAGGCACCAGAGAGAGGGAAGAAGGGTGCCCCAGGCGCCCCGGCTGCATGCCTGGGGGAACCCAGCCGTTCTTTCCACAAGGAGGAGGCAAGAGGCAGTGCCCACTTGGGGTAGGGGGTGGTTGGTTGGGTCTAGGGAGTGGCGGGACACCCAGGCAGCCAGTCTAAGGCTGAGGAGACTACAGAGCAAAGACTCCACCAGGCCTGGGGTGGGGGTGGAAACGGTGAGCCATCACTGGAGAGGGCGAAGGGGATGAACCGAGGAACAGGCAGGACCAAGGGTGGGCTTTCTGAGAACCAAACAGCTGAGACCTTAAAAAGCAACAGCAACAAGCCCAACAGCACTGGACTGAGCGTCCAGGGGCCTGGGACCCAGCTGTGGAGCCTTGGATGAGGCATCCAGCCTCTCTGAGCCTCAGTTTCTATTGGGTCATGAATGCCTCCTTATAAGGCTGTCTGTAAGGAGCGATCAGATGCTTGCAGGGCTGTAGTAGAGATCAAATGAAGTAATTGTTCTGAGAGGCATCTGGAATGCTGCAGAACCCCATACACACATAAGGGATTAGTACTATGCAGAAGCACCAAGAGATGCATCCTTCCCACACACGCTTGGCGCTGCCCACCCTCGTCAGCCACACGAAGGCCAGCTTCCGCCTCGCTGCTCCTCTTGCCTTCTGAGCAGTCTCTCCCCCAACCCAGGGCCGGTCCCCCTGTCCTCCCTTCCATCTCTGGATGGCTGAGAACCACCTCAGAAGCAGCTGAGCTCCTCTCTCCTGGATGCCCTGACTCCCTGCAGCTGGGACTTTCTCCTAGAGTCTCTGCCTCTCTCCCGGTACTAAAGTTCCCTCTCCATCCTAAGGGAAAACCAAAGTGGAAATCAGACCACGAAGCCGACCCAGGCTCTTGGAAGAATTTTCATTGCTGGGGAAGACAGCAGCCACCGATCAAGATGCCCAGGTAGGGGGATGGGAAAAACACAGAAAACCAAGATCCCCTCTCAACCTCCCCTCCCGAGCATCCACCTCTTCCCCACCCGGAGGGACCAGTGCTGCCTCTGGGTTTCAGGTGGCAGGTCCAGAGGAGGACAGAGGGGTGGAGCTGGTGAGGCAGGCGGGAGGCTGGTGGGCAAGTCCGGGCCACAAGGAATGAACAAAATATGGAAAATTAAACCCAGACACTGTAATGTGTGCATATTAGATTAACTCTCCGAAGGGTCGTGACCTTGAGGAACACATCCAGCCAGTGAGAAAAATAATAAACCTGATTAATGATGAAGCCTGAGCTGCAGCTTCAGCAAATAAAGCCAGCATGATGACGCCCAGTGGAATTCCAGGGGCTCCCATCCCTGGTGGGACCGGAACACAGTGGACCTCGACAAGCCCCTCGCCCCTGACCACGCGAGCACAGACACTCAGGGAGTCAGGCAGGACCGGATTTGTCTCTCAGATGCCCACTACCAACCCAGGCAGCCTCTCTCCCCGGAGATACCACGCCCGCAGTTTCCCGGTGCTCCTAGAAGTGTCACTACCACCCAGGTGACCCATAGGGAGTGAAAGTGAAGGTAGTTCTTTGTTCCTGGCAGGGCTCAGTCCTCCTGACCAGCCCTCAGACCTCTTGGCCTGGTCTTGACAGCTGCCCACTGCCTGGCAAAAGGGCCCAGCTGTGCCCAGAGCTCCCCTCCTCTTCCCAGACAACCCAGACCCTTGGGAGACATGCCCAGGAGAGCCACTGGAGGGAGGCAGGGAGGTGGCACCGCGTGGCATCACCAGACAACAGCACCAAGAGGAAGATGGCAGCATCAAGTACAGATGCCAAGAGCCACGCAGCCCAAGGTCCAGCTCGGGAGTGGCTCGGCCCGCATTGCCCCACCACTGCCAGGCAGACGGGCCAGAGGCGCCCGGGGCCCAGCCCCCTCGGCCGCCTCCTCCACCACCCCAAGGCCCTCAGCCAACTCTCCCCAGGCTCCAACTCCTCCCCTCACTTTGCTCAGCTCAAGGGAGCCAGGGAAAGAGACACAGGTGCTCTCAGTGCCTTGAACCCCCTGTCCCAGCTGTCGCCTGCACGCCCTCCACCCCAGCCAGGTCAGAGCGCACAGCTCTGCCAGTCCTCACTGAAGAGAATCTAAATCAGCTCCCCTCCCCCTCCGCCCCAGCCCCCTCCCCCATCACGCGCCCATTGCAGGTCTCTAGAGTTTCTCCCTCACTTCCCACTCGGATGAACTAGGGTGGGATGGGTGGGAGCCCCATTCTCCCCGGGAAAGAGGATCATTTCTGATAGGACGCTGGTTCCCCCAAGCAAGGCGGTGTGCAGGGTGGGGGGGTGTGGTGGTGGCCCGAGTCCAGTGCAGGGGCAGGGGGCAGTCCAGGCAGATGGCAGTGAGGAAAGGGGGAGGGGGCTTGGTGGGATGCCAGGCTGAGCCGGGATGGGGGGCTGCAGCCAGGGAACAGCGGCACTGGGAGAAGCGGAGGGTGACGAGGTGTAAGGGAGACGCGCCAGGCTGGGAAGGGGCTGTCATCCCTGCAGGGGGCAGAGGCAGGGCTGGGAGTTGCACGGGGAGGGGGAGGACCAGAGCGGGAGGACCGCGAGCCCGGGGAAGGGATGCGGAGGGAGGGAGACGGACCGGGATGAAGACTGGAGGAACTACGGGAGCAGAGCGGTGGGGGGTTCGGCGGCGAATCTGGAGACGCAGGGACCGAAGTGCCAGGGACCGGGCTGGCGGGAGGCGGGAGCGGGGAGGAGGGCGCGGGGGCGGGGGCCGGGGCAGGGGTGCGGGGCCGCGGCCCCCGAGGGCAGGAGCGGCGGAGACGTCAGAAGTCGGGGTGCGGGTGCGGGAAGGGCCCGCGCGGAGGGGACTCGGGGGCGCGGGGGCAGCGCAGGGAGCGGGCCGGGGGCGCCGCGGGGGGCCGCTGCCCTTACCTGGTCGGCTCCGCACTCCGGGGGCTGAGCCGGGGGCCGGGCGCTGCCGGGCCGGCCGCGGGGCTGCTGTTGGCCGTTTTTCCTCTTCCGCAGCAGCCGCGGCGGCTCCAGCCCGATCCGCCCGCAGCTGAAGGCAGTCTGTGTCCGGCTGCGAGCGAGCCCGGCGCGGGGAGCGCGGGAGGAGCGCGGCGAGGCGCGGGGCGCCGCCCGGCGGGCAGCTGGGGAACTGCTGCGGCCCCGCGCACGGCCGGCCGGGGGGGAGCCCCTTCGGGGCCGGGCCGGAGCCCCGCGGGCAGCTGCACGCGCCCCCCAGCGCCCCTCGGAGCGTCGCCCGGGAGCCCAGGCGCGGGGGCGGCGGGGGCGGCGGGAACGGCGGGGGCTGCGGCGGGCAGGGCGGGCGCGGGTCCGCGCGGCCGGGGGCAAACTTGCGGCTGCCCGGGGGCCCGGGGCCGAGCGGGAGGCGCCCGGCTGGGGAGCGGCGCCCGGCAGAGGCCAGGGGCGCGCGGCCAAGCGGGCTCTGCGAGGTACGGACCTCAGGTGGGGAACCCGGCGCAGCCCGCACACTCCACCGCCCTGCGCAAAGGGGCAGCCCGCCCCGGCCCCGAGGAGTTATTAGCCCGGCGGCTTCAGCGAGCAAGGGGCGCCCCCTGGTGGCATTCGGGAAACAGCGCGGGGGACGAGCGTGCCCCGTTAGAAGAGACTGCGGCCTCAGTGGTGCGGAAGATGGAGAGAGGTGGAGGTTTCATGGGAAGACACAAGAGCACCTTGTTCAGGAGACTGAAGAGCAACAGCTTGCATGGAGTCATTCCAGAGCACTGTTGTATACATACCAACATCTTGGGAGGATCTCATGTTACGCATGAAGATCCTGAGGCTAGGAGAGGTGAAGGGACCAGGCCAAGAACACACGGGGAGCAAGTGGCAGGACCCAGGAGGCAACCCCGCTTTCTGACACGCGGTTCATTTCAGTACACCGTGTGGTTCATCCTAATACAACAGAGTTGCCCTTAGGAGGAGGCTGGGTGAAGAGGGAGTGCAAGGGACACGTGACCCCCTCAAACCTATTAGCTCCCGCTTATCCAACCCGCAGGGTCTCTGTCTTGGGCAGACCACCAAACTGATCACACCAGCCCTCTCACCTTCAATGGCCTGTATCCCCACACCCAACCGCCAGCACTCCCACAATCTCATTAAGCTCTCTGTGAAGGGTTTGTTCACAGACGTCCTTTGTCAGGTCTCGGGACTATAGACTGTTCTGGACGTTGCATTCCCCGAGGAGGGCTGGCTGGCTAGCCTGGGCGCATACTGGGCCTCCTGCTTCAGGGAGTATCTGGGCCTCAGGAGTCGTGCCTATCCCTCCCCCAGCTCCACACACTGGCTGGATGAATGCCATATGCGAACAGGGCTCCATTCCTCCAGCCAGACATTATTTAGCACCTACTGTTTGCCAAGACTATACCGCTTACACAAGTGTGATTCCCAATAATCAACTTTGCAAGGTAGGTGTTGAGGTGACACTAGTCCCATTTTACAGAGGATGTTAAACCTGTTAAGGTTTAAGACCACTTGTAAGCCAGTCACACAAAACTAATTTCTAATTCCAACTCTATTCCCCCACTCTGGAACCCCCTCTCTCTTGTGCAAAATGGACGGAACAGCAGCATAAGCCTAGCAGAAAGTGTACGGGGCTGGGAGGAGGGAGAGGCATCCCTGTGATCCCAGCAAGCGATTTCACTTCCCTGGACTTCAGTTCCCATAACTCTAAAAGTGAGGGAAGCAGACTAGATGATCTCTCAAGCCGCGCAAACTCTGAAATGCCAAGCATGGATCCCTGGCCCCTTTCACGGGAAGAATGCAAGATCAGCGAGACCAGAGAGGCTTATTAAGTGTTTGGAAAGAAAAATACTATATAAGTGAAATGCTTCATCATATTCTTTTGCCTGGTGATCTCATCCTATTAACCAGGGAAGCGGGGAGGAGCTTTTGGCAGGTCAGAGAGTTTGCTGATGGCTCTGGAGATAGTCTTGGCTGTGGCCTCCTGAGGGCCCTGGTTTCTCCCCTTCTTGCAAGAATGGTTCTGACTTTCTTTTCCTTTCTGAAGGCCTCTGCCCCTAGAAGCAGGGAGTCCCTACCAGTCACAGGGTGGACAACAATGTCAGCGAAGTCAGTCTGCTGTTAGCCTCAGCCTGGTTGCCCCCACCCACTCTCCTGTCTCCCCTTGCTGCAAGATGTTGAGTTCTTTGGGATACTTACTACTTGCTCTCCACCTTTTTTACTACTGAATTTCAGTATCACCTATCAAAATTCAATTCCAGGCAAGCTGACTTCTCAAGCTCAGCTCCAGGAGTGGGAAGGTCAGTCCAGATCTTTTTTGGAAGCCACAGGGGGAGAATGTCAGAGGGCCACGAGGCTGGCCCCGCTGATCTACTCTGAGGCTGCTGCCTTGAATGAAAAAACAGAAGGGTTGGGAAATGGGGCTCCCACCTCTAGAACCTCTCATCTGAAACATCCCTCACAGCCAGCTGCTATGCTGTGCAGGACGGATAGGATTCATTGTGCTTGGGCGCCATGGTGGTCGGAGTGCACAGGAAGGAGTTTGTTCTCTTGGATTTATCTTTAGTTTCTTCCATCTATCTGCCTCTGGTATATCCACTAAGAAGAATATTTGATCTTAAATGTACCTGCCATGTCTTTTCCGAAGGTCCCTTTGAAGGTTCATCACACATTCATAATGATCCCTCTGCATAAATGGGGCCAGCTGAGGCACACGGTGAGCAGGTGACTTGTTGTCACCTTGCTGAGTGGCACATATCATATCATGTCACCATGTCTTAGAAACTATTGCAGCGGCCCTCTAGCTCATCTCCCTGCCTTTAAATTGGCTCCCTCCAATATATCTACAAATGGCTGCCAGAGTGATATCTCTAAAACGAGCTTCACCACTTCACACCCTTGCTGAAAACCCCTTCATGACCTCATATTGAGTCCAAAACTTTTTTTTTTTTTTTTTAAGACGGAGTCACTCCTCTGTCACCAGGCTGGAGTGGAGTACAGTGGCGGAATCTCGGCTCACTGCAACCTCTGCCTCCCAGGTTCAAGCGATTCTCCTGCCTCAGCCTCCTGAGTATCTGGGACTACAGGCACCCGCCACCACGCCCGGCTAACTTTTGTATTTTTAGTAGAGATGGGGTTTCACCATGTTGGCCAGGCTGGTCTCCAACTCTTGACCTCGTGATCTGCCCGTCTCGGCCTCCCAAAGTGCTGGGATTACAGGCGTGCACCACCGCACCCAGCCTCGAGTCCAAAACTTCTTAGCACAGCATACAAGTTCCCTGCTTACTTCCCCACCTCACCCATCATCCATTTCTGTCCATCTCACCTTCAGTCAGTACCAAGCAGCATTGAGTTCTCTGCTCATCCCATTTCATACCTCTGTGCCTTTAACACACTGAATTCTGCCCAGAGTCCCCACCCCACCTCCCACATACACACTGATACACAAGTTCCTATTAACCGCTCAGAATTCTGTTTAGGAACCGCTCCTACTAGAAGTTTATCATACCTGGCTATCTAGTCCCTTCCCAACAGAAGTAATTACTCCCTTCTCGGGATCTCTCTTGTACTTGTTAGAGTTTATGGTCACTTACTTGTTTCATGTCTGCTCTCACTAATAGACTGTGAGCTTGTTCTCCTGGATTTATATTTTAGCTTCTCCCTTCTTTGTATTTGCCTCAGGTATATCCGCAAATCAGATATTTGATCTTAAATTTACCTACCATTTCTTTTCCAAAGGTCCCTTGAAGGTTCATCTCAAGTTCATAATTAGACTATAGGCTTTTTAAAAAATCTCTGGCTGGGCGCAGTGGCTCACACCTGTAATCTCAGCACTTTGGGAGGCCGAGGCGGGTGGATCACCTGAGGTCAGAGTTTGAGACCAGCCTGGCCAACGTGGAGAAACCCTGTCTCTACTAAAAATACAAACTTATCTGGGCGTGGTGGCATGGGACCTGTAGTCCCAGCTACTCAGGAGGCCGAGGCAGGAGAATCACTTGAACCGGGGAGGCAGAGGTTGCTGAGATCGTGCCATTGCACTCCAGCCTGGGCAACAAGAGTGAAACTCCAACTCAAAAAAAAAAAAAAAAAAAAAATCTATTAACCACACAGTGCTTGGCATAGGAGATTCTTAGTAAATGTGTTGAATGGATAAACCAATAGAGAGAAGGGGTTAATGAGGTCTACAGTTCTGGCAAATCGGATTTGCTCCTGTCATTTGTCCAGATGAGTCAGATGAAATCCTAACTGGCAAATATGAAACTGTGCCCTTGGTAAGCTTAAAGTCTTTACAACCTAAGTTGAAGTTGGGGTTCACATTTGAGGAACTTAGGTTGAAGGAAGCAAGGGCCTGATTATATATCATATTGCAAGACTATTAAAATTCATCAATCCTATCGGAGTACTTAAACTCCAGATTAAAAGAAAATAAATTCTGTGTTCTTCTTGTCACTTGTTTGGAGGATAAATGGTTCATTCTTACAGCAGATGTCTCACAGAACCAGTTTTGAAGCAGAAGTGAGTTAGAAGTTAAATGTTCTCGATGTTTACTCATGCTTTAAAGGATGCAGTAAGCAGTGGTTTTGCCCAGTGATATTATGGGCAAGTATTGGCAAAGAGCAAACATATATGTGTGTGTGGTTCACATAGTCCCCAAGTCTCATGGCAGCATGCTGTTTAACGTAGCTGGCTGCAAATACTACATCGAATGTTAAAAGGTCCCATCCCCACTTGACAACTATATTATTACACAGCTCCCTCCCCGCAATGTCTCTTGTCTCATTTATTAGTCTAGGTGTAAAGAATACTGCTCGCATTGAAATTAAAAGAAAAATTTAGATCATCCTTAATCAGAATATAACCTGCCTCTCATTCCGCAGCCCTGCTCCCATCCCTCATGTGAGAACATAATTCATTTCTACCATGTGTCTCAGTTTCCACTTGCTATTCTGCAGAGGAGATAAGCTGCTGTGACAATAGTTCTTCGAGACATCTTTGGTGCCTATTATGTGCCAGGCACCAAAGACAAAATAGGAAACCAGACAAATCCAGGGCTGGTCCCTTTAGCGTTGGTAGTCAAGTAAAAGATGTTATAGAGGCACTACATTTTCCTTCTAACAGTTTTGGTCCACTTGACATCAGGTATGTTCTTTATGGCATTTTGCAATTAACTCAGTTACACGGTCATAGTTTAGTCTGACAGTCTGGATGGAGGCAGGGGAAGGGGCGTGCGACTTTTGGCAACTCAAGAGTTGGAGCCAAGGGCCTTTAGCACACAGAGGCTTGGGTATGCACTCAGAATTCTCAGTCTGAATCTTCCACAGACCTGCATTGTAGCCGGGAGTCTTCCACTATGGCCATGCCTGTCTGGGAAAGGGGACTTGCTGCTCATTTGCACAAATAAAGGCTTTAACCAGTTCCACCATAGTAGGGGTACTATGCTTACATCTAAAAGCGGGATTTTACTTGTGATAAGCTTTATACTTTCACATTCATCTTTCGTCATTTGATTCTCATAGTTGGTCCAGGTAGGTTCCATTACACGACATTATAGATACAAACCACTCAGTCAGGAAATAGCAAAACTGGGCTAAAACTCAGGGCTTCCGGCTGCACAAAAGACACTGGTCGAAGATCACTATGAAAGTCAAGCTGTGTAAAATGTTAAGCAAGTATTAAAGCCGCAGTATTTTCCCCCATCCTTTTACTGTTTTTCTTCAGCACTTCCAATAATAAGAGCAACTGAAGAAACAATCCACTCAAACAGGAGGAAGAGGTCGGAGGCTGAGGAACAGAGTGGCATTTTCTACCTGGGAGCAAAGTACAATCACTTAGCAATGGAAGGTACAGAGAAAAGGATCTGTCTTCTCAATGCAACCACCCCAGGATATCGAAAATAAGGTGGCAGTTTTCATATTGCCCCAGGTGTTTGGGGTTTGCAATTTATCTAGAGTATACTTTTGTCTGAAGACTGGCATTAAATATTCCTATAAATTATTATGAAATAACACAGGGATATTATAAAGGCATTCAAAGGCAAAAAAGTGTGTGCATATACATATGTGCATATATGTCTATATGTGTATACATATTTCTGTATATAGGTACTTCATAGATACATATATCTCTCATCATATATGTAACTTAGCATCATGCAATAGAGCAATAATTTATTGTACAGCTTCTGTCTGCCAGGTACAGCATAGTATTAGACACTATAGGGTACAGAAAGAAAAACTGGCCATGGTTTCTACTGTCAAAAAGAATATATTCTCATGCATTTAATTTTCCCTCCTAAAGGAAAACCTTTAAATTTTATCTCAGAGCAATGCTTAGGAATTTGGGCTCTCTTAAGGAATTCGGAATAGCAAAAGGTATAAGATTCTATTCACCCAGGAGGGACTTCTTACTCTTCGTAGCTCAGTAAGGGATAGGTTACTTTCAAGAGGGGTATTATATAGGAGGCTATGCCCGAGTGTGAAATACTAGAAGAGATACCTTACCAGTGAGCTGCAATTATAACAAAGGTTTCCTTTATAGCGACAGTTAACATACACTCATTTCCATCTTGTTCTTCCAGATTCCAGGCAAAAATCTTCATTTTAAAACAATTCAGTTATCTTAATTCGGAAAAGACAAAAGGGAAATGTAGTAGCTATCTTCAAATACTGAAGATCTTTCTTACGTTGCTCCACAACCAGGACCAGTGGATAGAAGTTACAGAGAGGCGGCCGGGCACGGTGGCTCATGCCTGTAATCCCAGCACTTTGGGAGACCGAGGCGGGTAGATTACCTGAGATCAAGAGTTCGAGACCAGCCTGGCCAATATGGTGAAACCCCATCTTTACTAAAAATACAAAAATTAGCCGGGCATGGTAGCACGCACCTGTAATCCCAGCTACTTGGGAGGCTGAGGCAGGAGAATTGCTTGAGCCCGGGAGGCAGAGGTTGCAGTGAGCCAAGATCGTGCCACTGTACTCCAGCCTGGCCAACAGAGCGAGACTCTGTCTCAAAAAAAAAAAGAAGTTACAGAGAGGCCACTTTTAGCTCAAATAAGAAAGAATTTATGAGTTGCCTCAGGAGATAATGAGCTCCCCAGCCCTGGAAGTATACAAGCAGATGGATGGCCATCTGCCAGGGCTGCCCTAGAGGGTATTCCAGCAGTAGATTAGGAGGTTGAATGAGGTAACTTCCATCTCTAAATTCTTGGATTCTCTCAGTCTGTCTCCTTGGCCCAAGGCTAAAAGGAAATTTGGATCTTTGGAGAAATGTAACACTTATTGTTGAAAGTAAAAACTTGCCTTATGTTTTTGGACCTTTTTCTTTAGATGTATGGGTGCTTTTCTTTAAATGCAGCGAAGATACTTAATACCAGAAAAGGCAGTAATTACTTAAGTGCTCTATTGACAAAAGTAATATTATTGACACACTGAAGTGTTACTAGGTAAATAGCATTAATGGCCTTTTTTAAAAAGGATACATTTACATGAGAGGAAGACAGTTCCAAAATAAAACCAATCTGAATAGATGAACATCATGTTTGTTTTTTAAAATGACTTCTTGTAACACACACATGCGTATACTTTCAGGAATGAAAACAGTAAGTAGAGTAAAAATGAAAATGTGTCTCTATATATTGCTTTATGCCTCCATGTCAGACTGCACCTCCTGCCAGAGGAAGGATGGTTTTCTTCAAGCATTTTCCAGCATTAAGCATTTGGGTAAACTTCAGCACACACGGCAGGGTGCGGTGGCTCACGCTGTAATCTCAGCACTTTGGGAGGCTGAGGTGGGCAGATCACATGAGGTCAGGAGTTCGACTGACCAACATGGTGAAACTCTGTCTCTGCTAAAAATACAAAAAGTACCCGGGCGTTGTGGCGGGTGCCTGTAATCCCAGCTACTCGGGAGGCTGAGGCACGAGAATCACTTGAACCCGGGAGGCAATGGTTGTAGTGAGCTGAGATTGTGCCACTGCACTCCAGCCTGGTGACAGAGCTAGACTCCGTGTCAAAAAAAAAAAAAAAAAAAAAAAAAAAATCCAGCACACACAATAATACCTTGTTCTTCTGAATACAAACTGACTCCAAGCTACCCTCCCCCTCCACCCTTCTGAGGGAGTACACTGCTTTTAAAATGCTAATTAATTAGGCCCCCTGTTGAGGTGTATGGTTGACTTAAAAATTTGGCTGGGAAAGAGGAATAGAGAAATTAAACTGAAAAACAAAAGTTGAAGAGGTAGACCCAGCTGAAAATACCTGTATACAAATACCTATACAGTTAATAACCAAGTAACTCTTATCTCTCCCAACCCCAAAGACAAGATTTTTATTTTTGGTAGCCATAGAAGGGTCTGTTTTATGGTGTAGTTGGCTAAAGAAGTGGGTGGGGGAAGGGAGAAAAGGTTTATTAAATACTGGAGGCTACTCCCAGGACTGTGTTTTCAACCATCAGTTGAAGTTAGCGAACAATTACTCCGTGGCTCCTAGGTGGCAGGCACTGTCCTCGATTTTTGCTGGGTGTGGTTCCAGTCCCCAAGAACCAGCTCACTCCAGTGAGACCTACACAGGCAACATTCCCCTGTGCACTCCCTTAGTGGCGGCCCCCACTAATTCCAGTCCTCAGCTCAACACTGTTGCCTCTGCACCTTACGCATTAACAACAAAATCAATCTGAATGCACAAGTAAATGCATTTGGATACATATCTTTTTTTTTTTTTTTTTTGAAATGGAGTCTCGCTCTGTCACCCAGGCTGGAGGGCAGTGGCATGATCTTGGCTCACTGCAACCTCTGCCTACTGGGTTCAAGCAATTCTCCTGCCTCAGCCTCCCCAGTAGCTGGGATTACAGGCAGCCGCCACCACACCCAGCTAATTTTTATATTTTTACTAGGGATGGGGTTTCGCCATGTTGGCCTGGCTGATCTCGAACTCCTGACCTCAAGCGATCCACCTGCCTCGGCCTCCCAAAAGGCTGGGATTACAGGCGTGAGCCACTGCACCTGGCCTTGGACGTAGAGCTTATATATAAATCTGAACTAATGAGTAGTAAGCATTCTGAGGATAAACGTGCAAAGCACTTCATGGTTTACAAAGTGCTTTCACAGCCATCATCATATTTCTCATTTCAACCCTGAGTTGTGTTATCCTCGTTTCAAAGATAAGAAAATTTGTATTTATTTTTAATATTATTTGTTTGTTTTGGGACAGGGTCTCACTCTGCCCAGGCTGGAGTGCAGCGGTAGTATCATAGCTCACTGCAGCCTTCAACTCCTAGGCTTAAGCAATCCTCCTGCCTCAGCCTCCCATGTAGCTTGGATCACATGGGTGTGCCACCACACCCAGCTAATTTTTTGACTTTTTGTAAAGATGAGAGTCTCACTTTCTAGCCCAGGCTGGTCTCAAACTCCTAGGCTCAAGTGATCTGCCTGCCTCAACCTCCCAAAGTGCTGGGATTACATGTATAAGCCACCATGCCTGGCTGAAAATAGCTATTTAGTAGTAAATTGTGAGCCTTTAAGTTGTATTTTCTGATTTGAAATCAAAATATTCCCCTTCCACTAGTTATATTTTAACAACCCCACCACCATCCTGATATAAAGAATCCGCGGTACAAAGTGATTCACCAAACCAAGCTGTGCCACTGAAATGAGCTAAAATCTACATTCCTGCTCCGTAAGGTTCCAGGCTCTTTTCTTGTAACTGAGCCAAGTCACCAGCTTTGCCTTGGGCCAGATGAAAAGATCAAAACATTCTTTGTAGAATGGAAAACATAGGTGAAATCAAAACAGCTGGAAAATTCAACCTATCACTTGAAATTTCAAGAGTAAAAATTAAGGTAAAAAAAATCAATCCTACTTTTAAAGTAAGTTCAACTGTATCTTTCTCTCTCTTATTCTGCGCCTTGTTTTATACATGTGCCTTGTTTCAGATGTGTCTCTCCCAGGGGCAGGGTCCAATTGTTTCTCATTTTAAAATACAATATTTGGAAAACATTCCCCAGGATAACATACACCGTCCATTATACAGGTTTTAGTCACTAGGGCTGAAACTAAGCATCTAGACTCTGAGTCCAGACAGAACCGTGCTATTCTTTGTTTAACAGAGCACATGGTTGACATTTAATAAATGTTAGATAATAAAAATAGAAGCAGTACTTCAACGTAACAATATCTGAAGAATCTCATTAAGCACAAAGTAAGGTAAACAAACCACCATCACACATCTGGATTTGCATATAAAAGCACGTTCTCCTTCCATTATAAAAGACAGGGACCTGCTGGACAGCGTGTTTCACCCAACACCATGGTAAGAGAAGGGAAAAAAAGGTTCTTTTGTTCAGCTCTCTTCCCTAATTATACCTTAGATCTGAGTAAAGAAAATATAGCACACATGATCAGAAATAATTTATCACTAAATAAATAGCAATGGAGTAGGGGGTTAATCACATTATCAATAACAGGGTGAGCAGAAATGAACAGATGGGAGCACCAAATTATTGACAACAGCATGAAACAGAAAAGGAAATTCAAAGCCAGAGGAGATGAGTCAAGAAATTAAACTTGGTTTCCATGTTAATTCAAAATTGTTTGGGAGCTGAAGGAAGAGGGAAGCAATGATAACTCCAGCAGAGAAACTGCTCATTAATATCCTAGCAAAACAATTCTCTGATAATAGGAAATATTATGATGTCTCCAGAGAAAAGACAGAAATTCAGATTTACTCTCCCATCCATAGAGCTCATGGATGCTTTAACACAGTACATTCAACCAAGCTGAATAAATATCAACAAGAAGGTTAAAACATTGATTAGGGGAAATACTTCACATTACTGACATCCGAAAACAAACAAACCAGCTAAAAACAAAGCAGGCGGGGAGGGGGGTGGGGGGTGGGGGATGTAGGCTGTTTTATTCCTCTGGAAGTAATGCTGGTGATTCGTGGTTCCAGCTGCCCAGCAGGTGGCTTGAGGTAGGGATTGGGGAGTAGGAAGCAGAGGGAATGAGAGGTGGGAGGGAACGTTTCCTTGGTGCAAAGCTATTGAATGCTGCTACTATTGGGTTTATTATGCTGTTTTATGAAGCGACACAAGAGATTACCCAAACATCTTCAGCTAACATCAAGACTGCACTGGACACCTAATAAAACAAGTAGCTTGGCCGGGCGCTGTGGCCCACGCCTGTAATCCCAGTACTTTGGGAAGCCGAGGTGGGTGGATCATTTGAGGTCAGGAGTTGGAGACCAGCCTGGCCAATATGGTGAAATCTGGCCTCTACTAAAAATACAAAAATCAGCCGGGGGTGGTGGCAGGCGCCTGTAGTCTCAGCTGCTTGGAAGGCTGAGGCAAGAGAATCACTTTAAACTGGGAGGCGGAGGTTGCAGGAGCCGAAATCGCACCACTGCACTCCAGCCTGGGCGACAGAGCGAGACTCTGTCTCAAAAAAAAAAAACAACCAAGAAACAAAAAACAAATGGCTTGTAAAAAATTGCCAAATCTTCTAGATGATTGAATCTATATAAATCCTCTCCTGTCTAGCCTTTTGGTGTCATATCACTTCATAATACTTGTCTAATCTTAGCCAAAACAAGGATAAGAAGTTGGAGGTTACAGCAAGAATTTAGGAAGGGACTCCTCCTTACGTTCACATACTTAACAAATGGTCTTTCTCTTTCTACCCTTTAGTTACCAAAGAGCATGGGGGTGCTGGGAAAGGTCAGCCCAGCTGCCTGATGCTAAATAAAACTGCTCTCAACTCTCAGTATCACTGCATCTCTGAAGGTGGAGGGAAAACATGAAGCTTCCCTGGTGTCTTGCCGGCCATCGTGCAGTTAAGACTCCAAGGCACCTCATCTCTTTTGCCACACTGTTCACAGGCATCTTGAAGGGAAAAACGAAATTGCTGGCAAGTTGGCATAATGTCAGTGCATCAGTAGATCCCACTGAGATTCTTTAAAGAAAAAAAAAAAACCATACATTTTCACAGCTTATCCCAACTGTCCTTGCCATATGTTCCTGTACGCGGTAGACTTTTTGGACTATGAGGAAATCAAAAAACAAAGTGTAGCAACTGGCTAGTCATGGTGGCTCAGACCGGTAATCCCAGCACTTTGGGAGGCTGAGGCTGGAGGATCGCTTGAGGTCAGGAGTTCAAGACTAGTTTGGTCAATATGGCGAAACCCCATCTCTACTAAAAGTACAAAAATTAGCTAGATATGGTGGTGCACGCCTGTAGTCCCAGCTACTTGGGAGGTTGAGGCAGGAGAATTGCTTGAACCCAGGAGGTGGAGGTCGCAGTGAGCTGAGATCTCGCCACTGCGCTCCAGCCTGAGTGACAGAGCGAGACTCTGTTTCAAAAACAAACAGACAAACCAAAGTGTAGCAACTGACCTCTTATGAGGTATTTTATATTGTGAGGGGCAAGCAAGAAATAAAAGACTAATTATGACCGAATATAAAGTATTTACTAGCTGCTGGGCACGCCACGTGCATTGTTTCATTTTCGTCAATGCAACCCTGAGGAAGGTACTATTATTAACTCAGTTATTATTAACTGACGCTTAACGAAATTCACTTGCCCAATGTCACGCAAGTCAGTAAGTGGCAAAGCCAGCACTTTCTGATGTCGAGAGACCATGCTTCCTACCCACTATGCCACATACACCAATTAGAAGTCTCAAAAAAATAGAATGGGTTATTGGGCAAAAAGATAAGTTCCCTAAGATAGAAGATGTTCCCCCATCTCCAGTGTGAGTAGAGAAGGGACAAAGGCACTGGGTCACTCAGTATGAGGACACAGTAGGTGATCTCTGAGGTACTTTTTTTTCTTCCATTTAAAAAATATATAATTCATATGCCATAAAATTCACCATTTTAAAGTGTACGACTCAGTGGTTTTTAGTATATTTGCAAGGTCATACAGCCATTGCCACTAATTCCAGAACATTTTTGCCACCGCCCCCTGAAAAAATTCCAAATCTTTTCATTACCAAATATCCATGAACACCCTCCCCTCTACCCAGTCCCTGGCAAACACTAATCTACTTTCTATTAGTTTTCCTATTCTACATATTTCATATAAAGGAATCATACAATATGTAGCCATACAATTGGGGACCGCCTTCTCCACCTAGCATAAAGTTTTTAAGATTCATTATGTCGCTTGTTATCTGTACTTTATTCCTTTTTTAAGGGCAAAGAATATTCCCCTATATGAATATACCACATTTGGTTTACCCAATCAGTTGACAGACTCTAAAGTACTTTCAATTCTGAGATTTTATGACACAGATTTTATGCACACAATTATGGATTATGTCCTTAATCCAACTGAAACAACACGAACGACAACTTGATTTAGCTCTGGAACTGTTATTTGCCACATCTTGCTAGACATCTGTAAGTTGAGACAACACTGCTACCTAAAACTCAACATGGCCAAAATTACACTGATTTTCCCCTCAAAGCTTATCTCTGCTCTATGCTTTCCCAGTTGTTAATCAATCTCTGGTTCACAGAAAGTCTTGTTTTTTAAACTCCTCCCTCTCCTGTATGCTACATATTAACTTACATGCTAACATCTGTAATTTCTACCTCAACTACACCATTTTTCCCCTTTCTGTTCCTACTTTACCAAATGTAAGCCTCTTGTTCGGATATTATCACTCTGCTAGCCTTCCTGCCTCCCAACTCTCCTTTGCCTGCTTTATTCTACTTTAGCATAATTCAGCTGCTGAGTTAATCTCTTTAATGTTTAGTTATGTTCAAGTCATTCCCAAGATCAAACACCTTGAATGGAATGCAAACTTCTCAGAATTTCTACCCCTTAGTCCAGTGTAGATAACTGCAATTTAGGGAGGGAGAAAAGCAGAAAACTAATATTCATGTACTTGTCACTATTAGGCTGTAAACACCTTTAAGTACAGAAACTATTTCTGCAGCCGGGTAAAAAAGACAAGCTTTGGTGGAAGACAGACCTTATCTTGAATCCTAGCTGTGCCACTGGGAACATCATAATCACTACTAGCTTCAGTTACCTGCTCTGTAAAAATGGAGAAAAACCACTTACCTTATGAGGTTTTTGTGAAGACAGGAGTCATGTATGTAGTGTACAGCACCTGACACATAGTTTGTACTCATTAAGTTGTAGCTAATATTTTTATTTTTTATTTTATTTTGATTGCCGGGCTGGAGTGCAGATCATGGCTCACTGCAACCTCCGCTTCCTGGGCTCAAGTGATCCTCCCACTTCAGCCTCCCAAGTAGCTGCGACTACAGGCAGGCGCACATCACCTCACCTAGCTAATTTTTCTATTGTTTGTAAGATGGTGTTTCACCATGTTGCCCAAGCTGGTCTTGAACTCTTGGGCTCAAGCGACAAGCGATCCACCCTCTTCAGCCTCCCAAAGTGCTAGAATTACAGGCATGAGCCACCATGTCTGGCCAGCCATTATTTATTTATTTATTTATTTATTTATTTATTTATTTTCAGATGGAGTCTTGCTCTGTCGCCAGGCTGGAGTGCAATGGTGCGATCTCAGCTCACTTAAACCTCTGCCTCCCGGGTCCAAGTGATTCCCCTGCCTCAGCCTCCCAAGTTGCTGGGACTACAGGCGCCTGCCACCACACACAGCTAATTTTTTGTAGTTTAGTAGAAACGGGGTTTCACCCTGTTGGCCAGGATGGTCTCCATCTCCTGACCTCTTGATCCGCCCGCCTTGGCCTCCCAAAGTGCTGGGATTACAGGCGTGAGTCATCGCGCCCGGCCAGCTATTACTTTTAATACTCATCTTGGAAGTTTCCAAAGTACATTTCAGACTAAGGGAAAAGCAAAGGTGGAGTCCCGGCCTAGAATGTGAGGTGGGGAGACTTGGAGGAGCCTAAGCCTTACTGGGGAAGAGGGCTCACGATGGACAGTAGAGGGAAATGAAGCTGGCCAAATTATGAACATCTCTGAAACAAAGCGGAGTTTAATCGATACAGTAGTAACCATAGCCACTGCAGGTTCTTGGGCAGGCAAGTGGCACAATGAAAGGAATGTTCTGGAGCAAACCTGGCGGGTAGTCATGCATGACAGGCTGGAGAGCGGAGGAGGCAGCAATCTATGCAGGTGTTTTAGTTACATGGAGCTGTGCCGCAAGATAACCTGCTACAGTGGAAACAGAGCAAGGGGTAAATCAGAGACATTTTGAAAGAAAAAAAATCATAGGATCAAGTAACAAACACTGCAAACGAGCCTAACATCCACCTTCTTTTCCCTAAGGCCTATGATTCCTTTTTTTCCTTAAACCATCTTCAAACGCCCTGCTCCACTGCAAAGCTTTCTGAAACAAAGCTGGGAATAAGTTAACCAATTAATCAATCAACTCTATAGTCACGGCCGCCAAGCTGTTCTGGCCCAAGATAGAAAGATTCCTGCATTTAATCTGTCTCGGTATGCCCGGCCTTAATTGCATGTTAGATCAGTACATCTTTGAAGAGAGAGGGAGAAAAGAGTTGAGAATGTAAGTTAATCATAACGCATGTTTAAAGACGCAGAACCGGCTGGGCGCCATGGCTCACGCCTGTAATCCCAACACTTTGGGAGGGCCCAGGCAAGCAGATAGCTTGAGGTCAGGAGTTCGAGACCAGCCTGGCCAACATGATGAAACCCAGTCTCTACTAAAAATATAAAAAATCAGCTGGGCATGGTGGCATGTGCCTGTAGTCCCAACTACTCAGGAGGCTTAGGCAGGAGAATTGCTTGAACCTGGGAGGCAGAGGTTGCAGTTAGCCAAGATTGTACCACTGCACTCTAGCCTGGGCAACAGAGTGAGACTCAGTCAGGAGAGGAGAGGAGAAGGGAGGGGAGGGGAGGGGAGTGGAAAGGAAGGGAGGGAAGGAAACAGAACCCTCCTCGAACACTCCTATTAGAATGCCAATACCCCCACCAGAAGCAAACATTAGGCTCTGTAGGTATTGCAGGTAAATGTCACTGACTACTCAACCAGGATTTATCCCAAAGAGGACAATTTCCAAAAGAAAAAAAAAGAAACAGTAGAGAAGATTTGAGTCTTTTACTCTCAGGTGGCAAGCCATAGAAACAGTTTTGTCTAATCTCCTTTCCTGTCACTTGAAGTGTTGGTTTGTAAATATTGATTGCATGAAAGCATCCAAGTTATCTGGGACTTATTCTCGCTGGCTGAAACAGTTTCTCTGGTGGAGCATTTGCTTGCTATACAATCTGGTTAGCTTATATTCTGGGGACTCAACTTCTACAAAGTCTCCCAATTTCATAAGCCTTTCAGAACAGGCCATCACTCAGGACACGAGCTGAAGTGGAGATAAGACCTCCAGTCTCTCCTCAGCCAATGCTCAGCAAGTCTTCTCTGAACCAGGAAAGTCAGATTTTCTTCCACAAAAGCCTCCAAGTTGTTGTAAACTGGCAGTAAGACCGTGATGAAAGAAGAGATGAAACTGTTTTATCAGACTGCAGGTAACAGTAAACTAAAGTAAGCTGTCAAAGATACTTCAAAGAAGAACAGGAGAAAAAGAATTTTCCAGGGACAGATTTCAGTGGGTGACATTAAAATTACACTCTAGTTGGGTGCAGTGGCTCACACCTGTAATCCCAACACTTCAGGAGGCTGAGATGGGAAGACTGGCCTGGTGGCGTGTGCCTGCAGTCCCAGCTACTGAGGAGGTTGAGGTGGGAGGATGGCTTGAGCCCAGGAGGTCGAGTCTGCAGTGAGCCGTGTTTGTGTCACTGAACTCTAGCCTCAGTGACAGAGCAAGACCCTGTCACAAAAATAAAATGAGCAAATAAAAGAACACTCTAATTGGGAGCAACACAGAAGGTCAGGAAAGGATAGAGCTTACCTGAGAATACCTAAGCAAGCCAGTGGGCAAGCTCTGTCTGTTTTCCTGTGCCATCAATTTAACATTCAGAGTTGAAGGGGCCTTGGAGAGAACTGACATCCAACTTCCTCAGTGTAAGATGAGAACACTGAGCCTCGATAAGTAAATGACTTGTTGTAGGTTAGATAACCAGCTGATATCAGCACAGAGACTAGAAGGAACTCAGTTTAGTTTGGTCTTGCTTCCCCGGTATGTACGGGCCCTCTCCCTATGCATAGGAGGGGAAGGCAGAGAGGAATCCCAGAAATCCTGTCATATGCTAGACTTTAGGCCATGATGTCTGGGGCTGTTTCTTCAGAAAAGGTTTCAAAGTGCTATTATGATTTGAGTATGAAAATCACTTACGCTTTTCAGTGCAGGGGACGTGGTGATTGATGCATTTTTAGGAAGACAAAACACAAACTCTCACTAAATAACCACAATATAACTCAGATCTCCATTAAGACTTAAAAGAAAGTAAGCAGCTTATATATTTGAATACAGATGTTTCAAAACTACAAAGATCTAGCTTTAACTGGAAGATAACCCAAGTAGTATTAGCACATTGTATATGGGAGCTTGCAGCAAGATGAAAACCACTACAGGTGTACATAATCACTGAAAAGTTCCTGGAACATCTACCATTCCACTTCACCCCGTTACAACAGTAGTCCCAAAACATCACAAGTCCAATACATAGGTTTCTCTAAAACCAAGGCTCTCACTAAAGCAAATGTAATCAAAAGGGTATTTTTTTCTTTCTTTACACTTAAAAGAACAATCAAGTTTAAGTATATTATTACAGAGGTCAGCAACTTATTTTTTTTTAATGGGGCTCGGTGCAGTGGCTCACGCCTGTAATTTCAGCATGTTGGGAAGCTGAGATGGGAGAATCGTTTGAGGACAGAAGTTCCAGACCAGCCTGGGTGACATAGTGAGACCCTGTCTCGAAAAAAAGTTTAAAAGTTAGCCAGACATGGTGGCACGTGCCTGTATTCCCAGCTACTTGGGAGACAGAGGCAGGATTATTTAAGCCCAGAAGTGCAAGGCTGCGGTGAGCTATGACAGCACCACTGCACACCAGCCTGGGCTACAGAGAGAAACCCTGTCTCTAAAAAATAAAAAGAACACACATATACTCACCCCTAAGAGTCTAGGGTTTAGACACACCAAAACCATAATATTACAGGAAATATGGCTGTATTAGCAAGTGGGATACTTACATATTCTTGACTACTTTTCTCCTCTCCTGTTTTAGGTACTTAAGATCCTGAAATGGGGCCGGGCACGGTGGCTCACGCCTATAATCTCAGCACTTTGGGAAGCCAAGGCGGGTGGATCACGAGGTCAGGAGATCGAGAACATCCTGGCTAACGTGGTGAAACCCCGTCTCCACTAAAAATACAAAATATTAGTCGGGCTTGGTAGCGGGCGCCTGTAGTCCCAGCTACTCTGGAGGCTGAGGCAGGAGAATGGCGTGAATCGGGAGGCGGAGCTTGCAGTGAGCCGAGATCGCGCCACTGCACTCCAGCCTGGGCGACAGAGCGAGACTCCGTCTCAAAAAATAAAAAACGAAACAAAAAAATCCTGAAATGGAAAATAAAAAACGAAAAATGTTGGGGAGATACCAGCCTCATGCCTAGTAATTTCTCATTTAATCCTCACAACTGTTAGGTTGGATATTATTTACTTCAATTTATAGATAAGAAAATGGAAACAGAAAGGGTAGCGCACTCAAGGCCACACAGCAAATAAGTAGAAGAGTTGAAATCGAATCCAGATCATCTAAGTTCAGGTTCTTTTCACTACACCAACAGTTCTCAAAGTGTGGTCTGCAAACCTTTGGGGATGCCCAAGACTCCCAGGGAGTCAAAACTATTGTCATAGGCTGGGCGCAGTGGCTCATGCCTGTAATCCTGGCATTTGGAGGCTCAGGCAGGACGATGGCTTGAAGCTAGGAGTTGGGAGGCCAGCCTGAGCAACACAGTAAGACCCCATTTCTACAAAAAATAATCTTTAAAAAATTATCCGGGCATGGTGGCATGCACCTGTAGTCCCAGCTACTAAGGAGGGTGAGGTGGGGCGGCAGGATCCCTTGAGCCCAGGAGTTTGAGGCTGTAGTGAGCTATAACTGCACCACTGCACTTCAGCCTGGATGACAGAGCAAGAACAGAGACAGACTGCAAAAAACAAAAACAAAAACAAAAACAAAAAAAACCCAAACCCCAAAACTTTTCATAAAACTACTGAGACACCACGTACCTTTTCACCATGTTGACAATTGTACTGATGGTGCAAAATCAATAGAGGGTGAAGCTGCTGGTGACTTGGCAGGAATCAAAGTTGTTGTACCACATTTCATTAACACTGTATCTGTTACTGCTGCTGACTTGCAATAGACACTGCCAGTTGCACTTAAGAATGTCCTTGACGAAGCAGTAAATTTTAATAATTTTATGAAATCTCAACCCTTGAGTATACATCTTTTTAATATTTTGTGTGGGGAAAAAAAGGTAAGTATGCATCAAGCAACCCTGCCACATAACAAAGTACCATGGTTGTGGCTGAAGGAAAGGTACTAGCTACTTTTCTTTTTTTGAGATGGAGTCTCACTCTGTTGCCAGGCTGGAGTGCAGTGGCGCGATCTTGGCTCACTGCAACCTCCACCTCCCGAGTTCAAGCAATTCCCCTGCCTCAGCCTCCTGAGTAGCTGGGACTACAGGCGCACGCCACCATGCTCGGCTAATTTTTTGTATTTTAGTAGAGATGGGGTTTCAACATGTTGGCCAGGATGGTCTTGATCTCCTGACCTCGTAATCTGCCTGCCTTGGCCTCCCAAAGTGCTGGGATTACAAGTGTGAGCCACCGCGCCCAACTTTTTTTTTTTTTTTAATGGAGGAAGACCATTTTGACATGAAAGAATGACTGGTAAGCAATCACCATTCAGACTTGAATATTTGGCAGGTATCTTCTCACTCAAAAATTAAAAAAAGTGAGGCTGTCATTTCAAGGAAAACTATATTTGTTGCCAATTATAAAATTCAAGATTCCAAGGAAACATTAGAATTTTGTGAAATTTGCATTTACCATGGGACTTTTCTGATATCAGTTGTGATATTAACAAATGTGACTTGATATTTATATAAAGAAATGTGTCAATATTTGGAAGAACTGCATAATTCAGTAAACCAGTATTTTCCAAATGACCAATACAGGATATTACAAAATCATGCATGGGTAAAAGTTACCACTCTTCACATAAATAAAGTGTAAAACGGATCAGTGGATTTTTAGTTTAACAGAGTACAAAAACTTCCTTGATAGGATTTCAGATTCCACACTGCAGCTATCTTTGAAGGAACTATCACTTGCCAAATTTTGTACAGTATCAAAGAAGAATATCCATAATTATCTGAAAAGGCTATTCCAATATTTCTCCATTTAAAAATATGTATCCGTGTGAACCTGGATTTTCTTTATATACTTCAACACACCACAACAGGGCCGGACACAGTGGCTCACCTGAGGTCAGGAGTTCGAGACAAGCCTGGCCAACATGGCAAAACCCCATTTCATGCGGGAGGCAGGATAATCGCTTGAACCCCGGCAGCGGAGGTTGCACTGAGCTGAGATGGCACCACTGCACTCCAGCCTGGGTGACAGAGCAAGACTCCGTCTCAAAAAAAAAAGAAAAAAAAATCACAAAAGATCGTGCAGAAGCATACATGAGAATCCAGCTGTATTCTATTATGCCAGACATTAAAGAGATCTCAAAAACTACATAAACCTCAATTTTTAATTGTGGAAAACAGTGATCTTTTCATAAAAATGTGATTTATGTTCACATGTATTTGGGTTTACTATTTTTAAATAAATTCATTTTCCTCATTTCTATTTTCTTTTAAATGTCTAATACAGTAACAATTGACAGATATAATCCACATGAATACAAGCTTCTCCATGAAGTCTTTCATCATTTTTAAGAGTGTCCAGTGGTCCTGGCCAGGTGTGGTGGCTCATACTTGTAATCCCACCACTTTGGGAGGGTGAGGCTTGCTTGAGCCCAGGAGTTTGAAACCAGCCTGGGCAGCATGGAGAAATGTCATCTCTACAAAAAATAAAAAAAAATTAGCCAGGCCTGGTGGTTCACACCTTTGGTCCCAGATACTTGGGAGGCTGAGGAGGGAGGGTCACTTGAGTCTAGGAGGTCGAGGCGGCATGAGCCACGTTAGTGCCACTGCACTCCAGCCTGGGCGACAGAGCAAGACCCTGTCTCAAACAACAACAACAACAACAACAACAACACACAAAAAAAGATATACATTTTTTAAAAAGTGGTCGTGAGATCAAAAAGATTGAAAAGTGTTGCATTATGTCATGCTATTTGCCTTTAATATTTAAAATAATGATAGCAGAAAAAAAGTCTTTGTACAGATGCCTCCCTGAAAGTTTTTAAAAGATTACCAAAATGTATCCTAATTAGTGTTTTTGATTAGCATGTGTTCAGGCAGCCACAACCCTCTGATCACACGTACAAAGAAAAAGATCCCTTAAAATAAAATGCCTTAAATTACAGGTCGGTCCAAAAGCACTCTAATCAATTGAGGGGGAAAATCTAGAAAGAGAGCTCTACATACCTTAAATGATCTCAAACCAAGGCCTCTGCTGATGCTAAGGGAATGATGATGTCTCACTAGTAAAAATAAGTGGCAAAACAAACATATTCCCTGACAGCTAAAGTTGAGGAAGTGTTTCCAATTAGTAACAAGAATTATCCTTGACATTATAGAGAAAATGGGAAACACCTACATCCAGCTACTTATCTGTCATGCTTTATGACATCTGTCATAAAACATCAAGGAGATAACAAGTTCAACTAAAAAGCAACTTTTTAATCAGGATAGATCCTCTTATATTTGAAGTTGGTATTAAACCTTTGGTAAACCAGTCATTTAGCTTGAAAGAGGGCGGTAAAAAATAGAAGTAACTGCTCACATGCAAATACAGAGTTTTATTGTCTCCATTCCTAGGAGGTGGCTATCAAAGAGCAAGTGGGAATGGTACGGGTATTTCTTTGTTCCACCAGATATATATCTGTATCTATAGCTATATATATAGATATAGATATATGTTTGTAAACAAAGCCAGGTGTACAAACAGGTTAATTTCCGCAAAGTACATTTGAATAGTCTTAATTTTTTAAATGTTTAACTAAAAGATGGTATAAACTACTAAGCATTTTATTACGCTTATTAGCTCCGTCAGCCAAATGTGCCCCTGAATGACTGAAAACTAAAATATTATCCCAAGAATAAGTCAAATTACAAGTATATTTCAAAACCAAAATACAGCAAATGCCCAAAGTAAGCGAGCCTTCTGAGCTAAAATGCTGTTGGTAAAAGCAAAGAAATGTTGGTATGTGAAGAAGCCCAGCACTGGGGACAGGAAAAATAGAGGCATATGCTTCATTTAGGG
This sequence comes from Pan troglodytes, assembly GCF_028858775.2. NCBI lineage: Eukaryota > Metazoa > Chordata > Mammalia > Primates > Hominidae > Pan > Pan troglodytes. Next base: position 122,432,794 of record NC_072407.2, on the reverse strand, counting down.
TAAGATTAAAACCAAAGTTATCTTCAGGTGAGTCATAAAAGCTGGCCTACCTCACTGAACTTTATACTTAAAAATAGTTACAATAGCAAATTTTGTTATATATATATTTCACCACAATTAAAAATCAATAATATACCAAAACCCATCTGATTATACACTTTAAATGAATGAATTATATGATATGTGAATATCTCAATAAAGCTGTTAAAAAAACAACAAACCTGCCCCACATGCTAGGGCAAGCCCACCTGCCAGCACTGTCATGAAGGTTTAGCCTTGTTGCTAGGGATGCTCTAATAAGCAGGAAGATGTCTGACAGTCACTGACAGGAAAATTAATTACAGGCTCCTCGACTCCTCAACTTTTCTAATATAACTTGGACAAGACAAATCAACCAGAATACAAATAAAAAGTCACATGCTTGGTTCCTTTAAGCTTATTTAATATTTGAAATCTTATTTTCTATTTTCCCAGACCCCAGAAAACAGAAAGTTTTTAGATGACCAATATTTTGTTCCAGAAACATACAGCCTTATCAGCTAATTCATAAAAGAGCTATTTTACAAAGGTACATCTGGATAATTAGAACAATAAAGTCTTTTAGGCATTTCAAAATGTGATCAGTAAAAATACATGATTATTAATAAAGTTTTTTTAAAGATAGTTCCAGATATTTTTTAAAAGCAATTTCTGTTAAAGAGTACATGATTGTATGGTGAACAAGGAAAATAAAATGTTCTAGTAGGAAGAGGCTTATTAAAAATAACCAACAGTGTGCACATGACAGTTACCATTTTTGGAATATATCTGCTTAGCAGTTGGCACCTGGAAATGGTGGGGAAGGCTTCCTTCTAGGAGGTACTTTTTTTTCCTACCAATTTATTATCAAAACCCTCAATACCAGTGGGGAAGGCATAAGGAATAAGGCAAAAGGAACTCTTTTCTTGAGGAAAGAAAAATTTTGTAGATGACTCTGAAAAGTGGTGGAAATATCAGGAAAAAAATGATTTATAAAACAAAAATTGTAATATAAGGGGGAAAAACTAGCCATGAGGAAGCTGACTGTGAGGCCCTGCTAATTTTGTATTTTGAGGTCCTATGCACGCAGTTCTCAGTGGTGCCCTCTGTGACATATAGGGAAGGAAATACTGACCAAAGCTCTAGTAATTCAAAACCATATATCGACTTCAGAGAAGAAAGCTTCCACTCTGAAATATGGAAGCCCCACGTATTACACCAAATTTACTAACATCAAAGAGGAAAACAAAGATGCCAGTAAAAGACAATTCACAGGAAGCATAATTACTTTCTTTAGCTTCTAAAAATAATTTTTAAATGGACTTCTCTATTATCCCTCCTAACTCAAAATCAAATAAACAACAACAACAAAAACTTTTTAAAAAGGGGATTCATCCTTCATTGGCAGTTGCTGTGGGAAAAAAGAAAGCCAAAAAGCTCATAAAATATACCTCCCATGAAATACAATACATAGTTACAATTTCGGTTCTAAAAGCCAATGTAATTCAAGCAGTCCAAGTTAGGTGATTTTAAAGTATGCAAAATATATAGCTTCGAAGGTGGTAATCATGATGTTAAATTACAGCACTTTGGGGGCTTGCTGATTTGCCTTGATTAACTGTTCTTTGAAAAGGAAGGAGACACTCTACATGTAATTTGCCACTTCATAGCAAAGGAACCATTAAGCCCACAGAAGAGAGCACAGTGTCACAGCAGGTCACTTCCATAGCTAAAATGCAGCCTGCTTGCTCTGGGAAGGTGGCTTTCTTTGTACACTACCCCTGTGCCCTTTAGCAGGGAAGTAGATTTCAACTTCTAGTCACGTCACTTAGAAAAAACTCCTCTGATGGTGACCAGTCTCACTCAAAGACAGACTGTATCTAATTCCATCATCCTGAAAGGAAGATGTCACAACCAAAGTCGAACGGATGTGACTATAATGGCCAAAATGAAATGGAACGTGTGGGAGGCCAAGTTGGGAGGGAGAAGAGAAGTTAGGTTGGTAAGATTGTGAGATATTTTCAGAATTAGACTTCATCTTGGGGCTTTGTTTGAAAATCTAGATATGAATTTATTTGGAAGTACTAGAGCTATGGTCAAAGTATTTTTCCAGTTAGTCCTGTTAGAGTTCCAAGGAGAAATTGAACTGCAAGGAAAGCAAATAATTACTAAGGACAAGATACTGGCTGAACTAGAGAAACTGAAATTTTGCTAACCTACAAGCTTCTTAATTGAGTGCTAGAGAATTACATAATTACCCTGTAGTGTGTGACGTTAAGAGGAAAGTTTTTATATTTACTTTTCTCCTAATTGCCCTAGATGGTGTTAGTGTCAAGTGGCTACAGGTGTAACCCTTTTAATTGAGAATGACATTATTTCTAGCAGCACAATGTAACCATTTGGTTTTTACTTGTTCCTCCTAAGAGATACAGAAAGTTCCAAATCCCAAACTTCATTTATATATTAGCTTCTGCTTCTAAAATTTTTAATCCCATTCTGAGTTAGATTGTACTTGGCTTATGACTAAAAATATAATTTCAATTTATAGATGAGGTCTAAAGATCCAAGTTGATCCACCTAAAAACACAGATCAGTTTAGGACAGAAACAGAAATCTGGACATAGATAAATAAACTTGTTAAGTTGCAGTGGTGTTTATAAAAGTAGGTGGGCATCCCTTACCATTTGTGGTGAAAAAATCATCTTTGGACTGCAGGGAAGCATTAAAATTACATCCTAGCAACTCACAGAGTTCAGAGGGCACCAATGAAAGATGTGAGCAACGGATGAACTCCTTGTTTATTAACAGAATTTACAGACTTCATTTTAGTTGGCAAAAATACTTCAAAAAATATATACCTAATGCACAAGGAAAACCAAAGAAAGTCAATATAATTGAAGGAGTTCTCAAATTACAATTCTGAAACTTACCCTCTGTAGGGTGCTGCTAACGCTACTATTCATCCTAGAGCAGGCAGTTACCAACACCTTGCCTGCAGTGTCCAGTGTATGTGCTGGTCTGCAATTTTTAGGGTCAATCACGGCCCCGTGTGGAAAGAGCTGCGGCAGTGAAGTCAGAGGACGTGCTTCTGGAGCTGATGTGAGCAGTTCTGCCTTCACCATATCTTTCTCCACTCCACCCTTGGCTATCCTTTTGACTCAGGGCCCTTTGGCACCATCAGTGCAAAAATTAGAGTCAAACCTCCAGGTACTAAAATTTTACTGGCCTTATAATCAGCAGTACCTGTGGCTAATGATAGCCATGATTCAACTCAGTAGTGATTCAGTTAGATAACCTTCCCAAACTCTTTACCCACTCCCATCCCACCCCTTCCTTAGCAACCCCCACCCCTGCCACTATCCGAAGCATTTCCATTTGTTTTTACTTCCTGCTCAATCTGCAGGGACAGTTTTACACAAGTGCCAATGTCTAATGTATAATTATAAAAATGAAATGATACCAAGAATAACAAATTTATAGTCAAGAAAATAAAATTTGCTTTCCTCTCCCACCCAAATCCCAACCCTCAATAGAAAAGACGACAATAGAAGAAAACACACCCATTTTCAAGTGCCTGCTATTTAGTATGTTGAGGATTCCTGTTAATTGTGGTTGATCCCAGCTACAGAGAAGAGGTGCTTGCCTCAGGGCGGGAGGAAGCCCATCCACTCTCTGACCACACCACCTGGGCACGTAAGAGCCACACGGCATAGCATACCTTTGAGGTGACCCTCAGAGAAGCAGCCTACTGGACAGCAGAGAGCTTGGAATACTGTATAGTGAAGCAAGGTGCTCCTCCCTTCCCCTTCTCACTTCCTCCTCTTCTTAACCTCTCTACCCAACTTCTGCATACTCCATCCTGACCTCTTTGCTTGAGGAGCAGTTGATTCTTGGGTGTACTAAAGACAAAGGGCTAAAACTCTCACTACTCAATTAAAACAAAACAAGGCAAATAAAAATTAAAATGTGCTTTCAAATACGGAATGAAGTCAAATAAATACATCTGATTTTCTCTTTTTCTTAAATCTAAGTACAATTTCATATCCTACACCCAAAGCTCTATACATTTGGTTTTTATTCTGAATCAAAATGAATTTCCGATAGTGAGGAGAGTAGAGTGAGGGAATGGATATTCCCTCACAAACAGATTAGTGCAGCTGCCACACTGTGAAGAACTAGTCCCACTCTGGGCACCTTGGGACATGACTAATCCCAGGTGGTTCACAGGCAGATCCTCTGTCACACTCTCTCTGCATCCACACTGGAGCCAGGATGTGGTGAGACATGGCCGATACTCCAAATCCAACAACCAGCAGTCACCTCCAGGACATGCGGCTCTAACTTTTATCTGAGAAGAATAAAGATACATGGAAATGATATTAAGAAAAAGAATATATTAACATTGCAAAGAATACCCATGACATCTGTGGGCGTGGTTCAATCTTTGTTTCTGAATCAGTATGTAAGCAGATGAGTATAAACTGCTGCACGGAACACAGATCCATCTGCAGTCAGGGGAGACACCAGCCACACTGTCAGCAGAGGCAAGTGCACCAACATCCGATAAGGCCAAATCCTCCACACTAGGGAGTCACAGCAGTACCAGTAAGCCTCACACCGAATCTGTGATTTACCAGGCTTCCCACTGCTCTGCCTTCTGCTTTGAAAAGGTGAAAAGAGAGAGAAGAGGGGATGGTATGGGAACTGACAACTGCAGTTCCTCTTAGAGAAGAGTAGAGTCAGCAGGCATGAGCTTCCGCTTGATATCTGATGTTTAGAAACAGGCAGTTCTTTAAAGACAGAAGAGAAATGGAATCTCAGAAGGTTTTCACTTCAAAGTATGATAAGTCATTTCATTCAGTGTAGGATGATTAGTCTAGAGTCTGGAACTCATAACTTTTACATACCTGAGTGCTTGTCTGTGAGGGCTGATCCAGCCAGCCTTTGGCAAAGAATGGTGTAACTTTCCTCCACCTTCTGTGAAATAAAACCCATAGGTTTTTTATTCAAACGTCATGAAACAAAACAAAACAAAAACTTCTGAAAACAGAAAAGAAGCCCTTTTTACATTACAGGTACAAGCCCCCAAATTTCAAAAATATTAACTTCATCATTAAAAATTTCATTAGTGGGAACAAAAAAGTAAATTTCATTCCTTTTACCAATTTTTCCACTGAAGGAATAACTTAGTATTTTCCCATGTAAAAAGAAAGTAGAGGTGGTAACCATAAATGCAATTCTCCCACCCCCAGGAGTCACCCTGGACATGGTCCCGTCATCATGTGCATGAGCTATAGTCATGCAGCACATAAAGACATGGCGGCCTGCATACATGATGATGGTCCCTTAAGATTATTATGGGTGGGGCATGGTGGCTCACGCCTGTAATCCCAGGACTTTGGGAGGCCGAGGCAGGTGGATCACCTGAGGTCAGGAGTTCCAGACCAGCCTGGCCAACATGGTGAAATCCTGTCTCTACTAAAAATATAAAAATTAGCCAGGACTGGGCGCGGTGGCTCACGCCTGTAATCCCAACACTTTGGGAGGCTGAGGCAGGCGGATCACGAGGTCAGGAGATAGAGACCATCCAGGCTAACATGGTGAAACCCCATCTCTACTAAAAATAAAAAAAAATTAGCCGGGCATGGTGGTAGGCGCCTGTAGTCCCAGCTACTGGGGAGGCTGAGGCAGGAGAATGGCGTGAACCTGGGAGGTGGAGCTTGCAGTGAGCAGAGATCATGCCACTGCACTCCAGCCTGGGCGACAGAGCAAGACTCCGTCTCAAAAAATATAAATACATAAATAAATTAAAAGATAGAAAAAAATTAGCTGGGCATGGTGGCGGGCACCTGTAATCCCAGCTACTCAGGAAGCTGAGGCAGGAGAATCGCTTGAACCCGGGAGGCGGAGGTTGCGGTGAGCCGAGATTGCACCACTGCACTCCAGCCCGGGTGACAGACCGAGACTCCATTAAAAAAAAAAAAAATTTATCTGGGCATGGTGGTGGTGCCTGTAGTCCCAGCTCCTTGGGAGGCCACGGCAGGAGAATCGCTTGAACCTGGGAGGCAGAGGTTGCAGTGAGCCGAAATAGCGCCACTGCACTCCAGACTGGGTGACAGAGCAAGACTGTCTCAAAAAAAAAAAAAGATTATTATGGAGCACATGTAGAAACCTGGTGTGTGGCACTTAATAATGGCATTGCTGATCAGGTAGGGGAAATGACTAATATTCAGTAATAGTGTTGAGAGATTTGGCTTTCCATATGAAAAAATCTATGTAAATAAAGATATATTCTATCTAGGTTTGTGTAAGTACACTCTGTGAAGTTCACACAAAGATAAAAATGCCTAATGATGAATTTCTCAGAATATATCCCCATTGCTAAGCAACACATGATTGTATATAAGAACTGACCTGTCCTCAATGGGCTTGTCGATATCTCATCAGCTACAGAATGATACTACATAAAATAAGTAACATGAAGAGGGAAAAATCAATTATATGAAGGTAAAAGAGAAACTAAGGGAGACCAGTCTTTAACTCAAAGGCTAAGGATACTTAAATCTACCCCTCAAGTCTCTGGTGTAAATGATGTCATGAGGAAAATGTTTGGGCTCTGGAAGCTGTGTTTTCTGATGGCAAACTTTTTTTTTTTTTTTTTTTTTGAGACGGAGTCTCGCTCTGTCACCCAGGCTGGAGTGCAGTGGCGTGATCTCAGCTCCCTGCAAGCTCCGCCTCCCAGGTTCATGCCATTCTCCTGCCTCAGCCTCCTGAGTAGCTGGGACTACAGGCGCCCACCACCACACCTGGCTGATTTTTTGTGCTTTTAGTAGAGACGGGGTTTCACCATGTTAGCAAGGATGGTCTCGATCTCCTGACCTCGTGATCCGCCTGCCTTGGCCTCCCAAAGTGCTGGGATTACAGGCGTGAGCCACCGCGCCCGGCCTCTGATGGAAAACTTTAAGATAGGTCTTTCTCTTGGAAATCGCCACACAAGTCAGTTTTGCAATAGTGACATCTTCAATTACCAATCTACAAAAATCCCATTCGTGACCATGTTTTTAGATTACAGGAGTCACTGAAGCCAATTTCTATCTGTCATAGGATTTGGGAAGCTGCCAATGTCACCTAATGAGTCACAGATAATAGGCTACAGAAAGTCATAGCATTTCTCAGCCTAGATTCATAACTACATAAACCCTACCTATCTCATCTTCTTGTTCATGTCTGACAGAGGCCAGCCAACTACCCGAAGCATTTTAGGTTCTTAAACTTAGACACCCATACAAACACACAGTTCATAGAGCTACAACTTTTTCTGCTCTTGTGATAGTCAAAAGATAAACAATGCCGACTGGGCGCGGTGGCTCACGCCTGTAATCCCAGTACTTTGGGAGGCCGAGGCAGGCGGATCACGAGGTCAGGAGATCGAGACCATCCTGGCTAACATGGTGAAACCCCGTCTCTATTAAAAATACAAAAAATTAGCTGGGCGTGGGGGCGGGTGCCTGTAGTCCCAGCTGCTTGGGAGGCTGAGTCAGGAGAATGGTGTGAACCTGGAAGGCAGAGCTTGCAGTGAGCTGAGATCACGCCACTGCACTCCAGCCTGGTTGACAGAGCGAGACTCCGTCTCAAAAAAAAAAAAAAAAAAAGAAAGAAACAAAAAGATAAACAATGCCAATCTCAACTTTTTACCCAGGCCTATTCATGGATAATAGTCAAAGAAATCTAGAACCTGAACAAGTTTATTGACATCAGCATTTTGATCACCCTATTCTTCCCCTCTGCTAAATGTTTCTTACAACCAAGTCCTATGGATGTGGAAGTATGAGGTACCTTTAAGTGTTCAAGGTCAGCCTCTATCTTATGAATGTACTCCATGATCTGGCTCTGTGAATCTGCACAAGAGGAGGGACTCTGGATCTCAAAACAGGAATACTCCATAGCTCCCCAGCGCTGCTGGACCAGAAATTCGGGGGTGAATGGTGAAATTGCCCCATCGGAGTGAGTATTCTGAGGAGAATGTTGCTGCTGGTGGGTGGATTCCACAGCAGGGATGCCTGTCATAGGCTGCAGGGTAAGTGAGGAAGCAACCTCCTCATCTGTGGAACTCTCCTGCACTGGGTCATAGCCATCAAGGATCAAATAGTTTCCTATGGATAGAGACAGAATAGTTTGATAAGACCAGTGCTGCCATTAGAAAACAGAAATAGCATAGTGTGCTGACAACTTCAACTTGAAAAGTTATTAAGAGAGGGAAAAGCCATTAATTCCTGAGTTTAGTTTCAGGTACATCAGAATTTCCTCACTTCAGATGAAAGCTAAACTCTGCAAAATTTCATGGTAATTTCCAAAAAATTTCATTTCAAAAGTTTAAAGCTGGAAACTACAGTGCCTAAATGATCTTGCCACCACTTCCCCTGCCAAACGCCTCTCTTGCCCCATCTCCTGCCATTGTCTCCCTCATCCAGTGTTCGATCACCACAAAAAGCTTGCTCTTTGACACAAAGCCTCTGCCCCACTCTGCTCTCTGCTGGAATAGTATGCTCCCAGGTACCCACCCGGCTTTATTCCCTCATTTCATTGAGGTCTCTGCTCAAATGCTACCTCATCGGAGGTCCTAATCCCTGATCACCCTGTTTGCCTTCATTACTCTCCATCCCCTCAGTCTGACTTATGTTTCTTCCTAATACTTCCTGAAGTCTATTTATTTGTTTACTTATTTACCATCCTTCTTTCCCCTAGCTTCATGAGAAGATGGGATTTTTCTGTGTTTTATTCACTGCTATATCTCCCAGCACCTATGATGAGGTCTGGTACAGAGTAGATTCAGTATTTATCAAATGAAGGAATAAATATTGCACATGTGTGAACACACACACACACACACACACCTGGATACCAATACAACATCCATTTCAAAATACAGGACAGTTAACAATGATCAAAATCAAAATCAAAGTTTAAGTGTGAAAGATACTTGCCTGAGATGCGTAAATTAACATCCTTCTCTTCCTTGTTAACTGCTCCATCACCTTCTGATGGATTCTCATCACTATGTGCTTCACGGGCATCAAAAAAGTGCTCTCCACTGTCATCAAGACCCCCTTCTGGCTCCATGGTAGGCATCTCTGGGGTCATAATCATGTGGTCCATTACTAAAATGTTACTTGCCTGGCTATCCTGGGGTGCCAGTCCCACTGAATCCCGTGGAGCAAAAGATTCAGTTGAAGTCCGTGGACTGTAACACGTTGCAATGTCACCAGTTCCAGTTCTAAAGGGCATATGTCCTTCACCAGAATGATAGGCCTTAATATTTTCAGAGTTCTGGATGACACTGTCTGTCTGCGGCCCCTGAGAGGCTGTTCTGTATCTTGGGAAATGTTGCCAGTCTTCCTGAACGCTCTTCTCAGTCAAACCTAGCTGTTGCACCAGCAACTGCTTCAACAAACCCACTAAACGATTTAGGAAGGAGGGGGAAAAAAAACATATTCACAACTATAACCTCAGGCTGCAAGAATTAAATTAGCTGACTTACCAATGATCTTTAAAAAGTATCTTTTAATGACATATTAAAATGTTAATTATTAATTTCATACAATCATCTTATTTCATACAATCATTTTCCATTTTGAAGATGAAATAAAGCACCATCTTTTAGAGAAGATTTAACGTTAAACTAAACTTGAAAAGATCTAAGCATTCTGAATAGGGAGATACTCCTATTTAGAACTCCTGAATAACCAATATCATGCCTCTATTTTTTCTTCTATATAACTAGAATAATACCCTAAAGGTACTTCTTAAGAATGTTGAAAGGCTGTGTTAAGCTAGACAGAAAAAGCTAAAAAAAAGTTCTGCTTTTTCCAGATCCAGACACTATATGCATATTATTTCCTCTAATTTTATGAGATACATACATTTACCGAAAATAAGAACCAATTTAATTTTGAATGGGCCAAGTGTATGCTATGAGGTCACCCAGACAATGATAGAGTTATTGGGACAATGTTATTCCAACCATCAGAAATTATTAAGACTGTTAATTCAGGAGAAGGTATAAAAAATATTGTAGGTTTTAAATAACCAATTCTCTGCTCTCATCACTAGCTTAATGTCTGTCATGTTTCTTTAGGCAACAGGTTCCACTTAGGTCTCTCATCCTCTGTCCTTCTGCTCTACAATCACTTCCTGAGAGATGCCAGGAAGTCTCATGGCTCTGATGCTCACATCTCTATCTCTTCCTAACCTCTCTCTAAAGTTTCACTCCTAAAACTCTAACTTCCTGCTAGTTACTCACTTTTTAGTGTTTTGTCATTCATTATCTTAATCTTGACATGCTTTAAAACTGAGCCTATAATTCTACCAAATCAAAAGAAAGAAAAAAGAAAGTACAATGGAAGGAGGTGGGGGAAGCAGTGGTAGTCCTTTTCTGACTCTTATTTCTGACTAGATTAATGAAATTATCTCTAAATATTCCCTTTCCTTTGACCTCACATTCAAAGAAGTCAATTATTTTAAGCATTTGATGACTTCTCAGTTTCTTCTTATTCCTTCTGATAACATTCTAGTCCAAACTCTTTTAGTCTCAGGCCAGACTATTATAATAGCTTATTTAGTAAGTACACCATTCCATACCTCTTTCCATTCAAATCCTTCCACCGCTCTCAGCCAGATTAATCTTTTTTCATACCTTTAGTCATACGCTGGTTTAAAAATTTCAAATGGTTCTCCCCAGCCAAAGAAATTGTTCTCAGCCTTTTTCCCACCTCAATACAACTGAGAGATATGCTATCCTCCCATTGTAACAGTGATTCTGAACCAGGCAGGGGGGTGGGGAGCTAACAGAGTGGCATGTGTGTGTGTGTCTGTGGCATGGGCCACTGTAGAGAATACTATAATCTCCACAATAGAACTAGAAGAATAAGTGGAGTTTGATAAATCCACATACTTTAGGGATGGCACATGAGTGCCATACTTAGTAAGTATCTGTAATAAGTTATGAATAAAACTTACAATTTCTTAGTGCATCCAATGCCCACCGTTCTTCTGAGACAGGCAGGTGTGAATCTGGGATTGCGATTTGATAATCTTCTCCAACTTCCTTTAGTGTCCCATCTGTATGTTGTTCCTTTGCAAACTGTCTCTCAGCCACAAACAGATCACGTACCTCTGATTTCCCAGAGGTACTCAGTGAATGAGACTGAGGTTTTGACGATATTAAGGTAGATTCTAATCCCAAATCTCTGTCTGTCCAATGGAATAGAAAAGGTAGACTATATCTAAACAAAGCTTTTAACTTTTAACATGAAGCATTCAGGGAAGAATCAGAAAAAAAAAAAAAAACCCATAAACTACAGAGATCATCTGTTAAGCAAAATACACATCACTCAGAACAGTGTTATACTGACACACAGAAGGCTTAAAGGCAAAGTTTGTTAAACTGAATCTCTGATGTTGGAACCTGCATAAACCAAACAGTATTAAAGTTTCTTTGCATTTTATTTTATTGTATTTCTTTTTTTTTTTTTTTTTTTTTGGTGTTTCGGTCTTGTTGCCCAGGCTGGAGTGCAATGGCACGATCTCGGCTCACCGTAACCTCCGCCTCCTGGGTTCAAGCAATTCTCCCTGCCTCAGCCTCCCAAGTAGCTGGGATTACAGGCACCCACCACCATGCCCGGCTAATTTTTGTATTTTTTAGTAGAGACAGGGTTTTGTCATGTTGGTCAGGTTGGCCTCTAACTCCTGGCCTCAGGTGATATGCCTATCCCGACCTCCCAAAGCACTGGGATTATAGGCATGAGCCACCGCATCCGGCCAGCATTTTAACAGATAATAGAGCACATTCTCCATTGAACTCTTCAGAAGAGTGTACCTGGACTCTGCAAACCAGTGACTGAAATGCCATGCTGCTCCTCTTTTAATTTTGAAGGATCTTCTTCATCATTATCTCCTCTGTAGAGAAAAAAAAAAAAAACAATCTTTTACCTTCCTGAGGTATCTAAACATCATCGCAACAAAACATAATAATTATCCTAGTCTTTTCCAACCCAAAACATAAAATAAGTCCTACTACAATGCAAAGGAACACTCACTCGCCAGGTGTTGACTGTGGTAATGGAATTGGCTTTGTGGATTGCTCCTTCACTGATGCAGCCATCCGACAGATTAGGTCCTGCCAGCTTCAGAAAGTTGGAAAGAAATCCAAAATACAAAAAAGAAACAACAAAAGAAATATCCTTTAAATATACTTAGAAAGCAAAACTAAACAAAAACCAAATCAACCAACAACAACAACAACAACAAAACTCACTCTGCCAGAGAATATCTTTATTTTGGCAACACACTATTAAGGCGAGAGTCCAAAACTATACCTTAAGAAAAATCTATGGACACATTAAAAAAACTTCACTTGACATTTTGCACAATTTTTTCTTTAGGAAATAAACTTTCAGAATAGAATCAAAATAAAAGGCATCAATCTAAAAAAGAACAAGTTCATAGTAGAACGTCTCTAAAAGAGTACTGAGGAAGTGCTTGGTTTCCATACATTATAAAAACAAAGTTAAGTTTATGGAATATTATGCTTGGGATAATGAAAATATTAGCTATAGCAAGGTAGCCATATCTGATACATACACAGTCTTTTCAGAAACTGTCTGTGCCACCAGTTCATAAATCTGAGCGCCATTGTCTGACATGGAAATGACGAATAAAGCTTTGTTATCTGGAAAAAACAATACAAGATTACTCTAATACTATGACCTGGGGAGGCCATGAGGGATGTTTTTAGGGTCTTGAAATAGTCTGCCCCTTAAACTAGATAAAGGTTACATATATTTACTTTAAAATTCATCAAGATGTACACTTAAAATTTGTGCAACTTACCATATTAACATATTTATTGTACTATATTTATTGTACTTCAATAAAACAAAGATTATACGAATTAGCACTAATTCCACAATAATTTACTAGAAACTTTGCTAAAAGCATGTCAAAAATCCAAATTACTGGCCGGGCACGGTGGCTCACACCTGTAATCCCAGTACTTTAGGAGGCCGAGGCAGGTGGACCGCTTTGAGCTCAGGAGTTCGAGACCAGCCTGGGCAGCATGGCGAAACCCTGCCTCTACATAAAACAAAAAAATTAGCCAGGTCATGGTGGTGCATGCCTGTAGTCCCAGCTACTCAGGAGGCTGAGGTTGAAGAATTGCTTGAGCCTGGGATGCGGAGGTTGCAGTGTGCCAAGGTTGTACCACTGCACTCCAGCCTGGGTGAAAGGGTGGGACCCTCGTCTCAAAAGAAAAAAAATAAATAAATCCAAATTACCAGATTAAATGCTATTACTGTTTTGCATTTATTTTGAACTGCACTTTTGCTAAGTTGTTAGTTAATAATATTCAGTGAGTAGTGGAGAAAAGAGGTCACAAATTTATTTTGCCACCATGAAACTAACAAGTTTTAAAAGGGACCCCGTTGTTAATAGAGTTAAAATATAACTTGCCAGTCAAATTTGATTTTTAATCAACACTACATCCATCTCTTCGGTTTTTGATTTTTTTCTCACCAAATCAAAAAACATACCACCCTAAATGAAAGGCTTTTCATTGGGATCTATCAATGATTTGAACATAAAGAACCAAAGTAATAGCATAAAAATTTTCAAATGCAGAAAACTGTTCACAGAATCGAGACACCCTAATGACTTTGGGGTATAAACTCTTAGGTCTCTTTCTAAGCAGTAAATTTCATGTAATTTGCTTAAGAATATAAAAATAGCAAGACTCTATGCCACTTGTGTTATTTAAACAGCACCGAGTATCTTATGCAACTTCACAATGAATCTGGAAATTAGTATCCTTCAGTGGACATACTTGCCTGTTGCCACTTGTCGAACCAACACTGTACTCAACTTAATGACAGGGCTAAACGTGTGTTTGCTATCAGCTGTAGATGCCAGAATCTTACTATGACACCTTAAAACCAGTCTATCATCCTGCTTTTGTAACAATACAAGAATGTCTTCCAGCAGCAATGTGTATAAATCTAGAAATAAAAGTGCAGAAAAAAATGGTAAGTACAGAAATGGAGACGCGTTTGATTAACTTTATAATGATTCAACAGAGGAATTCTATTTCTGTTAAAGCTACAAAATTTTAAAAATTGACTTGTATATTATCTTTTAAAATTTCATTTTCAGTAATTCATTTTTATTGTATTTCACTGAAGTGTCAATCTGTGACCAATAGGAAATAAAAAACAACAAGCTGGGTGTGGTGCTGTGCGTCTATAGTCCCGGCTACTAGGGAGGCTAAGGCAGGAGGATCCCTTAAGCCCAGGAGTTCGAGGCAGCAGTGCACCATGACTGCATCTGTGACTAGCCACTGTGCTCCAGCCTGGGCAACATAGAAAGACCTTGTTTCTGAAAAAACAAAAACGGTTCCTCATCACAGACAGTTTAAGATGTACTGGTCTAAAGAAAGCTTACAAAGCATACAAAGACTCACTAGACTATAAGAATGATGGAAATAGGACTAAATCAGTTCTCCACTACATTCCTAAATGAATATTTAACACATCTTACATATAATGAAATAACACAAGCAGATCTACAAATGTACAAATAACACGAGGTAGCACTGCAAACTGCTGAGAGAATGGTTCTCTCCTCTTCCCTTTGTCATAGGAAACTTTCCTATTCCTTCCCTTTTGCCACTCTCCCCAAAACTAAAAGACAATATGAGACCTACCAATAGTTTTATCTCTATTCACCTTCCAAACCAATGGCCCTTCATGAATCATCTTCCTTTTTGTTAAATCCAAATTCTGGCAAAATAAAGAAAATCATGCACAAATAATTTCCAAGCACTCAGTAACATGATTATCTATATAATACAGTCTCTTTTAAAGAAATTCTTAATATAAAATACACCATTTACATTCAACTATCATTATTGCTATTTGTCAGTTCTTGAAAATGGCACAAAAGCCATATTAAAGTAATCTGCATACAATTTTCTAAAAAGGAAAACGTATCTTGCAGAAGAACATTCAGGAGTACTATCTTCAAACCTTACTCTAAACAGATGATAACAGATTATGAAGATCAAGTTACAAACATTCAGCCACTAGATTCTGAACGTATTCTTTAATTTTCCTATGAATAACTGGATGAGCATGGTACATATGCTTGTCTATAAGAAAGTGGCTTCTGAGTTCCAAGGCTCTAATTTCAAAGAAAGTTCTAACAAATAGTACTCATGAAAAGTCCAGGTACTACTCAGACTTGGTCTAAATATTAACAACTTATTAGTAAGAGAATCATCTTTCAGTATTAGCAGCTCTAGAAAACTCTCATTCTTTGGAAGCTAAGGGGAATAAGCACATTTACGTGCTTGTTGACGAAGTATTAATATATGACATAAAAGTCTATTTTAACAGCCACCAAATAAATCTGCCAAAACCACCACCTAGTGAAATGGTACAAAAACACTTAAAATCCGAAAAAGTTAACACATAAGCCCACATACTAGAAGTGGCAATTAGTAAACATTTTACTATCGTTCCTATAATGGTTCCAACTTTTATGCTTCTGAAGAGCCTCATGAGAAAATAGTATGTTATCTTGTGTTATTAAATGATCTGGAAAGTTACCAAACAGTCCTACCCTTATTTAAACTACAGAACACAGGCTGGGCATAGTGGCTCATGCCTGTAATCCCCGCACTGTGGGAGGCTGAGAAAGGAGCACTTGAGCCCAGGAAATCTGGACCAACCTGACAACACAGCGAGACCTTCTCTTTACAAAACACAGAATTAGCTGGGTATGGTGGCATATACCTATAGTCCTAGCTGCTAGGGAGGCTGAGGTGGGTGGACTGCCTGAGTCCAGGAGGCCAAGGCTGCAGTGAGCCAAGACTGCACCACTGCATTCCAGCCTGGGCAACAGAGCGAGACCCTGTCTGAAACAAACTACAGAACACAATAAAATTAAATTTTATAATAATTAGTGTCCCTTAGTCTCCTGCCAATTGCTGTCATGTAATATTACAGTTTCATGCAAGATATTCCTCTAATGAAAGACTAATTTCATACAGATCAAGCATTTAAAAGGCAGCAAAAAAAATCATAAATACAGATAATCTACGATACAAGAACTCCTTCAGGTGACGTATATTCCCATTGAGATGTTAATTACCTGCCAGGTCTTTAGCAAATTTTATTTTATTTTTTAAATTATGATTAGACCATCTCTCACCCTGAGCTCTTCAACATTTGGGTACTCTGACAACTTCAGGCTGGAGGTATCAAGGCGACGCTGATAATCTTCTAGGCGCTGAAAATTAGGCAGGGTGGAACCAAGGTTAGTGCTTTGGTCATTAATGACCTCTCTATTTCTGAATCCAACTTGGCATTTAAAATCTCCATTTTGGCCAGGCGTGGTGGCTCACACCTGTAATCTCAGCACTTTGGGAGGCTGAGGCAGGTGGATCAAGAGGTTAGGAGATCAAGACCATCCTGGCTAACACAGTGAAACCCCGTCTCTACTAAAAATACAAAAAATTAGCCGGGCATGGTGGCGGGCACCTGTGGTCCCAGCTACTTGGGAGGCTGAGGCAGGGGAATGGTGCAAACCTGGGAGGCGGAGCTTGCAGTGAGCCGAGATCACGCCACTGCATTACAGCCTGGGCGACACAGCAAGACTCCATCTCAAAAAAAAAAAAAATCTCCATTTTACTCAGCTCTTTGCAATGCTAGACAGGACTGAAAACTCACTCTCTTCCCGTGGCTTTGGTGATAATATACTCTCCTAGTTTTCCTCCTACCTCTTTGACTTTTCTTTCTCAATCTTCTTTTCAAAGTCATTGGTCTCTTATTAGCTTACATTTATTTTCTGAATATGTAAATCATGCACACAGTACAAAATTCAGATGGCTATATAAGGCAAAAAATAAAAAGTCTCCCTCTAACCTTGTCCTATTGCCCCACCCCCCTCAATTTTCCCTAAAGAAGCAATCACTAATATCCATTTCTTGGGTAGCTTTTGAGAAAAATTCTATGCAAACAGATATGTATTTATTTATATATGTATATATAAGTATGCTTGTCTTTGTGCATGTTGTGTGTATATGTCCTTTTTTAAAACAAGATATGGTAGCATAATATATTCATATATGCATTCCTTTGGTATTCCTATATGTATTCCTCATTGAAATGGTAGAATACATTCATATACGTATTCCCACACGTGTGTGTGTGTGTGTGTGTGTGTGTGTGTGTGTGTGTGTGTGTGGTGTATGACTTATATCTTGGGGACTGTTCCACATTAGCACATAGAGAGAGTTATTTCATTTTTTTAAAAATGACTACAGGATGTAAAACTCTCTAAATAAACTATAATTTATTTCATTACGCCTTACTGATGGGCATTTAAGTTACTTCAACTCTTCTGTAACAAACAATACTGTAATAAAGTGGACTTAAATATATGTCTTTGTACATCCGTGTAGGATATCTGTAGGATAAATTTCCAGAACTGTTGGATCAAAGGGTATGTACATTCCCCCTCAAAATCATTTCCAAATACATGGAAAAGTCTGAGTGAGCATAGTGAACACCTATATATTACCGTCTATATTCTACAATTAACATTTGCTCTATTTGTTTTATCATATATCTATTTATTCATCCCTCTATCCATCAGTCCATCTTATTTTTTGGATGCATTTCAAAATAAATTACAGACATAAGTACACTTTACCTCTAAACATTTAAACAGCCATACAGTTCTTTTTAAAAAAGTAAAATTTGCATACAGTAGAGCACACATTTCAAGTGTGTGTTCCATGAATTTTGACAAGTGCTTACACATTTGTGTAACCGAAACTTCTATCACGATAGAAAATTTTACCATCACCCCAGAAAGTTTCCTCATACTTCTTCCCAGTTAATTTCTACCTCCTCATCCCCAATGGCAACCAGTTTTCTGGTTTTTTCCTACCATAGAATAGTTTGGTCTCTCTTAGAAGTTCATATAAATGGAATCATAGGTATGTACTCTTTTGCATCTGTTTTTTTTTCCACTCAGCATGTTTGTGAGATTCATCCATGTTGTGTGCCTTAGTGGTACATTCCTTTCTTATCACTCAGGGCATTCTATTTTATAACTATACCACAGTTGGTTTATCCATTCTGTTGATAAATTCTTGGGCTGTTTCTAGCTTTTCGCTATTATGAATAAAGTTGCTATAAGCATTCTGGTCTAAGTCTGTTTGTGGGTATATCTTTATCTTCAGATAAAGATATATTTTATTATTCAGAAAATCTAGGTCCATTTGCTTATGATTGGTGTTCCTACTAAAGTTAGTTAGTTAATTTGTTATGTGCCATTCCCGGCAGGCACAATGGATAAACCAGCCTGAGTATGCCAGCTCATCTATACCAGGGGTCTGCAAGGTTTTTAGTAAAATGTCAGTTAGGCTTTGCAGGCCATATAATCTCTCTCTCAGTTATTCAGCTCCACTGTTTTGGAACAAAAGTAGCCACAGATAATACATAAATGAACAGGCTCTGTGTAGTAAAGAACTCTAATATGGTTCATTTCTCTTGAGCAAATCACTAGGAACAGAACTGCTGAGTCAAAAGGTAGATATAAGGGTACCTAGAGAGTTTTAATTTAGATAAATATTGCTACATAACCCTCTGGGGTTTTATCATTTTACACTCTGAACAGCACAGCTGAAAGTACTAGTTTTTCTACAGCCTCACCAAGAGAGTTGTAATCCTACTCAGCTCCTAAGAAACTACATCCGTGTTCATGGATTCAATCAGCCCCTGTATGCTCACAATCTTGAATTTTTATCTTCAACATGGTCCTCTTAGAGGTGGACCCATACAGCCAACTGCTTACTGTGTATGTCTACCTGATATCCCAGAGTGACCTCATCATCTTCCCCACAAACGTGGGGCTTCTCCACTCATCCTGTCCATCCAAATATGCAATCCAGAAACCTGGGGGTTTATTCTTGACATCACTTTTCCTTCAAATCCTTCTTCAAATCAGTCATCAAGTCCTGTCAATTTTACCTTCTAAATACTTCTCCAACTTCTCTAAGCTGCCATCATCTATCCTAGATTGCTGCAAGAGGTTAATAAATGGGCTCTTTCATCCACCACCCTTCTTCAACTCATTCTCCATAGAGCAGTAGGGGTGATACTTATATAATGAAAATCTGAACACTATATTCTTACTTGTCTATGCTGAATTCCTACTGCTCTTAAGAAGAAAAATCAAAATCTTTAACCTGATCTCTAGGGCCTTTATGAGTTGGCCTTGGTCTACTTTACCTCATTTTATGCCACTCTGACTTTGCTTTTTAGGCATGATCCACACTCATGTAAATTTTCAATTCTTCCAACAGACCATGCTTTCTTTTTCCGTCAGGACTTTGGTATATATTGCCTCTACCTCTAGGGTTGCACCCTTCACATTGTTGTGGTTCACTTCCACTCATCCTTCAGAGCTGGGCTCAAGTGTCAATTCCTCAAGAAAATTTTCTCTAATAGGCACCACCTAACATCCCCAAACTAAGCTAGGCCCCATAGTTATATATCGTAGCAGCTTGAAATTATCCTTGATAGTAGCTATCACAACTGATACAAAATATTTGCACTATAATCCTGTTAAATGCCTTTCTATCCTCCTAGCAAACAAGCTCAGTGTGGGCAGATATTGCACTCATTTTCTCAACTACTCTGTACCCTATGCCCAGCATACAGTAGATGTTCTATAAATATCTGCTGAATGAAGAGATAAATGAAAGAGCAAACAAGCAGCTTGAGGTGTTCCAAAAAGTCAAATACAACTCCGATATTCTATCACAGATTGATCTTGACCTGCCTACTATACGAACAGTAAACAAATGTTCTCCCTGTCCATTAGGTAATGATAGTTTTAACAACTATTTCACAGATTCCAGGTAATATTAATTTAATGTTCTCCCAATGTCATCCTGTACCTTCGTTTTCCTTTTTTACCTGCTTGTTTTCTGCCTCCTTGACGGCCTGATTTACATAATTTAAGATCTGACGACAGTGATCTGCAGCTTTCTTCACCTTCTCCCTTTCTGTTGGCCATTCTAAATATGGGAAAGAAATCCAAAATGTAAAAGAACTGAGCAAAAAACCATAAAATATATGTAAATGAGATTTCATTTCATTTCAATACTTTTAAGAGCATATTAAGACCTTGAAGATTTTTGTACCAGCTTAAAGCCTCTGTCAGAGTCTCAATTCAAGCAGTCTTTGGACAGGTAAAACTTCTTATAATAGGACTTTAAAACATAAATTCTAATCTTTAAAAAGAAATCACAGTACAGAACCTGAAATCCAAGAAGAGATGCTTTACATGAAGTACCAGGACCACTATACTATACACTCCAGAAGGGCAGGTCTCATTTACTTTGTAAACAATATAAATGGAAATCCCTTCTCCCCTTAGAATTTCACAGTGCATAGCCTTCATAATTATGTCCAGTGAACTTGTTAAACAAAATTTTTTAATAACACAATTCAAAATAATTCCAAAACAAGTTTCTTTGAATTTGAGATTATATTTAAAGAAAGAAAATAGATTACATTAAAAGAAGATGAAATTTATCAAAACGTATTGAGGCAGCAAGGCAAGGTGGCTCATGCCTGTAATCCTAGCACTTTGGGAGGCCAAGGCAGGCGGACTGCCTGAGGTCAGGAGTTCAAGACCAGTCTGGCCAATATGGTGAAACCTTGTTTCTACTAAAAATACAAAAAAATTAGCCAGGTGTGGTGGCGTGCGCCTGTAATCCCAGCTACTCGGGAGGCTGAGGCAGGGGAATTGCTTGAACCCGGGAGGTGGAGGTTGCAGTGAGCAGAGATTGTGCCACTTCACTCCAGCCTGGGCGACAGAGCGAGACTCCGTCTCAAAAAAACAAAACAAAACAAAACAAAACAAGACAAAACGTATTGAGGCTATGTCATGTCTATAATACAAAGAAGACCAAAATCAGAACATTCAAAATTATAATCCTCCAAACCACAGTCTAACTACACTGAGCAGATATATTAAAGTGTAAAAATTAATATGTATGAGTGTAAACCACTTTTGTTACCAGGTACCATAATTTAAAATTTCCTGCTTATGCATTCAAATTCTCAGGCACAAGAAACAAGATTTCAGTTGCATTAAATTATTAATGAGAGCTAAGTATAAGAACCTAAAGCTCAGCTGAGAAACAGATTCATTTCATGTTTCAAAACGGGAGAGTTGGAATTACACCGCATTGATTTGGCTTAATAAAAGTCATTGATAGATATCCATGAAACATCTCTTCAGCCAAGGATGAACCTTCTTCAAAGCAAAAATGATGCAGGCTAGAACAAGGATGGTTGAACCAGATAATTTTACACTTTGCAGGCCAAATGGGCACCGATAAAACTACTCGACTCTGCTGTTATAATGTAAAAGCAATCAGGGACAGTACATAAACAGACGAGCACGGCTGTGCTCCAATAAAACTTTATTTACAAAAACAGACAGTGAGCATGACTTGGTCTATGATTCATAGTTTGATATACCCCGTACTAAAGCTACTAATGGAGTACATTATATCAAACAGCCCAAAGAAGACGAGATCATATCTTGTTAGAAAATCTTGGCTGGGTATGGTGACTCATGCCTATAATCACAGCACTCTGGGAGGTAGGAGGACTGCTTGAGGCCAGGAGTTTGAGACCAGCCTGAGCAACATAGTGAGACCCTTGCTAAAAAAAAAAAAAAAAAAAGCCAAGTGTGGTGGTGTACCCCTGTAGTCCGGTGGGAGGAATGCCTGAGCCGAGGAGTTTGAGGTTGCAGGAAACTATGATTGTGCCACTGCACTCCAGCCTGCAAGACTGAGTGAGACCCTGTCTCAAAAAAGGAAAAAAAAAAAAAGAAAATCTTGTCATACTATTTGGAAATCCAACTCCATTCAGGACGCTGTAAGATATTATTTGCAGGATATTGGGTGTTTTGTTGTTGTTGTTCTTAAGCTTTTTATTTCAGTGAAAATGCTGTACCTGTGTATTTGGCAATATTATCCAACAGAAGTGGGTACTTAGTAAGCCTTTGCATTTGAGTGGGAATAATATCCTTCAGTTGAAGACGACGACACAGTGGATTACTTTCAGCATCCTAAAATTAAAGTGAAATAAGTGAATCTGTAATTCTTATTTGAACTTATACATGTACCATGTATTCACCGTGAGGGTTTAATGCATCACAGTTCTGGTTATTAAATCAAGATCTTTAAAAAATGCCAAGATATATCATTGCCACAATATACTTCTGCTTTCTCCTTTAATCACATAATGGGGGAAGGGAGCCTCTATCACTAAATGAATGGCTTGTTATCTGTTTAAGGAAGGACTGAAAGCATCCATAAGCAGCTCTACGTATCACTTCCTTGTGTTGAAACAGTTTTATCTTCACCTATTCAGAAAATCTAGGTCCATTCTCCTATGATTGACATTCCTACCAAAATTGGTTAGCTAATTTGTTATCTGCCATTCCAAGTAGGCACAATGGATAACCAGTCGAGTATGCCAGCTCCTCTATACCAGTGGTCTGCAAAGTTTTTAGTAAAATGCCAGATAGTAAATATTTTAGGCTTTGCAGGCCATATAGTCTCTCTCACAACTATTCAGCTCTACTGTTTTGGCATAAGTGAATGAACAAGGCTCTGCGTAGTAAAGAACTCTAATATGGCCTCCAAGGTTCCCATCCTCTTGTGTAAATACTCTGTGTAATCCTATGCCCTTGAGTATGAACATTTTTGGAATCTGTGATTACAATGGGATATCACACCTATGATTAGGTTGCCACCACATGATTTTGAGATCATAAGAAAGGAAATTATCCTGGCTGGGCCTGACTTCATTAGAGGAGCCTTTAAAACAAATCTGTGTCAGAAAGCCACATTCCTACTGGCCTGGAAGAAAGCAAACATCCACCTCTAAACTGCCTAATGGGGCCATATGGCAGAGATATCTCTGTTCTCTAGGAGTTGAAACTGGTTCCTAGCCAATAGCTAGCAAGGTAGGACCTCAGTTATACATTTACAAAGAAATGAATTCTGCTAACAACCAGTGAGCTTAGAAGAGAACCTCGAGCATCAGATGAAAACTGCAGCTCCAGCTGACGCTGTGATCTCAGCCTGGTCAAACTCTCAAGGGAGGAACCTGCTAAACCATACCCACACACCACAACAACTGTGAGAAATCTGTCAAGCGGCCATGTTTGTATTTACATAAAACTTTATAAAAACAGGTAACAGACTAGATATGGTCTGTCGGCCATAGTTTACCAACCCTTAATTCATATACCCCAATGAGTGTGGCTGCTGTTACGTTTTTCCCTGGATAAACCCATTCTCATGCTTTGACAATATTCTCTTAATAGAGCATACGGTTGTTTACTGATAAAAGCCTCGTGGCAATGTGGATTTCTATATTAAGTATTTTAATCCTGACATATATTTTTTATTATTCTCCACCATTCCAAAGTCATTTTTATACCTTCCAGGAATTTAAGAGATAATGTATTGCTTTTAAAAATGTTAACGTGGGCCAGGTGCAGTGGCTCACACCTGTAATCCCTTCGGGAGGCCGAGGTGGGCAGATCACTTGAGGTCAGGTGTTCGAGCCCAGCCTGGCCAACATGGTGAAACCCCGTCTCTACTAAAAATAGAAAAAATTAGCAGGGCGTGGTGGCATGTACCTGTAATCCTAACTACTAGGAAGGCTGAGGCAGGAGAATCGCTTGAACCCAGGAGGCAGAGGTTGCAGTGAGCTGAGATTGTGCCATTGCACTCCAGCCTGGGCAACACAGCGAGACCCTGTCTCAAAAAAAAAAAGTTAACACAGATGTAATCTTTGTAAAAGTCTTAGTCAGAATTCCCCCAGTTTATCTGATAATTGATAAAAACTTGCCTTATTTTTTTTCTTACATGACTCACTCAACTCACTTGCACAAAAGTCTGAAATCGAGAATCCTTTTTCTGACGAGACTTGATCATTTCCAGGGCGAAAGGTTGGTTACTGCAAAAGGTAGCAGCAGCATGTTTCAATTTCTCCTCTCCTGGTCCGCTGAACTGTGCCAAGAATGCAAAGAACACAAAAGAGAATGGGAAACTGAGCTTATACAAGCCAGACAAAGTGACAGACAACCAGAATCCTTTCAATATTTCAAGTGACAAAATACACAGAACTGCATATCTATGTGGAATATCAATGGTTCTCCATTAAAAAGGTCTGATCTTGACACAACCAGACCTTTTCTGATCATATTCCAATGTTTTCTTCTTCTTTTTTTTTTTCTTTTTTTTTGAGACAGTGTTGCTCTGTCGCCCAGGCTGGAGTACAATGGCATGATCTTGGCTCACTGCAACTTCTGCCTCTGAGGTTCATGAGATTCTCACCTCTGCCTCCCAAGTAACTGGGACTACAGGCACACACCACCACACCCAGCTAATTTTTGTATTTTTAGTAGAGATGGGGTTTCACCATGTTGGCCAGGCTGTTCTCAAACTCCTGACCTCAGGTGATCTGCCCACCTTGGTGTCCCCAAAGTGCTGGGATTACAGGCGTGAGCCACCGTGCCCAGTCCCAATGTTTTCTTGCTTGTAGCCTATCACAACCTATTACCTTTCAGCCTACGTTACTTATAAATTACACAGACAAGCTGACATTTGGAGAATATAAGATACAAAATGCCTGAAGACTGAGACTAAATTTTCATTTTCTTTTTTTTTCAGACAGTCTCATTCTGTGGCCCAGGCTGGAGTATAGTGGTGCAATCTCAGCTCACTGCAACCTCTGCCTCCCAGGTTCGAGTGATTCTCCTGTCTCAGCCTCCCAAGTAGTTGGGACTACAGGCGTGTGCCACCACGCCTGGCTAATTTTTTTTGTATTTTTAGTAGAGATGGGGTTTCACCATGTTGGCCAGGCCGGTCTTGAACTCCTGACATCAAGTGATCCACCTGCCTTGGCCTCTCAAAGTGCTGGGATTATGGGCATGAGCCACTACATCTGGCCTAAAATTTAATTTTCTTACACCCTGAAGCCTTTACAACAACTACTGTCTTACTACTCTGGGAAGCAAATCCTTGGCATACTAGCATTCCTTCTTACTCAGTATAAAACCCACTATGACCATGGGCAGGCCGTAAGTTTTCTGGGTTGAAACAAAATTAAATCACTGCTGTTTCACCTGTGCAGCAGCTGGAGCTGGCTTGGGGGAGATCAATGAGCTTATGAATTCTTTTGCTAAAAATTATACTTCTCACTAATGTTTTTTAATTTGTAAATTTAAGTTTGCATGTGCCATGATTTTAAGATTTCTGATGGTTAAACACCTAAAAAGTGATTTACTAGTAGGTGCTCGTAGAAGTCAAATACATTGCTTTTTAATACAGCCTCTATACTTGTAGATAATTGCTTTATGGTTTACGAAGATGTTTTCCATATAATCTTCCATTTAAAGCCATATTCCCAAAAGTTTGTACATAAAGGCATTTTGTAAAAAGCCCACCTGTAGCGCATTTGTAGATAAATTCAGAGTATTTTTTCAAGTAGGACACATACAAAGCAATATTTTAATAGGTCACTCCAATTTTGTATTCTTACTCTATGATGAATATGACATTTAACATGTTTAACAAGGAAACTGGCAGCATTTTTAGCATGTTAGTCAATCAAAGCACCACACAACTACAAAAAGCAGCTGGGTTTACCAAAGAAAATAATGCCCCCAAACTCAAGCAGTTCTACAGTAGTTTTTCTTGGTTTTTTTTTTTTTGAGACTGAGTTTCGCTCTTGTTGCCCAGGCTGGAGTGCAATGGCTCGATCTCAGCTCACCGCAACCTCCACCTCCCAGGTTCAAGCGATTCTCCTGCCTCAGCCTCCCGAGTAACTGGGATTACAGACATGCACTACCATGCCTGGCTAATTTTGTATTTTTAGTAGAGATGGGGTTTCTCCATGTTGGTCAAGCTGGTCTTAAACTCCTGACCTCAGGTGATCTGCCTGCCTCGGCCTCCCAAAGTGCAGGGATTATAGACGTGAGCCACTGCGCCCGGCCTCTACAGTAGTTTTACAAGCAGTTTAAGTATAGATGTTCCTTGATTTCTGATGAAGTTATATCCTAATAAAACCATCAAAAATTGAAAATATCTTAAGTTGAGAAAGCATTTAATACACTGAACCTACCAAATACCATAGCTTGGCCTAGCCGACCTTAAATATGCTCACAACACTTGCATTAGCCTACAGCTGGGCAAAATCATCTAGCAGTACAGTACACTGTAGAGTGGTTGTTTACCCTGTGATCACATGGCTGACCAGGAGCTGTGGCTCACTGTTGCTGCCCAGCATCAAGAGTAACATACCACATATTGCCAAGCTCCGGAAAAGATTAAAATTCAAAATTCAAAGTATGGTTTCTATTGAATGTGTATTACTTTCCCACCACTGTAAAGTAAAAAAACTGTCGAAGTTGGAACCATAGTAAGTCAAGGATTGTCTGTGTATGTAAAGTGATCTTAAGGAAACAATACTGGAAAAATACTTTCCAAAACGATTTTATTTAAACAGCAAGAGTAAAATCTAAAGGCCTATTTATGATTTTTGCTTTTATGATTTCTGGCCAATGCCTTCTTCTAAATTAACGCTTTGTATGTGACAGTTACAAACCACCATTCTGCTTTTCCTCAACTTTTTACAGGTACAGGCATACCTCATATTTTTATTGTACTTTGCAGATACTCCATTTTTTACAAATTGAAGGTTGATGGCAACCCTGAGCAAGTCTGTTGGTGCCGTTTTTCCAAAACCATGTGCTCATGTCATGTCTCTGTGCCACATTTTGGTAGTTCTCATAATAGTTTAAGCTGTTTTCATTTTACTCTATCTGTTACGGTGATCTGTCATCAGTGATCTTTGATGTTACTATTTATTGCTTTGGGGCACCATGAACTGCACCCACATATGGTGGCAAACCTAATGGAAAAATGTTGTGTGTGTTCTGACCGCCCCACCAACTGACCATTCCCCCAACTCTCTTCCCTTTCCTTGGGCCTCCTTATTCTGAGACACAACAATATTGAATTTGGGCCAATTAACAATGCTGCAATGGTCTTTAGGGGTTCAAGTGAGGAGTCACATATCTCTCACTTGAAATTAAAAGCTAGAAATGATTAAGTTTAGTAAGGAAGGCATGTCAAAAGCTGAGATTTGGCTCTTACGCCAAATGGCCAACTTGTGAACACAAAGAAAAAATTCTTGAAGGAAATAAAAGTGCTACTCCAATGAACAAATGAACAAGAGGAAAGTGAAACAGCCTATTGCTGGTATGGAGGAAGTTTGAATGGTCTGTATAAAGAAGATGAAATCAGCCACAATATTCCCTTAAGCCAACGCCTAATACAAAGCAAGCCCCTAATTCTCTTCAATTCTATGAAGGCTGAGAGGTAAGGAAGCTGCAGACGAAGAGTTTGAAGGTAGCAGGGGTAAATTGATGAGATTTAAGAAAAGAAGTCATCTCCATAAAAATAAAAGTACAAAGTGATGCAGCAAGTGCTGATATAGCAGTAGAAGCTATAGTAAGTTATCCAGAAGATGTTCCTGAGATAATTGATTACAGTGGCTACACTAAACAACAGATATTCAATGTAGATGAAATAGCCTTCTATTGGAAGAAGATGCCATCTAGAACTTTCATAGCTAGAGAGGAGAAATCAATGTCTGACTTCAGCATGTCAAAAGAAAGGCCAGCTCTCTTGTTAGGGGCCAATGACTTTAAGTTGAAGCCAATGATTGTTTACCATTCTGAAATTCCTGGGACCCTTAAGAATAATGCTAAATCTACTCTGTCTGTGCTCTGTAAATGAAACAACAAAGCCTAGATGACAGCACGTCTGTTAAGACCTACTGCTCAGAAAAAAAAAAGTTACTTTTAAAATATTACTGCCCATTGACAATGCACATGGTCACTTAAAGACTTCTGATGGAGATGTACAAGGAGATCAATGTTGTTTGCAGGCCTGCTAACACAATATCCATTCTGCAGCTCATGGACCAAGGAGTAATTTTCACTTTCAAGTCTTATTATTTAAGAAATATATTTCATAAGGTGATTCCTCTGATGGGTCTGGGCAAAGCAAACTGAATACCTTCTGAAAAGGATTCATTATTCTAGATGCCATTAAGAACATTCATAATTCACAGGAGGAGGTCAAAATATCAATATTAACAGGAGTTTGGAAGAAGTTGATTCCAACCCTCACAGGTGACTTCGAGGGGTTCAAGACTTCAGTGGAAGAGGTAACTGCAAAAAAACTAGGATTATAGTGGAGCCTGAAGATGTGACTGAATCACTGCAATCTCATGGTATGACTTTTAATGGATAAGGGTCTGCTTCCTACAGATGAGCAAAACAAGTGGTTTCTTGAAATGGAATCTACTGCTTGACCTTTCTCAGCTTTGCATTAACTTTGCAACATGGATGAGTTTGCATATTTGGAAAGGTTAGTTACTCAACTTGAATCTAACCATCAAGTGTCCATAAAAATATTAAAAAGAAACAGAAAATTTCCTTACCCATGTCAGCAAATCTTCCCCAATCTGATCGATAACAGAGGTCTCATTTCTCTTTCGAACAGCCTTCATTTGTTCATTCAATCCAACTAAAGATAAAAAGATAGAAAAACGTTAGTAACACATTCAGTGTAGACAGAATTACTGGTAGTACAGAGTAGCTAATTTTTTTTTTTATAAAGACGATTTTCACAGTAGTACAGCTGCTTCTTATCTCCTTAAATATAAATCTGGACATAGTGCTTACACATCTGGATATTATAAGCTCTATCTGAAAAACAGGTGCTAAACAAAAAACATTTTTGGAAACTAGCACATTACATACACGGTGGTTGCATCAAATATTCATTGAACCTCAAGACTCCATCTATAATCATGCTCAAAAAGAACTTGAATTTAAACAGTACAAGTAATTCTGTTCACTGATCCTCTCAAAATGTGTAAGTGTGCAGGCAATGGATGTAATCAAGCCTGAACTTGTCAATGCATGCCTGTGAAACCCAAGATTATCCACAAAGGAATAAAAGGCATCAATTTAGTTAGCAGATGTTGATAGTTAGTGATGACATGAAAAAGAAAGATAAAAAAATTAAGGGTCATAGAGAAATAGTGACCTATAAATGAGAGGAACATCATATTACTGTCCACAAAAGTCCAAGATGACTTCAACCAATAAAATGTCAACAAGGTAGAATTTTTATATACTTATTCAAGTGTTCCAAGCAACAAAACAATAAAACAATTCCTGAGGCCAGGGCAGTGGCTCATGCCTATAATCCCAGCACTTTGGAGGCCAAGGCAGTCGGGTGGATCACTTGAGGTCAGGAATTTGAGACCAGCCTGGCCAACATGGTGAAACCCATCTCTACGAAAAATACAAAAATTAGCTGGGTGTGGTGGCGCACGCCTGTAATCCCAGTTACTCAGGTGGCTGAGGTGGGAGGATCCCTTGAACCCAGGGGGCAGAGGTTGCAGTGAGCCAAGACTGCACCACTGCACTCCAGCTTGGGCAACAGAGCGAGACTCCATCTCAAAAAAATAAAAACAATTCCTAAAAATTACCGAACCATGTGATTATATACTATACACTACTATTTACAAAACACATTTATACGTATATTATTATATTGGATATATATATTTAAAGAGATATATATACTATAATTGATAGAAAATTTTCAACGGTGAATTTGACTATTCATGTTTTTCACCTTAGGCAATGACTTTAGACTGGAAGCCCTATGTTGACACATTGTACATGAAAGATTGATTGTGAGGAAAAGGATCTAGTCAAAGTTCCAATCATTCCTTTATTTATGTTACATTCTCACATATAATCTCAGGAATACTAACATGGGTACATTTACAAAATTTTAAACTCACAATCTTTTCTCTATTGGAAATGTTAGGGGCAAAGATCAGAGCTAATTTCTCTTACTATGAAGTTGAAGAATATCTTCCAAGTTTGAAAAAATTTTCCGTAGCTCTGAGGGTGACAGAATTCCTTCTCTGGATACTCGCTGATAGAACACTTGATCAAGAACCTTCAGTGTTCGAACATGAGCTCTTTCAGTGTAGAACAATTCTGAACAGGAAAGACATATGAAATGTTGCCTTACTTAGAACAATTCCATGGGATCAATCATAGTCTTTAGTTGGAGTGAAGTAGCAAATGAATTATATAATAAATTATTTATCATTTAGAAAGGATGAAATATCTCTGAAGTCATTCTGATTCCAAGAAATTTTCCTACATACTGGCTCTGAGAGTTGAATACTGACAAATAAAAAATATCATTCAAAACTATTTTTTTTAGTGTATTCCCAAACACATCCAGCTGTTTACAATAATACCCACCTATCACAACTACATCATTAAGAAAACTGTAAGCCCCAACATCATATAGCCTTTAACTTGAGCCCTCTTAAGAAATAATAGTACTTTTGGTTATCTAATTTGCCTATAAACACTCACTTCTGGGGTCAGGCTTATAATTTCATTATGTCTCAGTATTGTCAGAGACAAGATATTTATTCATATCACATGCTAAGGATAGTAAAGGGTACAGCACCCATGCCACACATTTATCACATACATGCTAGGGTAAATAAAGAACACTGCACTTCGATACAGAAAGACCAGGAACTAAATTTATTCCTTTACACGTTATTAGCTGTATGATCTTAACGAATTCAATCTCCCTGGGCTTTACCTTCCTCATTTAAAATCTATGCATAAAAATAACTTAGTTGTTGCAATGACTTTTCAACTTTAAGATCTATAATGCTATGAATCTTAAATATCTTTAAGGCTTAACACATTTTCCTTTTAAATTATCAATAAGAATCAGAGAAACATTTGCATTTTCTTGAGTTCAAGGATTATCTGTCCAGTTTAATTTCCTCTTTGTTTAAAACAAAAGGCTAGGACAAACTTTGAAGCAAACTCCAAGGCTGAGAGACTTAATTCACTCTGACAAAACTCAGTATTTGTAAACAACAACAACAAATTGATTACACTCACCATTAATCACTTCCTGTCTTTTGATTTCACAAGGTTTTAGTCCCAGTAACACTTCTCGACTAACAAGCTGCTGCCAGTTGGGTGGATCTGTCTCTAAGTCATTTTCAAATTGTTCATCCTCACTTTGACTTTCTCCAAAAGCTACACTGTCAAACCTATGAAGAAAAAAGAGTGAATTCAATTTGAAGACTTTAGGTGGACAATGAGAAACAGCACAAATCTTTATATTACAATAAATTCTAATCAGATTCCTGAATCTGACTTAGCACTGAAATTTCATCCTCTCCTACAAATGGCTGTTTTATACATACTTCAAAATACAGCTTTTGAATGACCAGTGTTTCTTAAGAGCTTTCTTTTATACTACATAACAGATTGGTATACAGGGTTTCTTTTCCTTTAAAATGAAACTTTAGAGGAAAAAAGGTTACGTTTCTTAAAATGCGCCTTTATTGAAAGCTGCTTAAGATTTACTTACTTTCGAAAGGGCTTTGGTGTCCCATGTTCTGTCACCCTAAAACAATGGAAAGTAAAGAGTAACATGAAAACAAAATGGTGATCCATACATTTATACCAAAGATACTCAAAGCTAGGTTAAACTCCAACAGCTTGATAAATAATTCTTTGGGATATTGTAATAATTTAATATAAAATAAATTGAAGAAAATTTGAGTACCTTTCTACATTTCAGTTATAAGTTCTGAAATGGTGTTTTAGTTCTTTTATGCACCCAACTTATTTATTTATTTATTTATTTTATTTTTTACAGTTTGAAGTGGGGGCTCACTACGTTGCCCAGGCTGTTCTCAAACTCCTGAGTTTAAGTGATTGATTCTCCTGCCTCAGCCTCCCAAGTAGCTGGCATTATAGGTACATACCACCATGCCAGGCTTCAGTGCTAGAATGCTACTAAGTATAGGAATAGCATATAATTTAAAAACTTTAAGTAATGCCCTAAGCTTCTCTAAGAGATCACTGAATTACCTTTCTACTTCACATTCCTCCTCCTGCACTTGGTCTAATGGAGGTGGTGGGAAATCAAAGACAGTATTGAGAGTACGAGGTGTGCCATCTAAGGTGTCTCCAGGTGCTGATGTTTCTCCAACTTGCTTTGATCCTGTAGACAAAAGTCAGACATTTGAAGAGTGTTAATACTTAATAAAGTCACTGGTCACCAAAAAAAATTAGTTCCCAGAACAGCTTCAGCCTAATCCATAGCTACATTCTTATTTAAACAACTGCAGGTTCACTAGAACTAAAAATTTAATATACAAAATTATGGCATCTCAGGCTCACATGATCCTCCCATCTCAGCCTCATATGATCCTTCCATCTCAGCCTTCCAAGCAGCTGGGCCTACAGTTGCGTGCCACCACACACACCTGGCTCATTTTTAATTTTTTTGTAGAGATAGGGTTTTGCTACTTTGCCCAGGCTAGTCTTGAATTCCTGGGCTCAAGCAATCCTTTCGCCTTGGCCACCCAAAGTGCTAGGATTATAGGTGTGAGCCACCATGCCTGGTCAGAAAAATAATTTTTAAAACTGTTTCTTAAAAATTAACGTAAGAAATAGCAAGGACTCACACAGCGCAGAAGAGTATATGATGAGGAACAACATTTTCCCATCTTATCCTTTTCTACTCCCAGTATCAATCCTTTTTCATGTTTTCAAATGTGAGTTATTACAGTGGTCCAACTACAAATAACCTCTTTTTCATGATTTATTATCTTTAGTTAATATCTATTTCTTTCCCCTCTGAGGATTTTGTTGACTTACACTTTCCACTTTCACTTTTCTCCCATTTCTTCCCAATGTTTAATAGTTTTATCATTATTACTAGCTGGGTTATTAGTTACTACCTAAATTTAAATGACATGTCTATGTTTTTGTTCTATCAAAAAGTTAGTATCTCAACTCTCTTCTGTGTCAGATTAGGTATTCAGTGTCCACATCCTCCCTCTAATTGTATTTCCTTCCTTCTACCTTCCATTTCTTTCAACTACATTTTTACTTGCATCATTAAAAGAATTTTTTACATTTATATTCTAACCTGCAGCCATAATGAACTACTCCATGCTTGCCTGGTAGGGTTATTCTAAAAGTCTGAAAACCAAGAAAGAATGCTTACGACATATATATACTGTCGTCTACTACATACATATATACATCATTCCTGCCAGATTAAGAAGTATACTAGTTAGGATTATATATTTTTTCCTACCGGTCCAATGATGCAATCCATGGGCCACTTCAAATAGAACATTTATTAAAGTCTTTCTTACACACCATCAATTGCTAAAGATCATGCCACTTTTTATTTTGCTTCATGTTTAAATCATGACATTTTCCTGAACAATTCTGTTTTTCTTAACATTTCTAAACGCTTTTCTTTTATTGCTGTCAAAGTTATATAATTCTATCAAGTCTCAAACTATTTCCTCTGCTGCTTCATACTATCCACTGCCTAAAATCCCCATTTTCTTATCTGTGATGTTCTTGTGTTCCAATCTGGAGCAGTGGCTCTCCTGGCCTGTTACACAACCATCATTTTAGAACTGCCCTTTGCCACTTTCCTGGGTGTTTCCAGTGTTTCCTGGATCCCAGGACATTTTCTTTCTTAATTTTTCCTCTCATGTTGCTAGAATGTGTATCCTCAAATGATTTTAAAGGGAAAGGTACATTCCAGTTAAACTGTGGACCTTGTGTATCTGAAAATGTCTTTATTCGTTCTTCATACTTGATGAATAGCTTGGATGGATACAGGATTCTAAGTTCAAAACCATTTTCCTTCAGAAAGTTGAAGGCATGGCTCTTTTGTATTTCAGCACCCAGTGTTATGATGAGGAATGTGATGCAGTGTAATCCCCATTTTTTTTCCTCTGAAAGCTTATCCCTGGTGCACTACAATTTCAGAGGACATGTTAGGAATGGATTTTTAAAAAAGCATTCACTATAGATGGTTCTCAGTGAGCCCTTTCCACCTGAAGATGGGTATTCTTTTTCAACTCTGGGAAACTTTCTCCTGTTGTTTAACCATCTCTTCTCCATGTCCTCAGCTGACTTTTTGTGAAAGAGACAGATGTTGGCTCTCTGTAGTGGTTCCCTATATAATTCTTTTCTCTCAAATTTCTATCCTTTCATATTTCTGATGTACACTCTAAAATATTTCCTTGACTTTAATTTTAGGGACTTCTTTTTTTTCCTTTAAACTCTGATCGCTGTGGTGGTCTGAAAATATACCCACACATTTTTTGATATTCCTCCCCTCAGGGGTGGAGCCTAATTCCTCCCTCCCTGAGTATGGGCTAGATTTAGTGACTTGTTTCTAACTTGCAGAAGTGACAGAGTGCACCTATAGAGACTAAGTCAGAAAAGACATTGGGGCTTCCTTTTCGCTCTCTTTTTTGGGATACTCAGGAAAAGCCAGCTACCATTTCATGGAACACTCAAGTATCTCTATGGAAAAGTCCATGTGGCAAGGAGCCAAGGCCATGAGTGAGGAGCTAAGGCCTCCTGCCAACAGCCACCTGAGTGGGCACAGAAATGGGTTCCCCAGCCCCAGTTAAGCTTTCTGATGACTGGCTAATATCTTGACTGCAACTTTATGACAGACTCCAACCGAGACCCACGCAGCTAAGCTGCTCTGGAGTTCTTCATCCAGCAAAAAGTCGAGATAAATTTTTTTTGTGTTAAGCCATTATGTTTTGGGGTAATTTATCACACAGAAATTGATAATACAACAGATGTCACTGTGTTTAATAGTTGTATTAAAAATATTTTGTCTCTGAATGCTGCCTATTCTTGCTTTATAGAGATAATAACTTCTTTAATGTCCCCAAGTATACTACCTAATTTAGAAGTATTTTCTTAAGTTCTTGTCTATTATCAGATTATCTTTCTCTTGTAGGGAAAATTTTTCTGTTTAACTGTATTCTCTCTTTATGTCATTGTCTGATATGTTTGGCATTATATATTATCTTACGTCTTGACTCTGACAAGGGTGAGTAATGATGTTCGTGTTTAATGATGAAAGTGAGTAGCTGACTTGGCTTTCTTTTGCTGCTATATAGTAATAGGTCTGTTTCAGTTGAGAGCTCTCTGAGCACAGTGGGTCGCCGGCATGCCTAGTGTCAGGCTTTGGACTCCCAAATGTCAGAACTCCAAGCGATCAATACTGCAGAGGGACTTAACTCTCCCTACACAATTCACTGAATTATTTTTAAAAAGAGCACTGTTTTTTTCTTCTAGTCTACAAGTGACAGAGACTGCTCATACTCTGTAATTCAGGGATTAGAAGCTGCTGATATAACTATTTTGATTATAGACCTGCAATTAGTTCATCATTTTTGCTCTTTTTCTTATTCCTGCACTGCATAACATATGCTAACTCTGAGCCCAAAGTCTCTCCAGGGTTCCAATGAGCAGACTGGGTTCTATCTTGGACTGTTTAAACAAATTGTGGGCTCTGGCTTCCTTTATGGTTTTATCTTGTGGTTCTCTGTTGTTGTTTTTCTTGAGATAGGGTCTCATTCTGTCATCCAGGCTGCATTAACGGTGGCAAGAACATGGCTCACTGCAGCCTTGTCTTCCTAGGATCAAGTGATCATCCCACCTCAGCCTCTTGATTAGCTAGGACTACAGGTACATGCCATATGACTGGCTGACTTCTTCATTTTTTGTAGAGACAGTCTTTTCATGTTGCCCTGGCTGGTCCTGAATTTCTAGGCTCAAGCAATCCTCCTGCCTCAGCCTCCCAAAGTTCTGGGATTACAGGAGTAAGCCACCATGCCTGGCTTCTTTACACTCTTGTCTGCTTTCAATCTCCCAAGTATTTGTTAAAATCTCTTATTTCCTGATAACATATTCCCTTCCTCTACTTTCTTTCTCTTTATGGTTTCTGTTCATCCGCCACCTACCATGTTTTTATTTTAATAAGTCACAGGAGCCATGAAATATCAGTGCATATACTCAATCTAACATCTTCAGAGTTCCATATTTGACAAAATCCCCAGAATTTTCTCCAAATGTCACCCGTACTTCTTGGCCTTATGTAGAAACCTGCCTATTCCCAGCAGCTTACCTCTTCTGCTACAGCCCTCTGAGACAGAAACTAATATTTCTGTCTTATATGGTGTATGTCAGGGTAGAGATGAGATGGATGGCCTTCTTGTTCCTCAATATGATTTTTGGACCATTATCTTGTCGTTTTTTTTTTTTTTTTTTTTTTTTTTTGAGATGGAGTCTCGCTGTTGCCCAGGCTGGAGTGCATTGGCACGATCTTGGCTCACTGCAACCTCCACCCACCTCCTGGATTCAAGCAATTCTCCTGCCTCAGCCTCCCGAGGACCTGGGATTACGGGTGCATGTCACCATGCCTGGCCAATTTTTGTATTTTTAGTAGAGACCGGGTTTCACCATGTTGGCCAGGCTGCTCTCCAACTCCTGATCTCAGGTGATCCACCCGCCTCAGCCTCCCAAAGTGCTGGGATTACAGGCATGAGCCACTGCACCCGGCCTTGTCTTCCTGTATAATCTCTTGCTCCACTGAGGCTCTCATGCTCTGGATATTATCACATTCTCTTCCTCCTCATATCAATCATCTAGCAATGCTAAACCTTTGGCTGGTGGCTCTCAGTTTTCCTCTCCATGATAAAAATCACACTTGGTGACGTCACTAGCCATGAATATTAAGCTATTCAAACTCCTGGCTTCTTGGTTCCTTGCCGTCTTCATCCCTAGTAGCCTCCTCTATGGCACCTCAGGGACCACTCCCAGAGCCTCATTCTTGATCATGTCACCACCAGAAATTGAACCGCCTCCCAAACAAGGATGAAGACATGGTAATAAGCTCCTTGCCCAATTACCTACGATTACTTCATATCTTTCTTTACTCTTCAAATTCCCTTGCTCTTCTCACTGAACTCTCACTCTCAGTAAATAGTCTTACCCTTTACATACACTCTACATCTCATCTCCTCTCTCCTCACAACTCTGTTCTACTACTTATATACTGTCTCCCACATATTCTACCCTTTCTTTCAGCTGGCTTCCTATTAACATTGAAAAATAAAACCTCTAGTTAATCTCAGATTTTTAAAAAGTCTTCTTTAGATGCCCACATCTGCCTCTAACTACTGACCAGTTCCCTCAATACTCCCTTTACCTTCCCTTGATTGGACTTGGCACAATTTGCATTTTTTATATTTGTGACTATCGCTCTCAAGAGAGAAAGCTGCATGAGGCAAGCATCTGTGTATAATTATTGCATGTTAACATCCGGGACAAAGCTAATGCCTGACAGAGAGCTTAATAAATATTTTTTTGGACAAATGAGAACTTAAGTTATCATTCGGCATAGATTTCTTATTGGTTGTAGCATATTAAAATTTCAAAATTAAATTAAACTGGGATTTAGTCTTGATTAACTTGCCACTCTATTTTTCAGTTAGTGTGTTTGTTTTAAAATCTTGATGCTTAGTTAAGCTGAACTACAGTAATAGCTCACCTGTATCATTCTCTTTCCCTCCTTCCTGGGAAAAAGAGGCCCCTGAAGCTACAGAAGACATGGAATTGGCAGGCAGGTATCCAGCGTCTGTTCCTTCATTTGCTAACCCACTCTGGCGCAACTTGGCAGAGTCCTGAGGTTCAGGACTCACAGATGAGGGTGTGGATAAGTGCTTAGGGTGGCGCGCCTTCTGTAGTTCCATGGCTCTGCCAACTGATCAGAAAATGATGGTTAATAATCTGTATTGCGGCTGGGTGCAGTGGCTCAAGCCTATAATCCCAACACTTTGGGAGGCCGAGGTGGGCGAATCATGAGGTCAGGAGATCGAGACCATCCTGGCTAATATGGTGAAACCCCGTCTCTATTAAAAATACAAAAATTAGCTGGGCGTGGTGGCACATGCCTGTAATCCCAGCTACTCGGAAGGCTGAGGCAGGAGAATCGCTTCAACCCGGGAGGCGGAGGTTGCAGTGAGCCGAAATTGCGCCACTGCACTCCAGCCTGGGTGACAGTGCAAGACTCCGTCTCAAAAATAAATAAATAAAATAAATAAAATCATCTGCATTGCAAATTAGCTAAAAGCAAAAAAGGACAATGTAAAAGAATCTGGTAAAATGTGTGAAACATGGTAGACCCTAAAAAATATATATAGTGGATTGTTATGCAGAGAAACATACAGACAGACAGATGAAGGAAGGAAGAAGAAAAGAGAGAAAGGGAGAGGAAGGTAGAGCAGAAAGATGAGGAGATGGAGGAGGGAGGAGGCAGGACGATGAAAGCGAGGAAGAGGAGGATGTAGGGAAAGAAGAAGGGTCATGAGAAAAGAAGGAGAGGAATGGTGGACAGAGGGAGGAGGAATGCTGAGAGACATGGAGCTGTGTTCATTTGTAAGAATGAAGATGAAGTCTTTATTTTTGTGAGTTCTTAGTAAGCTCCCACCCCAGTTCTCCCCCAACACTCACACCTTCATCATCATAATGTACCTCAAAGACCATCCAGACCAATCTCCATCCTGCTAATTATCCTTGTTCACAAAGTCACCACAAGAAGCCAAAGACTCCCACTCA
Organism: Pan troglodytes; assembly: GCF_028858775.2. NCBI lineage: Eukaryota > Metazoa > Chordata > Mammalia > Primates > Hominidae > Pan > Pan troglodytes. Next base: position 122,394,013 of record NC_072407.2, on the reverse strand, counting down.
GGTGTTCAATATCCAGAGCATTCTACACCCTCACACAGCTTTTTATACCCTAATCTCTTAATTCCTCAAATTCTTCTTTTGTATACCTTGGAACTCACGGTTAGCATCTGTGAAATCCTCCATCTCTTTAACTTCCTCTAAAAATTTCACACCTTCTCAATGTTTCTCAACAAGAGGCACTCATGGCATTTGAGGGAGAACTCGTCATTGTGGGGGACACTCACTATCACAATCCTACTCCCACCACTCTACCATGCCAATATCTTTTTTTTTTTTTTTTGAGACAGTGTTTCACTCTGTCACCCAGGCTGGAGTTTAGTGGCGAGATGATAGCTCACAGCAGCCTGGACTCCCCAGACTAAAGCAATACTACCTCAGCCTCCCAGGTAGCTCAGACTACACACATGCACCATGATACACAGCTTATTTTGGCTGTTCTTGTTGTAGAGGCAGGGTCTCACTATGTAGCTCAGGCTGGTCTCGAACTCCCAGGCTCAAGTGATCCTCCCGCCTTGGCCTTGCAAAGTGCTGGAATTACAATCAAGAGCCACCGCACCTGGCTTCAGTATTTTCAAATGTGCTACTGCCTGAGATAAGAACCATCACATGACCCCTCCCCATGGTACCACCATCCCTATTTCTCCTGCAGCCATCTCAAGTGAGCTTATCTCTCTTTATTGGGCCTGGGGTGAAAGGGAAATCAGAAAATAAAGTACAATGGAGAGGTGGAGAAATTTTAGAAATATGGAGACTAAGTAAATATGTATAAAGAGACTAAACAGTGTGGTGGAGAGATCTATACACACTTTTTTTTTTAAATTTAACAAACACAAGTTGAATGGAAACAGAATCAGAAGAGGTAAGTAAACTATGTTACGGACATTTGACAGAATACTGCCACTAAAGATGTGTGTTTTCGTTTTTTTTTTTTTTCTTTTCTTTTTGTTTTATTGAGGCAGAGTCTCGCTCCAGTGTCACCCAGGCTTGAGTGCAGTGGTGCAGTCTCGGCTCACTACAACCTCTGCCTCCCAGGTTCAAGCAATTCTCCTACCTCAGCCTCCCGAGTAGCTGGGACTACAGGCGCATGCCACCACGCCTGGCTAATTGTTGGTATTTTTAGTAGAGACAGGCTTCATTGTGTTAGCCAGGATGGTCTCGATCTCCTGAACTTGTGATCCGCCCGCCTCAGCCTCCCAAAGTGCTGGGATTACAGGCATGAATCACCACGCCCAGCCCACGAAAGATGTTTATGACAATTATGTAGCAACATAGGGGGTACTTAGTTCAGAAATAACACTGAATGGAAACAAGGCATATTGGGAATTCAGTAAAATCATCTTAACAACTCCTTTCTCCAGAAATTCATTCTAGCTGAAGAAGCCTCTGATGTGAAGAGGGCCTGGAGTACTGAAAATGCAGCACTTCAAACTTCAACATACTTGCACTGTTGTCATGACGGCTTGGTCTCCGTGGGGGTCCCAGGATGCTGGGGAATCCTCTTCGCTTCCCTTTTTCTTCCCCTTCTTTATCTTTCTTCATACTTTGCTAGAGTTGAAGTACAAAAAATAAGAGATATGTAACAGAGTAAATTTCTTTTGCGATTTTCATAGTGTAATGCTAATGGTTAGTTCAAAGAAATTGTTAAGTGTAAATGAAAACCCGTACACGTGTGTATGCACACAGAGCACTAATTAAAAGTTCGCACACAGTACCGTGTACACCTCAAACTCAAGATGTTTTCTTCAAACTCTTTATCACTGACAGCTTTGGAAAATCAAAGGGTAGTTTTATAGCACATTTACCAGGAACTTATTCTAAACAATTCATTCATCCATTCAACAAATATTTACTAAGCATTTTGCTAACAGTTGAAAATACAATAATAAAGAAGGTCCTTGTACTCATACAGCTTTACAATCTAGTAAACACTAAACAAAAACACAAATAATTACAAACTGACAGAATACTCTACTGCCACTAAAGATGTTCATGACGATTATGTAGCAACACAGGGGGTATTTAGTTTAGGCAAAGTAAAAGGAAAGTATAAGGCATGAACAGAATCAGAAATAGCACTCTTTGTAAACTGCTAATTTCACTTTTCACATTGTCTAATAATAGTTTATATGTCTGGATTTCTCACTGTATTTTGAGTTTCTTGAGAACAGAGACAGTATCTTATAAATGTTTGTATGACTAGCATTAATTTGCTGATTAAGTAAATACTAAGATGATGGAAGACACTGCAACCAAATGTAAAGAAGCCCTAAGGCCTGAACATGCTATTACATTATTTCAGTCTTACCTTGATTTTGGGAAGAAATCCAATCCGACCCCGTTTGTGCTCCAAATTTCGAGGCTCTTTCACTTTTACTCCCAAATGCTTCATATACATGAGAATAACATACTGCATGGTGGAGCTGGAGGAGAAAGGACCAAGTAAATTAAGACTTCTGAGAAGGGAGGGTTGGTAGAATAAAGACATCAAATGATTTCCAAAACCCCAAGGTTGGAATTATTGAAATAAATCAAACAAACACTAAAGAACTAACTAGTCATTGCACAGAGAAGAGAATTCTACTCAGGACAACAGTAGAATATTAGTCAAATAACATACAAGCCACCAGAGAGAGACCACAAACTGTATTTGTAAGTTAAAAGAAATAAATTGTAATTTAGGGCTGAAAGGAAAAAACATAGTTCTTTTTTTCTTAAAATTCTAGGGGAAAAAAAACAGTTATGTTACCTCTTATCTTCCTCTACAGCCTGAGCAGTCATCCTTAAAAAAAAGAAAAAAAAATTTAAAAATGAAATATGGAAGTTTAATTAATTAATTTTTTTGAGACAGAGTCTCACTCTGCCACCCAGGCTGGAGTGCAATGGCATGATCCTGGCTCACTGCAACCTCCGCCTCCTGGGCGCAAGTGATTCTCGTGCCTCAGCCTCCTGAGTAGCTGGGATTACAGGAGTGCCACCATGCCTGGCTAATTTTGGGGTTTTTAGTAGAGATGGGGTTTCACCATGTTGGCCAGCTTGGTCTCGAACTCTTGGCCTTACGTAATCCGCCCGCTCGGCCTCCCAAAGTGCTGGGATTACAGGAGTGCGCCACCATGCCTGGCCTTAAAAATTGTTATTAACTCAGATACCTGAAATAACAGAACAGAGCCAAATGCTTTGGGCCACACCCTACAATAAAATACCAAAAGAACCCTGATCCCCTAAAGAACCTTATCTGTTTCACCCTCATGTCACCAACTGTATATGCTTCATGGCAAGAAATATTTCCAAGGCCTATAAATTGAAAATAATGAAAGTAATCAACCTGTTTTTGATCACTGATTAGAAGTTTTAGAGTTACCCATTTACCACCACCCAGAAAAAGGAACACAAGAAATTTATCTAAAAGTATCAGAAAAAAGAAAAAAAAAATCCAGTTTCTCAAGTACTATGACAAAATAAACGGCTCCACATACACAATCTGACAGTTTTTCTAAACCTACCCAAAGGGTACTTCAAGCATAACTAGTATCTCAGCAGAGAGGGCATTTCCACATATACTTCTATTACTTACAATACTTCTTCAATTTTGGCAACAATCTGTTCTGCACATGTCCGCTCCTTCTCCAAAGTCAATCGGTCCTTGTCTCGCTCTGCATCAAGTTTAGTCAGCTCGCTTTCAGCCAAGGTCAGTCCCATACTACGTTTCTGCCTAAAGGGAATAGAGAAGTTTCCTGAGGTAGCCTAAAGAAAAACTACCTCATTCTGGGGACGCTTCATCACAGTCTTCACAGCTATGGTTTCTAGGAACAGGAAAAATGTCACTTTTCCACTTATGGGTCCATGTCATCTAGGATACCAGAGGAAAAAATTCTAGAAGCAATGACTCCAAGAACACATACAATATCTTAAAGGAACACACTTAGCATAGACACAGCACTGAGCTCAGATCCTGCAAGTGCCTGGAATGGAGAGTCTGGACTCTCAGTTCCACTCTAACCCTTTGGCTCCAGATGTTCATTATGTTTTAATAACAATAAGACCATACGGTTTATCTAGTGCTAAGCTAAGTATTTAATGAGCAACTTTTTCTTAACTAAAAAAATTAATTTAGAATAATCATATGAAATTCTATCTACCACTAAGCTTACCGAAAATCTTCTAAGTGCCTTTGAACTTCTGGATGGACTCTTTCTTGCATAGTTTGGATATAGTGGCGATGCAGATCCTCAGGAATGAGCTCAGGTCTTCTCTTTTCTTCATAAATGAAAGGAATTATGTTATCTAAAGGTATGTTCTGGGCAACATACAATTGGCAACATAGCAATGCTACTTCGTACAAATTAACTTAGAATATGCCAGAGGGAAGTTCTTCAGGGCAGTTTGTATATTTCATCCCAGAATTCTGATTTCATTTACTCTATTATTATTATTATTATTATTATTATTATTATTATTATTATTTGAGATGGAGTCTTGCTCTGTTGCCCAGGCTGGAGTGCAGTGGCGCGATCTCAGCTCACTGCAAGCTCCACCTCCCGGGTTCATGCCATTCTCCTGCCTCAGCCTCCTGAGTAGCTGAGACAACAGGCGCCCGCCACCACGCCCAGCTAATTTTTTGTTTTTTAGTAGAGACAAGGTTTCACTGTGTTAGCCAGGATGGTCGATCTCCTGACCTCGTGATCCACCCGCCTCGGCCTCCCAAAGTGCTGGGATTACTACAGGCGTGAGCCACTGCGCCCAGCCATATTATTATTTTTTTTGAGACAGAGTTTTGCTCTTGTCACCCAGGCTGGAGTGTTAATGGCATAATCTCGGCTCACTGCAACCTCCGCCTCCTGTGTTCAAGCAATTCTCCTGCCTCAGCCTCCTAAGTAGCTGGGATTACAGGCATGCACCATCATGCCAGCTCATTTTTGTATTTTCAGTAGAAACAGGGTTCCACCATGTTGGCAAGGCTGGTCTCGAACTCTTGACGTCAGGTAATCCACCCACCTTGGCCTTCCAAACTGCTGGGATTACAGGCGTGAGCCACTACGCCCGGCCTCATTTACTCTTTAAATGTATTATAGACTGTCTTTCTGTTGTGATTCAGGTGATCAACTAGTCACCATGTGACAGATAAAACCTGAACAGATGAGCTGAGCTACATATCTATTAAGATGTAATTCTCCAGGATGTTAGTGCTCCAAGCTTACCTAGATCTGCAGACATTTCATCAGGAACAGAAACTTTCAGGTGCTAAAATGAAATGCAAACAAAAGGTGTAACAACGCTAAAGATATTTGAAGATGTACATAAGTACTTCTGTAAAGTAAGGGGATACAACTTGGATACCCACTCTACAAGCACAATCAAGTACAAGCTCATTTATTCATTCACATTTCACAACTCCAGAACATTCTATCGTTTAAACTTGAAAATGAGCCCTTTTCCCGAGGATCATGCTATAAAGGAAAAGTCTACAGTCGTTTAGCTAGATGACTGAATGCTTCTGTGACACACTTAATGAATATACTGGCTTTGGCTTTGGCTTCCTAGAATCATTGGTCAATATAATCAGTTATATGTCATTTAGATCAATATAGGTAAAACCTAAATTATGTGTATATTATCATATGAAAAATGTACTCACATATAGCCATGATTTTTCTTTCCTATATTTGAGATGCTCATTCTGAAGACCAATAATATTCCTAATCGTTTTCCTATGTAAAGTTTAAGAGCCCTCACAATGTCACACTCCCAGTGAGAAAATATTGAATGTCAATGTTGAGTTTTTGGAGTTTTAAATCTCCAGCAACCATCTACAGTTCTGGCTACTGAATCAAATAAGGTGACTATCTTAGAATTTACTTATTCCTAGCTAGGATTTTCCCCATAATATTTGCATAATAATTACCAGTCTGTTGTTTTCCCCCACCCCCAAACTAATGGAGGGGAATACTTTATTATTTTGCATTAAGAGAAAATATCTTAACCTCTTCCTGCTTATTTTGTATTGTATACCTATTTAAGTCATACAATTTCAGAATTTAAACACATCCTATAAGATCTGAAGTTTTAAATTTGAAAATAAGTCACTGCTAAAAATTGTAAGATCTCTTTATATTCATTTGAAGTAAAATGGATTTTAAAACTTTCTCTTTGACAGGCAGTAGCTCAAATCAACTTTCTTAAAAGCATTTCTAGCTCAAGTGCAAAAAAGTAATAAAAGCTCATTTGTGTATGATGGTGTTTATATGAAATAAATGTGAGCTGTAGCATAAAAGTATAATTAGCAAATTAATCAAAGTGTAAGGATTCTTCTTATACTTTAATATTGATATATAGATCATGTGTAGCAAAATGTAAAGTTTTGACTTAGCTTGGTGCCCTCTTAAGAAATGCAAAATTCAAACATGCTTCAATATATTGTCATTTTTTTAGGAAAGTAAATTATTTTAATAAAAATAACACAATATTTTAAACAATGGGAGTAGGATCAGAACACTAATTCACTTAACACATACTTAAGTGACCCCGCTATGTCCCAGGAACTGTTCAGTGTTAGGGACACAGCAGCGAACAAACGGAACAAAAATATCTGGCCTAATAAAACTTATATTCAGGGTAGGAGAGTAGAAATATAGTCATCCCTTGATATCCACATGTGGTACCGGTTCTAGGAACCCCCATGGATACTAAAATCAGCGAACTCTCAAGTCCGTTGTACAAAATGGCACTGTATTTGCATATAACTTATGCACATCTTGCTGTATACTTTAAATCTCTAGATTAATTATAATACCTAATACAATGTAAACGCTATGCAAATAGTTGTTATACTATATTTTTTAAAAATTGTTTCATTTTTTATTGTGGTATTGGCTTTTGTTTTTTTCCTTGAATATTTTCAACCATGGTTAGTTGAATCCGTGGAAGCTGCAGGCACAGAAGACTGACTGTGTAAACAAACTAACTAACTAAATAAAAGTTCTATGGACAAAAATAATAGAAAAAGTGACAAAGTGAAAGGGTTGAGATTTTAAGTAGGTTGGTTAGGAAAGTCACTGAGTAGGTAATTGAATGTGAAAGTGTACAGACAATTTTGTAAAGGCATACAAAGAAAACGGGGCAGGAGTTGGAGGGAGAAGTAGAGCCAAAATGTGTGTTTGTTTTTAGAAAGGGAAAATAACAACATTTGCACACTAATGTGAATGATTATCTGTAGAAAATATAAAACCGATGGTGCAGGAGAAGGGAGGATAATTGTTAGAGTAAGATCTTTGAGTAGGTATAAGGAAATACACTGTAAACTGGAGCAGAGCTGGCCTTGGATAAAAGATGGACAATCAAGGCCAGGTGCGGTGGCTCATGCCTGTAATCGCAGCACTTTAAGAGGATGAAGCAGGCAGATTGCTTGAGCCTAGGAGTTCAAGACCAGCCTGGGCAACATGGCGAAACCCCAGCTCTACAAAATACAAAAATTAGCCAGGCATGATGGTGTACACCTGTAGTCCCAGCTACTTGGGAGGCTGAGGCAGGAGGATCACTTGAGCCCAGGAGGCAGAGCTTCCAGTGAGGTGCAATTGTGCCACTGTACTCCAGCCCGGGCAACAGAGCAAGACTCTGTCTCAAAAAAAAAAAAAAGACGGACAGTCAGGAGAAAGAGTAGAGTACATGGTATGGTATAATGAGGGCAGATGATACATCTGGTAGAAGTTCTCTTCTATATACTTTAAATTTCTCAGAGAAACAATAAGGTCAAGGTTATCAGCTGAGAAAGGACTAGGAAAGGAAGTGATGGAGGTTTTAGGAGGGAAAAAGCATGAAGCAGTCATCTAAGGGAACTGCAAATGTGAAAGGACTAGGGACCTGCGGCATGATTATCCAGTATGCATTAAGGGCTAGGTGCTATTTACCCATAACAAGACTAATAATAAAACTTACTACTTTAAAAACCTTATTAACACTTTTAATGACAAAATATAACATTATCATCATTTATTTCAGTGTAAGTGAAATCTTTTCTGCCACTTTTTAGTTAAAATTATGCCTCCAAACTTCAAAGAGGCCACCCAGAGTTCAGTTATTCAAGTATTATTCCTTGGGTCTTAATATATATGTATTCCCTTTTTCATTTCCTCACTCTGATTATGCACATGCAAAAAACACAAATATGTGTGTGTGTGTATATATGTGTGTGTGTATATATATATATATATATATATAATCCCCTAAAACCTACTGTGAGAATTCATATGCCTAAACTACTTTAGAAATGATAAAAAAAAAAGTCTAGAGTAATCAATAATTGAAATATAATACAGGTGTGAGAAAGCACAGTAAAATCCAAAAACATGGGAGGGAAGATAGGAAGCAGGAGGACAATAATTCCATGTACTAAGGCAAAGATTACAACATTAACTTGGCAACTTACTGCTGATCGATCTAGAAAGAACTGATGAAACTCAAGGAAGATGCGACGAGTTTCTTTGGAATTGGTATGTTTATACAGGTCTGAATAGAGATAACAGAGCTGTAGTGGAGAAAGGAATGAAAAAGACAAAATGAGGAACCATGAAAAATGTAATTTGCTAGGTCATCATTGAGTAGGAATGTCTGGAACAGGTAGGTCACCATAAACAATGTAGTTATTACTATATAACCAAGTCTTTAAAAATAATGTTTTAATTATCTTTTGTATCTGTCTTTATATGGAAAACTGAAAGAAGTCTGCCCACTCGTTGTATAGCTAGGAAAAGTTCTATGGCACATGAATCAACAGAAGAACTCTGAATCTGCTAGATTGTAAAATATATTACCAAAGTCGCAGGGTCAAATTGTGAAACTACATGGTGTAAGAAAACAGCCAAATGAGCCGGGCGAGATTTTAGTAATTCAATGCTCTGGAAACAGCTGCACTGTCCATTGATCTAGAGGAAGAAATGATTATGCATCAGTAACTCCACCATACAAATACTAAATGCAAAGTAGGCTCAACTGAACATAGCTATCCAAATTTCACTTTGATCTCCCTATAAAAAATTCAAGATTTAAAAAACTTCACTAAAATTTATTAGCAATAGAAGCTATGGAACCTCTTTCTGTGAACATTAACCACCTCTTGGGGATAGGTTAGAAGAAAGACCACTTTGGGAGAACGGAAATTTAGGAGACGATTATCAAGTAGCTCGGATGTATACAAATCAGTATGTAAAAAACAGTCTAACATTTCTAGAAATGCAGTGGAAGGCTTTTTGCCCAATCATAAAATAGCTGTTTATCCTTTTCTTCTGGGCTAATTGCAGAAATGGTGGGAAATGAAGTTGTATGATTTTAAGTAAGACAAATCCTAGAATATTTGTATAATCCCTAAATATACTGAACACAGAAAACAATAATAATGTAAACTAGCATCACAATTTTCATATTCCCAAATCATTCTAAAGACCAGCATTACCCCCAACTATCAAACCAGACAAATGTATTACAAAAAGAAAAACAACACACCAATATCCTTCATCAACAAAGATGTAAAAAATCCTCAGTAAAATATGGCAAATTGAAACCGACAATATATAAAAGGGATAACATATCATGAGCAACTGAGGTTCATTCCAGGAATGCGAGACTAGTTTAATATTCTAATATCAATCAACATAACTTACCATATTAATAGACAATCAGAAAAACCACATAATAATCTCATTCAACAAAATTCAACATCCAGTGATGATAAAAACTCTCAGCAAACCAGGAGTATTCCTTAACCTAATAACCCTTAACCTTATAAAGAGCCTCTAAAAAATACTTATAGCTAACATCATACTTAATGATGAAAGACTGAGTGTTTTCTCCCTAATAGCAGGAATAAGGCAAGCATGTCTTGTCACTCTGATTCAACCTCATAGTGGAAGTCCTAGCCAGTGCAATAAAGGCAAGAACAAGAAATAAAAGATAAACAGCTTGAAAATAAGGAAATAAAAACTATAGACAACATATTTATCTATGTAGAAAACTCCAAAAGACTTATTTTTAAAAGCACCAAGAAATAATAAGTGAATTTAGCAAGATCACAGGATACAAGGACAAGAATCTAGCTAATCATATTCCTTTATAGCACCAATGAACTGGGATTTGAAATTTTTTAAAAAAATACTATTTTAAGAAACACACTCAACCCCAATAAAATGAAGTACTTAAACATAAATTAATGATCTCTCACTGGCTTTAAAAGCAAGGTCATTTCTGTTGGTCAAAGCTAAAATAAGCAATTAACCCAAGGAGCTATTGGTTCTAAGATTTAGCTTCAAATCCTTACAAATGTTATCTTAATCTCCAGAACGTGCTCATTTTTGCAACAAATCAGATATTGCAGAAAGTAACAATTTATTTTTTAGAAAGAAAAAAGTCATCACCTGTTCATGTTCAGTACCAAAATCATCATCTTCTGCTCCAATAATATGAGGTGCTATACGGGTTGAGGGACTTCCGACAAGTGATTGAGTGTCCTGGCAACATTCAGGGAAAAGAAACAGAAAAATTACCTGGTGGTCAAATTTAGAAAAAGAATAAAGCCAACCCATCAAAAAGACATGGTTCACTTAAATGGTGAGATTTCTTTTTGTTTATTTCCTTTGAAGTACTTTATTTTCAAAGTAGGGGTTCACAAATTTTCAAGGCCATGTACCACTCTGGCAGAGAAAAAGACCACAATAACGAGTTTTTTTTGGGGGGGAAAAACCACTCCCCTTGGAAACAGTAAATATCCTTTGCTCACTATACACTTGGTTATCTGACTTTAACACTTTCTGTACACTTCTGTACATTCTTTTATTAATTCATACATACTTAAAACTTCTTACAGAAAAAAATAAAGTTGGCTTACATAAATGGTTACAATTAAAAAATTAAAGAAAAAGTGAATGAAGACAATAGGAGAAAGGAAAAATAAGAGCAGAAATGGTAAGACAAAGTTAGCAGAGAGGTTAATATACCTGAGAAGTACTAACCCAAGATTTCCATTAATGATACATAATTGAAGGCTATCATCGAACTCTATTTTTTCATTTTTAATTAATTTTCATAAATGTATAATGCAGGGTTTCTCAACTGTGGCACTGTTGACATTTTGCGCCAGAGAGTTCTTGGCTGTAGGGGCTAGCCCGTGCATTCTAAGACATTTAGCAGCATCCCTGACCTCTATGCACCCACCAGATGCCAGTTGCAGCCTCCCAGTCCTAGACATCAAAAACGTTTCCAGACATTTGTCAAATGTCCACGGAGGCATAATCACTCTTGATTGAAAAATCACTGATATAATGCTCTAAAATCATCAAGTAACCTCACAAACACTGCTATAGAAACAAAGATAACAAAATTCTAAGAATAAATTGTAGATTGTCAGATAGTTTCCCATGCAGTAGCTCCTCCATTTGTCAACTCACAAAGTTGGATTCAGCACAAAAACGGCAGTACAGAGGCATTAATATATAAAATAATAAACACGAGTGCTGGGCACGGTAGCTCAGGCCTGTAATCGCAGCACTTTGGGAGGTCAAGGAGGGAGGATCACTTGAGGCCAGGAGTTTGAAACCAGCCTGGGAAAAACAACAAGACCCATCTCTAAAAAAACCAAAATAAATTAGCCAGGCGTGGTGGCGTGTGTCTATAGTCTTAGCTACTTGGGAGGCCAAAGTGGGTACATAGTTTGAGCCCAGGAGTTTGAGGTTACAGTTAACCTCTGTACTGCAGCTTGGGCAACAGAGTAAGACTCTGTCTCATTCATACATATATACATACACAAATACATGCATACATAAATACATACATACATACAGGATGTCTGAAGACCATAAGTACTAAAATTAAAGACCATATAGGATTGGGGAATAAAATTTTTGGAAGAAATAGGAAAAAAATGAGTTTGGCTTAAATCTAACAGCAGTTTAACATTGCAAGATCTGGATGGAGTTCAGCAAAGAAGGGTAGGCCTATGATTTGAGAGTCATTTGCACAGCAGTTATAGTGGCTATAGCTGAAGTTGTATAAACAGATCCGCAAGTTTTAAACTGAGTGAATAATATGTACCTGTAGTTTTTCCTCCTAGTGTTGCAACACTACATATTGAGTCTCCTAAACACAATTCTGCCTTTTAACAACTCTTACTATTTTCTTTAACCTCAAGGCTTTAATATTCCAAAAAAAAATCAGGTGAAACTGGCCGGGCACTGTGGCTCATGCCTATAATCCCAGCACTTTGGGAGGCTGAGGCGGGTGGATCACCTGAGGTCAGGAGTTTGAGAACAGCCTGGCCAACATGGCGAAACTCCCTCTCTAAAAAAAGGAAAAATTAAAAAATTAAAAAAAAGAAATTAGGTGAAACAACATAAATTAGTTTAGAGCAGTAGTCAGACAATTTTGATTTTATAACTGATTTGATGTCTCTGATTTTTCAATAGTCCTTATGTTGCTGACAATAAAAAGATGACAAAATGCTGTTGTATCTTTTACTACAAAACTGTAAATAAATGTAATTAGAAGATAAAATCAGAGTGCTTAAAAGCATGCAATTAAGAATATGTAAGATCAAACAATTCTTCTTCTTGATGAACACCCACAAAAACTGAAGGCAAGGCAGCATATTCACAATAGCAAAAAGTGGAAGCAATCTAAGTACCCACTGACAAACGGACAGATAAACAAAATGTGGTGTATATACATGTCATGGAATATTATTTGGTCTCAAAAAGGACAGGAATTCTGACACATGCTACAACACGGATGAAAGCTGAAGACATATGCTAAGTGAGAGAAGCCAGTCATGAACGGATAAACATTGTATCATTCTTTTTGCATGAGTATCTAAAGTAGTCAAATTCATAGAGACAGAAAGTAGAATGGTGGCTGCCAGGGGCTAGGGGGAAGGGGGAAATGTAGACTTAGTGTTTACGGGGTACCAAGTTGCAGTTGGAGAAGATGGTTGGCAGTGATGGTCGCACAACAATGTGAATATACTTAATGCCACTATACACTTAAAAATGGTTAAACTAGTACATTTTATGTTACCACCACGACAAATACTAAGGAACCTAAGAATACTTACAAACCATGGAATATCTCTTGACTTATTCAAATCTTTATTAAGTTTCTTTAATAAATTTTAATTTTTTTTTCCAAAAAATAAAAAATAAAATATGCAAACATCAGATGTGTCTATACCATACTTTAAGTATAAGGAAAGCCAAAGACAGCACTATCATTGCATGGATTTCATACTCACAGTGTCCTGAATTGTTTCACTTTTCTCTGGGTTTTCCTCTAGATAAATTCTCTCTTTTGGGCCACTCTTGGGACTCTAATGAAAAAAACAAAATCTTCAGTTCATTTCAATAGGCACACCAAAAGGAGATGAGGGGAAAAAGTGTGAAAAAAAAATTGTTCTGAATTTCATATTTGTATTTACAACTACTAAATATCTTTCATAAAATGCTTGGTTCTGCTACTTTTTCCTTACTTTGGCAAGTCACTTATTCTCTCACCTTTTCAATTTTATATTGATAAACAATACAGAATCAACAAAACAATTTTACCTAATCTCCAGGCCTGGAGGTTACTTTTCTACCAAATAACTAGATACACTGCATACCTCAAACTCATTATGTCAAAATCAAACTCTCTTTATTTATCTTCCTTAATCCTTACCTTCTCAAACTATCCTTTCTATCCAAGCTAAAAGCATTTTGCCCTACTTATGAGTACAATTAAGCTTCTACTATTCTGTTACTCGCTTCATGTGAAAGGTGGATTTTAATACATTTATATGGTATTGTATAATAGCTAATACAGTTGTTCTTTAGTGTTTGTGGGGGAATGGATGCTCAAGTCCCTGATATAAAATGGTATAGTATTTGCATATGCAAATCTTCTATATATTTTAAATAATCTCTAGATTACTTATAATACCTAATACAGCATAAATGCTGTATAAATAGTTGTTATACTGTATTGTCTAGGGGATAATGACTAGGAAAAAAGTCTGTGCATATTCAGTACAGATGCATTTCTATCCCTGAATATTTTGATCCATGGTTTGCTGAATCCACAGATGCTGTCCACAAATACTGAGAACTTCTGTATAAAATATAAACTATATGAGACACAGAAACTCACTTTGTGGAGATGAGGAACACCCCAAAGCAACGGGAGACATTCTTTAGAGCAATGAAAATGAGGAACCAGAGACCTAACGAGTGCCAATAGGGAAGATACATTTTACCTATGCATATAGCAAGATATCTTGGTGGTATCACAAGATATTTCTGTTACCAAGAGAAAACAGCACTTTCAAATGTATGCCCCACCTTGGAGAAATGAATGACTTTCAGGTCTTGGAGAAGATATATAAAAGATTAGAATAATTCTGTCACAAAAAGCAAGAAAGCTATCAAAGATATTGGAGGGGCATGTCAAAAGAACACAGGAGAAAATTTGAGGGGGCTCCCACCAACAAAAGAAAAGAGTAACTCATACTGAAATCTATGAGTTCAAAATATTACACACATATACCCTTCCCACTTGTCACCTTTGGAGTTTGTAAAAGTATCATCTCTCCTGAAAAGACTCTTCTGAAAAGAATCAAGAGAAGTATTTACCCTACATTTTCTGTATAAGCTGTATTTTAGGGTAACCTATTAGCTAGTAAGGGAAATCATTTTTTGTAACATAACTCCATGTAATAAATACAGAAATACTGACAAAATTATAATAATATCCTTTTGAAACTCTGAATTAAACAATGGATCTAGGCGTTTTGATCATAAATGGCATGTGAAAACATTTCACAAAAGCTTGGGGGCCGGGAGTGGTGGATCACACCTGTAATCCCAGCACTTTGGGAGGCCGAGGCGGGTGGATCACGAGGTCAGGAAATCGAGACCATCCTGGCTAACACGGTGAAACCCTGTCTCTATTAAAAATACAAAAAAAATTAGCCGGGCATGGTAGCAGACACCTGTAGTCCCAGCTACTCGGAAGGCTGAGGCAGAAGAATGGCACGAACCCGGGAGGCGGAGGTTGCAGTGAGCTGAGATTGCGTCACTGCACTCCAGCCTGGGCAACAGAGCGAGACTCCATCTCAAAAAAAAAAAAAAAAGCTTGATAGGGGACGTTATAATGAAGGAAATCATGTTGATATCACCTAAACACCTTAAGCTTACAACCACAGTAAGACAGCCATTCACATCCTGATGTGATATAATGAGATGTACATAGTATCATCTATGAATTATTCCAAATAACAACTATCAAACCTAATGTGATCAAGACTTGTAGATTTAACTAGGAGTTTTAAGAAAATTTAGATAAAGGAACATGTCATATGACACCATGAAAATATAATTAGAAAATGGATTGTTTTACTGAACATCTGACTCAATTTCTTTAACAACAACGACAACAACAAATGGCCAAGGAAAAAAAAGAAGGAAACTATTATAAATTATAAAGACTTAAAATGACTTATTAACCAATGGCAATATGAAAGCCTTGACTGGATCCTGAATCAAATAAACTGTAAAAAGATCATTATAAAACAAGGTAATAAAATTGTGTATTGAGAAAATATTAATTCTTAGGATTTAATAAGAATATTATAGCTATATTTTAAAAACTTCTTATCTCTTAGAGAGAGACATATTAATAAACGAATGCCTTGGATTTACTTTAATCTGGTGTTTGGAGGATGTGAGGAATAGGGGGTACAAACAAAACTGCTGAGACTAGGTTCTCAGGGACATGAGGAGGATTATGTTAGTCTTTACTTCTGAATATGTTTAAAATTTTTCCAAAATAAATAATTTTTCAAAAATATCACTCACAAACTGAAAATCAAAATGATAGATGCTCTGAATTTCAGATGATGATTTGTTACCAAGTTGCTTCTCTTGTGAGAACTGGGTATCAGGGCATTCTTTAAAGCCTTCTCCAAGGTAAGCAAAAGCAGGGAACTTTCACAAACACCACCAGGAAATTATTTTATAAAAATGAGAAGACAATGAAAAAAGTTAAAAGCACTGATTCAAAAGATAAAATGTAAAACAGCGACTCAAAGTACTGTTAAAACAACAACAAAAGCAGACCGGGTCCTCCATACTTAAAATTGAAACAAACATGGAAATCCATAAGCTAAAAGCAACACATCTTTAGCCTCAGACACTTGTAGAAATTAAACCTGTGTGTTATGTGTTCAGAAGATAGCCTAGCTTGGACTTTATCATTTCTCACTCAGATTTCCACAATATTCATTTATTTATTTGGCCTCAGTTTCTTCATCTATGAAATGGTGATACTGCTTTTTTAAGATTATTATGAGTGTTAAAAAAGAGTATCTGTAAAGCATTGGGTACAACCTCTGGCACAAAGTAGGTATTGAATAAATGCTAACTATTATCCATTCAGCACACATTTGTTAAAGTTCCTATTAAGCCAAGCAGTCTTCTTTTCTTACAGATCTCCCTCTTTACACCAAATCATTTTCCACAGATATGTTTCTGATGGTGTCTCTCTTCTGCATGCAAGATAAAGCCCACTTTATTCATTGATTTCATGTATTCAAATACTAAGTATCAATTACATGTCAAACAGTCTTAATTGATTGGAATGCCTATTTCTATACTAAACAATTCACTCTTTTTTTTTTTTTACCCACCCCTGAGATGGAGTCTTGCTCTGTCACCCATGCTGGAGTGCAATGGCGCGATCTTGGCTCACTGCAACCTCCGCCTCCCTGGTTCAAGCAGTTCTCCTGCCTCAGACTCTGCAGTAGCTGAGATTACAGGCGTGTGCCACCACACCCAGTTAATTTTTTTTTTGTATTTTTAGTAGAGACGGGGTTTCACTATGTTGGCCAGGCTGGTTTTGAACTCCTGACCTTGTGACTGGCCTGCCTTGGCCTCCCAAAGTGCTGGGATTACAGGCGTGATCCACGGCGCCCAGCCAACAATTCACTCTTTTATAAGGTTATATTTCTAAGTCATATGTTTTATTGTAACATTCCTCTAAATACAAGATAAAATTCAAATTTCTCATTCGTATCATTTGCTCTGAATGCCTACAATTTGCTACACTTTGGAAACATAAAGTCAGACAAGACAGTCCCTCTGCTCTCAAGGAACTTCCCAACTCATGGTAGGGACAAGACATGAAAACAGCGAGGAGACGCATTACTAAAACAAAAAGAAGAGTACGAAAAGCATTCCCAAAAGCAGTATGTACTGCTAGAACAAGTTGAAGCCCTTTATAACCTGGATTCATGATTTGGCTTCTAAGATAATCTCTAGCCATTCCATCTATAACCCTAATATGCCAGGTTGCCCTAAAATTCTCACTGCTCTCTCAAAATGTTATGCATTTTCAAACCTCAGTGCTTTTGTTTATATTTAGATTACTGGTATTTTGGAGCTAGGTGGAAGTAGATCACCTATTGCCTGAATAAGTTTGGAAAGTTAGTTAACTCCCTTTGGCCTCAATTTTTTCTTTTGTAAAGTTACAGTAACAACAGTACTACTTCATAAGGCTGTTTTGAGAATTAACTAAGGAACATAAAACCTTATCACCGTGTATGGGACATATACCCAACAAATATTAGCGACTACCATTTTTTCCTTGAGCCCAAATTGAAATTTTCCATTAAAACCTTTAGCTAACCCAATCACAAGACTCCTATCACTACCTTAAAAAACAAAACAAAACAAAACAAAACAAAAAACCCACAAATCCTCAGTTTGTTTTTTGCATGAGGAACTGGGTCATTGGGCCTAAGCCTCAAGAGATAGCCTGAATGATGGCTTAGACCACGGCTTCCTTTTTAAAAAACAACAAAACAAAACAATCCCCCAACAACAACCTTCAATAAGAGAGAAACTTCACATTGTTAAATAGTAGATGTGTGTATATGTAACAAAAGTCCCAAGAAGTGACACCTCTTCTATATGCAAAGCACTGTATTTCCTATTCTTTTTTTAAAAAAGAAATACAACCCACAAAGTTGATTTCATGACCCACAATTACAAAACATTCGTTCAGACTTCTTCCCTCATCACTTTTAAAGAGGGTGATCTACATTTAAGTCATTATTCCTACCACTGCATACAATTTACAAAGTATTGCTGAGTAAGTAATACTGAACTTAGCTTTTAAGTATTCATATGTCTATGGTGTTACATCATATTCAGCTTAAAATGTTTTATTATCATCTTAACAGATAGTCATGTTCATCTGGCAGTTTCTGGGTTAATCAAGAAAGTGCTGTTACTAAACCTGGGCTATTAACTGAAGCCTATCTAACAGGACTAAGGTTTTTCCTCTTGGTAATGGCAAAGTGCCCCATGATTCAAGACTGAGTCACTCTGACCACAAATGGAATATTAACATGCTCTTAAAGATATCAACAGTTGGTCTCTCGGTTCAGTAAGAATGCACTGGCATTAGTAACTTCTCTACCCACGAACAAGATGCCTGCTGGGAAATTCCATCCCTGTAAAAGAAACAGTTGGCAATGGGTGTTCAAGGGAAAAAGTGAACTCTGGAATTAAAAGCTTATATATAACAGTATCCAGATTTCTGTTTATCAAATTGGTACATTAAAAATGGGGATGGTAAAAAGTGCTAAGACACCTCTAATTCACATCACTTAAAGTCAAATCTAGAAAGGGGCTGTAAAGAAGAATACAGAAGAAAAAAGATTTAGAAAACTGAATGCTTACATCTGCATTGTCACTACTGGGCCGAGAAACATCTCCACTGCTACAGTCAGTCCTGCCCAGTACATCTCCAGGATCTGTTTCTGCCTCACTGACTGTTAGGGTGTCCCCTAAAGGTCTGGAGGGTGTAACTACAGCTCCATCCTAAAACAGATTAAAGAAAAACACACGCACACAAACACATAAAAGAAAACTTCCATTACTTGCTGCATAAAGAAATAGTGGTACTACAATCTACGTGGAGACTACTAAAAGTTGGACATTCTGATATGCTCAAGTATGTTTAAAATTCTACGAGTAAAATCCATAAATAACTACTAATTCCAGTATTCTAAAATGTCATGACCTTAAAGACAGGGCAAGTGATATTTTGGTAAAAAGAATATAAGTTCAAACTTCTAAATATAGCAAAAAGATAAAATGGTTTGTTAATTTATATAATTTATATTTATATAATTTATATTGTCTGCCCATTAATAAAGGTTATTACCCTATAGTTTCTTGTTAACTACCTTCCAATGCTTCAGAGTGTCAATCAATGGCCAATTCTAGGACATAATGCTATAACATAAATTATTATAAGCATTTAGATCAGGTTATAAGCATTTATTTATTTATTTAATTTGAGATGGAGTC
Source organism: Pan troglodytes (assembly GCF_028858775.2). NCBI lineage: Eukaryota > Metazoa > Chordata > Mammalia > Primates > Hominidae > Pan > Pan troglodytes. Next base: position 122,374,634 of record NC_072407.2, on the reverse strand, counting down.
TTGCTCTGTCACCCAGGCTGGAGTGTAGTGGCAGGATCTCGGCTCACTGCAACCTCCGCCTCCATGGTTCAAGCCATTCTCCTGCCTCAGCCTCCCGAGTAGCTGGGATTACAGGCATGCACCACCAAGCTTGTCTAATTTTTTTATTTTTAGTAGAGTCGGAGTTTCACCATGTTGGCCAGGATGGTCTCAAACTCCCGACCTCAGATGATCTGCCCGCCTCGGCCTCCCAAAGTGCTGGGATTACAGGTGTGAGCCACCGCGCCTGGCCAGGTTATAAGCATTTAGATTGCTGTCCAAACAGGGTAAGAATATTATATTTGCCTAGTAATAACATAAAACTGTCAACATTACTGAGATGTAACACTCAAAATGTGACATCGCTACTGGGACTGAAGGTAATGAAAAAAACAATGGAATGAAAAGTACACTAAACCAGGATGTCAGGGGACCTTACATACTGTATGGCCTTGTATAGGTGATTTAACCAGTTTAGACCCTAGGTTTCTCAATTATAACATAATTTTTTTAAATCAGAAAGTAAGCAGATTAGGCTAGATGATCTCAAAGAATTCTTTTGCGAATATGCAGCCTTCCCTTCAGATTTAACTCGGGAACAGTGACAAAAAAACAGCTTTTACCTATTTTAAATGTATAGGCAATTTATCTACTTTGCTTTAAGATGAAGTACAAGGTGCTTTACATATCCCAAATCTGAATATTACAGAATGTAAGTCTGGTTAACATATAAATGCTGAGCTTTTTTTTTCTTATGAGACCATTATCTCTATAGCTTATAACTATACAGCAAATTCTACTGAAATCTATTTTTAAATTACAATAAAAATATAGTCATTAAGAGTATGAATGTGCTTTTAAATCCTCAGACTGGGTTTGAATTCCAGTTCTATTACTTTGCAGCTATATGACCTCAGACAAGTCATTTAATCTCTCTAACTCTCTCTAAGTATATATGTAAACTGGAGGAAAACAACCATAAGTAACCTCAGAGATGTTATGCAGATTAAATAAGAAAATGCTTGTCCATATATTTAGCTCAATGCCTGTTTTAAATTCTTAAATTCCTATTTAAAAACATATCAACTGCAATTCTGTTTTAAGATGGCAGAATGAACCACAAAAAATATAAATATATATATATCTAAATACATTTTAGTAGTTTGTCACATCAAAGCAAAAGCACTCAATTCTTTTTTAAATTATTATGGAACAAAGAAATGTGATCTCATGAGCAAGCAAACAATCAGACGCCCACATTTATTTTTGTTAATCATTACTTCTGTAACATCCTTAACAGGACATCCTGTTGTCCTACGCTAGAAAAATAACTTTAAAAAAGGCAACTGCAACATTCTCTGACACATTCCCAGAAGAAAATTCTCCTGCAAAAAGTTGGGTAGCACTTGTAATAGTGATGCTACCTGAGCAGAGCCTGTGGCTTTGGATAACTGCTCTTGCAGCTGAGGAATGTGTTTCTTGGCCTCTTGGATCTCTTTTAGCAATCTTTGGGCAGGTGTTCGGTTGTAATCTTCCTGCAATAACTGAAAAGTTATAAAAATATTTTCAGAATTAATTACTTATGTAAAAAAGATACAGAAATAGTCCATTCTTAATCAATAATATAACTAATGGCATTGGTTACAATGCTGCTTGATTGTGACTGATAAACACCAACTCAACCATGCCCACTCACATTTTTATTGGCCTGTAAACAGCCCTACTTCTCATTTAATACCTGTAGCCGTTCCTGTTCTTTCTGTAACATTTTTCTGAGAATTTCTACTTTCTGGTTATGAACCACATTGTTTTCCTCCTAGAAAAGAAAAAGATAAAAAACAAACAACAACCAGTATAGACAAAATGAAGCTAAAATAAACAGAGAAAATGTGGCATACAAAGTTCTGCCTCGGCTCCAATTATCAATACCTATTAGGTATTTACTTCCGGGTTATGTGGACAGGCTTTCAGACATGACACTTATAAGAAACTACAAGGAAATGTCTGCCCTTCTATTTCATTTTTACTAAACTGGATTCAAGAGAACACTAAATATTGATATTGGAGAAATGAAGTTGTCTTAGTATAAGAATAGTATCTTTTACTTTCCCTCATTTGGATCTTTACTATTGATCCCCATGCATAGCTCAAACTCCCAGTACCTCTTACCTGAAATATGAAGACAGCTCCCTAATTCATCACCCATCATCCCTCCTTGTTTCACAACCCTATAATATTTTACCAAATTAGTCTTCCTATAATCCTAGGATAATCATGTACTCTTTTGCTTAAAAAGAAACAACATTGAATGGATTCTTACTGCTTATCTAGTTACATGTATATTAGCTTGGGAGATGTGACTTTTCAAAATATATAGTCAACCTACTATTTTCAAGTTCATCTCCCACTATGCACATCCTTAACAGGCACCAACCAACCAAAAATCCTAGCTACTTCTCCACAATATTTGATGCTTTTTTGGCTCCTTCTATTTATTGTTCTTCTTCTATGTGCTTTCTCCCTCCTTTGAATCCTCATAGAACTTAGCATTTTTTTGCCCTCATAATGTCTACATTCTGCCTTGTATTATAGTTACTTGTATACTCTTGATTTAATCTCAATCAACAAAGCTTTGTTAAGCACCTTCTACATGCTAAGCAATATTTCAGGTACTGGAAACATAACAGTAAACAAAATAAACAAAAATCCCCGCCCTCCTAAAAGTACACATTCTAAGATGACTATAATCTTGAACATAGAGTACCTTAACTATATTTCTGTGGGTGGCACATTGTTTTACATATGGCAGGTGTTTAATACTTGTTAAATTAAATCTGCTATGACAATATTCTAATCATTCCTATTATGTAATTTTTATATTAGTAAATCATTTTCTAAAATCTTAAATTTAATTAGTTCATCAGCCGAATACTTGAAAACTCTCCATATAAAGTAAACACACCCTTATAAGACTGAGCATTTAACTAAGAAATTTCCCCATTCTTACCCCCATGAGCACAGGACTAGTGATTCTCTCCATATTCCCAGATGCTCCAGGTGAGTGAGGAGATGTCATGATGGGAGACATATGTCCAATGACTGACGGCTCTACTTCAGAGTCGGCAAGTGGAATCTGGGGCGACCCAGGTGGGCGTCCCTGAACAGTGAGAGCTACATAGGAACCAGCTTGGGGTGGGGAGACGGAAAAAGGGAAGGGAAGGGAAAATAACATTGTCAAGAAACTTTTTATACCATTTTACTACTTAATCTTCGATAGTTCTAAAAGATCCAGTTATGTAAGACTGTCCCATCATCTGCTACATCATGTCTCCACAGAAAAAAAAACTAATTTGTCATTTCTATGACTGCCCTAAAAATCCAAAAGAATGATGCCGTTTTCAGATAGCAAGTAATTACTAGTAAGATCAGATATTACTTAAAAGCAAATAAAATTTATAACTCCAAGAATATATTTTCTTTATTTAGAGGAGTGTTAAAATCAACCATCTATTAGTGGCTATGTTTAATTAATTTCTTAAATGTAAATTTTTTAAATCTTCTTTTTTTTTTTTTAATTAGGGTCTCACTTTGTCACCCAGGCTGGAGTGCAGCGGCACGATCTCAGCTCACTGCAGCCTCGACTTCCTGGGTTCAAGCAATCCTCCCTCCTCAGCCCCCACAAGTAGCTGCAATGTTTTTTTTTTTAAAGATAGGGTTTCGCCATGTTGCCCAGGCTGGTCTTAAACTCCTGAGCTCAAGCGATCCGCCCGCCTTGGCCTCCCAAGGTGCTAGGATTAGAGGTGTGAGACACAGCACCTGGCCTAGATCTTCATATTTTAAGATGACACTAACTAGGCAGGGTTTAGTGAATATGCTAGAACATAAAATGCAATTTTAAATTAACTTTACAAAATGAGTATGACCAAAAAATATTCCACAATAACAGGGAAGAACACAATCAATAATAAGTAGTAAATTTTAGTAGAAAATATTTGGAGGAATGGACAGGAATTCAGTAGACATATTGCGGGGGGCGGGAATCTAGACAGCAAAAATCACCATAATCAGGCCAGGCATGGTGGCTCATGCCTGTAATCTCAGCACTTTGGGAGGCTGAGGCGGGCAGATCACGAGTTCAGGAGATCAAGACCAGCCTTGCTAACATGGCGAAACCCAGTCTCTACTAAAAATACAAAAAATTAGCCGGGCGTGGTGGCACATGCCTGTAGTCTCAGCTACTAGGGAAGCTGAGGCAGGAGAATCACTTGAACCTGGGAGGCGGAGGTTGCAGTGAGCCGAGATTGCGCCACTGCACGCCAGCCTGGGTGACAGAACAAGACTTCGTCTCAAAAAAAAAAAAAAACACACAAAACACCATAATCAGAGTCAGTAATAGATATGGCAAAACTTTTTTCTTAGATATTTCAATAGAACTTTTAAATGTATTTCACACTTGTCTCCCAATTTAACCCTCCCATGGAAATCATTATCAATTATTTCACAGTGTTTTGGTGTTCTAAAAACTAGTTTTGCTATGTATAATACTCACAAGTGTTATAATTTGGAGGAATTTTACATATAAACACTTTCTAAGGCTCTTCAATCTTATTGCTCTCTATCAGAAAGTCATCTATTATATCTCACTTGCCTATGTATTTGCTTATAATAGCTTCCTAGCTTTTCCCTTCCTTTCTTTAGCTGTTTCTAAACTGCTCTGATTTGATATCACTTTTATTATATCCAGAATACACATTAGAAAGTAGGACATGCAGGAACTCTGTTACATACACCCAGGCTTTACAGATGTGATGTCAAATTTACATCTGTTTTGGATATGCAGAGGTTTTTATGCTTTACTTTAAGTTTTTAGCTATGCCCTTACTATTGGGTAAGTAATTTATTGCTAGAATCCCAGGATTTAATTTTTTAAGTAAAATTTATACTGGAATGAGCAAAAAATATAACCTAGAAAGCTAAAGAAATGTTTTTATACACCTCAATGGACATCAGGCATAAACTCATTAACATAAACCATATTTATGCAGCACATAACAATTTATAAATCACATTCTCATTAAATAAGTGGTCAAGTTTATTCAAGTATGGGGATCTAATTTTGATCACTGCACTCTTTTAAACTAAAGAACGCTGATCAAAGTGACCATTTGGAGCACTGGTACTCTGATGAAAAAGTTTAAAAAATTTCATAGTTGCTTAACATAGCAGTAAAAAGGCCAAGAAAAAAGTTAGTTTATTAAATTTCTTTTGAAGATGTCCATCCACCCAATACAGAGAAACAGAATTAAATAAAACAGTAGTGATTCTGCTTGATCACAAACAACTATCTCTTATTTCTAGTCTACTTTACTGTGGAATAATCTGATGCAGAAGATCATAAATTCTTTTTTTAATTCCTTTTTTAAAAAATTTTCATTCAGTTCAAGCAGTCTCTCTCTCTCTCTCTTTTTTTTTTTTTTTAAGAGATACAATAACAAATACATACGGCCCAAACCAGGCCAGAACAAAGAGAAAAAGGAGGTTATATTTTAGGTGGTGGACTCTCATGTGACTTTCTTTACTTCTGTTATAACTGTCATGCTATTTTCCATTCAGTATGTGAAGCAATTAGAAAATTTAAAATCTTGGCCAGGTATAGTGGCTCGTGCCTGTAATCCCAGCGCTTTAGGAGGCTGAGACGGGTGAGCCCAGGAGTTTGACAGCAGCCTGGGGAACACAGCAAAACCCTGTCTCTACCAAAAAAACAAGACAAAACAAAAAACAAAAAACAAGGTGGGAGGATCACTTGAACCCAGAAGTTGGAGGCTGTAGTGAGCTATAATTGCACCACTGCATTCTACAAGACCCTACCCTAAAAACAAACAAACAAACAAACAAAAACCCAAGAAAACAAAAAATCTCTCTTGGAAAGCAGGTAAGGTTAAAGGATAACAACAAAATGAAACCAAAGCCCGGGTTGGGGAAGATTCCACCTGACTCAGATTCAGATGACCCACCCCATCACCACCTGCTAGCAAAGCTCACAGGGCCACTGAACCTTCCCTTCTCCCTGTGCAGATGGGAAAACTGAGGCCCTGTGAGTGGCTGAGGCCTGGCTTCCCCATAACTCACTGCCAGCTCGAGGTTCGTGAATCCACCTTTGACCCTGCAAGTGACGGGAGGTTAGCTGCAGACTCCCACTGCTTCAAGCCTGTTTCTCCACGGAGAACTAAGTCCAAGTGGGCTATTCACTCAAACCTGAAGATCACAAATTCTTAACCCTAAAGATTTCCAAGAGAAGATCGCTACTCTGGATTATATAATCATTTACTTATCTGAGGGAAAGTGATTGTGCTAGGTGATTTTTAAAGTTCCATTTCAGTTCATCAGGCCATATGTCTGACTTCTCAACCTCCTTCCTCTCAGGTGACTCATGCATTTCTTTCAAATATATGTATCAAATATTACCAAGAATGACAGGAATATTATAATCAACCATATAAATGGAGTTGACAAAAGATAGCTATTAGTAAGCTAAGAGTTTTCACCTCAGATTTTCCTTCAATGCAGGGATCAGCAAACTCCAGCCAAGGGGCTAAACCAGGATCACAGACTTTTGGCAAATAAAGTTTTACTGAAGCTCAGCCACACCCATTCACTTACATATAGTCTATGGCTGCTTTCATGATACAATGACAGAGTCGGCAGTAGACTATATAGTCCACATAGCCTAAATATTTACTATTTGGCCTATTACAGGAAATTTGCTGCTCCTTACTTTAAGGGTTTCAGAAAAGAATTAAAACTAAGAATAACATTCACCTACATTTGATTAGCTTCACCACCTCCAGATGATTTGAGTGAGTCACCAGAGTTCCATTCACCTGTAAGAAAACGAAAGTAGTGTATGTCAGATACATTCTATTGAGACAATGGATAAAATGACTTCAAGAATTATCATACATAATATAACCAATATAATATAGTAATCACATTACATTAAAATATTTATGTATTTGATTCAATATTCATTTTCACACCACGATTCTACAGGGCATATTCAGCAACAAAATGAACTTAAACATAAACCAAGGCCTTGACATACAAAACAGTACAACTTATTCACCATGACAAATGACAAAACATAACATGAAACAGATTTACAAATTGTTCACAGTGAAGGGCTCATACAAATAGAAAAGATCTCTTTGCTTTTAATTACCAAGTCATCAATTTGTCAAAATTAATAATAAAAAATAATTTTTAAAATAAGTATTTCCACAATATTCAATTTGCTTTTAGTTTTTCAACCATGATCTAATCTTCAAAAAGAAAATTAATTTTCAGACCGGCTAAATGTAGAAAATGTTATCCCGATTCTGAATTAAACCAAACAAATCAAGGCAAAACTATCAAATGTGGATTTAACATTAATCTTCTGATTAATTCTCTGATCCAAGTTATCTAAAATACAAATATATCAGTGTAAAAAACAGAAGTACAAGTATACTCATCCTGCCCCATGAGACAGTTACTGTTAGCTATGACATTTAATTTTGGAGACACTTTTCTAGTATACACACACCAAAGAGACACATAAACATTATACATTACAACTGGCTTTTTCCTGGAAAAAAAAATAAAACTTTTTTCTCACTGTACGGCAGCTATCTTTCAATAAAGATACACACTGACCTAATCCATTCTTTTCAAAAGCTGCAAATGGAATATAATTTATTTCTCTGTCCCTCAGTTTATGCACAGTTATGTAATAAAGCCAGTACAAATTTCCCTGTACACACGACTTCACATTTGTACACTTATTTCCTCAGATAAGTTCCTAAAAGCAAAATTGCTTGTCACATGTTATATACTTTCTTAAAGGCTTTTGATACATATTCACAGACTTTCATCCAAACAGGTTTTACCTAATTTATACTCACAACGAACTCATGAGAATAGTCATTTTGCCATACCCAAACTATACTAAATGTGTACTACCAATCTTTAAATTTTCTGACAGCCAAATGTATTTTTCACCTATCATTTTAATTTCTTCTTCTTTGTTATCAGTGAGGTTGGCCATATCCTCATTAATATGTTATGTATTTCAGTTACTTTAGGGAACTGCCTGATAAAATTCTTTGCCCATTTTTCTTTTAGAATATTTATTCCTTTCTTATAATTTAAAAGTGTTCTTTAAATTTAAGGATATCTGGTCTGTGATACGTTTCAGATATTTCTTCCAAATTATTTTTCATGGTATGTTTTCTTATGTAATAATTTGATTTTAAGTAATCAAATTAGTCAATTATTTAAAGAATAGTTACTGACTAACCCATTCTTTCTCTACTGATTGGAATTCAAAATCTATTTCTAGTCTCTCTGTTGTGTTCCACTGGTAGGTCTATATCTAGATTAGAGTCATATACATCTCTTCTCATACATACACATACATATAACATATTTTTTTCTTTAGTGATTCTTATATCTTTATAAAGTTCATCTGGAAGAATAATCAGATAGACATCTACCACTATAATTCTATTTGCATACAGGTCAGGTATCGCTTATCTGAAATACCTGGTACCAGAAGAAGTGTTTTGGATTTTTTTGAAGTTTGGAATATTTGTATATACATAATGATACATCTTGGGGATGAGACCCAGGTTTAGATATGAGCCTTTTATGTTTCATATATACCTTATACACATAGCCTGAAGGTAGTTTTATACATTTTAAATACTTTTGTGTATGGAACCAAGTTTTTTGTTTTGGTTTGGTTTTATTTATTGTTTTGTAAAGACAGGGTCTCACTATATTGCCCAGGTCGAAGTGCTGTGGCTATTCTCAGGTATGATCAAAGTGCACTGCAGTCTCAGCTCCTGCACTCAAGCAATCCTCCCACCTCAGCCTCCTGAGTAGCTGGGAATACAGGCTCAAGCTACTGTACCTGGTGAAACCAACTTTTGACTGTGACCCATCACATGAGGTCAGGTGTGAAATTTTCCATTCATGGTGTCATGTTGGTACTCAAAAACTTGCAGAGTTGGGAGCATTTCAGGTGTCAGATTAGAAATGTTCAACTTGTACTTTGATGAGAATTGCTTAATAACAGACTAATCTAGACAGAAATGATCTTTCCAACCCTGAATTACTCTCCTACTCAATAACATATATTCCTCCATTATTTTCAATCCTTTTATTACGTCCTTCAGTAAAGGGTAATATTAATTTTAAAACAAATGAAATAAGTTTGTATAGTCAACAGATCTATCATACATAGTAGTATGATGCTTTTTATAAAAATCCAAGTGAAAAAAATCAGAATATGACCAATATATGTTGTTTTTTAATCCTACCGTAAATTCTATAATAGCCTTTTCCTTACCTTGATGATTCGATCACCTGTCTGTACTCCAGCCCGCATGGCTGCTCCATCTGTATGAGAAATTAATTGCTTAAAATGTGATTCATTTGCATTTACTGATCATCTTCCTGACAGAGAGACAGTATAACAAACTGGTTAAAAACATGGGCTGTCCTTTGGGAGGCCGAGGTGGGCGGATCACGAGGTCAAGAGATCGAGACCATCCTGGCCAACATGGTAAAACCCCGTCTCTACTAAAAATACAAAAATTCACTGGGTGTGGTGGCACGTGCCTGTAGTCCCAGCTGCTCGGCAGGCTGAGGCAGGAGAATCGCTTTAACCCAGGAGGCAGAGGTTGCAGTGAGCCTAGATTGTGCCACTGCACTCCAGTCTGGTGACAGAGGGAGACTCCATCTCCAAAAAAAAAAAAAAAAAAAAAAAAGGCTGTAAAGTCAGACTTTACATTCAAATGCTGCTTCTACCACTCACTAGTTGTGTGACCTTGGACTGATTTGATGTTTCTTTACTCTAAGCCTCAATATCACCTATAAAATGGGGATAAAAAAATTGTCTACCTCAAAATTATAGCACCCAACATAAAGGAAGTATTCAATATATGGTAACAGCAGTAGAAAATATTATCACTGTTGTTTTGGGAAAATAAATGGTATTTCTGAAGCCATAGCTATCTCTTTAATCTGTCTTTGCCAAAATATCAGTGGTGCCATGGAAAACTGAAATTTCAGAAACTTTTGTGTGGACAATAAAGTATCATGACCAAGGAGTCACATGATTTCTAAAACTAAATAAAAACTGATTTCTTTCTAACAAGTACAAAAACAAATCAACTGGAGTAAACTCCTTCCTGTAACTATGACATGATAGACGAATCTAGCACAATAGTCCACATGACCTGCAATCTATGTAATTATTCTATTCTTGGCAATTGCCATTATTTAAGCTTTTCTATTCTTACTCTGTTTACTGAGTGATAAATTGTTTTTTAAAATGCCTTGCCTTCTTTGACAGACTGTACGAAGACTGGATTGTCTCCACTGACCGTCAGCCCAAATCCATTGTCATCTTTCTGGATGATTACGCAACGCTGAACAAGACCTGCACAAGAACCACAGTGTAAAACAAGAAGGAAGAGAAAACAGAGAAAGGAAAAGACAATAATTATGTATTAGTAATAAACTGTGTTCCATCTGGAGAAACAAAAAGTAGCACATGTAAATCCACATGGTAAAATAAGAACACTAACCACCATCAACAAAGCAAACACAAGAACACCACAGAGTCACACATACTGTTTTCTCACTGGCGGAGTATAATAGAATTGCTCCAATATTAAAAACAGCTATGGCAAACTGCAAAATATTAAGTATTAGACATGAGACAGCTAGAAGGAAAGCCCATTCACATCCATGCTATTTCTCTGTAGTAAAAAAATTCTCCCCCTGCCCCACTGCCCTGAGTTTTTGGTACCCTAATTGGTGTTTAACCCAAGAAAAATCAACCATCTCAGGACATGGGGCTAGGAGCATCTCAAGGAAAATTCTGCAGAAATCCAGTCTTACTCTCAAGAAAATATACTCAGGAAAACAGTAAAAAGAAAGGAGGTGCTTACAGAGTACCTGAAGTTATTCCCCAAAGAAGGGAAGAGAAAGGAAGAGTTCAGGGGGAAGAAAAACCCTGGCTTATAGAAAACAGAAACAGAAAAGAGAAAAAAATAGAAAAGATAAAGAATCTGTGAGCTCAACCAGTTCCTTCATCTCTTTCATATACTTACCTGATTCCTAAGGGAGAATTTGTGTTTCTTCTAAACAGCAAATGAAAACTGTCAGGGCAAGGTGAGAGAAAGAGGGCCCCAGCCAGAGGAATAGAAATGTCCTGCCAGGGTAGAACCCTGATTAGTACCCAAGGCTGTTTTATCATAGACCAGATCTGAAGATCTTGAACTCTGTGTTAGCCAGAGACAACATATATTTTCAGCTTTGCAGGATCTAAGCATTTCACTGAAGTCAATATATAAAACAGGTAAAACAACACAAAGATAATGAATAGAAAATAAAAACTTTTTCTAAAGATTTTTATACAAAACGCCACAATCTTTTAAATATAAGTCTGATTTACCAACCAAACAATATGCTAAAGATATGTTAATAAAAAATATATATAGACTGTGTGTACAATGGCTCATAGAAAACATATACATATAACAAATTATATATATATACACACAGTGTATATACATATCTATTTTTGCTGATAATGACACATCATGAGTACATGAGCCTACTGTAGCTTAACATGAACCTTAACCCTTGAACTCATGACCTACACAAAAATTAAAGCAGATCATGGGCCTAAACATAAGCTGAAATTTTTCATAAGATAACACAAAAGGAAATCATCAAGACCTTAGGGTATTAAAAAAACAAAAAAGGAAGAAAGAAAGAAAAAGAAAACAGATAAAATACATGTAACAAAATATTTTATAACATTAAAAAAAGACCTTAGGGTGGGTTTATAAACCATAAAAGAAAAAAAACCTAGGAAACTGGACAAAAATTTAAAACATTTGCTATTCTAAAGACACTGGTAAGAAAATGAAAAGGCAGGCCGGGCACGGTGGCTCACGCCTGTAATCGCAGCACTTTGGGAGGCCAAGAAGGGCGGATCATGAGGTCAGGAGATCGAGACCATCCTGGCTAACACTGTGAAACCCCGTCTCTACTAAAAATACAAAAAAATTAGCCGAACGTGGTGGCGGGTGCCTGTAGTCCCAGCTACTTGGGAGGCTGAGGCAGAAGAATGGCGTGAACCTGGGAGGCAGGTCCAACCTGGGAGGCGGGTCCAGCCTGGGCGACAGAGCGAGACTCTGTCACAAAAAAAAAGAAAGAAAAAGAAAAAGAAAATGAAAAGGCAAACCACAGAGAAAATATTCACAATATGGATATCTGATAAAGAATTTGTATCCAGATTATATGCAACTCTCCAGCCAATAATGGAAGACAAATGTTAAAGGGGGCAAAATACTTAAATAAACACATTACAAAGATACACCGATGGCCAATAAGCACATGTAAAGGTGCTTAACAGCTGCAGTCGTCAGGAAAATACAAATTAAAACCACAATGAGATACCACTATACACCAACTAGTCTGGCTAATCATAAAAAGTGGTAGCAAAGAGGTGGAGCAACTAGAACTCTTAGAACATTATAACATTGCTGGTGGGAATGTGCTAACATTCTGGAAAACTGTTTGGAAATTTCTTATAAAGGTAAGCATATATTTACATATCATCCATTAATTTTACTCTGAAGAGAAAGAACAATTTGTGTCCACAGAAAGACATACACGAATGTTCACAGCAGTTTTATTCATAAGAGCCCAAAACTAGAAACTCAAACGTCTATCAACGGATGAATGGATAAACAAACTGTCGTATGTCCGTACAATGTATTAGGAAGGAAGAAAAGGACTACTCATACAACAAACATGGATGAATCATAAAAACATCATGGTAAGCAAAAGAAACCAGTATGTAAGAAAGTAAACACTACATGACTCCAACATAGAAAAGGAAAAACTAAAGTAAAACAACAAACAGCAGAATAGCAACTGCCTAGGGGAGAAGCAGGGAAGAGGAGCGGGAATGACTGCAACATGAAATGAAGGAACTTTCTGCAGTGATGGAAATGTTCTCTTTCTTAAGATAATGTTTACATAAGCACGCATAGTCATTTGTCAAAATTTTCTAACCATACACTTACAATTAGTGCATCTTATTTTATGTAAATTTTACCTCAATAAAGTTGATTTTCAACATTTAAAAATGTGTTACCCCTAAATTCTAGAGACTTCTAAATACTAAATAACATATTCACCACTCTCACAAAACAATAAATTGTAATGAGGTCAGGTGATAACACATTAGAATTCAACCTTTGTTATCTGTTCAGTGTTACTTCCTTCAAGTAATTAGGACACCTATAAAATAGGATATGAATATATAAATCAAGTTTAAAAAAAGCATTCTTTATAAATTCTAGCATATAATAAATAGAATCAGAGATTCTGGCCAGGCATGGTGGCTCATGCCTGTAATCTCAGCACTTTGGTAGGCTGAGACAGGTGGATCACCTGAATGAAGTCAGGAGTGAGACCAGCCTGACCAACATGATAAAACAAAATCAGTCTGGCATGGTGGTGGGTGCCTGTAATCCCAGCTACTTGGGAGGCTGAGGCAGGAGAACTGCTTGAATCTGGGAGCTGGAGGTTGCAGTGAGCCGAGACTGCACCACTGCACTCCAGCCTAGCCTGGGCGACAGAGTGAGAGACTCCATCTCAAAAAAAAAAAAAAAAAAAAAAATTATTAGACTAAGCAGCATTTTACGGGAACCTTTTAAAATCCATGCTTGCTTTTGGAAACAAATATTTCACAACCTCCCTTATAGTTATTTGAAATTTCAAAATAAATTAGATACTGTGACTTTAGAAATCAAGGCAATTATAACACTGAATACGTTTTTTCATACTATATTCGTGCTTCTCCATTCTCCCACCTCACCTCACAAAAGCTGAAAATTAATGAATTAAAGGTTTCTAATATGGGTGACTGCAGTGCTAAGCAACCTGGGCTTCTTAAATAGACCTTTTTTCAGATGCCTGCAGAGAACAGGACACCTGTAAAACATGAGGGAAACGGGTATTTGGAGTCAAGGAGTTTGCTATGTTTGCACCCCTCACTTGAATAAAAAAATATATAAAGTAGTTAGCTTAATGTCTAACAAATATTAAGGGTTCATACACGTTAAATATTATTTTATTATGATTAAGGTGAGGTTGACCTTGGATTTTCTCCTCTATCCATGCTACTAGTACAATTATAAGTACTTTTATGTTAATAAACTCCTATCAATTAATGCAAATGATCCTTAAGAGAATCAATTCTGGCTGGGCGCATTTGGGAGGCTGAGATGGGCGGATCACGAAGTCAAGAGATCGAGACCATCCTGGCCAACATGGTGAAACCCTGTCCCTACTAAAAATACAAAAACTAGCTGTGCGTGGTGGCGCGTGCCTGTAGTCCCAGGCTACTCAGGAGGCTGAGGCAGGAGAATCGCTTGAACCCAGGAGGCAGAGGATGCAGTGAGCCGAGATCGCGCCACTGCACTCCAGCCTGGCGACAAAGACTCCATCTCAAAAAAAAAAAAAGAGGATCAATTATGATTTATGTCTAAGTTTTGTTTTTTAGCAAACAAGGAAAGTAGTTTTGGATGGGTAAGGAAGACAGAAGGGAAATTTAAAAGGGCAGAGCTTCTTGTTATAGGTAGCTTTAGAAGATGAGAGACAGCTGGACGTCCTTAAGAAAAGAATCCGTCTTCTTATAAGCTTTTCCTAAATATGTATACTGAAGTTAGGTGCCCCTCTTACAGACTCCCACTGCACCCTCTGTATACTCCTACTGTATCACCCTTACTCACACTGATTTGTATTTGTTTTTATTCTTTCATTGGATTTTATGCTCCAAAGGTGCAGGGGCTGTATCTTGATCACAATCTTATCTCAGAACCTTGCATGTATTCTGGGACAGAAGGAAACTTAAAAAAATTGCTTATGAATTAATGAAATTCAGACAAGTAGACAAGTCTAGAGATGAAAGGAAGCTCAGAAAGGGAGGTCATCGGAGAGAAAAAAACAGCACCATGCACAGTCAATTTTATAAATATGCCTAGAATCCTAACAGATTAATAAGAATCAAGAAAACCTATTAGTATTACTTCAGAATACAGCAAATCTGTTATCTCCAATTCATAACAGTCTCAGTCTGATAACCTTCCCTCTTAATTCTACAGCAAAAGGAGATGAGGGACAAAGAATAAAGAGGAAAAGGAAAAAGAACTATGCACACATCCTATTCAATTTTTTCTTCTCCCCAAATCCACTGTATTAGCCACATTTATTATTTTATATTTACCTGCTAATGTGAGATCGATGTACTTTAACATGTACTTTAAATCAGTAGACCAATACAAAAAGTGTTACACATACAGTCAATTCAGAATCTATAAAATTCAAATTAACAATACTATTCTGTCCTGTCTATCTGTGGTGTCTGCATAAATTTAGATCTGTGGTAATAATTAACTGAAAACGAAGCCATCCTACCATTCAAAATTCAGAAATCCAGTCCTTCAAATGCTCAAATCTATTATGTTCCCTCTCATTCAAAATCAAATGAAATGTTTTCCCTTTTTCTTCAGAGAAATATTCTATTTGTTGACCAGAAGCTGTTTTAACCTACCACAGAGGGAAAAATTCCACCCTCTGTAGAACTAAAATCACCAATACTGGCTACATTACCATATCTTTGTACTATCCTTTTTGACATACACACACAAAAATCCTACTTCTTTTGTTTGTTTTAGCAAATTTGCATTGAGCATCTGTCCATACTAGTTATTTAACACTGCAGTCCATAGGTGCTGTGAAGAACCCAAGACTACTTGGAGTTTCTGTTCTCAAAGAACATAAAATCCTGGCAGGACAATACTGAAAACAAATGCAGAAAAAAATGACAATGTTTAAGAATCAGAAAATGGTACAGAAAATAGGCCCTGTATGTTACAGAGAAAGCCAAAGATAAAAGTAGACTCATAACTCCAAAATAGCAATCTTCAAATTTCATTAATTAAAAAAAAACCCAAAAAACAGCTTTCATCATTTTTACTTTTTCTGATTTTTACAACTCATATAGTCCAAGGTTTTGTTTTGTTGCTAAATCCTTTATCATCTGGTATAAAGATTATTAATCATAACTTCCATACAAATGTATCTATCTGTGAATATGAGTTCTGTAAGGCCACCTAATTACTTTGATATGTGCTAGATGCCAGCACTTTGCATAGACACAGGCAGAGTGTTCAAAAAGTAAAACCAGTGAGACTGGTTTAAAAAGTTAAACTTCCTTCAAACGTAATCCTAACAGGCAGGCACCGTGGATCACACCTGTAATCCCAACGTTTTGGGAGGCCAAGGCAAGAGGACTGGTTGAGGCCAGGAGTTTGAGCACAGCCTGGGCAACTTAGCAAGACCTCTTCTCTACAAAAAATAACAGTAATAATAAACACGTTTTTCAAAAAAACAAAAGACTTAGTCCTAGTAATACTTCTTCCGTCCCATTGTTCTTGGTGCCATATGAGTATTTCTTCACAGCTGTTTTTTTAAGTGCATATAGAGTAATGGTAAATGAGTGCATATCTCTATCATTGCACTTATCAAAATGTATTGCAATTCTTTTGTACCAGACTGTGAGCAACCAGAAAGTAGGTACAGACACTTATATCTTTGTATCTCTATGCCTTAGTATAGTGCCTGGCATGTAATGGGTGCTCACTAAATAGTTATTAAATAAATTTGAATTTTATACACGAAGGAAATTTTAAATAAACATAAACACTTTCTAATTAGAAAAAAAATCACAGCCTTGAAGACTATGCAAAGTAGAGGAACATTTCTATAAGAACGCTAATTAACCTTCTGCCCTGGCAAAATTCCAACTATAATAATTTGATTTTCCATCTACCCCAAAATAACTCCTCTAGTTACAAAACAAACTTCATTTCCTGTCTCTTAAAAATCATATTTTGCCTAGAAGCTGATAAACCTGATATCATGCTTCATCTCATCAGTGAAGTAAAGATGTTATATCAAATTTACATAAATACTATCCATTTCTTTTATTTCCTTATCATAACAAAAGACATATTTTTTCTGTTATTACAATGTGGCACTTAAAACCAACATAAAAAGATTGCTTCCTTCTTACTCAATAGATAATTACCAATGATCATATTTTGAAAGTGAAAAAAAAATGAAGTTTCATTCTATAACTGTTCCTGAAAGAAGGCCATAACTCCTATAATGAAAATAGAGTGTGGGGCATATTAATGAAAATGGAGTGTTAAACATGTAAGATAACCTGTTAAATCTTCCATATTACATTGACTTTAGTGAAAGCACATTAGTCTTTCTTCACCTTTTATTTTATTTCATGACCAAACTTCTCTAGGTTTCAGCTCTTAAGAATTAGCTTCAGGGAAGGGAGTGGAGAAGGGCCATGTGCAACCTCATAAAAACAGCTCATTTTAAACTGGTGCCAGACATACATGTTTTATGAGTAAGACCTCAGATAATCCTTTGATTAAGAAGCCTCTTGATTCTAAATGCACAGTCTTGCCAGCAAGAGGAGCCTTAAATTCCAAGTATGCTGATTTCATTCTTTCAGACCACTACCAGAAAAATGTCTCCAAGTTACATTTTCTTCTATCTTAAAGTTTTTCAGAAGGAAAGAAAGATTCAATTAGGATGAGTGAAGATCTTATTCCATCAATTTTCTCTACTAAAATACTTCCTATGTCAATCTCAACAATCATTCATTCAAAACTCACTTAATGAGTGTCTCCAATATGTTCAGCATTATGGGAGATGTAAAGATAAACATAAATATAAGTAATTAAATACAAAACAAGATGTCAACATTCAGAAACAACAAAAGTAGCTGGGCAATCCTAGGAAAAGGCAGTACTTGAATTAAGCCTTGAAAGATGAGTAGGATTCTAAGTTATAGGTGGTAATTCATTCAAGACAACAGAAATGGCATGTGCAAAGGAAGAATGCCAAAACATGTTTCGGAAAATGAAACGCTGAAGGAGAATCAGAGTAGAATAAATTGGAAACAAATTGTGGCATTATCTTAATAACTACCTGTACTTTCTTAGCAAGTGAATGACCAAATTCTTACTTTAGTAATATTAATCTGACA
The DNA here is from genome assembly GCF_028858775.2 of Pan troglodytes. Classification (NCBI taxonomy): domain Eukaryota; kingdom Metazoa; phylum Chordata; class Mammalia; order Primates; family Hominidae; genus Pan; species Pan troglodytes. Next base: position 122,356,414 of record NC_072407.2, on the reverse strand, counting down.
AGTCAAGGCAGAATATAGAACGGAGAAAAGTTAATGAATCAATGTGAAACTGAAATAAAAGTAAGTTACGAATCTATTATAATAGTCTAATAAAATGATGGACAAGGCAGTGGGGTTGAAACCAAAGAGTGAAGGATGAAAAATATTGTGATGGTAGAATCAAGGGGACCTGGCAAATAGCTGACCACAGGGGACGACGGAAAATGGAGAAGTCAAATATAAGTTTAAGGAAATATAAGACTAGGTGAGTGGAAAAATGACAGTGTCATTACAAGAATTAGGGACATAAAGAGGAAGACTGATTTCCAGCTGTAGAGAACAATGATGAACTCCAGTTTGGTCACTCTGAATTTATGGGACACTTAGACTGGAGACTGGAAGAAAGATTGGGGACAGAAACTTGGGTCATGCCTACATGTATAAAACAAGAGGGAAAAAACAATCAAATAAAGAAAGACAAAATAATTACAAAGAATAAAGAACCAGGTTGATGTAATATCATAGAAACTAAAGAAAGGGCATTGGCAAACACGGAGGAAAGGCCATGTGAGACAAACAGCAAGAAGGCAGCCATCTGCAAGCCAGCAAGGGAATCTTCTGACCTGATCACACTGACATCCTGATCTTGATCTTCTAACCTCCAGAACTGTGAGAAAATAAGTTTCTATTGCTTAAACCAAGCAGTCTATGGTATTTTGTTACAGTGGCCTGAACACACTAAGACAGCTTTAAAAAGACATAACTTATTTTCTTGAACCACATACTGTTAGCAGGAATCTGTTCAGACACCATGACAGCGGTTAAGCAGCAGCTATGGTCTAACTCAGAATTCCCTTGCTGAATCTCTCATTTCCTACAGTAACCCACAAAAGTATTAATAAAATTAAGTATTATTAAAATTGTAGATCAGAAAACGCATCCATACACGTTTAATAGACTCTAACAGGTAGAAAGGGACAAATAAGGGGAAATGGAATAAATAACCAACTGACCGCACTGGGCAGAAATGTAACAAAAAAAGAAAATACAAAGCAAACACTTGGTTTCCTTTTAAGATGCACAAAGTAAATCTAGTTCACAAAGTAGCTCTAAAAATGGCTAAGAAGCCAGGTGCGGTGGCTTATGCCTTTAATCCCAGCATTTTGGGAGGCCAAGGAGGGAGGACTGCTTGAGCTCAGGAGACAGAGATCAGCCTGGGCAACATGGCGAGACTTTGTCTCTACTATTTCTTTCTTTTTTTTTTTTCCCCTGGCAAATCATTCCTTCAACAACCTCATCTCTATTAAAAAAAACAAACAAACAAACAAAACAGCTGGGTGCAGTGGTGTGCACCTGTAGTCCCAGCTACTTTGGAGTCTTAGGTAGGAGGATCACTTGAGCCCAGGAGGTTGAGGCTGCAGTGAGTCATGATCCCGCCATTATACTCCATCCTGGGCCACACTGCGAGATCTTGTCTCAAAAAAAAAAAAAAAAAAGCCAAGAAAGTTTAAAGTAAATAATATGTGAGTAACTAGCATTTTTGTTAAGTACTCAGCTAATGAATTTTACCCCGAGAAAGCAATGTATAATCTCTAAAGTTTGAAGTGGGCTTATAATAAGACCCTACACTAAAGCAGAATGTCACCAGTTGCTATGATTCTACTCAGTAGTTTCAAGCTTTTCTGAATCCCCAGAGAGACTTTTTCATCTATGCTAACGGTACGTAATCTAAAGACGTCTATTCACACAGGTGATAAAATATTTGTAATGTCAAAGAGATTTACGTTAGCATGCTAATTCTGTTCTAATCAACTCATCCCTCCGATGAGTGCTTTTTGAGGACTTGTGGACTCAGTTCCTTCCAAAAAAGGTATTTCAAGGGTTCTCAAAAAACAAACACACAGAGAAGCCACACCTTACTTCCCAATTACCACTTAAAATGTTTCTATCACTACCAAGCCAATGGCATGCCTGAACTAGTATTAATGTTTCTATCACTGCTAAGAAAAATATTAGTATAGTATTTCTAGTCAGAGGTTCCTAAATTGTTAGTCTTCATCCAAAGCATACAACAAGCTTCTAAATACACATCGCAGATCTAGGAAAATGGAGAGGAAGATGAAATAGAACACTGCAAAGGCTACCGAAAAAGAATAGAGCTATAAAGATAATGTTCATGTTCCTAAGGAGAGGATAAACTATAGAAAGCTCTTTATATAGAACAGAAATATAGTCTCCAGGAATTAGGTAGTTCTTACTTATCAGTAGCCAAAATACTCTGGAAGGAAGAAAAAGCGTAAACTTGATGTGTCACAAGGCACAGTATACATTTACTGCTGAACTACTGTAAAAGGTATACACAGAAAAAGCACTGGTCACAAAAACCCAAGTAAAGAACTATGTGTATATATCTAACATAGAAGAATTAACTGGTTTAGAACCAAACACTGAGCTTTCATAATACTAAAAAGTATCTGATATGGGCTCAAGTGCCAGCAGATGTGAATTATCAAATGTCTTAAAAAGGGGAGGGCAATTCCTGTATTTTTTCCTCTCCTATATATCAAGCTAGGAAACATCTATCTACACCTGGGGGAGCTTCTGCTCTATAGATTTGTGGCTCTATTAAAGATGACCTGATTTCCCTTTGAGGCCAAATTTGGAATCTTCCTAAAGAAAGAAATAATTTATCAGTCTTTCAGAAATTATTTTTAAAATCTTAGCTCCAGGTAATTCCTCTCCTATTCACTTTTCTCAAAAAACCAAAAACCAAAAAAAAAAAAAACCCCAAAACAAAACCCTAATCAGACTCCAAAAGAAGGAAAGAGGGCAAATAAAACTGCAAAGGAAAAGGAAAAATAGGTATGAACTTCACAAACATGGTTATTGTATCTTTGGAAGACAGGACACAGTCTAGAAATATTAGCATTTCAATCATCTGCTGCAAAAGTTGACCACTCAGGTTAAACTTGCTCTTTGTTAAGATTATTTAAAAGGTACCATTCTGAAATTTTCCCATTCCGATTAAGCTTCAGAGAAACTTCTCAAAGGCACAAATTCTTCAAGCTATGAAGATAAAATACTTACGTATTTTTGCCATCGTGGATAAATTATACAAGAATGACTTTTCCACATGACGAGGCAATTAAAAATAAACAAACAAAAAATGAAATAAAAATTCCAAAGAACTGCTAATACGTCTAAATTACACCAGTATTATACTTAGAGGAAAAGACTTAATTCCTCAAATTCTTCATAATCCAAACCCTGCAAATGAGATGTGGGAAGAAGATGACAAGAATTCAAAGCCCATTCATGTTATTTGGAGGAACCTGACCCAAACATATTAGAGATAATCACCTTCCTACCATAAACAAGACGGGAGAAGATGGGCAATGTGGCCTACTCTTAATCTACAATGTTAGTTTCTAGCAACCTTAAGCTTCCACATCACAGCCACGTTAAAACCCCAGGCTCCCTTTCCCTGCAGTAGATCATGCCATGCACAGCAGACACAAGAAAGGCTGCAGTTATTTAAAAAGAAAGAAAGAAAGGAAAAAAAGAACAGAAAAGGAACACCATGAAGCAAGCTCCAAAGGGCAAGGCTGAATTAGCTACATTAGCTTACCATATATCTCGGATCTACTCTCCTCTGAACTAGACTTTGTCTTCTTGGAGGAGCTATCTGCACAAGAGCGGGAGAAAAGGAGAGAGATATAGAAAATATGGAGACAATGTAAGGGGAAAAATTCATGGGGAAAAAAGAATGAATCATGATCAAGTTAAATAGTGCAAACACAAAGTATGAACATAACAGATGACAGCACTTAGAATAGTCACAAACAGCACAGGTAATGACATATTTTAAAGATTTATCGAAGAAAAGACAGTGCAATAAAAATATGTTCAAACAAAACAACACATGAATAGTATACAAAATATATCACCTGATAATTGTAGAGATGACAAAAGCACTAAAAGCTATAATGATCTCATTATGAAGCATTGTATACATCTTTGCTTAAATCTGTCTTTGGAGATGGGCACAGCACAGATGTAGATACAAAATAAACCTAACAAGATTATATTTTTCTGAACATAGGGCAGAAACTTTTGACCTTATTGGCAAGACAATACCTAATCATGTAAATGAAAGCCTCTGAGCCCCATGACTACAAAATTAGGCATCAGAATGGAAAATTCTCTCTTCATGGAGATCTGTAAGTGACATAATACATAGTCCCACCACCAAAGCCTCCTAAATTGATGATTGGAATTTCATTTTACCTACTACCCAAAATGCAGAAAATGATTATCTATGTGCTTCCTAGATAATATTTATAATATTTTTTTCAAAATAAAGGAGTTTATACTAATAAAGTATGAAATGTCTTAGATAAATAAAACATACTATTCTCTATTAAATATTTAAAATTATATTTCTAAGTAAAAATACCTAAAAATAGATACATTATTTTTATGTATCTGAGATAGCGGGATTTACTTCGTCTCTTGTCAAAGGGACATGCAACTGAATAAAATAGTATGTGCACAAAAAATATATATCAGTTTCAAATGAAAAAAGCAAGATTACCAAGCACTTTCTATGAATCAAATATGGAGTAAGCTTACAAGGAGAAAGCAAAAGGAAAAAGCCTAGATGTTTTAAAAGGAGATCAATCTGAAAGTCTGTTAAGGTGACAACCCCAGGAAAGATCGACACTGCTTAGGTTGAAAGACAGCTCTTTAAGTTCAGAATACTTTTTGACTGAAGAGAAAGGGATTTCTATTCATTTGTTTACTCTAAAATGAGACCATCATTAATTTGTGAAACTGATTTATCTAAAACTCCAATTCACCATAATCACAATTGAATTTTTAGATGACTACACAAGTGTCGAGTTGTTAGAGCCTTGGTTTTATGACATATTACTGCTTATACCATGATTCAACTTAACACTGAGTTCTTGATCTGACCAAATCTCCAATTATTATATAACCATTTCTATTATTATCACTATTTAAAGATACAATATACTCTACAATGATACTTCTGTAGTGGAATGTACAGTGTTGGAAGTTAAAAATGCTTGCATTCCTGCTAAATGCAAAGGCTTTATTATGATATAATTGGAGGAATGTGAGAGTCCTAAAACAGATCAAACAACTATTCCTGAGTGATTCGGGTAGCTTAAGCTCTATTATTCTGAACTTCACTACTCTCAATACTCTTTGAAAGAATGAATAGTGTTTTACCTGTGGGGTCAAAATCATGTGATGCAATGCGCTCAACTTTCTGCTTCTTATCTGTTGGTGACTCTCGGTTCAAAATACTTCCATGCCTAAATTAAAGCAAAGTAATCAAATGCTTAGTGCAAGAAAATCATTAGAATAAAAAATTTAAAATTCCAAAAGTGGATCTTACAAGAGAAACCAGGAAATCAGTTTACTTTACACAGCACCATAAGCCTCTCTAATTTACATTTTTCAATAAGTTTTGGTTATACACAGTCTATTTACTTGATTATAAAAACTGCTTAAAATAATTAAAAATAGTATTCAGCATTAAAGTCTCTTTTATTCTTAGAAGTAACTGCTTACATTTTTTTTGTATGGTTTTCACAGGTCAATACTATCATTTCCATTTAACAGACAAAAAAAACCACAGTGCCTAAAAGGAATTAAACCCATTCTCCAACTCTACATATACTATGATCAAGTTCAAAATCACTGCATAAATAGAGCATGCATGAGAACGGTTTAAAATTTAAAAAGCAGCCTTAGGCAAGCCTCATTTTAAGCCTGCTGATGTAGTTCTAGCCACAGAAGTCTTAGCCAACCACTTTAAGGACCAATGACATTATTATTATGATTACTTCTATGGCTTAGCCAATAACACTGATCAGATAATGGTTGGGTGACAAGACCATAACAATAATACATATGTACACATACACATATTCACTGAAATGCCAAGGTTAGCATTGGATCCTGGACTATGCTGACACTAAAAATGATAAAATATAATAATTAGGAATGACATACTACCTACATTTTAAATAATATTTATGATAAGATAACAGAAGAAATGCTGAAAGCAAAAATACTGAGGAAGAGGCATTTAAGACCTGGAAATGAATAAATATATAGACATGGATATAGGCATAGATACATTTTAACATTTTGGATTTTTTTCTTCACTGTCTTAAAGTAATTAAGACTAGGCTGGGTGCAGTGGCTTACGCCTGTAATCCCAGCACTTTCGGAGGCTGAGGCGGGCGAATCACGAGGTCAGGAGATCCAGGCCATCCTGGCTAACACAGTGAAACTCCGTCTCTACTAAAAATACAAAAAATTAGCCAGGCGTGGTGGCGGGCGCCTGTAGTCCCAGCTACTCGGGAGGCTGAGGCAGGAGAATGGTGTGAACCTGGGAGGCGGTGCTTGCAGTGAGCTGAGATCGCGCCACTGCACTCCAGCGTGGGCAACAGAGTGAGATCCCATCTCAAAAAATAAAATAAAATAAAATAAAAAATAAAGTAATTAAGACTAAACTAGTACCAAAGTACATTAACTAAAGGCAATTATAGTCACACAAGTGATAAAACACATCAAAAACTAGCATTCTATTTTCACCTCCTAAGCTACTCATAATTCAAAACAGTCACAAATAGACTTCAAAATTAAGTCTCTTCAGTGTGACCTTAAATATCCTTTTGAACAAAATTTTTAAATGCTTATATTAGAAGTATTATCAAAACAATGCTGTCTTCCAGAAAAAGTAACATCTTTTATATTTTAAATTTGTAAAACATTTTGAAATTTTGAATTACTTGAATACACATTCTCAAAAACCACAAAAATCCACCATAATTTCAAAGGGATGCTTATAATTAAAATATAACCTAAACTTGAGTATGAAGTGTAATTGAGCAAACTTACCTTATAGGTTTTTTGAGGGGAAACCTGAAACAAAGAAAAAATAAGGATAGATGTAGTTATTTTACTTATAAGATTTTGTTACTAAATTTATTCATCCTACTGAACCAGAATAAGAGATTTAAATCTTATGGTAACTTTCCAATAGCAAGAATCAATAAGCTGGAGGAATAAGAAGTTGAACGCCATGTTTAAGTATCTTAACTACTTTGTTAAATCTTAAATTGCCAGTGCATTTACCATCAGCTGTCCTAGAATGTAGCTTTTCTTTTTAAAAATCCCAATAATAAGAGCAATTGCTAAATTTATAAAGGGCTTACCAAATGCTATGCATTATTTCCACATGTATTATCTCGTTTAATCTTGAAAAAAAGAAATCTCTATGAAGAGATATACTTTCCATTTTATAGATTTTTAAAAATCAAGACAAAAAGAAATATTTTGCCACTAAAATATTATTCTCACTGTTTTCCTAGAAGGGAAAGTTCCTTCCTTCCCATCACTTCACACTACTTCCCAAAATATCTGGGTGTTGATTACTGCACTATTGATCTATGTCATCGTGATCCTCAATTATTAGGTTTAGATTTAATAACAGATTATCTAGAAAAAAATTAACATTAAAGTAATTATCGGTTACAAAAAATACCTTCCAAAAGTAGAAAACAAAGGGCACTTTCCTGTTTTGTTTTTCTGGGGGGGTCCTATAAGCTGAAAGAACTACAGCATTTCCTCCTGGTTCTCTCTCTTTTAAATGAATACTGCCGGAAGCTTCTTGATAAGCGTTTGATGCTATATATAAATGCTAATCTAAGTCTTCTCAAATATCATCCCACATTTTGATTTCTGTCTTTTAAATTATTTCAACCTATGGCATTTTATGTAAAGATTATTTAGTAATAGGAACCGCACTTTATTAAGAACATCAGTAAAACTAGGGTTTTAAAAAAGCCTATTAGTAAAGACAGAAATAAACATAATACAATGATACTTCAATGACTACATTTCATTTGGCATGGAGGTAGAAACAAAACCTCCAAAATACAAGCTGACTTACAATTCCCTTCGACACCTATTTAAACCAAAATTGATCCATAGAAAAAGACTAAGAATCTAAAACCTTTCCTAATCAGTGATAGCATGTTAACTTACAAAGAAGTAGTGGTAGTAAGTAAAGGGGGTTCTGGGACAAGATGACACTGCTCTAGAGAACAAACTGACTTTACAAAAGACCATGAAATCTTCAGAAATAGGAGTTCCTAAGCAGTCTGTCCATAATTGTTGAGGTAGGAGAGGGAGGGAATGGGAACATGTTTCTTAATTTACAGATGAACATACAAGTTGACAGAAAGGATTCCAACTGAGTTTCTGCAAAGGATAACAACTGCCATTTATCAACCTTAGGCACTCGACCTCACAGCCATTATAAAAACTCCTACCCTAAAACAATGCTGCTTGCGTCAGGGACTGCAACATCCAGGGGGATGCTGGTAAAGAATCCCGGAAGTTCCCAGACTACTGATTGTAAACCAGTTTCCTGAGCTATTTTCTCTTACAAGGTAATGAAAAAGGAGAGGAAAAATGGGGACAAAAACGGAGTGAGAAAATGAACAAGGACCACGCCCACAGTCCAACTTGCTTATCATAATCTACTTACTACATTCAATAAAGTAAGATTAAGAACGTTTCAAATAATATTAAAATCATAATTTTTTCTCTAATCATTGAATTCTACTTTAAAGTATCTGCTAAAGCAAATAAATATATGTGTACATGTGTGTGTATATATATGCTTATATGCATAAGTAACAATGTCAAGAATCTTCTTGGCTATTTCATTAGTTCTCTCTGCTTCAGCTAGGAAAATCACCAAGATAATCCCATAGTTTTGCAAAATCCCTACCATATGCTGAATATTGAGACAGATGTAATCAGAGAGCTGGAAATAGAAAGCTAGAACCTCAAAGAAAGCCTGGGGCTAAAGTTGCAGATTTGAGTTATCAACCTACTGATGGTCACTGAAATGTAAAACACCAAGGAAACTTGAAAAAATGCTCAGGCTCAAATATGGGGGAGAAACTAGCATCTGCATGATTGAGAATGGAGGTAGGAGATTAAGAAAACGAATTAGAAAAGAGAAAAGCCTGTCCCAGAAGGGAAGGAAGATCAGATAATCCATACTATCAACTGCTACAGAAAGGCAGGTCTGAAAGCTAAAAAGTGGCCAGGTCATAAGCAACAATCAGTTCAACCATTAGTCTGATGAAATACATTCTGGTGAACAAAACTCCTATATTTTAAAGTCCCTGTCCACTGTGTAGTCTAATCATGAAATCATGACAATATCTTTTGGATAGATATTTATGTAGAACAGCTGTATGTGATTATGACATAATGTTACAGGTGCCTAATGAAACTGTGCCTGGTTTTTGAAAATATCATATTGATAACTTGGACACTTGGTCAACAATGAATATACTGTGTTTACTTATATGTGTGTGTGTGTGTTTTTCTATTAATAGATAGCAAAAAAGTCAAATTCCAAAATGAAGAACGAAGATTAATAAAGCAAAGAATTATCAGGAATTTGAATCACTGGGATATGGTGGCTAGATGCCTTTTTTTTTTTTTCCTTTTCTTTTTTCGACTAAGTCTCGCTTTGTCACCCAGGCTGGAGTGCAGTGGTGAAATCTCAGCTCACTGTAACCTCCACCTCCCGGGTTCAAACACTTCTCCTGCCTCAGCCTCCCGAGTAGCTGGGGTTACAGCTGCGTGCCACCATGCCCAGCTAATTTTTGTATTTTTAGTAGAGACGGGGTTTCGCCATGTTGGCCAGGCTGATCTCGAACTCCCGACCTCAAGTGATCAGCCTGCCTTGGCCTCCCAAAGTGCTGGGATTACAGGTGTGAGCCACTGCGCCTGGCCTGCCTTTACTTTTGATTTTGTATATTAAGCACAGCTACATTTTAGAAATCTTAACCAAAGGCCTTAAATGTTCAGAATACATTTATTCACTCAACTCAGAATACCTTTTCCTTGTTAAATTCTGAGTTCTAAATTTAAAGCCCTAGGTGGCCCTTCCCAATGTGTTATTACAGTGTAGAGGGAAATGTGATTTGGTAGTTAAATAACACTTACCCAATAAATAATGTATACTAGAGTAAGACTTACATTTTAACCAAGTTTAATTATTCTAATAAGCATACACAAACACACAATTTTATAACTGGAATAGTCCTTTAATACTGTTAAAAAGAATTTCTTTTGGACTTAAAAAATTGCAAAGGACCAGAAAGTTTTGTGTCATCACATATTTGCTTATAATAAATAGCCTGCTAGAAATTGTTTTTTCTTTTATTGATTTCAGTGCATAAAGAGCCTTTTGACAATACTTCAGTGAGAAGTGTTCTGAAGCCATATGAGAAGAAATGCTGATATCACACTCAAACCTTAATTCATACCCTTTTCTCTCTCCTCTAGGGTGTTAGATACGTCTTCCCTGGGTTTAGTTATAAAGGAGCATTTGAGACTGTAGTTGGTTCTTCTTAATAAGGAATGGTTGAAATGAAGGGGAGATGGTTAAACAAATTTTTCTTACATTGGATAGTGGTTAAGATTTTATTAGCAGTCAAACAATGTTACCTATTAAATTTAGAATTATCAAGAATTCCATTAGTAGATACACTCTGATTTTAGTGATGTTAAAATGAGGAGGAAAAAACACTGCAACTTGAAATGAGTGAAATACAGCACCATTTTATTGGAACCCACTCCAGTGAGAAGAGTTACTAGACAAAGAACTGCAAATCAGACAACAATTCAGGTAATTTTAAGGCTCAACCATCGTAAGACGATGTAAATATCAGTGCAGAAACTATACTATTGAAAATCAGAAATGGACAGGGTGGGATAGGAATAGTATTATTGATTGCTATAAATGAAAATTCCCTAAAATTTCAAGGCCTTGGGGGCAAAAGACTCCTCAGAAACAAATGTAACTGGGTTAATATTCTAGTTTCATAATTTAACAGGTATTTGAACTTGAACAAGTTGCTTAACCTCTTTAAGCATCTCCTCTAAAACATAATTACTAATACATCTACCTATACCTCACAAATTTGTTTTGGGGATTAAATTAGAAAATAAGAAGCATTGCCTAGCAAGCAGTAACCACTTATGTATTTACTATTAAGAAAAACAAAAATAAAATCTGAATGTTAGTGATATGTATTCAAATAAGGAGAAAAGAAAAAATAAATTTAAAGACTAAATATTCAAATAAGTTTTTAGCTAAGTAAAATACATAGAAATATATAATTCAAAGCCAGTGATGAAACCACAGATTTAATTTACCAAGTGGTATCATAGAAAATTCATGTCAATACTTGAACTTCTCAGACGTTACACTGTAAGAAAAAAGATCAGGTTACAATCTGCACTTTAAATTTTCCTGGCAAGCAGGGAAAGTGATTTTTTTCAAATGTAGTGAAATTGTGTTGACCATACCTGCCACTTACTAGCAAAAAAGTCCATTATTTCCTCATCTCCTTTAAAATATCAAAGGTGATTAAGGCATCCTGTGGGCTGGATTTAAATCAAGTTTTTAATTTATCTGTTTCTACAAAACAATTAGAATGGCTTAAAACACGGTACTTAAAATTTGAAACTGATATGAATCTAAACTGCCTTGCTCTATTATTATTATTTTTCACAAAATAACAAAACAGCTAAGAGGACATTTGTCTGCAATACATAAGAGCTCTTAAGTATAGGGATTTAGCACATAGTGCTGACTCCAGCTGAACTGCTAATTCAATCTTTAGTTCTCTGGACAGTAAGATTCACAGAACCAAAAGTATTAAGTGACCACTCGCTTACCTCGCAACAACAACAAAATAAACAGTCATAAATCTTTTCACCAGTTACAATTTATAATTGGTCTAGCTTAGAGCCATTAGAAGAACTAAAAATTGTGGAATTGGGAGAAAAAAAAGTCTGAACGTTATCTACAATAGCCATACTGCCATACTTTTTTATTAGCATATAGAACCAAAGCATGAAAAGTGGCTAGGAGAGCTGGCATTAAAACACTAGTTATATCCGAAGGACTATAAAACAGAAGCTACAGCTGACAGAATGACTCATGGAGAATTTCCCATGGTGTTCTTTGTTTTAAGCCTCTGGACCTTGCAACACAAACCACAGACAGGCAGGGACCAAAGAGCTCAGTTCTGGTGCAAAATCCAAAAATGATTCACTAGCATGTAATATAAAATCTCAAATTACCTTCTTAAATATAGCTTAGTACACCACCACTTTTACTGAAGAGCTTACATGCACAACAGCCCCTTGGTTAGGCTCTCTTACTTCCTGGACACACTTTGACAAATCAAATAGTAAACTTTTTTCTAAATTACTTTCATTCCCTCTGCTGGAGCTATTACAGATTGACTATTAGTTGTTGCTGACTGAGAAATGTAGCTCACAATTAATGTGACAGCTTATTAGAGACTTTCATTTCCTCATTGACAATCTGGAAAATTATCACTTTTGTGAATATTTCTTAAAAGGTTTCTCCACCACTTTCGTTTGTGATCATGAGTATCTGATTACTAGTACCTTATACTTTTTTTTAAAGACTATATTCACTTCAGAAAACCAAGTAAAAAGAACTGCTAGGAAAGTATGAGATCCTCAAAATACTTAAACAAGTATCCTCACCTCAGTGAACACCATGCAAACCACCAAATTCATGCTTATGGAAGAGATATTAATGTCATTTAACAAATGCAAATAAACTGGACTCTACAAAATGATCTCATTACTTATAAAACAGGGGCAATGCATGATTCTGTTTGCTAGGAATTTAAATCTTCATCTCATTTCACATTTCTCTACTTCAGAATATACTGGTAAAAATAATAAAAATAAGAGTAGAAAAAAATCCTCTTAATCAAGGATGGGCATTTTTCACATAAATATTATATATAAAATATATTATGATTAAATGTTTAACAATCTATAAACTGAAGTGAGAACAGGTGAACAAAATTTGTTAGGACAGGCTGCTTTCTACACATTTGCCAAAAGATACAAATGTACGTCTGAAAAAGTAGAAAGTCTTAGCTTTTAAGTGTCGTTGAGACAAGCTCCAACATACAGTGTTTACTTTTCAGTCTGAGCTTGAGAACTTTATTTAAATGCAAAATTAAAATAAAAAATACTGTCTAATAATATTTTACTTTTTTGAATAAACATAGAGCATTCTATGATTTAAAAAAAGAGTACTACTCAAAATTTAAATTCTGACATTACCACTTTAAATCACAGTACATTTGCAGTTTGGTTGCATTTTTTATTGAAAAAACCTAAGGCATTCATAAAAATATCATTCCGCAGCAAGAAAAAGTGATTCGACAAGTTAATTATAATGACTTATCTTATGTATCAAATATGTCTTACTGTGTGCCAAAAAAAATTACAGGAATAGGAATCTTTTATTTCTGAAATCTCAGGAGAAGGGAAAACAACCAAAACTATACTAACCCCAAATCACAGAGTATTTATTCATGATCCTACCTTCAGGTGTTACAGTTGGTATGCATTCATTGGTTGAGTACAAAGAAGCCCAACCACAGTCATACATATGCCAGACAGCTAAACAGACAAGGATTTGCCAAAAAATCATCAAGGAAACCCAGAAAATCAGAAAAGTATAAACTTCGTTCTCATGTGCTCTAAAAATGTGTACCATCTCCTCGAATTAACTAGACATAGATCTGTTTATCTTTCTTTTCTTTCTTTCTTTTTTTTTTTTTTTTTTTTTGGAGACAATGTCTCACGCTCTCACTCAGGCTGGAGTGCAGTGGCACAATCATAGGTCACTGTAACCTCCAACTCCTGGGCTCAAGGGAATCCTCCCACCTTAGCCTCCTAAGTAGGTAGGACCACAGGAGCATGCCACCACACCCAGCTAAATTTTTTAAGAATTTTTTTGTAGAGACCAGGTCTTGCTGTGTTGCCCAGGTTGGTCTCAAACTCCTGGCCTCAAGCAATCCTCAAGCCTCAGCCTCCCAAAGCACTGGGATTACAGGCATGAGACACTGTGCCTGACTATATAGGTCTATTTCTTATGGAGAAATAAAAACCTTATATATTAATACTTTCCAAGTAGAACTCTAATGGAATAAAGATTGAACATATTTCCTGTTTTGTATTCAGAATTTTTTTAATTATATAAGAAATGTATTATGGGTAATTTGTAAAATGTAGAGGCTACACGAATATAAAATACAGGTAAAGATAAAACTAAAAAAACGGATCATAACCAATATCATTACAATTAAATCTTCTATATAACACCTTCTGCATTAATAGAAAGCATTTTCTTCTGCGGAAATTCTTTTTCATTAAAAATACTTTTATTGGCTATAGTTATAACAAATGCTGTAATTAAATTTTTGGTTTTGTACTAAAGAGACTTCTTTTCACAAGTGCTCTGGTTCTGGTGTCAAACATTACGAATTCCTCAATCAGAATTAGCAATCCACTTAGTTTATCACACACACACACAAAAAACACACTTTCTGCTGCCAAATCTGAATACCCCAGACTTTCAAACCACCATCGATAAAAGGACCTCTGATTTTATGAGGAAAAGATGAGGAAATTAATTATATGCATGCCATTTTACACTGGCTTCTACAAAAGCTTTTCTTGACCCAAAACAAAGAAATCACAAGTGGGATATACCCTTATCAGTAACAATGGCTCACCACAGCACTGAATTTGAAAGGTTGGAGGATGAGTGTTTTAGGAATTCTGACATTCCTCTTACAACATCTCAGAATTGGGAATCACTGCTCTACAAAGTTCACTGTGTAACACTGACATTCAGTTATGTTTTCTCCGTTAGCTGTTACAAATGTGGCTTATCCTAATATACTTAACACACAAGACCACTGACACTAGTAAATCTGTTACTAATATTTTTTATAACATTTTCAAGATAATTCCTCTCTCAAGGGATTGAGTAATGAGACTGCCGTTTTTCCAAACTGTAGTTTCCTATAAAGCAATGGTTCTCTCTGCCTTTTCAATATGAAGAAATGTCTCACTTTCTTTATGTCCAAAGAAGTACACGTATAAACTTTTAAAAACTAAAGACAAAATAGTAAACAAAAATCACCCATAATCCCAACACCCAGCATTGTTATGCATATATTCCCATTCTTTCCCAAAATAGAGATAGATTTCTGTATACAATGTTTAAAATTTATTTTCATAAAAATTAAAGCATACTGGACATATTGATAACTTTAACCTCATAAAATATCAACATATGTTTACATATTAAATATTTCACTACAGTGCTGGTTTTAAACTGTGCTCTATAAAATTCTAGAGGTTTAAAAGAGGTCCCTCACAGAGCGGGAGTGTGTAGATGGGGCTCTAGACTTCCCACATATCAGAGCTGCTTTGTTTTTTATTCAAATTCTATATATTGAACTTCCAAATCAGATAAAGATTTAAAAAACATAGTTCTAAATAATTCTTGATAACTGCAAAGTATCCTGTGATATGGCTATTTAATTAAGAAGTTCCCTTTTGTAAATATTTAGGCTGGGTCTAATTTTTCAGCATAATAAAGAATGTTATAACAAATATCCTTGTAACCCAAGTTCTATACTCCCCCTTGATTTCTTCCTTGGGATGAATTCATTTATAGTAAGGAATCCAGGTGGGAGTTTGGACTAGAAATGACAGGAGTTTCTGTGGGTACTAGGTAAACAGAAAAGAGAGGACACACTCGTCCCCGAGATCAATCCCATGAACTCATGTCAAATCTTTATGGAAACAGCAGCAGAAGCTGAAGAAGCTTGTTTTGGCAACAGACCTTGTAAGACAAAGGGCCAGGGTAAAATTATTTTAATGCCCAAGTGACAAAGTGTGGCACAAAATCGGTGAGAGAGACTCTCTCCCTATTTCTGTTGAAAGTAGAAAACAAACACACAAACAAAACCCAGGGATATACATAATAGCAATTATTATACTATCCACAAACTGAATAAATGCCCAAAGCTACAATTCATAATATTTTTAGGAGAATTTGTATTTTGTTAATGACAACACCAACACATTGGAAGACTAAATGTAAATGTGGAAGATGCATTTCTTAGGTAGTATGTGAAAAGCACTAAACGCATATAGAGAGTCTCAGTTTCTCTGTATTAAACATGAAAGCAGTCCTAATTGGGAACCATTATATTTGTTGCAGGTTGAATTGTGTTATCTCCAAAGACATGCTGAAGTCTTAACTTCCATACCTGTGGGACTTTATTTGGAAATTAGGTCACTGCCCATGTTTATGGTATCATACCTAAGAAATCTTTGCCTAACCCCAAATCACAAAGATTTACCCCTACATTTTCTTCTAAGAGCTGAGTGACTTTCTATTTTACTTTTAGGTCTACAATATATTTTGTAATAATTTTTATATAGAGTGTGATATCCAATTGAAATCCAATTGTTCCAGCACTGTTTGTTGAAACTGAATTGCCTTTTGCACTTTTGAAAATCAGTTTTCCATATATACGTGGGTCTATTTTTGGAATACCACAGGGGTGAAGTACTCTTTTTGTCACCCATCAGAGGATATATGACACCAATATGACTTAACACTAGTAATGTTAACTTTGGTCATTTGGTTAAGGGAGTGGTTGCTCGACGTCTCCCTGTAAAGTTATTATTTTTCCCTTGCCATATTTTTTTCTTTGAAGAAGTCACTAAGCCCAATCCACACTAGCATCTGAGAGAATTAAGCTCCATCTCCTGGAGGAATAGGAATCTATGTATACTATTTGAAATTTTCCTGTAAGGAAGATTTGTGTTTTCTCACCCATGTATTTATGTAATCATTTTTATCAGTATGGGCTCATGTATGTTTATTTTAGACTTTGAGTTCTAATCCAATACTACGTTATTTATTCTCTTGCTCAAATTCTTCCAGTTTATGCCACTGACATGCTCTCACCCTTCTGTTTGAGCACTTTCTTGTTTGTGGCACTATAAGGCACTCTAGGTTCAACTTGCATTTTCCCTACTGCAGCCTTAGAGTCAACCATTTCTCCAAGGAGCTATTTTATTGGAGAGTGATATTTAGTAACCAAGATCCAGGAGCTGGGTGCGCTCACTGCTACTGAGATGTCACCACTTCTAGGCCCTCTCAGCAGAGAGAGCAGGGAAATCAATGTGTTATACTAACTGGGGTATACATACACATGATATGGTTTGGCTGTGTCCCCACCCAAATCTCATCTTGAATTGTAGCTCCCATAATTCCCATGTGCGGGAGGGACCTGGTGGGAGGTAATTGAATCATGAGGGGGGGGGGGTCTTTTCCCATGCTGTTCTTGGGATATTGAATAAGTCTCACCAGATCTGATGGTTATACAAAGGGGAGTTCCCCTGCACGAGCTCTCCTTGCCTGCTACCATGTAAGACATGACTTTGCTCCTCATTTGCCTTCTGCCATGATTGTGAGGCCTCCCAAGCCATGTGGAACTGTGAGTCAATTAAACCTCTTTCCTTTATAAATTACCCAGTCTCGGATATGTCTTCATTAGCAGTGTGAGAAGAGACTAATACAACATATCTATAATTCTTTCTGTAGCTATCCATATATCTGTATCTATATTAAGCTCAGCATGAGTTCATACTGATATCTCTAATTCTAATCTAATTCCATCAGGTTCATTCCAGTCTTCTCTCTTGCTTCGCTCCTTTGAGACAGTGAGAAACATAGTTACCACCATTTACCATCCATTTACTTACATTGCCTGATTTTTGTAAGGTGAACCAATCTTGCACTCCTGGGATAAACCCTACCCGGTCATTACACACACATACATACACACAGAGTGCATATATATTTTATGTATTTTCCTGTTTTATGTATATGTAATATATATTTACATATTGTATATATATTGTTGGAATTTATAAAATTACCAACCACATTCCATCTAAATTGTTAAATTTATTGCCATAAAGCTATTCATAATGCTCCCTTATCTTTTTTTTTTTTTTTTTTTTTTTTTTGAGCTAGAGTCTTGCTCTGTTGGGCAGGATGGTGTGTAGTGGCACCATCTCAGCTCATTGCAACCTCCACTTCCTGGGCTCAAGCGATTCTCATCCCTCAGCCTCCCAGGTAGCTGGGATTACAGGTTCGCGCCACAATGCCGGCTAATGTTTGTATTTTTAGTAAAGATGGGGTTTCACCATGTTGGCCAGGCTGGTCTTGAACTCCTTGCCTCAAGTGATCTGCCCACCTCGGCTTCCCAAAGTGCTGGGATTACAGGCATGAGCCACAGCACCCAGCCTCCCCTATTTTTTTTAATACCTGAAGAATCTGTAATGATGTCACCTCTTTCATTTATGATATTAGTAATGTGTGTCTTCTCTCTTTTCATCCTGATCAGCTGGCTAGAGGTTTAATAATTTTATTAATTTTCTCAAAAGAACCAGATTTGGGGTTAATGTTCGCTACTGTTTTCCTGTTTTCTGCTTCAGTGATTCCTGCTTTCATCTCTATTTTTTTTTTCTTCTGCTTGCTTTGGTTTTAATTTGCTCTTCTTTTTCTAGTTTCTTAAAATGAAATTGGTCAGGTACGGTGGCTCACACCTGAAATCCCAGTACTTTGGGAGGCCGAGGCAGGAGGATTGCTTGAACCCAGGAGTTTGAGACCAGTCTGGGCAACACAGTGAGACCCCATCTCTACTAAAAAAAATTAGTGGGGCACACCTGTAGTCCCAGCTACTTGGGAGGATAAGGTGGGGACAGCCTGAGCCCAGGAGGTTGAGGCTGTAGTGATCAAACCACTGCCCTTGAGCCTGGGCAACAGAGTAAGACCCTGTCTTAAAAAAAAAAAAAAAGAAGTTGATGTCATTGATTTTAGACCTTCTCTCTTTTCTAATAGGTGTTTAATGCTATAAGTTTTTATGTAATGCTTTAATGGCAACCAACAAATTCTGATATGTTGTGTTTTCATTTTCATCCAATACAAAATACTTGGCCATTTCCTTTTTTATTTCCACTTTGACTAAGAATTGTGTTATTTATTTTCCAATATTTGGAAACTTTCCAGAGATCTTTTATTGATTTCTAATTTTAGTCCATGGTGACCAGGAAACATACTTTGTATGACTTGAATCCTTTTAATTTATTGAAATTTACTTCACAGCCCAGAATTGTGTCTGTCATGGTAAATGTCCCATGTTTGCTTGCAAACATGAAAAAAAAAAAAAGTATTTGGTTGTTGGCTGGAATGTTCCAAAAATGTAATTAAATCAAGCTGGTCAACAGTATTGTTTAAGTACTCTATATCCTTGCTTACTTTATCTACTTTGATCAATTACTGAAAAACGGATACTAAAATAACTGACAATGTTTGTAGATTTGTCTATTTGTCCTTTCAGTTATGTCAGCTTTTGTTACATGAATTTTGATGTTTTGTCATTAGGTGTATACATGCCTAGATATGTCTTCTTTTTAAATTGACCCTTTTATCAGTACGAAATTACTTTTTTTTATCCCTGTTGATATTCTATAATCTTAAATCTCCTTTATCTGATATTAATGTGGTCTAGTTTTCCTTTAACGTAGATTAGCAGGGCACATCTTCTTCCATCCTTTTACTTTTAAACAATGTGTATTTTTAATTTTAAGGTGTGTTTCTTGTAGCATACAGTTGGGCTTTGCTGTTTCATCTAATCTGATAGTCTATACATTTTAATTGGGGTGTTTGGACCATTTACCTTTAGTGTGATTACTAATGTATTTAAGTCTATCATCTTGCTATTTGTCTCATCTGTTGTTTCCCTTTTCTCTTTTTCATCTTTTAAATTAAATTATTTTAATCAACTGATTTTTAAAACAATTTTAATATTCCGTTAATTTGGCTCTCTCACTAGATTTTAAATTATTTGAAGGCAAGGACCACATTCTATTTGATTTTGTATTCTACTTAACTATTATGGTGCTGAGCATACGCCTGACAATTCAATACATTTTTACTACACGAATTCACTCATTCCATACATTTTTATTGAGAACTACAGAGGATATAAGTTACCCCAGAAACCACAGCCTTCCTTTTAAGAGAACTCCGATTTTATTCAGTTATCTACTATTCCTCTCAGAGTCCAGATGACTCAGGTCAAGCCAACCCCATCTGTAGCAACAGTGATGGGCCTTTTTGGCCTAACAGTAATTCCATTCTTGGGTAAGCAATTGGTTCCAAAAAAGCCAATAAAAGTAGAAACAAAGTTCACTGGTGGCATCTATGAAAGTATTTCCTTATTCTTGAGAGAATGATGTGAAACTTCTTTCTCTCCCTCCCACCGAACCTGAGTGAAGAAGCAAGCAGCCTTAACAGCTACTTCGCATTCATCTTTAAGGACTAGTTTAGGATGATGATGATTTTGATGGCAATAGTGTAAAGATGGAAAGCATCTGAGCCCTTGACATAGTTACGTCCCTAAATCAAAAATCTCTGAAGCCTACGTCTAGATTTCTTTTTTATGTGAGCCAGTAAATGCGTTACTGCTTAAGTCAGTTTGACTTGTGTTTTCCGTTACGGGCAGCCAAGTACATACAAAGTTACACAAACACCAACCTATGCCAGGAGGTTCAAGACACTGGAGGTTACGTTAATGAACAGATAAGGTCCTTGCTCTCAAGCAGCTTACATTCCACAGGAGGAAGATAAACTCCACAAAAAAATAATTGTACCAAAGAATTTCAAATCGTGGTAAGTGCTATTAAAAAAAGATATTATTTGACTAAATACATTAATTTAGTTTATTCAAAAAAGACCTTAGAGGCATTTAAGCTGAGACTTAAATGAAGGAGCCAGCCATGGGAAGATGTGGGCCACAGAATTACAGGTAAAGGAAACAGCTAGTACAAGAGTCACAAAGGATAAGCAGATTAATGTATTTGAGAAATACAAAGTCCACTGTGGCTTAAGCATAGAAAATGACCAAGAGAGTAGAAAGTAGTGCTAAAATGAGATCCACAGAAGTAGACAGGGGCCAGCTAATGTAAGAATGTGAGCCACAGAAACAGGCTTAGAGTTTATTCATAATATAATGGAAAACCACTGGAGAGTTTTACATCATGATCTAATTTGAACACTAAGGAAGTTAAGTACAGTCTGTTTACAGTTTATTTTGTCTCAAACATCAAATACTTATGCAGCATCTAATATGTGGAAAACACTGCATAAAGTTTATAATATTGATATATTATTTCTCTCCCTCACTCCTCAAGCAAGAATTTCACATTATGTTGAAGGTAGATTTTTAGAAAAAAGAGAAAAATAAGAAGAAACTAGCAAAGAATGGGAGGCGCTATTAAGTTGTCCTTTCTATCCTAATTTCTCTAGATTATGTCTGAAACTTACAGTTTTTGTTTTGTTTTTTAAAGCATAACAATACTGAGAGGCAATCTGGTAAACTTAGAACTATAGTTCAGCCATTAGTCTCTGCCCAGGCAAGTGTTTCAGCCTTGTTCTAACACAAGTATTTGGATTTTTCCAAGAGCTGATGTCAGGGCTTTTCACAGAGACAGAACAGCATTTATAGGCTAGAGAAGGAAAAAGGGTTTCCCCAGCAGCTATGCTCAATGTGGCCTTTGTACTGCTCTACTGCCAAAGGCAGGAAGACCCTGCTAGATAGAGCTATTTAATTCCTGGAAAAAATTCTACCCTGGGAGGGTGGAGGATGGTGATTGGCCAGATTCCCCATTAAGGAAACAGCTTAATTTTCTATCAAATTAAACCCAAATTTAAATAAGCTCATCATCAGAACAAAGGTTTCTTAATTCTTATTAGAAAAAAATCATTCTGTGGAACTTGTATATAAGGAAGAGATGAACCAGCTAGAATAAACATACATTATAGAGGTAAGGAACAATACAGTAAATTGTGTCACATTTCCTGGGGTTAGCTTCCCTGAAAAATATTCATTTGGGAAGAATGGTTAGGTGAAAAACACTCAAAAGCCTCAAACTACATTTGGTAGTCAAAAATTGTGCTAGGTGATAGCTTCAAACACATCATCCATTATCTATAAGAACAATAATTAACAATTAAAATCGTTACAATAATAGCTAAAACTTAAGTAGCTTTACTTGCATACTTACAGTATCTGCTTTAAGTACTTTTTATGCATTAATTCATTTAATTTTAACAATAATTCTGTAAGTAAAATGTTTAGCCTTGTTTTATTGAAGAGAAATGTGAGGTTCTGAGAAGTTAAGTAACATATACAAGTTATATAACTAGTAGAAGAGGGAGCTTAGATTCAAAACCTCACAGTCTAACTAGAACCCTTGCTTTCAACCCCTGGACTACCACCTTACAAGAGAAACCATTATCATCTTCCCTTTGTACAGTTTTTTATTAATAGTTAACCAAAAGCTTTCACAAGTGAGACTCAGAAAACTAGATCTAGTATAATGACAAGATACGGAGGTAGAAAGGTATTCATATCCCGTTACATAGTTTTAGGAAAAGATAAGCCAATTGAAAGAACTCCCAATCCTACACAATCTGTATCTTCTAATCCCAGAGCTCAGTGGATAATTCAGTTAATATCTATGTGCCATATGGGCAACTTGCCAGCTATACATTTAAAGAGAAACATGTCTCCACCTGAATGGCAACATTCCTGCAAACCACTCATTCCTTCAATAAATATGTGTTCAATTCCAGGTAAAGATGGGAGAGAGCAAAAGCAAATCTATTCCATTAGCATTCCTCAATACTAAAAGCAAAAATAGAAGGCAGGAGGAGCATGAAGGAAATGATTATGATCTCAAACCATTAACTAAAAAACATACTTGCCAAATCTGTTAAATTCTGGAGTGATACCAAGGAAGTCTGGTAGGCTTTGACCAGGAAACGGATTTCCCTAAACATAAAGATCACAGACCTGAAATGCAGACCCAACTATCCTTTGATTGGAAAGGCACTACCCAGGTGTGCGAATAAAACAAAGGAGTAGGGGACACTGTAGAGACCCGGAACAGCAGGAGGAGAAAAAAATAAAGAAAAAATAATATGACACATCCTTAGATTTAGGACACTCCTGGATATCAAAGGGTTATCTGCACTCCCATGTTTTTTGCAGCATTATTCACAATAGCCAAGATTTGGAAGCAACCTAAGTATCTATCAACAAACAAATGGATAAAGAAAATGTGGTACATATACACAATGGAGTACTATTTAGCCATAAAAAAGAATGAGTTCCTGTCATTTGCAACAAGATGGATGGAAATGGAAGTCATTATGGTAAGTGAAATAAGCCAGCAACAGAAAGACAAACTTCACATGTTCTCACTCATTTGTGGAAGCTAAAAATTAAAACAACTGAACTCATGGAGACAGAAAGTAGAATGATGATTATCAGAGGCTGGGAAGGGTAGTGGAGGGTGATTATAGTAAAAAATAGTTTAACTGTACATTAAAAATAACTAAAAGAGTACAACTGGATTGTTTGTAACACAAAAGATAAATGCTTGAGATGAAAGATACCCCATCCACCCTGATGTGATTATTACACATTGCATGCCTATATCAAAATATCTGATGTAATCCATAAATACATACACTTACTAGGTACCCACAAAAATTAAAAATAAAAGACTACCTGAAAATGTATCACAGACCTAAAAGTAAAACCCAAAACTATAAAACTAGAAGCAAAGAGGTGTGACCTTGGGTTAGGCAAATATTTCTTAGATATAGCAAAAGCACAATCTACGAAAGAAAAAATGATAAATTAGAATTCAAACTTTAAAACTTTTGCTCAAGGAAATGTGAATTATATCTCAATAAAAGTATTAAAGAGAGAAAGAGGATGCTAAAAAATGAAAATACAAGCCACAGGCTGGGAGAAAGTATTTCTAAATCATATACCTAAAAGGACTTATGGCCGGGCATGGTGGCTCATGCCTATAATCCTAGCACCTTGGGAGGCTGAGGCAGGCAGATTACTTGAGGTCAGGAGTTCGAAACCAGCCTGGCTAACATGATGAAACTCCATCTCTACTAAAACTAAAACTAGAAATAAATTAGCCAGGCATGGTGGTGGCCACCTGTAATCCCAGCTACTTGGGAGGCTGAGGCAGGAGAATTGCTTGAACTCAGGAGGAGGAGGCTGTAGTGAGCCAAGATTGCACCATTGAACTCCAGCCTGGGAAACAAGAGCAAAACTCTGTCGCTAAACAAAATAAAATAAAATAAAAATAAAAGCACTTATATCCCAAACATATAAAGAACTCTTACAACCCAATAATTAAAAGCTCAATTAAAAACAAGATTTGAACAGACAATCCACAAAAGACATATGGATGATAAAACAGGCACATGAAAATATGTTTAACATTTTTAGTCATCAGATGAAATGCAAATAAAAACTACAATATGATACCATCACACACACAGTAAAATGGCTAAAATTAAAAAGACTGAAAAAACCAACTATTAATGAAGTTGTGCAGCAACTGGAATGTTGCTAATGGGAATGTAACACAATACAGCCACCTGGAAAAACAGTTTGGCAATTTCTTAAAAAGTTAAAATATATACCTACCATATAATCCAGCCATTCCACTCCTGGGTGTTTACCTAAGAGATGAAAGCTTATGTACACACAAAAACTTGTACATGAATGTCCAAAGCAAACTTATTCCTAATAGTCTAAAACTTGAAACAACCCAAATGCCCATCAACAGCTGAATGGATAAACTGTGGTATATCCACACAATGGGATATCATTCAGCAATAAAAAGAAATGAACTACTGATACACAGGAATACAGACAAATCTCCAAATAATTATGCAGAGTAAAAGAGACCACATAAGAAAAGCACAAACTATGTGAGTTCACTTACAAAAAGACATGCAAATTAATCTATAATGACAAGAAAGAAAGCAAGAAAATTCAAACTACTCTATAAGGACCAAAGACAAGTCAATGGGTACACCTGGGGATAGGTGAGGAGGGGTGGAGGGAGGGAGAAATTATGAAAATGCACAAGGAAACCTTTGGGGTGAATATGTTTATTTTCTCAATTGTGGTGATAGTTTCCTAATCGTGTATATACATCAAAACCTATCAAATTATACTCTAACCATAGGCAGTTTATTATACACCAATTACATTTCAATAAAACTGTTAAAACTCTCAAGAAGCCTAATGTTTAAATGAAACAAAACTACCAGTAAACGTTATGTTATACCTTACGAAATATCTTTTAAGCAAAAGACTCAATGGTCTGAATATTTTCTACTCACTGTAAATTTACAGCATTTGAGACTATACAGTGACACATAAACAAAAAAGAAACTCTGCTGCTTTTTTTCTTTGCTTATATGGAATGCTTTAGTAAACTACTTTCAAATAGAACACTGGGTAAACAAACCTATGGTTAGCAAGTTCTATACTACCAATAATTTTGTATGGGGGAATTCCAGCAAACTTCAGATTACTTGACTACACTTGATTGTTTCGTAGGTGTTCTTCTTTTTAAGATTCTTACACTTAGTTCCTTAAAGGATCACTGTAATAGAAAGATTAATAATTTTGGCCCCCAGGGAATCTTTTGGTGTTAAGAATTATGAAGTTACTTATATATTTTGCCAATGTACTATACAAGTCTATTATTCCTATTCATTCATTCAAAAAATTAGTTTATAACTGCATACTATGTAGCCAGGCTCTAGTCTAGGTCCTTGTGACATATTTGGGGGAAGGGAAGAAGGAAGATGACAGACAGTAATAATCTTAATAAATAGATGTATATTGTATGTAATATGTTAGAAGATGATATGCACTCTATCACCCTCCCCCCCCACCACACACAATCCAACATGTACAGCACATTATGAAGGATCAGTAATGGAAACTAAATATAATAAAAACACTAAAGTAATGAGAATTGTTTCCATAGACCATATGTGAAAATCTCTTACACTGAATAGAATCATGAACCAAGGTTGCCTAGTCCAACCCTCACACTTTACAGACGATGTTAAATGATTTGCTCAATCACTCAGTTCTTGGCATAGATTAAAGATTAGGATCCCTATCTCCTTTTCACTCATGGTATCACTATTTGTGATGTCAAATAATCATGATAAAATGCTTTAATCTACTCATATACAAACAGTGGAAAGAGCTTTAGAGTCTGACTGACCCAGGCTTCATCACTTCATGGCTTTGTTACTTATGGTAAATCACTTAATCTCTCAAAATGTAAATTTTCTCATCTATAAAAGAGAATGACAATTTTTGTTTGCTTGTTTGGACTAATGTGCATATGATAACAAGAATGACAATAATTTCGTGACTAGGTTGTTATGAGGATTAAATGTAGTAGCTTATGTAAAACACCTACATGTCAGTACAAAAATATATAACACTGCAATACTTATATGCTTGCACCAAAAATGGTACATCATATGCATGAGTTTTTTATATCCTTTACTAGACTATAAACCTGATATACATCTAAAGAACCTAGCATAATGTAAATGCTCAGTAAGAATTTGTTAATTTGTTAATACTTCTGAGGAGTCAAACAGCTTTCAAAATGTGGCAAACAGTATGATAACTCATATCACCATGATGGAAATAATCAACTTAACTGAAAGCTCCATAGTACGCTTCAACATGTTTTCAGTCTGTCTTTCCTAAATAGAGAAGTCTGTAGCACTTAAATGCTTTTTAATGTCATAAATTAGGGTCCTAGCTCTTTCTGTCCACAAGAAAATAATTCTCACTATGAAAAATACTTTCAAGAGAAAACCAAAAATATCTTCAGCATTTTATATTACTTCTTTTCACATTCATCCCTTGGTTCCTGTATTTACAGCTATAATTGGAAAGAAAAAGAAAGCAGAATGCAATTCCAGTGCCATCACAGCAACTCGGCAGCTTCTTCAAATTTATAATCAACATTTTAGCTGACAAGAGCAAAAATACCACAAACTGAACAAAGGATAAAATAATTCAAGTTGATAAGATTGTTTGGTGCCATGGATACCACCTTTTCCAATGATTATATATTTCAATTTAGTTTCCAATGCAAAAACAGGAAGGTTACTCTGTAAAAACACTCCCTTCCCCCACTGTAATATTAATCCCCACCCCCTATATCCCATCCATGGTCTCTTGGGTATCAAAGGGAAACAACCATCCTGAAGCATGAGATAATTAAATCACAATTCACAGAATAATACGTCAAAGTCTCTAAGATTCAAGAGAGGTTATGCCAATTCAGTTCTAAAAAGGTAACATAAGAATGCTGCATCCTATTCTTTTGAATAAAGATATCCTTGCAATGCTGGATGTAAAAACCTTTGTTCTAAAGCTAAGCAATTAAGGCACGGGTTTTCAAAACTAGGAATTTTCTTCCTTAGGTCAAATTAGGTTTTTTAAAACATGATAAAAATCCTAAAAGCTGTTGTGAGAAATAATAATGAACAATGTAAAAATATCCTTTTCCTTTTTATTTTATTCCTGTTACAGGTACATCCCTTTCACTGAAGCTATTTTTCTACCATTTTGCTCCATTTTATACACGACCCAGAAAACAAAGACTGCAGTAGATTACCTGGATCACCGGACAAATCAGCAGACAAGCAAAAGCTCAAAAGGCTCGTTTCCATGGAGTAGAAGAAAATGAAATCCTCACCAAAATACCACTCCCTTAGCAATCCTAAGCTTTTTCTTTATATATACATTCGACATCCTTGGAAAGGCATTTGTCAGATGATTTTACTGACCACAAGAGGGATGATAAGAAGAAACCCCACCTCTTCTCCCACCCCCAATCATCTACCATCATCATTCGAAGCCCAACACTGCGCTGCTAATGGAAAGACAGAGAACAGCATCCATGTACATTTCCCTAGACTATCACTCAGGAAAATATATATAATATAAAGAAAGCAAGGATTTGGCTGATAATTCTCTAGCAGAACGGGCCAAATACCTCTCATAAAATTAAAAATACTTGCAAAAAAGATCCAATTATAAAGCCACAAAAAAACCCTAATTTTCTTCTTGAGTACAGCATGATTTTTAAATTGGGAATTTCCCAAATACAGTGCCAAAAAATGGAGTCCCTCAAATACCTTAAAATTCGGTTGTTGTTACTGCTCCTTTTCCTAAAGCCAGATAAACCAAATAAGTTAGGATTTACCAAAAAAAAAAAAAATCCCCTTTTGTTGCTAGTATTACCCCTTCAAAGAGAATCTGGGACAGGAGGTGGGAGTAGAGGAGAAACAGATTTAAACATGGGGGGAGGAAAAATATTTTCTGCCCCAATAAGCCTAATTAAATCTGTAAGCAAGACTGGGAGGATTGAAATTTCTTCATGCTACTCTGTCTGTTTGTGTTTGATTATTGTGAATCTTCCCAGGTCTCAAACTATGCCCTAGGCATTATGTCTGGCATTCTGTTAACTAGCAGCCTGGCCTCTTACAGTAGAATGAGGGAGGAACAAGAGACAAACTCATGCAATCTAATCCCTAGAAGCCATGTAATTTTGCTAAAACAATAATTTGCCTCAAACACTGCTCTAAAAAATGCATTGCTATACTAAGAAGACTCAGCCTCTACTTTCCTTTTCTGAAGCATCAACCCAACTTGACAATTTGCAGGCACACAATTTCTGGGATCAATATATAAGTAACGAATGAAAAACATGTTGTTTTACAAAACATATTCCTTAAAACATTTGAATACATCTAATTTTAAGTTAAATCCCAGTAATCACTCTATCCACATAAATTATAGCTCAAGGTTCTGTGAATTTTGAAGGAAATCACAGAACCTCAAAACTACAGTTAGTGATCTATGAAGAATCAGCTTTCAGAAAACATATACCTTGGCAAAGGCAGTCGCCTTGTAAGTAGTTACTAAAGAAGTAGTTACTGATTAAGAAAATAGTCTAGATTTGCTAAAAACAAATCAGACTAGGCTACTGACTGTGGCTATCATTAGACTTCCTCCACCTATACCGAGGTCTCAGTTTCTCTGATGCTTGGCACTTTCTGACCAGCCCAAGTATCCTAAGAAACACGAAGCTACCCATATGTCAAAGCCTGTGTTGGCTGATGAGGCAATTTCTCACACAGGACAGCTTAGAACTTGAAGCCAACTAATTTCATGTCTCAACATCTCTATCATCCTAGATCACCAAACAAAACTTTAGTCATCCATTAATCATGTGACATATCTAACAAAATCTTCCACTGTTCCCCTCTCTATCAAACTTTTTCACTGTGTACTCTAGGACAGGGGTCTCCAACTCCTGGGCCACAGATAATACTGGTCCATGATCCGTTAGGAACCAGGCCACACAGCAGGAGGTGAGCAAGTGAAGCTTCAGCTGTATTTACAGCTGCTCCCCATCACTCGCATTACCACCTGAGCCCCACTTCTGTCAGATCAGTGGCAGCATTAGATGCTCAGAGGAGCAGGAACCCTATAGCGAACTGCGCATGAGAGGGATCTAGGTTGCACACTCCTTATGAAAATCTAATGCTTGATGATCTGTCATTGTTTCCCATCACCCACAGATGGGACCGTCAAGTTGCAAGAAAACAAACTCAGGGTTCCCACTGATTCTACATTATGGTGAGTATATAATTATTTCATTATACATTACAATGTAATAATAATGAAAATAAGGTAGAGAATAAATGTAATGTGCTTGAATCACCCTGAAACCATCCCACTACTGCCCTCCCCCGAACACCCTCCCAGTCCCATTGAAAAACTGTCTACAACAAAACCAGTCCCTGGTGCCAAAAAAGTTGGGGACCACTGCTCTAGGACTCTTGCTACAAGAAACCAAACACCACTACACTCTTAACTTCTTCACAGAATGCACTCCAAACGCTGCCTTCACCAACACCTGGCTCTCCCCCAAAGGCACTGTTTCCCTTTTTTTTTTTGAGACGGAGTCTGGCTCTGTCGCCCAGGCTGGAGTGCAGTGGTGCGATCTCCGCTCACTGCAAGCTCCACCTCCTGGGTTCGCGCCATTCCCCAGCCTCAGCCTCCCAAGCAGCTGGGACCACAGGCGCCCACCACCACGCCTGGCTAATTTTTTGTATTTTTAGTAGAAATGGGGTTTCACCATGTTAGCCAGGATGGTCTCAATCTCCTGACCTCGTGATCTGCCCACCTCGGCCCCCAAAGTGCTGGGATTACAGGCGTGAACCGCCTCGCCCGGCCCCCTTACTGCCTTTTCTAATGGAAGCCACCCCTTATTCCAAACCCCAATGCTTTCAGAGCCCAGAAGAAATTTACAATTTTCTTAATTTTTCTGAATATCCAAATAACCAATGCACATATAAAAAGGTGCTCAACTTTAAGGAAATGTAAATTAAAACCACAATGAGAGAGAGAGAGAAATAGAATGAATGAATACATACAGTACTCATGAAGACATTAAGCACCTAGAAACTACATCCGCTGATCAGACTATAAATTGGTACAATCACTCCAGAAAATTACTTGGTACAATCAGCTAAAGCTGTACCAGCGAATTCCACAACTAGGCAGAAATGTATATGTATGTTCACAAAAATACATGTCTGTGAAGGTTGCTAAACAGCACTGTTAGTAACAGTCCCAAACTAGAGCTATCTAAATGTCCATCTGCAGTAGAATGGATTTTTAAAACTGTAGTTTATTCACACATTAGAATATTAATCAATAATGCAAATGAATTATGACCACTCAAAATATACAGATAAATGTCATAAACAATTCAAAAGAAAGATGCTAGATTAAAAAGGAGCACATACTGCACAACTCCATTTCTATAAAGAACAAAAGCAGTCAAAAGTTAAACACAGAGTTACCATACGACCTACAATCATACTCTTAGGTATTTACACAAGGGACTTGAAAACTTATATCCATGCAAAAACCTGGCCATGGACATTTACAGCAGCTTTACTCCTAATGCTAAAAACTGAAAGTAACTACAATGGCCTTTAATGGGGGAATGAAAAAACAAATTATGATTCATCCACACAATGGAATAGTACAACAATTTTTAAAACAAATGAACTATTAATTTACACAACATGGATGAATCTTAAATACATTTTACTACATGAAAGAAGCCCGAAACAATCTTTGGATTTTTCATGTATTTTACTACATGGAAAAATCCAAAGACTGTATCATTCCATTTATACAACACTCTGGAAAATGCAAAAGTAGAGACACAGAAAATAAATTAGTAGTTGCTAGGGACTAGAGGAGAGGAGAGTGTACTACAAACGGGATGCACGGGGGACATTTAGGGTGCAGGATCTGCGCTGTACATTAGGGTGGTGAATACATGACCCATTGCATTTGTCTGAACCCACAGAATGGCACAGTACAAAGAGTGAACTTCAACAAATGTTAACCAAACAACAACCACTAACATCAACCAAAACGTCAGAGGATCCCAAGATGAAATGTGGATTGCGACAAATGAAACTAACTGCATTACAAATGTATGACATAACTTCACTGAAGGGGCGGTGAAAAAGGAGCTAACCTAACAAACTTTGGAACACGGTGTTTTGACTTGAAATTGTAAGGCTAATGACAAAAGAAACTGTACATAAATACTGTACTCATGGGGTATGGGGTAATAATTCTAAATTTGCTTTTCATGTGTACATAGGTTGAAAAAATAAGTGGATGGATAATGCGGTGGCTGGAGCCAGGTTTCTTATGGTCAGACAAGGAAGTCACAGATTAAAAAGGAGGACTAGAGTGAACCTTGTGGTACTGGATTATAATCAGAGACATCAATATCAACTCATGTTTAACTTAACATATATGCCAACTGATACATATAGAAACAATTAGAGATGTATGTGTATACATGGGTTAGTATTCACACAGATATTACCTAGCTCTGTCCCCTGAGAGGGCCTAAAAGCAACGATACTCCAATAGCAATGAGCACACCTAGTAACTACATTTTGGTTCCTAAATAAAAGGAATGCTAGTTCCTTCAAATGGCTGATTCTACAGCTGATGCAAAGAAAATACAAGATGAGCCTGGAGCATCTTCTAGTACCACATCAGGAGATGTTCAAAAAACAAAAGGATAGGGGCATATGAACAGTAACCGGAAAACCTTCCCAATAGCCAAAGTTGGAACAATTTAAGCAAAAGAAAAGAAACCTAGCATTAGAACTCAAAGTATAAAATAAACATACATGAGTCCATACTGATATAAATGACTGAATAAACAGATAAATGTGGGGAAAGATCCAAATCTTCCTTACAGAAGAATTTCAAACCATATATGTAGATATCTCCCCCTTCCTAAAGTGTGGGTTGGACTTAGTAATGTGTTTCCAAAAAACAGAGTATAGTGAAGAAACCTAGCAAACACTATCTTAACCAAGTGGTCATGATTAACATCACCAGTGATGCCACGTGGACATCATGCACCCCTGATGAGAGGAAAAGAGGATTCTTTCCAAAAACGCATAACCCAGTCTAATACTGAGAAACAGCAGCAAACGCAGACTGGGGGACATTCTACAAAGTCCTCGGGGATGGCAAGGTCGTGACAAACAAGGAAAAACTGAGAAACTGTCACAAACCAAGAGACTGGGGAAACATGAAAACTACAAGCAATGTGGTATCCTAAATTTGATCCTAGAACAGAAAGAGGCCATTAATGAAAAAGCTGGAAAAATCCAAATGAAGTATGAAGTTTAGTTAACAGTATGTACTAAGGTTGGTTTCTTAGTTTTCACAGATATACCACAATAATGTAAGATGTCAGCAATCAGGAAAACTAGGTGTAGGGTATATGGGAACTCTACGTGAATTTTCTGTGTTATTTATGCAATTTTTCTCTAAATAAAAAATTAATCCAAAAAAAGTTTAAGGATTAGTCTATGGTACTAGAAGTCAGAATAGTGGGTACTCTCAGGGGGCAGTGAATTTAATTGCTGGTTGAAAACATTTCCACAAAGAAAACTCACTTCACTGGTGAATTATCACAAGCATTTAAAGGAAGAGATAACAATTCTACATCTGACAAATGAAAGTGAAAACACATGACACTTCCCAAAAAATTTTCTGAGGCCAACACTGTCTCAGTATCAAAACAAGGCAATGACATTACAAGAAAACTAAACACAAATATCCCTTAGGAACAAAGGAACAAGAACAATCATCAAAATATTAGTAAACCAAATCTATCAATAAATAAAAAGAATAATACATAATACATAATAAAGAGACCATTAGGATAAACCAAATGGGGTTTATCCTAAGAATGCCAGGTAGGTTTAACACTCAAAAATCAATGTAATTCACTGTATCACCAGTCTAAGAAAGAAAAGCCTCAGATGAAAATACCTCCTGGCAAATTAAAAAAAAGAAAGAAAACAGAAAAGCCATATGATCATCTAAACAGATACAGAAACAGCATATGACTAAATTCAATATCTGTTAATTATAAAATTTCTTACAAGCTAGGAATAGAAGGTAACTTCCCCAAACTGATAGAGTACGGAAAAAAAAAAAAAATCGTACTTAATGGTAAAATACTGAATGTTTTCCATGAGATTGAGAACAATGAAAAGATGTCTACATGTCTGCTTTCACCACTTCTTTTAACATTTCAGCCAAATGAGTAAGACAGTGAAAATAAATATATAAAAGGCTTACATCTTTTAAATGAAAGTAAAACTTTTTAATAACATGACATTATGGAAAACTCCAGAGATCTATATAAAAAAAGCACCAAAAAGCAAGTTTAGTAACAGTATGTAAGATCAACATAGAAAAATCAATTGTATTTCTATATATTATTAAAGAATTAAAAATTAATTTTAAATGCTATTTATAACCTCAAAACACATAAACTTAACAAACCATGTGCAAACCCTGTATGCTGAAAACTATGTAATGTTTATAGAGAAATTAAAGAAGACTACTAAATTAATGGAGAGAAAGATTATGCCAGTGGATTGGGAGACCTAATTTAAGATGTCAATTCTCCACATTCTGATCCAGATTCAACACAACCACAAAATCTCAGCCTGTTTTCTGTAAATAGAAATTGACATGCTGACTCTAACATTCATATGGAAATGCAAAGATCTAGAAGAGCCAAAACAATTTTTAGGAAAACAACAAAATTGGAAGACTTATATTACCTTATTTAAAGACTTAAAGCTAAGGTAATAAATAAATCAATATGTTCAGGCATTTTGATCAACAGAACATAATAAAGAAACCATAAATACAACTATGCATAGACAGTCTATTAAGTTTTTAACACAGATGCCAAAGCAATTCAATGGGAAAAGGACAGTCTTTTCTGCAAATGGTGCTGGAAAACATGCCAAAACACGCACAAACTTTAATCCTTACCTCACACCATATACAAATGTTAACTTGATATGAATCATAGGCCTAAACATAAGAGCTAAACTATACAACTTCTAGAAAAAATTAAGAGAACATTTTCTGCAACCTTGGGTTAAGTCAAGATATTTAAGATAGGGACCAAGAAGCATGAATACAAAATAAAAAGTTGATAGACTGAACTTTATCAACATTAATAACTTATGCTCTTTGAAAGGCATTGTTAAGGAAATAAAAGGACAAGCCACAAACAGAAAGAAAAACATTTTCTAAATGTAACTGACAAAGGACCCATACCTTACCTCTCAATAAGACAAAGACAAGCCAACTTCTTAAAAGACTTGAACAGACACTTCACAAAAGAGAACAAAAGGTCAATAAGCAAATGAAAAGTCCTCAATATCATTCATCATTAGAGAAATGCAAATAAAAAGTAGAGTGAGATGCCATTCACACCCACTACAATGACTAAAATTAAAAAGACTGATACTACCAAGTGTTGATGAGGATGTAGAACAAGTAAAACTCTTCTACATTTCTAGTGGGAATGTAAAATGACAGAGGCACTTTGGAAAACAATTTGGCAGTTTCTTATAAAGTTAATCAAGGCCAGGTGTGGTGGCTCATGCCTGTAATCCCAGCACTTTGGGAGGGTGAGGTGGGAGGATCCCTAACCAAGGCTGATCCAAGACCAGCCTGGACAACATAGTGAGACCCCATCTCTAAAAAAATTAAGAATTTTTTAAAAGTTAATATATATTTACCATATGACTCAGCAATTCTACTCTGAGATGTTTACCAAAGAGAAAGAAAAATATATGCCACACAAAAACTTACAGGAAAATGTTCAGATGTATTCAAAATAGCCAAAAACTGGAAACAATCCAAACCTCCACCAACAGGTCAATGGATAAAGAAACTGATTTATTCACACAATGTAATACTATTATGGTAAGAAAAAGGAACAAACTACCATTATATGAAACAATTTGGATGCATCTGAAAAGTATTAAGCCTAAAAAAAGAGAAGAAAGGCTGGGCATAGTGGCTCATGCCTGTAATCCCAGCACTTCGCAGGGGTCAGGGCAGGAGGATCACTTGAGC
The DNA here is from genome assembly GCF_028858775.2 of Pan troglodytes. NCBI lineage: Eukaryota > Metazoa > Chordata > Mammalia > Primates > Hominidae > Pan > Pan troglodytes. The sequence goes on along the minus strand of NC_072407.2, from coordinate 122,320,910 downwards.
CCAGGAGTTTGAGGCCAGCCTGGGCAACACAGCAAGACCCCATCTCTACAAAATACTAAAAAATTAGCTAGGTGTGGTGGTGTGCACCTGTGTGGTCTCAGCTACTTGGGAGCATGAGGTGGGAGGATCACTTGAGCCCAGGATATTAAGCCTGAAGTGAGCTGTGTTTGCGCCACTGTACTCCAGCCAGCCTGGGAAACAGAGACTGTCTTTAAAAAAAAAAGAGAGACAGAGAAGACAGACACAGAAAGATTACATACTGTACATGATTTCATTTACATGAAGTAGAAAAGGCAAAACTATTGTGACAGAAAGCAGAGACAATTTTTTGGGGTGATGGAAATGTTATATATCTTAACTATGCTGGTTGTGGTGGTTAAAAAGTATACACACTTGTCAAAGCTCATCGAAGTACACACTTAAAATGAGTGAACTTAAGGAAGTCAGTATATCAAAGAGGCCTGCACTCCTATCTTTATTGATGCACTATTCACAATAGCCAAGATTTGGAAACAACCTAAGTGTCTATCAACAGACAAATGGATAAAGAAAATGCGGTACATATACACAATGGAGTATTATTCAGCTATATAAAACAATGAGATCCCGTCACTTGCCACAATATAAATAGAACTGAAGGTCATTATGTTAAGTGAAATAGGCCAGACACCAAAAGACAAACTTCACATGCTCTCATTCATTTGTGGGAGCTAAAAATTAAAACATCTGAACTCACGGAGATAGAAAGATGTTTACCAGAGGCTGGGAAGGGTAGTGGGGGGTTGGGGAAGTTGGGATTGTTAAAGGATACAAAAATATAGTTCGACAGAATAAGATCTAGTATTTGATAGAACAGGGTGATTACAGTCAACCATAATTTATTGTACATTTAAAAATAACTAGAAGAGTATAATTGGAATGTTTGTAACATAAAGAAAGAATAAATGCTTGAGGTAATGGATACCCCATTTACCTTAGTGTGATTATCATGCATTGTATCCCTGTCTCAAAATATTGCATGTAATCCATAAATATAAATACTTATGTCCATAAAAATTAACAATAATATAATGGTGAATTTTATATGTAAATTATATCTCAGTCTATTTTTTAAAAGATAAAATGAAGGAAATAAGTCTCAGTGTCTAGAATTTAAATTGCAGATAAACTGACCAGCCTCTCTAACTTCCTACTTAAAATAGGAACCTAAGTTGTTCCCTTAGATAAACAAAATCTTTAGAATTCGACAGGAAAGGAAAGCTTTATTTCAAAAATACAATTTGAAAATACAATCTGAACATTTAAAAAATCTAATTCTCAACTCTGAACACATTATTTGTAAAAAAAAATTTAACATTTCAATGAGCAGTATATCAATATGATGATTTATTTAATAACTAAAGCCCAAGCAATTACCAGAGCAATTAACCTAACTAGGATATGCCTACCAGAACATTCCAATACTTTACACTGGAGAAATCTGATAAACATTATTTTGGTGATCAAGGTCATCATCAATAGTCACATATCATGTTAGCGGTAAGTACCTTTGGCATGAGTTGATGAAGATGTCACTTTACCTCTGTGATCTTCCTTCCAACAACCCATACTCCAGTCAAATCGTAAGAAAAACATCAAGCAAATTCTAATATAGGGGCATCCTACAAGAAACCTGACCAGTACTCATTTGAACTGTCGAAACCATCAAGAACAAGAAAAATCTGAGAAACTGTCACAGCCAAGAGGAGGCTAAGGAACATGACAAACTAAATATAATGTGGTTTCTGAGGAAAGAAAAAGAACAATAGGTAAAAACTAAGGAAATCTGAATAAACTACAGACTTTAATTAATATTAATGTTAACACTGGTTCAGTAACAAATGTACCATACAAATGTAATATGTTAATAATAGGGGACTCTGAGCATGCCTATGGGGTATATGTTATTTTCTAGCTTCTCATTTTCGGCAAATCTAGCCCTGTTCTCAAAAACAAACTTTTTATTTAAAAAAAAAAAAAGGCCACCCCATCAGAACTTGGAACACTACAGGTAAAGGAAAAGTTGCAAAGGGGAAAGGAACAAAGAAAATAATTGTACGGGTGCTTTTTTTAAGAATATCATTACAGTGTTGGTAGAAAATATTGTAAAGCTCTTTTTTTTAACCATTTAATGGAAAAAGAGAAAACATAAAAGGAAAGGTCAAAAAGATGATCTAACAGGGATGTTAAAAATACTTCCCAATGCTTATACAGCTGTACTGGTGTTCTGACGTCAATCTCAAGACTCCCATGGATTATACCAACAATTCACTCTTTGGTGTTTGCTGTTTAAGTTTCAAAGTAAAACCAGTTGTTAATGAATGTTCACAGTTTCCATGATAAGAAGACTCACTTTGCCTAAAACCTGAGACATACAGTGGCTAACTGTGGCAGGAGGAAGGGCAGAAAAAGAGAGGGTCATTCTGGGCATGTTTATTTGAGTTTAAATTAAGTCTTCTCTCTTAGCTCTTTGGACCATTCATCTACCCATTCTTTATTTTCACTGAGAAACTAAAGTGAAAATACCAATCTCGTTCATTTTGTTGACAAATCTGAAGATTTTGTGGGTAAAAGCAAATTACTAGTATACCCTTCTAAGAGTTGATATCCAAAAATGTATGAAATTTCAAAGTACAGAATACCTGTATATTGTATGGTAGATTTAATTTAATAGAGCTATGTTAGTAATTTGAATCATTAATATGTATGACTCAATGTAATGAATTAGTCATAAAAGCATAATCTTTGCTGTAACCATCATATACGTTTTTCACAATTTAAAAAGAAAAGTTTTTAAAAAATATTTATTTTTTTTCTATGTTTGCAAGTTCATGAGAACTGAGATCATTAAACTAAAATTCACGAGGTCAATTCTGCATACTGGAAGTTAACTTGTACTATGCTGTATTAGAGTAAAATCACTTTTATCACAACACATATTTAAAATCCGTAAGGCCGTCTACCCCAGAGGAGATTGATTCTTAGCCTTGTAAACCTTTAAGGCCAAGAAGAAAAATCAGCTGGAGAGCTCAGTAGCTCAATGAAGCTGTTTTCATCAAATGTCATAATGTTCACACACATATTTAGCCACAAACAGTAACCCAACTGTATTGCCAGAAGTACCCCCCTACTTTTTATAGGTGCTTAAATAAAAATGAATGAACGTTTCTTCTGTATCCCTGGATAAAATTTCCCCAGCAATGTCAAAACTGCTGAACTGTGAGATATCTTTAAAAACTTCTAACTAGGCAATTCCTTTTTATGAAAAAAAGCATATCTAGAAGTCATAACATCTCTCCTACACTAAACAATGGTTATACTCTGAAATGATCATAGGGAAAGGAAACAGGAGGAACCATGCTTGGTTAACCAGCCACTAGATGGAAAGACATTTAGCTATGGGTGTCCATAAAAATACATTTTTTGGCCGGGTGCGGTGGCTCACGCCTGTAATCCCAGCACTTTGGGAGGCCAAGGCGGGCGGATCACCTGAGGTCGGGAGTTCGAGCCCAACCTGACTAACATGGAGAAACCTTGTCTCTACTAAAAATACAAAATTAGCTGGGCATGGTGGTGCATGCCTGTAATCCCAGCTACTCAGGAAGCTGAGGCAGGGGAATCACTTGAACCCTGGAGGCAGAGGTTGTGGTGAGCCGAGATCGCGCCATTGCACTCCAGCCCAGGCAACAAGAGCGAAACTCCGTCTCAAAAACAAAAACAAAAAATCCATTTTTCATATTTTAATTATTTTCTCAAAGTAAGTTTCTTAAATTGCCACCATTATCAAGATAATAGTTGCTCCCTGAAGAGAATATGGGGGAAAAAAACATAGAAGGGGGAAAAAAACATAGAAAGGTGAAAAAAACCCAAAGTCCTACCATCCATCATTATTCTACTAGTTAAATAAATCATTATACAATTATATAATAGAATATTGTACCAATAATAGAAATACATTTCCAAGTTAGAAATACATTTCCTAACTAGATGTTAATTCATTCACCAAATATGTATTGAGCATCTATTACGTGCAGGCACTGTTCTAGGTGTTGGGAACACAGCAGTGGATAAAACAAACATCCCTCATTTCACTCTTTTGTGTTTTGCTGCCATAATATTATATAGAACATTGTAGAGAACAGAATGTTGTATAGCCACAGAACATAGGTACTCACATGGAAATAAAACATATTTTAAAAAGTATATTGTTAAATGAAAATGTCAAGCTACAAAACAGCACCTATGGGGTGATTTCATTTGTGTAAAGGAAGTTAATGGTGGCTACCTCAGGTAAATCATATTAAACAACTGGGAGAGGGGAGGGGCCTTGTCACTTTATATCTTATATGGTTGAAAAGGATTGGCCTTGTCACTTTATATCTTATATGGTTGAAAAGGATTAATCTAAACTGTATTTTATTACTAAAGCTGGTAACAGGTCAGTGAAGGTTCATTAAGCTATTCTAATTTTTATCTATGTCAGAAATTTTATATAATGGTTATTTTAAAGCATTGTTATACTTAGAAAAAATTACTTCTAAGAAAAAAATCTTGTTTCAGTTTAGATTATACTGGTAATACGGAATAGCTTTTTTCAACATTTATTATTAATAGCTTATTTTGTGCATTTATTTTTAATTCTAGGGGTAGGTTCCTCAGTTAGAGTGACCTTAAGCAGAAAATTATCAATAAGTTACAGTTTGATAATTTTTAAAAACTTCACATCTGAAGTCCTATGAAGTAGACATGATAAGAGATATTGGGGATAAAGAGACAAAAGCTAAGGTAGAGAAGCTATATAACTTTTCCAAGCTTGTTCAGCTAACAAATGGTAGAGCCTGGATCTGAACTCAGGCCTATCTTATCATAAATCCTGTCTGCTTTTTACAAAAAGTTGAAAAATTATAGGGAAAAAAAGCCCCATAAAAACTGAGCACCTGCCTTACCATATAAAAAATAAGCTTCAGTCTTCCATAAATACATCTTTCAAATGCAGAAAGTTAACCTAGGATTCCTTTGGTTACTTGCCTAGATGTATTTGAGAGCAGAACTGCATTATACAAAGCAAACTAGTTAATAACACACTGGTAGAAAGGCTTGTCAGAAAGAACTTTGTACTGGGCCAGTATATGACAGGGTATAGTGAAGCACAAATAACTACAATCCAGAGGCATTACATAATTTCAAGCCAATGTTAAAGATGGTATATCTATATTAGAACATATAAATATTTTGGTTCCTGAATTAAAAAAAAAAGATCAGAGGAGATCAGAGAGTAAACAGTTCTAATCAAACTCAGATTGCAGTGCTTAATAGTGTTAAGTAAAATAGAGATTGCTTTGGATTCATTTGTAACTAGAAGGCATTTTTACTGTACTAGTGGTTACCTTATAGTTACTATTACTTTATCTAATGTTCCCTTGGAAGTTTCAGCATATTACCAAAAATTTTAGTATTCAAAAGTTCATATGTGTTAACACAAAAATGTTGAAAGCATCACTGCTCTAGGTTATAAACCAGCTCAGTGCCTGACAAATTAGATCATAAGCTATCTAAATAAACTTGGTTTAGTTTTTCCAAAGAAATCAGTTTTGGTGAGTGCTGCTTTCTGCTTTCCCCTCAGATTTTTAGTAACGGTCATTCAAAAAACTATTTGAAAAAGTGCTCTTTCACTTATGAAACTGTTGTAGCAGATATTGTTCCCAATATTGTCTTGAAACCTTGGTGAACAGTATTTTTTTAATTTAATGGGAGTAAAATTAGGTTTGTCTCAAAGGAGGAAATACATCCAACAATAGAACCAAATCATATTTACCTTATTCCCACAGAATCCTGAAAGCAGAGAGGCTTAATTACAATGGCTGTATTAGCCCTCATAATTATCATATTTGCACTGATCTCACTGTAATAACTTGATTTTCTATTTTTAACATCTTTAACTGAGGTGAGTGTATGTTCACGTGCCCTTTACTATAAACCATTTCACATCCTTTTTTAGGAAGTGGGGTATAAGGGTTATAATCTTTAAGAGTCAAAATAATAAGTTTATGTATTAAGGTATTCTTCTTTAAAGACAGTTTTTTGTTTTTTGAGACAGAGGTTCGCTCTTGTTACCAGGCTGGAGTGCAGTGGCACGATCTCAGCTCACAGCAACCTCCACCTCCTGGGTTCAAGCAATTCTCCTGCCTCAGCCTCCCGAGTAGCTGGGATTACAGGCATGCGCCAGCACACCCAGCTAATTCTGTATTTTTAGGAGAGACAGGGTTTCTCCATGTTGGTCAGGCTGGTCTCAAACTCCCAACCTCAGGTGATCCGCCCGCCTCGGCCTCCCATATTGCTGGGATTACAGGCATGAGCCACCGCGCCCAGCCCTAAAGATACAGTTTTAATAAATGTCTATACTTTTAGTTGGGGGAAATTGGCATTTTTTTCCCCTAGAAAGAACTCTTTTTAGCACTGAATTTTTAATTAGGAAAAAACCTCATGCACATATCTCACTTGATTCTGTGAGGTAGACAGTATAAAAGTAAATATTCTCCTTTTATAGATTAGGAGAATTAGGCTCAGAAAAGTTGACTTAATTATCATATAATTCTTGTAAGGACGAAGCGGGGACTCATTTCCAGCAATTTTGACTCTAAGTAAGTTCCATATACTTTTCTCTATAACACACTACCTTAAATAGAACTGTCAGCCAAAACAATATAAAATTAAAAGGTGATAAGGGAGGGAAGGAGAGAGAAAAAAAAAATGAAAGGAGATTGGAATGGGGGATGGGAAGGAAGAAACACGAAGGAAAAGAATAAGTGAGGGAGGAGGAGAGGGAAAGAAAGAGACTGACCAACCATTCTAAAAGCAGAGAAGATCATAAAGTACCTAGAAATAAGCTTAGCCAAAAAAGTTTTAAGACTTTTGGATACAATTATAAATTACTATTGAAGACCATAAGGGAATATCTGGAATTTCTAAGGAAAAACCACGTTCATGTATAGGAAGACAATATCATAAATATGCCTATTTTCTCCAAACTAAACTAAATATTCAATGCAATTACAATGTTAAAAAAAATAAAACTTTTAAGGGAACCTGACAAGCTGATCCCAAAATTCATATGGAAAAAGAAAAAGCTAAGAATAGCGATGAAAATTTTGAAGAAGAAAAAAAAGGTAAGGAGATTTACTTTGCTTATGAAGCTAAAGTAATCTGAACAGTTTGGTGTCGGTACAGAAATAGTCAAACCAGGGGAAAAGATTAGAAAGCTCAGAAACAAACCTACAAATAATGGAAACATTATGTATGACAAGGATAGTGCTACCCATCAGTAGGGAAAAGACAGACTGCACAGTGAATGGGGCAAGACAACTGATTCTCCACATGGAAGAATAAAACTCAATCCCTACCTCATATCATATTCATAATATTTTATTAATATTCATTATTAATAGTAACAGTTATAATTAGTAATTTTTATTGATTTTTGTTAATAAAACACATTGCTGAATATAGAACATGAATTCAAATGTTAGGAAGTTTAAAAATCTGCAAAAATTTCCATAATGTTTGAAGATACATAACATATAGCCAAAGTATAAAAACATGCATAGGAGCAACAAACACCAAGTTTACTATGATGTTTACTTCTGGAAAGGGGCAGAAGAGAACAGGATCAGGGGGAAATACCCAGGAGAGCCTCGACTTCATCTCTAATTTTTATTTGCTTGCCTCGTCCCCCAAAAAGATAACACTAAGTAGCAGGTATATGGATGTATATCATTTTCTTTTTACTTTATTGTGAAATATTCCAAGTATAAGACGAAAAAAGAAAATTTAAAAATCAGATGTTGCAGCTACATTGAGACTTCTGTGTAGTAACACTAAAAGCGCAAGCTTCTCAGGTGTTTTCCTTCTTTTAAATTTAGAATTAATTAGCTTAAAGAATTAAAATTCTTGTATACCCCAAAATAAACTACTTTTGTTGAAACTGCATTACTCCGATTAGTATCTATAAAATGATAAACATCATGATTAAATGGCTTATACCACCAGTTCACTGACTTTAACTCTTTAAAACTTACCAATAAGCACCAGTTCTGAAATAGCTCTCCTTTATCTCTGAAATGTATTATAAGTTTTCAATTAAAAACAAAAGATCTGGCCGAGTGGGATGGCTCATGCCTGTAATCCCAGCACTTTGGGAGGCCAAGGCAGGCAGATTACTTGAGGTCAGGAGTTCAAGACCAGCCTGGCCAACATGGTGAAACCCCGTCTCTACTAAACATATAAAAATTAGCCAGTTGTGCTGGTGTGCGCCTGTAGTCCCAGCTACTCGGGAGGCTGAGGTGGGAGAATTACTTGAACCCTGGAGGCAGAGGCTACAGTGAGCTGAGATCATGCCACTGCACTCCAGCCTGGGGGACAGAGTAAGACCCTGTCACAGAAAAAAAAAAAAAGAAGATTTGAGAATATAGTACTTTAGTCAGCAGTCATGATAAAAGACGATGTTGTTATCATTGGAGACAGCCAGACACTAAGGACAAAACCGATTCTGTTTCAGCACCTAAAGAATGACCACCTATATTATAAATGCTGGCAAACAAAAATAATTTACAGGCTAGATGACATCTACTTATGAAATCTTTCTAGGGAACAATAGACACTGGGGCCTATTTGAGGGTGGAGGGTGAAAGGAGGGAGGGGGCAGAAAAAATAACTTTTGGGTACTAGGCTTAGTAACTGGGTGAGAAAATAATCTGTACAACAAACCCCCATGACAAGAGTTTACTGATATAACAAACCTGCACATGTACCCCGAACCTAAAAGTTAAAAAATTAAAATTAAAATTAAAAAAATAAAATCTTTCTAAAAGGGAAACATACATAGAAAAAATGAGTTTTGGTATTGGTCAGACTGAGATTAAAACCTGGCACAAGCACTCAATGGATTGTGTGACCATGAGCAAATTTACTGAAAGTCACTGAACCTTAATTTCCTCACAAATAATTGTTAGGTATCTGCTTTATAGGAATGCTGTCAGGATTATGTGAGGTTAAGTACACAGCCTGACACTTAGAACATACCAGGTAATAAACAAATGCCAATTCCCTTTAAATAAAAAGGCTACTCAGGTCAGGCATGGTGGCTCACGTCTGTAATCCCAGCACTTTGGGAGGCCAAGGTGGGAGGATCTCTTGAGGCCTGGAGTTTGAGACCAGCCTCGGCAACATAGGGAGACCCCCATCTCTATAAACGAATTAAAAAATTAGCCAGACATTGTAGCATGTGCCTGCAGTCCCAGCTACTAAGGATTTTAGTCAGTAGTCATGATATAAGATGATGTTGTTATCATGGAGATAGCTAGACAGTATGGACAATGAGGCGGGAGGATTGCTTGAGCCCAGGAGGTCCAGGCTGCAGTGAGCCAAGATCATGCCGCTGTGGCCCAGCCAAAGCAATAAGAGTGAGACCCTGTCTCAAAAAAAGAGGCCACTCAAATATAAGAATATTATCTTAAATTCCATATTAGTTTTCTTCTCTATCCCATAATGAAATCTTTCGGTCTTATTTTATCTTTTATTTATTTATTTTTGAGACGAGGTCTTGCTCTGTCACCCAGGCTGGGGTGCAGTGGCACTATCACAGCTCACTGCAGCTTCAACCTCCTCAACCTCCCAGGCTCAAGCAATCCTCCCAACTCAGCCTCTCAAACAGCTGGAACTACAGGTGTGTGCCACCACTCTCAGCTAATTTTGAAATTACTTTGTAGAGACACGGTCTCACTACGTTGCCAGGGCTAGTCTCAAACACCTGACCTTAAGCAATCCTCCTGCCTCAGCCTCCCAAAGTGTTGGGATTACAGGCATGAGCCACTGCACTCAGCTATTTTATCATTTAAACAGTATTCTAGGCCGGGCGTGGTGGCTCACGCCTGTAATCCCAGCACTTTGGGAGGCCAAGGTGGGCAGATCATGAGGTCAGGAGTTTGAGACCAGCCTGACCAACATGGTGAAACCCCATCTCTACTAAAAATACAAAAATTAGCCGGACATGGTGGCATGCGCCTGTAATCCCAGCTACTCAGAAGGCTAAGGCAGGAGAATCGCTTGAACCCAGGAGGCGGAGGTTGCAGTGAGCCAAGATCACACCACTGTACTCCAGCCTGGGCGACAGAGCAAGACTCCACCTCAAAAAAAAAAAAAAAAGGAAAAAGTATCCTAACAGATTTTTTTATTATTAAAAGCATCTAAACAAGAGAAATTATTTTGTGCTGTCCTATAATCCTTAAAAATTCCGTTAACAAATTTCTCCCAAAACTATAAGAAAAATTTCAAAACTATTCACAAACCACAATTCTGAGATGTAAACAACAGAATCACAGATCTGCTCTTTCCTTCCCATGCTGTGTGATCCCTACTTGAGTAAGCAAGCACCAAAAGAATCAGATGCAATAAGACTGTTGGACAGCAACTAAGCTTCTTAAAACTACTCAACCCTTCTTTGCCAGTGTAGCAGTGACTTATTAAATTTCTTTTTTTTTTTTAGATGGAGTCTCACTCTGTCACCCAGGCTGGAGTGCAGTGACACAATCTCGGCTCACTGCAACCTCCGCCTCTCAGGTTCAAGCGATTCTCCTGCCTCAGCCTCCCAAGTAGCTGGGATTGCAGGCGTGCGCCACCACGCCCAGCTAATTTTTTATATTTTTGGTAGAGATGGGGTTTCACCATGTTAGCCAGGCTGGTCTTGAACTCCAGACCTCAAATGATCCGCCCACCTCGGCCTCTCAAAGTGCTGAGATTACAGGCGTGAGCCACCTCATCCAGCCTCTAATTATTTCTATCCATGATGTTGGATGTTGTCATGTGATCTTGGAGTGGAGAAGATGGAAAAGTTCAAATTAAGAAATCTGAGTCAAGACGTTGGGGACAGACCATGGTCATGTTAATTTACCTGTTGCTCACAGCCAGAAAAAGAAAGAAATCAGCCAATACTTTTGTGGAAGAAAAAGGAATTCCATATTTGAATTGCAACAACAGATCACCCACTGTATTATTTTATTGCCCACAGCATGTCATGAAAAGATCAAAAAAATAACTTAAGGGCAGGGTTGGTGGCTCACGCCTGTAACCCCAGCACTTTGGGAGCCCAAGGTGGGAGGACTGCTTGGGGCCAGAAGTTGGAGACCAGCCTGGGCAACATAGTGAGACCCTGTCTCTACTAAATAATAATAAAGTAACTCTCCCAAAGCAGATAGTACATCTAAATGTAAATCAAATTTGGGTCCTCAAGGTTTTATTTTTTTGAGACAGGGTCTCACTCTGTCACCAAGCTGGAGTGCAATAGCACAATCATGGCTTACTGCAGCCTGATACTCCTGGGCTCAAGCAATCCTTCCACCTCAGCCTCCCAAACTGCTGGCCCCACAGGCATATGCCACCACATCCAGTAATTTTTTACTTAGTGTAGAGACAGGGTCTTGTTATGTTGCCCAGGCTGGTGTCAAACTCCTGACCTCAGGCAATTCTCCCACCTTGGCCTTCCAAAGTGTTAAGATTACAGGTACGAGCCACCATGCCCAGCCTCTTTTCTGTTTTTAATGGAACCTTTTCTTCAAAGTCTTATAATGGAGAATTAGCTGGTAGGGTCATTTTCCTGTCTATTTTTTTGTTGGTGTTGGAAGTGTTAACAGGGATACATGCAATTTCTATAATTTGACCTAAAAATTATCCTTCCCTACTTGGGAGGTGCCCTTTTGCAACCAAGCTTATTGCTTCAGAAGTGGTGCAAATAAACTGGTTGGGGAGTCAGCTAATACTTATCAAGACAACCAGGTCTATCAACTGGCAATCCATAGGGTGACAGATGTCAGAAACATGTCTTCACAGACATATCATCTTTCTTCTTGTTAACCCTAACAAATTAGAAGTAGGATCTTTGGCAACATATAGAATTTAAAGAATTGAAGTATAACAGGAATCTGAAGTTGTTAATGACCTCACTAAATTTAAACATTCCCCAAATAAGAATATTTTTTAAGAGCCAAACTTTCATCTCAAATGTATTACATTTAAACACCCAGAAACTTGGGAGTCATCCTGGATCCCTCTTTTTCCTTTATTCCTATGTCTTACTGATCACGATATTCCTCTCCAATCCTATCACCACTGCCCTAGTTCAGGAGCTTCTCATATCTCCCAGCAGTCTTTCATTTGCATTCCTAGTCTCAAGAATTATTCCTTCCAATCATCTATCAGCTTACCAGCACAGTTACCTTTCCATTAAAATAAAGATCAAATAAATAAATAAAAACTAAACAGAGGTTTCACTTAAAAACAAAAGTGTCTCTCATGACAAAGGCAATATATATATATACACATAGTTAAAAGCCTAGAAAACAACATATGAGTGTGAAGAATAAAACAAAATTCATCTATAATCTCACAACCCAGAAACACTTAAAAAGTAGTACATGCCAGGTTCAGTGGCTCGTGCCTATAATCCCACCATTTCGGGAGGCCAGTGTGGGAGAATCACTTGAGTCCAGAAGTTCGAGACCAGCCTGGGCAACATAGTGAGAGCTCGTCTCTACACAAAATTAAAAAATTAGCTGAGCATGGTGGTGTGTGCCTGTAGTATCAGCTACTTGAGAGGCTGAGGCTACAGTGAGCTGTGATTGTGCCCACTGCACTCAAGCCTAGGCAACAAAGTGGGACTTGGCTCAAAAAAAAAAAAAAAATTGGTACATGTCCTAGAAGTCTTTTTAAAAGCATCACATGAATGTTTTTTAAAAATGTAACTGGCATTATATTTGAAGTTTTATCCCATACTTTTCACAGATCATGAACAATTTCCTCACTAAGGTTTACTTGAAAATGTCTTTAATGCTTACATATATTTTATCAAATGACATAAAGTAATTTATTAACAGCAGTCCCCTGGGAGTTCCTTGTCATCCCAGTTTCTAGGTCTACCTCTTCAGAGGCACCAGACTTACATTGGTTCCTCTTTGCCCCTACTAAAATAATGGTGTGGGTGATCTCTTTGTATAAAATGACAGCTAAAACTGTATATCCTTAACGTCTTGAGATATATACCAAAATTAGCATTACTAATTCAAAAAGTTTAAACATTTCTTAGGCTTTTGAACTATATTGTCAAATTATTTTCTGTAAGTTTAAACCAATTTACATGCCCACCTGCACAGTATAAGAAATTCTGCTTTACCACAACCCTCTTGTAGCAGTAGATCGTTTAAACTGCAATTAAAAAGAAAGATGAAGCTCCCAGCACAGCATGGGATGGGCTAAGGGATTTTTCTAAATTTTTTTTTGTTTGGTGCCCAAGATTTGGCCTTATACTACAGCACCATAACCCTTATTTAGATTTCAAATATTTACAGACTGACGATCTTCTTCCAGGTATTGGGAACAAAAAAGTGAGTAAGAGTCAGGCACAGTGGCTCGAGCCTGTAGTTCCAGCTAGTTGGGAGGCTGAAATGGGAGGATCACTTAAGCCCAGGACTTCAAGGCTGCAGTACATGGTGATTGTGTCTGGACAATGTAGTGAGACCCTGTCTCCAAAAAGCCCCCCAAACAAGTGAATATCACAGGCAAAGCTCAATAAAGCTGGAAAACTAAAGTTCCATGATATTCCTCCATCCAAAGCACTGTCCTAAGTTGCATGATATTTCTCCATCCAAAGCACTGTCCTCAGAAGCTATCAAATCCCCTCTCTACCAACCATCTTCTGAATCTGGCCTAGGGACTCTCCTTGAGGAGAGGGAGCCTCTACTTGATCAACATGAAGTCCGTAATAAGGGAAAGTGGTAAGACATGAAGCTGGAGAAGGTAGACAAAGGCCAAGAAGTGAGTTCATATTAAGGAACTTGACATTATCTTGCTGGTTAGCAATTGTTTTCCATACTTAAAATACTATCTTCATGATTAGCCACAGTCACATAAGCACCAAATTATTAGTCACTTAATGTTTTTCTTTAAAGGTAACACTCCTTTCCAAAGGAAACTTTATCTCACTATTATAAATAGAAAACCAGTATTAACTTGCTACAAATAGAAGGCAACACTAGTGGGGGAAATGTAAACTATTAAATTTAAAAATATTAAAAATGAAATACAAATAAGACATTTCTGGAAACAGGAATAATAAATTAATCAGCACACTTGTAACTTGGTTATTGTAGCAGCCTCAAAAAGAAGGCATTTCATGTTTCCTTTTCTTTAAACCTCCTTTATCCACGCAGTGCCAACTGTCTTATCCAATCCACTGGTACCAGTGGTTGGTCATTTAATGGAAAAGAATAGTTAAAGCAGGAAATAATTAAAAACCATTCATACATACCTTAAACTTTATTTCAACTTATGTAAATGTACATTCATTTGCCAATTTTAAAATGTAGGATCAAAGCCTTTTCCTTTTTTCTTTTTTTATTTTTTGAGACGGGGTCTCGCTCTGTCGCCAAGGCTGGAGTGCAGTGGTGCGATCTCAGCTCACTGCAAGCTCTGCCTCCCGAGTTCACGCCATTCTCCTGCCTCAGCCTCCCAAGTAGCTGGAACTACAGGCACCTGCCACCACGCCCGGCTAATTTTTTTTATTTTTAGTAGAGATGGGGTTTCACTGTGTTAGTCAGGATGGTCTCGATCTCCTGACCTCATGATCCGCCCGCCTCGGCCTCCCAAAGTGCTGGGATTACAGGCATGAGCCACTGCGCCTGGCTGTTTCTTTAAGTAGGGGTCTGTTGATTGGAGTGTCCCATCAGCTTTCTGGTATAAACTGTCCTAAAATATATCAGCTATGATTTATTTCCTGTTTCCTTAGAGTGGAGCAAGAAACGAAAGACATTCATAATAATCTAGACGATACTTTCCAAATAATAATTGTTTTGTATACACGTCTAATTTGACAGAATTTTTTTTCAGTGACAAGTCTCTACTCTTATTTCCAAAGCACACACAACTCACCGTTTATAGAAATAACTTTCTTTTTGGTGCTCAGATTTCATCAGTTTTCATAATATTTAACTAAATCATCTAATTCCAATTCAAGTACAACCGGTTGAGATTATACAATTCAACTGGAAGAAGTAGAAGCATTCAGACACACGACAAAATAGCCATGAGACACAAGCATTTAACTCACTGGGTAAAAGTCATGTTCTGCAGAGGAAATGTAGTGAGTCCATTAAATTGAGGTTAGCTAAGTAATTTCAACTTAGTATTGAAACTATTGCTTAGTATCCAAAGTATTGCTTCTCCTCCTTCTTCTTCCTATATTGATTACTTCTTCCAAGATTTGATAATGTTTAGCTTCCTCGATATTACAGGACTTTAGAATTTCTAAATGACCATCCATCTTTACCATGTTTCCTCTAATAGCTCATTAAATGTATTCAGCCAATTTGAGACACTCCAAAGCTTTTATTTTATCATCAAGCATGACATTCTTTCTTGGTACTTTGGTGGCAGCATCTCTAGCACTATCATTCACATGCCTTTTGTTAGTCATTACAGTTCAAAACCATTTATTTAAAACCTTATAAAAGTAACTTCAAAATTGGGGCTACATATAGAGTTTGGCAAAAAGAGTGGAAAACTCTTCATGCATCCTTTTGAGCTGCAGGAAAAATTTCAAATATTTCTGGAAGAAATCTTCAGTTTGTGAGATCATGTGCACGCCTGAGACAGGCTCTGCAAATAAGCATATCTTGACAAATATATCTACTTATGTGAACAACCTAAATTTATCCTGACAAGTTTACGTATTCCATGTACAAAACAAAGTGAACAAGATAAATGTGAAACTAGAACTATGAGATATGTAGGTGAGCTGGATACTTTTTTCCTCTCTGAAAGGACCAGTTAAGGATTCTTCTGAAAAACTCACTGGAAATATTTTGAAAATTGTAAAAGATGCTTGAAATTTTTGAAAATTTTTGCGAGAATTTTCCCAAACTGGATGGCAGCAAAGAGTAGACAAAAAAAATCCCTTCTCCATTTCCAGATGTCCAATAAATAACTTGACACACTCAGAAGAATAGATTCTATAGATGAGCAGACCCCAACCTTTTCGGCACCAGGGACGGATTTAGTGGAAGACAATTTTTCCACAGATGGGGATTTGAGTGTACGGTTTCAGTATGAAACTGTTCCACCTCAGATCATCGGGCATTAGATTCTCTTAAGGAGTGTGCAGCCTAGATCCCTCACATGTGCAGTTCACAACAGGGTTCGCACTCCTATGAGAATCTAATGCGTCCCCAGCAATCTGACAGGAGGTGGAGCTCAGGCAGTAATGCTCTTTTGCCCTGGCAGCTCACCTCCTGCTGTGCAGCCCTGGCCCAGGGGTTGGGGACCCCTGCTATAAACTACTTTAGATGGCTTCTTGGAACAAAAGGGCTTAATTTTTATTAGTGCTTGAATTAACAATAAAGTTGGACAAAGTTGACCATTAACTGTATTATGATCTTTCCAAGTACACAGACTTGAGAGTTGTGATTCTTGGTGCTTATTAACATCAAAATTTAAAAATGGAATTGTCTTAATGACCTTAAAATCTCATCTTAGGTAGAAACCAAACACTATTCAAGCAAAGGCCCTTTTATTGCTAACCGACCAAAAATAGTATTCTCACTGAGGAACGTATTTCCAAGTGGGCATTTTTCTATATCCACTTTTAATTTTTTTAACGTAATAATCATTCATATTTTTTCTATTCTCTTTTATATGTAGCAAACAATACTGGTTTTCTATTTATAATAATACGATGAAGTTCCCTCTGGAAATGGTTTCTAAGTTTAAAAAGTAATATTACTGGCCAGGCATGGTGGCTCACGCCTGAATTCCCAGCACTTTGGGAAGCCGAGGTAGGCAGATCGCTTGAGCCTAGGAGTTCAAGACCAGCCTGGGGCAACATGGTGAAACCTCATCTCTACAAAAAATACAAAAATTATCCAATGTGGTCGTATGCACTTATGGTCCCAGCTACTCGGGAGGCTGAGGTGGGAGGATCACTAGAGCCTGGGAGGTCAAGGCTGCAGCGAGCCATGACCGCATCACTGCACTCCAGCCTGAGTGACAGAGTGAGACCTTGTCTCAAAATAAATAAATAAAATAATAAAGAGTAATATTAAAGAAAAATGTTTAGTAACTTACAGTTTAGGGGTTATAAGCCTATGGCAAATCACTAAAGTAGTATCCAAATTTAAGTATGGGAAACAGTCAGCAGGATAAAGGCAAGTTCCTTAACATGCATGTATTCAAGACTACTCTAATTGGCCTTCCAGCCTCTTTTCTCACCACTTTCCCTCATCACAAAACTTCATATCCTAGCAGTGTTCCACATCTAACATAGCCTGAAATGTCCATTTTAGTATCCATATCTCTACCACCACACCCCTAAAATACCCAACTCACCTCCTTACCCTTTAAAGAGTCTCTACCTTAAAATATTACCTTCCTCCAAGAAACCTTCCCAAACTTGTCTCCTCAGATAGTATTACGTGTTATTAGAGACTTGGTCTTATTTATCTACCAATCTTTCTCTGGTTCCCCACACAGGTATTCAAGAAATATTTTTTGAAAGAATGACTCTGTTAAGTTTTACTCTTATTTAACTACTGAACAATGTTAATTACATTCTACTTTCAACTTCCATCCCTTCAAGTTTCCTTTATAATGTACTCCCCTGCCTGTTCTACTACTACTCCCCTGTAGCTGTTCCTCCAGCCTTTGAAAGTACTTCTGTCCTCCCCAAACATGTGACCCAAGATACTATATTAACTGTCTTTCTGGTTCAATCTCATCCTTGTTGATCTACACCTATTCAAGTTTCTTCAACTACCATCACAAATATAATAGCACTAGCTAAGAACTCATTCCTATACATTTAGTTGTCCACTAGATATTTGTACCCAGATATTCCGTAAGTATTTGTGGTGGGAAGCCTCCAAAATGACCACCAATAGGCTGGGCACTTTGGCTTATGCCTGTAATCCCAGCACTTTGGGAGGCCAAGGTAGGCAGATCACTTGTGCCGAGGAATTTGAGGCCAGCCTAGGCAACATGGCAAAACCCTATCTCTACCAAAAATAAATAAATAAATAAAAATAAAATACAATTAGCTGAGCATGGTGGCATGCCTGTAGTCCCAGCTACTTGGGAGGCTGAGATGAGAGACTGCTTTAGGCTGGGAGATTCAGGCTGCAGTGAGCCATGATCACACCACTGCACCCCAGCCTGAGCAACACAGTGAGACCCTATCTCAAAAAAACAAAATGGGCCCCATTGACTCTTGGTATTCATGCCCTTGTATAGTTTCTTCCCACAGTGAATAGTGCTGACCTGTGTAACCAATAGATTATAGAAATGATGTAGTGTGACTTTTGAGGTCAGCTCACAAAAGTTATAATGGCTTCTACCTCCCTCTCTGGCTAAAATCACTCACTCAGGGCAAAGCCAGCTGCCTCACACATCCCCACAGAGAAGTCCACCTACCAACAGAGGAGCTAGGGCTTCCTACCAACAATCAGCACTCACTTGACCAGCATGAGTAAGTCACCTTGGAAATGGACCCACCAGGTGTAGTTGAGCCTTCAGATTCCTGAAGCCCTTGCTTCTAGTTGCAGACACCTGGACTGCAACCTCATGAGAAACCTTGAAGCAGAACCACCCAGCAAAGTTGCTCACCGATTTCTGATCTTAGTAAACTATGCGTTGATAAATGTTTGGCAGCACTGTCCAAAAGAGCTTTTTGCAATAATTTAAAACGTTCTATGATCAACCAACAGTACTGTAGCCACTGGCTTCATGTGGCTAGTGAATATTTGAAATGTGGCTAGTGTCACTGAGGAACTGAATTTTCAATTTTATTTAATTTCAATTAATTTAAATGTAAATAGCCACATTTGTCTTGTGGTTACCATAGTGGATAGTGCAAGTTTATTGTTTTGGGGTAATCTATCATACAACAGATAATGAATACTTAAACTAAAGATTTAGTAACTTAAACTAAATCTATCCCTTACTATGTCTGTTCTCTTCTCCATCTTATCAGTCAGCCAAACAAAAATAACAAAACAAAACCCTGCCTTCTCCCTTTTACATTCCCTATCTTGTTAAGTATTACCAACCCCTACCCAAGGACAAAACCCAGAAAGGCCTACACTTTGACCACACACCTTTCACCCTGCTGGTATTCTTAGTATCTTCTTAATAACTTTGTCTCTTCGCTTTTAAGTATATGTTACAACTTCAGTTTAGGAATTTATTAATATAATTTTTCATATGGATTACTGAAAAATGTCTCACTATTGGTTTCTCTGCCCCTGAAACTGTTGCTCAAGACTAATCCTTTCTTCACGGTACCACCGAAAGAATCTTTTATAACATAACGCTTACTACCTCTCTGACTGAAGGCCTTCAGTGGCTCCCTACAATCCAGAGGTTAAAATCCAAACTCCTTAGAATGACTTAAAAGGCCTTCCATAATCTGGTACCACCTATCACTCCAACTTTACCAACTGCTGTGCCCATCCATCATCAACCTCCATGCTCTAGCCACACTGAACTATATGCAGTTCCTGAAAATGTGAGCTATTTCACCTCTATGTCCTTATTAATATTCCTTATTTTGGTGGCACGGTGGCTTACGCCTGTAATCCCAGCACTTTGGGAGGCTGAGGTGGGCGGATCACTTGAGGTCAGGAGTTCAAGGACAGCCTGGCCAACACAGCGAAACCTTGTCTCTACTAAAAATACAGAAATTAGCCAGCTGCGGTGGCACGTGCTTGTAATTCCAGTATTTTGGGAGGCCGAGGCACAAGAATCCCTTGAACCCAGGAGGTGGAGGTTGCAATGAGGCAAGATCATGCCACTGCAATCCAGACTGGGTGATGGAGTGAGACTCTGTCTCAAAAAAACCTGATTGTTTCTTTTACCGCAATTGTTCCTCTATCCCTTACCTGTCCAGTAACTACATCCCACATTCCAGGATTCAGCAAATATATTCATCTCCTCTATGAAGCTGTCTGTGATCAGTCCAAAAAGTAATGATTTTTCTCCTTTGAGTCTCCACTGTGCCCTGTGCACTTAGTTCTCTATCTTCCTCTATTAGACTCGAAGTTCCTAAAAGGCAGAAACAGTATCTGATTCAACTCTGACCATATCTGGCAGTATAGGATAGTGTTTAAGAGTGCATGCAGGCTGGGGCCAGGCATGGTGGCTCACACCTGTAATCCCAGTACTTTGGGAGGTTGAGGCGGGCGGATCACTTGAGGTCAGGAGTTCAAGACCAGCCACGGCCAACATGGTGAAACCCCGTCTCTACTAAAAATACACAAATTAGAAGGGCATGGTGGCACATGCCTGTAGTCCCAGCTACTCAGGAGGCTGAGGTTGCAGTGAGCTGAGATCACGCCACTGCACTCCAGCCTGGGCAACAGAGGGTGACTGTCTCAAAAAACAAAACAAAACAAAAAAAAAACAGTGCAGGTTGGGAAGTCAGACAGATTCATACTAAAATCCAAGTTTTACCACTCACTAGGCATGCTACTTAAACTTTCTCTTTCTTCACCTGTGAATACCTCACAGAGTAATTGTGAGAATTAAGTAAAATAATGGGTAGAAAACATTACAGTACCTAGCACATAATTTTTAGTCAATACATGTATTTTGCATGGAGAGATTAATGGTTGGGTTACTACCTCCTAGATAGGTATATAAAGGGTGGGAAAGGTCAAAATAGAAGGTATCATCTTTGGAGTAACTTTTTAGCAAAATACAGAAAAACCAAGTAATCCAGGAAGCCTGCTGGGTATCTACTACATGGTCAGAAAATTGCAGGGAATGACAAAAGGACTCAACCAGAAATAAGTAAAAGGTTGAGGGAGAGCAGAGGACCTAGATGGGGTAACAAAGGAAAGATTAAAAGCCTAGTGATGACAATAAAGACAAAGTGTACATGCAAAAAGATAAGGGGAGGCTGGGCGCAGTGGCTCAGGCCTGTAATCCTAGCTCTTTTGGGAGGCTGAGGCAGGCAGATCACTTGAGGCCAAGAGTTCAAGACTAGCTGGGCAAACATGGTGAAACCCCGTCTCTACTTAAAAAAAAATTAGCCAGGTGTGGTGGCGCACACCTGTAATCCTAGCCACCTGGGTGGCTCAGCCACAAGAATCGCTTGAACCCAGGAGGCAGAGATTGCAGTGAGCCAAGATCATGCCACGGCACTCCAGCCTGGGAGACAGAGCAAGACTCGGTCTCAAAAACATAAAAAATTTTAAAAAAGACATGGAGTGAAGGAGAAGTAGAAGGTAAGAGACACAAAAACACAAAAATTTTAAAGTAGAATCCTATCAAATATTGACAAGATCTAAGACGCAGTCATACTGATAGATTGCTCCTAGCCTGAATCACATGAAATTGCAAATGTTGGATTGTTTTTGACTAATAAAATGGATTAGGCCATTTTTCCATAATAAGCTGGATCTTTTTTAAAATAATAAACTCAAAGTCTGAAGGTTGCCTTTTAATATCATTTTACATTCTACCTTTGGCCTTGAATGCCTGAATGTTGTAGGGCTCATGAGTCAAAAAAATACACTCCTATTAAAGTGTCCTGGATATTCCCTGTAACACAACTTAGAAATTACTCCTGTAATTTATCTTAAAATAGATTAAATAACCTTCTTTGGCTGAATATTTTCATTTGGAGTAACATAAAATTGGGTACAGTAGCAAATGTAATGAATCAAGAGTCAAAAAGATCTGGGTTTTTTTATTTTTTATTTTTAAAGAGACAGAGTCTCACTCTGTAGCCCATGCTGAAGTAGACTGACACAATCATAGCTCACTGCAGCCTGGAGCTCCTGGGCTCAAGCAATCCTCCCACCTCAGCCTCCTAAGTAACTAGGACTACAGGTACTGTGCCCCGCTAAAAGACTTGAATTTAAAACCTGGTTCCAAAAAAATTTATAGCTGGGAAATACTGATCTAGTCAATCAATGTCTTTGAATCTAAGTTTTTTTCTCATCTGTAAAATGGGAATAACATTTGCCTTGTACAGTTATTATATCTATTAAATATGATGTATATAAAGCACCTAGAATGAGGCTTTACATGTAGAAGCTGGTGTTCATGGTTACAAAATAAGGAAACAGTTGTAAAAGTATAGTAAATGCAAATGTAAATGACTAGTATACAAATAAACATATAAAAGCAACAATAATTTATTGGGTGTGACAAGACTGAAATGCTGCTTGTGTAATAACCTTCTCGTTTAAAAAAATAAATATGGGAAAACAAGCATGGGCAAATGTTTGTCAACTGTGAACCGGTTGCTTTCCCCCTCATTATTTTTGCCAATCTGACTTTTTAACTTCATCAATGCTCAAAGATGACAGAACATCCTCCAGATTAGTCATATCGATCACAGTAAATTTTTCAAGCTGGATAAGCAAAGTTCTCCTTAGTGCTAACAGTGTGAGGAAGCAATGCTAGCTAAAATGAGATATGGTAAATATTTATGCAAAACTAACAGACCTTTACCCCACGGGGAGGCTGCAAGCATGGGAAAAAGCAGCTTCCCAGAACTCAGCATAGCGGATGTCTGTAGATCTCCCTAAGGGCTATAAAGTCTCCACATCTATACGACTCCTTCGAAGAGCACTGCCTTTTGCATGTTAGCCTCTTTGTAAATCCCAAACCTAGTAAAATTCTCAATACAATTCTCTAATCTTTCTCTACCTAGAAACAATACTTTACTCAATAAAAGATTTAGTTGGTGGGCTTCTTTTTTTAAACCAACGATCTGCCTACCTCTCTTCTAGATTTTCTTCTAGATTTTCTGGGGTTACTAAAACAAAGAAAGAAAACAATTTACAACCAAAAAGGGTTAAAAAATAACACACCTAAATATCTCTTAAGCAATTTTTCTCTCCATTTAATAAGATAAAAAGTGACTAAACTGATTCATGTCACAGAATTTCAGAGACAAAAAATCATCTACAAAGAAGAAATGAGATTAAAAGTAACAATGTTTTTCACTTTGGCTCATATGGGGTGTGTGGGACCCCCATGGTCTCTCTCCTTCCTAGTTAGTGTCAAGCTGGAATGTGAGAAGATGGCCAGTGAGAAGACTGAAATGCAGCAACATAACATCATGGTGGGGAGAGTTATGATGTCAGGGGAATGGGAAAGAGGACTTGTTAATCCTGACTCACCCAACCACTCTGGGGTAGGACTGAGCCCTCTTTGAGCCTTATCTTTCCTATCTGTAATTGGGCCGACTGGGATTACAGGCTCTCTCTCAGAAGCCTCTCCCAGCTCTTGAGAATAGTGAAACAGGAATCTTCCCTCTTCTCACAGGCATCTCAGTGGGGCCAGGGTCTCTAGGCATCTCCTATCTTCTCCTCCCACTGCACCCCTAGTCTCTGAGGAGATCAGAGGCAGCACCTCCAGGTATGGTCCCGCTTCCTCCTCTGGGCTCCTCCTCTGGGACCCCATGGGGTTCTGGGGCTCTGTATCCTGCTGTGATTCCCCCAGCATCACCCAGCACAGGGCTGGGCATCCACCTCCACCCCAGACATTCCCAATGGGCTTTTCCTTTGCAGTATGAGATATCCTATAGACTCAAAATTGAAATGCATAAACAGGTAACTGTGTTGCAGATAACAGTGTTCAGAAGGGCGGGTGGAGATCTGGAAGTCAGGGGAGGAACCCAGTGTGGGCAGTCTGGGACAAAGCTTACCCCGAGCATATGGGTCTTGCCTTGAAATCTCTGCAGAGGTCTCAGAGGGCTGATGTGGGAAAAAGGAGACAGATTTCAGATTCTCACATTTTGGAGACATCATTTAGTAGCTGGAGCCATCCAGAAGAGAGGCAGGCAGTGGGCAGGGGCCAGGTATCCCTATCGAGGAGGGCTCATAGCAAAGACTAGACAGCGAGATCAGGGAGGCTGTGGAGGTGACTTGTATTCCAGGAAGGGACTGGATGGATAGTCTTGAGGGTCCCTTTTAGCCCACAATCTCAAGTTTTGAGATGGAACGCAAGAGTCTGTTGCTGTTTTGAAGGTTTTCAGACCTAGGACTGGCCAGAAGTTTCTGAGATTGTTCTCACGTCCCTGAACTTGATCCCACAGTTCAGGCTGACTGCACCATTCCAAGATGGACCTCAAGATTCTGCGACTGTGATAATTGATCCAATGGTATAATACCGGGCACAAGGTCCTGGGACTTCCCAAGATTCTGAGTTTCGCATGAAGGTTCTGAGACAGACCTCAAGTTCTAAGATTGATGACCCTGTATGCTGAGATGTGTCCCAAGGTTCTGAGGCTGTCCCCAAGCTTTTGAGTGTGATCTGAAGGTTCTGAGATAGACCAAAACTTCTGAAATTGACTCCAGTGGTTCAACCTGAAATCATGAGATTAATTGATGGTTCCTAAAGGGATGAGGAGGTCCTGAGATTCTGAGCTTGCTGGACTCTTAGATTCTGTCCACCAGAATATTAGAACCAATAGGTAGAGCCTTGGGTCAGGGATTCCAGGTGAGTGGGAAGAAGAAGGGGAATGGGCTGGGAGTACAGGGCGCCTGGGGTGCTGACCCTGGCATGCTTTCCCAGATGTGTGTGGGCTATGTTGGTTCTGATAATAGGCAGGAAGAGGCTTATCTGCCCAGAGCACTGTGTGGTCCCACAAGTACACGTAACAGATCCCCTTATGGGGAGAATGACAATAGGTAGGGCCCAGGCCCTGGGAAACTGGTTCCACCCTCCTGAGCATGGGAGACACAAACCCCAGCCAGGCAAACAAAGCACACCTGTAACTCAGGCAGAGGCAAAGCACAGGGCCATTGCCACACACCCCTTTCCCCACCCACACGGCGAAAAGAAAAAAAACACAAGTGTTCTAAGGCTCAGAAGATGACTCTATAGCTATAAAAGATAAAACCTTTTTATCTTTAAATGGCAGAAAATATAAACTAAATGATAAAGATAACACTATAACAACGCAAATAAAAATATTATCTCCACTGCCACTTAAACACACGCAGATTCTTGATAAGAAAAAACTGCAACCCAACTTACTTACATCATTTATGCTTCCAAAGGCCTGATTATCTACTATTAATATATTACATATATGAGATAGGCCTTAAACTTCTTAAAAGGACTTTAAAATAATTATGATGGAAAATGATCTATAAGCAAAACAGATGAGGCATCAAAAAAGTTCAATGTTTACAGATGTGTATATATTTAAAGCAACTAATAACAAACCTAAACACAATGTTTAGGTTCACTCTTTAGAGCAAATGAGACAAAATCCCTCATGTCAGAAATCTGGAAAAGAAAATACGGAAAACAGGTGATTAAGAGTACAAAGGATAAGATGTAGTTATTAAATTTTAATGTGAAGGCAACACTTTAATGGTATTGTTGAAGATAAAATCTATTTTCTGGGTTTCATCCAATTGATTGATCTAGATGAGCCAATAACCACAAACGACTGTGACCAGTAGTTTCAAAAAAGCGAGCATCGGAGTAATAATCCCAAGTCTTCTGTTTAGAAACTATGTCAGCTTGGGTATTAGTGAACCTCTCAGAGGCTCATTTTTCCCAGTTTTAAAACAGGGACAACAGTATTTAGCTTAGTTGAAAGGTTAAAAAAGACAATGCACAGGAAGTACCTAAAACAGTGAGCAGTACTTAATATGTACTCAATAAATGTAACATCCGGCCGGGCGCAGTGGCTCATGCCTGGAATCCCAGCATTTTGGGAGGCCGAGGTGGGCAGATCATCTGAGGTCAGGAGTTCGAGACCAGCCTGGCCAACATGGTGAAACCCCGTCTCTACTAAAAATACAAACATTAGCCGGGCGTGGTGGCGGGTGCCTATAATCCCAGCTAATCAGGAGGCTGAGGCAGGAGAATTTCTTGAACCAGGGAGGCGGAGGTTCAAGTGAGCCAAGACCATGCCACTGCACTCCAGCCTCCAGCCTGGGCGACAGAGCGAGACATTGTCTCAAAAAAAAAAAAATATATATATATATATATATATATATATTCCTTTCCTACATCCCAAGTATCTTGATAGCCCTAAATTTCACCTTTTTTTTTTTTTGAGACGGAGTCTTGCTCTGTTGCCCAGGCTGCAGTAGGGTGATCTCGGCTCACTGCAAGCTCCGCCTCCCGGGTTCATGCCATTCTCCTCAGTCTCCCGAGTAGCTGGGACTACAGGCGCCTGCTACCACACCCAGGTAATTTTTTTTGTATTTTTAGTAGAGACGGGGTTTCACCGTGTTAGCCAGAATGGTCTCGATTTCCTGACCTTGTGATCCGCCCGCCTTAGCCTCCCAAAGTGCTGGGATTATAGGCGTGAGTCACCGCACCCGGCCAATTTCACCCATTTTTAAAAATGCTCTTTGTCACCTACATCACATCTTGTCATCTTTCAAAGTCTAAAATATTAGAGCAACAAGTAATCATGATTTAAACACTGTCTTACTAATCAAACTACTGTAGTTTCCAGAATCCTTCTCTGACCAAAAGATCACCATATTTATCACATTTTCACTGGATGCACAAAGTATATATAGGTTTAATCAGTTGCTATTTCCAAGAGACTGATAATGAGTAAGAGGTTCTCCTTCAAGTAGTGACTAAAACAATGCCCAATCCATAAAATGTTACTTCCTCTTAGCAATGAACATCTAAAACTTCTTAGATTCCAACTTACACCAATGTCTTTTCCATTTTGGTCTAAATAGTTCACTGAAATATAACTAAACTGAAAAATAAAATAAAAAGGAAAACATAAAAAGACAGTATGTGATAGAAAGTAACCACATTTTTAAAATTTGGAAATAAGATCAATTTAATCATTATTATTTCATTCTACAACTTCCCCCAAATACACATACTTCTCACTTTTTTTTTTTTTTTTTTTTGAGACGGAGTCTTGCTCTGTCACCCAGGCTGGAGTGCAGTGGCGCGATCTCAGCTCACTGCAAGCACTGCCTCCCAGGTTCAAGCCATTCTCCTGCCTCAGCCTCCCCAGCAGCTGGGACTACAGGTGCCCACCACCACACTCGGCTAATTTTTCATATTTTTAGTAGAAACGGGGTTTCACCATGTTAGCCAGGATGGTCTCGATCTCCTGACCTCATGATCCGCCCACCTCAGCCTCCCAAAGTGCTGGGATTACAAGCGTGAGCCACCGCGCCTGCCACATACTTCTCACTTTAATCTTCAGCACAGATGAATAAATATCACTCTATCATGTAAATTTCTTCATTTTAAGATATAATTCAGCAGGTAGCAAGAGCTCAAAATAACTGCCAAGACAATGACCTACACAGAACAGGCATTCAATATTTACTGAATAAATAAACAAACTGATGTTAATAAATACAGAACTGGACAAATTCTGAGTGATCGAAGGCAGATTTAAAAGTATACTGCCAATCCAAACTAACCCATTTTGTGAAGAGATGTTCCACGGTCTGAATTGAAATAACTCTTAAATCTATTCCTCACTCGCAAACGCATTTAATTCTAACAATAGCCTGAAATATAAAAGATAAGGAATATTATCACAGCAAGGGAAAAAAACTATCTTAGCCACAGCTGCTAAAAATACATATGGATTCAAAAAGATCTTACAAGCACAGATGAAAGTTCTAGCAAAACCTAGCTAATTCCTGAGGTTTAAACAATAACAGCTACTATGACTTACTGAGCTCTCTCTTACGATGTGCTAGGTACTCACACACACTCTCATTTAATCGTCACGACAATTCTGCAAAGTAGGTATTCTTCCCATTTTTACAGATGAAAAAATTAAACTGCTGATCAGAGAGGTAAATTTGCCCAAGGTCTCCCAGCTAGTAACAGAACAAATGCGACACACCAAAACCCAGGCTCTTTTCTCTATATCATGCTCCTTCAGTTCCCTTCCACTGCTCCTCTCTTACAAGGGCTAAAATATATAAATAAATACATACACACACACACAATTAAGGGCTGAGATCTCTTTTCCTTTAAAAGCTACTTTTTATCTCTGA
The DNA here is from genome assembly GCF_028858775.2 of Pan troglodytes. NCBI lineage: Eukaryota > Metazoa > Chordata > Mammalia > Primates > Hominidae > Pan > Pan troglodytes. The sequence goes on along the minus strand of NC_072407.2, from coordinate 122,292,807 downwards.
CAAAAAATGATAGCTTCAAAAAAAAAGTCGGCCAGGGAGTCAAAATTAATATAATTACTATTACATATCCATATAATATTTGACTTACTTTCTATTTTTGGAAACAGAATTGTACCTGGTTCCTTTTAAGCTATAATTGTATGGTGAGAAGCTTCTCCTTTTTTACTGTTCACATCCAGGCAACACACCCAATTTAACTTTATACACTGTCTCAAGAATTCTAATCATGCAGGGCTTCCTGGTAAATACAGTAACTACTATAGAGACCTCAAACATTCCCCCAAATTGTGCAACTAACAATTGCAACTAAAATACAACCAAGGTACAAATATATTATCCTAACAAAGGTACACACTGGGTATCCCTTACCCAAAATGCTTGGGGCCAGAAGTGTTTCATTTTGAATTTTTTTGTGTTTTGGAACATTTACATATACATAGTAAGATATCTTGGGAATGGGACCCAAGTCGAAACACAGAATTCATTAATGTTTCACGTACACTCTATATGCACAGCCTGAAGGTAATTTTTTATTATTTTTTTTTTTTGAGATGGCGTTTTGCTCTTGTTTTCCAGGCTGGAGTGCAGTGGCATGATCCTGGCTCGCTTGAACCTCCACCTCCCTGGTTCAAGCGATTCTCCTGCCTCAGCCTCCCGAGTAGCTGGAATTACAGGCATGTGCCACCATGCCCAGCTAATTTTGTATTTTTAGTAGAGATGGGGTTTCTCCATGTTGTTCAGGCTGGTCTCAAACTCCCAACCTCAGGTGATCCGCCTGCCTCGACTTCCCAAAGTGCTGGGATTACAGGCTTGAGCCACCATGCCTGGCCCCCACCTAACGGTAATTTTATACACTACTGTAAATAATTTTGTGCATGAAACAAAGTTTGTATTATGTACTTACGTGTAGAATTTTCCACCTGTGGCACATGGCACCCAAAAAGTTTCAGATTTTGAAGCATTTCTGATTTTGGATTTTTGGATTAGAGCTACTCGACCCATACTGACAAACTATTACCTCTGAAACTAATGTTCTCAATTGTGATACAACAACAGAAAAACAGTATGAATCATGGCAAGTCAAACTTAATCTTCTTGGGCAAATTTTTATTTATTTATATTTTAAATAGACTATATTGTCACAAGTAACCAAAACCAGAATCAACTCCACTAATTCTGAAAAACTGGTTTTTCCTTCCCAAGAAAAACTCAAAATTAAGTAATTTTATTTACAAGCCAATGATAGCTACTTTTCTACTGTAGTTCCTACATGGACTCTGAAATGAGACTAGCAACATAATGTAATTAGAAAAAACTAAAGCTAACTGGATATCTATAAAGACTACTTTAATATAAGTGTCTCTGTACACAATGAAAGAAGCTAGTTAAGAAAACAAAATTAATTTGATAGTGGTACTATACTAAAATATTTCCATCATGTTATATACAATAATTATTTATTTCCTAATCTGCACAAATCCTCTTCTGCCACCTCATTGTCACCTGAAAATCTACAAACTGAAGAGATTATATCTGTTTATTTTGTGTCCCACTGTTTATTACCTAACAATCCCCCCAAAAAAAGAATGTCCTGTGAAACTGTAATCCTAGATCCATAACAGAATGTCTCATATTCCCTACAACCATGGAAATGACAAACTTACTGGTTATACTGAATGCTCATAAAATCTACGACATCTTGAATCAAAATGGAGGCTTTCAGGCCTTCAAGACAAACTAACCTGAGCAGCTGAAATTGGCATTAATGATTTCTAAACTAAAATTAGATAGATGAATTTCTTTACTTTTATATCATCTTAGAGATCATCTTAAAGATATGATAGATCCTTTCTCCGCAGAGCAAATGGCACGGGTGAACACAGGATTTTTATAAATGATTCTGATGTTCTTCTCCAAAGAAAATAACATCACTGAGAGCTCCCAGAAGACTTGGAGCCATTAAGAGCTGGGATTCCTTTCAATTGGCATCATTCCAACAGAGGCTCAGTGAGAAATGAAACCTCTGCAAATCAAATCTGTTGCAATGTTATTTTTTCCAGAGGTTAATTACCTGCTTCTGCTACAAACACACACACACACACACACAGAGAGAGAGAGAGAGAGAGAAACAGAGAGAGGCAGAGAGAAAGAAAGAGAGAAAGAAAGAAAGAAAGAAAGAAAGAAAGAAAGAAAGAAAGAAAAGAAAAGAAAAGAAAAGAAAGAAAGAAAAGAAAAGAAAGAAAGGGAGAGGCTGGAAAAGTAGATGGCATTCTGTTGTAAGCCTCCTCCAGAAATACTCAAAATGAAATCAAAACAAGTTCAGGCTGTCAAATTCTAGATACGCTCTATGAACGTGCTCTGCTGCTTGACACCTGTCAGTCTATATAGTACTATTACCTCACCCTATCAGACAGTAATAATTTACTATGAGAAGTCACACGTTCAGACTTTATCTCTTAAAAATACTTAGTGAAATACTTGTAAGTGAAATTATGATATCCAAAAACTGCTTCAAAATAATCTAGTGAGAAGGGGGGAAAGAAAACAGATAAACCAAGATTGTCCGTACATTAACTGCTGGAGTAATAAAGGGAACAAGGGAGGTTCATCATACCATTCTCTGTACTTCTGTTTATGTTTGAATTTCCCACTAAAAAAAAAGAAACTTTCATAGACTCCAAATAACCCATTTAACAAGCATTTACTGAACTTGTTGATGTAGACTATATTATTTATTGTTCCAAATTATTTAACCTCCACTTTCCTTAAGAGGATTATACAGCCTTATCTGTTATCATGCAACTTGCAATGCCACCTGTGGAAGGACTATACATCCTTACCCCACTGACAGTGAGCTCTGACCATATGACTTGCTTTGGCCACTGACATGTGAGCTGATGTGACATACAACATGACTGAGTGAAAGCTTTAAGAGCCATTGTATGTCTGCATCTGTTTTCTTGCTCTCTCCCTCATCCACAATAATGGCACAGCCCAGACAGGGGATGCTCCTTGAGCCAGGGTTCCAAAATAAGAAACGTGAAGCAATGCTGCAGTCAATCCACAGCTGACAAGGTGTAGCATAAGCAAGAAGAAAAGCAGTGTTGTAAGCCACTGAAATTTGATAGTGTTGCTATAGCAGCATAACCTAGCAAAAGAAGACAGATACACTTATTATGGAGTAGGTGCAAAAAATAAAATTATAGGCTGGTATACATTTTTAAATGTTTCAGAAGATAAACCAAAAAAATTAACTATTGTTACCTATGAGGAGAAGGTATGAAAACTAACAGGAGTGTAGGAATACTTTTTTTTATACCATTTTATATGATTTGAATTTTCTGTGTGTGTATGCGTGTGTGCGTTTAACCTGAGCAGCAGCATCTGGGTAGTTGGATCATTTGGGCCATTTATTTTTCTTCCTTCTGCTTTTCAGTATTAAAAAATAAAAATATAATAAGGCTACCAATAATTACTTAAAAATGAATAAGAACTATTCTTATACCCTTGAAGAACTCACATATTAGCTAACAATTTAGCTTTAAATAAAGCCTTCCCCCATTCATTGTTAATTTTTTTAATGTCCAAGGCTAAATACTGTATATATATATTTAGGAGTATGACATACGCCATTTCTTTTTTTTTTTTTTTTTTTTTTTGAGACGGAGTCTCGCTCTGTGCCCAGGCTGGAGTGCAGTGGCGCGATCTCGGCTCACTGCAAGCTCCACCTCCTGGGTTCATGCCATTCTCCTGCCTCAGCCTCCCCAGCAGCTGGGACTACAGGCACCCGCCACCACACCCGGCTAATTTTTTGTATTTTTAGTAGAGACGGGGTTTCACCGTGTTAGCCAGAATGGTCTTGATCTCCTGACCTCCTGAACCGCCCGCCTCGGCCTCCCAAAGTGCTGGGATTACAGGCGTGAGCCACCACGCCCGGCCTGTTACATGCATTTCTATCAGTTTGCTCACTTTCAGGTTTCAGCAAAGCAATATAGTGTTTTGTATATGGATGGTACGGTTACTAATCTCAAAGGAAATTCTCACAATTTCATTATTTTAGTATGCCAGTTAAATTGGCAAAGAGGTTTGCTCTAGTTACAGGTGTTCAAGGGAGAGAATACAGTCATGGGTTCTTAGTTTCTGTTTCTGGATGGGCCAGTAAAGCCCCTTCCTCATCCCTCTTTCCGTTTTATCACTAGAGACAGAAACTAAAAACCATGGCTTCAGGCTGCTGAAAGCCTAAAACAAAACAAAACAGAAGAACAATAGCAAAATAAGGCAGGTTGGACAAGCTTGCTAGGTGTTAAGTTTGGTAAATATGCCTTAACCAGTACTAGAGCAAGGAATCTATTAAGGAAACTCTTCTAGGGTAAAATCATAAAGGAGCATTGAAAGAAAGGAAAACAAGGGGAAAAATTCTAATCATGACTCTTGTGGTGATAAAACAACACTTGAATGGTTACAGAAATCAAGTTTGATAGAGTAACACTTTACTACATGAACAAGTTTTAACTTCAAGAGAGCAATATCTGAATATAGCAGTAACCTGCAAATGACTAAGAACATGTCTGTACTTTTCATCCTAAGATCTCAAAGCACTTCACAAACATTCATTTAACTCTCGTATCACCTGAGAAGTGGTGATATAATAATACATCATTATAACCATCTATCCTGCCAATACAAAATATTTAAATACCTCTTCAGCAGCATTTGCCCTAAGAAGGTCTTGCTAAACAGCCAATAAAACAGGAAATAGGCTGACAGTGCATATGCCACCAACAATCTCTGAAAAGATCAGACCTTCACCCACAAGAACCACTTCCTCTCAGTAAACCACAGAGACTGTACTGGGCAAACCACAACATATCGGCTTGTGTCTGGAACATACGCAGATAACCCATCTAAAATCTATGGAAGGGTATGTCTAAGCACCTTCACAGGATTTCTTGTGTTAGTAAGCGTAATTTGGGGTATCTGTTACTCTTCTGGATAACATATAGCCACTTTCTGCATTACAAGATCAATTTCAGGTATCATTCCTTCAGAGGCTGATGAAGTCTCCAGTTTTTTCTTTTTTTTTTTTTTTTTGAGACGGAGTCTTGCTCTGTCATCCAGGTAGGAGTGCAGTGGTGCAATCTTGGCTAACTGCAACCTCCGCCTCGCGGGTTCAAGTGATTCTCCTGTCTTAGCCTCCCGAGTAGCTGGGATTACAGGCATGTGCCACCTGGTCCGGCTCATTTTTGTATTTTTAATAGAGACAGGGTTTCACCATGCTGACCAGGCTAGTCTTGAACTCTTGACCTCAAGTGATCCGCCCACCTCAGCCTTCCAAAGTGCTGGGATTTACAGGCATGAGCCACCGCGCCTGGCCAGTTTTTCTACAAGAAAATAATCTACATTTTTTTGAATCCATAAAAGATCTACAAAGTCCTCTTTGATCTTTTGAGTATATGAATGTAAAATCAACATTTATATGTAATATTTGACAAAAACTGTAGTATCAGAGTGTACCTTTAAATGATTCTAATGTGTTATATAACACCAAAAGAAAAAGCAGTGTGACAAGCAGCTAATTGAAAGCATTAACTAAAACCAGGCTCTCTTATATAGTTCCAATTTCTGCATGAATTGTTACTTGCAGTCCAAGACAGGAAACCTACTTTTCATTGGCCAGTAGATTTGCTTGTCTCTAGACACTGAGAAGCCACCCAGGCCTGTCATGTGACTGTGATCTCAAAAACCAGGACTCAGCATTTGAATTAGTAAAAGATCCTGTTTCGGTATGAATCTAAACTGCATTGGTGCATGCTAATTCAAGAGGTAAAGTTAGTGTATTTTTTCTTTTACTAAAAGTCGACACTATATACTCATGCAATTTAGGCACAGCCTCTGACCAGGCACTAGCTTCATAGGCTTCTATTGGAGTTAGAAGCTGTCTTATAGCGGTCTTTCCTATATGACTATCTTGATGATTCCAGATATTCTAAGTTGAAAAAGTAAAATGTTCTAAATTTGGCATGTTTGCAAATTTTAGTATTACCAAAATACAAAATATTAATATTAGCAAAATACAAAACAAGGACATCTATCTCAATAATTTGAAACTAAAATAGTACTAAAGAAAATATGCTAATAAAGTATTCAAAAGGTCTACAGTCTTACAGATTTTATAATAATCTAAATATGCACTTTTTCTGTTACACTGTCTTGTCATTAACAATTCTTGTAAATACAACAGCAAGAAAGTAAAATATTTCAATTTTCACAATATCCATTTTACTGAAAAAAAAATACTGCTAAGCATTGCTATTTCACTAACATGTGGAAATAAGAGGGGACAAAACAATAAGGTAAAAATAAACCAAACATCGAGGAATGTTTTGACCTACAATTTAAGATAACGAACTGAAAAACCACTGGAAAAAATAAGAAACAACTTCCTGATGTATTTCATCATATTGCAACAAGATGATTTTCAATCAAAGGTGGCTAACATTATTTCTATACCCTACCCTTTTGTCATAGAATTGATAACATTTGTTACATTGAGGGTCCTCATATTTGAAAGAATCGCTTTGTAAAAAAGCCTTTTAGAACATGAGTAATTGCTTAATTAGTTGATTTGGTAATCATGCTGTTTGTATAAATTTGTTTCATTTGACTGTGACATATCTCATATCCATCCTAAAGACTATCTAAAATAAAAGTGAATCAAAATGACCTTGAGAATCTCTTTACCCATATTTTTGCAGTAGGAGAGCAACTGAGAAAAAGCTAATGAAATATTAAGATAAGCTGATTTTTAGACAATGGATCAACAGAAAGCATACAGCTTGGCTAAGCAAAGAGTAAGGGAAGGGGACCGGAAAGGATAATGAATAACCATCTGAAACATTTAGAATCATACAAACATAAAATGGGAAGAGAGCATTATTTAGCCTGGTACAGCAAGTACATACAAGTAACAGGACAACTTAAAAGAAAAGTTAGACATAAAGATCAGGAAAAACTTCCTGACAGCAAGATCTATCAGACTGTGCTTCAGTCTCCTGAGGAAGTGACAAAAGCTTTATCCTCAAGAGATATTTAAAATTAGAATGGGTAAGGTACTAGAAACTATGCTGTAAGAGAAAAATCCAACTGACTTCATCAAGCTGGAGAGTTACTAAAGGAAAATAGCACAGAAAAATACAGTACAAAGAAAGACAATAATTTAAAATGAAAAAAAAAATGGGGGACTTGAGAGCCAGAAAATCTAGGTTAAAATCTTGGGTCTGCCCTTTCTAGTTTTATAATCTTGACTTAAAATCTTGACCTAAACTGTATGAATTAGCTTAAAGTGTAAATGACAGAAACATGATCTGCCCTGTACTGAACTGAAAATATTGTAAATGTTAAAGAATTATACTACCACAGGATATCATTACCTACATGATGGTATTTTACTCAAAAGAAGGCAAAAATATAATTTTGTTGATTTAAAAATTTTAACTCACATGGCACTATTTTGAAAACCTGTAATTATTATAAGGGAAAGGAGCATGTCTTCAAGTAAAGCTCAGGAACATCATCGAAACCAAGTTTTAACAGAAAAGACCAAAAGAAGTTAAGCTACTATTCTTGAAAATGTGTCATGGTCAATTTCTAGGAAACAAGCAAGTATATAAGAAACATTTCTAATAATGTCAGACAACCATGATGCAAAAGAGTCCCTTCAATTACCTCTGGGAACCAGTATGTTATCTTGCTGTTTCTGTGACCCGTATCAGTTTGGGAAGCAATTCATACCCACCACTGGATGACATTTAGAAGAGGCAACCACATATGTACAATGAAATATTTTCCAACTGTTTTCCCTGGAATCGCAATGCTCCACAGAAAAATATGTAAAATTCACCATTTATGGATTCCATGAATGTTCGCCTCAAATTTCATTTTTTAAACTGAAAACTCGAACTTAGTTAAAAAACAACAACAGCAACAACAAAAAAAACCACTGGGCTCGGTGGCTCAAGCCTGTAATCCCGGCACTTTGGGAGGCCGATGGCTCAAGCCTGTAATCCCAGCACTTTGGGAGGCCGAGGCGGGTGGATCACCTAAGGTCAGGAGTTCAAGACCAGCCTGGCCAATATGGTGAAACCCCGTCTCTACTAAAAATACAAAAATTAGCCAGGCATGGTGGTGGGTGCCTGTAATCCCAGCTACTCAGGAGGCTGAGGCAGGAGAACCACTTGAACCTGGGAGGCGGAGGTTGCAGTGAGGGGATCATGCCACTGCACTCCACCGTGGGTGACAGAGCAAGACTCAAAAAAGGAAAAAACCTACATGTTAACTCGATGGTATATACATGTTAACAACTGGAAACCACCAATGTGTTAAGTGGTATTCCAAGGTTAACATATTTTTGTAATGATTTCAAATAAAGCTTCTCTTGTCACCTTACTGAATATGAACATCATATAAATGTACCATTAATCAGGAAGACTACAACACTGTACTTTCAAAAAAAGTTACTTTAGATTCTGCATGTTGACTCATGTAAAACTGTACAAGCGAATGTACTATTGCATACCTTTATGACTCAAGATTTTATACTGAACTAAAAAGGCAAAGATAAAACTGAATACAAAACTAACACTGTGATCTTTGGCCCCCATTTCAATGTTGTATTTATGGACTGGCTGACTTTACAAGAAAAGGTTACAAATAATTTCACCTTGCCGAGAGATGACTCATGCAACGTTGAAAATAACATATAAACATGAGTAGCTCTTCTTTTTTTAATCAAAAGCATTATACAGCAATTTTGACAGAAAAAGTATCATTAATGAAAAGTATCATTAATTACTGGGTACAGGCATATAAAGTCACAGGTTTCCACACTCACTTTAAAAATCTGCTGAAGTTAAACAGCTTAAAGCTGAATTCAGTGCTTTAAAAAAATTGTATCAAAAACCTGTCTTTATCTATAAATCAAAAACTACAAAATTCATAAGCCCTAGCCAAAACAAAAGTCCATTTATTTCAAGGAAGAACCCTATAACTTTCCTACCTGTACTGTCCCTGAAAATTCAATGTTATAGACACTGGCCTGAAATCATTTACTGAGTCTACTGAAAGGGCATTCTCTCCTGTCTACCTCTCAGAAGAAATTCCAATTGCTATAGGACCCCTAAATTCTCAGGGATACAAGAAAGACATGTAGGAGGATTGGAAACGATTAGGATGTATTTTAAGACTGAATGCAGCAATCAATGCAGACTAAAAAGCAGCAATCAGACATTTCTACACTTGTCAAGTGCTCATTCTAAACGATGAAAACTACAGACTCCAGGGCTCATAAATTGCTTACCATTTTTTTTAAAGCTGTTTGGATATACTACATAGAAGTAATAGCTACCACGAACATAGTTTGAGTTTAAAGTCTTTTAAAAAGTTTGAGTTTTAGGTTTTAAGGGGTGCGGACTGGGGAGTAAAAGATGAAGGGAAAGAGAAGAGAGCAAGTTAATGTGTTGATTTAACTACAAAATAATAACAGGATGTAACAGAGTTCTGAGTATCCAAAGTGACCAATCAGAGCCTAAACATAGCTGAATTCCATCCCAGCCCCAGCACGTCCCTAACACAAGAATAAAACCCTTATCTTGTTCAGCCATGTGTCGCCTGCCACAAACTGCAAAACAGAACAACGCCCAAAACCAGCTAGTCTGATTTCAACTGAGGACAGACAGACTCTGTAGTCAGAAGCACCACAATGAAAGAACTCTAACTCACACAGCTGGCCTGGTGGTTCTGCACACTCTACGAAACAAAGCCATACCACATACAGCACTTCAAACTTGAAAGGATCTCTATCTAAAAAGCTACACTGGCGCTGTTAATTTTCCAACAGTTCTAGAGTCAGCAAAATATACCTACAGTAAGAGTTAGACACTACGAAAAAAGGATGAGGTAGGGCTGACAGAAAGCTAGAAACTATTATATACTCGTAACTTTGTTAAGACACCTTGGCAGAGAAATAATACTAAACCAGTACCTCCAGATTTCACCCCAACATATATTCATATTAGGAACAACTACTCTCTTAACAGCAAACGGATGCTTTATATTTACAAAATATATTTAAATGTGGTCAAATAAGAATAATTCTTAATAAAAAAAGACCCTAGTAAAAAAAAATCCTACGAAACAGGTCTCAGCAGTGCTTATTAATTGGCTTTTCAAGGTTTTTTCTTTAAAAAAAAAAAAAAAGTAAAATTAGGCAGCAGCACCTGAACCAGTTCAAAAAACATTAATGCCCAAACCAATTTGCAGATTAATCTTACAATATTCATTTTGTAATCTCTTGTGCCTAGCACAGTGCCTGGCCAAAAAAAAAAAAAAAAAAAGAAAAAGAAAAGAAACAGGCTTGCAGTAATTTCACACTTATTGAATGTTTATATGCCATCTAAGTTATAAAGAGGATACAAATTCCAAGATTCTATTTCCAAGATAACGAGAAGACAAGGAAAATCCCTGAGAAGCAATGCTGAAGAAAAACCATTACTTGAGGGCTTTTCACTCACTTGTGTGTGGAATGAGTCCGTTCTGTTTCCATAAATTAAACACCTCAGCATCGCAATGAAAACCAACATTACATTAGTTCCTAGTAAGACTTTTGTTTACAGGCTCAACAGAAAGAGCGAGAATTGAATGAAGCAGGAAAACAATTATCCCCACACCCGTAAAAGTGATTTCTCAGAAGCAAAACACCCTGAAAGGAAAAAAATGGGGATAACCAGAAGAAAGTAAGATAAGCATTGTCAATACTTATATTAAGTGTATTCTTGGAAAAGTTAAAAATTATTTCATTGAAAATGAAAACCCACTTTGAAAAATACACAAAGAGTAAATATAAATACTTTAAATATTTAACAGACTCTTTTAAGTGAACATTCATGTGATGCTGGAAAGCATCAACAGGAAGAGGAAGTTCTGTTTCTGGAGTAGCTGTTATGGTATGATAATGGAATTTGGCCCTTTTAAAATCAACAAATGAGTCTTACAATTGGGTAAAACTCTTATTAGGAAATTAAGACTACTTTGTGCAGAAGCACTATTGTTGCACTTTTCATCAAAGAGCTTTGGCCCTCTAATTCAGTTACTTGATCTATTTTTTCACGGTGTAATAATTCGAAGACTGACTTAAAAATAAAGCAAGCTGACAAATTTGGGACTAGCATGCAGTGTCATAATTAAATTGAGAATGAAATGTGGTCAAGGAATCAATATGCTTTTTATCCCTTACCCTATAAACAAGAGTAACTTAGGATAAGCAAACTGCACTTCAACCACACATGGTCTAGCTCAATTCGCCACCCACCACCATGCAACACTGGTAGGTGCTATAAAGGACAGACACAGAACTCAACAAATTCAGCTGCGCGCTTACACTATGCTTACGGTTTCTATCTCTTAAACGCCAAGTGTTTCTGGAAGACGAAATATTTAAATACAAGAATTAAAAGCAAACCCCCTGATTTACCCTCATTTCTTCAGCTCCTGGACATTGCTTCCAGCAAGAACCTGTGATTTACTGGTAATGTCAACATTCTGGAAAGTTATTAGATAATAATTAAACACCGTGCAGGTCAACATCTGAAAGAGATCAAGTTCCCAGATCACCATGCAGTAGGCTCAACGTTAAGTCCACAGGTAGAAATTCCTAAAATGTAATTGTCTTGAGAATCTACTGCAGGACACGGCTAAAGCTGATAAATAATACACCAATACCGAGCCGACTTCAGGCACCGACCTTCACCTAAAATGACCTTCTCCTCTGATTTCCAGACGAGTACACAATCCTAATGCACACCACAGGCGGAAAACCACAATCATGGTTTTGCCTCCCCCTTCTCTGAGAATCGGAAGGGAAGTTTCTCTCCGGAAAAATTACATTTCCAAAAGCCAATCAACTGGATAACTCGGCAGCAACCCCAGGCTAACTGCACAGCTCCGAAACAACCCTCTTTCCTCTGCCTGTCAACTTCGCTGGCCAAAGGCAATCTGCAATCACCGACTCCCCTGCTAGGTCGGGCCCGATTCCGGGAGGCCGAACGAAGGAGGAATTCATACCAACCTGTCGGTGATAGTAGACTGTGTGCCACTCATTGGGGCCCTTGGCGAGAGGTCCTCCTTTTATCCAACTTGCATTTTACAGTAACCCCTCCTCCCCACCCCCAGTGCTCTGGGATCAGGCCCAACTCCGTCAGGGACACAAAAGTCCAACTCAAAACTCCATTCAGTCATCTAGACCATCCGATTGTAAGGGGTCAACGGATGCGGCTTGGAGCAAAACAAGTTATCTCCCAAAACGAATTGAGAAAGCCAGGGAGCGAGTCAGTCCAGAGTGAGTCGAGCTAGCGAGAAATCCTCCAGAAGGCACAAGGATAAACTTCCTCAGAGAGGGAAATCCGCGCGCAGTGGGAAGGGGACCCGGGACTCCCGCCGGGGCTGGGGCGGGATCAGCTCACGGACGGGTGTCGGCTCCTCCTCCGGAGTCTCGGGGCCTCGAACTCCCCGCCTCGGCAAGGGCCGGGGCCCTCCCTCCCGGCTCTCTATCTGGGGCTGCCGGCTGCTCGTGGCCGCAGCGTTGGCCGCGTCTCCGGCCGTCCCGCGCCGGGCTCGCGCGATTCCATGTCCCGGGCCCGGGGCTCCTCCTGTGCTCGCCGCCCCCACCAGGCTCCCGGTGCTGGGACGAGCCGCTGGCGCCGGCGGAGAGGTCCCGCGGCCCGAGGTGACAGGGACCCGGGTCTCTCAGCGCCGCGGACTGCTCCCCATCCCTTTGAGGCCCGGACTCTTCCGCAATCGCCAGAGGCGGCGGCTCCTCCCCGACGCTCCCCGCGAGGGGCGGGAGATGCCCGTCCGGCCCGGCCTGGAAGCCTTGGTCCGGGAGGCGGAGGCGGAGGCGGAGGCGGCGGCGTCTCCCCGCGCAGGGCCGGCTCGCCGGGTTCTGGAGGCCCTCGCGGGCGCGCGCGCAGACAGCGGAGGAGGCCGGCGGCCGTGGGGGCCGCGCAACCGCGGGCGCGCGCGCGGGTTCCGGTTCCGGTTCTGGTTTCCCGGCCCTGGCCGCGTCCGGCGCGAGCTCGCGCTTCCCGTCCCCCGCCGACTTTTTTGGCCCCCCTCCCCTCTGACTTCGGGAAGCCGCCTCACCCGGGATCCCTCCGCCGCTCAGGGCCGCGCTCTCGCCCTTGAACGGACGCCTCCGCCGGAGCCCGGTTTGGGAGAGCGGCAAAGTAGTCCTACGGGGCAGAGGGAGGTGGGACCCGTGCAGCCCCGGGAGGCCCACCCACCTCCCGCGGCGCCTGGGCCCCTGAGTGCCGAGACATGCCCCTTCGAGTCCAGTTTGTACTAAGTCGACTTTCACCAGAGACCGCCCGAGAGCGCCCCCCAGATCCCGAGGACATGGTGCCGGGAGGCTCTTTGAAAATTACCAGCCCCCCTTGTCCTGGAAACTTTTATTACTTAAGGGAATGTATTATCTCTCCTGTCTTCTGGCTGCACGCGTTCTGCCGGTTCCCGGCCGGCGCCCCTCGCTGCCTCCGCAGGCCCCGCTCACCTGGGCACCTGCCGGCTCCGGGGGGAGAGCGCCGCATGAGCGGGAGGCGCAGGGCTGCGGGAGAGCAGCTGGGGACTGCAGCCAGGGTTTCTCGGTATAAATATTACTTTTAGGCTGTTTCTGCCTTGGCAAAATGAAATGTGTTATTTGCCAAATTGATAAAGCATGGTGCTTTCCATGGCGACTTAACAAGCGTGTTGTGGAAAGAACTGGGAGAAGAAAATGAAGTATATTTATCCAGTAAATAGCATTACGGTTCTCTCCGAAGGATTCCCAAACGGTTTTTCGGTTTTTTCCCCTACTGGGTAGAGAGCTTTAGATACCCATCTAGTTTTATGATTGAATAATTCAGTATTATGGCAATTTAGGTACCACATATAATACAGTTCTTCAGTTCTGCCTGCAAACATCCAAAGTGGCTATTCCCTTTATCCAACTATTTTCAGACTTTTGAGCTTAAACCTATGTTGGTGACAAGGGATTTCAGCCATTTTGTGGAATCCAAGTAGCAAATCAAATCTAATAAACAGTGGATGTGGAGAGAGGAAACAATTACCTCTTAACAATGCTGTTGCAAAAAGTCATTCCGCAACAGTTCATGAAAGGATCATTATCCCCGAATAGAGGCATGAGCTCACGCTGACGTTAGTTAGAACGGGGGGGAAAAAAAGGAAAAGATAAACAGAGACCAGAGACGACTCTTTAATTGCTCGATTTTTTAGGTTCAAGGCACAGCCAGCTAATTTTGTAATGTTTATTTTTGGAAAGAATAGAAGCAGATTAGCCAAGGCACTTCCCTAATGATGAGACCAGGACACATTGCCACCTGCTGGTGTATTCTAGCATGACAATTCTACCCTGAAGACTCTTAATTTTTGAGTGTTTACATGTAACTGGAAGGAATCCCATTCACATATATATATATACACATATATACACATATATACATATATACATATATATGCATATATACGTATATATGCATATATACGTATATATGCATATATATGCATATATACATATATATACACACATATATATATACTGACCAAAATGCAAACCTTATCCCCAAACTTTCTTAAACCTTATCCCCAAATCTTTCTTAAAAGTACTAAATATCTTATTTTCCCCTATCCTAATAATGTTACAGTGTAAGTATAAAATTAATTGAACCCAATGACTCATCAAATCATGTATTTTGGAGTTCCTCTCTTCCCTTAATACTTGAGGGAAGCCTCAATACTTAAGCTTCAGGAATAAAACAAACTGGGAAAGTTTCCTAATTCACCTTCTCTTCCTTGCATACAAAACCTCTTGGCAAGCTGCTTTCAAGATCTTTCCAAACTTAAACAGACCCACGGTTCTAGCTGTGAGCAAAGAAGGCATTTTGCTGTGGGAAAGCTTCAGAAGATGGTAAGCAAAAGATTGAATTAAGCCAGTGGTTATTCATTCCAGAACTAATTTTTTTAAATGATGAAAATCTCTATAGTCACCTACAAAGCATTAATGATTAAAAAAAAAAAAACTGAAAGCCTCTTTAAAGCTGCCGATAGCTCAACTGTTCTAAAGGCTGTAACTATAGGATGCCTTCAGAAAGTCAAGCCAGTCTGGGTAGAACACACTCCTCAGGGTCCGTAGTACTTTACCTAGAAAAATGACATTGATGACCCAATCCACTGGGAAAACCTTTGAGGAGGTTTTCCAATGGGGATGATTCTAAACCACATTCTCATCCTCTTGTCCATTCTTTCAACATGCTTACTAAGTATCTACCATGCATCCCAGACTGTTTTAGGCATTGGTAGTACAGTCCTCAAGACAGGGCCTCCAGCTGTCTTCAGATGATGTCTCTGATGTCAACTCACTTGACATCAACATTTTCAAGACAAGTGTCCAAACAGGTGGCAGAACAAGAAACACATTAAGGTTCTTCCTCTCTCTTTTGGCAAACTGTTTTGTGTATGTCAATTGTTACCCCCCAAAATAAAAAAAAATAGGGGGAATGATGGATAATGAACAGCAGATTAGAGATATTCACTAGTAAGTATGAATACAGGTCAACATTTCTACAGGTCAAAAGGCTTTTTTTAACTTCTTGGCAAAACCACCACATAAATATAAAGACAGACTCTGGATTTATAAAAAGTTGTTTTACTTTTATAAAATTTAGTACAAATCTTATGGAAATATAAATCGTTCTTGAACAGTGTTCGTTATCATTACACAGTAATCCAGTGCAAATGAGTACTTCATTTTGTCCGAGTATACCACACATTAATTAGCCCTTCATTTACCTGTGGTTTCAGAACTTAGCATTGTCTTAACTGCTGAGTCATCTTCAGTTCACATTGTTCTCTCAGAAGTTTTTTCATAGTTATTAGTAACAACATCAAGAAAAGCTGAAATGAGGGATTCCCTTCCCCTTACCAATTATTCATATTTCTCACCATTCAAAAAAACCTACATACAGTTCCATGAAAGTGTCCCCAAAACAACAAGATCTGCAGTCCCTTCACTTCTGAGGAGTAAGAGAGAAAAAGAATTGGTACCAGATTAAGCCTGTTCATTTGTCTGGTATGGAACAGGTTGCACTGTGCCAAAATTCAAGAGCCAGCTTTTTTTCTCTTTTTTAAGCTCATGTGCCAAGCCACTCTTTTCTACAAGCTTTTGCTAAAATCAGCATTCCTCAGCATCCTACTTTGACCACAATTTTGTTGGAAAGACGCTTACCAGCATTTTAGGGGCGCTCATCATAGAAAAAAAAAAGTGGAGATTAAGAAAAAAAACAGGAAGTGGAGATGCTGTCAGATTATCTCAATGCCCAGCAAAACTCTTTAACCAAATGACATTCATTTTTAAAGACCCACTGTTAACATGCATTTAAAGTTACTGTTTCCTTAACAGTGATGACTTTATACCATTCCAACCACTCCCTCATGCCTGGTTTCTGTGGCCAAGACCGTTTTCCATTTTCAAGACCGCTCATGGCTGGGCACGGTGGCTCACACCTGTAATCCCAGCACTTTGGGAGGCCGAGGCGGGTGGGTCATGAAGTCAGGAGTTCAAGACCAGCCTGGCCAACTTGGTGAAACCCTGTCTCTACTAAAAATACAAAAAGTAGCCAGGCATGGTGGCACACGCCTGTAGTCCCAGCTACTCGGGAGGCTGAGGCAGGAGAATCACTTGAACACAGAAGGCGGAGGTTGCAGCGAGTTGAGATCACACCACTGCACTCCAGCCTGGGCGACAGAGCAAGACTCTGTCTCAAACAACAACAACAACAACAACAACAACAAAAAAAACACCATTCATTACGTTAGATTACCAGTGGCCATGGAATGGACTGATGCTTCCTACTGACCAGCCTTGACTCCAGTAGCACCATATGCTTGCTCACCCACTGAGCTAATCAAACACCATTGACTTCAATAACATGGTAAAAATAAATAATCAATAAATACATAAATACTTCATATTTCCATAAAAGCCCTACATTAAAGACCTCCATTAATAAAATGCCGCATAATGTATTTATGAAATATACTACAGGGTATTTCATTCATTCACAATAGGTTTAAACTCAGGCAAAGAAGAAACAAGTAACCTATCCAAAGTGAATGAGTAGCTCTCCAAAGTGGCAAGTGAGTAGCAAAATTAGTTAAAAGAACCCAGGAATTCTGGATTCTTAACCCCTTGTTCTAAGCTTATATTCTTGCTTCTCTTGGAGACTGTCACACTAAGAATTATTATTTTTTTCCTTCCAAGACTGGCCTTGTTTTATTAGTTTGTTCATAGAGTGGTACCTTTTTAGTAAAAATAAGAAAAGTAGGAGGAGTACTAAAAGGGAATGTATCTAAAATGAAAAAAAAAAATTAACCTCATCCCCCTGAGGCCAGTACACACTTTAAAGTCTTTGGCTCTAGTTTGCAATATGTACAGCAAAGCTGAAATCTAAACTGCCATCTCAAGCACAGTGGAATCCACATGATAAATCCCTATGGAATTTAGTCATAGCCTCAAATGCCTAGGAGATTAATGCACAAAAGCCCTGAGAACTGGCATAGTTTTCCTGGTAGGGCAGAACCCATATAACAGGACTCAGTAAATCTACCCACACTTCATTCGTCTCAGATCCAAAGCCCTAACTCTATAGGTTTTGTGCAGAAAAGAGTTAACATAGCAGGCCTAAACTGCTATCCTTGGAGAG